>NC_080552.1:1325854-2525854 GCF_028640845.1 Ahaetulla prasina
TTTGGGTTTCAGACCTTAGGAACATGAATATGTTTTTTCTTTGCAAATCTGAGCTCCGTGTTAAAAGTTAGGTTTTCTGGCTGAATTGAGAACTTCCGCCATTTCAGAGAAATGGCTTGCTCTAACTTCTCAGGGAAAGCTCAGATCTGAAAATCAAACGTGATTTGAAGTTTCCAGACCGTGGGGAACATGAATTTGTGTTTCCTTTGTAAATCTGAGCTCTGTGTGAAAAGTTAGGTTTTCTGGCTGAATTGAGTCCTTCCGCCATTTCAGAGAAATGGCTTGCTCTAACTTCTCAGGAAAAGCTCAGAAATGAAAATCAAACGTTATTTGAAGTTTCCAGTCCGTGGGGAACAAGAATATATGTTTCCTTTTCAAAACTGAGTTCTTTGTGAAAAGTTAGGTTTTCTGGCTGAATTGAGTCCTTCCGCCATTTCAGAGAAATGGCTTGCTCTAACTTCTCAGGAAAAGCTCAGAAGTGAAAATCAAACGTTATTTGAAGTTTCCAGACCGTGGGGAACAAGAATATATGTTTCCTTTGCAAATCTTTGTGAAAAGTTAGGTTTTCTGGCTGAATTGAGTTTTTCCGCCATTTCAGAGAAATGGCTTGCTCTAACTTCTCAGGGAAAGCTCAGATCTGAAAATCAAACGTTATTTGAAGTTTCCAGACCGTGGGGAACATGAATATGTTTTTCCTTTGCAAATCTCAGTTCTTTGTGAAAAGATAGGTTTTCTGGCTGAATTGAGTCCTTCCGCCATTTCAGAGAAACGGCTTGCTCTAACTTCATAGGAAAAGCTTAGATCTGAAAATCAAGTGTGATTTGGGGTTTCAAGACCCTAGAGAACATGAATATTTGTTTCTTTTGCAAATCTGAATTCTATCTGAGAAATTAGGTTTTCTGGCTGAATTGAATCCTTCTGCCATTTCACAGATACAGCTTGCTCTCACTTCTTAGGAAAGCTCAGATCTGAAAATCAAGCGTGATTTTGTGTTTATATGAATTCTTTCTTAAATCTGAGTTCTTTCCAAAAAGTTAGGTTTTCTGGCTGAATTGAGTTTTTCTACCATTTCAGAGAAATGGCTTGCTCTAACTTCTCAGGAAAAGCTCAGAACTGAAAATCAATCGTGATTTGGGGTTTCCAGACACTAGGGAAGATGAATATGTTTTTCCTTTGTAAATCTGAGTTCTTTCTCAAAAGTTAGGTTTCCTGGCTGAATTGAGGTTTTCAGCCATTTGAGGGATAAAGCTTGCTGCAACTTCTCAGGGAAATCTCAGATCTGAAAATCAAACATGATTTGGGGTTTCCAGACCATGGGGAACAAGAATATGTGTTTCCTTTGCAAATCTGAATTTTTTCTGAAAAGTTAGGTGTTCTGGCTGAATTGAGTCTTTCCGCCATTTCAGAGAAACGGCTTGCTCTAACTTCTCAGGAAAAGCTCAGATCTGAAAATCAAGCATGACTTGGGGTTTCCAGACCCTAGGGAACAAGAATATGTGTTCCCTTTGCAAATCTGAGTTCTTTCTGAAAAGTTAGGTTTTCTGGCTGAATTGAATCTTTCCGCCATTTCAGAGAAACGGCTTGCTCTAACTTCTCAGGAAAATATCAGATCTGAAAATCAAGCATGACTTGGGGTTTCCAGACGCTAGGGAACAAGATTATGTGTTCCCTTTTAAAATCTGAGTTCTTTCTGAAAAGTTAGGTTTTCTGGCTGAATTGAATCCTTCCGCCATTTCAGAAAAATGGCTTGCTCTAATTTCTCAGGAAAAGCTCAGATCTGAAAATCAAACGTGATTTGGGGTTTCCAGACCCTAGGGAACATGAATATGTGTTTCCTTTGCAAATCTGAGTTCTTTGTGAAAAATTAGGGTTCCTGGCTGAATTGAGGTTTTCAGCCATTTGAGGGATAAAGCTTGCTGCAACTTCTCAGGGAAATCTCAGATCTGAAAATCAAACATGATTTGGGGTTTCCAGACCATGGGGAACATGAATATGTGTTTCCTTTGCAAATCTGAGTTCTTTCTGAAAAGTTATGTTTTCTGGCTGAATTGAATCCTTCCGCCATTTCAGAAAAATGGCTTGCTCTAATTTCTCAGGAAAAGCTCAGATCTGAAAATCAAACGTGATTTGGGGTTTCCAGACCCTAGGGAACATGAATATGTGTTTCCTTTGCAAATCTGAGTTCTTTCTGAAAAGTTATGTTTTCTGGCTGAATTGAATCCTTCCGCCATTTCAGAAAAATGGCTTGCTCTAATTTCTCAGGAAAAGCTCAGATCTGAAAATCAAACGTGATTTGGGGTTTCCAGACCCTAGGGAACATGAATATGTGTTTCCTTTGCAAATCTGAGTTCTTTCTGAAAAGTTAGGGTTTCTGGTTGAATTGAGTTTTTCAGCCATTTCAGGGATATAGTTTGCTGTAACTTCTCAGGAAAAGCTCAGATCTGAAAATCAAACGTAATATGGGGTTTCCAGACCCTAGGGAACATGAATATGTGTTTCCTTTGCAAAACTGAGTTCTTTGTGAAAAGTTAGGGTTTCTTGCTGAATTGAGTTTTTCAGCCATTTAAGGGATATAGCTTGCTGTAACTTCTCAGGGAAAGCTCAGATCTGAAAATCAAGTGGGATTTGGGGTTTCCAGACCATGGGGAACATGAATATGTGTTTCCTTTGCAAATCTGAGTTCTTTCTGAAAAGTTATGTTTTCTGGCTGAATTGAATCCTTCCGCCATTTCAGAAAAATGGCTTGCTCTAATTTCTCAGGAAAAGCTCAGATCTGAAAATCAAACGTGATTTGGGGTTTCCAGACCCTAGGGAACATGAATATGTGTTTCCTTTGCAAATCTGAGTTCTTTCTGAAAAGTTATGTTTTCTGGCTGAATTGAATCCTTCCGCCATTTCAGAAAAATGGCTTGCTCTAATTTCTCAGGAAAAGCTCAGAACTGAAAATCAATCGTGATTTGGGGTTTCCAGACCCTAGGGAAGATGAATATGTGTTTCCTTTGCAAATCTGAGTTCTTTCTGAAAAGTTAGCTTTTCTGGCTGAATTGAGTTTTTCCACCATTTAAGAGAAATGGCTTGCTCTAACTTCTCAGGAAAAGCTCAGATCTGAAAATCAAGCATGATTTGGTGTTTCCAGACCCTAGGGAACAAGAATATGTGTTCCCTTTGCAAATCTGAGTTCTTTCTGAAAAATTAGGTTTTCTGGCTGAATTGACTCCTTCCGCCATTTCAGAGAAACGGCTTGCTCTAATTTCTCAGGAAAAGCTCAGATCTGAAAATCAAACGTGATTTGGGGTTTCCAGACCCTAGGGAACAAGAATATGTGTTCCCTTTGCAAATCTGAGTTCTTTCTGAAAAGTTAGGTTTTCTGGCTGAATTGAGTCCTTCCGCCATTTCAGAGAAACGGCTACCTCTAACTTATCAGGAAAAGCTCAGATATGAATATCAAGCATGATTTGGGGTTTCCAGACCCTAGAGAACAACAATCTGTTTTTCCTTTGCAAATCTGAGTTCTTTCTGAAAAGTAAGGTTTTCTGTCTGAATTGACTCCTTCCGCCATTTTAGAGAAATGGCTTGCTCAAACTTCTCAGGAAAAGCTCAGATACGAATATCAAGCATGACTTGGGGTTTCCAGATGCTAGGGAACAAGAATATGTGTTCCCTTTGCAAATCTGAGTTCTTTCTGAAAAGTTAGGTTTTCTGGCTGAATTGAGTCTTTCCGCCATTTCAGAGAAATGGCTTGCTCTAACTGCTGAGGAAAAGCTCAGATCTGAAAATCAAGCGTGTCTTGGGGTTTCCAGACCCTAGAGAACAAGAATATGTGTTCGCTTTGCAAATCTGAGTTCTTTCTGAAAAGTTAGGTTTTCTGGCTGAATTGAGTCTTTCCGCCATTTCAGAGAAACGGCTTGCTCTAACTTCTCAGGAAAAGCTCAGATCTGAAAATCAAGCATGACTTGGGGTTTCCAGACCCTAGGGAACATGAATATGTGTTTCCTTTGCAAATCTGAGTTCTTTCTGAAAAGTTAGGGTTTCTGGTTGAATTGAGTTTTTCAGCCATTTGAGGGATAAAGCTTGCTCTAACTTCTCAGGAAAATATCAGATCTGAAAATCAAGCATGACTTGGGGTTTCCAGACCCTAGGGAACAAGAATATGTGTTCCCTTTGCAAATCTGAGTTCTTTCTGAAAAGTTAGGTTTTCTGGCTGAATTGAGTCTTTCCGCCATTTCAGAGAAACGGCTTGCTCTAACTTCTCAGGAAAAGCTCAGATTTGAAAATCAAACGTGATTTGGGGTTTCCAGACCCTAGGGAACATGAATATGTGTTTCCTTTGCAAATCTGAGTTCTTTCTGAAAAGTTAGGGTTTCTGGTTGAATTGAGTTTTTCAGCCATTTCAGGGATATAGTTTGCTGTAACTTCTCAGGAAAAGCTCAGATCTGAAAATCAAACGTGATTTGGGGTTTCCAGACCATGGGGAACATGAATATGTGTTTCCTTTGCAAATCTGAGTTCTTTCTGAAAAGTTATGTTTTCTGGCTGAATTGAATCCTTCCGCCATTTCAGAAAAATGGCTTGCTCTAATTTCTCAGGAAAAGCTCAGATCTGAAAATCAAACGTGATTTGGGGTTTCCAGACCCTAGGGAACATGAATATGTGTTTCCTTTGCAAATCTGAGTTCTTTCTGAAAAGTTAGGTTTTCTGGCTGAATTGAGTCTTTCCGCCATTTCAGAGAAACGGCTTGCTCTAACTTCTCAGGAAAAGCTCAGATCTGAAAATCAAGCGTGTCTTGGAGTTTCCAGACTCTAGGGAACAAGAATATGTGTTTCCTTTGCAAATCTGAATTTTTTCTGAAAAGTTAGGTGTTCTGGCTGATTGGAATCTATGCTCATTTCAGAGAAATGGGTTGCTCTAACTTATCAGGAAAAGCTCAGATCTGAAAATCAAGCATGATTTGGAGTTTCCAGACCCTAGGGAACAAGAATATGTGTTCCCTTTTCAAATCTGAGTTCTTTCTGAAAAGTTAGGTTTTCTCGCTGAATTGAATCTTTCCGCCATTTCAGAGAAACGGCTTGCTCTAACTTCTCAGGAAAAGCTCAGATCTGAAAATCAAGCGTGTCTTGGGGTTTCCAGACCCTAGAGAACAAGAATATGTGTTCCCTTTGCAAATCTGAGTTCTTTCTGAAAAGTTAGGTTTTCTGGCTGAATTGAGTCTTTCCGCCATTTCAGAGAAACGGCTTGCTCTAACTTCTCAGGAAAAGCTCAGATCTGAAAATCAAGCGTGACTTGGGGTTTCCAGACCCTAGGGAACAAGAATATGTGTTCCCTTTGCAAATCTGAGTTCTTTCTGAAAAGTTAGGTTTTCTGGCTGAATTGAGTCTTTCCGCCATTTCAGAGAAATGGCTTGCTCTAACTTCTGAGGAAAAGCTCAGATCTGAAAATCAAGCGTGTCTTGGGGTTTCCAGACCCTAGGGAACAAGAATATGTGTTTCCTTTGCAAATCTGAGTTCTTTGTGAAAAGTTAGGTTTTCTGGCTGAATTGAGTCTTTCCGCCATTTCAGAGAAACGGCTTGCTCTAACTTCTCAGGAAAAGCTCAGATCTGAAAATCAAGCATGATTTGGAGTTTCCAGACCCTAGGGAACAAGAATATGTGTTCCCTTTGCAAATCTGAGTTCTTTCTGAAAAGTTAGGTTTTCTGGCTGAATTGAGTCTTTCCGCCATTTCAGAGAAACGGCTTGCTCTAACTTCTCAGGAAAAGCTCAGATCTGAAAATCAAGCATGACTTGGGGTTTCCAGACCCTAGGGAACAAGAATATGTGTTCCCTTTGCAAATCTGAGTTCTTTCTGAAAAGTTAGGTTTTCTGGCTGAATTGAATTTTTCCGCCATTTCAGAGAAACGGCTACCTCTAACTTCTCAGGAAAAGCTCAGATCTGAAAATCAAGCGTGTCTTGGGGTTTCCAGACCCTAGAGAACAAGAATATGTGTTCGCTTTGCAAATCTGAGTTCTTTCTGAAAAGTTAGGTTTTCTGGCTGAATTGAGTCTTTCCGCCATTTCAGAGAAACGGCTTGCTCTAACTTCTCAGAAAAATCTCAGATCTGAAAATCAAGCGTGACTTGGGGTTTCCAGACCCTAGGGAACAAGAATATGTGTTTCCTTTGGAAATCTGAGTTCTTACTGAAAAGTAAGGTTTTCTGTCTGAATTGACTCCTTCCGCCATTTTAGAGAAATGGAATACTCGAACTTCTTAGGAAAAGCTCAGATCTGAAAATCAAGCGTGACTTGGAGTTTCCAGACCCTAGGGAACAAGAATATGTGTTCGCTTTGCAAATCTGAGTTCTTTCTGAAAAGTTAGGTTTCCTGGCTGAATTGAGTCTTTCCACCATTTCAGAGAAATGGCTTGCTCTAACTTCTGAGGAAAAGCTCAGATCTGAAAATCAAGCGTGACTTGGGGTTTCCAGACCCTAGGGAACAAGAATATGTGTTCCCTTTGCAAATCTGAGTTCTTTCTGAAAAATTAGGTTTTCTGGCTGAATTGACTCCTTCCGCCATTTCAGAGAAACGGCTTGCTCTAACTTCTCAGGAAAAGCTCAGATCTGAAAATCAAGCGTGTCTTGGGGTTTCCAGACCCTAGGGAACAAGAATATGTGTTCCCTTTGCAAATCTGAGTTCTTTCTGAAAAGTTAGGTTTTCTGGCTGAATTGAGTCTTTCCGCCATTTCAGAGAAACGGCTTGCTCTAACTTCTCAGGAAAATCTCAGATCTGAAAATCAAGCGTGACTTGGGGTTTCCAGACCCTAGGGAACAAGAATATGTGTTCCCTTTGAAAATCTGAGTTCTTTGTGAAAAGTTAGGTTTTCTGGCTGAATTGAGTCCTTCCGCCATTTCAGAGAAACGGCTACCTCTAACTTATCAGGAAAAGCTCAGATATGAATATCAAGCATGATTTGGGGTTTCCAGACCCTAGAGAACAACAATCTGTTTTTCCTTTGCAAATCTGAGTTCTTTCTGAAAAGTTAGGTTTTCTGGCTGAATTGAGTCTTTCCGCCATTTCAGAGAAATGGCTTGCTCTAACTTCTGAGGAAAAGCTCAGATCTGAAAATCAAGCGTGTCTTGGGGTTTCCAGACCCTAGGGAACAAGAATATGTGTTTCCTTTGCAAATCTGAGTTCTTTCTGAAAAGTTAGGGTTTCTGGTTGAATTGAGTCTTTCCGCCATTTCAGGGATATAGTTTGCTGTAACTTCTGAGGAAAAGCTCAGATCTGAAAATCAAGCGTGTCTTGGGTTTTCCAGACGCTAGGGAACAAGAATATGTGTTCGCTTTGCAAATCTGAATTTTTTCTGAAAAGTTAGGTGTTCTGGCTGAATTGAGGTTTTCAGCCATTTGAGGGATAAAGCTTGCTGCAACTTCTCAGGGAAATCTCAGATCTGAAAATCAAACATGATTTGGGGTTTCCAGACCATGGGGAACATGAATATGTGTTTCCTTTGCAAATCTGAGTTCTTTGTGAAAAGTTAGGTTTTCTGGCTGAATTGAGTCCTTCCGACATTTCAGAGAAATGGCTTGCTCTAACTTCTCAGGGAAAGCTCAGATTTGAAAATCAAACATGATTTTAAGTTTCCAGACCACGGGGAACAAGAATATATATTTCCTTTGGAAATCTGAGCTCTGTGTGAAAAGTTAGGTTTTCTGGCTGAATTGAGTTTTTCAGCCATTTCAGGGATATAGCTTGCTGTAACTTCTCAGGGAAAGCTCAGATCTGAAAATCAAACGTGATTTTAAGTTTCCAGACCATGGGGAACATGAATATGTGTTTCCTTTGCAAATCTGAGTTCTTTCTGAAAAGTTAGGTTTTCTGGCTGAATTGAATCCTTCCGCCATTTCAGAAAAATGGCTTGCTCTAATTTCTAAGGAAAAGCTCAGATCTGAAAATCAAGCGTGTCTTGGGGTTTCCAGACCCTAGAGAACAAGAATATGTGTTCCCTTTGCAAATCTGAGTTCTTTCTGAAAAAATTTATTCTATTCTATTCTATTCTATTCTATTCTATTCTATTCTATTCTATTCTATTCTATTCTATTCTATTCTATTCTATTCTATTCTATTCTATTCTATTCTATTCTATTCTATTCTATTCTATTCTATTCTATTCTATTCTATTCTATTCTATTCTATTCTATTCTATTCTATTCTATTCTATTCTATTCTATTCTATTCTATTCTATTCTATTCTATTCTATTCTATTCTATTCTATTCTATTCTATTCTATTCTATTCTATTCTATTCTATTCTATTCTATTCTATTCTATTCTATTCTATTCTATTCTATTCTATTCTATTCTATTCTATTCTATTCTATTCTATTCTATTCTATTCTATTCTATTCTATTCTATTCTATTCTATTCTATTCTATTCTATTCTATTCTATTCTATTCTATTCTATTCTATTCTATTCTATTCTATTCTATTCTATTCTATTCTATTCTATTCTATTCTATTCTATTCTATTCTATTCTATTCTATTCTATTCTATTCTATTCTATTCTATTCTATTCTATTCTATTCTATTCTATTCTATTCTATTCTATTCTATTCTATTCTATTCTATTCTATTCTATTCTATTCTATTCTATTCTATTCTATTCTATTCTATTCTATTCTATTCTATTCTATTCTATTCTATTCTATTCTATTCTATTCTATTCTATTCTATTCTATTCTATTCTATTCTATTCTATTCTATTCTATTCTATTCTATTCTATTCTATTCTATTCTATTCTATTCTATTCTATTCTATTCTATTCTATTCTATTCTATTCTATTCTATTCTATTCTATTCTATTCTATTCTATTCTATTCTATTCTATTCTATTCTATTCTATTCTATTCTATTCTATTCTATTCTATTCTATTCTATTCTATTCTATTCTATTCTATTCTATTCTATTCTATTCTATTCTATTCTATTCTATTCTATTCTATTCTATTCTATTCTATTCTATTCTATTCTATTCTATTCTATTCTATTCTATTCTATTCTATTCTATTCTATTCTATTCTATTCTATTCTATTCTATTCTATTCTATTCTATTCTATTCTATTCTATTCTATTCTATTCTATTCTATTCTATTCTATTCTATTCTATTCTATTCTATTCTATTCTATTCTATTCTATTCTATTCTATTCTATTCTATTCTATTCTATTCTATTCTATTCTATTCTATTCTATTCTATTCTATTCTATTCTATTCTATTCTATTCTATTCTATTCTATTCTATTCTATTCTATTCTATTCTATTCTATTCTATTCTATTCTATTCTATTCTATTCTATTCTATTCTATTCTATTCTATTCTATTCTATTCTATTCTATTCTATTCTATTCTATTCTATTCTATTCTATTCTATTCTATTCTATTCTATTCTATTCTATTCTATTCTATTCTATTCTATTCTATTCTATTCTATTCTATTCTATTCTATTCTATTCTATTCTATTCTATTCTATTCTATTCTATTCTATTCTATTCTATTCTATTCTATTCTATTCTATTCTATTCTATTCTATTCTATTCTATTCTATTCTATTCTATTCTATTCTATTCTATTCTATTCTATTCTATTCTATTCTATTCTATTCTATTCTATTCTATTCTATTCTATTCTATTCTATTCTATTCTATTCTATTCTATTCTATTCTATTCTATTCTATTCTATTCTATTCTATTCTATTCTATTCTATTCTATTCTATTCTATTCTATTCTATTCTATTCTATTCTATTCTATTCTATTCTATTCTATTCTATTCTATTCTATTCTATTCTATTCTATTCTATTCTATTCTATTCTATTCTATTCTATTCTATTCTATTCTATTCTATTCTATTCTATTCTATTCTATTCTATTCTATTCTATTCTATTCTATTCTATTCTATTCTATTCTATTCTATTCTATTCTATTCTATTCTATTCTATTCTATTCTATTCTATTCTATTCTATTCTATTCTATTCTATTCTATTCTATTCTATTCTATTCTATTCTATTCTATTCTATTCTATTCTATTCTATTCTATTCTATTCTATTCTATTCTATTCTATTCTATTCTATTCTATTCTATTCTATTCTATTCTATTCTATTCTATTCTATTCTATTTTTTTTTCACCCACTTGTATATTCCTTCAAATTTCTTAAGTCCATTTCTTAAATTACAATCCAGCTTCTCAAATTCAAATTTTTATCACTTATATATTTCTTCAATTATCATAACATTTAATATCCAATCTTCCAATACTACTCCCAATCAAATATCATTACGAATAAAATCTCTATTGTACAGGGATTGAGACTAAACTGATTCTGAATTTAATAACAGCAGCAAGACTGTTGATTGGACAATATTGGAAGAAAGAAGAGGTACCTACAATAGAAGAATGGATACTGAAAATCATTAATTTGGCTGAGATGGCTAAAATCTCAGCTTTTTAAAAAGGCAATACGCAGGAAAGATATTTAATTGAATGGAAAAAATGGATTGATTATATACAAAACAGATATCAGATTAAGAAATATCAGATTGCCTTTGAATAATTAGAAAGTTATTTTATTTAATGGGGAGGGGGTTGGGAGATGAAAAGCTTTGGTTGAGGTTAATTGGATTGAAAGGGAAAATTTTATTCTATGTTTGGTTTATGTATAACAATACCTTGTGATTGACCCGGGAAGCCGGGGGGGGGGGAGGGGGGGGAAGGGTTTTTTTGGGAGGGAGGGGGGAAAAAGGGGCAAAAATGTCTTTGTTTTTTTAAAAAAACTTTTTCAATAAAAATCTCTCAAATATAATATTTCCAACTTAACTTCATAACTTTTACTATCTATAAACATGTCAATTAAAACAAATAATCATTTAAACTACATCCACAATATAACAGTAAACAATTAAAATCATTACATCCACATTATCTAAATTCATAAATTTCACTTTCCATCCTTCACAATTAAATAATATCATCCCATAGATTTATACCATACAAATAGCAAATAACAGAAATCCTATAATTTATATCCTAAACAAATCAATTCCAAAAATTAACCATATTCATCATATTCACATCTTAAACATTCCTTCCCTCTCCCATTCTATTTTCCATCATTTCCAAACCAATTAACTTAGCATTTAACAACAAAGGATTCCCACTCTTTATTATTATTTTTATTTATTTATTATTTATTATTTAAATTTTTATACCGCCCTTCTCCCGAAGGACTCAGGGCGGTTTACAGGCAGATAAAATAAACAGTACTATTACAAAATAAATACTATTAAAATACCACTAAAAAACTTATTCAATTTGGCCGCAATTAAAATTTAGCAAATAATAAAACCCATTAAAAACCCATTAAAAACCCATTTAAAACCCCTTAAAAACCCACGAATTTAAAAACTAATCCAGTCCTGCGCAGATGAATAAATGTGTTTTAAGCTCGCGACGGAAGGTTCGGAGGTCCGGAAGTTGACGAAGTCCTGGGGGGAGTTCGTTCCAGAGGGTGGGAGCCCCCACAGAGAAGGCCCTTCCCCTGGGTGTCGCCAGACGACACTGTCTCGCTGACGGCACCCTGAGGAGTCCCTCTCTGTGAGAGCGCACGGGTCGGTGAGAGGTATCCGGTAGCAGTAGGCGGTCCCGTAAGTAACCCGGCCCTATGCCATGGAGCGCTTTGAAGATGTTCACCAAAACCTTGAAGCGCACCCGGAAGGCCACAGGCAGCCAGTGCAGTCTGCGCAGGATAATATTTGCGCAATTGCATCCTTTACCATTTTCATTTCCCTCTTCTGCTCTTCCACCACTTCCTTCAAATCCAACATCTCTTTCTCTATTTCATCAAATTTTTGATCTATTTCTAAAAAATGACTCTCCAAAAACTCCTGTAAAGAATTTCTTAGTTCCTTTTTGATTTCTTCTTTTAAATTTTGAATCTGAACTGAAGAAATTTCAAAGTTTTTAATAACTTTTGGCACTATTTGCTTAAAAGCCATTTTTAAAAAAACAAACAAACTTAATAACAGACCAAGAGAAAAAAAATATTTAGAAAAAAAAATTAAAAAACTTTTCTTCTAAATCACTATAATCCCAAAGAAAAAGAAAAAATATAAATCATAAAATTCTCATGTCTTCCGTTTAGTCAGTATCTTTCTATGTATCTTCTTTCTTCTATTTCAACACTAGCCGTTAGTAAGCATTTCTACTTTCGTTTTCAGTACACACATTCCAGAAAACCGCCATTTGCTTTCTTCTCTCCTATCTTCGCAGCAAATATTTCCTCAGGGGCTTACAGTCTTCTTACAAACAAATGCTGGAGCTCCAGTTTCTGCTCCGTCCACGTTACAATCCATCATAAATCAATTCCTGCCGTGGAAATTGGACGCTTCATTTGTTTGCCATAAAGGCAAATGCCTTGCCCAGCCAGGAGCTTATTAGGCTATGGAAGGAGATCTCCCCGTAAGCCTTTGAAGCTTATTAGGGTGTCTCAACTTCAGCCTAATTGCTCATCTTTCCCCCTTTGCCCGAAGGAAAGAATTCCAAGCTGTCGGACCCAGATTTACGATGTCCTGACAGCTCTACAGACTAGGGAGTTAGCAGCTAAATCATAGCTGCTTCTGCACGAAGCGGAGCCAAACCGGAAGTCTTCTCTCCCTTCCTTCCTTGTCTATCTATCTATCATCTATCTTTTTCCTTCCTTCCTTCTTTTTTTCTATTTCTTTTCCTTCACTATTTATTATTTTTCTTTATTCTCTATATGTTTCCTCTTCTGTTTTTTATTTTAAGAAAAATGTCAACCAAAAATTGTAAGAAACCAAAGCAAACCCAGGTCTGTCTCCAGCAACCTCTGACCAGGAGATCTTCCACAAGGAAACCAGGACTCCACCTTGGAGTCCTGCCTGCTTGGACTCAGGGCAAAAGACAAACCCAGAAAAAAATCAATATTTTTTGAGTCCTCCAAACTAAATGCCAGTGATGGACTCTATCCCCAGCCAAACAGTTGAGAGAATGACTATATCACAATAAAAGCAAAATGTTCCTGATGAACAGACTATGCGAGATGAGAAGGTCAATCAACCAATGCAAGTAAGTTGAGAGAGTTAAACCAATCTTTTTTCTCCATTGTGGTATTTCAGACTGAATTAGATTATTGGTCAATTTATTTCTCTCTTCAAATGGCGACAGCCTTCTAGGTTCCAAGCAGAAATCAGGGAATTTAGGATTTTCGGCATGCAAAACATGTCCTAACCAGTGGTGGGATTCAGTCGGTTTGGGCCGGTTCAGGTGAACCAGTAGTTAAATTGCTGGCTGGCCCCTCCCCTCCCCTTCCAGGCATCCCCATGTGCCCCATTTTTGCTCCCAGGTAAATGCAGGGAGGCCTTCTAGGCCCAAAATTGGGGGCAGGGGCACACGTCTACCCCGTGGCCCATTTTTGCTCCCAGGGGGGTGCAGGAGGCTGAGTGCTGCCTGTCACACCCCCTGGCCGTGCCCACCATGGCCACGCCTACCAAGGCGGTCATTAAGGCAGAGAACCGGTGGTTAAATTATTTGAATCCCACCACTGGTCCTAACCCTCATTTTTGAACTCTCTCCAAGACATTTTCCAGAGAATATCAGAGAATGGACAACGTTATTCCTTCTTCTTTGTAAATGTCTGTTATCCTGTTTTTCTAGCTTTTCTTTCTTCCTGGACTAGTTTCTGTACAGGCAAAAAAAACCTGTCCCCTATGTTAAGTTCGGGAAGTAACGAAGCTGGAGACCAGGGTAGTGACAACAGCTCTTTAATATAGGGTGAACCCAGCTAACTGGCTGGAGAAAAACCTCTCCTTATATACTGTTTAACCGGGGGCTTCAACCAATCAGCAACGTGCTAGTTTCCCGCCAAAATATTTAAAGATACATAACACTCCTCCCCTCCCAGAAAACACTTTACCTCTATTTACATATTATTTACATGTTATTTTTCGACGTAGTCACGCAAATAACCTGGGCGTCTCCTGATTCTCTCGGACCTGCGCGGTTCAGTCCTTGGGAGTGGGTTGAGCTGGTCGGAGGGGCTGTTTGCTCCTCCTAGCTCTTTCTCTAGGCCATCCGGCCCTGGATTACTTGCAGACTCTTTTTCTAGGCCATCCGGCCTTGGATTACTTGCAGAGTTTTCCCTGCCGTTTCCATCGGGAACCTGATGGCGTCGCTGGACTTCCGGGAACTCAGCTAAGTCTTGCGCCTCCCCCGGGTTATGGTCAGCTGTGGGTTCAAATAATGAGTGGTCATGATCTGTCTCAATTATCTCGGGTTGTTCGGCTATTCGTTTCCTTATCTGATCTATGTGGCGCCTCCATACTCGGTTGTCTTTTAACTCAACTAAGTATGATTTTGGACCGGTTGCTTTTATGATTTGCCCTGCTAGCCAACTTGGGCCGTCCCCATAGTTGCGGGCCCACACTCGGTCGCCTATGCCCATTTCTCTCGTTTTTTCCAGTTCCCCCTTGTAACCCTCTGGTGTGTAATGGGGATTCAAACGGTCAAGTGGGCACCGGAGCTTCCGTCCCATCAATAATTCGGCTGGGCTTCTGCCTGTAGCAGTGCTGGGGGTTCTATGCTGGACAGCCAGAAAGAAATCTATCTTTGTTTGCCAGTCGCCTGGCTTGAGCCTGGACAATGCCTCCTTAGCGCTCCGGACGGAACGCTCTGCAAGGCCATTCGACGCAGGGTGGAAAGGCGCAGAGAGGGCATGTCGGATGCCCTCATCTGCCAAGTATTCCTCAAACTGGGTTGCCGTGAATTGCGGGCCGTTGTCGGATACTAGCGTGTCAGGCAACCCGTGGGTTGCGAATAGGTGGCGCAGGGCTGCGATTACTGCCTCGGCTGTCATGGATTTCATGAGGATGATCTCCAACCATTTAGAGAAAGTGTCGACAACCACTAGGAAGGTTTGGCCGTGGAAAGGGCCAGCAAAATCAATGTGGATTCTCGACCAGGGCCCTTGGGGTTTTTCCCATTCCCTGACTGGGGCCGTTGGGGGTAGAGGTCTGGACTCTTGGCAAGCCTGGCATTTTCCTACCCTCTCAGCAATTTCTGAGTCCATGAGTGGCCACCACACATAGCTTCTTGCTAGCCCCTTCATCCTTACGATCCCTGGGTGACCCTCGTGGAGGAGGTCCAATACCCTTTCCCTCAATTTCTCCGGGATCACCACTCGATCGCCCCATAGCAGGCACCCCCCTTGAGCCGAGAGTTCCCCACGTTTTTTTACAAATTCCTTAAAACGCTCGGCGCAGCGGGCCACCCCCTTTGTACCCAACCGAGTACAGTCCTCAAAGTAATGTCCCGGTATGATGCCCGAGCCACCTCCTTAGATGTGACTGGGCCAGAGTCCAAAGAGTCAATTAGCAGGATGGGCGTCCCCGGAGTGGGGTCTTCGATCGCCCCTGGTAGTGGGCATCTGCTTAACGCGTCCGCATGCCCCACTTCTTTTCCCGGTCGATGCTGCAGCTTGTAGGAATAAGCGGCTAAGAAAATAGTCCATCGGGTCAATCGTGGCGAGAGTGCCACAGGCGTTGGGCGGTCGCCAGCCAGTATCCCTAACAGCGGTCTGTGGTCAGTCACAATTTCAAAGTCTCTCCCAAAAACATATTCGTGAAACTTTTTTACCCCTGACACAATTGCTAGCGCTTCCTTATCTAATTGGCTATAGTTCCTCTCTGTGGAGGACATCGTTCTAGAGTAGAAGGCTATAGGGGCCTCTGTGCCGTTTGGGAGTCTGTGGCTGAGCACAGCCCCCACCCCGTAAGGGGAGGCATCGCAAACCAGTAATAATGGCAATGAGCTATGATACTGGATCAGCAGGCTATCGCTCGAGAGTAGATTTTTTACTGCTTCGAAAGCCCTAGCTTCCGACTTTCCCCAAGACCAAACAGTATTCTTTCCCAGAAGCTTATGCAGCGGCTCAGCAACGGTCGCCTTGTTTTTTAAAAAGACCGCGTAAAAATTCACTAGCCCCAGGAATGCCTGTAGCTCTGTTTTGTTTTTGGGCGCTGGAGCCTTTCTGATTGCCTTGACCTTGCTCTCAGTGGGGTGAATTCCTTTCTTGTCTATTCGGTAGCCCAAGAATTCGACGGATTCTACCCCTATCTGGCATTTGTTCACTTTAACCTTTAGTCCGGCTGACCGGAAAATGCCCAGAACTTTTCTCAAACGTTCCCCCAATTCCTCTACGTTTTCTGCCGATATCAATACATCATCGAAGTAGGGAACTACCCCTGGGAGCCCTTGCAGAAGTCGTTCCATTAAGTTTTGGAACAGCCCCGGTGCCACACTCACCCCAAATTGTAATCGGGTACACTTGAAAGCACCCCTGTGAGTTACAATCGTTTGGGCTTCGGCTGTGTTGGCGTCTACGGGCAGTTGTTGGTAGGCTTGAGCCAAGTCTAACTTTGCAAAGACTTGCCCTTGCCCCAAAGAGTGCAGCAAGTGTTGCACCACGGGAACTGGGTAAGCGCTTTTCTGTAAGGCTTTGTTTAACGTCGCCTTGTAGTCAGCGCAGATTCTAATTGACCCATCTGGTTTTACTGGGGTGACGATTGGCGTCTCCCACTTTGCGTGATCGACTGGCACCAGAATCCCCTGATTTATGAGCTTATCTAGCTCCTTGTCAATTTTTGGTTTAAGTGCAAAAGGGACTCTCCTTGCCTTTAACCTTATGGGGGCTACCTGGGGTCTAAGTTGAAGGAAATAGGGGTCCCCTTGTACTTGCCCAGGCAGTCCTTGAAGACATCTTCGAACTCGTTCATGAGTATGTCTTTCAGGTTACAGTCACTTCTGTAGATGCCAGTCACTCCCATGCCCAGTGCACGAAACCAGTCTAGTCCCAACAAACTAGGCAGGGTCCCTTCGACGATCGTGATGGGCAGGGTCTTCTTGTGTGGTCCGTACTCGACGCGGACAGAGGTGGTCCCTCGAACAGGGATGCGATTCCCTTGGTAGTCGTGGACTCGTAGCCGTTGTGTTTGCAGGTGGCGCTTCGCGACTGATGGCAACGACTTTGCCAAAGTGTCCCAGGACATGATGGTGATCGCTGACCCGGTGTCCACTTCGAGTCGGCACGGCACTCCTTCTATTTTGGGCTTGGTGAAGATTTTCTTCTCCACCCTGGTTGATGCGCGGCCTATGATCACCGTCGTTTGATTCAAGTTCGCGCCTTTTTTGTTTGAGCCAATCACGGGTCGCCTTGCCGATCCCGCGCTCTGATTGGCCGATTTGAATTTTCGGCGGGAAGGTTGGGGAGCTCGACAGACTTGAGCTAGGTGCCCCTTCTTCTCGCACCGCCGACATGTAGCGTCCTTGAACTTGCAGTGTTGACGCTGGTGTTGACCTCCGCAACTTCCGCATTCGTCCCGGTCTTCTTTGTCGCGTTTCTCGGTTCGACAAACCCCTTCCTCATCCTCACCGTCGGATTCGGTTTGGATCTCTTCTTGGTGCACCGGGGTTGACTTTGAACTCGCCTTCGTTGCGAGTGGCTTTTGCAGGGTCTCTGCCGCTTGGGTGGACATTTCATGCGCTCTGGCTTCGTCCAGAGCGTTTGCCAGCGTTAGATTGCTTTTTGATAGCAGTCGCCTCCGCAAACGCATGTCTTTGACCCCCCGGATGAGTTGCTCCAGCAGCGCCTCGTCTAGGTCTCTGTACCCACAGTCTTTGGAGGCTTTTCGCAGGGCGGCCATGTAGTCGCCGATGGATTCGCCCTCTAGCTGTCGGCGCTCTCCAAATTCAAAACGCCGCACGTATTTGGACGGCGTTGGCGCGAAATGGTTTTTTAGCAGGGTTTGCAGAGTTTGCCACGATACCGATTGTACCGGCGTTGGCTCTGCCAGGGCTTCCGCGATGTCGATGACCTCGGGACCGCAGTGGCTCAAAAAGTATGCCCTTTTGCGGTTGTCTGGAACTCCTTGCAGTTCGTTTGCTTCTAGAAAGCTTTCGAAACGGGTCATGTACGTTCCCCATTTCTCTCTAGCTGGGTCAAACGGCGCGGGCGGAGTGTAACTGGCCATCTCCACGTTTCTGCCCTGTGTTTGCTGGGTTCGGTTCTTCCGTGCTTCAGCTCGGTTCTGGTTCTCCTTAGCCTCGAGATCCCACCTTCGTCGCCAGTGTTAAGTTCGGGAAGTAACGAAGCTGGAGACCAGGGTAGTGACAACAGCTCTTTAATATAGGGTGAACCCAGCTAACTGGCTGGAGAAAAACCTCTCCTTATATACTGTTTAACCGGCGGCTTCAACCAATCAGCAACGTGCTAGTTTCCCGCCAAAATATTTAAAGATACATAACACCCTATCTCAGGGATCTCCAAACTTGGCCACTTTAAGAGTCTTTGACTTCAACTCCCAGAATTCCCCAGCCAGCATGGGCATTGGAGTCCACAAGTCTTACAGTTACCAGTTTTGAAGCAACCCCTTCCCCGCTGCCACCCTATCTAAAATTGCAGAGTTCGTGAGAGACATTCTCTTTTCTTCTGACAGAGCTTTGGCCTTGGCTCTGTGGCACAAGTTGTGTTGGGGAAACACAATTTTGGAGAGTACTTGAGCATCAACCTTGGATTCGGGTTTGGTGTTATTGTGAGAGTCCATGCTGCTGGTGGCATCTCAGGTGAGTAGCAGGGGAGGGAGGAGCTGGATTACTACACTAGGTAATATCGAGCATTTAGTCTAGCACTGATTATGTTATCTAGATTGGTAGTGAAACGTCTGCAAGAAAACAGCCAAGCTCAGAGAGCACCAAGGACCCCACAATCATCATTATATTCTTCTTCTTCCTCCTCCTCCTCCACCGCTGCCGCCTCCTCCTCCTGTTCTTCTTCTTCTTCTTCTTCTTCTTCTTCTTCTTCTTCTTCTTCTTCTTCTTCTTCTTCTTCTTCTTCTTCTTCTTCTTCTTCTTTCTCCTCTTCCACCTTCACCACCTCCTCCTCCTTGTATACATGTAATTGTATTATTACTGTGAACACTGTGTGAAAAATATGTTAACCCAGTCATAAACACTGTCCACAAAAAAATGTCATTTGTTAAAGAAAAACTGTAAAAGAAACTACTTGGCTGCCATTCCTCTTCCTGCAACCATCCTAACAGTTCTTCTCCTGTTGTCTTTGTCGCCCCAAGAAGCTCATGTGAACACGTTCATCACTTTCGCCAATTGCATGTTTGGAAATTTACCCTGGCGCAAACTCCCAGTGTACATGATTGCCAATTCTTCAGATCGTTCATGGCATCAGCTGTTATTTTTGTTTTGTATTATGGTAGGTACGAATCCTCCTTGGCTTGCAGGAGGGAGGGGAAAAAAATTACAGGTAGTCCTTGACTTACGACCACAATTGAGCCCAACATTTTGGTTGCTAAGCGAGACACTTTTTAAGTGAGTTTTGTCTCATTTTATGACCTTTCTTGTGGTAGTTGGTGAGTTAGTCACCCGGTTGTTAAGCGAATCTGATTTCCCTGTTGACTTGGCTTGTCTGAAGTTCACAAAAGGGGATCACTGGACCCCAGAACATTGTGACCGTCATAATTATGAGTCAGTTTTGAAGATCTGAATTTTGATCTGCAATGAGTTCTGAATGCTGCAATGAAATGAACAAAAAAGTTAAAAAGTTATGATATTTATTGTTACTTCCCAAGCACATCTGAATGATATTAAAGTAACCAAAATAGCTTTACGATTCTCAAGGCACGTCACAACTTTGGAGCACTTTCTCATGTTTGGAAATCAAAAATTGAAAAATTTAACGTGCCACTATGGGGTGTGCAATGGTTTTAGGTGTGAAAAACGGACATAAGTCACTTTTTTCAATGCCATTGGAATTTGAACGGTCACTAAATGAACTGTTGTAAGCCAAGGACTATTTGTATATCTCTTTATCTCAGGGGTGTCCAACCTTGGGGAACTATTAAGACTTTTGGATTTCAACTCCCAGAATGCCCCAGCCAGCCATGCTGGGAGATGAAGTCCCCAAGTCTTAAAGTTGCCAAGAAAGAAAGTTATCAGAAAAAAGTCTGCATACAGATGTTCTCTAGGTTTTATGAACCAGCTCCAGGCCTGTTCTGACCCTGTCCCCAAACACAACAAACCCTCTGAAGTGAACTCAAAAGATTCCTTTATTAGCAGCCCCAGCAAAAAGTTTCTCTCTCACAGGCTAAGAAGTCTGTCCGGGAGATGAATAGTTGTCTGCCACATCTATTCATCTCCGCCCCCTGCCTTTTATCCCCAGAGATAAGGTGGGGCTTCGCTAGCCGTGGGGACTCTTCCGTCCCAAGGACTGGCCCATAGATTTCCACTGCTCTCCTCTCCTCTGCCTTCTGTGCATCCACGCGTCAGGCACTGGGCCCAGGTGTTCCTCCACTTCCTCATCAGCCACCTTCAGACCTAAGGTCTGTTGACTTTCCATCTGAGGGCTGGTGGACGGCCAAGACTCCACCTCTCTCTCTCTCTCTGCCAGATCCACTCCCTCTTCCCCCTCTCAGGTTACCTTGATTCCCACACCTCTTCCTCCTCTAATTCAGCTGCTGGAGGGGACGGTGGCCGACAGGCCACAACAAGGCCAATTCCAAAATGCAATCTTGCATTTAATAATTGGGGTCTTCAATTAGCCTCATGGAGACCGATGGGCTCATGCTTAAGCCATGATAAACCTGGGACTGTGCCTTGGAAATTTCTTGAAGGATGCAACTGGGGATTTAATCCCAAAGAGAGACCATCATTTGCTAGGAAAACAGCATGAAGCAGAGATCACATAAATACAGATCTGGAGTTCTGATCTCCAACAATAAGAGGCATGGAGGCGGAATGGTATGATGAATGGTCAAGGGAACTAGGTATATCTAGTCTAATGAAGAGAAGGATTAGAATAGAATAGAATAAATAGAATAGAATAGAATAGAATAGAGTAGAGTAGAGTAGAGTAGAGTAGAGTAGAGTAGAACAGAACAGAACAGAACAGAACAGAACAGAACAGAACAACAGTTGGAAGGGACCTTGGAGGTCTTCTAGTCCAACCCCTAACTCAGGCAGGTGACCCTACAATCATCTCAGACAAATGGTTATCCAATCTCTTCTTAAAAGCTTCTAGAGTTGGAGTTTCAACTTCAACTTCAACTTCTGAAGGCAAGCTGTCCCGCTGGTTGAATGTTCTGACCAGAGGTGGGTTTCAGCAGGTTCTGACCAGTTCTGGAGAACTGGTAGCAGAAATTTTTAGTAGTTTGGAGAACCGGTAGTAAAAATTCTGACTGGCCCCGCCCCCATCTATGCTCTGCCTCCCAAGTCCCAGCTGATCGGGAGGAAATGGGGATTTTGCAGTATCCTTCCCCTGGATTGGGGAGGAGAATGGAGATTTTACAGTATCCTTCCCCTGCCATGCCCACCAAGCCATGCCCACCAAGCCATGCCACACCCACCAAGCCACACCCACAGAACCAGCAGTAAAAAAATTTGAAACCCACCACTGGTTCTAACTGTCTGTTGTGACCCAGGCCCCAGTAGGTAGTAGGAAACTCAGCCAGTGTAAAAACAAACAAACTTTATTAGAACAGCTGAGAATTACTTAATTCTCAGCGTAGTTCAACTAAATTAAAGCAAATTCCTCCCAACACAAATTCTTCAGTCCTATCACCAACCTTGGTCCAATTAGGCAAACTGCCAAAGGCCTTTCTTGGCAAAAGTTCAGAAGACACCGATTCAAAATAAATGCAATAAGCTATCAACATTGTTTTCCGGCCAAGCCCAAATGCTGTTGCTGGTCTTTTAAGCCTTATGGGAGGGGCCAATCATCTCTTGGCCCAATTCATCCTCTTTGGTTGAGCTGCTCTTGCCTTCTGACAGCTCTTCTTATATGTGCATTAGGAACAGGCTCCTCCTGTTCCTCTGCCTCACTACTGTCAGTCTCTGGAGGCTCTGGAGTCCGCACCTCACTCCCCGATGGCCCTGGCCCCACCTCTGCCTCTGATGCAGAGCCCTCATCCAGGCCTTTCCCAGGCTCCAGGACTGGCCCACACTCTTTCTCAGCCTCATCGCTGTCCAACTCCATTGCCAGCTCCGCAGGCTGCTGGTGGACCACAACACTGTCAGGACATTTCTCCTTAGTTCTATGTTGCTTCTCTCCTTGATTAGTTTCCATCAATTTAAGAAGAGACTAGACAGTCAGTTATCTGAAATGGCATAGGTTCTCTTGCGCTTGACCAATGGGCTGGACTAGAAGACCTCCAGATCCCTTCCAGTCAATTGGAGGGCTGATTTACCACCAGCTTATCAGGTACTTAGGAGCTGAGGGTTTGGCAGCACAAAGAAAGAACAGCCAATCACCAGCCATCAACACACCAATCAACCAATAGGAAAGCACCACATAAATGCAAAGCGTAGAGTGTCCCGAAGCCCATATTCCAATAGAGAGAAGTTCCCTGAAGATGGGCTCCAGCATGGGTCCAAAAGCTTGGCAGACTGACCCAGATTGGATCTTATCCTGGGACTCCCAAAGCTGCTTTTTTAAGAGGCAACTGGACTTCCTGGTCTTTCTTGGAAGACATTTTGCTTCTCATCCAAAAAGCTTCTTCAGCTCTCTTGGATGAGAAGCAAAACGTCTTCAAAGAAAATCCGAGAAAGTCTAGTTGGCTCTTGAAAAGGCACCTTTGGGACAACCACGACCTGGATGACAAAGAATCTCCATAGACATTATCCGGGGACACATATATTTGCCTTCATTCAATCAACATTAATCTTTCATTTACTTCTTTTTGTCTTCCGTTAGCACCGGCAGATAAGGAATTAGAGAGAAATTGAAGGCGCATTTCGTATTATGTGTCCTAACTGGTCTGATGTAGGAATTGTCCTAGGAGGTGCCCCAACATTCTCTTCTGAGAAGTTTTCTGAAATATAATTTGGTTTCCAAGTGGTCTCTTTTTCAGCAGATGGCAGCTCTGATCTGCCTTTTTCTGGTCTTCTAAAATCCTAGCATGGTCTCGAAGTCTTCAAGGGCAGAGAGACCAACAACCAGGAAGTTGGGGAGAGATAGATTAAAAAAAAGAAAGAAAGAAATCCTGGAAGGAGGCAAAGAAAAACTGATCATGCTGAGAAACTGACCGAGACATGTTCAGAAAGTCTAAACAAGGTATGCCATATATATCGGGAAATTCCAAAATTGCAAAATCAAATTCAGATTATTATTTTTTACAGAACTTGTCTGAGGGAAGACTCATAAAATTATGCCACTATCCGTTGGAAGAATTTGGAAAGATTTGGCAGAAAGTAGAGAACGAAAAGAAAGGAAACCCAGGCTGGCATGGAGTAAGATAGTCCTTGACTTACAGCAGTTCATTTAGTGACTGTAGTTATAACGGCACAGAAAAAGACCGTTTTGCACAGCATTTTCTGGGGTTACATAATCAAAATTCAGATGCTTAACCATTGATTTACATTTACGACGGTTGCAGTGTCCTTGGGCCATGTGGTCAACTTTTGTGACTTTTTGATAAGCCAAGTCAATAGGGAAGCCGGATTCGCTTAACGACGGTGTGACTGATTTAACAATGGCAGTGCTTGGCAACTGGCTTCTACTTATGACAGTTGCAGTGTCCCGGGGTCATGTGATCACCTTTTGCGACCATCTGACCAGCAAAGCCAGATTTACTTACCAACCTTGTTACTGATTTAACAACTGCAGTGATTCATTTAACAATGGTGGCAAGAATGGTTAGTAAAATGGTACAAAACTCACTTAAAAATGTCTCACATAGGAACAGAAATTGGGCTCAATTGCGGTCATAAATTGAGGATCAGCTTAGCTTTTTGGAAATCAACTATGCTGCAATGGTCATCAGTGTGAAAAAGTGACGTAAATCACTTTCTTCAGTGCAATTGTAGCTTTGAACAAACACTAAATGAATGGTTATAAGTTGAGAACTACCTGTACTGATATTTCTATGCATTTTTGGTCCACCTTTCTCCACTTTTGGGCATCTACCAAAATTAGATGCCGTTCTTTTCTAAAGAAAAGAAGAATTAAGGGTGACATGATAGCAGTTTCCCAGTATTTGAGGGGCTGTCCAAAAGAAGAGAAGCTCAAATTATTCTCTGAAGCCCCAGAAGGCAGGAGAAGAAACAATGGATGGAAACTCATCAAAGAGAGAAGCAACCTGGAATTGAGGAAATACTTCCTAACAGAGGACATTTAACCAGTGGAACAGCTTGCTACCAGAAGTAGTGGGTGCTTCATCATTGGAAGTTTTGAAGAAGAGACTGGATAGTCACTTTTCTGAAATGTTATAGGTTTTCCTGCTTGAGCAGGGGTTGGACTAGAAGACCTCCAAGATCCCTTTCAGCTCTATTCTATTCGTCTTCTTCTATTCTTAAAAACAATTTCCCCTAGGAAAGGCATATGAATATATGATTATTTACAATGTCTGTAGTTTTGAACAACTCCCTCAATCCACTCAAATGTCATTAAATCAATCAAGGACCCGGGGTGACCTGGTTTATGACCGACGCAACTTACAACCTATAAGGTCGGGCTCATTCATGGCTGAAAGTTGAAAGGACTGCCAGTAAGAGATATTAGGAGGGGACCAATGCTCAGCCCCCTTCTGGCTTAACAAACTAAGTTGACAAACGTTGCATGCTTTCCAAACGTGATCAGGGCCCATGGGAAGACGCATTTGGGATCCAGAGGTTTTTCCTGAAGGCTTTTATTCAATGCTCCATCTATGTGGATAATAATGAGCATCTTGTTGGAGGACATTAGATCTCTCCCCAGGGGAGTGTTCAGCTCTCGGCATCTGCCCTACTCTAGGCCTTCCTATTTCTGCTGGAAGACGACCAAGCATGGAGATGTTCCAGGCATCATCGATGGTTGATGGTTGCTACCACCCTTCTCCATTGGCATCTGTGGCTCTGTGATCTTCTCATGGAACCTTCTCCTCTCTCTGAAATTCAATTGTCCTGTCTTTCTCCAGGGCCTGTTTCCACATTCTCCCTGCCAGGTCCTGTTTCCATGACATTCCTTTGTGGTCCTTCACAATGTAAGAGTGCTTCCTTGCTTTCCCCAAAGACCAGCTGGAAGGGAGGTGCCCAGAGGGTCATTGGCTGCCCCTCCCCTCTTTGGAAGAGCTTGATAGCTCCCGCTGCCTTAAGAAAGCTCAAAACATCCTTAAAGATCCATCTCATCCTGGGGGCCCTTTTTTTGAACTATTACCATCTGGCAGACGGTACAGGACAATAAAAACAAGGACAAATAAGCTGAAAAGCAGCTTCTATCCCAGAGCAGTAACTATACTGAATTCTACCATAGAGTGCAACATTAATGCAATATCAGGGGTCTTCAATTCAATTGCATACAATGTGAAGGAGGTGTATTTTTGTTTTATTTTTATAAGGTTTTTTAAAAGTATAATATACAGTGAAGATGGCATTTAATTTGAGGTGCCATGACAATTAAGTAAACTATGAAACTTGATTGCTTGGGCTTGGAGATCCTCCTGATGACTTTGGAGAGGACTCCTAATATGACCCGGCTTGATCCAATGGCCCCACTGCCAAAATATTTCTTCCATTGAGTCAGCTGCAGCCTGAACCACCAAGGCTTCGCTATCAGCTTGCAGATCCCGGAGACCTGAAACGAATCCAGAAAACAAATGATTTTGTTTTCTAATGAGAAATTAACCCTGATCAATGAGAAATTAACCCTGATCAGCGACAGAGTTTCTGGAGAAAAAGTCATTTGCTTCAAGCAAGGGAACTTTGAAACTCACTGAGGAAAACTTCTTCAAGTTGTTTGGAAGTCACCACATCTGATTTGATGTATTGCACGCAGCAGCCTAGGCACATAAAAAGAAAACATTGGTGGGGTTAGCAGAAACGGCTAAATCAACTGATTCAAGAAAAAAAATATGCAATTCATTGGATGGTTACAGGGATTGATTATATCACAAGGTCTAATGAAAATAATAATAATAATAATAATAATAATAATAATAATAATAATAATAATAATAATAATAATAATAATAATAATAATAATATTTTAATTTATAGACCGCCTTTCTCCCGAAGGACTCAGGGTGGTGAACAGCCAGTTAAAATACAAAGCAAACCCATACAATAATTAAAAACTACCCCTAAAAAACTTATTCAATTGGCAAAGCTAAAATACAATTACACCCTATAAAATCACTAAAATTTTAAAAACCGCAATAAAATCATTTAAAAGTTTTTAAAAGTTAAGCCAGTGCAGCAAGATGAAACAAATAGGTTTTAAGTTTGCGGCGAAAGGTCCTAAGGTCGGGCAGTTGTCGGAGTCCAGGGGGAAGCTCGTTCCACAGGGTAGGAGCCCCCACAGAGAAGGCCCTCACCCCTGGGGACCGCCAGCCGACATTGTTTGGCAGACGGCACCCCGAGGAGACCCTCTCTGTGAGAACGCACCGGTCGTTGGGAGATTGAAGCCGGCAGAAGCCAGTCCCGTAAATATCCCGGTCCTAAGCCATGAAGGACTAGGGGTGGCATGATAGCAGTCTTCCAATATTTCAATCAATCAATCAGAAGAGAGCTGGAAGGGATCAAGGAGATCCAACCCACTTGCTCTGCATTGTAATGGGCTCCAGGAGGAGGGGACCCTGTCTCCCTCATTGGCAAGATGGTGAGAAATGCGATGGAGAAACATGATGGAGCTGGGCTGGGGTGACATCGGGCGTGCCCACACAGAGGCCTCTACTTGCCACCTCAGCACTGGTATAGGATCTCCTGCTTGAGCAGGAATTTGGACTAGAAGACCTCTAAGGTCCCTTCCAACTCTATTATTTTATGTTCTATGATTGTGCAAACAACCATCATCTTGGGAAAAATAGAATAGAATTTTTTATTGGCCAGGTGTCATTGGACACACAAAACATTTGTCTTAATGCAGATGCTCTCAGTGTACATAAAATAAAAGATACCTTCATCAGGGTACAACACTTACAACACTTAATGATAGTCATAGGCTAGAAATAAGCAATCAGGAAACAATCAATATCAGTATAAATTGTAAGGATACAAGCAACAAAGTTACAGTCATACAGTCATAAGTGGAAGGAGATGGGTGATGGAAACGATGAGAAGAGTAATAGTAGTGCAGATTTAGTAAATAATTTGAAACAGTCCAGATGTGAGAGATCTGTAAATATTTTCACAGCCCTCTTTTTGATTCGTACAGTATACACGTCCTCAATAGAAGACAGGTTGGGCTTCCAGTTTTGGCTCCGCTTCGTGAAGAAGCAGCTATGATTTAGCTGCTAACTCCCTAGTCTGTAAGCTGTCAGGACATCGTAAATCTGAGTCCGACAGCTTGGATTCTTTCCTTCGGGCAAAGGAGGAAAGTTGAGCAATTAGGTTTGAGGTAGAGATGCCCTAATAAGCTTTTAAAGCTTGTGGGAAGTTCTCCTTCTATAACCTGATAAGCTCCTGGCTAGGAGAGGCATTTGCCTTTATGGCAAACAAGCAGGCGTCAATTTCCACAACAGGAATTGCTTTAATGATGGATTGGAACGTGGACGGAGCAGAAACTGGCGTTCTAGCACCTGTTTGTAAGAAGATTGTGTGCCCCTGAGGATTTATTTGCTGTGAAGATAGGAGAGAAGAAAGCAAATGGCGGTTTTGTGGAATGTGTGTTCTGAAAACGAAAGTAGAAATGCTTACTAACGGCTAGTGTTGAAATAGAAGAAAGAAGATACACAGAAACGATGACCCAGGAATTGAAGAAGGGGAGGTTATAGATCATGGGGCTGAAGCGGCTGCCGCTGTTGCGGCCCTGGAGTTGGGTCAGGCTGAACCCAGAGTTCTGAGATCCAAAACTAGGAAGTGATAAAGATATTTGGGATTGTGTTGGTTTTCCTTATTCTCTTTTGTACGATATTCTGTTTATTCTTGACTCTTCTTTATTACGTATTTAAAATTTTGCAAACTTTGCTGTGTCACCTGCTTGCCTTATGGCTGTTGTATGTGTTAAAAAATTTGAGTAAAATTCTTATTTTAGATAAGAAAAATGAAAATTTACCATACCTGATATGTATTTGTATAAACCTTTTTTGACTAATAAAAACTTTTCGAACAAAAAAAAAAAAAAAAAAAGAAGATACACAGAAACATACTGACTAAACGGAAGATATGAGAATTTTATGATTTATATCTTTTCTTTTTCTTTGGGATTATACTGATTTAGATGAAAGGTTTTTTGAAATTTTTTCTTTTCTAAATATTTTTTCTTTTCTCTTGACCTGTTAAAAATGGCTTTTAAGCAAATAGTGGTAAAAGTGTGTTGAAAAAGAAGATATATAGGAAGATACTGACTAATTGGAAGAAATGAGAATCTTATGATTTATATTTTTTCTTCTTCCTTGGGATTATAGTGATTTAGAAGATAAGTTTTTTGAAACTTTCTTTTATAATTTTTTTTTCTCTTTCTTTTTCTTGGTCTATTATTAAGTTATCCTTTTTTTAAAAATGGCTTTTAAGCAAATAGTGCCAAAAGTTATTAAAACTTTGAAATTTCTTCAGCTCAGATTCAAAAATTAAAAGAAGAAATCAAAAAGGAAGTAAGAAATTTTTTACAGGAGTTTTTGGAGAGTCATTTTTTAGAAATAGATCAAAAATTTGACGAAATAGAGAAAGAGACGTTGGATTTCAAGGAAGTGGTGGAAGAGCAGAAGAGGGAAATGAAAATGGTAAAGGATGCAATTGCGCAAATATTAAGTTCTTGTATTCAGATGCAGGATGATCTTGCAGAATTTAATAAAGCTAATTTAGAGCTGCAAAGGAAAATAGAAGAAATTCAAAAAGATGAAAACAATTGGAACTTAGATAATAAGATGGAAGATATAAAGGCAAAGGTAGATAGGGCAGATGAAGAAAGAGTAATATTACAATATAGATTAATGGAATATGCTATAAGGGTGAGGGGGTTGAAACAAAATAGGAAGGAAAATTTAAAGGAGATTTTTACGCAAGCCTTTGCACAGATAAAGGGTGTGGAGCCAGAAGATTTTGAGACTAATATTGAAAGAATTTATCGTGTTAATTCTTGGTGGGCAAGACAAAATAGAGTACCTAGGGATGTGGTTATTTATTTTACAACTAAAAAGGTTAGGTATGAAATTTTGCAAGCCTTTTATAAAAATAAATTTCAGATATTGGGACAAGATATAAAAATGATGAAGGAAATTCCTCCTAAAATGTTAAGAAAGAGAAGAGAATTTGCTTTTTTGGTGGATGAGTTTAAGAAATATCAGATACATTTTAGAGGGGAAGTCCCAATGGGTTTGTCAGTGAATTTTAGAGGTAGAAAGTATTTTCTTAATTCAGTTATGAAAGCGAGAAATTTTTATATTAATGTTTTAAAGAGTGGGAATCCTTTGTTGTTAGATGCTAAGTTAACTGGTTTGGAAATGATGGAAAATAGAATGGGAGAGGGGAGGAATGTTTAAGATGTGAATAGGATGATTATGGTTAATTTTTGGAATTGATTTGTTTAGGATATAAATTATAGGATTTGTGTTATTTGCTATTTGTATGGTATAAATCTATAGGATGATATTACTCAATTGTGAAGGTTGGAAAGTGAAATTTATGAATTTAGATAATGTGGATGTAATGATTTTAATTGTTTACTGTTATATTGTGGATGTAGTCTAAATGATTATTTGCTTGATATTTGATTGATGGAGTAGTATTGGAAGATTGAATATTAAATCTTATGACAATTGAAGAAATATATAAGTGATGAAAACCTGAATTTGAGAAGCTGGATTGTAATTTAAGAAATGGATTTATGAAATTTGAAGGAATATACAAGTGGGCGGGAAAAAAAAATTTGAACTTTAGAAGATGGACTAATTTTTAAAATGGACTATAAGACTATAAGAAGAATGGACATTAAATGTTATGGCAATTGAAGAAATATATAAGTGATAAAAATTTGAGTTCGAGAAGATGGACTGTAATTTGAGAAATGGACTTATGAAATTTGAAGGAATATACAAGTGGGAAAAGAAAAAAATTGAACTTGAGAAGATGGATTAATTTTAAAAAATGGACTGTAAGAAGAAGCAATATACGAAGTTGGTATTGTTTCTTTTCTTTTTTTATTATTCTTTCCTATCTTTTTTATTTTTATTGTGAGGGGATCTATAGTTTTAAATTTTTTAAAGGTGGGAGGTTATGTATATTTTGTATACTTTAGCTTGTGATTGTTGGTTATAATACCCGGTATTTGCTCTGGGAAGTCGGGGGAAGGGGAGGAGGGGAAGGGGGGGAAAATGAATCAACAAGTGATACATGGACTGATTATTAATGTACAGTAATTTTTGAAGATATGAAATTAAAAAATTTAAAATGATATTGGGGATGCTCGACTGCCATTTCAGGAAGAAAAGGAGAGAGGAGTAGAAGGAGGGAAGAAAGTTGATAGGAAAGTGTAGAGAAGGAGGAGGGGAATAAGAGGGTTAGATAGGGTGGAAGAAGGGAGGAGTGGAGAAGGAGGAGAGGAAGTAGTAAAGTGAAGGGGATGAAGGATAAGGGAAAGTAGTAGAGGGTAGAGAGGGAAGTTGTGTAAGGAAGTGGCAGTCGGGCAGGGCTGAATTAGTAATAAATAAAAATTAATGATTAATGATGGATAATAGTTTGTACATAAATATGATGTTGAAAAATGGAAATAAAAAATTATTTATTTATTTATTTATTTATTTATTTAATCAAATTTATATACCGCCCTATCTCCCGAAGGACTTCTATAACGAATAGAAGACAGGTTGGTAGCAATTGTTTTTTCTGCAGTTCTAATTATCCTCTGAAGTCTGTGTCTGTCTTGTTGGGTTGCAGAACCAAACCAGGCAGTTATTTATTTATTTTATTTTAATTTATTTATTTATTTTGTCATACATTATATATAAGCATAAGCATGAGATAACTATACAATATATAAGCATATATATAAGCATAAGTATGTAATAACTATATTAACTGGATATAATGAAAGGAAACAATAGGACAGGAATGGTAGGCATGCTTGTGCTCTTATGCACGCCCCTTACAGACCTCTTAGGAATGGGGTGAGGTCAATAGTAAACAGTTTTTGGTTGCAGCTTTGGGGATTTTGGGAAGAGACCACAGAGTTAGGTAGCGTATTCCAGGTATTAACAACTCTGTTACTGAAGTCATATTTTCTGCAATCAAGATTGGAGCGGTTAACATTAAGCTTAAATCTATTGTTTGCTCGTGTATTGTTGCAATTGAAGCTGAAGTAGTCTTTGACAGGAAGGACATTGTAATAGATGATTCTATGAGTTAAACTCAGGTTATGTCGAAGGCGGCGTAGTTCTAAATTTTCTAAACCCAGGATTTCAAGTCTGGTGGCATAAGGTATTTTGTTGTATTCAGAGGAATGCAGAACTCTTCTTGTAAAATATTTCTGGACACGTTCAATTGTATTGATGTCAGAAATGTGATATGGGTTCCAGACAGGTGAGCTGTATTCAAGAATTGGTCTAGCAAATGTTTTATATGCTCTGGTTAATAGTGTAGTGTTTTTGGAAAAGAAGTTACGCAAGATTAGGTTTACAACTCTTAAAGCCTTTTTTTGCGATGTAGTTGCAGTGGGCTTTGGCACTTAGATCATTTGATATGAAAACTCCAAGGTCTTTAACACGGTGGGGTCATCTGTAAGGTAATGTCCATCAAGTGTTTGGGTTCTTTTTTCCGATGTGTAAGACTGAGCATTTGCTGGTTGAGATTTGGTGTTGCCAAGTTTTAGACCATTCAGATACAAAGTCAAGGTCTTTTTGAAGGGTAGCTGTATAGAATAGAATAGAATTTTAGAATTTTATTGGCCAAGTGTGATTGGACACACAAGGAATTTGTCTTGGTGCATATGCTCTCAGTGTATATAAAAGAAAAGATACGTTCATTAAGGTACAACATTGTTGGTGATGTTAAATAGTTTGACTTTGTCAGCAAAGAGAACACAATTACTTGTAATAGGGTCACAGAGATCATTAATGTATAATATGAAGAGTGTTAGTCCAAGAACGCTGCCTTGGGGAACACCACTTTTGACAGGAACAGGATTTGATAGAGCATTGCCAATTTTGACCACTTGTTGTCTGTTTGACAGGAAAGCTGTTATCCAATTGTGGAGGGGTCCTGAGATGCCGCAGGATTTTAGTTTTAGGAGAAGTTTATCATGTACTAGTCAAAAGCTTTACAGAAGTCTATGTAGATTTGCTTTGCCCTGGTCAAGATTTGTAGTCCATATGTTTTTGCAGTGAAGAAGTTGTAAATTACATGATATTTTTTTTCTGAAACCAAATTGTTTGTTAGAGAGTAGGTTGTTTGTTTCTAGGTGGAGGGTAATGGATTGGTTGATGATTATTTTGATGATTGGTTGATGGTTGATTGGTTGATTGGTTGATTACTTTGATATTGGTTGATGATTACTTTGCAAGTGACGCAGCATAGAGAGATTGGTCTGTAATTTTCAACTAGGCTGGGGTCTCCTTTTTTGAAGACAGGGATGACTGTGGCTAGTGACCAAAGTTTGGGAAGGGAACTGGTCGTGAAAGCTTTTTCAGTTATAGAGGTGCAGATGACAGACTCAGTAATTCTTCTGTAGAACTGGATCAGCAGCTCCTTGGGCAGTTTGAGCTTTCTGAGTTGTCCTTTTTTGATGTTAGCTGTTAGCTTTAGATCTTGTGATATGGTAGAACCTAGACATTTGAAAGTCTCTACTGTTGATACTGTGTTGTCTAGTATTGTCAGAGATGGAAGTATAGAAGGGTTTCTCCTAAAGTCTACCACCATTTCGACGTTTTTGAGTGTGTTCAGTTCCAGATTATTCCGGTCGCACCACGAGGCTAGTTGTTCAACCTCCCGTCTATATGCGGATTCATCATTGTCTCGAATGAAACCGATCACTGTTGTGTCATCTGTTTCACAGAGGGATTGTTAGAGATGCAGTCATTGGTGTACAGAGAGAAGAGAAGTGGGGACAATCAGGACCTGGATGGTTGAGGCCTAGGAAGCCCTCAGAATTCAAATGCACAGCCAACCAGAGACTGCACTGGCCCTCAACCAACCCACCGCAACCCTCCCCCCAATCAGCACATGAACTCCCTACCATAAGACCCACCACAAGACCCATCACAAGACCTTCATCTGTGACCCACACCTGACCCATCAGAAGACTCATCAGAAGACACTCGCCTCATGCAACCCTCATCTGATGTGATCTCCTCATCAAAAGACCCTCACCTGATGTGACCCACAACTGAACAATGATAACACCCTCACCTGACATGACCCTCGTCTGATGTGACCTCCACATCACAAGATCTATTGACCACACAAAGCCCTTATAAGCAGAAGAACGCCAACACTGGTGTTCCCTAAACTCCATTGAAGATATTACCTAGCCTGTTAACAAAACGTTCGGAAACCAACCCACAAACTCAGAGAACCAACCTCCACCCTCATCCTCCACCTGAGCTACAGGTATTTGCCCCTATTGCAAATGATTGAGAATCTCTGGAGAATATAAGAAAGCAGGAGGCACATCTCCATGAGGTTCTTCTTGCCTATCGCAAGCCACTGAGCACTCAAGGAGAATGTCCACAACTCTGTGCACTCATTTTGATGCCAGGTGACACACTGCCTTTAGAGTTTGTTGTTTGGTGGCAGGGTCCAAGATCTTCGGGAAACGTTGGTAGATCTCCTTGAGGATCATAGGCAGGTATAGCAAAAGAGATATCAGAGGGATGAGACTGGCTGCAACCGTCATAATATGGAACAAGTTTGCTAAGCACCTGAATTTTATCTCGTGACTCTGGGGATGCTTAATAATTAATATATTTCTGTTTGGAATGGTTGAATTGGGCCTTTCCTGAGCAGAGGGAGAGTCTACATAGCCTCAAGAGGTCTTCCAAACCCTGCTTGGCGTTTGTTTTTTTTAATGTCAAGTGGAATGGATCCAGGAAAAGATGAGGAGCATCCAGAAAGACTGATCTGAACTCATGACCACCCCAGCCACTGGCAAGAAATCCTGCGGTCCATAGTTCAAATTTTGGGTAGCCGCTAATTCCCTACTTCTGTACTTTTTCTGACCTGCTGCCTTCTGCTATCTTGGACTACCACCTCCATTATACCCAGTCAACTGCAGATGTGATGCCTGAAGGCAACATATTTATTTATTTATTTATTTATTTATCCCCACCGTTATTATTTTCACAAATAATTCAAAGCGGAGAACACATCTACCTTCTCCCTCCTCTTTCCCCACAACAACAACCCTGTGAGGTGAGTTGGGCTGAGAGAGAGAGAGAGACTGGCTCAAAGTCACCTATGTGGCTTTCATGGCTAAGACAGGACGTGAACCTTTCTTGCTTTCTAGCCTGGTGCCTTAACCACTGCCAAACTGGCTCTCCAAATGTTATTTTTCATGAAAACAATAGGGCTATTTTGTTTTGCCCTTACCTTCTTCGGGAAGGTTTGACCAACTTTCTAAACAGCCCTCAGATCAACTGGTGGTCTCCCATCCAGCCCTAGTCTTCTTAAAACCAGCTAAAGTGTTGTCACTAAGCCAACGAGGTCTCACCCATTCCCATCTTTGTTTTCTACAAAATCTCCTATATCCTTTTTGCTCCAAACCCTGTAATTTTCTTATCTCCTCCATTTCCATCCCACATTCCTCCAAGAATGAATTGAGCAGCACTCCCGCAGTGTGTGAAAGGTTCTTGTCCTGGTGTGTCAGAGCCTCCAGGGCTTTCAAAACCAGCTCTGTTATTTGTGACGGGCTGAGAAATTCACCAAAGGCCTATGGGAAAGAAGAAAAGGAGACCATGCAGAGATGCATCAGAGATGCATCCTTCTCTCAACAAGCCAGAGACTTTGACCCAGATTTGGGGACAGCACTCCATGTAGAGAGGCAGGGCTTATTCGATGTCACTTATCACGTGAAGTTAGGATGTGGGTCAAAGAAGCCAACATGCAGCTGCAATCGCCTGCTCCTAGACACTGTGGGGGATGGATTTCCACCCTCTGCCTAGGTATGTGGTAGCCACCAAAACAAAAGGTCAGAACACTTGTATAGAAACCCAGAGAAAAGCTCCCTCCCTTCTAGTACTGAGGACGTTACCTAGTTGGGTCATGAAATGTTCACAAGAAAACAACAAAGCTCAGAGAGCACCAAGGACTCCACAGTCGTCCTCATCCTCATCCTCCCTCCCTCCCTCTTTCTCTCCTCCCTCTCTCATTCTCCTTCTTCTCCTCCCTCTCCATCCCTCTCTTACTCTTTCCTCCTCCCCTCTTCCTTCCCATCTCCTCTCTCTTTCTCTCACTCCCTCTCTTTCCCCCCCACCTCCTATCTGCAAACCCCACTCCCTCCTAGCACTGATGATGTTACCTAGCTGGGTCATGAAACATCTGCAAGCAATCAGTCAAGCTCAGAGAGCACTAAGAACCTCACCCAACTCTCATTACCTGGCACCATCATCAGGCCGTGTGTGTGTATGTGTGTGTGTGTTGCATACCATGTTTTTCTGATGATAAAGAAACATTTGCAAAGGAAAAAATGGCAGCCTTGCTGTGTAATGGCAAAAATTCTTGCTAGAAAGGAAATGCTAAACCTGGCATGCCCCACCTCTTCTCTTCCTCTCTCCCTCCCTCTCTCTTTCTCTCCCTCCTTCCTTCCCTCCTTCCCTCCCTCCTTCCCGCCTCCCCTCCCCCTCAGACATCACTTTACAAGGCATCCAGGCACTTCCATGGAGGGATGCCCAAAAGGTATGCTTTTGTTTTGGTGTGATGGACATCAAGAAAACCAGGCAGAGCTTTGATGGCTCCATCGCTACTGCCAACCTAATTTTTTTGGATCGTCCCCTGTTACTCCTTTCTCTTATCTCACTGATCAGGAATGAAACAGTAACAACGACTACTTCAGTGGCCCAAATACAGGCAGTCCTCGACTTACGACCACAATGGTGCCCAAAATTTAAGTTGCTAAGTGAGACATTTGTTAATGAGTTTGGCCCCATGGTATGATTTTTTTTCTTGCCAACGTGGTTAAGTGAATCACTGCAGTTGTTAAGTTAGCAACCCGGTTGTTAAGTGAATCCATCTTCCCCATTGACTTTGTTTGACAGAAGGTCGCAAAAGGGAACACGTGACCCCGGGATGTCATAAATATGAATCACTTGCCAAGCATCTGGATTTTGATCATGTGACCATGGGGATGCTGCAACAGTCTTAAGTGTGAAAAGTGCTCATAAGTCACTTTTTTCCCAGTGCCGTTTTAACTTTGCACAGTCACTAAATGAATTGTTGTAAATCAAGGACTACCTGTAATCCCTTTTCTAGGTTAAGACAATCGGTGGGACTGTAAACAGAGGGGAAAAAATAGGGTTCGTAACTGACAAATTACATAAATGAAGGAAGGAATGAACGAATGAGCGAAAAACAAACAAGCAAACCAATGAATCTAACTGGATTTAACCCAGATTACATTTGTCTGATGTGCAGATGAAGCCTTAGCTTCTGAATTCATTTCATGCTGCCTGGGGAATTCTGGGAGTTGAAATCCACATGTCTTAAAGCTGCCACTGGGTTCCAGGCATCTTTGCCCAGCCCAGTGACCAGGATCCTGGTCACGCCACAGGCTGTGCCACCCAGGGCTCTCCTGGGCAGTGCGCATCCCTGGGCTCTTGGCAGCCCTTGGAGTCCAACTTGCTCACCCATTTTGCTCATGGTGAGGTGGTGGAGGTGGTAGGCAACCTCTGCGGACATCTGGCTAACTTCTTTGCTGGTGTCGCCAGTGTGCAGGGCCAGTAAAGCCACTAGCCGTCCCAGCAAAAAAAAGCCAGGTGTGGTCTAATGAAAGGAAGAAAAAAGGAGGGGAAAGATGAGAAGGGGGGCTCAGAACTGGGGAGAAAATCTAAGGAACTAAACAAATTTGAGACATTGATCAATTTAGGTCTATTCTAGACTCAAAAGTAGAGGAGGAATTGAAGATTTCTGGAATACAGCTAATCTTACAACTGTTCGTTTAGAGTCGTAGGTGGTGCAGAGGTTAAAATGCAGCATTGCAGGCTAATTCGGCCGACTGCCTGCAGTTCGGCAGTTTGATCCTGACGGGCTCTATGTCAGCCTTCCGTCCTTCTGAAGTCGGTAAAATGAGGACTCAGATAGTTGGGGAGAACAATCTGGGTCCTCATTTAGAGAGAGCTGCAAAGCACGGTGAAGCGGTATGTAAGTCTAAGTGCTATTAGTATTTAGTCACTGTTCAAAGAAGCAATGGGTGGAAACTGATCAAGGAAAGAAGCAACTTAGAACTAAGGAGAAATTTCCTGACAGTGAAAACAATTAATAAGTGGAACGACTTGCCTGCAGAAGTTGTGAATGCTCCAACACTGGAAATTTTTTAAAAAATGTTGGATAACCATCTGTCTGAGATGGTGTAGGGTTTCCTGCCTGGGCAGGGGGTTGGACTAGAAGACCTCCAAGGTCCCTTCCAACTCTGTTGTTATTATTATTATTAAAGTTACAACGGCACTGAAAAAGGGACTTATGACCCTTCTTCACACTTACGACCGTTACAGCATCCCTGTGGTCACGTGATCAAAATTTGAACACTTGGCAAATGACTCATTTTTATGACGATTGCAGCATCCCAGGTCATGGGATCTCCTTTCATGACCATCTGACAAGCTGTTCGGTGCTGCTGTAACTTGGAATGGTCACTAAATGAATGGCTGTAAGTTGAGGACTTCCTGTATAAATAGTCCTCAACTTAGGACCACAAATGAGTCCAAAATTTCTGTTGCTAAGATGAATGCCATCGGCATCGACAAAATCTTCAGTGTTCAATTGCAGCTTTACTTGGAACAGGTGCAAGGGTCTATTACAGGGGCGTCAAACTCAATTTCATTGAGGGCCGAATCAGGGTTGTATTTGACCTTGGGGGTTGGGGGTCCGAGGTGACCGAGGTGGGCATGGCCAGCTCATGTCGGGGGCACCAGTGGACTTGCCTGAATCCCTCCCTCACTCTCATTATAATCTTCCTTCCTTCCTTCCTCCCTCCCTCCCTCCCTCCTCACTGTGGGAGAAGAGTTACACTAATATCAGAGAAACAGTGGAGTAGAATCATTAATGAAAAGATGCCAAAGGAGGGACAAAACAAAATATAAATGACAAAATGTTATGGTCAATGGAGATTTCACAGAAGAAGTTGAAATAAATAAAGGGGTTAGACAAGGCTGTCCATTATCCTCCCTCTTATTCATCCTGGCATTAGAGATATTACTGGTGCAAGTAAGAGGAAATAAGGAAATTAAAGGGTTAAAAATAAAAAAGGAAGAATATAAAACACAGGCCTTCGCAGAGGACATGGCATTTATATTAGAAGACCCCTTGGAAACAGGAGAAAAGCTCTTAGAAGAAATAGAGAAATTTGGAACTGAAAATAAATAAAAACAAAACAAAGATAATTACAAAAAATCTTATGAAAAGACAGGATAAGAAATTAGAGGAGAAACTAGGAATTCAAATTGTCAAAAATGTAAAGTACCTGGGCATATGGCTTACAGCAAAAATATTTTCAAGAAAGGAAGACAATTACACTAAATTATTGCAACAAATTCAAAAAGACTTAGAAAATTGGGCAAAACTACAAATTTCATTGATTGGAAGAATCACCACAATGAAGATAAACATCATACCTAAAGTTTTATATTTGTTTCAAACAGTACCTATAAAATTGGGGAAAATATTTTTGACAAATTGAATAAAATTATTGGTAAATTTATATAGCTAGGGAAAAAAACCCAAATCAAATTTAAAATGTTACAAGATGCCAGAAGTAAGGGTGGATTTGGCCTTGCAGATTGGGAACTATACCAGCAGGCTGCAATATTGTCATGGCTAAGAGAATGGATAAATTTGAAGAATGAAAGAATTTTAACAATAGGGGGCCACGACTTGCAGAAAGGTTGGCAAGCCTTTATCTGGGATGGAAAAGACAAAGCCCATAAATATTTCCAGAGACATCAAGTGAGGGAAGTACTATTAGAAACCTGGACAAAAATTAAAAGGAACTTCTATCCAAAAATTCCAAGTTGGGTGTCAACAATGGAAGCGTTGGTCTACTCTAATTTAATTGATCTGAATAAAATAGTAACATACAAGGAACTGTTAGATAGATTAAGGAATTTGAAATCTAGAGAAAAATTATTAGAAGAAGGAATCAAAATTGACTGGTGGCCCTATTTTCAAATTCAAACAAAATATAAAAAAGACTTAGAAGTATACGGATTCCAAACTAACAACAGGAAATGGATAAAATATTAATGGGGACTGAAGAGAAAATAATCACCAAAATATATAAATGCCTCCTTCAGTTTGAAATGGAGGAGGAAATGGTGAAGGAAACAATGATAATTTGAGCAAATTTTTTTGGGTATAATATTGAATTAGAGGATTGGGAAAAATTATGGGGAACAAATCATAAGATGATGTTGTTGGCCACCTATAAAGAAAACACTTACAAAATATTTTATAAGTGGCATTTACCCCGGAGAGATTGGCTAAAATATCACCAAAAAGACACCAAATTGCTGGAAATGCAATTATCAACATGGGACATACTTCCATATATGGTGGACATGTCCCAAAGCAAAAGCCTACTGGTTAAAAATTCAAAATTGGATAGAGAAAATGACAGGGGAAAAAATTGCCATGAAACTGGAATTATTTTTATTGGGAATTATCAAAAAGAAGATTAGAGAAGAAATGTACTACATCATACTATATATAATTGTGGCTGCCAGAATTTCATTTGCAAAAAATTGGAAGCAAAAATTTGCTCCATCAAACTTAATGATAATTAAAAAGGTGCTAGAATGTGCAGAAGCAGATAAATTAACAATGGAAGACCGAGAGAAAACGATATATTACAAAACATGGATAGATGGTATAACTGGTTGGAGAAAGAATCTAAAATTAATGTATAAATGTATAAAGAGAAGAGAAGATATTATAGAGGAATGAAATAGATAATGTGTGATAGATAGCTATAAAGTGTAATGAGTATAGAAATTAGTTAGCAATATATGAAGTATTTATGTATATAGTTTGGTTAAAAGATTAAATGGATGTTATCAAAGGTGCTAGTATTGGAAAGCTGCAAAAAATTAACAATGATTTTAATGATGTAAATAATGAATAAAAACTATTTAAAATTAATTAAATTGAATTCTTGAATTCTCCCACAGCAAGTTTTCCGGTGGCCGTTATGAGTTGTCGCATTCGGCAGCTGCAACAATACCTTTCCCATCCAACAGCCACCTTTGCCTATCCCAGGTCCTTGGGAGGGACTTGACAGGTGGACAGAATCACCAAATCCAGCCTAAACTTCTGGCTGACCACGCGACCAACCCCAAGAAGGAATCCCTCTTTACCATCAAGATACCCTGCAGGGAATCCAAATTAGGAGCCTCAGACAGCAAGCCAGTGAACATGGTATTGCAGGTGGTCACCATCTGGTGATAAAAATCCTAAAAGAAGAAAAAGAATGTCCAAAAGAAGCATAAAGGAAGCAACAGCACTTAAAAGAAGAAGAAATCCAGGGGTGGGGAACTTATGGCCCTTTTAGTATGACTGGGGGACTGCAATTCCCAGCAATCCTGAGCCAGCCGTGGACTTCTGGGAGTTAAAGTCCACAAGTCTGCAGTAAATGGAGTGGCCCACCTTGCAGGGCTGATTTTTCTTCCAGAGTTGGAGGAAATGCTTTCTCAGCTGAACACAAGAAACAAAAGAACTTCCTTCCTGTTATCTTTCCTTCCTGTTATCCTAAAAGGTTGAATGTCTTCCTTAACAGTTCTGGGTATTTAAATCCTCAATTTACAACCACAATTGAGCTCGAAATTTCCATCGCTAAGTGACACATTAGTGAAGTTATTTTTGCCCCCATTTTACGTCCTTTCTTGCCACCATGGTTAAGCGAATCACTGCAGTTGTTAAGTTAATCACATGGTTCTTAGGTGAATCCAGCTTCCCCATTGACTGGTCAGAAGGTCACAAAAGGGGGGGTGACACATGACCCCAGGACTCTGCGACCATCATAAATCTGAACCGGTTGCTAAGCGACTGAATTCTGAGGGTACTCTGAGACTACCTACGAATTGCAGCTAATGCATGCAGAACATTGTTCTGCCCCACCATGGCCCTTCTTTTGTTCAGGGGCAAAGGGGGGAGATGGGAATTGGTCTTGAGAAGACACTTCAAGCAGAACGTAAAAGAGAAATGGAGGAAGAGAGAAAAGATGGTGAGGAAAACCCTATGGAGATGTTTAGGACTTAAAAGTAGGTAGTCCTATGCTCCAGAAACGTATAATTAAAAGTGGACGCAAACTTTCAGGACCAAAGATGAAGGGACAGGCCAAGGTGCCATTGGGCTTGATGGATGGATCCAGAGTTTTTGAGGAAATCTTGAATCATGTTTACCACATCCTTGCTTCCAGGTGGATCTCGTATGGCTTTGCTCCATCTGGACTGCTCACCTGTTGTGACTCCGGCCCTCGAGCCTGTTCCCATGGAGGAGAGTGACTCAGAAACTGAGAGAGAGGAGTCAGCAAGTTCCAGCTGCAAGCCAGGAGGAGGAGCTGACAAGGCCTCCCTCTCCTGCACCCTTCTCCTCCCTGGCAACGCCTCAAGTCCCAGCTGCTGACTGGATTGATCCGAGGCAGCAACAAAGAGATAAGCATGCGCAGCAGAGGAAGAGGTGTGGCAGGCTCAGAGATTGCTGAGTCACTGAGCTACACCCCACAGGGTATAAAAGTGGGTGGAGCTGCCATGTGGCCCTTGTGATGGACAAAAAAGCTACCAAGGGTGCACTGCAGCTCGGTTGTTGGAGGGTTAAAGGACTTTGTCAGTGAGTTTTGGGCAACGGATCTTGGATACGAGATAACGGACTCAGAACTTGGCAGGCCTCTGCACAGTTACTGCCAAGTATTTCCTCAACTGAAGAAAATAAGGTCTGTAGCAAATAAAAAGACTGGGAGACACGTCTTTGAGTTTGCTCTGTGAAGTGGGGAAGGGGACAGAACATCACCTGAATTTGAGTGGATTCCCCTGGGCTGTCCACTTTGAGTTTGGTCATCCTGAAAGCTGGCAAGGAAAACACCTTCTGGATGCTTTTCCTCACCAGGTTTGACCTCATCTCCGCATTCAAGGGGGGCTCCATGCGACTGATGAAAGACAAGAAAAGAGGAGGCGTGAGGTGAGGTGAGAAGATCACATTGGGCTAAAAGGGACCTCAGAGGTCTTCTACGCAGCTGTTGCTTTCTTTTTGTTTTTGAAAAAGTTTTTATTTTATAAACAAACAAACAGTACATAATCAGTCATTCAGTGAATCATCTGAGTACATCTTTTGTGTCTTCTTCTTGTTCCTCCAATGTTAATCATTTCATAATATCATCGTTCCATTTATTCTAACATTTCTCCCACTTTTCTTGCTTTACTATGAATACATACTCCAGCCATTGCTCGATGGTCCTTAAACCATCCCAGTCATATGGTTGTCCACTCTTTTCTTGGAAACCTCGAGTGATGGAGCATCCCCAACTTCTGGAGGCAAATTGTTCCACTGATTGACTGTTCTTGGTGGCAGGAAATTTCTCTTGGATCTCTCTTTGATAAGCTTCTTATCTAGATCGCTTCTTATCTAGCTCTCAGCTACTTTGGAGATGAGGTTGACCCCCTCCTCTCTGTGAAAGCCCCTCAAATATCAGAACTCTGCTATCATGTCCACCCCGTCCTTCTTTTCATTAAACTAGACTTACCCAATTCCAGCAACTGTTCTTCAAATGTTTTAGCCTCCAGTTCCCTAATTATCTTGGTTGCTCTTCTCTGCACTCTTTCTAGTGTCTCAACATCTTTTTTATATGGTGCGCTCTCTCACGCTCTCTCTCTCTTCTCTCATCTATCAAATCTACTAGACCAGAAACATTCCCACCAAGACTGACAAGGCAAGCCATGAATTTGACTTTAAAGTGAGAGCAAACCCCGCTTCCTTCTAGCCCTGATGATGTTACCTAGTTGGGTCATGAAAGAAAACTACCATGCTGAGAGAAAACCCAGGACCCCTCACATCTAAAGAAGCATGCTCACCTACTTTCCCAGATCTGAACTGCCCAGATTGCCAGCGTGCAACTTCTTCACCCTTCCAAATTCTGGGCTGACCTGCTAACTCAGTGCATCCTCTACAGCAGGGGCATCAAACTCAATGCCCCTGGCGTGGATATGGCCCGTGATGTGGTCAGATCTGGCCCTCGGGGACATCCTGGTCTGCCCAATGCAAAGAGGAAAGATTAGGACAGCGTGGCTTCTGACCAGTCTACCCAATGCAAAGAGGAAACATGCCAGCAGTTTGGGAAGTGGTGTCGAACTGGCCATACCCACACGGTCGGCCACATCCACTCATTCAGCCACACCAAGATCAGCCACAGTCCTGATGCGGCCCTCAATGAAATTGAGTTTGATGCGCCTGCTCTGGAGCATGGGGACTTGGCATGGAAATCCCATCACTGGGTCCAACTCCAAGTTCCTACCTAGCTGGTGAGAAGATGAGGGTGGAGCAGGTACGTACCTCATGCAGGTGATGGTGACGATCGCTTGATGGAGATTTATGATGGACAAGGGTCTTGCAAGCTCGTCTTCAACGACTTCCTGAAAAGAGAAGGAAACACATCTAAGAAAGCTCCTGAGATATGGCCACCATCCAGCTGGCCCTATTTCCATCCTTACGCTTTTTCTAGTTGATATAGGAAGTCCCCAACTTATACCTGGTCACTTAGCCACCATTTAAAGTTATGACGGATCTCTCCAGGATTACTTATGACCCAGATGCAAAGTTCCGAGAGGCGTCCCTTCCTCAGCGATCATATGACCATATTTCAGTCATTTGGGAACCAGCTTGCATTTATGGCAGTTTGCAGTGTCCCGTAACCATGATTTAAGTCAGGGATGTGCAACTGTGGCCTCTTTACGACATATATAAAATTGGGAAGCCACATCCACTTAACAACTATGCAAATAATTTCAGGAAAATGATTCAGCTAACAACGGTGGCAAGACAGATTGTACAATAAGCAGAATTCACTTAACAAATGTCCCACTTAGCAACAAAAACCTTTTAAGCTCAATTGATTGGTATTCAATTAGATTCAAATTCACTTTCAAAAATAAATACGCCCAGGAGCACCTGCCTCCCCTCCCTCTCCCCCCTTACAATGATGTTTGTGACCAGTTCCTCTTTATGGGGCAAATGGACGTCCTGTAGGCAACAGCTTTGGTGATCATGTTGATGGACCTCATGAAGGCTTTCTTCTGCCCTTTGTCTTGGAAAACCCCAGTGGGAATAGGGTGGGGTGAAAAGAAACCGGAAGGAAGAGGATGCATTTATTTATTTTAACCTTTACGTAGCCGTTTGTCTTTGGCTGAAATCTGGGAAGCTCCCAATCAAAACATCACTGGACAGTCTGGGTTCTAGTCCAGGTATGAATCTTATTGTCAGCTTTGGAAGCCATACTAGGTTGAAGGCTTCCACACGCTGCCACTTTCTCCAGGGTGCGAAAGTAGGAGAAGGGGGTGGAAGTATGAGGGATTATTAGACATAACAACATTCTTCCTGCCAGTCAAGGTCAGGCTGGGTTCCCATCTGGAGAAGGAGTGGCCGGAGTGATGCTTCGACATGGGACGGTTGAGGATTGGAGCGTGTGACCGGCAGAGGGGTCATGAAGGTGGGGATTTTGGAGTTTGTATTACTGAGGGAGGAACTGGAATCCCCAGTTTCGATGTTCATCCACCTGTGCCAGTTTACCTATGCTAGTAATAGAACTTTGAAAGATGTTGGCTTTGGAGTCTTTTCTGCAGGAGGGGTTTTCTGGAACGCTGACAGCCTTAGGTATGAAAGCTGGATTGTTAACTTTGGGACAATCACTGGGAGACTGTGAGTTCTAGTCCCGTGTTAGGATGAAAGCCAGCTGAGAGACTTTGGGCCAATCACTAGGAGATGGTGAGTTTGAGTTCTACTTTAGGCATGATAGCCAGCTGGATGAGTTTGGGCCAGTCCCTCACTCTCAGTCCAACACACGTCACAGAGCTGTTGTTGTGTAGAAAAGAAGAAAGAGTATAATACACATGTGCTGCCTTGAGTATAATAAATGCAGCATGACCATAGATGATCCTCCTCCTCCTCCTCCTCCTCCTCTCCCACAACTTGCTAGTTTGGTCATGAAATGTCTGTAAGAAAGCAACCAAGCTAAGGACTCCAGATTATAATTGTTCTTGTAATTAAACTCGGCATTAAGAGAAGTATAGGGTGGAAACCAGCCTACCTTGTTGAAGGTGCAACACTGCCTTAGAATTTCAGAAATGATGCTGTCCAAGAGAGGCACCATGTCTTCTGCTTGGGTTCCAAAGACAGCAGTTAAAAAGGAAGAAACAGCTGCAATCACACATTGCTCCCAGAAGCACAAAGCTGAAGCCTGAAGATGATGAATGAGACTTCGTCGAAACGTCGCCAAGACACTTCCAATTTTACGCGGGAGAAAACCCGAATAACCAAAGACCTACATACAAACACCCGCGAAAACCTCAGAAAACAAATATATATATATATATATATATATATATATATATATATATATATATATATATATATATATATATATATATATATATATAGGTCTTTGGTTGTTCGGGTTTTCGCCCGTGTAAAATTGGAAGTGTCTTGGCGACGTTTCGACTCATTCGTCATCTTCAGGCCTCAGCCCGTGCTTCTGGGAGCAATGTGATCGCAGCTGTTTCTTCCTTTAACTGCTAGTGGGGTTTGAACTGATTGGGTGGGAGCTTGGCTGTGCTCTGATTGGCTGGGGTTTTCTGTGCTCTGATTGGCTGGGGTGTGTCCTGTGTTGGTGGGGGCTTGGTTGTGCTCAGTCTAATCTGTGCTGCAGGGGATTTGAGCTGGTGAGCTGCACTGCTGCTGTTTGGCTTCGTGTTCGTGGTGGTGCTACATCTTCGTAGTGGGTGTCAGTCTGCTGCATGTATGGATTGGAGGGTTTGAAGTGGCTAATGTTGCAGCTGCGGTCTGGCTTCTGGTCCTTGGTCGTGCTTCCTGATCAGTGTGGGTTTGGGTGTGCTTTCTGGGTGGATGTGTGGTGGTGACATCCTGTGTGGACCTCGTGAGTGTGGGTCTGGTGTCATTCCTCGTGTTAGGGACACGTTTGTCAATAAGGGCAGGTTTCAAATGGCTGGTAGGCGGAGGTATCATCTCGTTTGTTCATGCTGTGTGGGCGTTTTCTATCTCGATGGCTTCTCTGATTATTCTGTTGTTAAAGTGTTCAGTTTTGGCGATAGTTCTGGTCTTTTAAAGTCAATATCGTGTCCTGTGACTTTAAAGTGTTGGACCAGGAAGAAGTTAGTTCCTCTTTTTGAATGAGTTCTTGTGTTCTTCAATGCGCACTTATTCTTCTGTTGGTTTGTCCAATGTATGTGGTGGGGCAGGCGGTGCATGGGATTTCATATACTCCTTGATTTTCTAACTCAATTTTGTCTTTGGGGTTTCTTAGGATGGTGGATATTTTTGGTTTGTGCAGAATGCTGTCTTGATGTTATGTTTGTGGAGGATCTTGCTGATTCTGTCTGTGGTGCCTTTTATATATGGGAGGAGGGCTGTGCCATTTTCTTGCTCTCTGTCTTGGGTTTTAGTGGGGGTTCTTTTGGATTAGTTTGGTAATTTTATTTCTCTGGAATCCATTGGATGTTAGTACGTTTGTGAGAGTGTGTAGTTCGGTTTTAGGTGTTGTTCGTCAGCTAAGCATTTTGTTCTAGAGATGAGTGTCTTGGCTACGGAGTTGATCTGTGCTGGGTGGTGGTGTGAGAGTGCATGCAGATAGCGGTTTGTGTGTGTTTTCTTCTGGTAGATGGTGTGTCCTAGGAGCCATTGGGTTTCTTGTAGACTAAGACATCTAGGAAGGAAGTTGGTTGTTAACTTCTGTTTCCATGGTGAACTGTATTTTGGGGTGTAGGCTATTGAGGTGTGTGAGGAAGTTTTCAAGTTTTTCTTTCCGTGTGGCCAGATTATGAAGGTGTCGCTCACGTATCTGAGCCAGAGTTTGGGTTTGTGATCAGATTTTTCTAGTGCTTGGGTTTCAAAGTGTTCCATGTAGAGGTTGGCAATGACAGGTGAGAGGGGTGATCCCATGGGTGCGCCTTCTATTTGTTTGTATTTTTGTCCGTTATAGATGAAGTATGTGTTGGATAGGCAGTGGTTGGTCAGATCTAGTATGTGCTTGGGGGGGTTATATTTGTTTTGGATAGCTGTCAAGGCTTCTTTGATTGGCACTTGGGTGAAGAGGGATATGACATCAAAGCTCACGAGTAGGTCGCTGGGCTGTAAGTTTTGTTTCTTTATGATCTCTATGAACTGGAATGAGTTTTTTACGTGTGAGGCGATGGATTCTGCATAGGGCTGTAGTTGTTTGGCGAGAAATTTGGAGAAACTCTGGCTCAGATACGTAGACGACACCTTCATAATCTGGCCACACGGGAAAGAAAAACTTGAAAACTTCCTCACACACCTCAATAGCCTACACCCCAAAATACAGTTCACCATGGAAACAGAAGTTAACAACCAACTTCCCTTCCTAGATGTCTTAGTCTACAAGAAACCCAATGGCTCCCTAGGACACACCATCTACCAGAAGAAAACACACACAAACCGCTATCTGCATGCACTCTCACACCACCACCCAGCACAGATCAACTCCGTAGCCAAGACACTCATCTCTAGAACAAAATGCTTAGCTGACGAACAACACCTAAAAACCGAACTACACACTCTCACAAACGTACTAACATCCAATGGATTCCAGAGAAATAAGATTACCAAACTAATCCAAAAAGAACCCCCACTAAAACCCAAGACAGAGAGCAAGAAATGGCACAGCCTCCTCCCATATATAAAAGGCACCACAGACAGAATCAGCAAGATCCTCCACAAACATAACATCAAGACAGCATTCTGCACAAACCAAAAATATCCACCATCCTAAGAAACCCCAAAGACAAAATTGAGTTAGAAAATCAAGGAGTATATGAAATCCCATGCACCGCCTGCCCCACCACATACATTGGACAAACCAACAGAAGAATAAGTGCACGATTGAAGAACACAAGAACTCATTCAAAAGAGGAACCAACTTCTTCCTGGTCCAACACTTTAAAGTCACAGGACACGATATTGACTTTAAAAGACCAGAACTATCGCCAAAACTGAACACTTTAACAACAGAATAATCAGAGAAGCCATCGAGATAGAAAACGCCCACACAGCATGAACAAACGAGATGATACCTCCGCCTACCAGCCATTTGGAAACCTGCCCTTATTGACAAACGTGTCCCTAACACGAGGAATGACACCAGACCCACACTCACGAGGTCCACACAGGATGTCACCACCACACATCCACCCAGAAAGCACACCCAAACCCACACTGATCAGGAAGCACGACCAAGGACCAGAAGCCAGACCGCAGCTGCAACATTAGCCACTTCAAACCCTCCAATCCATACATGCAGCAGACTGACACCCACTACGAAGATGTAGCACGACCACGAACACGAAGCCAAACAGCAGCAGTGCAGCTCACCAGCTCAAATCCCCTGCAGCACAGATTAGACTGAGCACAACCAAGCCCCCACCAACACAGGACACACCCCAGCCAATCAGAGCACAGAAAACCCCATCCAATCAGAGCACAGCCAAGCTCCCACCCAATCAGTTCAAACCCCACTAGCAGTTAAAAGGAAGAAACAGCTGCGATCACACATTGCTCCCAGAAGCACGGGCTGAAGCCTGAAGATGACGAATGAGACTTAGTGAAACGTCGCCAAGACACTTCCAATTTTACGGAGAAAACCCGAACAACCAAAGACCTATATACAAACACCGTGAAAACCTCAGAAAACAAATATTGCACCTCTACGGGGAGGAAATCCACCATCTGACCAGGACCTATGAAAAACTAGAAGTCCAAAGAGCTTCCATTTTATGTGACCTCGCATTCCTACGAAACTGCCGCGATCAAAATTTAATCCCCAAATGCTTCCAATTGAAATTCCACTCCAACTCTGCAGCCACCAAACGCATCCTAAAAAGAACAGAATTGACCTTAATCAGAAATGAACTTCACACAAAAGATTCCTCCTAGATCAAATCAACAAAGATCTCCTCACACTTCACCTCAAACTCAGCAACAAGATGCACCCGCACTTTGGGACAAATCCAAACAACTTGCCGTCCTGGAGCCAAACACAGACCACCCTCAAGACAGACACGCACACCAACAAACTCAAGACTACAAGAACGCCAGAAAACAAACCCTCCACCCTCACAGCAACACATGAAACAAACAGTGCATAACATCTCAGATAGGATCCTCACCAAAGCTGAAACCGATGTCCTTTCCAAAGGATTCAACTTTGCAGTCACTCCCAAAATACATCCCCACTGAGACCATTATATGCGGAGTTGAAACCAGCCTGACCAAAATCAACCCCGATGACGCTAACAAAATCAGACTCGAAATCACCAACATCCTCTGCAGCAGCAAGCCACCCAAAAGCAACTTACCCAAAGAGGAACAGACAGCACTACTTAACCTGAAAAAAGATACCAGCATAATAATCCTACCAGCAGACAAGGGCAACGCCACGGTGGTTATGAACACATCTGACTACCAAACCAAATTAACCAACCTACTCCAAGACCCTGCATACAAGCTCCTAAAAACAGACCCCACCACCTACCTAGAAAAAACCACTAGATCCAAAATAAAAGCCTCCCCCATCAGCGAAGAAATCCAACAAAGAATCATTCCCAGAGAGAAATCATCCAGATGCCCTAAGCTCTACGGCCTCCCCAAGATACACAAAGAAGGAACCCCACTCAGACCCATAGTCAGCTCCATAGGCTCACCTCTACAAAACCTAGCCAAATTTCTCGCCAAACAACTACAGCCCTATGCAGAATCCATCGCCTCACGTAAAAACTCATTCCAGTTCATAGAGATCATAAAGAAACAAAACTTACAGCCCAGCGACCTACTCGTGAGCTTTGATGTCATATCCTCTTCACCCAAGTGCCAATCAAAGAAGCCTTGACAGCTATCCAAAACAAATATAACCCCCAAGCACATACTAGATCTGACCAACCACTGCCTATCCAACACATACTTCATCTATAACGGACAAAATACAAACAAATAGAAGGCGCACCCATGGGATCACCCTCTCCCCTGTCATTGCCAACCTCTACATGGAACACTTTGAAACCCAAGCACTAGAAAAATCTGATCACAAACCCAAACTCTGGCTCAGATACGTAGACGACACCTTCATAATCTGGCCACACGGGAAAGAAAAACTTGAAAACTTCCTCACACACCTCAATAGCCTACACCCCAAAATACAGTTCACCATGGAAACAGAAGTTAACAACCAACTTCCTTCCTAGATGTCTTAGTCTACAAGAAACCCAATGGCTCCCTAGGACACACCATCTACCAGAAGAAAACACACACAAACCGCTATCTGCATGCACTCTCACACCACCACCCAGCACAGATCAACTCCGTAGCCAAGACACTCATCTCTAGAACAAAATGCTTAGCTGACGAACAACACCTAAAACCGAACTACACACTCTCACAAACGTACTAACATCCAATGGATTCCAGAGAAATAAGATTACCAAACTAATCCAAAAGAACCCCCACTAAAACCCAAGACAGAGAGCAAGAAAATGGCACAGCCCTCCTCCCATATATAAAAGGCACCACAGACAGAATCAGCAAGATCCTCCACAAACATAACATCAAGACAGCATTCTGCACAAACCAAAAATATCCACCATCCTAAGAAACCCCAAAGACAAAATTGAGTTAGAAAATCAAGGAGTATATGAAATCCCATGCACCGCCTGCCCCACCACATACATTGGACAAACCAACAGAAGAATAAGTGCACGATTGAAGAACACAAGAACTCATTCAAAAAGAGGAACCAACTTCTTCCCTGGTCCAACACTTTAAAGTCACAGGACACGATATTGACTTTAAAAGACCAGAACTATCGCCAAAACTGAACACTTTAACAACAGAATAATCAGAGAAGCCATCGAGATAGAAAACGCCCACACAGCATGAACAAACGAGATGATACCTCCGCCTACCAGCCATTTGAAACCTGCCCTTATTGACAAACGTGTCCCTAACACGAGGAATGACACCAGACCCACACTCACGAGGTCCACACAGGATGTCACCACCACACATCCAGCCAGAAAGCACACCCAAACCCACACTGATCAGGAAGCACGACCAAGGACCAGAAGCCAGACCGCAGCTGCAACATTAGCCACTTCAAACCCTCCAATCCATACATGCAGCAGACTGACACCCACTACGAAGATGTAGCACGACCACGAACACGAAGCCAAACAGCAGCAGTGCAGCTCACCAGCTCAAATCCCCTGCAGCACAGATTAGACTGAGCACAACCAAGCCCCCACCAACACAGGACACACCCCAGCCAATCAGAGCACAGAAAACCCCCATCCAATCAGAGCACAGCCAAGCTCCCACCCAATCAGTTCAAACCCCACTAGCAGTTAAAAGGAAGAAACAGCTGCGATCACATTGCTCCCAGAAGCACGGGCTGAAGCCTGAAGATGACGAATGAGACTGTAAACGCCGCCAAGACACTTCCAATTTTACACGGAGAAAACCCGAACAACCAAAGACCTATATACAAACACCGTGAAAACCTCAGAAAACAAATATATATATATATATATATATATATATATATATATATATATATATATATATATATATATATATATATATATATATATATATATATATATATATATATATATATATATGCTTATACCTCCTTATATTTCCTCATATATATGTTTATATACTATATAATCTTTTGTGTGATGCTTATATATATTGTTGTGACAAATAAAAATAAATAAATTAAATTAAATAAGTTTTGGGGTTTGTGCAACATGGGGCTTTGTGTTTCTAAAAAGGTTTGGGCGATTTCCATTGTGAAGTATCCTGTCTTGAATGAGTTTTCTGCCTGCTTGTAAATGGAGCCAAACTTCCGGCTTCCACTTTCTATGATCTCTAAGCACACTGTTTTCTGCTTACAAAGTTTCCTTTATGCAGCTGGCAGGAATGTGGAATTCCAGGCAGATTCCTTGCTAGCAGGTTGATTATTCCTTAATTATCTGGGATATTTTATTTGGGAAATGAAGAAGGGGGAGTTTGATTTCTTTCCAGAACAGATTAGTGGGGTGGGGAGGAAATGGGGATTTTGAAGTAACCTTTCCCTGGAGTGTGGGGGGGGAATGGGGATTTTAGGCTTGCTGTCAAACATCAGCCATAATACTAATGACTGTTCTGAACAATATGCAGTTTGTATTACATGAATGTCTATTTTATATGTGAAATTATGATTGAAATCTATATAGGTTCACACTGTCAGGAAGTTTGTCCTTAGTTTTAGGTTGCTTCTCTCTTTGTTGAGTTTCCATCCATTGCTTCTTGTTTTGCCTTCTGATGCTTTGGAAAATACTTTGCCTGCCCCCCTCTTATTTCTAGCAGCCCCTTAAAAGACTGTTGCCTATCACACTCTTGGGCAAAGCATGTGAGCCATTTCCTCCTTTCAGTGGTCCATGAAAGTACATCTATAGCAGAGGTCTCTAACCTTGGCCACTTTAGGACTTTAAGACAGCAAAGGCTGAGGAATTCTGGGAGTTGAAGTCCACAAGTCTTAAAGTGCCCAGGTTTGGAGACCCCTGATCTATAGTATGTAGATAATAAAGTTGAAAAAAGGTGAACAACATTTTTGCAGAACTATAGATATGTTGAGGCTGGGTGAGACAAGGAATGGCTGGGAGGGGAGGGGCCAGGCAAGGTACTCCTTGTCATGAGTGACATTGAGTTGGCCATGCCTACCCAGTCACATGACCATCAAGCCACACCCACTGTCACATGACCATCAAGCCACACCCACAAAATAAGCCACGCCCACAGAACCAGTAGTAAAAAAAATAGAACCCATCCCTGCTTAAGGCCCTTCTAGCACTGATGAAATTACCTAGCTGGGTAATGAAATGTCTGCAACAAAACAACCAAGCACAGAGAGCACCAAGGACCCCACAGTCCTTCTCCTCCTCCTCCTCCTCTCTGTAACCCCCATTCTCTTCTAGTTCTAATGATGTTACCTAGCTTAGTAATGAAATATCTACAAGAAAACAACCGAGTTAAGACCCCACCAAAGACCCCACAGATCTTCTCCTCCTCTCCTCCTCCTCCCTTCACCTTCACTCTGCAAAATCTGTTCCCTTGTAGCACTGATGATGTGACCTAGTTGGGTCACTAAACGTCTGCAAGAAAACATTCAAGCTCAGAGGGCACTAAGGACCCCACAAAGATAGAAGTCTTAGCCCTCGCAGGCATCCCACTCCCACTCACCTCTCTGTCTGTTTTTTCTTCCTGGAATGAAAAACTTAGGAGGTTTCTGAGCTGTTCCGTCACTAGGTGTTTCTGCCTTGAGTTTCGGAGTTTAACCCTGTAATATTTGTATAGGGTAATCTGAAGGTGGGAAAAACAGTTGGTGAGTCCTATGAGCTCCACCAATCGGCCAGGAAAAGGAAATATTGGACGAATTATGTGTTGTGTCTGTGCCCCCCGAGTTGGGCCCCCTGCCAGAAAGTGACTCAGAAAGTGAGTGGGAAGGGCCATCAGGATTTACCTCTGGAGCACCGGCTTCCCTGGCTCAGCTCCAGGAGCCAGAGGCAGGCCAGGTGGAGGAGATAACGAGGCCTCAGTCCCCTGACTCTTCCCCCCCCCCAGGCTACGCCTCCAGACCTGGCTGATGGCAATCAGGTCTGGCTGGGCCCTAGGTTTCATAGGCAGGAGAAGCGGGAACAACAGAAGCAGGGGTGGGGCAGGCCTAAGAAGTGCTGAGTCATGGAGCCACACCCCACAGGATATAAAAGCAGCAAGGGCTGCTAGCACTTCGTGGCAAGCAAATCAACTGCTTTGAGGGAGAATTAGAGCTGAAGTCCTGTTTGTTCCTGGTTTCCTGGCTGACTCATCGGCATCAAGAGAGATAACAGAGACACTTGGCAGACGCTCACTAGTTTGCTGTCAGAGCTGATAGTTGCCGGCTAATTAAGTCATCGCTCGTGTCTCCCAGACTGCGGAGGGGAACAGATCATTATGATCAAAATGGACTCCCTGTGGTCAAGCACAGGGAAACTGGTTCCGGGTGACCTGATTGGGGAGATGAGCAGCATATAAATCTAATAATAATTACCATTTTGACTTTTTTCTTCTTCTTCTTAAAAAGCTACTTTAACACCCCCATCCCCATAGGTACCCTTGCTAATTCTCTGTTTGGGGTCCTGATATGTCTTTATGGTTTCTGTGGAGATCTAGCAGCTTCATCTTTTTTTTTTATTGAAAAAGTTTTACAATAAAAATTTTCCCCATTACATCCCGCCTCCCCCCACCCACCATCACCCCCTCCCCCCACCCGACTTCCCAGAGCAGAGTACAAGGTATATAATCTAACAATCATAAGTTAGAATACCCTAATTATCCATAAATTCCCATCCCTCCCCTAAAACCTCAACTCTCCTTCTCCATAAAAAGAAGCCAAAAAAGAAGGAAATGTTCATTCATAAAATATTTGATGCTTCTTCATCCAATAATTGTTCTAATTATAGTCAGTCCATCTTCCTCATTCCAGTATATTTTCTTGTGGGTTTTCAGTCTGGTACGTTGAAGTTTCCAACAAGTTCAATATTTTTAACCTCCAGTCTTTGATAACAAACATATAATCCATCTTCCAATATTACTCTAATATCATCACAATAAATTACAAATTTTTATAACCATTTTAACATTTTAACCTTAAACAACTCCTTTCTATTTTAATTTTAATTTTAATTTCCCCCCCAACTTTAAACCCATCAATTTTTATCCAAAGTAACTAAATCCACCATTAATAAAATAACATCAATAAAATATATCTCCCTCATTTTACTTGCAAATTAAAACAAATGCACCCCAACTTAATTTCCAAATACCAAATACCATCTATAAAACATTTTGTATAAAAAAAGAATTTAAATTATCCTTTCTTAATAGATAAATCCACCATATATAACAATAACAGCATAAATATAATACACCCACATTTGACTTCCAGACTCAAACAAATGCACATTATCCTTTCTATTTCTTTTATGTTCAAAAATTTTTACTTACAATTTACCCTTTCCCATAAAAGGAAACACTTTTCATCGGACAATATTGCTTCTTTACTCCTTGTTCTTTTTTAAAGATTACCATCCTTTGCTCCTCCCCTGCTATTTTCTGTATTTCTTCTCCCAAAGTTACAGCCCCAATTTCAAATTGTGTTTGCTTCACTTCCTTCTCCCTTTTTTTAGCCATTTCCACTTCTCCTCCCACCTTAACTTCTAAATCTGGTAAACTTCCAGCCTTCAATACCTCAACATAAAAATCTCTTGCTTTGGTAACTACATTAAGACAATACTTCCCTCCCATATAATTTACTGTTAATCCGGCTGGCACATTCCATCGATACCATACCTGGCAGTTTCTAAGCTCCTTTGCCAAAAAAGCATATTCTTTTCTGTCCCTCAATATTTTGGAAGGAATTTCTTTCAAACCAAAACCTCTTGACCCAATATTTGAATCTTATTTTTATAGGAGGCTTGTGAAATTTCACTCCTAATCTTCCTAGATGTAAAATAAATCACTATATTCTTTGGCAGTTGTCTCTGCCTTTCCACCCATGAATTTACCACACGGTAAATTTTCTCAATTTGATTTTCAAGATCCACTGATGTCAGTCCAATCACCTGTGAGAAGGCTTCTGCAAATATCTTTTTTAGATTCTCTCACTTGTTTTCTTTTAAACCTCTTACCCTCAATGCAAATTCCATTGCTTTATATTGTGATAAAACCCATTCTTCATCTGCTCTCTCCACCTTGTTCCGAAGCTCCTCTATTTGACTTTTTAAATTCAAGTTAATTTGTTCAATCTCATACATTTTTCCATCCAGCTTTTTTATAAATTCAATCATAGTCATAAAGGCACACCTCATTTCTTCTTGTAAATCTTCATTCTCAACTGTAGCAGAATTTTTAATTTCCAATAATTTCTCCTCAATTTACTTAAGTTTTTTGTCTCGAGCAGAAATTTGAGCCTTCAGAAATTCTTTCAACTCCTCTCCTTGGTGGATTGAGACAACTTGCCATGTCCCTCTTGGCATGGCCAACTAACTATGGGGCTAATTAGCCATGGCCTACTTGCCGAGGCCAACTCACCAGGGAACAACAGTTGCACTAATAGCAGGGTTCCAATATCTCAAGGGTTTCCACAAAGAAGAGGGGGTCAGCCTGTTCTCCAGAGCACCTGAAGGCCAGACAAGAAACAATGGATGGAAACTTATGAAGGAGAGAACTAATCTAGAACCAAGGACAAACTTTCAAAGAGTGAGAACAATTAATCAGTGGAACAGTTTGACTTCAGAAGTTGTGGGTGCCCCATCACTGGAAGCTTTTAAGAAGAGATTGGACAACCATTTGCCTGAAATGGTAAAGGGTTTCCTCCATGAGTAGGGGGTTGGACTAGAAGACCTCCAAGGTCCCCTTCCAAGTCTGTAACTTTATTATTCATTTGTCTGTCTAATATCAAAGAAACAGTGGAACAGAAGGGTCAAAGAAAGGATGCCAAAGAAGGGACAAAATGAAACATAAACAACAAACGTTAAAATGATTTTTAACATTATTGGAAAGAACGGAATTGTTGAATTAACCCGTGGCAAGTCTCCATGGCTCGTGGGCAGTGGTGAGTTGACCACGGCAAGCTGTCTTCTTCTGATATTGCATCTAAGACAACTGTGGCCCTAAAAGTGTAAAACCTCAGCATATTTACCTTGTGTTTAGGCAAGAACTGGAAAGTGCTTTGTTGGATTGCACGCTTCTGGTTGATGGGTTGATGTTTTTCCCTTGGCCAGTTTGTGGTCTGCAGGAATCTGCTTTGCCAACAACAACAAGAACAACAAAAATAAAGTTGTGAAAAAGTGAAGGAGCAGAGGAAGGAATAGCTTTTTGTGTGTTTCCAATTGGGAGGGTTGGTTTCCCTTCTGGGTCAGGATGCATATTATAATTTCTTTGACTTTTCTAGCTGGAACAGACATGAAGCACATAAGAAGATCCATCCGGATAGTATCAGCTGTCTGCTCAGCAACATAAACTTTGGCCTCAGTTGAGGTTGTAAGTTAATGACCATCTGTACAACTTCCACACTATTGCCTGGTTGGCTGGGCTTGCAAGAACTATAGTTCAGCAAATGGAAAATAATATTTGTAGATATGTCGTGTCCCCTTCCCCCTCCGATGACCGGGTCTAGGAAGTTCGTATCAAGCATGGCCACGAAGCCTCTGCAGCTTTGTCAAATTCCTTTCAGATTTCTCAGGGCAGGCAGGAATCCAAGTTTATTTTATTTATTTATTTATTTATTATTTTAATTTATATACCGCCCTTCTCCCAAAGGACTCAGGGCAGTTTACAGCCAAGTAAAACAAGAAATCACAAAAATTAAGAACATTTTTTAAAACTAATTCAATTTGGCTAAAAAACTAAAAACTCTAATAAAAAACCCCCATTAAAACTATATTAAGCCAGCCCTGCGCGATGAAACAAAAATGTCTTTAGCTCACGTCAGAAGGTCCAGAGGTCAGGGAGTTGATGTATCCCTGGAGGCAGCTCGTTCCAGAGGGCAGGAGCTCCTACAGAGAAGGCCCTCCCCCTGGGGGTCACCAGTTGATATTGTCTGACCAACGGCACCCTGAAGAGACCCTCCCTATGGGAGCGCACAGGTCGATGGGAGGCAATTGGTAGCAGCAGGCGGTCCCGTAAATAACCCGGTCCTATGCCATGGAGCGCTTTAAAGGTGGTAACCAGCACCTTGAATTGTACCCAGAAGACCACCGGAAGCCAGTGCAGACCGCGCAGGAGAGGTGTCACATGGGAGCCACAAGGTGCTCCCTCTATCACCCGCACAGCCGCATTCTGGACTAGTTGGAGCTTCTGGATGCTCTTCAAGGGGAGCCCCATGTAGAAAGCGTTGCAGTAGTCCAAGCGGGATGTGACGAGGGTGTGAGTGACTGTGCAGAGGGAGACCCGGTCTAGAAAGGGATGCAACTGGCGTATTAGGCGAACCTGATAAAAAGCTCCCCTGGCGACTGCCGTCAAATGCTCTTCTAAAGAAAGCCATGCATCCAGGAGGACGCCGAGATTGCGGACCCTCTCCATGGGGGCCAACGACTCGTCCCCAACAGTCAGCGATGGAATCAGCTGGCTGTACCGGGCTGCCAGCATCCACAGCCACTCAGTCTTGGAGGGGTTGAATTGGAGCCTGTTCCTCCCCATCCAGACCCGTACGGCCTCCAGACACTGGCACATCATTTCAACGGCCTCATTGGGGTGGTTAGGGGTGGAAATGTACAGCTGAATATCGTCAGAGTACAGATGACATCTCACCCCAAAACCACGGATGATCTCACCCAGCGGCTTCATGTAGATGTTGAACAGAAGAGGCGAGAGAACCGACCCTTGTGGCACCCCACACAAGAGGCGCCTCGGGGCCGATCTCTGCCCTCCTGCCAACACCGTCTGCGACCGGTCAGAGAGGTAGGAGGAGAACCACCGATAAACGGTGCCCCCCACTCCAAGCCCCCCGAGCTGCCGCAGCAAGATACCATGGTCGATGGTATCAAAAGCCGCTGAGAGATCTAATAGGACTAGGACAGAGGAACCCTCTGTCCCGAGCCCTCCAGAGATCATCTACCAACGCGACCAAGGCCGTTTCCGTGCTGTAACCAGGCCGGAAGCCGGACTGGAACGGGTCCAGATAGACAGTTTCATCCAGGTACTAGGGGAACTGTTGTCCCACCACACTCTCAACAACCTTTGCCACAAAACGAAGGTTGGAGACAGGACGATAATTTGCTAAAACAGCTGGATCCAGGGAGGGCTTCTTGAGGAGGGGCCTCATCACCACCTCTTTCAAGGCGGTAGGGAAGACACCCTCCACCAGAGAAGCGTTGACAATTCCCTGGAGCCAGCCTCGTGTAACCTCCCAGGTGGCCAGTACCAACCAGGAGGGACACGGGTCTAATAAACATGTGGTAGCATTCAGCCCCCTCCCCCCCAGTATCCTCTCCATGTCCTCAGGAGACACAGTATCGAACTCCTCCCAGATGGCAATCCCCAGACCTGTCTCCTCCACCCCACCCGACCCTACCCAGTCAGAGTCTAGACCTTCCCGAATCTGAGCAATTTTATCGTGCAGATATTGTCCAAACTCCTCAGCATGCCCATGTAAGGGGTCCTCCAGTGCTCCCTGATGAAGGAGCGAGTGAGTCACCCCAAACAGGGCGACTGGGCAGTTATCTGCCGATGCAATGAGAGCGGCAAAATACTCCCATTTCGCCATTCTCATCGCCACTAGGTAGGTCTGAATTTGAGACCTTACTAGTGTCTGGTCAGATTCGGAATGGCTGGCCCTCCAATTACTCTCTAGGTGTCTTCTCCGGTGCTTCATCTCTCTCAGCTCCTCAGAATACCAAGGAGCTAGTCGAGATCGGCACCGGGTCAGAGGCCGCAAAGGCACGACCCGATCTAGAACCCCAGCCGCCGCCCTATCCCAGGTGGCAACTAGATCTCCAGTCGAGCCATGGGCTGAATCCTCAGGGAATGGCCCAAGCTCCATTTGGAACCTCTCTGAGTCTATCAGGCGCCTGGGGCGGAACCAGTGAACCGGCTCCATCTCCCTGTGGTGAGGGTTGGCAGTTCGAAAGTCGAGTTGAAGGAGCGAATGGTCTGACCATGACAGGGGTCTAGTAACTAAATCTCCTAACTCCAGATCATTCAACCACTGTCCAGAGACAAAAATCAAGTCCAGAGTGTTTCCCCCGATGTGAGTGGGACCCTTCACTAACTGGGTCAGGTTCAAGGCCGTCATGGAAGCCATGAACTCCCGAGCCGACACAGATGCTTCCCCCACCGACGGCAGGTTGAAATCCCCCATAACCATAAGTCTGGGGGTTTCAACCGCCATCCCGGCGATCACATCCAGCAGCTCGGGCAGGGTTTCTGTCACGCAGCAAGGAGCCAGGTACGTGATCAGCAAACCCACCTGCATCCCCAGGCCCCACTTCACAAAGGGGGACTCACATCCAGCTCTCTGTGGTACAGTGATCTCCCTCGGCTCTAAACTCTCGTTAATAATAACCGCTACCCAAGATCTCATCCAAATCTTGGCCTTCTGCTCCTCCAGAGGGTCCTCAAATTTCATTCTTAAGGCGGTCATGAAATGGTTGTAGTTTTTTAGGAGGGGGGAGTCCTCATTATGCAGGGACACAAACCAGGTGGCTGCCCTTCCCCCCAAGACCTGGGTCACGCTCCTCACTCGAGCTGCCTCTGACCAGTAGTCCTCACCCCAAACCTCCATGTGATTGTTTACCAAGGCAAGAAATAACCCCAGTTCCTTAGGGTCACCAACAAATTTCCCGAGTATTGGGGGAATGTTTGGTTTTTTCCTTCTGCGTGGCAACATTTGCCCAGCAGGGTGCCTCCGGCCTCCATCGGAATCTGTGGCCCCAGGTGAACGAACTTCTTGCTCTCGTTCCTCCAGAATCTCTCCACTATTGGCCGCCCCTCTGGTGGCTCCCAATGCTGCTCCTTCTTCTTCCCCCTCCCCCCAGGAAATCCGAGTGGGGAATTCATACCTCTCACGTGCTTCTTATCTCTCAATTGTATTTTGATACAGTCTTACTGCCTCAGCAATTTGAAGCTCGTCTTTAATTCTTTGCTCACGCTGCCAGTCGGAGAGTTTCTCCTTTTTCTTTTGTCTTGTAACTCCAGATGAAAGCTCCCCCGGCTCTGGAAATCTGCCAACACCCATCGACCATTTGGCCTTTTCTTGTTTCTCCTCTATCTCTAATTTCTCCAGCCACGCGGAGGAAGTCTCTTCATATTGTGAAAGGAGCGACGCTGCAGTCGAGCCTTCCTCCTCCCCCACTTCGCTTTCAAGGGTTGGCTTCTTGCCCAGTATATATTTTTTATCAGCCCCCTTGGTAGGTTCCTGGTTGGCTGACATTGTGGAAGTTCTAGCTTAATGTCAGATTGCCTCCGATCAATACTCAAGAAAAGAAAACCCTGACTCCATTTGATTATAGAGAAAGGTACTTTTACTGAGCACGTCTGATTGCAATAGAAGAAAAGCTAGAACTGAATAGGTGTGGCTTACAGATACATTTTCCCTCATTCATCCCTCCTCCCTTCCAAAGGTCAGACAGTTCTAGGCCAATGCCTTTCCCCTTATGAGTCACGTGGGGTTCTTCTTCCGGTGTTATCCTTCGGTCTGGTATGCAGAGCTTCGCGCATCTGATAGTTTGACTCTATGACTTCCTCTTCTCAAATGACAGCCAATGCTCTTAAAGACCCCCAACCCCATTAATCATGCATGACAGCAAGTAGCAATAAAACATTGAAAAAAGGTCATAAACACTTAACAAGGTAATAAAACAGCTATGCACTCTACTAAGTAATAAAACACTTAAATAACAATGGAGATTGACGAGCAGAGGCTGACATTTCCATACATCGCTTCTTATCTAGCTCTCAGCTACTTTGGAGATGGGGTTTATCCCCTCCTCTCTGTGAAAGCCCCTCAAATATCAGAACTCTGCTAACATGTCCACCCCATCCTTCTTTTCATTAAACTAGACTTACCCAATTCCAGCAACTGTTCTTCAAATGTTTTAGCCTCCAGTCCCCTAATTATCTTGGTTGCTCTTCTCTCTTCTCTGCACTCTTTCTAGTGTCTCAACATCTTTTTTACATGGTGCGCTCTCTCTCTCTTCTCTCATTTATCAAATCTACTAGACCAGACCACTAGAAACACTCCCACCAAGACTGACAAGACAAGCCATAAATTTGAATTTAATGTGAGAGCAAACCCCGCTTCCTTCTACCCCTGATGATGTTACCCAGTTGGGTCATGAAATGTCTGCAAGAAAACTACCATGCTGAGAGAAAAACCAGGACCCCTCACATCTATTGCCCTTCCAAATTCTGGGTTGACCTGCTAACTCAATGCATCCTCTACAGCAGGGGCATCAAACACAGTGCCCCTGGCGTGGATGTGGCCCGTGATGTGGTCAGATCTGGCCCGCGGGGACATCCTGGTCTACCCACTGCGAAGAGGAAAGATTAGGACAGCGTGGCTTCTGACCAGTCTACCCAATGCAAAGAGGAAACATGCCAGCAGTTTGGGAAGTGGTGTCAAACTGGCCATACCCACACGGTCGGCCACATCCACTCATTTGGCCACACCGAGATCAGCCACAGCCCTGATGCGGCCCTCAATGAAATTGAGTTTGATGTGCCTGCTCTAGAGCATGGAGACTTGGCATGGAAATCCCATCACTGGATCCAACTCCAAGTTCCTACCTAGCTGGTGAGAAGATGAGGGCGGAGCAGGTACGTACCTCATGCAGTGATGGTGACAATCGCTTGATGGAGATTTACAATGGACACGGGTCTCTCAGGCTCATCTTCAATGACTTCCTGAAAGGAGAAGGAAACACATCTAAGAAAGCTTCTGAGATATGGCCACCATCCAGCTGGCCCTATTTCCATCCTTACATTTTTTCTGGTTGACACAGCAAGTCCCCAACTTACACCTGGTCACTTAGCCACCATTTAAAATTATGACGGATCTCTCCAGGACTACTTATGACCCAGATGCAAAGTTCCGAGAGGCATCCCTTCCTCAGTGATCACATGACCATATTTCGGTCATTTGGGAACCAGCTTGCATTTATGGGCAGTCTGCAGTGTCACATGACCATGATTTAAGTCAGGGATGGGCAACTGTGGCCTCTTTACGACCTATATAAAGTTGGGAAGCTTAACTTAACAACTGTGCGAATAATTTAACAAAAATGATTCAGCTAACAACGGTGGCAAGACAGATTGTACAATAAGCAGAATTCACTTAACAAATGTCCTACTTAGCAACAAAAACCTTTTAGGCTCAATTGATTGGTATTCAATCTGATTCAAATTCATTTTCAAAAATAAACATGGTCAAAACAAAAGAAGCTTTTTGGATGAGAAGCGAAATGTCTTCAGGGAAAAACAAAGTCCAGGCCTTTTGAAAATGCACCTTTGGGTCTACTTGAGATGTTTTTTGGGTGTTCTGTTTCCCTTCCCCCAATACTCCCAGTAAAGAGTCAGTCAGAGGCCTCCTTTTCTGATTTATTTACATATATATAAATGTCCTGGCCACGTCTACCCACGGGCCTGCCAAGTTTCTGGAGATAACAAGGAAATTACAGATAAGGCCAGAATTACTCACGAATATATTCTTCCCTCCATTGATACAGTTTGCCCGCGCAAATTCATTGCTTTGTCCAAGACAAAAAACCAGGAAGTCCCGCCTCCTATTTATAGTCTCTGCAGATGTCACTGCATGACAATTATGACTTGGCTTTATCCCAACGCTGCTTCTGCTGTGCGCGCCGGTCACACCTGCGCAGTCTTGCATCACTCCAAAACTGTTCTTGGGGCGTTGCCAAGTCAGAAGAAGGCTCGGGAGAATCAGGCCTTGCCGGCCTCTCCTCCTCCCTTTGAGTGGGTGCCAGGGAGGGAAAGGGCTCAAGAGAAGCAGGGCTTGCCAGGTCTTCTCCCTCACTTTCTGAATCATCCGAGTCCAGGAGTCCGGGTCCAGGAACCTGGGTCACAACACTATCCCTCACCGCAGGGCCCTTCCCCCGGGGCTGACGATCGGGATGCGGTCGGGCTGGGTTCTGCTCATGGAAGGCCTGCACCAGGTCAGGGGCATGAACGTCGGAGGCAACTACCCAGGAGAAATCAGTCCCGTATCCCTTCCACGCGATCAAATATTGGAAACAACCCTTCAGCCAGCAGGAGTCTCGTACGCTGTGGACTTCGTATTCCTCCGACCCGTCCTCGGCAACAGTGACGGGTGCTGTTGGGCACCGAAGGGGACTCGGTGTGGCCTCAGGAACCAGAAGGGACCGGTGAAAAACGGGGTGGATCCGCATGGATCATGGCAGGGTCAGTCGGTAGGTTACCGGGTTGATGACTGCCTCGACAGGGAACGGGCCGATGAATCGGTGCTCCAACTTCTTTACTGGGCGGTCGGACGGGAGGTGTTTGGTGGAGAGCCACACCCGGTCTCCAACTGCCAGCGGGGGCGTTGCCCGTCGGGAGCGGCCGGCGGACCGTTTGCAGTCCTCCTTTGCCCGATCCAGCTGCTGACGTACCAACTGTTGGACTGCATGCAATTCCGCCAGGAAGGTCTGCGTTTCGGGAACAGGAGAGTCCGGTGGTGCCAGAGGGAAGAGCCGCGGATGGTACCCTACATTGGCAAAGAATGGGGTCATCTGAGTAGAGGTGTGCTGAGAGTTGTTAAAAGCAAACTCCGCCAGGGACAGGTAATCGGCCCAGTTGTCCTGTTGCTGGTTGATGAAGCAACGGAGATACTGTTCCAGTATACCGATGACTTTCTCTGTACCCCCGTCGGTCTCCGGATGGTGCGATGACAGACACACCTGCACCTCCAACACGGCCATCAGGCTCTTCCAGAAGCGAGCTGTGAACTGAACTCTGCGGTCCGAAACCACCCTGTCCGGTAGACCATGGAGGCGGAAGATGTGCTGCAGAAAGAGACGGGCCGTTTTTGCGGCTGTGGGCAGTCCGCGGCATGGGATGAAGTGTGCCATCTTGGTGAGCATGTCCACCATCACCAGCACCGTGGTGAACCCAGAGGACGGCGGCAGGTCCGTCAGGAAGTCCATGGAGATCGCCCCCCAGGGTCTGTCGGGTGTCGGCAAGGGCTGGAGGAGCCCGGGAGGGGCCCCCGTGGCGGCCTTGGCTTGCTGGCACGGTACGCAGGATGTCACGTAGGCATGTACATCATGCCGCACTCGGGGCCACCAAAAGGTCCGTGTCACCAGGTGGAGGGTCTTGAAGAACCCAAAATGTCCTGCTGCAGGGTTGTCGTGGCACTGGGTCATGACGAGGGCTCGGAGTGGTCCTGTGGGCACATATAATCGCCCCCGAAACTTGAGTAAGTCCTCCTCTTATCCAATTTGTTGTTCAGCTGACCGAGAAAGGAGCTTCTAGCCACTCTGTGAATTTAAAATGACAGCGTTTCCCGCCCCCCTTTTCTTTGCCAAGCGATCTCCTGGCTGAGAAGCGAGCTGATCAGTTGGCTTCTCAATTTAAAGGGACGGTGCCTTGTTTTTTTGTTTTTTTTCTCTTCTTCGACAAGTGAGTCTTGATTTTTTCCTTCTAGTTGATCAGCTGGGAGTTGGGAGGCAGCAATAGATTGAGGGCGGGGCCAGGTAGAATTTTTACTACTGGTTCTCCGAACTACTCAAAATGTTTACTACCGATTCTTGTGAACTGGGGAGAACCGGTAGCAACCCACTACTGACTCCCTGTGATCAAGCACAGAGAAAGTGGTTCTAGGTGACCTGATCGAGGAGATGAGCAGCATATAAATCTAATAAGTCAATAATTGCCATTTTGACTTTTTTTCTTCTTAAAAAGCTACTTTAACACCTCCCATTCCCATAGGTACCCTTGGTAATTTTCTGTTTGGGGGTCCTGATATGCTTTATGATTTCTGTGGAGATCGGGCAGCTTCGTTTTTTTAAATGCATTAGCTCTCCTTGGTGGATTGGGACAACTTGCCATGTCTCTCTTGGCATGGTTAACTAACCATGAGGCCAATTAGCCATGGTCTACTTGCTATGGCCAACTCAAGATCGCTTCTTCCATCTCATGAGAGGGAGAAAATAGGGTCCCAGTAACAGCTGCTGAGCCCATGCCTGTTGCTCCCTCCACAGGTTTCTTCTTCTCCATCTTCCCTGAGTCTTCACATCACCCGGGATCGGGTTGGGGCTTGGGGCTCAGGACCCTGAACAGTTCCTCAAGGTTTGAGGAAGCAGTTTAAAGTTAAGACAGATTTGGGTTAATAGGATTGTGTAGGATTGTGGCAGGCCTGGATCCTGAGGGCACCAAGATAGTATGGCTTCTAGGCCTGACACCAGTTACTCCCATACTCAGGGCCTCGAACCAGTCCAAGCTGAGCAGGCTTGGTAATGCTCCTTCAACCACGGTTATCTTTAAGGGGCCTGAAAAACCCCAAAATTACACCTGGAATGTTCCACCACCGACAACAGGAATACGGTTTCCCTGGTAATCTTTGAGTTGTACCCACTATGCCTGGAACTGTGTTTTTCATTGTCTCCCATGAAATAATAGTCAGGGATGACCCCGTGTCGATTTCTCGCACTCTGTGTCAAGGTTCCAGGAAAATCTCCTCTGCATAAAAAACAACAACTCAGAAGCCATTGTCTTTCAGAGTTCTTTACTAGCATAAGGAAACTGGCACATGATGAGTGAAATTCCAAAACTGAACTTCCAGATTCTTTTCCCAGTTATACAAACCCTAACAGTCCCACCCCCCTAACCCCTTTGCTGGTCACATGGTCCAACGTTCTTCCACTTTATTCGAAACCTCTGGTTGCCACTCCTTCTGCAGATGTGAACACAATCCGACCTTGAACCGCTTGAAGAATGTTACCATAGGCCTCAACCCCCCTTCTTCCCCTCAGAGGAAAAATGTGGCAGCGTCTGGAAACCTAAGGCCTAGTATGGTTTCCAGGCCTGACAGGCGTCCCCCCTTGCAAAAGAAGCTATATCCTAGGAAAGAAAACAAAGAATTAATAAAGAAGAGTGTCGGTGGTCCACACTTCCCTTCTACCCCCCTCTCCCCCCTCCAAGAGGTTTTTTAGGTTTGTCAGGGAAAGTGTCGTGAAATTGTCTAATCAAATTGTCTGCATTTACTTTCCAACTTTTGACCCAAGTAGATTCTGATAATGGATATCCCTTCCAGTGGACTAAATATTGTAATTGACCTCTGTATAGTCTAGAGTCAATGATTTTCTTGATCTCATAGTGGGTTTCACCTTGGATTATCGGGGGGGGGGCGGCAGGTAGAGGTCTCAGTCCAGATTGTCTAGCAGGTTTTAATAAGCTGCTATGGAATACCGGGTGTATTTTCCCCAATATTCGAGAGAATTTGAGTTGGACGGTAACGGGATTAATAATCTTTACAATGGGGAAAGGGCCCAAAAATTTTGGGCCGAATTTACTGCTTGGTATTCCCAACCTCAGATACTTTGTAGATAAAAAGACTTTGTCCCCAATGCGAAAAGGGGGTTGAAGGGAACGGTGTTTGTCAGCTTGGGCTTTCTATTTTTGAGCTGTTACAGCTAAGGCCTTTTTTGTATTTTCCCACCCTTTTTTCAACGAATTCATCCAATCCGTTAGGGAAATGGAAGTGTGGGGGTTGCACGGGGAGTTCAGGCATTGGAACGAAGTCCATGCCGGTGGTTATCTGAAAAGGAGTTAACCCTGTACTGCTGTGTATAGCATTATTATATGCGACCTCTGCAAATGCTAACAAATCCGACCAGTTCTCTTGTTGGTAATTTACATAACACCGTATGTATTGCTCCACCATCGAATTCAATTTTTCAGCCGCTCCGTTAGTCTCCGGATGGAATCCAGAACTAAGTCCTTGAGACGACCTAATGGACCGTAGGAACTCCCTCCAGAACTTGGCTGTGAATTGAACACCCCTGTCGGATATTTTTTTTTTATTTGCATTTATATCCCACCCTTCTCTGAAGACTCAGGGCGGCTTACACTATGTTAGCAATAGTCTTCATTCTATTTGTATATTTATATACAAAATCAACTTATTGCCCCCAACAATCTGGGTCCTCATTTTACCTACCTTTATAAAGGATGGAAGGCTGAGTCAACCTTGGGCCTGGTGGGACTAGAACCTGCAGTAATTGCAGGCAGCTGCTGTTAATAACAGACTGCATTAGCAGTCTGAGCCACAGAGGACCCTTCTTTTTATCCTTTTATTATCCTTTTAGGAACTCCATGAGGTCTGTAGATGTGTTTTACGAAGAGCTTTGCTAATTTTCTCGCCGATGGCAATCCACTGCACACAGTGAAGTGGGCCTGTTTAGAGAACAAATCCACTATGGTCCATATCACTGTATTTCCCCCACTAGGTGGGAATTCAACAATAAAATCCATGGCAATCTCCTCCCAGTGTCTGGTGGGTTCGGCCACGGGTTGTAGGAGTCCAGGGGGTTTCCCTGGTCTGGACTTCATGGTGGCACAGGTGGCACAGCTCCGCACATAGTCTTCGATATTTGATTTCATTTTTGGCCACCAGAATTGCCTTCTAGCCAAGTGGAGAGTTTTCAAAAACCCAAAGTGACCTCCTAGGCGAGAGTTGTGGCTTCTCTGTAATATAGCCAGCTGCATAACGACGGGTACATAAATCTTGGTTCCCTTCCAGGGTAGTCCATCCCTTAAGGTGAGGTCCGCCATGTTTTCTTTAAACCAAGCATTGTCAGTGAGTGCTGATTTTAATTCCACTAGTAGTTTATTTGGTTGGATGTTAGCACCACGGCGTGATCGCTGTCGAGTAAGTGCTTGGCTGGCTGGTTCGCTATCGGGAATCATCGCATGTACTACCTCTTTGCGTTGGCTGTCAAATTGCGGTTTCCTAGATAGGGCATCAGCCAGCAGATTTTGGTCACCGGGGATGTATTTGAGGGTGAAATGGAACCGTTTGAAAAACTGAGCCCATCGAACTTGTTTGGGAGAAAGTTTTTGAGGGGTTTTTAAGTATTCAAGATTTTTGTGGTCCGTCCACACCTTGAATGGTTCTTTCCCCCCTTCAAGGAAGTGTCTCCAGGAGAGGAGTGCCCACCGCACTGCAAAGGTTTCCTTTTCCCAAACTGCCCATCTGCATTCAGCGTCTGTCAGTTTTTTAGAAACGTACGCGCAGAGCATAAGATTGTTGTCGATATCCTGTTGTAATAAGACAGCTGCTACTGCTACATCACTTGCGTCAGCTTGGACCACAAAAGGTTTATTTGGATCTGGGTGTTGAAGAATTGGTTCCATCAAGAATAGGCATTTTAGGTGTTCAAAGGATCGTTGGCAGTCCATTGTCCAAGGTAGGGGTTGGTTAGGTTTGGGTTTGGTGGGTAATGCTCCAGTTTTTAGCAATTCTGTTAATGGTAGAGCTACTTCTGCGAAAGAAGGAATGAATTTGTGGTAAAAATTTGCGAATCCTAGGAAACATTGAAGCTGTTTATTTTTTGTTCAAAAAAGTTTTATTTTGACATTCTTATCCAATAACATATCCAATAACATATTTAATGTACCATCATATACAATTAATCGGATCTGCCCGGTCACCACCCCCTTCCTTTTCCTTTTACTCTCCTTCTCTACCTTCTTCTACTTTCCATAACCATCCTCCCCCTCTCTTATCTACATCCTCTCCTCTTTCCTCCCTACTCCTTTCTTCTCCCTCTTCCCCTCTTCCTTCCTTTCCTCCTCCTCCTCTTCTCTTTCCTCCTTCTCTCTTCTACTTCCTTCTTTCCCATCATTCTAAAGTAGTAGCCAGGTAGGTCCGATCTTACATTAATTATACATCTTCAATCATCTTTGTACATTAACTATCAATCCATTTTCTGCCCCCTCCCCCTCCCTTTCCCTTCCTCCCCCCACCCCCCAGGACTTCCGAGAACCGAATACAGGGTATAAAACTAACAACAAAAATTAAAATCTAGCACAAATCATATTCCATAGTCATTCCTTAAAACCTCCACTCCCCTTCCAAAGACAAAGAAGATACTTTTCTTCCAATCCATTATATATCAGACCATTCCACTCCTAGAGTTCTCAGAAGTTTCCGATTGAGTTAGTGTTTATTCTTGAATAAAGTACATAGTTTTTAATATCCAACCTTCATCAATCAATATCAAAACAACGTTCCATCTTCCAATATTCACCAAGGGTTCTTCTAAAATGTCTTTCTTCCCTAAGCAGTCTCTCAAAAATAGTTCATATTTCCAACTTAGTTTCTTTAATTTTTCTGTCCAACCTTCAAGGGTAAGCAATAGTCCATCTTTTCACATCTTTAACATTTATATATACAACAAATAATATTACAAATATCCAAAGTATCAATTGTAGTAGTTAAAATCTTCACTTTACCTTACTTATATCAAATAACATTATTAAAATTACACCTATAACTTATCCAAAATATATCTATTATAACAATTACATTCTAATTAACATTACATCCATCTCTTAAATATAATATTTAATCCAAATTCCTAAATTTTACTATCTATCCTCCAAAATTAAACAATATTCCATCTTCCTATTCCTTTATACCTTAAATATATCAAATAGTACCCCTAAAATTACACATTTATATCCACAATAAATCATTTACAAAAATTAACCATAATCATATATAATAAAGTTAGACATTCTCCTTCCCCTTCTTCTGTCTTACACATTTTCGACCATCTATTCACCATTCAACTTAACATCTGTTAACAAAGAATTCCCAATCTTTAATACATTAGTATAAAAATCTCGTGCTTTACAAATTGTGTTGAGAAAATACTTTCTTCCTTTATAATTCAGTGTTAAACCAGCTGGAACCTCCCATCTAAAATATATCTGATGTTTCTTAAGCTCATCCACCAGAAAGGCAAACTCTTTTCTCTTTCTTAACATTTTAGGAGGAATTTCCTTCATCATTATTATATCTTGTCCTAATATTTGAAATTTATTTTTATAAAATGCTCGCAAAATTCCATACCTAATCCTCTTATTTGTAAAATAAATAACCACATCTCTCGGTAAGCACTTCTGCCTTGCCCACCAAGAATTAACACGAAAAATTTTTTCAATATTAACTTCAAACTCTTCTGGTTCCACTCCCTCTATCTGAGCAAAGGCCTGAATAAAAATCTCTTTCAAATTTTCTTCCTTACACTCTCTTATTCCTCTCACCCTTATAGCATATTCCATTAATTTATATTGTAATATAACCCTTTCTTCCTCTGCCTTATCAGCCTTAACCTGAATATCATCTATTTTATTTTCTAAATTCAAATTAATTTGAACTTCATCTATTTTCCTTTGCAAATCTGAATTAATTTGGTTAAATTCATTCAGTCTTTCTTCTGTCTGTGTACTAGATAACAATAATGGGGTAATTGATTCCTTTAATTTTTTCATCTCCCTACTCTGCTCTTCCACCAAATCTTTAAAATCCAGTATTTCTTTCTCCATTTCATTAAATTTTTGATCTATTTCTGAAAGATGAGCCTCCATAAGCTCCTGTAAAAAATTCCTTAGACTTTCTTTAATATCCTCTCTCAATTTCCGTACCTGAAGTGAAGAAATTTCCAATATTTTAGAAGTGGTTAAATCTCTTTGCTTAAAAGCCATTTTTAAACTAAGTAATATCAAGAAGAAGAGAAAAAAAAAAGGGGGGGGGGAATAAAAAGAAAAAAAAAACCAATAAATTTTTCTTCTTAAACACTGTAAGAAAAAGATAATAAAAAAAAAGAATAGATTTTTAAAAAAAGAATTCCATTTAAAAAAAAATCTTGTTATTTTCTTCTTAAAGGTTCCACACCAGCAATTGTAATCAGCATTTCCTTAGCTTTCACTTTCAAAACACAAAACGCCATCTTTCTTCATCTCCACTCTTAAATACAAATAACTTCTCTGTCAGGGAGTTAAAATCATCTTACAAACAAATGCCAGCCCTCCTGCTTTCGGCTCTTTCCGTGTTGACAATTTATCATTGAAGCTGTTTATATGTGCGTGGCGGTTGCCAATCCAATACCGCTTTTACTTTTCCTGGGTCCATTTCGATACTTTTGTTTGTCCGGTAACCTAGGTAGTCTAGGGATTCCTTATGGAATTCGCATTTGGAAACTTTCACATATAGCTTGGCCGCTAGGAGTTTTTTAAGGACTTGTCTGACTAATTTGATGTGTTGTTCGATATTGTCTGTGTAGATAAGAATGTCATCTAAGTAGACAAGAACCCCATTGTAGAGATGGGGGTGCAGGGTCCATGTCAGGGTGTTTTAAAATAGGTTCGGCGGCAAAGAGTCGTTTCAATTTTTCAAATGCTGCCTGACATTCCATTGTCCATTCGAGAGGTAATGATGGTTTGGGTTTCGTGTCTCCTTTAGTTTTCAAGAGGTTGGTGATTGGTAAAGCAATTTGAGCAAAGGAGGGGATGAATTGACGATAGAAATTTGCGAATCCTAAAAAACTTTGGAGTTGCTTGCGTGTGCGTGGGGGGGCCCATTCCAAGACAGCTTTTACTTTTTCTGGATCCATTTCTAACCCATCAGCTGAAATGCGATACCCTAAGTAGTCTATTTTGGTTTGATGGAAATCACATTTGGATAGCTTGCAATATAGTTCTGCAGATAATAACTTTTTGAGAACAGCTCTTACTAGTTTAATATGTTCTTCCATTGTTTCTGTATAGATAAGTATGTCGTCAAGGTAGACAAGAACTCCTTTGAACAAATGCTGATGGAGTATTTCATTTATTAGTTGCATAAAAACTGCGGGCGCCTCCTGCAGTCCAAAGGGCAGTAGTCGAAACTGGAAACATCCTAGTGGACAGTTGAAAGCGGTTTTCCATTCATCCCCCTCTTTTATATGAACTCTGTAGTAGGCTTCTCAGGTCCAGTTTGGTGAAGAATTTTCCTTCGCTAAATGTGCTAACATATCTTTCATGAGTGGCATGGGGTATATGTTTCGGCGCACACGGCGTTTAAATTCCTATAGTCAACTATAAGACGAAAGGAGCCATCTTTCTTTTCCCGGAACATCACTGGCGCAGCCACGCGAGGTCTAGCCGGTTGGATAAAACCCCGCTCTAGGTTTTTGTCTATGAATTTACGTAGCTCCCCCAATTCCTTTTGGGTCATGGGATAAGCTTTTGGTTTTGGAAGCTTTACTCCCGGAAGGATGTCTATGGCACAGTCAATAGGCCTATGGGGAGGAAGTACGTCTGATGCTTTCTCACTAAAGACTTCTCACAAGTCCCAGTATTCCTTGGGTATCCTCTCCTCCCCGTCTATCCGTTCGATCATTGCCCCCAACGTATCCTGGTGCATGGCCACGGTAGATCCCTTCTTAGGTTCCCCCTTTTTCCCTTTTAATGTTTTGGAGCGGAAACGTAGGACTCCCGTTCTCCAGTTAATATGGGGGTTCCATTTCCGCAACCATGATAGGCCTAGCAACAGGGGTTGGTCCATTCCTGGGGCTACTATGAAGTTCAGAATTTCGCGGTGGTCTCCTATTATCATTTCTATGGGTTCTGTTACGAAATGGGCGGGTCCTCCCCCTGCCACAGAGCCATCCAACTGGGCAAACGCTATGGGCCTACTTAGGGTTCTCAATCTTAGTTCCATTTTTTCTACTAGTTCGGGACTGACCATACATCTAGTGCATCCAGAATCTAGTAGTGCTAGCAGTTCCCCTTTATTACCCGAAGAGGGTACATGTAGATTGACTGGAATGTCCAAGGGGCCCCGTGCCCAACTCACCAGAAGGTCTTCATCGGACTCTGATGTGGTTTTGCTGTCGTCAGTATCGGTCGACGCTTCGCCATCCTCCTTGATGGGCGTGCCCTTCTTGGCAACGCCCTCCCCCACTTTTGCCGGCTTACGCGCCTTAGCCGCTGGTTTCACTGGTTCCTTTTCACCACCCCAGGGCGCGCTTGGTATCAACAACCCTACAGTCGGCTGCTCGGTGGCCTTCTTTCCCACATCTGTAGCATGAGCAGGCGTGGTCTTCCACCCTCCGATCTAGGGGCGTCCCTATAGGTGCCTCCTGGGACCGCCAAGGATGGCCCTCCAGCGCGCTGTCTTCTGCCACGGTCCTCCACTAGTTCGATTTCCATCTCTGCTGCCAGGGTGTACCAGCCATACAGCGTAGTTGGAGAGGCTCGTGCTCGACACAGTTCATAGAGGTCTCCATTCAGACCATCTTTGTAAATATCCACAAGGGTCACCTCCGACCACCCTCTCATCAGGGGAACTAAATCACTGAACTCCTGGTTATAATCAGCCACGGTCTCCTCCCTTGCCTAATGGTTTCATTCGACCTTTGGCCTTCTGCTCTGCCAGGGGTCCTCAAACCTCCTCCTCAGTGCAGTCATAAAATGCTCGTAGTTTTGCAGCAAGGGGGAGTGGTTGGTATATAGCGACACAAACCATGCAGCTGCTCTTCCGGTCAAATTGTGGGTCACAGCTCTCACTTGTGCTGCCTGTGACCAATAATCTTCCCCCCAGTCTATCATGTGGTCATTCACTTCCAGGAACAGTCCCAACTCCTTCGCATTTCCATCAAATTTCTCTGATAGGGGAATTTTGGCTTTTCCTTCCCCTGCAGCCTTGCTTGATCAGCAGGTGGCGCCGACCCCATCCAATTCAGCTTCCTCTGGGAGAGGGTTGCTCTGGCTCTTCAGAAATCTCACCGCCCTGGGAATCACCTCTAGCTGGCCCCTTTGTATTATCTTCCTCCTCTTCTCCCTCCCACCTGGAGGACCGAATAGGGGATTCATACCTTTGGCGAGCTGCTTGCCTTACTTTCACTTCACGGAAAAGACGCAAGGCTTCCTCCAACTGGAGTTTGTCCCTTATCTCTTGTTCTGCTTCCGAAAGTCTTTCTTTTCTTTTTTTTAGTTACTCCAGAGGGAAGCTCTTCGGTGCTTGGTTTCCACCCTTCCTCTTCCAGCTTTAATTGCTCTGCCCACCGAGCTCTGCAATCTTCCAGCTCAGGGTTAAAAGTGTCAGCAGAAATTCCTCCGGACGCCTCCCCCAGCTCAGCCGGCAGCTGGCCTTCCATCACATTTGGTTTTTCTCCCCCCCCCGGTATTGCGATTGCAATCCTGGTTGGTAGACATGATGATGAGATCCAACTTAATGTCAGGCTACCTCCGACTATAATTAGGAAAGAATTCACCTTGACTTCATTTGGAATAAAGAAAAGTACTTTTACTATTTACAGTCTTGATAGCAGCTAGTAAAGTTGGATCTGAGACAAAATATGGCTAACATATCATATCCCCCCAATTGTCCCTCCTCCTCCAGGAGGTCAGGCTGGTCTGGTCCAATGCCAGCTCCTTCTCGGCCCCTCGTGGTAATCTTCTTCCACAGGTCTCTAGTTGTCAGTCATCTTAGGAATGCAGTGTCTGTTAGAAAAGCCCGCGCTGATAACACTCAGTCGTTAATCCCCCCTCCCACACTGTTATGTCAGCCGACACTCTTAATAGGCTCCTTTCCCTTACCCCGTACGGTGGTATGATACATCTCATTTCCTTAATAGTTTTATAATACAGAAATAAACATTTCACATTCTATCTACTGATATAATCATTCAAAAGTATACGAAGATTGGAGTGGAGGCTGACAGTTTCATTAATTAGTTGCATGAAAACTGCTGGAGCCCCCTGGAGTCCAAAAGGCATGACACGGTATTGGAAACTGCCCAAGGGGCAGTTGAAAGCCGTTTTCCATTCATCACTTCCTTGATGCGGACCCGGTAATAGGCTTCTCTTAAATCCAATCTGGTGAAAATTTTGCCTTTTGCTAAGTGGTTCAACAAATCATGCATTAGTGGTAAAGGATATGTTTTTTGTATGCAAATTGCATTGATATTTTTGAAATCAATACACAATCTAAGCGAACCATCTTTCTTTTGTTAAAATAGCACGGGCGTGGCTACAGGTGATTTTGCTGGTTCAATGAACCCCCTGGCTGGGTTAGCGTCAATGTATTTCCTTAGTTCAGACATTTTGGCTGGCATCATTGAGTACATTTTGGGTTTTGGTAATTTTCCCCCGGGTGCAATTCAATTGTGCAATCAGTTTGTCGGGGGGGGGGGGGTAGGAGGTTACATTCATCCTCGCTAAAAACGTCTGCTAAATCCATGTATGCTTTAGGGATGCGTGGTTCATTACGAGATGGATTGGATATTGTGGCTATATTGTGGCTGACCATCAGGGAACCTCTGATGGTCATTCTGGATAAGAACTGGGTCTATGGGTCTGAAAGCCCATATAATTTTCCTGAATCCATCCTCCCATTTGATTGTGGGTTCCCATTTGTCCGACCAAGCTAAACCCAGGATGATGGATTCTGACATCTTTAGAATTACTATGAATCTTATAAGTTCATGATGGTCTCCAACTTCTAAGCGAACCAGTTGCGTGATTTGGGTCGCTGGAATGCCGCCAATTAAGTTTCTATCTATTTGGTGGAATTTAATTGGGTGTTTCAAGGGAAATGTTTTTATACGCAGTTGGGCGACCGTAGAGGTTGAAATTAGGCATCTGGTGCATCCTGTGTCCACAATAGCCTCTAAACCTTTTTTGCCCCCTCCCTCTGGAATTATTAAGTTTACTTTGATAGCAAAAGGAGGAATGGGTGCACTCACCATTGGGTCATTTTCTGCCTGGTTTGAGTCGTCAGGAGGTGAATCAGGTGATGGAAGGTTAGTGGATACTTCAGTAGGGAAGTCCATGGCTTGTCTTGCAAAGCGACTGGTATTTGGATTCTTTCGAGGGGGTCTGCGTGGTAGGGTAGCAGTTGGTGTGGGATACTGTGGGAGGGGTGTTGGGGCTAGGCAACCTGAAGCCCGATGTCCTAGTTTTCCACAACAGTAGCATTTAATTATTGTTGAAGATTGAAAGATGGAGGGTGTGGTAGGTCTTAAGAGGGAGGGTCTTGTACATAGTCGTTGTGGAGTTATAGTTATTGATTGGCTTTGGAGGGGATTGAATTCTAAGTCCAGAGCTACAGACACGTTGTACCAGTCATTTAGTTGCTTGGGATTCCTCTGGTAGAGCAGGCTTTTCTGATTTTTTGATCGATTGCCTCTTTGAAATAGTGGAGGAGGATGTGGTCTGGCCAATGTCTAAAATTACCAGCAACTCTTCAAAAATCCCATACAAATTCTTTTAGAGGCCTGTTACCATGTTTCATAGTTTTTAAGGTGGTTTCACATTCTGCAATTAGGTCATCATCTTGAAACAGGTTGCGAAGCAATGCAATAAATCCGTGAACATCGTTTAATTCAGGGGCAGGTTCATTGTGTAGTTGAGCTATCCATTCTGAGGCTAGCCCCATGTTCATACCATCCAAGATGGCGTTGATTAGGCTTCTTTCTGATGGGTATTGATGTCTATATTGTTCAACATAAGTCTCAATTCTGCTGAGAAAATTGTTGTGCCTCGTCCGCTTTCCCCACAGCCGGGCCCGTCTTATCTGCTTCCGAACGCTGAGGAATGTCCTAGCATGCCTCCCGGCCCCAGCCCTGGCTCCATGCCCAGACAGGCCGAGGAGGAAGAAGTGCCTCCAGTCCCCAGTTCTGGCTCCATGCCCAGGCAAATGGAGCAACTAGACCCCTCCCCCTCCCCCACAGCATGTGAGCCTGAGGAAGGTCAATTACCAACAGCTGCAGACTGGAATGACCCTCACTTCAGGAGAATTGATAGGCAGCGGCAACAGAAGGAAGGGAGGGGCAGGCCTGGATAAGTGCTGAGTCATGGAGCCACACCCCATGGCCTATATAAAGGATCTGCTTTCTGGCATTCTCTGAGTCAGGCAAAGTCTACCTTATCTTGCTGAAGTCACTTTCTGGTCTCCTGCCTGCCTTGAGAACTTTGCTAGGACTTTGGCAGAGCTGCAGAGGCACACCTGATTCGGATTTCCCTAACCCGGCCGTCACCGGAGGAGTGGGACACGACAAAAATAAGCCAGGTGGTGTGGATTCCCATCAAAGGTTGCTTTGAAAGCGGGAGGGGTTGGGTGAAGGGGTGAAGGTGGGTTTAGCTGGCCTGCTTGCGGTTGAAGAGGAATTTGTGGGATGGCTGTTTTCGACGGCTGTAAAAATGCTTGTGGCTGGGGGAGGGGTGAAGCCATCGTGGCTGGTTGTTGAGTTGTAAAGGGGGGTGGAATCCCCCCTGGCTGCTGAGAAGAAAGTCCTTGAATATGCTTCCACTGGTGTGGCAAAACCCGGCCTGGGGCCCCCAGGAAAGAAAGGTGCTGAACTTGCTGGTTTCCATTGGTATTGGATCCATCCTTGTCCAGGATAAAATGCCCAATCGGGAGGAATAGAAGCAGCAGGAGGTAACGTAGGCCTCGGCTGGTGGGAAAAGTCAATTGTGGGGGGTTGCGGTTCCCCCCAAGTGCCTGGTGCTGCCTGAACTCCCTGCTGTCTGAAGGAGGGAAGGGAGGGCCTCCTGCATTCATCGAGCTTCAGTAATTTCTCCCTCTCTGGTGGGAGGGAAGATGAATTTAGGCTGAGTTAAACTCAAAGGCTCTTGAGGCAGGTGAGCTGAGCTTATATGAGGCCTCACTTCCAAACGCTCAAAAGTTTCCGGGAGGTCCAATAGGGATTGGGATTTTAGGGGGTTTCTCAGGTCCCAATCCAGTGACTCTCCTGATATCTTCCAATGGGAAGTAGATGATCTCGACCAAGTCCTCAGATTCCAGCCTCTCGGCCCCTTCAAGGCTTTCCATCTTCGCTGGGTCTTTGCTGTGGAGGTTGCGGAGGCTGGGGCCCAGCACCCCCCTAACGGGCCCCCTGAGCGGAGGAGAGGGTACCGTTAAGCCAAAGAAAGTTAGGAGTTTTGGAATAATGTCAAGGTTCCAGGAAAACCTCCTCTGCATAAAAAAAACTCAGAAGCCATTGTCTTTCAGAGTTCTTTACTAGCATAAGGAAACTGGCACATGATGAGTGAAATTCCAAAACTGAACTTCCGGATTCCTTTCCCAGTTATACAAACCCCAAGAGTCCCACCCCATAGGGATTGGGATTTTAGGGGGTTTCTCAGGTCCCAATCCAGTGACTCTCCTTTGCTGGTCACATGGTCCAACGTTCTTCCACTTTATTTGAAACCTCTGGTTGCCACTCCTTCTGCAGATGTGAACACAATCCGACCTTGACCGCTTGAAGAATGTTACCATACCCCTCAACCCCCCTTCTCCCCCTCAGAGGAAAAATGTGGCAGTGTCTGGAAACTTAAGGCCTAATATGGTTTCCAGGCCTGACACTCTGTCCTTCAATCAACACTGTAACGTGGATCTTTTTCACCAACAAGCTGGTCTGTCTTATGTTCATCTGGTACGCCGTTGTCAGCAGCTGGAGATTTCTCCCTGCGCTTGGGTTTCCACAGCCGAGTTTTCCTCTTTTCGAGTGTTATGGTGGCAGCAGGTTGTTGTTTTACTCTGAAGGCAGACAGCATGCTGGCACGGCAGACTCTATCCAGATGCCTCTTATGGTCACACCTCTGGCACACAGTGTTCTTGTATCTGCATGTCGCCCTGGGATTCAGCCCTCTGCACCCCGCACACAGGGATTGCCTCCAATCTGCGTCGGGGTAGGCTCTTTTCTTTTCATCTTGGAGACAGTAGATGTCATTCTCGTCTTCCAATGACTGCGTTCTGCGCTCTCCTGATATACTGCAGTGGTTGAGTGCGAAGCCGGTGCGTTTCCTGCTCTCTGCAGGTCCACAGCTGATTTCTGTGAGTTGTCTTCTGCTCTGGCTTCACCTAAGGCCATTTGTAGAGTGAGGGCTGGCTTGGCTAATAACTGCCATTGTAGGCTAACATCCCTCACTCCCTGCTCCAGCTCTCAGAACGCATAATATGTGGCAGCTTTTCTGAGCGCCGCTACATAGTTACATAGTTGTTCATGGATTCGCCTTCTTCCTACAGTCTGCGGTGGAACTTGCACCGCCATACAGCCCATAGAGTGTTTTGGAGTGTGGCCCATGGTACCTCTTGAACTGCGGCTGGTTCAACAAGTACCTTGGCCGTATCAAAAACATCCATACCACAATAACTGAGGAACAGTGCTTGCTTGTGGTTGTCAAACAATCCTAGGTCATTTGCCTCCATAAAGCATTCAAAACAGTTCTTATAGGAGTCCCAATTGTCGAAGGCTGGGTTGAACGGAGCTGACAGGGCTTACACGGTCATCATGCTGGCAGATAGTGATTCTGCAGAACAGCGAACGATGCTGGTTGTGCTTCCTACTCCGCTGGGACTCTGGTCTACTTGTCCTTAATTTTCCGATCCCACCTTCGTCGCCAGTGTTACATCAGCAGATCTTTCAGTAACAACAGCTCTTTATTAGTAGACCAGTACCACCCAACAACTTGCTTGTCTGACAGTGTGCCCTTTTATAGAGAGCTGTCGGAATTTAACCAATGAGCTTTAAGTATTGTCCCAACGTTTTGGCAGACCTGAGTGAAGCCTATAACTCACTCCTTATTTGGTACATAACAATTTATTTCTCCTTTTCCACATTCTTAAAAATTCTGGTTTCTAGTACAGTTAAAATGTAGCTAAAACAAAATGGTAGCCTCTCCAATATATATGGTTTTATAAAAAGTCAGATATGGGTGAAAATGGGTTAGAAGTAAAAAAAAAACCTTTTTACTTTTGGAAGAGCTCTTTACAACCATTGCTGCCTGTCCACCATCTTAATTCCACCAAACTCCCCTGCCAACATATTCATAAACAGAACGCTTTTAGCCACCGCTCTCACAGAAAGTTGTAGCAGATGGAATTAAAGCATTAAAGCATAGAATGTAGATTAAAATCTACATTCCCCTACCCAATTTCAAGGACAGAACATGACCTTTAAAACATAATAGGATTTGGCCACCACCATTAGAATAGCAAAAGACACAAGGCTCGCCAAACTGCACAACCCCTTTGAAGCATTTCAATCACAAAAGCCCAGAACCCTATAAAAATCCATCCACTCACCCAGCCAATAGGTCAGCCACCCCAGAAACTTGCTACTTTCACTGGAGTTTCTGGAAAACCAAATAAACAGAGACCTTCTTTCTTTGCAGCCAGCCTCCATTTTATTTCTAGCATCTTTCTCCCCAGCTTGGATTTTTATTCCAATGGAAGGAAGTCAGGAAATTGCAGTGAAAGGGTATAGAGGCAACCAAGCAGTAGAGGGATCCGTGTGGCATTGGCAAAGGGGAGCAGAATAAGTATGGGAGAGAATGGCAGGCCAGCTTTACAATCAAAGCCCCACACCTTTTCTACCTTTATGAAATATTGCTGCATGTACAAAAGATTTGGAATTTTAGTGGCAACACTGCATCCACCATCTCATATGTTTTGACACCTGCACCTTAGAAGTAACACTGAGATTCAATAATACTATATATCAGGGGTAGTCAACCTTTTTATACCTACCACCCACTTTTGTATCTCTGTTAGTAGTAAAATTTTCTAACCGCCCACCAGTTCCACAGTAACGCGCCGTGTATCGTCGTCTGCGCATTCCTCTCGCACATTGTGGATTGGGGTTGGGGGGGGGCACCGGCTACCACCTCTGTTTGTCTGTTACAGCTGGGTGGTGTGGGGGGAGATGCGCGAAAACTGGAACTCCCACTAGTGGGCAGTAAGGACCAGGTTGACTATCACTGCTATATATGAATAAAAGGTGCTTGGTAAATTGTATTTAGAATAGAATAGAATAGAATAAAGTAGAATAGAATAGAATAGAATAGAATAGAATAGAATAGAATAGAATAGAATAGAATAGAATAGAATAGAATAGAATAGAATAGAATAGGATAGGATAGGATAGGATAAGATAGGATAGGATAGGATAGAGCTAGAAGGGAACCTTGGAGGTCTTCTAGTCCAGCCCCCTGCTCAAGCAGGAGAACCTATACTATTTCAGATAAGTGACTGTCTAGACCAGTGGTGATGAACCTTTTACTCACGGAGTGCCGAACAGGTACGTGCTTCGTGTGCTTCATATGCTCCGTGCGCATGTGCCATCCGTACTAAAGTGTGGCTCCTCTTCATATGCTGCGTGCGCAACCACACTATCTGTGCCTGCACACAGCTTTCATACGAGCCCCCACCATGCACTGCATGTGCAACCACACCATCTGCACAGCTTTTGTACACCATGCACTGTGTGCGCAATCGCACAATCTGCGCATGTGCATGGGTTTTTATGTGTGCAGTGTATGCGCATGAACACCATCTGCACATGCGCATGCTGCACACCAGTACTTTCGCACGTGTGCACAAACTCACACGTGTGCGCAGGAGAGCTCTGAAGACCAGCTAGGCCCCCTGAAATGAAAGCATGCACACCAGAGACCCAAACACCAGCTGGAGCGCATGCGCAGCTGCAGGTGAGTTGGGCGACAGCTCGTGTGCCCGAAAAAATGGCTTTGTGTGCCACTTCTGGCACATGTGCCTTAGGTTCACCATCAAGAGTCTAGACTCTTCTTAAAATCCTCCAGTGATGGAGTACCCACGATTTCTGAAGGCCAGCTGTTCCACTGGTTAATTGTCCTCACTGTTAGGAAATTTTTCCTTAATTCCAGGTTGCTTCTCTCTTTAATTGGTTTCCATTAGTTTCCAGGCCTTCAGCAACAGCGATCTCAATTTTCAAATTGGTATAATTTTCTGCCAACCCATGGATGGAGGGGCAAATAAGGTTAGCAGGTGCTCGGTCTTTTTTCTCCTTGTGTTCTCCATCTGGCAGGAATAAGCCTTACAATATATTTCCAGCTTTTTGAGTATCTTAGGGTTTGTTTGTTTGTTTGTTTGAAAAAATGGAGTGTTATCACAACAGTAGCCATTCAAACAATTGCATTATGATCTTATAAACTGAATTTTTTTTTATTTGCATGTCAACAAACTCAACTGTCTACATACTCCTGTATTGCAGCCCCTTCAAATCTATGGTCACTGAGGTTTCTGAATCACTTCACTCATGCTTCTATGGTGAAATTTGGAAAGCACATCATTGTCAGTTCTGTAGTATTAGTAGGGTTTATTTTTATAAATAAAGATCTGTTGGAAAAATATTGTGATAGAAGAACCACTTTTTCTGATGCTGGAAAAAGTAACTTCGTAGGCATGTAGGCCTAAGTACTTTTTAAAAAAGTTTTTCCATGTTATTTCTTCCTTTCCAACTGTCTATATCCTTCTTTGCTTCTTCAGGTATCTGGTCACCCCACGGTCATTATGATCACTATGACCTTCAAGATTGTCCAGAAAAAGGTGAAGAACCCCTTCCTCCCTTTATGTTGGAAAGAAGCCTCTTCCATGGTTGCTCAGTCACAGGAGAAGGCTCTCTGTTCTTCCATTTCCCCCTTTCCAACTGAGGAGCTTGGTCCTCTGACGAATACAGACTAGTTCCGGGGTGTAAACTTTTCCATTGTGGAATTCTTAGTTGGTCTTCAAGCTTGTTTGGTTGTTTGCCTGCAGATATTTCATTACCCAGCAAAGTCAGATCATAGCACCAAAAACTCCACAGTTCCACCCTGAGTGACAGATATTCTCTATTACGTTTTTTCCACTTTTGGGGGGAGATGCATGTGGAAAATTTTTGCTGGGTACAATTTCTCACTGAAATTGTACCCAGCACATTTCCGGTCATATTCAGTTCAGAGCATGTTTATCTAACACAATAGCAAAAAAATAGCTTTCATTAAAATGAGCAAACTGCAAAATGGTTAATTGGCAATAGAAAAATGAGAATTCAGAAATTCAATTTTAGCATTGAGAGTAGTTACATATTAAACATTTAATAACAAAATAGACACAGAAAGCAATTTAGAAGAGTCCATTAAAGAGAAGGGAATGTGTAAAATCTTGGCTAGATCACAATATGATTTTGATCTGCTTGTAATTTCAAAGAAACTTGTTTATAGAGGATCTAGTTATATACCTCTTTCACAAGTATTGAGCTTTTTACAGAAAATATATATATCACGATGTAAAACACAGAAAGGACACAAAAAATAAATTAAATAACACAGCCCTTAATTAACTTTTCCATATATTCCTCTAGAAAACGGATTGGCATTGGAGCAGATGTTACTCTGTGGCAGTTTGCGCCATGGAAAATCCTGCTTCCTGAGGGTGGATGGGTAAATTCCACTATTTTCTGCCTCTCCTCCAGTTAAATCAAAATCAAACCAAACCTTTATTTTGGTCACAGCTTAGGACTCTGCTCCAACTATTTCTAGTGACTGTTTTTAAAAAAGAAAAAATATTCTCCTGACTAGTAGAAAGGGAGGAGTTGGAGAAAATGTTACATATTTGCCCAAATTCATGTGCTTTTGGTTTTAATGGCAAAGTTTCTCTATTTCCTGTCAGAGGAGTAGCTGTCAAACTTCTGTCTGGGGGTGTGGAATGCCACCTTCCTTATACATCAACCAGCACTCAGCGTACGGAATTCTTGCACAAGATGAGGGTGAATTCTTAGAACAAAAACAACCAGTGTGATTTAATAGGTGTGGCAGAGTCCTGATGGAGTGATTGCCGTGACTTGAGCGCCTGAAGGATAGATGCATTCAAAAGGAACAGAGACATAGAAAGAAGAAGTTGGACATGTGTGATAGAGATCCACTCCTGCTCTGAATCCAAGTCAATGAAGTTGCCAGCACTATTGGGAAGGATCTGCAATACTATAAACCATACTCAGTCTGGCTCTAGGAGTCTAGTTACCACTTTCCCCCCCCCGCCCCCCAAGAAGAAGAGACTATGCAGCTGCTGCCTTCCCAATGCAAACTGCAGAGCCAGAGTATACACAGGGGTGGGAGGTTTGAATTAACCTGGCATCGGTCAGGAAACAAACTGGCAAACAGGATCCCTCCAGGAAATCCCTGAGAAATCTGAAGAACAGGAAGGCAGTAATAACATGAAAGAACATATTGACATAAATCAATCTAACCTTTGCTCTTTCCTTCTGTTAAAGAATTTGCTTGTACTATTTTGCTATGGTTAGGAATCATTTGTTAGGAATTCATTCTGTAAGAGAATTGTATCCTTTTCTGTCTGGTTTCTCGCTTCTGTAATTTGCTTCAGAGCTAGGCACATCTTTGGAGACAGTTCCCAGGAACATCCTGCTCCATAGTTAAGGAGGGCTGCCTAGGAGCCCAAACACACAAGGGCAAGGGATACTCTGTAAGATAGCAAAGCATGGACAGAGACAGGGGCCTGAAAAATCATTGGTGATGCACCTTTGTCTCTGATTGGATAAACTTTGTTTCTATCGGCATAAAATGTATATACTACTCTGAGCCACTCTTGCAGTGTGTGGCTATTTCTTATATGCTTTTGTCTGTATTTTGGAAATAATAGCACCCAGCTCTTTTTTGCTTTGGCCAAAGAATCAAAAAAGCTGTTATTTTTGCAAGCCCTGTCTCGAGTGTCAACTCCATTGGGCATCTCAGTGGCTCGGGGAAACTTCTGGGACCTTACACAGGTATTCCTGGAATAAACCTATTTTGAGGGAGAATAAATATGAACATAATCAAACATTTGGATGGATTTTTTTAAAAAAAAACAGATTTTAATGAAGTAAACGCAAAAAAAAATATCTCTTAGCAAGAAAAGCAGCTCAAGGTGGGTGGAAGGCAACAGTATAAAATATGATTGCAATCATAGTGAAAGTTACGATGAAAGAAATCAAATGTAGCTGTGTGAAAAACTGAAGTTCTGAACACTCAAAGGGGCCGTACAGGAAATAGACAGCCAGATCAGAAAGGGAGAACTCTAGAACTTTGGAGCTAGTGCCAGGAAGATGAAATCTTTGAATGAACTGAGGTTAGGATTTTATTGATACCTAGAACGTTATCTTGCATCAAAATGGAATGACCAGCATGACTTAACTACACAATTCAAGTTTGTTCTTTATATCCTGCTTTTCTACCAATACCTTTATAGTGATTTATTGGTAACGAAGCTCAATGCACCACAACCCCTTGTGTTTAACCAGTGGAAACTTACTTTCAAGCAGTATCCTTTTGCCTAAGGATTCATTACTGAATGTGGACAGTTTTCAAGCTGGCAACCTGCTTTTTAGGCCTGAAAGACCCATTATGACACAACCCATTTCAGCAAGATGATACACAGGAGTCAGCAGAGGAGAGAAGACAATGGCTTTCAGTCAGTTAAGATCACATCAAGGTTTTATAGTGTTTGAAGAATTCTCTCCTCACTGGAGTTTGAGAATTCTCAGTGTTTGAGTTAACATTTGGGTGAATTTGCTGTCACCTTCAGGAAATTTCCTGCATTACTGCAGGAACAATATTCCACTTTAGACAATCTGATGACAATCTAAAGTCAGACAATCTGACTTTAGACAAACTTTTAGCCCCACACAGCTAAAATGGAAGAGAAAAGCAAGAAGAAAAGGCGCCATTTGATGCTGGTGTTCTATTGGGTGAAGAAGAGGGTCCCAGATAAGAAATTATGTCCCACATCTGCCAATTCATATATACCTTCGTCCACTTGCAAGGAGCCCCATGTTTCACCCTACTTCACCAGGAGCAAAGCAAAACCTCCTCATCCCAGAAGAAGCACCAGGTATAAAGTCCCACCTCAGGAGAAAACGTCCATATATTCAGTACCTTCAAAGTCTCTTCTTGTCCGGAGGAAAACATACAGGCGTTACAAGCAAAGGAGACCAAAGAAGGCAAACACAGAGGTAAGAGTGAAAAGCAGAAAATGGGAATAGGGAAAAATGAGGAACCCTTGGGAACTATTGGAACTGAAGTCCAGACTATTTGCTGGGTCATAGATTGGAGCTGGTTTATGGGCAAAAGAAAGAGGAACGTGTTAAGCCCATCACTTGTGGTGGAGTTTGCTTGCTTGGTCCTCTTTCTTCCTCGGGCTGAGACAGCCATCACTGTAATCTCAAGCCATCGTTTTCATGGACCTGGAGCTCCTTTTCAGGCTGCTGGGCTAGATGGCCTTGGGAGGGGCAGGGAAAGGGAGGGCACTAAGCACCATCCTGAGTCTAAGAAGGCCAAGTGACTGCACCACTTTTTTCCCCTCCAGTTACATTATTTTGTTTACTTTTTATGGGCTAAGCCTATTTTAAGGCTTCTGAGATAATTTCACAGCTGCGGCCAGTTTAGGGCAATGACACCACTGCACTACAGGTATTTTCCTTGCTTAGCGACTGCCTAGACAGCAGCCATCTGTAGCCACAATGGTGGCTAAAAAGTAACTTAGTGACCAATGGCTGCATTTATGAGTTTCGCAGGTCTGTAAATCAAAGAAAATCTGAAGTAAAATCATAAAATTGAGATGTTTCATTTAGTGAAACTGCTTTACTTAATGACCAAGTTGCTGTCAAATGCAGTAGCTAAACAAGGACTGCTTGTAATCAGAGCAATTCCACAGCAAAGCTTTGCATAAAGCTACACTATCTGGGCCACAAATTCAGAGAATGAATGGAGACCTCTAACTCTTTGCTTCTTGGATGAGAAGTAAAATGTCTTCCCCCAGAAAACAACATAGTTCAATTGCCTTTTGAAAAAGCACCTTTGAATATCACAGGTTTATCATTTTACAAAGAGGGGAGTTGCAAAAAATGAAAATTTAAATTATTTGCATGAAATAATTTGTCTCCCCAATCTTATCTTGATCTGTGACATAGAACAATCCAGAAGGTTTGGATTATGGAAAACTGCTAAACAAATTCTAAAAGAATAGCCAAGTTAATCTATTGAAGCCTAAGTGATGACTCTTTAATTTCTCAGTATTGTAAAGCTTGCTTACATGGAACAGCTGTTCCATTTTTTTCAGTGACTCTTCAGAAAGCAGATTAACACTTTGGTACTTTTTATGATTATTTTAATTAGATTACTATTAACCCCATCTCAAGGTTAAGTAGTCCAGAATAACCTATTCAAGACTCTCCATTACTTACATCAAAGCCAAACAGAGAGTACAATGCTTAGGGCTTCTCCAAAACTGTAAACCAAAGTCAGAAAGTTTTTGGCTGCCCAGATTTTGCTGAAGTAGAGGTCAAGCAGTTTTAACTAGCATAGTTAACTGGGAGGGGATAATGGGAATTGTAGTATAACCACATCTTGGAACTTTATCCCTGATGTAAATGACTCCAGGGTCTGGCTATGTGAAGGATTCCTTCCATCTTCATAAGACTGCCCAGATCTTAAAATCATTGATGGATGCTCTTTTCAGGAAAGTCTCTCCATCTCTCCTCTCCATCACGTGTAAGCAACGCATCTGATTGTCTGTTGAATTTTGTTCAAGAATTAACATAATAAGAGTTGGAAGGGATCTTGAGGCCTTCTAGTCCAGGCCCCTGCACAAGCAGGAAACCTTATACCATTTTGGACAAGTGGCTGTCCAATCTCTTCCTAAAAACCTCCAGTGATGGAGAATTCACAACTTCTGAAGGGATGCTATTCCACTGGTTAATTCTTCTTACTGTTAGGAAGTTTCTCCTTAGTTCTAGGTTGTTTCTCTCCTTGATTAGTTTCCATCCATTGTTTCTTGTCTTACCTGCTAGTGCTTTGGAAAATAAGTTGATCCCCTCTTCTTTGTGGCAGTCCTAGTCCTTCTTTTCAGTAGACTAGACATTGTATCTTGACCCTGTCTTCTGGGGTATTGGCTATTCCTGCCAGCTTGAAGAATCCTTCTATTCCCACATTAAAATCATTTTATGAAGATATAAGACTGTGATGGCGAACCTATGCCAAACATCAGTGGGCACACAAGCTTAACTCTGGCGCACACCAGCTGATTTTTGGGCCTTGTGGGCCCACCAGAAGTAGGGAAACAGGCTGTTTTCTGCCTCCGGAGGGCCTGGGGTGGTGGTGGGGAAGGCCCATTTTTCTCTCTTACCTGGCTCCAGAGCCTCTCTAGGAGTCTGGGAGGGCGAAAACGGTCCATTTGCCTTCTGGTCCCATCACTCACACACTTTGGCACTCGGTGCCGAAAAGATTTTCCAACACTGATATAAGATAAAACTTTGGTGTAGTCCACTGCTTACTTCCCTCCATGTAGATGTAGTCCAGGATTACATATTGAGTGCAGTTTGTCATCCAGTTACGAATCCATCTGGTGGTGATGCTGTCTATCCCACATTTTTAAACTAAGAAATAGGTTATGATCTATTTTGTCAAATGCCTTACTGAAATCCAAGCATATATGCCCATAGCATTTTGCTGATCCACTAATTTAATCATGTCAAAGAATGAAATAAGATTGGGTGTGGCCTGGGGGCATGGCCAGCTTGACATCACTTGTGTAGGTGGTGACTGTGGGGACCAGGCGGGGTTGGAGAAGGAATCCAGGGATCTTCAGTGGGTGGGGCATGGTCACAGCATTTTGTTGGCCTACTAATTTAATCACTTTGTCAAAGAATGAAATAAGATTGGTTTGGCATCATCTGTTTTTAACAAACCCGTGCTGACCTAGTTATTACTTTACTTGTTTCTAGATGTTGGCAGATCTGTTTTTTGATTATCTTTTCCAGTATCTTCCCAGGTATTGATGTTAAGCTGATTGGTCTGTAGTTTCCTGGGTCTGTTTCCCCCACACACACACCTTTTTTTTTTTTTTGAAGATGGGAACCACATCAGCTCTTTTCCAGTCCACTGGTAATTCCCTGGTGCGCCAGGATTTTTGAAAGATGTGGTACAGTGGTTCTGAGATGACATCTGCCATTAACTTAATGGACTTGAAAAAGCACAAATTGAATCTAATTGAAAATGAAGATTTGGCAAGAAAAATAAAATCAATAAAGCAAATTTTTTTTGAAAATGCAAATAAACTGAGTGGTTGGCATACAAAATGAAAAAAGAAAAAGAAAAGAAATTAATAACACAACTATTAGACCAAGATGGAAAGATATGTTATCGAAATGAGGAAAAGAAAAAAATAATTGAGGAATATTACAAGGAACTATACCAACAAGAGCAGATATCAGAAGGGAAAATAGAACAATATCTGGAAAAAGCAAAGCTTTGCATAAAGCTACACTATCTGGGCCACAAATTCAGAGAATGAATGGAGACCTCTAACTCTTTGCTTCTTGGATGAGAAGTAAAATGTCTTCCCCCAGAAAACAACATAGTTCAATTGCCTTTTGAAAAAGCACCTTTGAATATCACAGGTTTATCATTTTACAAAGAGGGGAGTTGCAAAAAATGAAAATTTAAATTATTTGCATGAAATAATTTGTCTCCCCAATCTTATCTTGATCTGTGACATAGAACAATCCAGAAGGTTTGGATTATGGAAAACTGCTAAACAAATTCTAAAAGAATAGCCAAGTTAATCTATTGAAGCCTAAGTGATGACTCTTTAATTTCTCAGTATTGTAAAGCTTGCTTACATGGAACAGCTGTTCCATTTTTCAGTGACTCTTCAGAAAGCAGATTAACACTTTGGTACTTTTTATGGGCTAAGCCTATTTTAAGGCTTCTGAGATAATTTCACAGCTGCGGCCAGTTTAGGGCAATGACACCACTGCACTACAGGTATTTTCCTTGCTTAGCGACTGCCTAGACAGCAGCCATCTGTAGCCACAATGGTGGCTAAAAAGTAACTTAGTGACCAATGGCTGCATTTATGAGTTTCGCAGGTCTGTAAATCAAAGAAAATCTGAAGTAAAATCATAAAATTGAGATGTTTCATTTAGTGAAACTGCTTTACTTAATGACCAAGTTGCTGTCAAATGCAGTAGCTAAACAAGGACTGCTTGTAATCAGAGCAATTCCACAGCAAAGCTTTGCATAAAGCTACACTATCTGGGCCACAAATTCAGAGAATGAATGGAGACCTCTAACTCTTTGCTTCTTGGATGAGAAGTAAAATGTCTTCCCCCAGAAAACAACATAGTTCAATTGCCTTTTGAAAAAGCACCTTTGAATATCACAGGTTTATCATTTTACAAAGAGGGGAGTTGCAAAAAATGAAAATTTAAATTATTTGCATGAAATAATTTGTCTCCCCAATCTTATCTTGATCTGTGACATAGAACAATCCAGAAGGTTTGGATTATGGAAAACTGCTAAACAAATTCTAAAAGAATAGCCAAGTTAATCTATTGAAGCCTAAGTGATGACTCTTTAATTTCTCAGTATTGTAAAGCTTGCTTACATGGAACAGCTGTTCCATTTTTCAGTGACTCTTCAGAAAGCAGATTAACACTTTGGTACTTTTTATGGGCTAAGCCTATTTTAAGGCTTCTGAGATAATTTCACAGCTGCGGCCAGTTTAGGGCAATGACACCACTGCACTACAGGTATTTTCCTTGCTTAGCGACTGCCTAGACAGCAGCCATCTGTAGCCACAATGGTGGCTAAAAAGTAACTTAGTGACCAATGGCTGCATTTATGAGTTTCGCAGGTCTGTAAATCAAAGAAAATCTGAAGTAAAATCATAAAATTGAGATGTTTCATTTAGTGAAACTGCTTTACTTAATGACCAAGTTGCTGTCAAATGCAGTAGCTAAACAAGGACTGCTTGTAATCAGAGCAATTCCACAGCAAAGCTTTGCATAAAGCTACACTATCTGGGCCACAAATTCAGAGAATGAATGGAGACCTCTAACTCTTTGCTTCTTGGATGAGAAGTAAAATGTCTTCCCCCAGAAAACAACATAGTTCAATTGCCTTTTGAAAAAGCACCTTTGAATATCACAGGTTTATCATTTTACAAAGAGGGGAGTTGCAAAAAATGAAAATTTAAATTATTTGCATGAAATAATTTGTCTCCCCAATCTTATCTTGATCTGTGACATAGAACAATCCAGAAGGTTTGGATTATGGAAAACTGCTAAACAAATTCTAAAAGAATAGCCAAGTTAATCTATTGAAGCCTAAGTGATGACTCTTTAATTTCTCAGTATTGTAAAGCTTGCTTACATGGAACAGCTGTTCCATTTTTTTCAGTGACTCTTCAGAAAGCAGATTAACACTTTGGTACTTTTTATGGGCTAAGCCTATTTTAAGGCTTCTGAGATAATTTCACAGCTGCGGCCAGTTTAGGGCAATGACACCACTGCACTACAGGTATTTTCCTTGCTTAGCGACTGCCTAGACAGCAGCCATCTGTAGCCACAATGGTGGCTAAAAAGTAACTTAGTGACCAATGGCTGCATTTATGAGTTTCGCAGGTCTGTAAATCAAAGAAAATCTGAAGTAAAATCATAAAATTGAGATGTTTCATTTAGTGAAACTGCTTTACTTAATGACCAAGTTGCTGTCAAATGCAGTAGCTAAACAAGGACTGCTTGTAATCAGAGCAATTCCACAGCAAAGCTTTGCATAAAGCTACACTATCTGGGCCACAAATTCAGAGAATGAATGGAGACCTCTAACTCTTTGCTTCTTGGATGAGAAGTAAAATGTCTTCCCCCAGAAAACAACATAGTTCAATTGCCTTTTGAAAAAGCACCTTTGAATATCACAGGTTTATCATTTTACAAAGAGGGGAGTTGCAAAAAATGAAAATTTAAATTATTTGCATGAAATAATTTGTCTCCCCAATCTTATCTTGATCTGTGACATAGAACAATCCAGAAGGTTTGGATTATGGAAAACTGCTAAACAAATTCTAAAAGAATAGCCAAGTTAATCTATTGAAGCCTAAGTGATGACTCTTTAATTTCTCAGTATTGTAAAGCTTGCTTACATGGAACAGCTGTTCCATTTTTTTCAGTGACTCTTCAGAAAGCAGATTAACACTTTGGTACTTTTTATGATTATTTTAATTAGATTACTATTAACCCCATCTCAAGGTTAAGTAGTCCAGAATAACCTATTCAAGACTCTAAGACTAGAGGAGGATTTGGTCTACCAAACATCAGTGGGCACACAAGCTTAACTCTGGCGCACACCAGCTGATTTTTGGGCCATGTGGGCCCACCAGAAGTAGGGAAACAGGCTGTTTTCTGCCTCCGGAGGGCCTGGGGTGGTGGTGGGGAAGGCCCATTTTTCTCTCTTACCTGGCTCCAGAGCCTCTCTAGGAGTCTGGGAGGGCGAAAACGGTCCATTTGCCTTCTGGTCCCATCACTCACACACTTTGGCACTCGGTGCCGAAAAGATTTTCCAACACTGATATAAGATAAAACTTTGGTGTAGTCCACTGCTTACTTCCCTCCATGTAGATGTAGTCCAGGATTACATATTGAGTGCAGTTTGTCATCCAGTTACGAATCCATCTGGTGGTGATGCTGTCTATCCCACATTTTTAAACTAAGAAATAGGTTATGATCTATTTTGTCAAATGCCTTACTGAAATCCAAGCATATATGCCCATAGCATTTTGCTGATCCACTAATTTAATCATGTCAAAGAATGAAATAAGATTGGTTTGGCATCATCTGTTTTAACAAACCCGTGCTGACCTAGTTATTACTTTACTTGTTTCTAGATGTTGGCAGATCTGTTTTTGATTATCTTTTCCAGTCCACTGGTAATTCCCTGGTGCGCCAGGATTTTTGAAAGATGTGGTACAGTGGTTCTGAGATGACATCTGCCATTAACTTAATGGACTTGAAAAACACAAATTGAATCTAATTGAAAATGAAGATTTGGCAAGAAAAATAATTGAGGAATATTACAAGAAACTATACCAACAAGAGCAGATATCAGAAGGAAAATAGAACAATATCTGGAAAAGCAAAGATTCCTAAAATATCAGAGGAATTCAAAAAGCACTAGAAGAAAGAATATCAATGATGGAATTGATAGAGGGATTAAAAGACAGAAAATGGAAAACCCGGGCCAGATGGATTACCAGCAGAATTGTATAAAGAATTGCAAGATGTATTACATTGAAGGAAGATAACTACTATAAATTGAGGAACCAAATTGAAACAGATTTGGAAAAATGGAGAAATCTGCAACTATTGTTAATGGGAAGAATAGCATTAAATTAAAATGAATGTACTGCCGATAATTTTTTTTTTCTTTCAAACAATTCCGATAAAATTGGAGAAGAAATATTTTGAGACTTTGAATAAAATGATGTGGAAATATATATGGTAAGGAAAAAAAGCAAGAATTAATATTAAACTGCTTCAAGACTCTAAGACTAGAGGAGGATTTGGTCTACCAAATTGGGAATTTTATCACCAAGCAGCAATGTTAACCTGGGTTAAAGAATGGATTTTATTGAGAAATACAAGATTATTGACTTTGGAAGGACATGATTTGCAACTAGGCTGGCATGCCTTCCTATGGTATGGCAAAAATAGGATAAATGGATATTTTCAGAGACATTGTGTAAGAAATGGCTTGTTAACAATATGGGAGAAAGTGAAAGAAAAACACTACATGGAAATACCAATGTGGCTTTCAACAATAGAAGCGTTGACATATCCGAATATGATTAACACGAACAATTTTGTACGTTATAAAGACATTTTAACTGAGAAAAATGGGGCCTCTGGGGCCTCTAGTGGCTCAGACTGCTAAGACAGTCTGTTATTAACACAGCTGCTTGCAATTACTGCAAGTTCAAGTCCCACTGGGCCCAAGGTTGACTCAGCCTTCCATCCTTTATAAAGTAGGTAAATGAGGACCCAGATTGTTGGGGGCAATAAGTTGACTTTGTATATAATATACAAATGGATGAAGACTATTGCTTAATATAGTGTAAACCGCCCTGAGTCTTCGGAGAAGGACGAGATATAAATGCAAATAAACTGAGTGGTTGGCATACAAAATGAAAAAGAAAAGAAAAGAAAAGAAAAGAAAAGAAAAGAAAAGAAAAGAAAAATAAAATCAATAAAGCAAATTTTTTTTGAAAATGCAAATAAACTGAGTGGTTGGCATACAAAATGAAAAAAGAAAAAGAAAAGAAATTAATAACACAACTATTAGACCAAGATGGAAAGATATGTTATCGAAATGAGGAAAAGAAAAATAAAATCAATAAAGCAAATTTTTTTTGAAAATGCAAATAAACTGAGTGGTTGGCATACAAAATGAAAAAAGAAAAAGAAAAGAAATTAATAACACAACTATTAGACCAAGATGGAAAGATATGTTATCGAAATGAGGAAAAGAAAAATAAAATCAATAAAGCAAATTTTTTGAAAATGCAAATAAACTGAGTGGTTGGCATACAAAATGAAAAAGAAAAGAAAAGAAAAGAAAAGAAAAGAAATTAATAACACAACTATTAGACCAAGATGGAAAGATATGTTATCAAATGAGGAAAAGAAAAATAAATGGCATTATTTTTAGATGCGTAGAAGGCAATTTGATAATTTGAATTGGCAATTTATGACTACACAATTACAAAAGATGGATTTTGGGGATAGATTAATAAACATGATTAAGACTATATATAAAGATCAATCGGCAAAGGTTATAATAAATGGTGAAATGACAGAAAAATGGAAAAACCCCGGGGCCAGATGGATTACCAGCAGAATTGTATAAAGAATTGCAAGATGTATTAAGTGATAAAATGCTACAAGTATTTAATGATTTATTAATAGAAGCCACAGCACCGAAGTCATGGATGCAGACATATATAACTCTTATACCAAAAGAAGAATCAGACCTACAGCAAATAAAGAATTATAAACCAATCTCATTATTAAATGCAGATTATAAAATATTTGCATCAATTATGGCGGAAAGACTGAAGAGGTTGTTGAATGAATTTATACATTCAGATCAAAATGGTTTTCTAACTAAAAGACAAATTAGAGATAATATACGAATTATATTGGACACATTGGAATGTTACGAAGCTCATTCAGAAAAATAAATGGCATTATTTTTAGATGCGTAGAAGGCAATTTGATAATTTGAATTGGCAATTTATGACTACACAATTACAAAAGATGGATTTTGGGGATAGATTAATAAACATGATTAAGACTATATATAAAGATCAATCGGCAAAGGTTATAATAAATGGTGAAATGACAGAAAAAATAGATATCAGAAAAGGAACTAGACAAGGATGTCCGTTATCTCCATTGCTTTTTATCTTGACGTTAGAGGTTTTAAATAGAAAAGAAAAGAAAAGAAAAGAAAAGAAAAGAAAAGAAAAATAAAATCAATAAAGCAAATTTTTTTTGAAAATGCAAATAAACTGAGTGGTTGGCATACAAAATGAAAAAAGAAAAAGAAAAGAAATTAATAACACAACTATTAGACCAAGATGGAAAGATATGTTATCGAAATGAGGAAAAGAAAAATAAAATCAATAAAGCAAATTTTTTGAAAATGCAAATAAACTGAGTGGTTGGCATACAAAATGAAAAAGAAAAGAAAAGAAAAGAAAAGAAAAGAAAAGAAAAGAAAAGAAAAGAAAAGAAAAAAATAATTGAGGAATATTACAAGGAACTATACCAACAAGAGCAGATATCAGAAGGGAAAATAGAACAATATCTGGAAAAAGCAAAGATTCCTAAAATATCAGAGGAATTCCAAAAAGCACTAGAAAAAAGAATATCAATGATGGAATTGATAGAGGGGATCAAAAGACAGAAAAATGGAAAAACCCCGGGGCCAGATGGATTACCAGCAGAATTGTATAAAGAATTGCAAGATGTATTACATTGAAGGAAGATAACTACTATAAATTGAGGAACCAAATTGAAACAGATTTGGAAAATGGAAAACCCGGGCCAGATGGATTACCAGCAGAATTGTATAAAGAATTGCAAGATGTATTAAGTGATAAAATGCTACAAAATCCATAGAATTAAAGCCAGAAATTTTCTTATTGGGTATTTTGCCAGAAAGATATAGCAAAGAAGAAAGAATATCAATGATGGAATTGATAGAGGGATTAAAAGACAGAAAATGGAAAACCCGGGCCAGATGGATTACCAGCAGAATTGTATAAAGAATTGCAAGATGTATTAAGTGATAAAATGCTACAAAATCCATAGAATTAAAGCCAGAAATTTTCTTATTGGGTATTTTGCCAGAAAGATATAGCAAAGAAGAAAGAATATCAATGATGGAATTGATAGAGGGATTAAAAGACAGAAAATGGAAAACCCGGGCCAGATGGATTACCAGCAGAATTGTATAAAGAATTGCAAGATGTATTACATTGAAGGAAGATAACTACTATAAATTGAGGAACCAAATTGAAACAGATTTGGAAAATGGAGAAATCTGCAACTATTGTTAATGGGAAGAATAGCATTAAATTAAAATGAATGTACTGCCGATAATTTTTTTTTTCTTTCAAACAATTCCGATAAAATTGGAGAAGAAATATTTTGAGACTTTGAATAAAATGATGTGGAAATATATATGGTAAGGAAAAAAAGCAAGAATTAATATTAAACTGCTTCAAGACTCTAAGACTAGAGGAGGATTTGGTCTACCAAATTGGGAATTTTATCACCAAGCAGCAATGTTAACCTGGGTTAAAGAATGGATTTTATTGAGAAATACAAGATTATTGACTTTGGAAGGACATGATTTGCAACTAGGCTGGCATGCCTTCCTATGGTATGGCAAAAATAGGATAAATGGATATTTTCAGAGACATTGTGTAAGAAATGGCTTGTTAACAATATGGGAGAAAGTGAAAGAAAAACACTACATGGAAATACCAATGTGGCTTTCAACAATAGAAGCGTTGACATATCCGAATATGATTAACACGAACAATTTTGTACGTTATAAAGACATTTTAACTGAGAAAAATGGGGCCTCTGGGGCCTCTAGTGGCTCAGACTGCTAAGACAGTCTGTTATTAACACAGCTGCTTGCAATTACTGCAAGTTCAAGTCCCACTGGGCCCAAGGTTGACTCAGCCTTCCATCCTTTATAAAGTAGGTAAATGAGGACCCAGATTGTTGGGGGCAATAAGTTGACTTTGTATATAATATACAAATGGATGAAGACTATTGCTTAATATAGTGTAAACCGCCCTGAGTCTTCGGAGAAGGACGAGATATAAATGCAAATAAATAAAAACAAATAAATAAATAAAAAAGAAGGGAGAGTTAAAACAAAAGCAAGACATAGAAAAACAAGGGATTGAGACTGATTGGTACACAAAATTGCAAATACAAAATTGCAAATACAATTGAGATATGATGAAGACTTGAAACAATATGGTTTTAATCTGGGGGAATCAGAGTTGGATCAGATACTGACTGGAAAGGATGAAAAAATGATTAAAAATTGTATAATTACTTATTGCAAGAGACTAGAAGATGAAGAAATAAAAGAGACAATGATAACTTGGGTGAAAATTTTTGGTTATGCAATAGAATTAGAGAAATGGCAACAACTATGGGAAAGGAATTATAAACTGACAATGGCAATGTCATAAAAGGAAAACTTATCTAAAAATGTTTTACAGATGGCACATGCCACCAGAAAGACTAACAAAAATGTTTAAAGATAAATCAGCTAAATGTTGGAAATGCTCGAATTTGCCGGGGTCATATTATTATATGTGGTGGACATGTATAGAAGCAAAAAAATATTGGTTTAGAATACAGACATGGTTAAAGGAAATGCTACAAAAATCCATAGAATTAAAGCCAGAAATTTTCTTATTGGGTATTTTGCCAGAAAGATATAGCAAAGAAGAAATGTATTAATTATCCACATAATAACAGCAGCAAGACTTGCATTTGTGCAAAATTGGAAGTTAGAGAGAATGCCATCAGAAGGTGAAGTAATAAAAAAGATCTTAGACTGTGCGGAAATAAATAGATTAACTTTAAGAATAAAAGATAAAGAGGAATCGGTGTATTACAAGACATGGGAAAGATTTTATGTATGGTTAGAAAAGAGACAGAAATAAAAGACAATAGATAGATAAATAATGCTAATAAATGGAAAATAAATGAGAAAACGGTTATGAAGAAATAGAAACCCAGATATCACCAGAGTAAATAGAAAAGAGGGATGGTGGGAGATGAAGAACAGAAGATTATAGATACAAATGTACAATTATGAAATGATGGATTGGGTAAAATAGAAAAGAAACCGAAAAGAAAGTATATAGTATTAGAAGATGGGAATTGCTCGGATACCAAAAAAAGGAAATATCATACAACAAAGAAGAAAGAAAGAGAGAGGAATAGAAGGTAAGATAGAGGAGGTGAAGGAGAGAGAGGGATGGAGGGAAGGAGAAGGACAGGAGGATAAGTCAGGGGATAAGAGTAGGAGAGAAGGTGAGAAAGGAGGGAGTGCGGGAGAAGAAAGGGAAGTAGGTAAGAGGAAGGAGAGGAGGAGGACGAAGGTAGGAAAGGAGAAGGAGGAGGGGGAAAAGAGAAGGTTTGTTGTAAAATGGAGGGAAAGAAAGGGTAGAAGAGCAACTCTAAATGTAATTAAAATGTTTTATTTTTGTGCTTTCTTTAGAGAGAATATGTATGATTATCTATGAATAAGAAAATGTACATCTATAATATGTGTATAAGAAAAGAAAAAAATACTTTTTTCAAAAAAAAAAAAAGAACTCTGGGATGTAATCCATCAGGTCCCAGTGATTTATATTCATCAAGATCAGACATTTGTTCTCTTACCCCGTCCCCCACTTTTTCTTTTTGCTTATTAGAATAGAATAGAATAGTATAGAATTTTTTATTGGCCAAGTGTGATAGGACATACAAGGAATTTGTCTTGGTGCATATGCTCTCAGTGTACATAAAAGAAAAGATACGTTCATCAAGGTACAACATTTACAACACAATTGATGGTTTTAACTTTTATTTCTAGTTGGTCTTTTATAATTGTGTTTTTGGTAGGTTGGGCTATAGCTTTTTTGGGGGGGGCTGTGTGTGAAGACAGATGCAAAGATTGAGTTAAGCAGCTCTGCTTTCTCTCTCCTGCCTGTTACTTCCTTGCCATCTTCTCTCTTTAATGGACCGACTGTTTCCTTGATCTTTTTCTTGCTATTTATATGTTGAAAGAAACTTTTAAAATTATCTTTGACTTTTGTTGCAAGTCTTTGTTCATTCTGAGCCTTTCTTTTCCTGACTTCGTCTTTGCAGATTCTAGCTATCTGCAAAGATATTCAATCTTAGTTATGTGTATTCCTCTTTCCATTTTTTGTACTTTTCTTTTTTGTCCTTTAGCTTATAAGAGAGATCTTTGTGCAGCCATGCTGGTTTCTTCTTGGATTTCTTATTTTTCTTTTTCAGTAATATTGTGCTGGACTGTGCTTTTATAATCATATTTTTCAGTTTCCCAAGATTCTTGAGTTGTCTTCCCCTTTAAGATTTTCATCCATGGAATCCTTCCCAAGCTGTCTCTAAATTTGTTTAATTAGCATACTTTTAAAATATATAGGGACGTGGTGGCTCAGTGGCTAAGATGCTGAATTTGTCGACCAAAAAGTCGGCAATTCAGCGGTTCGAATCCCTAGTGCCACGTAACAGGATGAGCTCCCGTTACTTGTCTCAGCTTCTGCCAACCTACCAGTTCGAAAGCACGTAAAAAATGCAAGAAGAAAAATAGGGACCACCTTTGATGGGAAGGTAACAGCGTCCTGTGCGCCTTTGGCGTTTAGTTATTTATTTATTTATTATTTATTTAAATTTATATACCGCCCTATCTCCCGAAGGACTCAGGGCGGTTTACAGGCATTTAAAAATAGATAAATACAGTCTAAAAACAATTAAAAAACTTATTCTAAAAGCCTAAATTATAAATATGAAAATAAAACCCAATTTAAAACCCGTAAATTAAAATCTAGCTCAGTCCTGCGCAATTAAATAAGTATGTTTTAAGCTCGCGGCGGAAGGTCCGAAGGTCCGGAAGCTGACGAAGTCCTGGGGGTAGTTCGTTCCAGAGGGTGGGAGCCCCCACAGAGAAGGCCCTTCCCCTGGGCGCCGCCAGACGACATTGCCTCGCTGACGGTACCCTGAGGAGTCCCTCTCTATGAGAGCGCACGGGTCGGTGAGAGGTATTCGGTAGCAGTAGGCGGTCCCGTAGATAACCCGGCCCTATGCCATGGAGCGCTTTAAAGGTGGTCACCAAAACCTTGAAGCGCACCCGGAAGGCCACAGGTAGCCAGTGCAGTCTGCGCAGGATGGGTGTTATACGGGAGCCACGAGGGGCTCCCTCTATCACCCGTGCAGCCGCATTCTGGACTAACTGCAGCCTCCGGATGCCCTTCAAGGGGAGCCCCATGTAGAGAGCATTGCAGTAATCCAGGCGAGACGTCACGAGTGCGTGAGTGACCGTGCATAGGGCATCCCGGTCCAGAAAGGGGCGCAACTGGCGCACCAGGCAAACCTGGTAGAACGCTCTCCTGGAGACGGCCGTCAAATGATCTTCTAGAGACAGCCGTTCATCCAGGAGGACGCCTAAGTTGCGCACCCTCTCCATCGGGGCCAATGACTCACCACCGATGGTCAGCCACGGATTTAGCTGACTGTACCGGGATGCCGGCATCCACAGCCACTCTGTCTTGGAGGGATTGAGCTTGAGCCTGTTTCTCCCCATCCAGACCCGTACGGCCTCCAGACACCGGGACAGCACTTCGATAGCTTCGTTGGGGTGGTCCGGCGTGGAAAAGTACAGCTGGGTGTCATCCGCATACAGCTGGTACCTCACGCCAAAACCACTGATGATCTCACCCAGCGGCTTCATGTAGATGTTGAACAGAAGGGGCGAGAGGATCGACCCCTGCGGCACCCCACAAGTGAGGCGCCTCGGGGCCGACCTCTGCCCCCCTGTCAACACCGACTGCGACCGGTCGGAGAGATAGGAGGAGAACCACCGATAAACGGTGCCTCCCACTCCCAATCCCTCCAACCGGCGCAGCAGGATACCATGGTCGATGGTATCGAAAGCCGCTGAGAGGTCTAATAGGACCAGGGCAGAGGAACAACCTCATCCCTGGCCCTCCAGAGATCATCCACCAACGCGACCAAAGCCGCCTCCGTGCTGTAACCGGGCCGAAACCGGACTGGAACGGGTCTAGATAGACAGTTTCATCCAGGTGTAAGGGAAACTGATATGCCACCATATTTCTACAACCTTCGCCGCAGCGAAGGTTGAGACCGGACGATAATTACCTAAAACAGCCGGGTCCAGGAAGGCTTCTTAAGGAGGGCCTCACCACCGCCTCTTTCAAGGCGGCCGGAAAGACACCTCCACCAAAGAAGCGATCGTAATCGCCTGGAGCCAGCCTCGTGTCACCTCCTGAGTGGCCAGCACCAGCCAGGAGGGGCACGGGTCCAGTAAACACGTGGTGGCATTCAGCCTACCCAACAACCTGTCCATGTCCTCGGGAGCCACAGGGTCAAACTCATCCCAGACAATGTCACCAAGACCACCCTCGGGCGCCTCGTCTGAGTCACCGCAATTTTGGTCCAACCCGTCCCGAAGCTGAACGATTTTATCGTATAGATAACCGTTAAACTCCTCAGCACGTCCCTGCAGCGGGTCATCCCGCTCCCCCTGATGAAGGAGGGAACGAGTCACCCGAAACAGGGCGGCTGGGCGGTTATCTGCCGACGCAATGAGGGAGGAGGCATAGCAACGCCTCGCTTCCCTCAATGCCACTAGGTAAGTCCTAGTATAGGACTTCACTAGTGTCCGATCAGCCTCTGAACGGCTAGACCTCCAGGAGCTCTCTAGGCGTCTTCTCCGGCGCTTCATCCCCCTCAGCTCCTCAGAGAACCAAGGAGCCGGTTGGGACCTGCACCGGGTCAGAGGCCGCAAAGGCACGACACGATCTAAGGCCCCCGCCGCGGCCCGTTCCCAGGCCGCAACAAGTTCCTCAGACGTGCCGTGAGTTATGCCGGCCACATGATCACGAAGACGTCTTCGGACAGCGCTGGCTCTTCAGTTTTGAAACGGAGATGAGCACCGCCCCCTAGAGTCGGGAACGACTAGCACATATGTGTGAGGGGAACCTTTACCTTTTAAACTGTATATAATCATGAAAGAACTTCAAAAAGTTCTTCCTTGTAGGCAATTTTCTCTGCAAAAACTATGTTCCATGAAGTTGGTGTCAGCTCTTAGCAGCCACATATATAGAATCAGCTCCAGGACACACTGAGCCAAACTTAGGAACAGCTTACCTCCAAGAGTTGTGGGTGCTCCATTGCTGGTGGTCTTCAAGATTGCATAGTCCAGGATGCAAGGTCTCCTGCCCTGGGCAGCCAGTAGAGTTAGAAAACTTCCAAGATACCTTCCAACCCTATTCCAAGGAATATCCATGTGCAAAAGAAATTCAACAATTTTAATAAAGGAGCTAATTCAAAATAAATAGTAGATTGTAGCATTAATGAAATATAATTCTTTTCGCTAATTAGGGTTATTTTGTGATATTATAAACAGGGATTATAAATAAGTACCGTACTTGCATTACAACTGTTCCACAGACTGTACCATAAGGCATTGTAAAATGAGTAGAGAAATTGAATGCCCAGAGGAAAAAGGAACAAGATTCATTGCCAGCCATTGCTTGATTTGGGGAAATAGTTGACAAGCACACAGAGGAAAAACAAAACACTACACACATTTTAAAAGATTATTGTTTTAACTTGAACACCTTAAAAACCTAAATGAATAATTTAAAATTTAAAATTTAATTATTTCTGCCCAAAATATATGCAAAATAAAATCCTCGTTATTTTTGTTCACACTGGAATTCCTGGTTGGTTTGTTTTTTGTCTTTCTATATTCTTTTCTGCAATTTCTTTTGTAACAAATTTCTGACAAGCTAAATTGAAAAAAATTGTTTATAGCCACCTGGGATAGGCTTCTTATATGAAGTTCCTTTGTGAGATAGATGGGCGGTTTTGAAATTTGATAAATAGTATTAAGTGAACTGGTTGGGATCAGACCATACCGATCAGCCATTAAAGCCTTGGTTGACAGTAGCAGGGGTCTCGCACATAGTTAAGCTAAAACCATGTGCAGTGCTGGCATACTGCATGAGTTCAACCATGCAGTTTCTGAACTTCTGAAGTTGTAATTGCTAATTTGATCATTGACAAAATACATGACAACCCAAACCTCACATCCAGCAGAGAGATGTCTCCCCCTCCCACCTCTAGGTCATTTATTAGCCAACTGGTCTGTTAGGAATTCAAGTGGACTATGCCTTCCTGTACTTTAAATCCATTATCCTTGATCCTACATTCTGGAATGAAAGAAATCTGGTCCTGACCTCCTCCTGGGTGTCCTTTTAAGTACTCAAGGAGTGCTAACAGATTCCTCACTCAGCTTGCCCGCAACAGCCTTCTCAAGGGTACTCACACTCATTTCCCTAAATCTTCTTTTTGGTTCTGTTGCCAAGGACCAATCTGGGGTTTGTTTACCCAGCGCAAGAGCCAATCAATAATGCAGGGCCTAGGAAAGTGGAAATGTATAATTTTATTTCTGATCAGAAGCAAAGGGGCTCTGTGTAGGAAAGGAGCTGGGAGGAGCACTGAACAGGACTGGCATTCTGTTTTATACCTCAAGATAGAGAAAATTCAAAACAACAATACAATGATTGGTTACAAATTTTTTATCAATATAGCAGGTGTATAAGTAAGTGGTTCAGTGTACCTCAAGATAGAGAAAATTCAAAACAGCAATACAATGATTGGTGGTACAGGTCATGCTTGTTCAGACATTCTTAGCATGACCTGTACCACCTAAGCTCCTGCTAGCCCCTCAACCTAAGCTGCAAAAAGCTGCTAGGCGCACATCCTGTGCACCCTGCACTATGGTTTCTCTGCAGGGTCTGCTTTCAGCGTACCTTATCAAGCATGCAGCTATTGTTCTGATCTAGCTAAGCTGCTGGCAGCTTCCTGTTCTGAGTCTCTATGCAGACAAGATGAAAGCAGACTGAAAAGAATTGAAAAAAGTATGTTGAATTATGTTCCTTTTTAAATAAAGTGCTTACAAGGTTGGGATCTCAAGCCCTCAATCCTTTGCTCGTGCTTGCTGCACGATCCATAGGAATCCATAAGTGAAGAAACAGCTTTCCTGGTCTTGTGATACCAACGCGGCAACGTTGCACTGAAGTACAACCTCAAGATGGAAGCACAAAAGAGCAGAGCTTGCAATGGAAGTGTCTTCACTTCCAGGTCAATGTGTTAGGAGTCAACACAGTCTGAACTTTTCAAAGCATGGTGCCAACTGCTGGGCATGGCCCTGGAGGAGTTTTGAATTCAAAGCTCCCTGGACCAGCAAATCCCAGCACTAACTGGCCTCTAAAGCCGGGGCCACAGAAAGTTCTGCCTCTGATTTTCTCTATCTTCCTATTTTCTCTGAAAACTTAAGCCGCTGGATAGCAGCCCGGGCTTTCTACCGCACCATTAAAAGGAGCTCTTGGCTCTGTTGGGTCGGGGATGTTCAATTCCTGCATCCGGCCTTCCGCTCCCCGGTCACCATAGTTACGGCAGCGGTCCATGCCTGGGCAGGCCGTCTCCGGCCCAGCGTGCCTTGCGCGCGGCCAAAATGGCGGCGCCCAGTCCTAGCCCGGGGCGCGCTTTCCCCTTCCCGGGCTCTCCGAACGAGCATCCCGCGAATGAGGAGCCGCCGTCGGAGGAGAAAAGGCGGAAGAAGCCGCCCTGCCGGGCTTGTACGGACTTCAGGAGCTGGATGCGGGAGCAGAAGAAGCAGGCGGGCCCGGTGAGGAAGTGGTTGGCCGGGCTGCTGGGGCCGAGGAGGGCTGGGCTGAAAGGGAGGGGCACCTCTGTGGCACGGCAGAGGTAAGCTCGTTTCCCCACCTCTGCGTTGGATGCGGAAGGGGCGGGATGTGTGTTAATACACCTTTAGCACTGAAGGCTCGGCGAGAAGTACCACTGGGGGCCGCCTGAGGGCGCCCCTGGGGCCGCTCCACGGGGATCCAGGCCCGCTCATTGTCAATATGGGGGGAGGGGGGAATACCGGAAATCTCACAAGAAAATAAATAAGCGTCTAAGGTGCTGTTTTATCCTGCAGATATAAAAGATCCCTTGTAGCTCTCATAATTCCAGGTTCTCCCCCTTTGTCAGGTCCCTGTCCAAACGCTGCCATGGAGGGAAGGGGGGAAGCATCAGAAATAATTGACATGCTTTCGCTTGGCTGTAACTGCTTGGGAGCTTGAGGTTCACACTATTCCCATCGCCATTTATGCACCAGGCCGTCTCCGCAAAATCAAAACATCTTTGTGGCAGATGATTGGCTAACGATGGATACGATGGGGTGTTGGGGTGAAGGCTGAGAGGGAAAATTAGCTTTACTGTTGGCGCCTGATACTCAGACTCCGCCTGACGTTTCTGCAGTCACTGTCTCTCAGTAAAAGTTCCTTTTGAAATCTGATTGGTTTCAAGAGTTTTGCTTTCTTGGGAAAAGAATTGCAGTAGACCCTTACTTCTCTTTGCTGGATGCTATAGGGACGAAGAAGTAAAAAGGTAAAGGTTTCCTTGTCCACTGGTGTCTGACACCAGGGCTTAGGGTTTCTAGGGAGCCAGTGTTGACCATGATCAGGTGGCCAGCATGGCCATGTGCCAAAGGTGCATGGAATGCTGTTACCTTCCCAGCAAAGTGGTATCTATTAATCTACTCACATTTGCTAGGTGTGGGGAGGATGGGAGCTCATCCTGTTGCATGGCACTGGGGTTGCCCCCAGTGACATGAACTGGAGGTGGCTTCATGTCACTGGAATCACAAAAAAATAAGTATTTCAAATGCTGCCAATTTCAGTGGAGGTAGAAATCTTGCAGATAACCTTGCTATGGGAATAAGCTTTTGTTTATGGCTTTTGTTCGGGAGGATTCTTAAAAGAAATGTAGGGACATCCTGGAACAGGACTGTGAGAAGAACTTCCTGAATCGGAGGAGGAAAAAGAGGACTTGCCTGTCAAACTTCATCTTCTGAGAATCTCCACCAAGAATCTCCTGTATTATGAAATTTGCTTGAGATGTTGCATGTATTGTTTGCATAATGTGTAGGCAATTTGTCTGCCTTCTCTCACTTGTACTGTGTTCTTCTAACTAGGAAACAAATATCCAGGAACCAACATCTAATTGCCCCCTAGACAGAGAAGAACTAGGGAGATGTTCGTGGTCATTTCTACATACGATGGCAGCATTTTATCCTAACCGGCCCAGTAAAATTCAGCAGCAAGAAATGATACAGTTTATCCAATTATTTTCCAAAGTTTTTCCTTGTGATGAATGTGGAGAAGATTTCAGGAATAGGTGAGGGTTGTGTTGTGTTTTTTTTTGAATGTCTGAAATCTATTATCCTTTATATTAAAGGAATTAACTTTCTGCTATGAGATGGTTTAATTTTAGTAGAAACTAAAAACATAGTAGAAACTCTAGTTCTGCGACTTGTTTATTCTGTTAAAATTAAGCAGACTTGTGAATCTTTTAACAATGAACTATCAAAAAAGTAGAGCTGAATTTGCCACTACTATTTATTTGTAGCTAATAAGCTGCTCATGTGCTTAATGTTTCTTTCAGGGAAATACTTACATTAAGTTTGAATTGATGTCATTAAGCCCCAATCTTGAGTCTAGTTGTGCAAGATCCAGATAATTTCTTCTTCTTTTTATGACCCTGTAATCCTTTGATTTGGGGTGGGGGCTACTGAATGGAGCTGTTTACTGAGTTGCACATGATCCAGGTAATATATTGCTGCAATACATTAAAGTGCATTCTTGAGTGTAGCAGAAAGAAATCCATGATGGGGGTTAATCACATTTCACAAGTATTGCAGCTGTATGTTTCCAACCAAAACCTTGTGATGAAGTGAGATAGAGTTCAAAATAAAATGGCAACTTATTGCATTTGGTTTCCTTTGACACAGAATACAAAAAAACCAACCTGATGCGAGCAACAGACGTAATTTGACACAGTGGTTTTGCCAGATTCATAACGAAGTAAATAAGAAGCTGGGGAAGCCTGAATTTGACTGCTCTCTTGTAGATCAACGATGGCGAGATGGATGGAAGGATGGATCCTGTGATTAGATCTGCTGGATATTTTTCCAACTTAATTAAAAAAAATCAACAAAAACCCCAAAAGCAATCCATTATGGACCTTTAATGGAGACAAAATTGTGCATTTGTTAATAGAGGTGATGGAAACAGGCAAAGGGCTTTGATATGTATTTTTCATTTCTGGTTTTGAAATTTTAATATTGAGCAGATCTCTGTAATAATTTTCATAAGAGCTTCTACCTGTTGATTTTGCTGTTTTCCTGACCACTTGAATTATTTCAAATACCAGCAAATGCTGCCTTCAGAAGCCTAGACTATGCTTGAAGAAACCATTCTGAACATGAAGACATTGTGCTTTCTCAGCTCAGTACTGATTTAATCCCTGAAATTCTGAGATGGCCCATCTGCAACTATTTGCTTCCTCTGAGCCCAGCATCATTTGCCTTCATTGTGTTGCTTGCATTTTTGTGTTCCGCAGATTCCCCCCTATCAAGCTCTATACTTTTAATTCTATTTTTTTTTTAAAGTGCTACAATATAAATTGCTAGGAAACTATGGCTGCTTACTTTTCTTCAGCATATATACAGTAGAACAGGGTCTCATTTGGCCAGACTCACAAAAGAGGACAATTTAGTTTAATTTACTTTTGATTAATGAAATAAGCCATAAAAATCATGAGGTCATGTTATATATCTTGGGATTGGGGGCTTGTGAAGGTTGTGTTCATTCCTCAGTAAATTGCTGAGTTTCCATTTCAAGTAAGTGTTTTTACCTATCTGAACTTTGTGTGTCTCATGACCTGGAAGCGGAAAACAAATGTGCTCTGAGATATCACCTTGAAGGTAAATCATGTTTTATGGTAGAGCAGGTTGGCTACATAAACTACCAACAGTTGCCTTGTGACGAGTGGAGTGAAGAAATATGAAGAAAGTTTTTCCTTTCAAGTTCTATTTTCTACCACAATATATAAGATCACCAATGAAATTCAAACTAATTAAAGAGATGAATGTGGGAGACATTGATTGTTTAGAGGTAACTATGTTTATATATCAGTTTTTGATAAGCTACTTCTGGGAATAAATTTATGGTTTGCAAGAATTTTCTTTCTTTTATCTGAGTATGGGAAACTTTGGCTTGGATATACAACATTTAACAGAAAAGATAACTATCAAACCCTGATAATTATAGATTGATGAATTTATTTCTCAGTGTCGGTTCTACTTTTCCTGACCTATTAAATTTGGGGATCCTACTAGGAAAAGATACGTTAACCTGAATATTTTCATTCTACAGAGGTTGGTTAAGGTTCAGGTTTATTGCCCAAGCAAAGCAGGTCTCGTTAATTAATGCAAAGTGAATACACATGCAGATAAGCAAAGCATAGTGAAGAACAAGTCTTCCGATCTTCTTTCTCTGTTTACTCTGGTTCACATCTGGAAACTTGCAGCAGAGAAATAAGACTGGTGATGAAATGGCATCTGGTCCTTTCAAAGGACTTTAGAAGCATTTAAAAGGACAGTCATTCCCTGTGGCCATGGATTTGGCAAGCACTACACAACTCTATTACTAAAGTCAAATGAATGTTTGATGAAGGAAAGGTCTAACATTTTGCATCTAAGATAATAAAAGTCAAATTTCTGTTGGCAGATGTGTGGTATGCTTTTTATTGTTTCATTGTTTTTAACAATTGTTTAAATGGCAATTTTAAGTGTGTCTCAGAATTTATTTTTGTGCTTGCTAACCAAATAAAAGTAAATATTCATTTGTTTTTCTCTCCATTTTTTAAAAGTAAACATTTTCCCAATGTTATAGTTCCTACTAGTGTTGGAGTCAGGTTGAAAACAAGCTTGCAAGGAATATCAAGTGATAGGGTGGATAGGCTGGGTTGGAAAGAAAACATCCTAGACCTAGAAGATGTCAATGGCAAATTGCTTCTGTACTTTTGGCAGGAAAACTGGATGCCTCCCTTACATCCCCAGGAACTGTGCCTGACCTGCAGGAGAGTGACTTACAAAAAACAGTTTTGCCAAATTCTCTGTGTATAGTGCATTCAGCAAGCATTCAGACCCCTTTCGTTTTTATCAATTTTGTTAATCCTGATTCTACAGTTGAAGTTCATTTTTTTCTCATTAATCTTCATGCAGTATGTCATCATGACAAAGCGAAAACAGATTTTTAGAAATGTGTAAAAAAAATTTTTAAATTGAAATGTCACACTGGCATAAGTATTCAGACCTTTTGCAAAAATACTTGAAATTTAGTCTCCCATACTTTGAACATTAGTGTATTGGCATCTGAGCCTTTTATGGCTGACCCTGCATTTGCTTCCTAGGGCCCCTGCTTTATATCCGAGTTTCCCTTTCACATTACAGTAGGTAGTCCTTGATTTATGACCATTATTGAGCCCCAAAATTCAGTTGCTAAGTGAGATGGTTGTTAAGTGAATTTTGCCACATTTAATGATTTCTTGCCAGAGTTGTTCAGTGAATCACTGCAGTTGTTACGTTGGTAACACGGTTGTTAAGTGAATCTGGCATCTCCATTGACTACTTGTCAGAAGGTTGCAAAAAGGTATTACATGACCCCAGGACACTGAACGGTCATAAATATATGCCAGATGACAATATCCAAATTTTGGTCACATGACTATAGGGATGCTGCAACAGTCATAAGTATGAAGTATGAAAAACAGTCATAAGTCACTTTTTTCAGTGCCATTGTAACCTTGAATAGTCATTAGGATAGAATAGAATAGAATAGAATTTTTATTGGCCAAGTGCGATTGGACACACAAGGAATTTGTCTTGGTGCATCTGCTCTCAGTGTACATTCTATTCTATTCTATTCTATTCTTTGAATAGTCATTAAATGAATTGTTATAAATTGAGGACTACCTGCATTGGACTGGTTGTTTTGGGATTAGGGCCTAAAGATTAGTCTCCGTCCCTTTCCAGATTTAAAGTCCTTTCGATAAACAAAGCCAGTGGCTCTCCAATAACGCCCTTCCTGGGTCCTGTGAGGTGCAGCCCCTGCCCTCCCAGGAAAGTTCTCACATACCGCTAAAGAGACTTAAATACAGTAGCTGGATCAGTGGGGATACACACAGTTACAGCTGATTGGTTGGATTGTGCTAGCTCCTGCGTGAGACAATCTGCGCTGTGATAGGTGGCTGTGGGTATGAAGGGCTTTTTTCTTGTGTGCTCTATGATTTACCTCATGATGTAGGGACGTGCCTGACTATCTCATTTGCTGTAAAATATATTTATTTATATAAACTAGAAGTTCATGTCAGTGTCTCTGACTCCATTGGAACACCTGTTGCGCAATTCTCTGTCACCTTGCATGCCTTCTCCAAAATTACAAATTAAGAGAAAAGGCATTTCTTGGCCTTGAGCCTCAGCTTCTTTTGATACAGCCAGGCATCACGTTCACTTTGTTTGCAGCTACATCATTCTGTTGGCTTATATTCAGATTGTGATCCATCAAGATACTGATGGGCTATCTGCCAAAGCAAAGCAAGGTTATGGCATACAATTGAAAGGAGACCGGGAAGCCTCTAATTGTGGAGTCTGAGTAATGAGAACAAAAGAATGCTTATTTGCAGAGGCTCCAGTGACGTCACCGCTCCTGCTGGGTGCTCTAACAGGGCACTCCGCGTTAGAAGATTGTAAAAGTCAGTGAAACAGTATAAATCACTGTTCACTGACCTTAGCATACCCTTTGGGCAAAAGAGGGTTATGCAGAGCTGTGGAAAAGTGGTAGATATAGACAGGGGGTTTGCTCTTAAGAGCGAATTTTCCTGGATTTATGATCCCACCGAATTCCACTACCTCCAACTTCAAACGCGCTCCTGTTTTTTTTCAGGAAAAAGGAGTAGGAGAGTCGCTTCTGCTCAAAAGGACTTATTAAATTGATTGATTTTCTAAGCAGACGGGAATTTCACAAGCGTTCGATCTTTGATGTAGAATCAACACGGCAAGTACCTCCCTTTTTGAAACCTGAAACCTTTCTTTGTCTCTGATTAATTGACTTTTAAAATGGCGTCTGAAAGTGAAAGTAAAAATTTTTAGTACAACAAAGTAGCGTTATTTGTGGATTGTTACAAACGGAGTTCTCTTATACTGAATGGAGTAAAGGGAAGTTGTTAAGTTTAAATTCCTGATCTTTTTGAAGACAGAATGGCAGCTAAACCTTTAAAGCCTTCTGGAAGAAGGGGATCTGAACCAAGTCTTGAGGATATATTGAAAGAACAATTAAAACTTTCTGAAGATAGGCAAAAAGAGATGATGGAGAATTTTAATGCAAAAATAAGAGAAGATATTCTCATGGCAGTTCAAGGACTGAGTAAAAAAATTGGAAGAGGAAATGCAACAGATCTCTCAGTCAAATAAGCATTTAGAAGATAAAATGCAAGGTGTTCAGAAAAAAGTGGATCAAAATGAAGATCAGGTTGTGATATTACAATATAAACTTATGGAAGGAGCTCTTAGAATTCGTGGTATGCAAGAACAGCGAGGAGAAGACTTAAGAAAAATTATATCAGAAGCATTGGCTGAATTTATTGAAGTGGAACCCCAAGAGGTAGCTTACCAAATTGATAAAATATATAGAGTTAATTCCTGGATCGCAAGACAGAGAAAGCTTCCTCGGGACATTGTGGTTTATTTTGTGAAAAGGACTATGAGAAATCAGATTTTGCAAGTTTCATATCAGACAACTTTAAAAATTGGAGAACAGGAGCTGAAGGTGTTGAAAGAGATTCCTTCCAAGATGTTAAGAGATAGGAAGGAATTTGTTTTTTTTACACAAGAACTTAAAAAACATCAGATTCAATTCAGATGGGAGGTGCCAGTTGGACTGACAGTATTTTATCAAGGAAGGAGATACAGAATTGACACTGTTTTAAAGGCAAAGGATTTTCTTTCTACAGTTTTGAAAGTTGAAACAGAAGTGATAGAAAAACTTCAAGAGATTCAAGAAGGCGTGGTGATCCAAGAGCCTTTATTGCTGCCAGTATTAGAGGAACCACAAAGCAAAGGGTGACAAGAGGAGCTCTTAAGCGTAAAGAAGAGCAACAGTCTCAAAGTAAATGTCAGGACCCCAGTATGGAATTTGGCTGAGATGGCTAAAATCTCAGCTTTCTTAAAAGACAATACGCAGGAAAGATATTTAATTGAATGGAAAAAATGGATTGATTATATACAAAACAGATATCAGATTAAGACATATCAGATTGCCTTTGAATAATTAGAAAGTTATTTTATTTAATGGGGAGGGGGTTGGGAGATGAAAAGCTTTGGATGAGGTTAATTGGATTTTGGTTTATGTATAACAATACCTTGTGATTGACTCAGGAAGCCGGGGGGGGGGGAGGGAGGGGGAAGGGGGTTTTTTTTGGGAGGGAGGGGGGAAAAAAGGGTGGGAAATGTCTTTGTTTTTTTTAAAAAAAATTTTCAATAAAAAAAAAAGAATGCTTATTTGCAGGGAATACACGTGTAAAGCTTGTAACAATTCTGGGTGGTTAAAAGGCTGATAAAGGTAAAGAATTAGGCATCTTGAAGACTCCAGCTAGAAGTTAGGAATAGAGATGGCTTGGAGCAAGTAGAATGTGTATTAGATAACTTCTGAAGCATTCATTAGCCAAGGCTTAGTATTAGGGATGGCTTGAGACCAATAGAATAATTGTTAGATCATTATTACAATGTTTATTAGATTATATTTCTTATATATCCCACCTTATCCCACCTTCAACTTTAGTAAAAATGTATAAATCTTTCTTAATTCTATTGTTCAAGGTTCCTTGGCATTTTGGCCAAGACCCCTTTTCTTGGAGCGCTTCAGTAAAAGGAAATAAAACCTGCACCTCATGTCTGGTGTTCGTCAACAGCCTCGGCACCAGGCTCAGAATTGGGGACAATACCCAGATCTAGCTGGGCACCGAAGGTGGGGTTCCCCTAGTGGAGATGTGCCCACCAGGTTTCCGAGCATTCCATCAGCCGAGGGCCCAGGGTAGGGGTGGAGGGGTGGCGGTTATCATTAAGGAGAGTCTTGAGCCGAAGGGAAACCACTGTGCCTCAGATAGCTGGGTGTGAATCCCTCTTCGTGAAGTGGGGTCGTAGAACTCAGGTGGGCTTGTTGATCACGTACCTGGCTCCTTGCTGCGTGACTACAGCCCTGCCTGAGCTGTTGGAGTTGCTGGCGGGTTGGCAGTTGAAACCCCCAGACTGTTGGTCATGGGGGATTTCAATTTGCCATCAGCCGGCGTAGCATCCTCGGCAGCTCAGGAGTTCATGGCTTCCATGACGGCCATGGACCTGATTCAGTTAATTGACGGCCCTACCCACATCGGGGGAGGTACCCAAACCTGATTTTTATCTCTGGCCAGTGGTCTAATGATCTGGTTTTAAATGATTTAGTTGTTGAACCTTTGTCATGGTCAGATCATTTTCTCCTTCGTCTAGACTTTCTGACCGCTACCCACCACTGCAGGGAGACGGAACCAATGCGTTGGTTCCGTCCCAGGCGCCTGATGGACCCGGAGAGGTTCCTGACGGAGCTTGGGCCGTTTCCCGAACACCTGGCCCACGACTCAACTGAAGAGCTAGTTGCGGCCTGGGAACGGGCCGCGGCTGGAGCTTTGGACCGTGTCGTGCCTTTGCGGCCTCTGACCCGGCGTCGGTCTCAACCAGCTCCTTGGTTCTCCGAGGAGCTGAGGGAGATGAAGCGCCGGAGAAGACGCCTAGAGAGTGCCTGGAGATCCAGCCGCTCTGAGGCTGACCGGACACTAGTTAGGTCCTATAGTAGGACCTACCTAGTGGCAATGAGGGTTGCGAAGCGTTCCTACGTTTCCTCCCTCATTGCGTCGGCAGATAACCGCCCGCCGCCCTGTTTGGGTGACCCGCCGCTCCTTCAACAGGAGGGGCGGAGGACCCCTACAAGGGTGTGCCGAGGAGTTTAACGGTTATCTATACGACAAAATCGTTCAGCTTCGGGACGGATTGGATCAAAATTGGGTAGATCCAGGCGAGGGTTCTGAGGCCCGTCTTGTTGAGGTGGTTTGGGATGACTTTGATCCTGTGACTCCTGAGGACATGGACAGGTTGCTGGGTAGGCTGAACGCCACCACATGTTTACTGGATCCGTGCCCCTCCTGGTTAGTACTGGCTACTCAGGAGGTGACACGAGGCTGGCTCCAGGGGATTACAAATGCTTCTTTGCGGAGGGGTCTTTCCGCGGCCTTGAAAGAGGCAGTGGTGAGACCCTCCTCAAGAAGCCTTCCTGGACCCAGCTGTTTTAGGAACTATCGCCAGTCTCCAATCTTCGCTTTACGGCGAAGGTTGTAGAGAGTGTGGTGGCGTGTCAGCTACCCCAGTACCTGGATGAAGCTGTCTATCTAGACCCGTTCCAGTCCGGCTTCCGGCCCGGATACAGTACGGAGACAGCTTTGGTCGCACTGGTGGATGATCTCTGGAGGGCCAGGGATAGGGGTTACTCCTCTGCCCTGGTCCTATTAGACCTCTCAGCTTTTGATACCATCGACCATGGTATCCTGCTGCGCCGGTTGGAGGGGTTGGGAGTGGGAGGCACCGTTTATCGGTGGTTCTCCTCCTACCTCTCTGATCGGACGCAGACGGTGTTGACAGGGGGGAAGAGATCGACTCCAAGGTGCCTCATGTGTGGGGTGCCGCAGGGGTCGATTCTCTCACCCCTCCTGTTCAACATCTATATGAAGCCGCTGGGTGAGATCATCAGTGGCTTTGGGGTGAGATACCAACTGTACGCTGATGACACCCAGCTGTACTTTTCCACCCCGGGCCACTCCAGTGAAGCTGTCGAAGTGCTGTCTGGAAGCCGTACGGGTCTGGATGGGGAGGAACAGGCTCAAACTTAATCCCTCCAAGACGGAGTGGCTGTGGATGCCGGCACCTCGGTACAGTCAGCTGCAGATGCGGCTGTCTGTCGGGGGTGAATCATTGGCCCCGATGGAGAAGGTACGCAACTTGGGCATGCTCCTGGATGGTCGGTTGTCCTTTGAAGACCATTTGGCAACCGTCTCCAGGAGAGCATTTTATCAGGTTCGCCTGATCCGCCAGTTGCGTCCCTTCCTGGACCGGGATGCCTTATGCACAGTCACTCATGCTCTCGTTACCTCTCGCCTGGACTACTGCAATGCTCTCTACATGGGGCTCCCCTTGAAGAGCACCCGGAGACTTCAGCTAGTTCAGAACGCGGCTGCGCGGGTTATCGAGGGAGCGCCTCGAGCTCCCACATAACACCTATCCTGCGAGACTGCACTGGCTACCTGTTGTTTTCCGGTGCGCTTCAAGGTATTGGTTACCACCTTTAAAGCGCCCATGGCTTAGGACCGGCTATCTACGGGACCGCCTACTGCCGGCTTCTATCTCCCATCGTCCGCACGCTCCCACAGAGAGGGACTCCTCAGGGTGCCATCAGCCAAACAGTGTCGACTGGCGGCCCCAGGAGGGCCTTCTGTGGGAGCTCGACCCTGTGGAACGAACTTCCTCGGACTGACAATTACCTGACCTTAGGACCTTTCACGAACTTAAAACTTATTTATTTCGTATGGCTGGACTAGCCTGATTTTTATTTTTATTGGATGGGTTTTAAAATTTTGTTATTTTACGGGGAGTACGTTTTTAACATTTTGGGCATTTGAATTAGTTTTTAAGGGATGTTTTAATTACTGTGTGTATTTATACTTTATCTGCCTGTTCACCGCCCTGAGTCCTTCGGGAGAAGGGCGGTATACAAATTAAAATATTATTATTATTATTATTATTATTATTATTATTATTATTATTATTATTATTATTATTATTATTATTATTATTATTATTATTATTATTATTATATTTTACAGGTATTGTGTGTGGTCTCCCCCCACCCCACGTGATGAAGCATTTGAGGTTCACCTGTCCACTACAAGTGTTTGGGGGTTAACTAAAGATGTAGCCCAGTTTCTTCAATCAACATCACTAAAAACCTCCCAGTTTGCATTTCCACTATTCTGCCCATCCTGCAAGCCCAGACTTGACAAATTCATTGTTTTGCTTGAATGGGTCGACATTTTGGAAGAACATCTAGCATCCCTTGAAGAAAAGGACAAAATGCGGAAAAGTGAAGCACCAGTATCCTGGAATCATGACACAGCTCAACAACCCAAACCACAGGAAATCACTAATCCTGCTAGTAACATCTCCATCCTTGTCAAAGACGTGACTGAATGCAAACAGAAGCATCCCAATGCTATCTTATTTGGACTGGATGACACCAACGAATCAGACTGTCAGCGTTCCAGAAAACCCTTCTTGCAGAAAAGACTCCGAAGCAAGACATCTTTCAAAGTTCTTTTACTAGCATAGGTAATCTGGCACAGTTTATTGAAATCCGAATCTGGGATCTGGGTTCCTCCCTCAGTAATACAAACCCCAAAATCCTCATGACCCTTCTGCCGATCACATGCTCCAATCTTCAACCGTCCCATCTCGAGACATCACCCAGGCCACTCCTTCCCCAGATGTGAGCCCAGCCTGACCTTGACCGCCAGGAAGAATGTTGTTATGTCTAATAATCCCTTGTACCACCAACTCCCTCCCCTACTTTCCCACACAGGAGAAAGTGGCAGCGTGTGGAAGCCTTCGGCCTAGTATGGCTTCCAAAGCTGACACTGACAACATCACAACAGCATCAACAATTTCCAGGCATGAACCATTGCTCCTGATGAAATCATTAATGTTTCCTGCGACAGTCCCAAGTTAAAGAACAGTGATGACTTGGTGGCCCCACGCTTTTGTAGAGTCGTTTGCAAGAGCGAAACCAGCAAACGCAAAGTCATTTCCACAATAAACTTACTCGCCAAAAGCTGCACAAACCATTCGTGGCCTGATCTGTCCATACTGCAACACGCCCACAAGCTCTGCTCAGAGCTCAAAAGACACCAGGACCAAGGAGAGACTGACCTGTACATAGACTATCACACTGATTGTATCAAACACAAGATCAATGGCCCACGTCTCAACAATCACCCCCCATCAACCAAAACTAGGTACGCATGCCCCCAACTTCCTCTAGGTCCACCCCTATAGGCCTAAAATGCAAACTACTTAATGCAAGAAGCCTCGCAAACAAAATGCTCGAATTCCTCCTGCAGGCCTATTCTATCAGCCCTATCCTGCAGCCCTATTCGACTTTATTTTTGTCTGCGAGACATGGTTGAATGTATCCTTTCCAGACTCCATTATTACAGTAAGTGACTTGTCATCTTTTCCAGTCTGACCGTGATGATTGTAGAGGAGTTGGTGTTGCTATCTTCTATAAAAAGTCCCTAAGTCTGAAAAAGATAAATGTTACACAGGAGCTTGATCTTCCTGAGACCATTGTCTGCAAACTCTAAATATCACAGTTTGTTTCTTACTATGTTATAGAGCCCTCAATTACTGCACTACTAACATGGGTAGCTTCCTGCTTGCACCCCCTTATCTTTCTTGGTGACCTCAATTTGCCACTTATTAATTGGACCCTAAACGAATGCAAAACTGAACCTATACATGCAACCCTGTACAATGCTGTTACGACTCTGGGGCTAGAGCAGTTGGTAACAAACAACACTAGTCTCAACAATTGCTTAGACCTCATCTTCTGCAATAACTTACGTTCAATTTATGGCCTACAAGTTAAAGAACCTTTTTCCAACAGTGATCACAGCATGATTGATTTTTGTCTCAATTTGTGTCCTTGCAAAGAGGACAAATTTGTGTCGTTGTGTCCCATAATGATGGGACTCCAAATTATAACTTTAAAAAAGCCAACTATGATCTCATAGCTGCCGACCTTTTGATTGGCACCTTTTGTTCACAGGTTGTATAACTGCAGAAGACCACTATAACACCTTTTTGCTTGAAGTCAATCAAGCCATTAATCTATATGTACCTAAAAAAAACCCAAAGCCTTCCCTCCCCCCCAAAAAAATTATAACAATAAGATAGTTACAATCCAAGAAAAAATCTCTTTGGCGAGAAAACAAAATTGGCTACGTAGCCAACTTCAAAAACTGCTACAAAGCCTTATGCCGCCAGATAAAGGCCGAATGTACCAATCACCATTGCAAACAGGAGGAAGAGCTGCAAAACTTGAACTCCTCCCGAGCCTTTTATAATTTCGTAAATGCCAGCTTAAAGACTCAAAAACTATCCCACCCCTAAAAGGGCCTAACAGGGAAGATTGTGATGATGAAGCTGCTAAGGAACCTCTTTAATACATTCTTTTAAATTTATTGTGTTCCTATGTGTTTTAATAAGGCTGTACACCACCCTGAGTCCTTCGAGAGAAGGGCGGTCTAGAAATCTAATAAATAAATAAATAAATAAATAAATTCTTCAGTTCAGTCTTTGTTGACAGCAATGGCTGCTGCCCCCCATTTCCAGTCGTACCATAACAAATTGTAACAATTTACTACATATTGATTTTACAGTAGGTAACGTTGAAACGGCACTATGTAACATAAAGTCATTATCTATTGGCCCTGATGGATTTTATTATTGAAAAAGTTTGTCACTGCCCTAGCTGAACCTTTATGCACAATCTATGAGGTATCCTTTAGAACCAGCTCCTTGCCCGACCTATGGTCATTAGCCATGGTTATACCTATCTTTAAAAAGGGAGAGCCTAGTCCAGTGTGAATCTGCAATTCCTACACTATAGAAACATTTGGACCACACATCTTGACCAGGGTAAAGCAATAGATGCAATTTACATAGACTTCTGTAAAGCCTTTGGCTCAGTGGTGCAAAACAAACTACTGTTGAAATTAAGTTCTTACAGCAAGTCCGGATCCCTGCACAAGTGGATAGCCACATTCCTGTCCAACAGGCAACAAATAGTCAAAATACGGAGGACTCAATCAAATCCGGCACCTATTAACAGCGGTGTCCCCCAAGGCAGCGTTTTAGGACCCACACTCTCTCTGCTTTACATCAACAACCTCTGCGATCATATTAAAAACAGATTTATCCTCTTTGCTGATGACATAAAATTATTTAAGACCACTGACAATGCTGCTGCCCTATAAAGCGACATTGACTATGTGTCAGAATGGTCACGCATTTGGCAACTCCAAATCTCAATTAATAAATGCTCTGTCCTGCAGATTGGCAAAAAAAAAAATCAGAACACAAGTTGGGCAGAAATTATCTTGTAGATGACCCTCACTTTGTCAAGGACCTAGAAGTACTCATCTTGAACAATCTAAGCCCCAGAGCTCACTGTAACAGCATTGCCAAAAAGGCATTAAGAATTGTTAACCTAACCTTGCAAAGCTTCTTCTCCAGTAACATTGTACTGCTAACTAGGGCATACAAAATCTTTGCCAGACCAATTCTTGAATACAGTTCATCTGCCTGGAATCCACACTGTATATCGGACATTAACATGATCTTCAGCAACAGAGTGGTCAACGCCTGGAATGCACTACCTGACTCCATTGTTACAGCCTCAAACCCTCAAACTCTCACAGCTTCAACATCAAACTGTCTGTTGTGGACCTCATCCCATTCCTAAGAGGTTCATAAAGGGGGCATGCATAAGTGCATCAGCATGCCTACCATCCCTGTCTTACTGTCCCCATTTATCTGTATTTACTTCCTTTGTTCATGTTTATGTTCATACCTATACCTGTTATCTTGTACATGTTTGACAATTAATTAACTAGGATGCTTTGTGCACAGTCACCTCTCGCTTGGATTATTGCAATGCTCTCTACATGGGGCTCCCCTTGAAGTGTACTCGGAGGCTTCAGTTAGTCCAGAATGCAGCTGCGCGGGTGATAGAGGGAGCTCCACGTAGCTCCCATATAACACCACTCCTGCGCAGACTGCACTGGCTGCCTGTGGTCTCTCGGGTGCACTTTAAGGTTTTGGTTACTACCTTCAAAGCACTCCATGGCTTAGGGCCTGGGTACTTACGGGACCGCCTACTGTTATCTCATGCCTCCCACCGACCCGTACGCTCACACAGAGAGGGACTTCTCAGGGTGCCGTCCGCCAAACAGTATCGGCTGGTGGCCCCCAGGGGAAGAGCTTTCTCTGTGGGGGCTCCTACCCTCTGGAGCGAACTTCCCTCTGGTTTACGCCAAATATCTGACCTTCGGACCTTTCGCCGCAAATTGAAAACGTATTTATTTATTTGCGCGGGGCTGGCTTAAATTTTGTTGTATTTTAAATTTATATTTATATTTCTAAATTTTATATGAATTTTAATGGGTTTTTAGAATTTTAAATGTTTTAATGTTTTTTGGCCAAATTGTATAAGTTTTTTTATTTTGTTTTAATTGTATATTGTATTGTTTTTGGGTTTTTATTCTGGCTGTACACCGCCCTGAGTCCTTCGGGAGAAGGGCGGTATAGAAATCGAATAAATAATAATAATAATAATAATAATAATAATAATAATAATAATAATAATAATAATCTGCCAAAATTTAAATTATTTATTTATTTATTTTATTTTATTAGATTTTTATACCGCCCTTCTCCCGAAGGACTCAGAGTGGTGTACAGCCAAAATAAACAGTAACAAAATACAATTAAAATAAACAATTAAAAAACTTATTATAAAATTGGCCAAAATTTAAAACATATTAAAATTTAAAACCCTTTAAAATACTAAAATCTAAATAACCCCAGTTAAAATTAATAAACTTCTAAGCCAGTCCCGCTTGAATAAATAGGTGCGTTTTCAGCTCACGGCGAAAAGTCCGAAGATCAGCACTTGACGTAAGCCAGGGGGAAGTTCATTCCAAAGCGTAGGAGCTCCCAACAGAGAAGGCCCTATCCCTGGGGGCCGCCAGCTGACATTGTCTGGCGGACGGCACCCTGAGAATAACTATTCATGGAAGAACCAGCTTCACCCCCTTTCCAAGAAAGTACGAACTCTGGAGAACTTTGTATTTCAAAAGGAATCCTTTATTGAAAGGGATGAAAGCAAGTCAAATTCAAAGCAAGCTCTGGGGTCCCTCAGGGCATGTGGTTCAGGATAAAGGGAATTAGGAGCCCTTGCCCACCTTCCGATGTGGATTCCAGCCAATCCGCAGGTGTGAATACGAATTGCATCAGCCTCTCTGAGAAACAAATATGAAGAGTTTCTCAGGGTCATTTTACAATCCACTACCCCCCCTTTTCCCAAGGTGTGAGATTTCTTCAGGGAATCCTGGTGCCAGGCAATGGTTATCAATCAGGATAAAGTTTATACAAAGAGGATCAGGCAAGAAATTGGATACTTTAAGAAACATAGGAAAAGAATTAAGTGGTTCAGCAGTTAAGCCCAGGGTCTTAATTGCTAGACCACTGTGCCGCTCACTAAATAGAAACCCTATTACCATGATGGTGAACCTATGGCACACATGCCACTGGTGGCACACAGCACCCTCTCTGTGGGCATGCGAGCCGTCACCCCAGTTCAGCTCTGCTGCTCATGCACACGCGCCTCCTACCGGCCAGCTGGTTGTCGAGTCTCTGCCGCACATGTGTGGAGGCAGGGCATGTGTGTGAGGCTAGTTGCACATGCGCAGGGGTGAGATGCATGCAGGGCCACATGTGCATGTGCAGGGGTGGGGTGCATGTGCAGGGGCTGCACATTGCATTTGGGGTTCGGGGCACGTGTAGGCGCGCATTCGCATGCACCTGCATGTGCTTTGGGCACTCGGTCTGGAAAAGGTTAGCCATGACTGTTCTAGAGTTTCATAAATATAATAGGTCAGTGTTGGCTAACCTTTTCAGGACCGAGTGCCCAAAGCACGTGCATGTGCATACCCAAACCCCCAAAATGCAATGTGCGCGCAGCCCCTGCACATGCGCACCATCCCCTGTGCATACATGTGCGGGCCCCTGCACATGCCCTGCCCCCTGTCCATACACATGCTGCCCACATCACGTTCCCCACTCCCGAGCATGCATGCATGGCCCCCACATGCTCTCTGTGCCTGCATGGCAGAGACCCAGCTGGCCAGCAGGAGGTGTGCACACATGCGTGGCGGAGCTGAACTGGGGCAATGGCTCGCATGCACACAGAGAGGGCACTGCATGCCACCTGTGGCATGCATGCCATAGGTTCGCCATCACAGCTTTATACCATCCCAGTGAAATGGTTGTCCAGTCTATTTTTAAAAAATTCCAGTGATGGAGTACCCACCACTCTGGGAGGCAAGCTACTCCATTGAGTAATTGTTCTCATTGACAGGAATTTTCTCTTTAGTTCTAGGTTGGATCTGTCTTTAATGATCTTCCACTCATTACTTCTTGTCCTGTCCTCAGGTGTTTTGTTTTGTTTTTGTAGAAAAGTTTTTTTATTTTTTAAAAGCAAACAACATACAAATCATTTTTGAACAGGATATCAGTCAGGTACATCGTTAAACATAGTTCAAATTTTGCCCCCCCTTGTATCCAGTATATTTCCTTCTCCCTCTTAAAATTTCTGTTATTTGTACATATCTATCAAAAAATCTATTCCATCCCCCTATCCTGAGATCAATATTAGATCAAATCTAATCCCCATAATTTAACCCCCTTTTTACCCTTCCCTCCTTCATTCCAAATATAATAATTATAATTTCATCAAAGCAATTATTTCATAATCAAATACCCCAGAGAAAACAAAAAAATAGACTAATAAAATCAACATAAAATCTAAAAATATTAATTCTCTCTTACATTTAAAAAACAAAATAAAAAGAAGCAAACATTTCTTGTTTTTCAAAAAATTCCATAATTATATTCACATACTTCATTGGGAGTTTTATCAATTTCATTATGTATGCTTAAAAAATTCCCTAATTCCTTGGTTTAAATTCCTTAACACTCCTTTCCCTTTTTTCTCACTGCTTTTGTACTCCTTTAAAAATCTTTAATACAAGTTTTAACTTTATTTTTAATCTCAAGTGTTTTACATTCTTCATTTTAATTACTACATGCTTCTCTTAGTTTCCCCAAAATATTATTAATAATTGTTCTATAATTATCTCTTATATTCTTGCTTAGATATCATAAAATCTCTACTTGTTCTTTAAAGCTTTTAAATCAGAGGTCAACCATCTAGTTACAAGGCCTATCTTAAAGCTATCTTGCACTCGCACAGACATTTCCATCTTTCCTGAAACTGTCCTGAAATCACAGAGACATTTCCATCTTGTACTTCTTCCTCTACCTCTAAATGACCTATGCCTAAAAATTTCCACATTATCAATTCTCAATAAAAAACAAAATAGAAAGGAGGAAACATTTCTTATTTCTCAAAAAATTCCATAATTATATTCACATACTTCGTTGGAAGTTTTGTCACAAATTATTTCAATTCCATTACACGTGCTTAAAGAGATCCCTATTTCCTTGTCTTAAATTCCCTAACACTCCTTTCCCTTCTTTCTCACTACTTTTATAATCTTTTAAAATCTTTAATACAGGTTTTAATTTTCTTTTTGGTCTCGTGTTTTATATTCTTCATTTTAATTACTACATGCTTCTCTTAGTTTCCCCAAAACATTGTTAACAATTATTCTATAATTATCACTTGTATTCTTTCTTAGATATCAAAAATCTCTGCTTGTTCTTTGATGTATTTAAATTAGAGGTCAGCCATCTGCTTACAAGGTCCCTTCTTAAAGCTGTCTTGCGCTCATATAGACATATCCATCTTTCTTGAAACTGTCCTGAAATCACAGAGACATTTTCATCTCATATTTCTTTCTCTGCCTCTAGATGTCACTCTTTAATCTACAGTTGCAGATCACAAATAACAAAGTATCAATTTTGTTTCAGTCTTACTTAGATATCAATTAAGTCTCTTCTTTTCCTTGATTGTTTTAAATCATAAAGATCAACTTTCTTGTTACAAAGTCCTCTCTTAAATGTGTCCTGCAATCGCACAGACATATCCATCTTCTTGAAATTGTCTTGAAATCATAAAGACAATTCCTTCTTGCATTTCTTACTCTGCCTTTAGATGTCATTCTTTAATTTACAATCACAATCCGCAAATAACAAAGTAACCATTTTGTTTCTGTAACATTAGACCACACCTTTTCTTTGTTCCAATTTGTTTCCTTTTTTCCAGGTTTTGTCCCATTTTAATAATTTCTTTGTATTCCTTTTAGTCCAAATTTACAGTGAATAGAGGAACTTGAAGTGTTCCATTAAAGTCAATTTAAAGTTCCCTTTAGCTCCTTTTTCTTTTTTTCTTTTCTTTTCCCTTTCTTACATATACTTTAAGTATTTGATCAAAACTTCCAAAGCTCTCAAACAGTTATTTAATTAAAAAAAAACTTATTTTCCTTTATTTAATTGGGGCTCTAGACTTTGATTCCAAGCCCTCTTGTCAGAATTCGGGTATCTTTTAACTTGTTTCCTTCCATTTTCACTTTCAATTAAGTTTAGCCGCTGTTTCAATATTTTAAGCATGTGCCACAATTCAACAAAATGCCTCTTTGTGAGTTAGTGTCAACTCACCCAGCTTCAACATCCTGTTCAGACTTTGTGCTTTACCTCCTGCCCATTCTTGTGGCCATCCCAACTTTGGAGCAGCTGATGGCAGCTGCAGTTCCTCCTCGCTGGATCAAGGGAAAAAAGCTGGAGCTACAGGGAATTTGCTGCTTCCCTGTTTGCTCCGGCAGCTCCCTCATTCTTCGCTGCCTCTATGGGCAGCGAGGAGGATTTTAGTGCTCACCCCGGAGCTTTCAGGGTTTGCGACTGTTCCATCGCGACGCTGGTCACGCCTCCAGGTGTTTTGAAGAATAGGTCAAACCCCCTCTTCTTGATGGCAGGCCTTTAGATATTGGAATACTGCTATCATGTCACCCCAGTCCTTCTCTTTGTTAGACTAAATATTCTAGAATGTTTAGTCTAATCTAGCAAATGTCTAACCAAGTCTAGTGTAGTCAAACAGAATTGGAAGGCATGCCTGCATGAATGAATCTACCCTGCACCTGAATAATTAAGAGCGTAACTGCTCTGGAAAAAATGCTATGACTATGAAAGCAAACCAACCACCAAAGCAGCATTTTTTTGCTGCTGTTGCTGCTAAAAATCTTTAGCAAGAGGGGGTAGAAATTTTTCAGGGACAAAAATTCTAAGAGGAAGTTCAAGCCTGCTCTGAATGTACAAAACATACAGAAAACAAATTCAATTCCATTAAATTTACTTTAAGAGACTTCTTGAAATTTAAAACTTGAAAAAAAAAATCTGAGAAAAGGAGCACAGCATATATTTTCTACCAATAATGAGTAGAAAGCAGCAACTGAATAACAGATGCAACAATAGATAAGTAGGGTGGGACAGAAATTAAACCAAATTCTAAAAAAAACTGGAAACATCAGGTTAAATAATGAAATCTGACTTAAATTTCAAATGAATGAGGTAAAAATGTGTTTCCAAGCATTGAGGCGCCCCTCGACGTGAATGACATCGAGTTGGCCACGCCTACCCAGTCACATGACCACCTAGCCACGCCCACCCACCGGTCATTAGGCGGATCATATTAGTGGTCCGTGGGATTTAAAATTATGAATTTAGTGGTCTCTGAGGTCGAAAGGTTGGTGACCCCTGATCTAGATCATTTATGATGATGTTAACGATTATTGGGCTCAAGGCAGTCCCTTGTTCATTTGTAGGTGCTCACAAATGCTCTGCTTAATTATCTTTTTCAGAATTTTGACAGTTATTAATGTCAATCTGATTGGCCTATAATTTCTTGGATCCATTTCCCTTTTGAAGATTTGTACCACATCAACTCTGTTCCAGTCCTCCGGTAGTTCCCCAGTGCTACAAGAGCTCTGAGAGATTACACTTGGTGGTTCCAAGATTACGTCTATCAGCTCCTTCAGAGCCCTGGGATGGAAACCATCCAGTCCAGGTGATTTGCACTCATCCATAGTGGATAGGTATTCTCTTATCATGTCCTTGCCTATTTTGACTTGTGTACCTGTTCTATCTCCTTTTGCTGCTTTTTATAGGTTGGGCTATTTCTTCCTTTTGCATAAAAACAGATGCAAAGAAGGAATTAAGCAGTTTTGTTTTCTCTCTGCTGCCAGTCATCTTCTTGCTCTCTGCTGCTATTTGTGGACCTATTGTTTCCTTTATTTATTTATTTATTTATTTATTATTTAAATTTTTATACCGCCCTTCTCCCGAAGGACTCAGGGCGGTTCACAGCCAGATAAAAATACACAATAATATTACAATATAAATACAATTAAAATACAATTAAAAAACTTATTCAATTGGCCGAGATTAAAAATTTAGAATAAATAATAAAAAACCCATTAAAAAACCCATAAATTTAAAAACTAATCCAGTTCTGCGCAGATGAATAAGTGAGTTTTAAGCTCGCGACGAAAGGTTCGGAGGTCCGGAAGTTGACGGAGTCCTGGGGGGAGTTCGTTCCAGAGGGCGGGAGCCCCCACAGAGAAGGCCCTTCCCCTGGGCGTCGCCAGACGACACTGTCTCGCTGACGGCACCCTGAGGAGTCCCTCTCTGTGAGAGTGCACGGGTCGGTGAGAGGTATTCGGTAGCAGTAGGCGGTCCCGTAAATAGCCCGGCCCTATGCCATGGAGCGCTTTGAAGACGTTCACCAACACCTTGAAGCGCACCCGGAAGGCCACAGGTAGCCAGTGCAGCCTGCGCAGGATGGGTGTCACGCGGGAGCCACGAGGGGCTCCCTCTATCACCCGCGCAGCCGCATTCTGGACTAACTGAAGCCTCCGGATGCCCCTCAAGGGGAGCCCCATGTAGAGAGCATTGCAGTAATCCAGACGAGACGTCACGAGGGCGTGAGTGACTGTGCACAAGGCATCCCGGTCTAGAAAGGGGCGCAACTGGCGCACCAGGTGAACCTGGTGGAAAGCTCTCCTGGAGACGGCCGTCAGGTGGTCTTCAAAAGACAGCCGTTCATCCAGGAGAACGCCCAAGTTGCGCACCCTCTCCATCGGGGCTAATGACTCGCTCCCAACAGTCAGCCGTCCTTGACTTCCTTTTTGTTCCTTACGCGCAAACTTGGAAGAAGGAGAACCCACCAAAAGAAGATTTAATTAAAAAAAATCTTAGAATGTGCAGAGATGGATAAACTTACAAAAGAAATCAAAGAGAAAGAGGATACAGAATATTATAAGGTCTTGTGTAGATGATATGAATGGTTGGAAAATAGGAAAGATAAGAAAACTGAACAACAGGGTAAAATGTAGATGAAATAAAGAATAATGGGTAAATAAAAGTAGAATAGGATAGAATTAAAATATGTAAAAATAGTAAGAAAGGACCGCTTTGAATAGTTGATAAGAAAGTGGTATTTATATAAATGTTGTATGTTTGTCTTTTGTTTTACTGTGTTCAAAATAAAAAACTTTTTAAAAAGGAAAAAAGAGATGGACAGATGAATAAATAAATAATATCTGACCAAACTTAGCTTAGCTAAAGTAACAATTAAAATTTTGCTATCCACAATAATCATAACATAGAACTATAACTGTTATCTTGACTGGGATCTAAAATCTACTATAAGCTTTGTAAAACAGGTGTGTGCTATTTTTATATTCTTCCTCCTTCTTGGAATAAGTTGTCCCTGTCAAGTTGTCCCTTGAAGTCACTGATGCTTCATCCCACCAGCCTTCCTGCAGTATAAAGAAGCACATCATCCAGAGATTATTTTGTAAAGAATAGAAAAAGAGGGGTAAATTAATACCTGAGTATCCACACTGCTGCTTCTTCCTATATATTTTCGTAAAGAGAGTTTTCTGGTGGTGGGAATGCTGGGCTCAGCTGTTGCCCTCTGTGCCAATCAATCCTTCTCTGACCTGCATGGGATAAGATTGGAGCTGGCATTGACATCATGAAATACATCATGAAATCGACGTAATTATCACAGTCAACAGTTTGTTGTACATTTTTGATGTAACAATAATGCGATATTGTGGCTTCTTTACTTACGTTGGTAAAACCAGCCATTGGAGCTTGCTGTAAAACATGGTTTATGGCCAGTGGTAGGATTCTATCAGTTCGCACTGGTTCGGTAGAACCGGTTGTTAAGTAGTTAGGAGAACCAGTTGGTAGAAGAAATCTCTTTTTGTTTTTTTCTACTTTACAGGGTTAATCCTGTAAGGAATTACAACTTTCTGGAGTTGTTTCCTAGCCTAATCTTTATTGCCCTGTTTACAGAAACTGGCTCTCCATTAATCCTTATTACCTTCTTGGCAGTACCCTAGACATACTATTGCTTCTGGTTCCGGAGCTTCTCAGGTTTTTTTTGTTGACTTTCTTAAAGGGGAAGGGTTGTTTTAAATTTTTTACACTGTTGTTGGGAGGAAATACTCCTCTATTGGAGTTCTTCAGCCAGGATGCAATGATTAGCATTTTGAAGAAATAATTGAATAACGAAGCAGCTTTTAATGACAAGGAAACAAAAATGAGTGACATTCAGCAAAACTTATTGGCTAGCTAGAAAGATTGACATTCAAATGTGAGTTTACATACCCTTTAGACTTTTGGTCTAAAATTGATTTTTGGTGAAATTTATTTCTGTGCTTGGTGATGTTTAATCCTGTGTTTACTGATGAGATAATTTTCCCTATTCAGCTTTGTTTGGAAGGAAAAATGTTAATCTCTGTTCCTGAAAAGAAGTAGCTTCAGAAATCTGACTAGTACCTGTGTCTATTTGTTCTGGTAATTGGTTTAACAAGCAACAGATACTCCTTTGCTTCATTCTGGAGAGCTTAAATGACCTCTCTGCTAAAGGGTTTCACTTTATGAGCAAGAGTTGGCTGCTGATAGTTACCATTGCATTTTAACTACTTTAATTCCTCAAGGTGTTCTGGCACTCCGCCTGATTTGTAACTCCAGTTTGCAGGTATTTCTAATGTAATGATTGGTATTTAGGGCAGCTTTTTGCAAACAAAGCAGCTTTTTGTATTTTTGTACAGGTAATCCTTGATATACAACAGTTACAATGGCATTGAAAAAAGTGTCATTACCATTTTTCACACTTATAACCGGTGCAGCAAACTGTCATTAGGGCAAAGAAGTGATGTCACATGACCACCTGGCCACACCCACCCAGTCACATGAAGCACCACAGTTGTGAAATGAGTGACACAGTTGTTAAGAATGCTGCAATGGGCATAAATGTGAGGATGGTCATAAGTGCAAGGACCGGTCAAAACAGTGAGGACCGGTCAGAAATGACTTTTTTCAGCCCTCTTAATAGTCCCTATGCACATAGCCACACTCATCCAGTCACATAAGCACCAAACAATGCCCCAAAATAAACCACGCCCACAGAACCGGTTGTTTAAAAATTTGAATCCCTCCACTGTTTATGGCTCAATATTTATACAAACTTATCCTACTGTGATTTCTCCTGTAAGCCATGATCAAACAAACAAGTTAATGTGGTGCTGTTCACTTCAGCGCAAACAGTGGAGTGTGTAGTTTATAAACAATTATTAGTGGTGCTTCACATGCGGTAGCAGCAAGTCAGTGTTTTGTTTTACATTGTGTTATCCAGTCACTAGACTGAGACTGGTGACCACATACATTTCTCAGATAAATAAACCAGGTTCTCCTACTGGATTTACCGAACAGAAAAAAGTATTTTATTCAGCTACAATCAGTCCTTGTAACCCTGCACCGGATTATTCAACACCCCTTTGTACAATATTTTCCTTTGCCAGTTTTTCCAACCTTTTCTCTTCCATAAAGAGAAATGTTTCTCTTCAAAACATCCACAATTTCCACCTTAAAAAAAGGACAACAAAGAATGTTCTTTCTGCTCCAATTCAGAAAGTTCAAAGTGCCCAAGGAGCTGCTGATCCAGTTCTACAGAGGAATTATTGAGTCTGTCATCTGCACCTCTATAACTGTCTGGTTTGGTTCTGCAACCCCACAAGACAGATACAGACTTCAGAGGATAATTAGAACAGCAGAAAAAACAATTGCTACCAATCTGCCTTCCATTGAGGACCTGTATATTGCACGAATCAAAAAGAGGGCTGTGAAAATATTTACAGATCCCTCACATCCTGGACATAAACTATTTAAACTCCTACCCTCAAAACAACGCTATAAAACACTGCACACCAGAACAACTAGACACAAGAACAGTTTTTTCCCCAAACGCCATCACTCTGCTAAACAAATAATTCCCTCAACATTGTCAAACTATTTACTAAAACTGCATTACTATTAATCTTCTCGTTGTTCCCATCACCCATCTCCTTCCACTTATGACTGTAACTTTGTTGCTTGTATCCTTATGATTTATACTGATATTGTTTCCTGATTGCTTATTTCTAGCCTATGACTATCATTAAGTGTTGTAAGTGTTGTACCTTGATGAAGGTATCTTTTCTTTTATGTACACTGAGAGCATATGTACCAAGACAAATTCCTTGTGTGTCCAATCACACTTGGACACACCAATAAGATTCTATTTTATTCTATTCTATTCTATCCTATCCTATTCTAAATTATTTATAGATCCTTCTCACAACTGTCCACATTTCAGATAGAAAGAAACTTATTTGGTTTCCCCCTCTTTTGAGAAGAGAAGTTTCAGGCTGCACGGAAGGTGGCTGAATCGGAGAAGCCCAATTTATTTTACCCATTCAGTAATATTTGATTCATGTTTGTGATAATGGCAAATATCTGCAGCTTGGATGTAGGATAAGGGTGTTGGTTCCAAACTTAGGGAATGTCAGTGTTGGCATTCATCATTCCTTAAATTCCACTGAAGATGCTACCTAGCCTGTGTTGGAAGAAATATCCATCTGGGTTCAGTTCCAAGTGGGGACAAAGACACTGGAAACATGGAGGCTGCTTGGAAAGATGGTTTAATGGTGGTCAGGATCACATGGCTTGAGTTCCTGAATAGAAAAGGGCTTGAGATCCTGTGTGCTCCCTGGCTTTATGCTTTTTCTGAGCTTTGAACTTTGTACAGGAAGAGTATCCTGATTGGTTGTCAAACTCCCAGGTGGTCTAGGGGTCTTAGTTAACATTGTAGGTTGTCCCTCAAGCTTGCCTGAGCCTTGCCATGTGGTGAGTTTCTGTTCTATTGTGTTGCAAATGATGGTCAATTGACAAAGGTGGGGGGATTGAGTTTCTACCTCTGACCCATTGACAAAGGTGGGGGGAAATGAGTGAGCTTGGTTGAGGCTTTAATGGCCCATTGACAAAGGTGGGGGGTGGCTGGAAGTTGCAGGGAGCTGCTTTGTCTTTAAAACATGTTTCTCCATTTCTCATCCAGGGAAATATATTCTGCCTTTTAAGTATTTTCTAAAATATTTCATTCTTCTAGGAGGGGGTAGGTGCTAAATTCCTACACCTGCTAATAAAACGTTTGGAAACCAAACCCACAAGCTCAGAGATTGTTTCTTGTTGTTTAAAGCCAGTTGAGCTCCAGATGAATAATTCTCCTTTAGGGAAGAGGAGAGCCATCCGGTCATATACTACTCCTAAGGGTATCCTTTTGCTGAAGGTGGGGGGAGGGGGGAGGCCTTTTTTAAAATGCAATTGCTGAAATTCCATTAGCGTGTTGTTCTTATGGGACCTCTTGTTGGAAGAAATATCCATTTGGGTTCAGTTCCAAGTGGGGACAAAGACACTGGAAACATGGAGGCTGCTTGGAAAGATGGTTTAATGGTGGTCAGGATCACATGGCTTGAGTTCCTGAACAGAAAAGGGATGAGATCCTGCGCACTCCCTGGCTTTATGCTTTTTCTGAGCTTTAAACTTTCTGGGGCACAGGAAGAGTACCCTGATTGGCTGTCAGACTCCCAGGGGGTGAAGGTCTTAGCTAGCCTTGCTGGCTGATGTAATCTTTTCAGGTGTCATGTGGTGAGTTTCAGTTGCTAGATAGGTCCTATTATGTTGCAGATGATGGCCCATTGACAAAGGTGGGGAGAATGAGTTTCTACCTCTGACTTATTGACAAAGGTGGGGGGAAATGAGTGAGCTTAGCTGAGGCTTTAATGGCCCATTGACAAAGGTGGGGGGTGGGTCAGGAAGCTCCTTTGTCTTTAAAACATGTTTCTCCATTTCTCATCCAGGGAAATATATTCTGCCTTTTTAAATATTTTCTAAAATATTCTTCTAGGAGGGGGGTGGGTGCTAAATTCCTACACTCTAAAATAGGCTTAATTTTAAAAAACAGAATTCCTCCAAACAGTAGCAGACCCCTCCAAAAAATGTTAAGGACAAGCCCCCTGATTTCACTCAGAAGTTCCAGCCCCCCTTCTTGTTAAGTGAGGGCTCTTCAATCTCTTTTGCCTTCTAAAATGTTATATTGCTGAGTAACCTTTAAAAAGTGAGTGGAAGTCAGTAATAGATACAAGTCAGTGACTCATCCATAACTGAAAAGGAGGAAGAAAACATCACCATGAATTGTGAAGGTGTTGCTTTTCAAGCTCTCTTCACCCCCTATAAAAGGAGGCAGACTTTCAAGGGGCTAATGAAGGGGGAGGAAATCCCCCTTTTAAGTGGCTTCCTTTCTCCACAAAGGCAGGCAGGCAGGCAGGCTGGCAGGCTGGCTGGCTGGTTGGCTCTAATCTGGAGTCAAGAGATCTGATGCTTTTCTTGGAAGAGGATAAACTGAGGCACAAGGAAAGTCAAGATGGCTGGAGTGGGGCAGGGGAGAACCTGATTGGATCCTGCTGGACCATTACTCTAGCAGCAGGAGGGGTATGTGGGTTTTTCCTGAGCAGAGGAGTGACATCATAGTTGTCATGGCATCAGTATCTATGGAATGAAAATCATTGTTGTGACTTTAGATGAGTTGGGTGGGGAGAACATGGCTGCACCTTTGATAAAATCCTCCTGGTATATTGCGTGACATCCACAGTAACTACTCCCTCAATTTGCTCACTCAGGTTGCTAGTGTGCACCAGTCTGACTGCAGGCTGGGGTTGTAAAATGTCTTTATTGGTTCTTAGCCATCAGGTGTTGGAAGAAATATCCATCTGGGTTCAGTTCCAAGTGGGGACAAAGACACTGGAAACATGGAGACTGCTTGGAAAGATGGTTTAATGGTGGTCAGGATCACATGGCTTGAGTTCCTGAACAGAAAAGGGCTGAGATCCTGTGTGCTCCCTGGCTTTATGCTTTCTCTGAGCTTTGAACTTTCTGGGGCACAGGAAGAGTATCCTGATTGGTTGTCAGACTCCCAGGGGGTGGGAGTCTTAGCTAGCCTTGCTGGCTGATGTAATCTTCCCAGGTGTCATGTGGTGAGTTTCTGTTGCTAGATGGGTCCTATTATGTTGCAGATGATGATGGCCCATTGACAAAGGTGGGGAGAATGAGTTTCTACCTCTGACCCATTGACAAAGGTGGGGGGAAATGAGTGAGCTTGGTTGAGGCTTTAATGGCCCATTGACAAAGGTGGGGGGGTGGCAGGAAGTTGCAGGGAGCTGCTTTGTCTTTAAAACATGTTTCTCCATTTCTCATCCAGGGAAATATAATATTCTGCCTTTTTAAATATTTTCTAAAATATTTCATTCTTCTAGGAGGGGGGTGGGTGCTAAATTCCTACACAGGGAAAGGGGTGGTGATAAGAATTTTTTATCGCTATTCAAAAAAGGTCACATACATCCTACCAAAGTAATTAACAACAACCCTGCTAGGTAGGCCATCTTACATTCCAGGAACAACTAATCTACTGCAGATCTTCATATGCTGAGTTAATGGGAATGGGTTTAATATTTGCAGGGTTTATGATGGGTTAGCGCACAGACAGCCAGATGTTCAGACTGGATTTGGCATTTTTATCCACGCATCAAGTCCTTCCCAAGGACCTGGGATAGCCAGTTGGTGGTATTTGATGGTGTTAGAGGTATCATTGCAGGATGGAATCTGTTCCAACCAAGCTGCCTTTTGCAATTGACTGATGGGGATTCTCTCTCTCTGTCTCTGTGTCTCTCTGTCTGTATGTCTCTCTCTCTCTGCCTCTCTCTGTGTGTGTCTCTGTCTCTCTGCCTCTCTGTTTCTCTTTGTGTCTCTCTCTGCCTGCCTCTCTCTCTGTGTGTGTGTGTCTCTCTGTCTTTATCACTATCTCTCTCTCTCTTTCTCTCTCTCTCTCTCTCTCTGTCTCTCTTTGTGTCTGTCTCCTTTGTCTCTCTCTCTCTCTGTATCTCTGTCTCTGTCACTCTGTCTCTGTCTGTCTCTGTCTCCCCTACCTTGCAGAGAGGTCTTATGGAAATAAAGAAGGGAAAGGAAACTGTTTGCTCACTTGAGCTGCCGAAGGAAAGGGATACTAGAAATAAAGGCAACAAATGTATTTTGGAAGACATCACTGAGAAAACAAAATAATATAGCTATCATTGCTGCTTGCTTTGAGGGGTATCCCTCTTCTGCCTAAATAGGCAACCTGAGAAAAATGGGGCTAGGGGAGACACAAAGCCTGTAAATTATGCAATAACAACAACAATAATTTATTATTAGTGTCTTAGATCAGAACAAATAAAAGCACTCAGTATATATACACTTACAAATTCTAGTATAAAATAATAAATAACAACTAAAATCTAAAATAAAATCTACTGTCAATTATACATGGTCTGACTATACAATAGTTGCAATCCCTGAACTGTATGGCCCATTGTAGATTCAAAGCTAAAAGGGAAATGACTAAGCAGTGCAAAGAGTTTGCCACAATTGTTATATAACATTGTTATGGTGGAGAAGACACTTGTTTGCAACGAATCCTCGGTGCTGCTGCGCAGAATCTGGCCACCTGTGCTGTAGTTTTGGCCTGTTCATCCTTAAGCAGCCACTGAAGATAGGGAGTGTCGGAATGGCCAGGATAACTAGCAGTTTTTTCCTAATCTCTGTATAAAAGGAACATCTAAGGAACATGTGACCCACAGTCTCCGCCTCTCCTGAGCCGCAGGGACAGAGTCTTTCCATGAAGGGTATCCTTTTACACTTGCCATACAAGATGGCCGATGGAAATGGATGGCACCGTGCAATGAGACTATTGCCTTATACACTGTAAGCCGCCCTGAGTCTTCGGAGAAGGGCGGGGTATAAATGTAAACAAAAACAAAAAAAGTGCAAATGCTTTCCAGTGGTCTGCTGACTCCAACTGACTAAGACAACTGGATGGAGCAACAATACATCTAATGGCATCTGGAGCCAGAAACAGGGAATTTTCCCTAAATCCGCCTGCCTCTCTTGTAAATGCCTGTAAATTATGCCTCTCTTGCCACTGGTGGATTTGTCACCTGGCCCCTGCTTTTAAATATTTCCTTCCTCTTCTGGCTCCCTCACTGATGATTTTGCATCTGCAAATCCTGGTTCCCCTTTGAAGTTTTTCCTGTGGACTGATCCATGTTGTCTTTAATAACTGCACTGCTTTTAATAGGATTAAAAATAAACAGGTTGTTGTTGTTGTTTATTTTTATTTTTATTTTTATTTATTATTATTATTATTATTATTATTATTATTATTATTATTATTATTATTATTATTATTATTATTATTATTATTATTTAGATTTTTATACCGCCCTTCTCCCGAAGGACTCAGGGCGGTGTACAGCCAGAATAAAAACAGTACAATATACAAATTAAGACAAAAGTTAAAATAACATATTCTATAAATGGCAGAAAATTTAAAACCGTCAAATTTGACCCATAAAATTCATAAAAATACCCCAATTAAAATTATTAAAATTCAAAAAGTTTAAAAATTAAGCCAGTCCCGCTTGGATAAACAAGTGCGTTTTCAATTCACGGCGAAAGGTCCGAAGGTCAGGTAATTGACGCAAACCAGGGGGAAGTTCGTTCCAGAGGGTAGGTGCTCCGACAGAGAAGGCCCTTCCCCTGGGGGCCACCAGCCGACATTGCTTGGCGGACGGCACCCTGAGAAGATCCTCTCTGTGTGAGCGTACGGGTCGGTGGGAGGCATAAGGTAACAGCAGGCGGTCCCGTAAGTACCCGGGCCCTAAGCCATGGAGCGCTTTAAAGGTGGTAACCAACACCTTGAAGCGCACCCGAAAGACCACAGGTAGCCAGTGCAGACTGCGCAGGAGCGGTGTTACACGGGAGCGTGTGGCTCCCTCAATCACCCGCGCAGCTGCATTCTGAACTAACTGAAGCCTCCGACTGCACTTCAGGGGTAGCCCCATGTAGAGAGCATTGCAATAATCCAGACGAGAAGTGACAAGAGCGTGAGTGACCGTGCATAAGGCATCCCAATCAAGGAAGGGGCGCAACTGGTGAACCAGGCGGACCTGGTAAAAAGCTCTCCTGGAGACGGCCGCCAAATGGTCTTCAAACGACAGCCGTCCATCCAGGAGAACGCCCAAGTTGTGCACCCTTTCTGTTGGGGCCAATGACTCGCCCCCAACAGTCAGCTGCGGTTGCAGCTGACTGTACTGGGGTGCCGGCATCCACAGCCACTCCGTCTTGGAGAGATTGAGCTTGAGTCTGTTTCTCCCCATCCAGACCCGTACGGCTTCCAGACACCGGGATAGCACTTTGACAGCTTCGTTGGGGTGGCCCGGGGTAGAAAAGTACAGCTGCGTATCGTCAGTGTACAGCTCGTAACTCACCCCGAAGCCACTGATGACCTCGCCCAACGGCTTCATATAGATGTTGAACAGGAGAGGCGAGAGAATCGACCCCTGAGGCACCCACAAGTAAGGCGCCTTGCTTATCTGAGATGTGTCCTCCTTTCACTGTATTTGCAGTTTAGTATTTGAAAACTGTTTTATCAGCTGATTTCAGTGCTGCGTGAACAGCAGATTGTAGCTCATAAATATTAAATATTGATTCAGAAAATTATCAATGATGCTTCCTATAAAGAGGTGGAGAGCATCCCAACAATCCTGCAAAGCAGCTTATTACCAGTCCATTTGAGAGACTGAGGTAGGAAAGCTGAGGCTGTGGCATCTCTGTGTTAATCAATGGCAGCTGGAAGTCAAATCACAGCCTTTATGGATCGGATTCACAAAGCTATTAATTTAAGCTAATGAGCCAACATCTGTTCCTTTGAGACAAACTTTCCACCTTGCCCTTTTCTCCCTATCCTCACTGCTCATGCATAACCTTGAACTCTGTTCTTCCTTCCTGCTTCATTTTGCTCTACACATGCAGACTGCAAAGTGCAAACCCTCTGGGAAAAATGGCAACAGGGCCATAATATGTAGCAACAGGCACTCTTTTATTGGGAAGAGACATAATGGGAGGTTTGTGGGATGGGATTTTCTTTATCATCTCTCCTTCCACTCCTCAGGCTAGCATCTATTATTCTGAAAGATCTTAGAGAAGCTGAAGAAATTAGAAAACAAAACAAAAATTAGTCATCTTAACCTTTTTCACTGCCCACTTTCCATCCTGCAAGCTAGAAACCAACAGCTGGGGGTTGGGGCCCAGTCAGAAGAAAGCTAATGGCCAGCTAAAAAGGCTTTAGAAAAACTGGGAAGTGCTGGAAGAACAGTAAAGATGAGACCTGAGAATTGCAAAGAGAACACTTGTGCCAAAGAACCAGACAAGCAGTAATGGGAGTTACAGGAAGACCAGTATAGATTTAATGTCAGGACAGCGATGCAGTAGCAAGAGCAGTTTGCTGGTGGGACCAATGATTTGGAGAGGTGAGAGGCTTCCTCCATTGCATTAAAACAGAAGCTAAGAAAATACATTGACACTAACCTAGCCAGAGGGTTCATTGAACCAGCAAAATCACCTGTAGCTGCGCCTGTGCTATTTAAACAAAAGAAAGATGGTTCGCTTAGATTATGTATTGACTTCAAAAATATCAATGCGATTTGCATACAAAACACATACCCTTTACCACTTATGCACGATTTATTGAACCACCTATCAAAAGGCAAAATTTTCACCAGATTGGATCTAAGGGAAGCCTATTACCGGGTCCGCATCAAGGAAGGTGATGAATGGAAAACGGCTTTCAACTGCCCCTTGGGTAGTTTCCAATACCGTGTCATGCCCTTTGGCCTCCAAGGGGCTCCAGCTGTTTTTATGCAACTAATTAATGAAACCCTGCACCCCCATCTCTACAATGGGGTTCTTGTCTACTTAGATGATATTCTTATCTACACAGACAATATGGAACAACACATCAAATTGGTCAGACAAGTTCTTAAAAAGCTCCTAGCCGCCAAGCTATATGTCAAACTTTCCAAATGCGAATTCCATAAGGAATCTCTAGACTACCTAGGTTACCGGATATCAAACAAAGGTATCGAAATGGACCCAGGCAAAGTAAAAGCAGTATTGGACTGGCAACCGCCACGCACATAAGCAACTTCAAAGTTTCTTGGGATTCGCAAATTTTACCGCAAATTCATTCCTTCTTTCGCAGAAGTAGCTCTACCATTAACAGAATTACTAAAACTGGGCCATTACCGCCAAACCCAAACCTAACCAACCCCTACCTTGGACAATGGACTGCCAACGCCTTTGAACACCTGAAACGCCTCTTCTCGATGGAACCAATTCTTCAACACCGGATCCAAATAAACCTTTTGTGGTCCAAGCTGATGCAAGTGATGTAGCAGTAGCCGCTGTCTTATTACAACGGAATGCCGAGAACAACCTTATGCCCTGCGCAGACGTGTCTAAAAAACTGACGGACACTGAACGCAGATGGGCAGTTTGGGAAAAGGAAGCCTTTGCGGTACGTTGGGCACTCCTCTCCTGGAGACACTTCCTTGAAGGGGCAAAAGAACCGTTCGAGGTGTGGACGGACCATAAAAACCTCGAATACTTAAAAAAACCCCGAAAGCTTTCTCCCAAACAAGTTCGATGGGCCCAGTTTTTCAAGCGCTTCCATTTCACCCTCAAATACATCCCAGGCGACCAAAATCTACTGGCTGACGCCCTATCTAGAAAACCACAATTTGACAGCCAACGCGAAGAGGTGATACATGCGATGATCTCCGATAGCAAACCGGCCAGCCAAGCACTTACTCGACCGCGATCACGCCGCAGTACTAACATCCCACCAAATAAACTGCTAGCGGACTTAAAATCAGCACTCACTGACGATGCTTGGTTTAAAGCAAACTTGCCAGACCTTACCTTAAGAGATGGGATACCCTGGAAGGGCACCAAAATTTATGTACCCGTCGCTATGCGGTTGCCAATACTACAGAGAAGCCACGACTCTCGCCTAGGAGGTCACTTTGGATTTTTAAAAACTCTCCACTTGGCTAGAAGACAATTCTGGTGGCCGAAAATGAAATCAGATATCGAAGACTATGTCAGAAGCTGTGCTACCTGCGCCACCATGAAGTCCAGACCTGGTAAACCCCCTGGACTCCTACAACCCATAGCCGAACCCACCAGACCCTGGGAAGAGATTGCCATGGATTTTATTGTTGAACTCCCACCTAGTGGGGGAAATACAGTGATATGGACCGTAGTGGACTTGTTCTCTAAACAGGCCCACTTCACTGCGTGCAGCGGATTGCCCTCGGCTAGAAAATTAGCAAAGCTCTTCCTCAAACACATCTACAGACTGCATGGAGTCCCTAAAAGGATAATATCCGACAGGGGTGTTCAATTCACAGCCAAATTCTGGAGAGAGTTCCTACGGTCCATTGGGTCGTCTCAAGGACTTAGTTCTGGATTCCATCCGGAGACTAACGGAGCGGCTGAAAAATTGAATTCGATGGTGGAAAAATACATACGATGTTATGTAAATTACCAACAAGAAAACTGGTCCAACTTGCTACCATTTGCAGAGGTTGCATATAATAATGCGGTACACAGCAGCACGGGGTTAACCCCTTTTCAAGTAACCAGCGGCATGGACTTCGTTCCAATGCCTGAACTCCCCGTGCAACCCCCCACTTCAGTTTCCCTAACGGACTGGATGAATTCGTTGAAGAAAGGTTGGGAAAACACAAAAAAGGCCTTAGCTGTGACAGCTCGGAATTACAAAGCCCAAGCTGACAAACACCGTTCCCTTCAACCCCCTTTTCGCATTGGAGATAAAGTCTTTTTGTCTACTAAGTATCTAAGATTAAGAATACCCAGCAGAAAATTCGGTCCAAAATTTTTGGGTCCTTTCCCCATTGTAAAAATTATTAATCCCGTTACCGTCCAACTCAAACTCCCTCGCATGTTGGGGAAAATACACCCGGTATTCCATACCAGCTTATTAAAACCTGCTAGACATTCTGATCTGAGACCTCACCCTACCGCTCCCCCACCCCCCTTGATAATCCAAGGGGAAACCCACTATGAAATCAAGAAAATCCTTGACTCTAGACTATACAGAGGTCAATTAGAATATTTAGTCCACTGGAAGGGATACCCATTATCGGAATCTACTTGGGTCAAAAGTTGGAAAGTAAATGCGGACAATTTAATTAAACAATTTCACGACACTTTCCCTGACAAACCTAAGAAACCTCTTGGAGAGGGGAGGGGGGGGGTAGAAGGGAATTGTGGACCACTGACACTCTTCTTTATCGACTCTTTGTTTTCTTTCCTAGGATATAGCTTCTTTTCCAAGGGGGGACGCCTGTCAGGCCTGGGAACCATATTAGACTTTAGGTTTCCAGACGCTGCCACATTTTTCCCCTGAGGGGAAGAAGGGGGGCAGACGGGTATGGTAACATTCTTCAAAGGGTCAAGGTCGGATGGTGTTCACATCTGCAGGAAGAGTGGCAAGAAGATATTCGAATGAACTGGAAGAACGTGGGACCATGTGACCATCAAAGGGGTCAGGGGGGTGGGACTCTTGGGGTTTGTATAACTGGGAAAAGAATCCGGAACTTCAGTTTTGGAATTGCACTCATCGTGTGCCAGTCTCCTCATGCTAATAAAGAACTCTGGAAAAGAAATGCCTCCGAGTTTCTTTTACGCAGAAGAGGTATTTCTGGAACCTTGACAGAGAGCATTGCAGTAATCCAGGCGAGATGTCACGAGAGCATGAGTGACTGTGCATAGGGCATCCCGGTCTAGGAAGGGGCGCAACTGGCGGACCAGGCAAACCTGGTAAAAAGCTCTCCTGGAGACGGCCGTCAAATGATCTTTGAAAGACAGCCGTCCATCCAGGAGAACGCCCAAGTTGCGCACCCTTTCCATTGGGGCCAATGACTCGCCCCCAACAGTCAGCCGCGGCTGCAGCTGACTGTACCGGGGTGCCGGCATCCACAGCCACTCTGTCTTGGAGGGATTGAGCTTGAGCCTGTTTCTCCCCATCCAGATCCGTACGGCCTCCAGACACTGGGACAGCACTTCGATAGCTTCGTTGGGGTGGCTCGGTGTGGAAAAGTACAGCTGAGTATCATCAGCGTACAGATGGTACCTCACACCGAAACCACTGATGATCTCACCCAGCGGCTTCATATAGATGTTGAACAGGAGGGGCGAGAGAATTGACCCCTGCAGCACCCCACAAGTGAGGTGCCTCGGGGTCAACCTCTGCCCTCCCGTCAACACCGTCTGCGACCGGTCAGAGAGATAGGAGGAGAATCACCGATAAACGGTGCCTCCCACTCCCAATCCCTCCAACCGGTGCAGCAAGATACCATGGTCGATGGTATCAAAAGCCGCTGCGAGGTCTAATAGGACCAAGGAAGAGGAATAACCCCTATCCCTGGCCCTCCAGAGATCATCAACCAACGCAACCAAAGCCGTCTCCGTGCTGTATCCGGGCCGAAAGCCGGATTGGAACCGCTCTAGATAGACAGTTTCATCCAGGTACTGGGGTAATTGCCGTGCCACCACACTCTCTACAACCTTCGTCACAAAGCGAAGGTTGGAGACCGGACGATAGTTACCTAAAACAGCTGGGTCCAGGGAAGGCTTCTTGAGGAGAGGTCTCACCACCGCCTCTTTCAAGGCGGCAGGAAAGACCCTTTCTACTGAAGCAGTAGGCGTGAACTTAAATGGACTCCAGAGGATGGTAGAGGATAGGAAGGCCTGGAGGAACGTTGTCCATGGGGTCGCGATGGGTCGGACACGACTTTGCAACTAACAACAACAACAGCAACATATCTAGCAACCAAACCAGCTTTATCTGTCTCTTATTATACAGCTTGGATGCTGCTGATGCAAATTACACAATTTGAGGGCGCAGTCATGTCTCTGTGATTTGTCCAGATTCCTGAGCCTTTCTATGGGTGAAGAAGGCCCTTGGCATGTTCTAGAAACAAATGTTAAAACAAATGGATTTCAACATTGTGCTATGCCACGGTGTGCTTAATAGTGGTGGACTAAATAGCCAGCACTAGGGATTCGAACCACTGAGCTGCCGACCTTTCGATCGACATGCTCAACATCCCTAGTGCTGCCATGTAACGGAGTGAGCTCCTGTTACTTGTCCCAGCTTCTGTCAACCTAGCAGTTTCGAAAGCACGTAAAAATGCAAGTAGAAAAAATAGGGACCACCTTTGGTGGGAAGGTAACAGCATTCCGTTCACCTTTGGCGTTTAGTCATGCTGGCCACATGACCACGGAGACGTCTTCAGACAGCGCTGGCTCTTCGGCTTTGAAACGGAGATGAGCATCGCCCCCTAGAGTCGGCAACAACTAGCACCTATGTGCGAGGGGAACCTTTACCTTTTTAAATAAAGCCAGTTCACTGAGTTTGCACAGCCATTCACCAGCCTTTGCTTTCCAGAAATCTGTCACCTCCAAGTAGGTTAAAATCTGAAGGACCCAGGACTGATCCTCCACATGCCTGGATAGGCAAAGATGTACTATGAGGATCTAGCGGAGAAGGGGTTGGATTAGGAGCAGGGGGATGTGGGTTCCAGTTCTGCCTCAGCTGCAGAAGCTCCCTGGGCAATTCATCCCTTTTAGCCCAGCTTACCTCACAGGGTTGTCACTGTGATCAAAATACACAGTTTGTATTGCACTACAAGTGCATATCTATCTACTCAAAATACTAACACTTTGCATAAGGTACTGACATAGATATGCCTTTAACCTGCATGGGTACTGAACACAAGCTACATTTATGGGTGATTCTGACTGGCTGTTATGCAAGGGAGATATTGGGCCAACTAGATTAAGCCTTTTCAGGAAAGAACATGACCCATTATCAAAGCTGCATCTCTCAACATGCTAAGTAAGCAGAGTTTGCTAGCTTAACTGTAGCTTACAGAAATCTTCATTGGCACTACTAGAATTTACAAGCCAAGCACAAACAAGCAAACCCAGAGGGTTTCACGTGTGGAGTACAAAAATCCAATAGGGGTCGGCAGCCCTGTCCAAGGTAGGCTGGACTACAAAGCTCATAACTGACTGAAGCTGATGGGCTGGGATAGTCGGACTGGGGCGGGCAACGAGGCTGGCCAAAGCTGGCGGCGTCTAAGGTTGGTGGGGCCGTTGAAGAGGCGTTTTCCTCCGCCTCGCTCGGTCTCGAGGCTCTGGTTTAGCTCGGTGCAGATCTTCCCCTCGTGTCGGCGTGAACGTGGGAACCCTTCACAGGCAGAGGCGGGTCGGGGGAGGCGGGGCCGGGGCACTGCGGAGCGGCCAGGGCAGCGCCAGCGGAATCGCGGGCTGCGCGGCTGGCGGGCGGGCAGGTGGTGGCGCCAGCTCGCCCGTCCCCGCCCGCCGCCGCCCCCTCCCCTCTTTGCCTTCGCAGCTCGAGGCGGCGGCGGGACGATGGAGGGCGCTTCCTTCGGAGCCGGGCGGGCGGGCGCGGCGGTGGAGCCCGCGGAATTCGCCAAGCGGCCCCAGACCCTCCTCAGGGTCCTCGCTGGGGTAAGAGCCCCCCTTCCTCCGCCCCCGATGCCCTTTGCTGCCCCCGGGAAAGGGAGCGACGGCTCAGCGCGGGAGCCGCTTGGCTCCTCTCGCCTTCCTTGGCGCGGGGGTCCTGAGGCATCCTCCTTGTCCCATCACCCGCAGCCAGCCTGGTCTTTGGGGCGCGCCAAGCGGGAGCCGGGCAGGTGGGTGGTGGGAGAAGGGGAGGGCTGGCCAGCCCCCTCCTGCCGCTCCTCCAGCCATCCGATTGTGCCCCGGAGGTCCCCATCACCTGCTCCCTCCTCCCCCCGCTTTGCCTTGGGAGCAACAAGCAGGCGCCCTTTGCAGTCAGCCGGAGACGCGCGCCCCCCCCCCGGTCCTCGCCGTGCCAACCCGCCCTGCCCAGCCCGGCCCTGCCGGTCGCCATCCCCGAAGCCAGACGTGACGGAAGCGCCGATTGCGGCATCTCGGCCAGCAGCCTCTCTGCTAAGGGGGCTCCTCCCGGCTGCCGGCTCAGCTGCGGGGAAGCGAGCAAGTCTCCCGCCAGGCTGAGAGGAAAGGAGGGCAGCGGCCGCCTTCGGGGGAGCGGGCTCGGGGCTTGGACGGGGTCCGCCGGGGAAGAGCTGCCCTCCTGCCCCATTTCGGCGGCGATGGGAGTCCCCGGCCCCTCCTTTGCGAGGCCGCTTCTTCTGTGCTCTCCTCCCCGCCTTAGGTGGCCTTTCCTGCCGAGACCCCCAAAGCGGCTGCGATTCTGCTGCATCTTTTGAAGGGCAGAAGTGATTTCCTCGCAGTTTGTTTGGGTGAGGAAGGCGGTGGGCATTTAGGTAATGTTATTAATATACTACAGGCAATTATCTGAAATACTACCAGGAAGATAATTAAAAAGAAAAGGACTGAAAATCTATATTGGAAAAACACCGGGTGTTGTTGTTGTTGTGGAAACCTGTAATCTTTGGTTTAATGTTTTAAGTCAATGAGAAACACTGTCATGAAGCATACAGTACTTTGAAGACAGGTTTTCTTTCATAACCTGGATGTGTTAACTCAGACTGAAGAATAATTCAGAGGAGGCTGTCATCTGAGCATACACAGAGTATTGTATATTCTCCACTTCCTCAGACCACTGACCACATTCACAAGGAAACTCATTTCCTTAATTAACCCATTTTCTGGACCTGCACAATATTATGAATGCACTAAATTGTGATGGGTCTGAGCCATATAATAAACCAAATTAAAATTAGCCAAGAGTAGCATTTGAATGCATGCAGTCACTAGACCAGTGTTTCTCACGCTTAGTGACTTTAAGATGTGTGGACTTCAATTCCCAGAATTCCCCAACTAGCATTTCCTACCTCAGCTTGCTGGCTGGGAAATTCTGGGAGTTGAAGTTCACATAGCGTAAAGTTGCCAAGATTGAGAAATACTTCATTCGACCTTTACCTGGTCTATTTAAATGTTTTGGCTTTATTCAGGTATGGATTATCTTCTAGAAAATAAATGTGTTTATGGACAGGGGAGAGGGAGAAATAATGTATGGTCATGAAAGGAAAGAAAATTATCTGTGACAGTAACAGAATGACATTGTCGAAGGCATCTGTGTTGTGTGTAAGAACAGCAACACATTTGTAGCCAGGGGCTCTATTGTTTAAAGATCATCTTTTCAGCCTTTAGGGTTCTTGTTCATTTCTCTGTACTTTGAGAGGGTCAGTAGAAACCAATAAAATAGGTTTGATAAGCATGTTCACACTATTGCCCTGCTCAGGCTGCACCTATAAAGAGGATGCAGTCTAGGGGGTTCCAGCGCCCCAGAGAGGAACTGGCCACTCAGACACAGCTGCAAGTTGAGGCTGATCAAATCCAGAAAGATCCTCTTGGCAGCCCTCATTTTAACTCCTGCACCCCACCCACCTCCTGAATATGATTGCCCGTTTCTGAACAGCACTTGCTGCTATCTTCTATTTTGTGGTCACTCTCACAAAATGACTGCCATGGGCTGGGCTTATTAATGGCTGAGCTCCCAAAATTTATTTATTTATTTATTTGATCGTATTTATATACCGCCCTATCTCCCGAAGGACTCAGGGCGGTTTACAGGCACTTAAAAAACACATAAATACAATATAAAAACAGTTAAAAAACTTATTCTAAAAGCCCAATAATTAAAAATATAGAAATAAAACCCAATTTAAAACCCATAAATTTAAAATCTAGCTCAGTCCTGCGCAATTGAAGGTCCGCAAGCTGACGAAGTCCGGGGGGTAGTTCGTTCCAGAGGGTGGGAGCCCCCACAGAGAAGGCCCTTCCCCTGGGCGTCGCCAGACGACATTGCCTCGCTGACGGCACCCTGAGGAGTCCCTCTCTATGAGAGCGCACAGGTCGGTGAGAGGTATTCGGTAGCAGAAGGCGGTCCCGTAAATAACCCGGCCCTATGCCATGGAGCGCTTTAAAGGTGGTCACCAAAACCTTGAAGCGCACCCGGAAGGCCACAGGTAGCCAGTGCAGTCTGCGCAGGATAGGTGTTATGCGGGAGCCACAGGGGGCTCCATCTATCACCCGCGCAGCTGCATTCTGGACTAACTAGCCTCCGGATGCCCTTCAAGGAGAGCCCCATGTAGAGAGCATTGCAGTAATCCAGGCGAGACGTCACGAGTGCGTGAGTGACCGTGCATAGGGCATCTCGGTCCAGAAAGGGGCGCAACTGGCGTACCAGGCGAACCTGGTAGAACGCTCTCCTGGAGACGGCCGTCAAATGATCTTCTAGAGACAGCCGTTCATCCAGGAGGACGCCTAAGTTGCGGACCCTCTCCATCGGGGCCAATGACTCGCCACCGATGGTCAGCCGCGGATTTAGCTGACTGTACCGGGATGCCGGCATCCACAGCCACTCTGTCTTGGAGGGATTGAGCTTGAGTCTGTTTCTCCCCATCCAGACCCGTACGGCCTCCAGACACCGGGACAGCACTTCGATAGCTGGCCATGATCATTTCCCGAATGCTCGGAAATAAGTAAGATTGCTCCCCTCGAAATGCTTCTATCAGCTTGATTGGGTTTTTGCCTTTTTTTCTGGGCAAGTGACTGGGTTCCCAAACTAAGTTAAAATCAGGAAAATTCACCAATACATGGTGAAAGTTGGCAACAGTCTGCCCACTCGTCTTCTGAAAAGCTGACTGTTTTTTCCAGAGCTGCGGCAGCTGCAAAGTGGGTAAGCAGCCCCTCTGTATGTTTTCGAGGCCTGCAATAAACATGTTGAGCAGCCCAGAGTCTTGGTGTGTTCCCAGCCTCACTTTACCCAAAGGGTTTCTGCAGGCCCTCAAGCTTTCTCTGTGTCATATGGGATTGCTTGCTGTTGCTAAACTTTGCATTAGTACTACACGCAGTACAAAGTTTATTACCTTGTCAACAAGGATTTTGCTGGGGACTTCATTAAATTCTTAAGAATGCTGTTCTCAGCCACAAGATGCAAGGATAACTGAGTCATCCAACCTGCAGTGAGTGAGCTTCCATAAAGTGGATGCTGACTGAGCTCAAGAGGTGAAGGAAGCCAAATTTAGTAGTTTCACAAGCTGGAATCTCCCTCAGAAATTCCTCTGCTTGAGAACAGCAATGTTCAGGTCCTCAGTGAAGCAGTTCTGGTGTGATGACATGCTCCTTGGCTATTTCTTCCCTCCAAATGTGGCCTTTCCTTATATCGAATTTGCTTTCCTCTTCATTTTTTGGGGAGGAAAGTACATGAATAAAGAATAATGGAAGGGACTTTGGAAGTCTTTAGTCCAACCTGCTGCTCAAGCAGGAGACCATAGTCCATTTCAGACAAATGGTTCTCCAGTCTCTTTTTAAAAAGCCCCCAATAAGCACCCACAACTTCTGGAGGCAAAACCAAACAAGCTTGGAATCCAATCTGGGTCAGTCACCGGAAACAGAGGTTTAGTCTTCTGAGCTTTTGGGTTCGTGCTGAAGCAGGTAACATTTTGGTACAGAGAATTTCTGCAAGGATGCGTTCCAGCACAAGATTGGTTTGTTTCTTCTATGTAAAAATGGCTGTAATAATATTGCTACAGGTAGTCCTTGACTTGCAACCACTCCTTTAGCAATCATCTGAAGCTACAATGGCACTGCAAAAAGTGACTTCCAACCAGTCCTCACTCTTATGACTGGCACAGCTTCCCCATTACCACATGATGAAAATTTGGGTGCTTGGCAACCAGCAGGTATTTATGATGTTTGAACAATCCCAGGATATATGATCGCCTTTTGCAATCTTCCCAAGCTGGTTTCCAATAAGCAAAGTTAATGGGGGAAGCTGAATTTGCTTAATGACCACATGATCCACTTAACAACTACAGGTTGTCCTCAACTTACAGCAGTTCACTTAGTGACATTTTGAAATTATATCATCACTGAAAAAAGTGACATGACCATTTTTAACAGTTACAATCATTATAGCATCCCCGTGGTCATGTGATTAAAATTCAGATGCTTGGCAACTGACTCATATTTATGACCGTTGCAGTGTGCAGGGATCATGTGATCAAGTGAATCCAGATTCACTTAACAAATGTGGCAAGAAAGGTCATAAAATGGGGCAAAACTCACTAAACAAATGTCTCCCTTAGCAACAGAAATTTTGGGCTTGATTGTGATCGTAAGTTGAGGACTACTTGTAGTGATTCAGTTAACAATTGTGGAAAAAAGATCATAAAATCATAGTTGTTTTTAAGCCAAAGGGCTGTGGTTCTGTCTTGAGAAGCTTGTAGATTTCACCAAAGAAAGAAACAGTGACTTAAGAACTAGAGACAAATCAGAACATAGTTCCATCAACGATGCCAGCAGAGTTGGATTCTGGGTAAGGTGCATTTCTAGAATCACAGAATGTAAAGGCTGGAAGGCTTCTTGAGATTTTCTAGTCCAACCCTCTGCTCAGTGTAGAAATCCACTACAGCATCCATAGCAGCCATCCAGCCTCTATTGGAACACCTGTAATGAAGAGTCTAGTACTACTTCCTAAGGCACCGTCTTTCATGGTTGAGCACCTCTTACCATTATGTGATTCTTCTCAACATCCATTTGAAATCTACTTTCTTGTAAGTTAAGTCCATTATGCATAGATGCAGAATAGGCAGCACCTGGCTGAACTGTAGTATCTGTGGGAGGGATCTCGGTGTCCTAGTGGATCCCCACTTAAAATATGAGCCAGCAGTGTGCTGCAGCTGCTGAAAAGCCAGAACAATCCTGGGCTGCATCAACAGAGGGATAACATCAGGATCACAAAAATTGGTGGTACTGCCCTATACTGAGGTCACACTTGGAATATTGCATCCAGTTTTGGTCACCACCATATAGAAAAGATGCTGAGGCCCTGAAGAGTGTGCAGAGAAGAGCAACAAAATAGGTCTGGAGGCTAAATAGTATGATATACACTGATGATGTTACTTAATTTGGTAATGAAACGTCTGCAAGAAAACCATCAAGTTGAGAGAACACCAAGGATCCCACGGTTAACCCTGAGCTATAAATATTCTCTTCTATGGGAGCTAGGTACGTTTAGCCTATTGAAGAAAAGGATTGGTGGGAACGTGATTACTAATTTCCAGTACTTGTGGGGCTGTCACAGAGGAGAGAATCTACTTATTCACCAAAGTATCAGAAGGCAGGACAAGAAGTAAAGGGTGGAAGTTCATTGAACAAAGATCCAATCTAGAAGGAGAAATTTCCTGACAGTAAAAACAATTAATCGGTGTGAGTGCTCCATCATTGGAGGTTTTCAAAAATAGATTGAGCAACAATTTGACTAGGATGCTACAAGGTCTCCTGCCTTTAGCAGGGGGTTGGACTAGAAGACATCCAAGGTCCCTTCCAGCCCTTTTTTATGTTCTAAAAAGTTCAGATTTGTCCCAGCCTCTGAATAGTTCCTCCTTCTACATGAAATACATACAAGTCACCAATTATATCTACCTTTCTCATAACTTTTTTCTTCCAGGACAGGTCCAGGACATGCTCCAGTTCAGGGGTGGGTTCCACATACCTTTGCTGCTGGTTCTCAACAGGAGTATGCGCGCTCACTTCACTTGTGCACGGCACTTCTGTGCATGTGCAAAGCATCCGTGATGATGTCTGGGCGGGTGGGCAGAGGCTCCTGCTGCCATAACTACCAGTTCGCAAGTTCCAGATCAAACCGGTAGCAACCCACCACTGCTCCAGTTGGTCAGTTTGTCCAGTATGTTCTTCGTAAAATATGGTGGCCAGAAGTGGACACCATGTTCTAGCTATATTTGTATAACCAATGCAGAATAGAGAAGAACGGGCTCGTTTAAGACTCTTCCAAAGCAGCCCTGCTGAACCGCTACGGAGGGAGGGAGAGCGGGCCGGCTAGGCTCGGGAAGGCAAAACGGGAGGCGTTCGCCCACCGGGATAGACTGCTGCTGGAGCTGGAGGCTCAAGGAAGGGAAGGGAGGGTGGCTGAGGACGGGCTCGTTAAGGCTCTTCCAAAGCAGCCCTGCTGAACCGCCACGGAGGGAGGGAGAGCGGGCCGGCTAGGCTCCAGGAAGGCAAAACGGGAGGCGTTCGTCCACGGGATAGACTGCTGCTGGAGCTGGAGGCTCGAAGGAAGGAAGGGAAGGGAGGTGGCTGAGGACGGGCTCGTTAAGGCTCTTCCAAAGCAACCCTGCTAAACCGCTACGGAAGGGAGGGAGGCGGGGCCGCAGTAACTGAGAAAAGCCTGACGAGGCGGCTGGGCTACCTTCTGGCCTCGCGAGTCGGCCGTCCGTCCGTCCGTCACTTCTCGGCTCGGCAGCGGTTTTGAAAAAGGTTCCGTCGCTGGGTTTCGGGACTTTTGTTTTTTTAAAAAACACCACCTTCCCTTTTCTCCCTAGTTGAGGCGTTTTCCCAGTTCCTGTTTTTTCCGCCCTTGCCTGTTGAGTTTTACCTGACAAGTTTCTTGCGCTTCCTCGACCTCCCTCCTCCCTCCGTCCTTTCCTTCCCCTCCCTCCCTCCCTGTCTTGTTTGTAGCCCCAGCGTCCCCTTTCGGTTGTATTTAAATCCAGAGCTTGAAACCTCCTCAGTGGGAGGAGAGGAAGCGTCGATTTGGCAGCTGACCGCACTTGCACGGGCTGGGTAAGGAGAGCCCTAGGCGGCCTGCGGCGCGGGGAGGAGAAAAGAAGAAGCAGCCAAGAAAAAGGGGTGGGGTGGGGTGGGGAAATGAATTTAGGAGGCGGCGTGTGTGTGTGTGTGTGTGTGTGTGTGTGTGTGTGTGTGTGTGTGTCACTCTCCGTCCATGAGGAATGCCAGCTATTTCTTTGAAGGCGGTGTGTAGCCAGGCGCCTCCTTCCTTCGCTTGAAACCGGGAGGTTTTCACTCTTCGCTCCCTGCGTGTGTATTTGTCAACAATTATAACTCTTCGGTCGGGGTCCCTTGCCTTGCCTCGCCTCTCCTCGTGCCCTCTCTGTCAACGCTGTCAACAATTATAACTAGCGGGTAATTGTGCGTGAGGGGTGTCTTGGCGTGTGTCCACATAGGAATAAAATGCGCATGCGCGCACTAACGAGAGCTAGCTGCCTGCGGTAGAAAGGACTGGCTGCAAGAGGAAGGGCTGAGCGGCTTATTCGGTATAAGCCGAGCTTTTCAGCACAAAAAACGTGCTGAAAAACTCGGCTTATACTCGAGTATATACGGTAAGTTAAAATCAGGAAAATTCACCAATACATGGTGAAAGTTGGCAACAGTCTGCCCACTCGTCTTCTGAAAAGCTGACTGTTTTTTCCAGAGCTGCGGCAGCTGCAAAGTGGGTAAGCAGCCCCTCTGTATGTTTTCGAGGCCTGCAATAAACATGTTGAGCAGCCCAGAGTCTTGGTGTGTTCCCAGCCTCACTTTACCCAAAGGGTTTCTGCAGGCCCTCAAGCTTTCTCTGTGTCATATGGGATTGCTTGCTGTTGCTAAACTTTGCATTAGTACTACACGCAGTACAAAGTTTATTACCTTGTCAACAAGGATTTTGCTGGGGACTTCATTAAATTCTTAAGGATGCTGTTCTCAGCCACAAGATGCAAGGATAACTGAGTCATCCAACCTGCAGTGAGTGAGCTTCCATAAAGTGGATGCTGACTGAGCTCAAGAGGTGAAGGAAGCCAAATTTAGTAGTTTCACAAGCTGGAATCTCCCTCAGAAATTCCTCTGCTTGAGAACAGCAATGTTCAGGTCCTCAGTGAAGCAGTTCTGGTGTGATGACATGCTCCTTGGCTATTTCTTCCCTCCAAATGTGGCCTTTCCTTATATCGAATTTGCTTTCCTCTTCATTTTTTGGGGAGGAAAGTACATGAATAAAGAATAATGGAAGGGACTTTGGAAGTCTTTTAGTCCAACCTGCTGCTCAAGCAGGAGACCATAGTCCATTTCAGACAAATGGTTCTCCAGTCTCTTTTTAAAAAGCCCCCAATAAGCACCCACAACTTCTGGAGGCAAAACCAAACAAGCTTGGAATCCAATCTGGGTCAGTCACCGGAAACAGAGGTTTAGTCTTCTGAGCTTTTGGGTTCGTGCTGAAGCAGGTAACATTTTGGTACAGAGAATTTCTGCAAGGATGCGTTCCAGCACAAGATTGGTTTGTTTCTTCTATGTAAAAATGGCTGTAATAATATTGCTACAGGTAGTCCTTGACTTGCAACCACTCCTTTAGCAATCATCTGAAGCTACAATGGCACTGCAAAAAGTGACTTCCAACCAGTCCTCACTCTTATGACTGGCACAGCTTCCCCATTACCACATGATGAAAATTTGGGTGCTTGGCAACCAGCAGGTATTTATGATGTTTGAACAATCCCAGGATATATGATCGCCTTTTGCAATCTTCCCAAGCTGGTTTCCAATAAGCAAAGTTAATGGGGGAAGCTGAATTTGCTTAATGACCACATGATCCACTTAACAACTACAGGTTGTCCTCAACTTACAGCAGTTCACTTAGTGACATTTTGAAATTATATCATCACTGAAAAAAGTGACATGACCATTTTTAACAGTTACAATCATTATAGCATCCCCGTGGTCATGTGATCAAAATTCAGATGCTTGGCAACTGACTCATATTTATGACCGTTGCAGTGTGCAGGGATCATGTGATCAAGTGAATCCAGATTCACTTAACAAATGTGGCAAGAAAGGTCATAAAATGGGGCAAAACTCACTAAACAAATGTCTCCCTTAGCAACAGAAAATTTGGGCTTGATTGTGATCAAGTTGAGGACTACTTGTAGTGATTCAGTTAACAATTGTGGAAAAAAGATCATAAAATCATAGTTGTTTTTAAGCCAAAGGGCTGTGGTTCTGTCTTGAGAAGCTTGTAGATTTCACCAAAGAAAGAAACAGTGACTTAAGAACTAGAGACAAATCAGAACATAGTTCCATCAACGATGCCAGCAGAGTTGGATTCTGGGTAAGGTGCATTTCTAGAATCACAGAATGTAAAGGCTGGAAGGCTTCTTGAGATTTTCTAGTCCAACCCTCTGCTCAGTGTAGAAATCCACTACAGCATCCATAGCAGCCATCCAGCCTCTATTGGAACACCTGTAATGAAGAGTCTAGTACTACTTCCTAAGGCACCGTCTTTCATGGTTGAGCACCTCTTACCATTATGTGATTCTTCTCAACATCCATTTGAAATCTACTTTCTTGTAAGTTAAGTCCATTATGCATAGATGCAGAATAGGCAGCACCTGGCTGAACTGTAGTATCTGTGGGAGGGATCTCGGTGTCCTAGTGGATCCCCACTTAAAATATGAGCCAGCAGTGTGCTGCAGCTGCTGAAAAGCCAGAACAATCCTGGGCTGCATCAACAGAGGGATAACATCAGGATCACAAAAATTGGTGGTACTGCCCTATACTGAGGTCACACTTGGAATATTGCATCCAGTTTTGGTCACCACCATATAGAAAAGATGCTGAGGCCCTGAAGAGTGTGCAGAGAAGAGCAACAAAATAGGTCTGGAGGCTAAATAGTATGATATACACTGATGATGTTACTTAATTTGGTAATGAAACGTCTGCAAGAAAACCATCAAGTTGAGAGAACACCAAGGATCCCACGGTTAACCCTGAGCTATAAATATTCTCTTCTATGGGAGCTAGGTATGTTTAGCCTATTGAAGAAAAGGATTGGTGGGTGGGAACGTGATTACTAATTTCCAGTACTTGTGGGGCTGTCACAGAGGAGAGAGAATCTACTTATTCACCAAAGTATCAGAAGGCAGGACAAGAAGTAAAGGGTGGAAGTTCATTGAACAAAGATCTAATCTAGAAGGAGAAATTTCCTGACAGTAAAAACAATTAATCGGTGTGAGTGCTCCATCATTGGAGGTTTTCAAAAATAGATTGAGCAACAATTTGACTAGGATGCTACAAGGTCTCCTGCCTTTAGCAGGGGGTTGGACTAGAAGACATCCAAGGTCCCTTCCAGCCCTTTTTTATGTTCTAAAAAGTTCAGATTTGTCCCAGCCTCTGAATAGTTCCTCCTTCTACATGAAATACATACAAGTCACCAATTATATCTACCTTTCTCATAACTTTTTTCTTCCAGGACAGGTCCAGGACATGCTCCAGTTCAGGGGTGGGTTCCACATACCTTTATTGGCCAAGTGTGATTGGACACACAAGGAATGAATGAATGAGTGAATAGAATAGAATTTTTATTGGCCAAGTGTGATTGGACACACAAGGAATGAATGAATGAGTGAATAGAATAGAATTTTTATTGGCCAAGTGTGATTGGACACACAAGGAATGAATGAATGAATGAGTGAATAGAATAGAATTTTATTGGCCAAGTGTGATTGGACACACAAGGAATGAATGAATGAATGAATGAATGAATGAGTGAATAGAATAGAATAGAATTTTTATTGGCCAAGTGTGATTGGACACACAAGGAATGAATGAATGAGTGAATAGAATAGAATTTTTATTGGCCAAGTGTGATTGGACACACAAGGAATGAATGAATGAGTGAATAGAATAGAATTTTTATTGGCCAAGTGTGATTGGACACACAAGGAATGAATGAATGAATGAATGAATGAATGAGTGAATAGAATAGAATAGAATAGAATAGAATTTTTATTGGCCAAGTGTGATTGGACACACAAGGAATGAATGAATGAATGAATGAATGAATGAATGAATGAATGAGTGAATAGAATAGAATTTTTATTGGCCAAGTGTGATTGGACACACAAGGAATGAATGAATGAGTGAATAGAATAGAATTTTTATTGGCCAAGTGTGATTGGACACACAAGGAATGAATGAATGAATGAATGAATGAGTGAATAGAATAGAATAGAATTTTTATTGGCCAAGTGTGATTGGACACACAAGGAATGAATGAATGAGTGAATAGAATAGAATTTTTATTGGCCAAGTGTGATTGGACACACAAGGAATGAATGAATGAGTGAATAGAATAGAATTTTTATTGGCCAAGTGTGATTGGACACACAAGGAATGAATGAATGAATGAATGAATGAATGAGTGAATAGAATAGAATTTTTATTGGCCAAGTGTGATTGGACACACAAGGAATGAATGAATGAGTGAATAGAATAGAATAGAATTTTTATTGGCCAAGTGTGATTGGACACACAAGGAATGAATGAATGAATGAATGAGTGAATAGAATAGAATAGAATAGAATAGAATAGAATTTTTATTGGCCAAGTGTGATTGGACACACAAGGAATGAATGAATGAGTGAATAGAATAGAATTTTTATTGGCCAAGTGTGATTGGACACACAAGGAATGAATGAATGAATGAGTGAATAGAATAGAATTTTTATTGGCCAAGTGTGATTGGACACACAAGGAATGAATGAATGAGTGAATAGAATAGAATTTTTATTGGCCAAGTGTGATTGGACACACAAGGAATGAATGAATGAGTGAATAGAATAGAATTTTTATTGGCCAAGTGTGATTGGACACACAAGGAATGAATGAATGAATGAATGAATGAGTGAATAGAATAGAATTTTTATTGGCCAAGTGTGATTGGACACACAAGGAATGAATGAATGAGTGAATAGAATAGAATTTTTATTGGCCAAGTGTGATTGGACACACAAGGAATGAATGAATGAGTGAATAGAATAGAATTTTTATTGGCCAAGTGTGATTGGACACACAAGGAATGAATGAATGAGTGAATAGAATAGAATTTTTATTGGCCAAGTGTGATTGGACACACAAGGAATGAATGAATGAATGAATGAATGAGTGAATAGAATAGAGAAGAACAAAGACTTTTCTTGATTTTGACACAAAACTTCTTTCTAGTATTGCCATTGCCCTGGCATAGGATTTTAGTTTTTAGTTTTTAAATTGGGGTTTTATTGTTTTAATGATATTTTAATTTGGGCCAATTTAATAAGTTTTTTAAATATGATTTTTATCTTGTATTTATTCTTGTTCTATTTTACCTGGCTGTAAACCGCCCTGAGTCCTTCGGGAGAAGGGCGTTATAAAAATCCAATTAAAAATCCAATTAAATTAATAAATAAATTATGCAGCTGTCTTACACCCTTGGCTCATGTTCAGATTTGATCCATCAAGAAACCTAAATCCATGTTCCATGCATTGCTACCTAGTATGGTCCCCTGTATATCTTGGATTTCTTTCTACCCAAAGATTGTGCTTATCCTGTTGAAATTCACAATGCTGGCTTCTGTCCTTTCTTGCTTGTTGCATTTTTTAGCATTAGATCCATACTACATAGCACATTGGGCAGCAAGGGATCACCAGCATTTTTGGTCTTGGGTGAGCACTTCAGCGTCTTCCCATGTAATGTGTTGTGTCTCACTCGCTTTCCCCGCAGCCGGGTCCCTCTTATCTCCTGCCGAATGCTGAGGAATGTCCTGGCATGCCTCCAGGCCCCAGCCCTGGCTCCATGCCCACAGGCCGAGCAAGATGAGGGGTCTTACGTGCCTCCAGCCCCCAACCCTGGCTCCATGCCCAGGCAAACGGAGCAACTAGACGGGCCGGATTCTTACCGGGATAGACTGCTGTTCGAGCTGGAGGCTCGAAGGAAGGGAGGGTGGCTGAGGACGGGCTCGTTTAAGGCTCTTCCAAAGCAGCCCTGCTGAACCGCCACGGAAGGGAGGGTGGCTGAGGACGGGCTCGTTTAAGGCTCTTCCAAAGCAGCCCTGCTGAACCGCTACGGAGGGAGGGAGAGCGGGCCGGCCAGTCTCCGGGAAGGTAGACGGGCCGGATTCTTACCGGGATAGACTGCTGCTGGAGCTGGAGGCTCGAAGGAAGGGCCGCTGCGAAGGGGCGGCCGAGGACGGGCTCGCTTAAGGCTCTTACAAAGCAGCCCTGAGCCGCTAGGGAGGGGAGGGAGAGCGGGCCGGCCAGGCTCTGGGAAGGCAAACGGGCCGGATTCCTACTTCGGGATAGACTGCTGCTGGAGCTGGAGGCTCCAAGGAAAGGGAAGGGAGGGTGGCTGAGGACGGGCTCGCTTAAGGCTCTTACAAAGCAGCCCTGAGCCGCTAGGGAGGGGAGGGAGAGCGGGCCGGCCAGGCTCTGGGAAGGCAAACGGGCCGGATTCCTACTTCGGGATAGACTGCTGCTGGAGCTGGTGGCTCGAAGGAAGGAAGGAAGGAAGGAAGGAAGGAAGGGAAGGGAGGGTGGCTGAGGACGGGCTCGTTTAAGGCTCTTCCAAAGCAGCCCTGCTGAACCGCTACGGAGGGAGGGAGAGCGGGCCGGCCAGTCTCCGGGAAGGTAGACGGGCCGGATTCTTACTTCGGGATAGACTGCTACTGGAGCTGGAAGCTCGAAGGAAGGGGAAGGGGAGGGGCGGCTGAGAACGGGCTCGTTTAAGGCTCTTCCAAAGCAGCCCTGCTGAACCGCCACGGAGGGAGGGAGAGCGGGCCGGCCAGTCTCCGGGAAGGTAGACGGGCCGGATTCTTACCGGGATAGACTGCTGCTGGAGCTGGAGGCTCAAGGAAGGGAAGGGAGGGTGGCTGAGGACGGGCTCGTTTAAGGCTCTTCCAAAGCAGCCCTGCTGAACCGCCACGGAGGGAGGGAGAGCGGGCCGGCCAGTCTCCGGGAAGGTAGACGGGCCGGATTCTTACCGGGATAGACTGCTGCTGGAGCTGGAGGCTCAAGGAAGGGAAGGGAGGGTGGCTGAGGACGGGCTCGTTTAAGGCTCTTACAAAGCAGCCCTGAGCCGCTAGTGAGGGGAGGGAGATCGGGCCGGCCAGGCTCCGGGAAGGTAGACGGGCCAGATTCCTACTTCGGGATAGACTGCTGCTGGAGCTGGAGGCTCGAAGGAAAGGGAAGGAAGGAAGGAAGGAAGGAAGGAAGGAAGGAAGGAAGGGAAGGGAGGGTGGCTGAGGACGGGCTCGTTTAAGGCTCTTCCAAAGCAGCCCTGCTGAACCGCTACGGAGGGAGGGAGAGCGGGCCGGCCAGTCTCCGGGAAGGTAGACGGGCCGGATTCTTACCGGGATAGACTGCTGCTGGAGCTGGAGGCTCAAGGAAGGGAAGGGAGGGTGGCTGAGGACGGGCTCGTTTAAGGCTCTTCCAAAGCAGCCCTGCTGAACCGCCACGGAGGGAGGGAGAGCGGGCCGGCCAGTCTCCGGGAAGGTAGACGGGCCGGATTCTTACCGGGATAGACTGCTGCTGGAGCTGGAGGCTCAAGGAAGGGAAGGGAGGGTGGCTGAGGACGGGCTCGTTTAAGGCTCTTCCAAAGCAGCCCTGCTGAACCGCTACGGAGGGAGGGAGAGCGGGCCGGCCAGTCTCCGGGAAGGTAGACGGGCCGGATTCTTACCGGGATAGACTGCTGCTGGAGCTGGAGGCTCAAGGAAGGGAAGGGAGGGTGGCTGAGGACGGGCTCGTTTAAGGCTCTTCCAAAGCAGCCCTGCTGAACCGCTACGGAGGGAGGGAGAGCGGGCCGGCCAGTCTCCGGGAAGGTAGACGGGCCGGATTCTTACCGGGATAGACTGCTGCTGGAGCTGGAGGCTCAAGGAAGGGAAGGGAGGGTGGCTGAGGACGGGCTCGTTTAAGGCTCTTCCAAAGCAGCCCCTTGCTGGCGGACTACCAGGGGTTCTGGGGGCAACTGCGCCTCATCTATGAGGACCCCCTGCGGGCCCAGACGGCCGGCCAGCACCTAGGAGAGATCCAACAAGGGCCGCACCCCCTCCGGGAGTACATTGCTGAATTCCGGTTGCTGTGCCACGATTCGGACTGGAACGACACGGCACTGGCGGACGCGTTCCAGAGGGGCCTTTCGGAGGAGCTCCAGGATGAGCTGGCCCGGGTGGAGGCTCCGCGGATCCTCGTTGACCTGGTGCCCCTCTGCCTGCGCCTCGACACCCGTCTTAAAAACTTATTCTAAAAGCCCCAATAATTAAAAACTTATTCTAAAAGCCCCAATAATTAAAAACTTATTCTAAAAGCCCCAATAATTAAAAACTTATTCTAAAAGCCCCAATAATTAAAAACTTATTCTAAAAGCCCCAATAATTAAAAACTTATTCTAAAAGCCCCAATAATTAAAAACTTATTCTAAAAGCCCCAATAATTAAAAACTTATTCTAAAAGCCCCAATAATTAAAAACTTATTCTAAAAGCCCCAATAATTAAAAATATAGAAATAAAACCCAATTTAAAACCCATAAATTTAAAATCTAGCTCAGTCCTGCAATTAAATAAGTGTGTTTTAAGCCGGCGGAAGGTCCAAGGTCCAAGCTGACGAAGTCCGGGGGTAGTTCTGCTCCAGAGGGTGGGAGCCCCACAGAGAAGGCCCTTCCTGGGCGCCGCCAGACGACATTGCCTCGCTGACGGCACCCTGAGGAGTCCCTCTGAGAGCGCACGGTCGGTGAGAGGTATTCGGTAGCAGTAGGCGGTCCCAGAATAACCCGGCCCTATGCCATGGAGCGCTTTAAAGGTGGTCACAAAACCTTGAAGCGCACCGGAAGGCCACAGGTAGCCAGTGCAGTCTGCGCAGGATAGGTGTTATGCGGGAGCCACGAGGGCTCCATCTATCACCCGCAGCTGCATTCTGACTAACTGTAGCCTCCGGATGCCCTTCAAGGGGAGCCCCATGTAGAGAGCATTGCAGTAATCCAGGCGAGACGTCACGAGTGCGTGAGTGACCGTGCATAGGGCATCCCGTCCAGAAAGGGCGAACTGGCGACCAGGCGAACCTGGTAGAACGCTCTCCTGGAGACGGCCGTCAAATGATCTTCTAGAGACAGCCGCTCATCCAGGAGGACGCTGTTATGGACCCTCTCCATCGGGGCCAATGACTCGCCACTGATGGTCAGCCGCGGATTTAGCTGACTGTACCGGGATGCCGGCATCCACAGCCACTCTGTCTTGGAGGGATTGAGCTTGAGCCTGTTTCTCCCCATCCAGACCCGTACGGCCTCCAGACACCGGGACAGCACTTCGATAGCTGGCCATGATCATTTCCCGAATGCTCGGAAATAAGTAAGATTGCTCCCCTCGAAATGCTTCTATCAGCTTGATTGGGTTTTTGCCTTTTTTTCTGGGCAAGTGACTGGGTTCCCAAACTAAGTTAAAATCAGGAAAATTCACCAATACATGGTGAAAGTTGGCAACAGTCTGCCCACTCGTCTTCTGAAAAGCTGACTGTTTTTCCAGAGCTGCGGCAGCTGCAAAGTGGGTAAGCAGCCCCTCTGTATGTTTTCGAGGCCTGCAATAAACATGTTGAGCAGCCCAGAGTCTTGGTGTGTTCCCAGCCTGCAGTGCGTCGACCACATCCGCCACACCTGCGCCGGCCAGGCGTCTTCACCCGGCCGTCGCTGTGCCCCTGAGCTGCGGGACTTCGCTGGCGTCTTCAGCGAAAGGAGGCGGACCGCTTGCCCCGCACCGGCCCCACGACTGCCCGTGGACCTGCAGCCTGCGCCCGCTGCCAACGGGACGCCTGTATTCCATGTCCGAGCCGAGTTGGCCACCCTCAGGGGCTTTCTGGACAAAAACTTGGCCTGAGGTTCATCCGCCTTCCAAGTCCCTCTGTCGGCCCCGGTCCTCTGCTCAGTGTAGAAATCCACTACAGCATCCATAGCAGCCATCCAGCCTCTATTGGAACACCTGTAATGAAGAGTCTAGTACTACTTCCTAAGGCACCGTCTTTCATGGTTGAGCACCTCTTACCATTATGTGATTCTTCTCAACATCCATTTGAAATCTACTTTCTTGTAAGTTAAGTCCATTATGCATAGATGCAGAATAGGCAGCACCTGGCTGAACTGTAGTATCTGTGGGAGGGATCTCGGTGTCCTAGTGGATCCCCACTTAAAATATGAGCCAGCAGTGTGCAGGATCATGTGATCAAGTGAATCCAGATTCACTTAACAAATGTGGCAAGAAAGGTCATAAAATGGGGCAAAACTCACTAAACAAATGTCTCCCTTAGCAACAGAAATTTTGGGCTTGATTGTGATCGTAAGTTGAGGACTACTTGTAGTGATTCAGTTAACAATTGTGGAAAAAAGATCATAAAATCATAGTTGTTTTTAAGCCAAAGGGCTGTGGTTCTGTCTTGAGAAGCTTGTAGATTTCACCAAAGAAAGAAACAGTGACTTAAGAACTAGAGACAAATCAGAACATAGTTCCATCAACGATGCCAGCAGAGTTGGATTCTGGGTAAGGTGCATTTCTAGAATCACAGAATGTAAAGGCTGGAAGGCTTCTTGAGATTTTCTAGTCCAACCTGCTGCTCAAGCAGGAGACCATAGTCCATTTCAGACAAATGGTTCTCCAGTCTCTTTTTAAAAAGCCCCCAATAAGCACCCACAACTTCTGGAGGCAAAACCAAACAAGCTTGGAATCCAATCTGGGTCAGTCACCGGAAACAGAGGTTTAGTCTTCTGAGCTTTTGGGTTCGTGCTGAAGCAGGTAACATTTTGGTACAGAGAATTTCTGCAAGGATGCGTTCCAGCACAAGATTGGTTTGTTTCTTCTATGTAAAAATGGCTGTAATAATATTGCTACAGGTAGTCCTTGACTTGCAACCACTCCTTTAGCAATCATCTGAAGCTACAATGGCACTGCAAAAAGTGACTTCCAACCAGTCCTCACTCTTATGACTGGCACAGCATCCCCATTACCACATGATGAAAATTTGGGTGCTTGGCAACTGACTCATATTTATGACCGTTGCAGTGTGCAGGGATCATGTGATCAAGTGAATCCAGATTCACTTAACAAACGTGGCAAGAAAAGTTGTAAATTGGGGCAAAACTCGCTTAACGAACTCTCACTTAGCAACAACATTTTTTGGCCTTCATTGTGATCGTAAGTTGAGGACTACTTGTAGTGATTCAGTTAACAATTGTGGAAAAAAGATCATAAAATCATAGTTGTTTTTAAGCCAAAGGGCTGTGGTTCTGTCTTGAGAAGCTTGTAGATTTCACCAAAGAAAGAAACAGTGACTTAAGAACTAGAGACAAATCAGAACATAGTTCCATCAACGATGCCAGCAGAGTTGGATTCTGGGTAAGGTGCATTACTAGAATCACAGAATGTAAAGGCTGGAAGGCTTCTTGAGATTTTCTAGTCCAACCTGCTGCTCAAGCAGGAGACCATAGTCCATTTCAGACAAATGGTTCTCCAGTCTCTTTTTAAAAAGCCCCCAATAAGCACCCACAACTTCTGGAGGCAAAACCAAACAAGCTTGGAATCCAATCTGGGTCAGTCACCGGAAACAGAGGTTTAGTCTTCTGAGCTTTTGGGTTCGTGCTGAAGCAGGTAACATTTTGGTACAGAGAATTTCTGCAAGGATGCGTTCCAGCACAAGATTGGTTTGTTTCTTCTATGTAAAAATGGCTGTAATAATATTGCTACAGGTAGTCCTTGACTTGCAACCACTCCTTTAGCAATCATCTGAAGCTACAATGGCACTGCAAAAAGTGACTTCCAACCAGTCCTCACTCTTATGACTGGCACAGCTTCCCCATTACCACATGATGAAAATTTGGGTGCTTGGCAACCAGCAGGTATTTATGATGTTTGAACAATCCCAGGATATATGATCGCCTTTTGCAATCTTCCCAAGCTGGTTTCCAATAAGCAAAGTTAATGGGGGAAGCTGAATTTGCTTAATGACCACATGATCCACTTAACAACTACAGGTTGTCCTCAACTTACAGCAGTTCACTTAGTGACATTTTGAAATTATATCATCACTGAAAAAAGTGACATGACCATTTTTAACAGTTACAATCATTATAGCATCCCCGTGGTCATGTGATTAAAATTCAGATGCTTGGCAACCAGCAGGTATTTATGATGTTTGAACAATCCCAGGATATATGATCGCCTTTTGCAATCTTCCCAAGCTGGTTTCCAATAAGCAAAGTTAATGGGGGAAGCTGAATTTGCTTAATGACCACATGATCCACTTAACAACTACAGGTTGTCCTCAACTTACAGCAGTTCACTTAGTGACATTTTGAAATTATATCATCACTGAAAAAAGTGACATGACCATTTTTAACAGTTACAATCATTATAGCATCCCCGTGGTCATGTGATTAAAATTCAGATGCTTGGCAACTGACTCATATTTATGACCGTTGCAGTGTGCAGGGATCATGTGATCAAGTGAATCCAGATTCACTTAACAAATGTGGCAAGAAAGGTCATAAAATGGGGCAAAACTCACTAAACAAATGTCTCCCTTAGCAACAGAAATTTTGGGCTTGATTGTGATCGTAAGTTGAGGACTACTTGTAGTGATTCAGTTAACAATTGTGGAAAAAAGATCATAAAATCATAGTTGTTTTTAAGCCAAAGGGCTGTGGTTCTGTCTTGAGAAGCTTGTAGATTTCACCAAAGAAAGAAACAGTGACTTAAGAACTAGAGACAAATCAGAACATAGTTCCATCAACGATGCCAGCAGAGTTGGATTCTGGGTAAGGTGCATTTCTAGAATCACAGAATGTAAAGGCTGGAAGGCTTCTTGAGATTTTCTAGTCCAACCCTCTGCTCAGTGTAGAAATCCACTACAGCATCCATAGCAGCCATCCAGCCTCTATTGGAACACCTGTAATGAAGAGTCTAGTACTACTTCCTAAGGCACCGTCTTTCATGGTTGAGCACCTCTTACCATTATGTGATTCTTCTCAACATCCATTTGAAATCTACTTTCTTGTAAGTTAAGTCCATTATGCATAGATGCAGAATAGGCAGCACCTGGCTGAACTGTAGTATCTGTGGGAGGGATCTCGGTGTCCTAGTGGATCCCCACTTAAAATATGAGCCAGCAGTGTGCAGGATCATGTGATCAAGTTGAGAGAACACCAAGGATCCCACGGTTAACCCTGAGCTATAAATATTCTCTTCTATGGGAGCTAGGTTTAGCCTATTGAAGAAAAGGATTGGTGGGTGGGAACGTGATTACTAATTTCCAGTACTTGTGGGGCTGTCACAGAGGAGAGAATCTACTTATTCACCAAAGTATCAGAAGGCAGGACAAGAAGTAAAGGGTGGAAGTTCATTGAACAAAGATCCAATCTAGAAGGAGAAATTTCCTGACAGTAAAACAATTAATCGGTGTGAGTGCTCCATCATTGGAGGTTTTCAAAATAGATTGAGCAACAATTTGACTAGGATGCTACAAGGTCTCCTGCCTTTAGCAGGGGGTTGGACTAGAAGACATCCAAGGTCCCTTCCAGCCCTTTTTTATGTTCTAAAAGTTCAGATTTGTCCCAGCCTCTGAATAGTTCCTCCTTCTACATGAAATACATACAAGTCACCAATTATATCTACCTTTCTCATAACTTTTTCTTCCAGGACAGGTCCAGGACATGCTCACCAAGATGGCACACTTCATCCCGTGCAGCGGCTGCCCACCGCCACCAAGACAGCCCATCTCTTCTTGCAGCATGTCTTCTGCCTCCACGGTCTGCGGACAGGGTGGTGTCGGACCGTGGGGTGCAGTTCATGGCTCGCTTTTGGAAGAGCCTGATGGCGCATTGGAGGTGCAGGTGTGCCTGTCGTCGGCGCACCATCCGGAGACCAATGGCGGATGGAGAAGGTCATCGGCATCCTGGAGCAGTACCTCCGGTGCTTCGTGAACCAGCAGCAGGACAACTGGGCGATTACCTGTCCCTGGTGGAGTTCGCCTTCAACAACTCCCAACACACCTCCACCCAGACCACCCGTTCCTGGCCAACTTGGGGTACCATCCGGCTCTTCCTCTGGCGCCCCGGACTCCCGGTTCCCGAGACGCAGACCTTCCTCTCCGAGTTGCACACGGTCCAGCAGATGGTGCCGGCAGCTGAATCGGGCGAAGGAGGACTACAAGCGGGTCGCCGATCGCTCCTGACGGGCAACACCCGCTGGCAGTCGGAGACGCATGTGGCTCTCCAAAGCATCTCCCGTCCGACCGCGGCGAAGAAACTGGACCACCGGTTCATCGGTCCGTTCCCGTCGAGGTGGTCATCAATCCGTGGCCTACCGCTGACCCTGCCGCATTCCATGCCGATCCATCCCATCTTCCACTGGCCTTGCTGGTCCCTGAGGCCCGCTGTGTCCCCTCCGGTGCCAGCGCCACCCGTCGCCCGTCGGCGAGGATGGGGCAGAGGAGTACGAGTGCACAGCATATGCGACTCCGCTGGCTGAAGGGCGCTTCCAATACCTGATTGCGTGGCAGTGGTACGGGACTGAGTTCACTTGGGTCGGCGCCTCCGGCGTCACGCCCGGACCTGGTGCGGGCCTTCCACGAGCAGAACCCGGCCCGACCGCATCCCGATCGTCAGCCCCGGGGGAAGGGCCCTGCAGTGAGGGATAGTGTTGTGTCTCACTCGCTTTCCCCGCAGCCGGGTCCCTCTTATCTCCTGCCGAATGCTGAGGAATGTCCTGGCATGCCTCCAGGCCCCAGCCCTGGCTCCATGCCCACAGGCCGAGCAAGATGAGGGGTCTTACGTGCCTCCAGCCCCCAACCCTGGCTCCATGCCCAGGCAAACGGAGCAACTAGACCCCTCCTCCTCCCCCACAGCATATGAGCCTGAGGAATGTGAATTACCAACAGCTGGAGCCTGGAGAGATCCTCGCTTCAGGAGAATTGATAGGCGGCGTCAGCAAAAGGAAGGGAGGGACAGGCCTGGATGAGTGCTGAGTCATGGAGCTACACCCCATGGCCTATATAAAGGATCTGCTTTCTGGCATTCTCTGAGTCAGGCAAAGTCTACCTTGGATTGCTGAAGTCACTTCCTGGTCTCCTGCCTACCTTGAGAACTTTGCTAGGACTTTGGCAGAGCTGCAGAGGCACGCCTGATACGGACTTCCCCAACCCGGCCGTGAGCGGAGGAGTGGGACACGACATCTTGCCTGACTCCTCACACATCACCATCTATACCACAAGATGGATCAGCAACAGCTGGAGCAGATTGTGCAGCAGCTACAAGCAGATAACCAACTACTGCAACAGCAAGTCGCCTGGCTGACTGCTCAACTGGCTGCTGGGAATGCCCCAGCAGTCCAACCTCCTCCTCCTCCTCCTCAGCACCACAGCCCGGTACTGGTGCCGGAGAGGTTCTCAGGACGGATGGAGATGTTCCCGGCCTTCATGGACCATTTTGGGGTCCCTTGGTACCGTGGACCCTCCGATGAGTGTCGAGACCATCGACGGAGGGAGCTGGTGGCCAGACCCATTAACCGCCATGCAGCCCTTGCGCCTCGCCATCGGGAACCATGTGGAGGCGATTCGCTTCTACGTGACGGCGGACCTCCACTTCCTGGTGATCCTCGGACTGGCCTGGCTGCAGACTCACGACCCTCAGGTGGCCTGGTCACGGGACGCCATCTCGTTCCCCAGCCTGCAGTGTGTCGACCACATCCGCCACACCTGCACCGGCCAGGACGTCTTCACCCTGGCCGCCGCCGAGGAGCCCATGGAGTTAGGAGCGGCCAGGCCTCGCCTGACAGCCCAGGAGCGGAGCCGGAGGCGCCAAGGGGGGCTGTGTTTGTACTGTGGGGAGCCTGGCCATTTCGCCGCCGCATGCCCCAGGAAGCGCGGCAGAGCACATGCGCCCGTCCCCGAATCCCAGCCTGGCCAGTCGGAAAACGGGGCAGGCCCGGCCTCGGGGAAACCCTAGGCTGGGCACGGACCAAGCCCCCGCCAGACATGGCTGACATGGACCCCAGGCCCCCTCGGCACCTAATTTTGGACACCCGGGTCTGGGTGGGTGACTGGCTGGAGGGGATCCTGGCGCACGCGCTGGTGGACTCGAGGCCACCACGAACTTTATGGACCAGGCCTTCATGGACCATTTTGGGGTCCCCTTGGTACCGGTGGACCCTCCGATGAGTGTCGAGACCATCGACGGAAGGGAGCTGGTGGCCAGACCCATTAACTTCGCCATGCAGCCCTTGCGCCTCGCCATCGGGAACCATGTGGAGGCGATTCGCTTCTACGTGACGGCGGACCTCCACTTCCTAGTGATCCTCGGACTGGCCTGGCTGCAGACTCACGACCCTCAGGTGGCCTGGTCACGGAACGCCATCTCGTTCCCCAGCCTGCAGTGTGTCGACCACATCCGCCACACCTGCACCGGCCAGGACGTCTTGACCCTGGCCGTCGCTGTGCCCCCTGAGCTGCGGGACTTCGCTGACGTCTTCAGCGAAAAGGAGGCGGACTGCTTGCCCTCGCACCGGCCCTACGACTGCTCTGTGGACCTGCAGCCTGGCACCCTGTTGCCAACGGGACACCTGTATTCCATGTCCGAGCCCGAGTTGGCCACCCTCAGGGACTTTCTGGACAAAAACTTGGCCTGAGGGTTCATCCGGCCTTCCAAGTCCCCTCTGTCGGCCCCGGTCCTCTTCGTGAAGAAGAAGATGGGGGATTTGTGCCTGTGTTGCGACTACCGCCGGCTGAACGCCATCATGGTGCGGAATCGCTACCCCCTGCCGCTCATCCCGGAGCTGATGGACCGGCTGCGGGAGGCCTCAGTCTTTACCAAGCTTGATCTCCGGGGGGCCTACAACCTGGTGCGGATGCGTGAAGGGGATGAGTGGAAGACGGCGTTCGGCACCCGGTACGGACACTACGAGTACACGGTCATGCCGTTCGGGCTGACCAACGCCCCCGCCGTCTTCCAACATTTTATGAACGATGTGTTCCGGGACATGTTGGATCGGTTCGTGGTGATCTACCTGACGACATCCTGATCTACTCCCGGTCCAGGGAAAGTCACCTCCAGCACCTCCGCCTGGTGCTGCAGTGCCTGCGGGAGCACCAGCTCTACGCCAAGCTAGAGAAGTGCTTTTTCCTCCGGACATCCATCGAGTTCCTCGGGCACATCCTCTCACCCGAGGGGATCGCCATGAACCCGCGCAAGGTGGAGGCCCTGTGCAGCTGGGAAGCCCCACGTCGGGTGAAGGATGTCCAGCGGCTGCCAATTACTATCGGACCTTCATCCTGGGCTTCGCCATGCTGACGGCTCCGCTCACCCAGCTCCTCCAGAAGAAGGTCCCGTTCCGGTGGGGTCCCCCGCAGGAGGAGGCCTTCACAGCTGTCAAGAAGGCCTTCATCACGGAGCCCATCCTGCGACATCCCGACCCGCATCAGCCTTTCGTGGTGGAGACGGATGCCTCCAACGTCGCCCTTGGAGCGGTGCTGCTACAGGCCCCGGCGGATGGCGGCACTCTTTTTCCCTGCGCGTACTATTCGCGGAAGCTCAACCCTGCCGAGCGCAACTATACCATCTGGGAAAAGGAGTTGCTGGCTATCAAGGCCGTGTTCGAGGCGTGGCGGCACCACCTGGAGGGGGCCCGGCATCAGGTGGAGGTCCGAACGGACCATCGGAACCTCGAGCACCTCACCACGGCTCGGAAGTTGAATCAGCGGCAGATCCGGTGGTCGCTGTTCTTCGCCCGGTTCAACTTCCGCGTAGCCTACATCCCCAGCGGCCACAACCGGAGGGCGGACGCCCTGTCCCATAAGCCGGAGTACCTGAGCGCCCAGGATCCTCTTCCTCCACGGACAGTGCTGCCAGCGGAAGCCTTGGCCGCCGCCCAGGAACCGGTGGACTTACGAGCCCGAGTGCGAGAGGCGCAGTGCCGAGACACCTGGTCTCAGCAGCGGCGAGCAGAGGCGGGCCCCACATCTCCGTGGACATTGGAAGAGGATGTGCTCAAGTTCTGGGGGTGGTTGTATGTGCCCACTGGACTGCTCCGGGCCCTCGTCCTGGCCCAGTGCCACGACAACCCTGCCGCGGGCCATTTCGGGTTTTTCAAGACTCTCAACCTAGTGACGCGGACCTTCTGGTGGCCCCGGGTGTGGCATGACGTCCATGCCTACGTGACGTCCTGCGTGCCGTGCCAGCAAGCCAAGGCTGCCATGGGGGCCCCTCCCGGTCTCCTCCAGCCCTTGCCGACTCCTGACAGACCCTGGGGGGCGATTTCCATGGACTTCCTGACTGACCTGCCGCTGTCCTCAGGGTTCACCACGGTGTTGGTGGTGGTGGACATGCTCTACAAGATGGCACACTTCATCCCGTGCCGCGGTCTGCCCACCGCCACCAAGACAGCCCATCTCTTCTTGCAGCATGTCTTCTGCCTCCACGGTCTGCCAGACAGGGTGGTGTCGGACCGTGGGATGCAGTTCACGGCTCGCTTTTGGAAGAGCCTGATGGCCGCGTTGGAGGTGCAGGTGTGCCTGTCGTCGGCGCACCATCCGGAGACCAATGGCGGGATGGAGAAGGTCATCGGCATCCTGGAGCAGTACCTCTGGTGCTTCGTGAACCAGCAACAGGACAACTGGGCTGAGTACCTGTCCCTGGCGGAGTTCGCCTTCAACAACTCCCAACATACCTCCACCCAGACAACCCTGTTCCTGGCCAACTTGGAGTACCATCCGTGGCTCTTCCCTCTGGCGCCCCCGGACTCCCCGGTTCCCGAGACGCAGACCTTCCTCTCCGAGTTGCACACGGTCCAGCAGATGGTGCTTCGGCAGCTGAATCGGGCGAAGGAGGACTACAAGTGGGTCGCCGATCGCTCCTGACGGGCAACACTCCCGCTGGCAGTCATAGACTGCATGTGGCTCTCCTCAAAGCATCTCCCGTCCGACCGGCCGGCGAAGAAACTGGACCACCGGTTTATCGGTCCGTTTCCCGTCGAGGTGGTCATCAATCCGGTGGCCTACCGGCTGACCCTGCCACATTCCATGAGGATCCATCCCATCTTCCACCGGTCCTTGCTGGTCCCTGAGGCCCCGCTGTGTCCCCTCCGGTGCCCGGCGCCGCCCAGCGCCGTCGGCGAGGATGGGGCAGAGGAGTACGAGGTGCACAGCATATGTGACTCCCGCTGGCTGAAGGTGCGCTTCCAATACCTGATTGCATGGCAGTGGTACGGGACTGAGTTCACTTGGGTCGACGCCTCCGACGTCCACGCCCCGGACCTGGTGCGGGCCTTCCACGAGCAGAACCCGGCCCGACCACATCCCGATCGTCAGCCCTGGGGGAGGGCCCTGCGGTGAGGGATAGTGTTGTGTCTCGCTCGCTTTCCCCGCAGCCGGGTCCCTCTTATCTCCTGTCGAATACTGAGGAATGTCCTGGCATGCCTCCAGGCCCCAGCCCTGGCACCATGCCCAGACAGGCCGAGCAAGATGAGGGGTCTTACGTGCCTCCAGCCCCCAACCCTGGCTCCATGCCCAGGCAAACGGAGCAACTAGACCCCTCCTCCTCCCCCACAGCATGTGAGCCTGAGGAATGTGAATTACCAACAGTTGGAGCCTGGAGCGATCCTCGCTTCCGGAGAATTGATAGGCGACGTCAGCAAAAGGAAGGGAGGGGCAGGCATGGATGAGTGCTGAGTCATGGAGCCACACCCCATGGCCTATATAAAGGATCTGCTTTCTGGCATTCTCTGAGTCAGGCAAAGTCTACCTTGGATTGCTGAAGTCACTTCCTGGTCTCCTGCCTGCCTTGAGAACTTTGCTAGGACTTTGGCAGAGCTGCAGAGGCACGCCTGATATGGACTTCCCCGACCCGGGCGTCAGCGGAGGAGTGGGACACGACATCTTGCCTGACTCCTCACACATCACCATCTCCACAAGATGGATTTTTAACAGTTTGCAGTTCGGGAAAAAAACTTCTGCACTTTATTTAAGGGCTTAAAGCCATCTATTGAGAAAATTAATTATGAAATTATAATATAAAACTGCCACTAAACATAAAAATTGGATTCTAGAATTATGATATTTTAATTCAGCAACACCAGTGAAAAAGTAGTAAAAATTTAGCCATATATCTCCATTTGATATTTAGCCTACCTTCAGATACAGGTAAAATGAGCAAGATTGTGAACCTTGTTAATATTCCACCTGCAGGAAGTTAGCACCCACCCTTGTCTTAGGAAACTGAAATATTCTAGGAAATATTAAAAGAGCAGAATATTATATTTTCCCTAAAGGAGAAACATGTTTCTAAAGGCAAACTCAGAGCCTCAGCTCCCTGCCGCCCCAGCAGATATTGTGGTGCTAACCTATCTACAAGACAAAGGTTGGGCTAGTTTATCTACAAAAGACATGGTCCTCAGGATACAATAGGATTAGCCCTCACTCAAGATCCAAACCAGGACAAAATTGTGGGAAGTTAGCACCCACCCCTCTCCTAGGAAAGGAAAATATAATATTCTGCCTTTTTAATATTTCCTAGAATATTTCATTTTCCTAAGAGAGGGGTGGGTGCTAACTTCCTACACACCCAAATGTGTATCTGAATGTCCTATGTGCCACTTTGAAGAAACACTTGAGCACTTCCTTCTGTTTGCAAACCCTCCTGTAGCAGGAGATTTTTGTTCACCTTAGGGAACCAGACAAGTGTCTGTAAACTTCCTTGTTTTCCTGGCAAGGAACAGCATCCAGGGCTGGCAGTTACTGCTGCCATTGGCATATTTTCCAGTTGCTCCAGTTTCCATGGGTAGCTCAACCAGCTGTTTCCCATGGCTGTCCTTTAAATTTGGGGGCTTCTATGCTTGTGTAGGGCAGCCATGAATTCAGTCTGTCCCAAGGATCCTTTCATGAAGGATCTTTGTGTGATTTAGCATGATGTGTTATAGCCAGGAGATCACTAGGGTTGACTCGCTGCCGTATCTTTGAGCGTTCAGAGGTTTCGTCTTGAAGTGACTGTCCTTTAGCAGCATCCAGGGGACTTCAGGAATGGCATGGATACAAATGGTCATTTCCAAATCCTCTCTGGCCATGGTAGAGGTGCTGATGTCTTCTGTAAATGGGACAAAATACCTTCCCCAAATTGTGACTGGGCTGAAAAACAAGCTATCCAAGTTCTAGTGGCAGAGTGCCAAAATAGAGACTTTGCTGTGACAAATGGAGCAAAAAATTATATCTATAATCTAAACATACTATTTTATATCTTTATCTCATGTGTTTTGATCAAAATATGATGTGAATGTGCCATACAATAAATAATAACCCGTGTGATTAATATTCCACCCCCCTCAAAAGCTACCAGTCCATGGAAAACAACCCCGAATCTTCTGGGCCCAGGAATTCCCAGGTGGGTGCAGCCTTGGTCTCTTTCTGGGATTCATCCAGGCCAGCTTGGCTTGGGAGAAGCTGCTTCCACAAACTATGCAGCAGTGGTTGGTTTCTACCGGTCAGGCGAACCGGTAGTGGCAGTGGCGGGAGGCTCCACCCACCCACCCAGACGTCATCATAGACGCTATGCGCATGCTCAGAAGCTCCGCACGCGCTCACAGTTCCGAACCAGTAACAAAGGTAAGTTGAACCCACTACTGCTATGCAGACATTCTTGGCTTGAGGCAAGCCAATTCTTTGCCATTTAAGGCATATCTTAAAGGATACCTTATTAGATTTAAGATAGTTGGGCCTTTTCTTGAACTGAATGTTTGATCCCTAAGCATTCCCCCTTCCAAATCAGATGAGTCCCCTAGGGGTGACGTCTTCCAAAGTCCAAAGGCTGCCTAGAATGTTAGGAAGTTGGAAAGAGCCCCATCGGCCTCCTCCTGCTTCCTGCTAACTGGCTTCTGTCTGCAAGATGGCATTGGATTATTTGTTTTTTCAATAGTTCTTTGCAATGCAAAATGAAGTTTTTGTTTAACTTTTTAGCATCATCAATATGATAGGAATTACAGTATGATTAAAGTGCACACACATGCATGCACGCACGCACACACAAACACTATGGCTTAGAGTCCTCCCCTTCCTATCTTTGGCCTTTCAGGTCCATTCTCCATGCTCCCCTGCAGTCTCTTCCTCACTCGCTGGCTTTCCATCAGGCACTTCTTGTATACACTTTTTCCTAGCTGGGTCGTCCTTCACTTTGGTCCAAGGAAGGAACAGCTATAGTTTTGTCAGGTTTCATGGCTGACATTCCTAGGAAGAGAAATACCTCTGTTTATCCAGGGGAGAATTTAACTGGCCAGCATTCATCTAATGCATCAATGACTGAATAACAGATTAACAGAGTTGAAAGTGACTGTTGAGGTCTTCTACTCCAACCCCCTGCTCAAGCAAAAATGCTATAATTCCAGGCAAATGGCACTCTAGTCTCTTTTTAAAAGCCTCAAGTGTTGGAGCACCCACAGCTTCTGGAGGGAAGTCATTCCACTGATTAATTGTTCTCATTGTCAGGAAATTTCTCCTTAGTTCTAGGTTGACTGGTTTCCATCCATTGCTTCTTGACTTGTCCCCAGGTACTTTGGAGAATAGGCTGACCCCTTCTTCTTGGTGGCAGCCCCTCAGATACTGGAATACTGTTATCATGTCTCCCCTCGTCCTTCTTTTCATTAGACTAGATATCTCCAATTCCTGCAACCATTCTTCATATGTTTTAGCCTCCAATCATTGTAACTTTGAAGAGTCTCCACTGCCCACCATGGTTATTTCCTTGGAACAAAAGACCAGAGGCCTCCATGAAATAAACGTGTTGCTTTGCAAAGCATCACTGGTACAAGTTCCAAAAACCAGTCATGCTTTGAAAAGTGAAAGTCCAGTGGAGTAGGTCTCCAGGCAGGGATCTCCTCTATCTCGGCAATGAGTATGAATTTTTCAAAAACTATTATTTTACTTAAATACAGGCTCTGAAGCAACCCAAGGCAAGGAACAGCAGGACAGGAGATTGAAATGCACATTGCTCCATTAAGGTCCCTGCCATCTTGCAACTCTTCTTGGCTTTGTTCCTGAACTTGCCCCAAACTCACCCTTTCCCATCACCTTCACACAACCGTGGCACAGAATTGGAAGACCCTCTGTGTCATGTGGCGCAAGCTGTTACTCGATGCAGAAAACATTTCAGACTGGCTGCACACGGCCTCTCCCACCCATCCACAAGGGGGGAGGTCATGCAAAATGTCTACTTGCTGCCCTTTATCATACATAGAATCTCTGCCTCACAAATCTCGCTGAATCTGTTATCATGGCCTTAATTTGCTCTGAAGATCTTGAGTTGCCTTTCATTTCTTCAGATGCCATAATCTGAGGCCATCCAATGTACCTCAGGTAAATTAATTAAACTGATTATCGAATCTGAACATTAATATAAACTGGATATTCAGTTTGTTTTTGTCTACAATCTAAAGCACACTTCTATATTAGGAATTTTAAATGATGAATTTTCTGCTCACAATGCGCTGAGCACATTCGCACTGGTGCAGTAATTAAAATGTGCCCCTTTCTGATCTTGCCTGGGCTTTGAACTGAGAGGGATGCTAAACAAACCCTTCTGAAGCTTTATAAGATTGTTGAAAAGGTAGTGGCTTCTGCAGATCTCAGGATCTTGACTGATGCCTAAAGTTGCACTAATTTAATGCAGACCCAAACTTCTGGGGAACTGATAAGCAGCTTGGTGTAGGCTGAAGGCACCAGGCAGAACTAAGAGATGGTGAGTTCGAGTTCTGCCTTAGGCATGAAAGTCAGCTGGGGGCCTTGGGCCAGTCCTCTCTCTCAGGGTTGTTGTTGTTGTGGGGAAATATAGGAGGAGGAAGGAGTATTGGCTATCTTCACTGCCTTAAGGGTGGGATATAAATAAATAAAAAATAAACGAGGCTATTTGGAATGGGGAATAGGAGACCCGAGGGCCCTCTCTCATATATTAACCATTGGGAGGTCAGTATTGGTCAGGACTTCCTTCTTCTGTGCAGTCCTGTTATCCAGGTGTTCCTCTTTTTGACAACTTGTGTGTTTCCACTTCACAGTCCAGAGCCCAGTTTCCATTAGGGCTTCTTCCATGCTGCGCCTGAGAGCTGCTGCTCTGGTCCTGCTAAGAAGCTCAGCTTCACAGGGGCTCTGATAGCCCCTCTTGACGTGAGGAGCTTGCAGTCAGGGAGGTCGAAGAGAGAAAAGCGTCAAGGCAAGGAAGGCTTGAAATGGACTTCCTCTTGATTTGCACGATAGAGGCAAAATTGCCTGGTTTTATTTTTCATTGCTACTTCCAACTCTTAACTTATAGGATTGTGCCAAGGATACCTGTGCTGACCGTAGTCCGTTTTCCTCCAAATTATGGACCTTTCCTCAAGTTTCCCTGTGCTTCTCCTCCCTCTTCTAAGGAACAGTTTAGAAGTTCTCCTGGCTTCAGAAAGGGAATCAAGTCTCTCTGACTTACTTAGACATCTTCATATGATTTTCCTGGCCACAATCGGCAACTCTCTTTCCATGGTCTTTTCTTAGAAGTTTCCCCTCTTGTTTTGGGAATCCTCGTGGTTTCTCATCCCCAGAGTAATGTCTTCCATCCTGCCTGGCTTTCTGTGGGGAACTGAGGTTGCCTTGTTGCTGTCCTCCAGCTGGAACCCCTGCTCTCCTCCACTCAGAGGTCAGTGAGACCCTGGCTTTTTCTAGCCTTCCAGGGCGTATTTCCAAGCAGCTTCCAAGCCCTGCCGGTCTCTTCTGTCAGAAATCCCACAGTTCCTCCTGTCCTGTGGCCCCAGGGACTTTCTGTAGATCCCCTCAGCTGCTTTAGTTGCTTCTGCCACCTATGATAGAACCCATCTGCGAAGATGCCCTGATGCAGCATCTGGTGAAAGACCGAAGGTGGACAGATGAATAGAAAAGGCCAGGGGCCTCGGGTGGGGTGGAACATCCATGAAGAAGGATGATAGCCATGTCAAAGCTTTTGGTACATGGGATGTACCCAGCATACGCATATAAGGCTTAGGTTCTGTGATTGTAATGTTCAATCATGGGGTTGAGATCACCACTTGATTTGACACCCCCCCTTAGTTCCCCCCAAGGAGCAAGGCTAAAATGGAGGGCGCAAGATAGCATCTACTTTTAAAATATTCCATCCTAAACTTGTTTCCATAAAGTACCTTGTTCTCCCCTTGACCATCAGCAAATGGCAGCTCTCACTGAAGGCCAGGCTAGAGAAGACCCAGGCAGGATGATGGCCTCTGCTTTGGGCTAACTCTGCCTGCCCCTGTCCTAGAGGCATGTGCTGTTCTCATCAGGTCAAGTTTTAATAGGGATGAGCTTGTACTTGTTTTCCCTCTTCCCTTCCCAAACCTTTCCCCCTTGTGACATATTTGTTGTGACCGAGGCCCAAGTAGTGATTACCAAACACAATTCAGTTTTGAACAAATGTATTTTATTAAAACAGCTGAGAATTAATTCATTCTCAGCTTAGTCCAAAACAAATTCTTTATTTATTCGGCCTTATCACCAACCTTTGTTGTCGGCCTTATCACCAACCTTTGTTGTCTTTGGCAACCTGCCAAAGGCTTTTCTTGGCAAAACCCCCACAAAGTTCAAGAGACACTGACAAGAAGCACTAGAATCAACATTGCTTTTCCACAAAGAACCCAATGGCTCATTGCTGCTTTTTTAAGCCTTATGGGAGGGGCCAATCATCTCCTGGCCTTACCCCTGAGTCGTCCTTTTTGCTTTAGCTACTCTTGCCTTCTGGCAGCTCGTCTCATGCATGCACTAGGAACAGGCTCCTTCTGTTCCTCTGCCTCTCTGCTGTCCACCTCTGGAGGCTCCAGAGTCCGCACATCACTCCGAGATGGCCCTGGCCCCATCTCTGCCTCCAACGCAGAGCCCTTGTCTGGGCCTTCCCCTGACTCCAGGACCGGCCCATCATCCTCCCCATCCTCCTCACTGTCCGACTCCACTGCCAGGTCTGCAGGCTGCTGGCGGACCACAATAGTATGTTTTATACAATAATCAGAGAGTGGAGACCTTCTCCAGATACACAAACAGGCATTCTTGATCCTCTCTTGATATGTTTTAGCATATTTTTTCAGGTTTATATGTTTTGAGGATGGACCAGAAATGAAACATAGTATAATATGAACCTGTTTGGAAAGAGCTGAGTTTTTAACTGCACATTGTTCCTCTCTTTCCTTCACCTGCCTCCCCCCCCCCCCCCGCATTGCAGGTGTTCTCTATTGTGGTGTTTGGCTCCATCATCAATGAGGGTTATGTGAACACAGATAAGTCCCCAGTGCTGCACTGCATCTTCAACAGCAATGAAGGAGCCTGCAACTATGGCATCGCAATAGGACTGCTGGCTTTTCTGGCCTGCAGCTTCTTCCTGGTGATGGACCTCTACTTCCAGCAGATCAGCAGTGTGAAAGACAGGAAACGCATTGTCCTCTTGGACCTTGGCTTTTCTGGTATGTCCGCTGGGATGGAATGAGAAGCTTGACTCACGCAGGGGCTGGTTCATACCATATAGTCAACCCAGGCTTGGGTTCCCTAAATATACTTGAATCCACATAGCATGTGGTGCCAAAATAAACAAGATCATGGCTTTGCATAACAGCCTGGTTCCTCACAGGCTAAATCACGCATCATGAGCCTGACCTAGTGCATCCAGTAAGCATGGCTTTGTGCCACAACTGCCCGTGGACAAAGGCTGGATGGGCTGGCACAAGCGTATCTTACAAAGTGCTTGACCGACTGCAGATGTGTGAAGAAGGACAATGTTTAGTTGTGCTCAATTCTGATGGAAATCCAACCAAAGAAAAGCAAAAACAGTTAGTTCAGGCAATAAAACTATTGTGTTAAAATCTGTTTTACAACTATTCAGATGTTCTTCTTCCTCTCATCTTCTCAGTGTATTCTGAAGGCGTTTGGAAATGGCTTTTACATTTCCCTTAGGAGTGTTTTCCAGCTGCTGCATTCATGGGTGATGACGTGGAGTGGGGGTGCTTTTATTTTGAAGCTTGCCTTGGAATTGAAGGGAAGGGTGAGAAGCCAAGAGGGCTGCAGAACAACAAGAGACAGGACCTTCCTGCACACACTTGGCCCTTTATTTTTGATAAGATAATGCAAAGGTTCTGTCAGACTCCTTTTGAGCATGGGAACCCTAGAGCTCGCCTAATGTCAGACCTGCCCCAATCTGATCCCTTAGGAAAGAAAGACCCTCAACTCCATTCGGTTGAAGCAAAAGGTTTACTAAGAGATGTTGACTGCAGTAACATCAGGCAAGCTCTGGGTTTCCTGCGCTCAAAAGATAAAGGTTTCCAGCCCTCTCCCCTGATCAGTTCCTCTTCAGCCAATCGGACTTCACTGAAGTGGTTTGAGATGTTTTGTGATAATCCACATATTTTCTCAAGCTGCCTGGTCTGAATACATGCTGGTACAAACTGGTTCTGAGCTTCTCTGGTCTTTAACACCTGTCATTCCCCCCTCCCTCTTTCCCATCACATACAAACACACAGCGGTGAAATCCACTTACCTTTGCTACTGGTTTGGGAACGTGAGCACATGGGAGTGCATGCGCGCTATGCACGTGCCTCTTCTGCACATGCACAGATGTTAAAAAAGGGACGTAATGACATCCCGGTGGGTGGGCGGAGCCTCCCACTGCTGGCACTACCGGTTCGGCGAGCTGGATAGAACCAGGGGGATTTCACCGCTGCACACAGAGCTTTATTGACCTTTCTTGCGATAGTTGTTAAGTGAATCATTGCAGTTGTTAACCTAGTATCACGGTTGTTAGGTGAATCTGGCCTCCCCATCGACTTTGCTTGTCAGAAGGTTGCAAAAGCTGATCACATGACCCCAGGTCATGGCAACTGTCATAAGTACATGTCAGTTGCCAAGCATCTGAATTTTGATCACGTGACCTTGGGAATGTTGCAATGGTCTTAAGTGTCAAAAACAGTCATAAGTCACTTTTTTCACTGCCATTGTAAGTTTGAACGGTCCCTAAATGAAATGTTGTAAATCGAGGGCTGCCTGGAGGAGAACTTCTAAATAAAGCATATTACAGTATTGTTAAAAATAACAGAGGGCAACACAGAGTGGAGGTAGTGGGCATGGGCATATGATCAGGGCCCTGCCTCCTTGCAGAGTGGAAGTTCGCATAGAGTGGGTCTCTTGCTCTGGCTGACAGCTTGTGCAATCCAGATGTCCAGCGTGAACCTCCTTCTGAGGACTTTTTGCTGCGGTCCTGGTTGTGTCCTTTGTGATAAGAGAGGAAGCCTCTTCTGTATGGCAATCCTGCTGATATCTGGGTGGGGGGGCGCTGCTCCCACACCTCCCCTCAGACACCTTTTCTTTTAAAGCATAGTCAGGGCTTTAACTGTTCCTTACAGGAATTGGTTTCCCTCCCAGTAGCCCTCCTGTAAACTTACTCCAGTCTGTCCCTATTCATTTGAACTGTAGTGTCCCAAACTGGACACGCTGTTCCAAATGGGGTCCGACTAGGGCAGAGAAGGACAGCTTGCTTTATTCCCCAGGATTTGGGCTCTGCTCCTCTTTATCCACCCCAGGAGAGCATCTGCCTCTCCAGCTGTTCTTAGAGACAGTGCAGGCTGCAGTGCAGGACTTCACCTTCTTCCCTGTTTGTTTTGGCCCAGGATGTGAGGTTTCACTTTACAAGCATCCCCTCCGATCTCTCATCCAGGTCACTGATGGGCAATTGAACCAGACAGAACCCAGGACTGAGAGGTGCAGCGCATTACTGGAAACTAGGCTCAAAGCTGAAGTGGAGGCGCTGGGTGTGGTCATTCAAACAACTGTGGGGCCACCTAACAGTACTTTAATTTAGCCCGTTATATCAAGAGAATTTAAGGAGAGATTTAGAGGAGCTACAACAAAGTTCCAGTTATGCCGTGTTACGCAGCCTCTGATCTACCGAGTTAGAAATTCTGCCCAAAGAGATAAAGTTAGCCAGGCATAATTTGATGGCCACAAACCTTTGCTTAGTCCTGTTAATTGGAGCATGTTGTCTAAGTGCACATAAAGAAGCCTTTGCTCTGATGTGAAGCTGACAACTCCACAGTTGATAGTTGCTCTCCTCTGATCTTCCAGGATGCCAGCAGCCCTCCTAGGATTTGCAAAGGCTGCTCTGAGCGGTTCTGCCTCCATGAGTTCCTTGGTCTACCTTGAAAGCTATCCAACCAACAGGGGTGCTGACTGTTTTTTCTGCTTGACAGGCTTCTGGTCCTTCCTCTGGTTTGTGGCATTCTGCTTTCTGGCCAACCAGTGGCAGCGGACCCCTGCTAGCAAAGGAGCATCACAAGGAGGAGATGCTGCCCGAGCAGCCATTGCCTTCTCCTTCTTCTCCATTATCTCCTGGGTAAGAAAAATACATTCTGGGCTCCCCCTGCCCAGGTAAGGGGTAGCCTTGCAGGCACTAATTGTGCCTTAAGTATGCTATATTTATACCCTTCATGATCCCTGACAAGAAAGGCATCTGTATGTGTATTGGTGCATGTGTATTGTGTATTGGTATGTGTATTGGTGCATGTGTGTCAAAAAGTCAAGATGGTATACATACTTGTGCCATATGATGTATAGAAAAAGGTGGGGGTGGGGGGGCTCTGATTGCACAGTCCTGTTTAATATTTTGGGGCTTTGTGTGGTGTCTGAATTTCAGTGAACAAGACCTGGTGGAGCTTCGGATAAGTTTCTCAAGGTATAGATAGCAATAGCAATAGCACTTAGACTTACATACTGCTTTACAGCCCTCTCTAAGCGGTTTACCCCCAACAATCTGGGTCCTCATTTTACCAGCCATGGAAGGCCGAGTCAACCTGGAGCCTGGTGAGATTCGAACTGCCAAATTGCGGGCAGCTGGCAATCAGCAGAAGTAGCCTGCAGTACTGCACTCTAACCATTGCGCCACCGTGGCTCAGCTAAAAAATTGACAGTTGCCTGATGGTTTAGTGAATAATGGTTTTGTGAAAAAACACATGAGACCTTTTCTGGCATTATGTCTTTTTTTAAAAAAATATTTATTGAATTTTCCAACATTTAAAACACAAAACACAAATTTACACTTGTAACAGCTTTTTCCATATCGGTATCTATATCTTTCGTAACAATCATATTTGCAAAAGTTCTATTTCTATATATCACTATCCTAATTTCCTTATAAATATATCCTTATTTAAGTTATAATTACATCTACCCACAAATTGATAACATATATTTCTTATATATTTTATATTTATATATGTTACATTTTTACATTTTATACCTAATTTTTACGTTTATTCTCAAGCCAAGAATACCATCTATTCCAAATTTGATAGTACTTGGTCTCTTCCCTCTCCTTCATTTCCATAGACAGTCTATTCATTTCTGCACATTCATAGATTTTCCTTATAATTTCCTTATAATCTGGAGGTGTATCTGTTTGTTTCCAATTCTGTGCTAAAACGATTCTACTTGCTATTAATATGCGTAATGTTAAATATTGTAAGTTTTTCCCCATTTTCCCATCGACAATACCCAGGAGAAACAGTTCCAGCTTTAACTCTATCCTCTGTTCGGTTATCTCTTCCAGCCTCTTTCTTATCTTATACCAATATTTATTTATTTAGCCTTGGGGCAGGTCCACCACATGTGGTAGAACGTTCCCTGCTTGTAGCCACATCTCCAGCACTCCAGCGATTGGTTTAAGAACATCTTGGCCAATATGGCTGGTGGAAAGTGCCACCGGTAAAACATTTTATAGAGGTTCTCCTTATAAGAAGCTGACATTGTTGGTTTGTAGTTTCTCTCCCATAATTTATCCCATTGATCTAATTGAATCAGGGATGGGTTCTAAATTTTTTTACTACCGGTTCTGTGGGCGTGGCTTATTTTGTGGGTGTGGCTTGATGGTCATGTGATACTGGGTGTGGCTTGATGGTCATGTGACTGGGTGAGAGTGGCTTGGGAGTCATGTGACTGGGTGGGCGTGGCCAATAACAATAAATAATAAAAATAATAAAGTATACAAAACAATGAAACCAACTTTCACACTTTACACACACACAACACAACACAACTGACTCACACACAATGTAAAAACAGCTGCACTTCACCCAGAATGGCCCCTGCAACAAGCAGGAACCTCACACAGCCACAAAAAGCTCAAAAACCAACTTTCACACTTTACACACACACAATACAACACAACTGATTCACACACACACACACAGACACACAAAATGCCACATACAGCTTTGTGAGATTTGGTGTGTTTGTGTAGTTAGAGTGAAACACTATAGAAATACACCAAATCTCAGAAAGCTGCACAAATATTTTATTTTATCATTTTATTTTATTTATATTTTTTAGATCAGGGGTCTCCAACCTTAGTAACTTTAAGGTTTGTGGACTTCAACTCCCAGAGTTCCTCAGCCCAGAAAGTGGCGTTTAAGTCCACAAGTCTTAAAGTTACTAAGGTTGGAGACCCCTGTTTTAGATAAAAGCAGCTAAATTTAAAACTTCCTTAACTTTAAATTGCTGTCTAAAAAAAACAACTCCTTAAAAAAAACCCAATTAACTATTTTTTAAAGCTCCCCCCATTTACTTACCAATTGGAGGCAGGCAGATTGAGTTGGTCACCGAGGAAATGGATTGTAGGCAGGCAGATTGAGTTGCTAGCTGATGCAACTGATTGCAGCACAGCGAGCCTGAAAGGAGCAGTAATTAGGTAAGTGGGGGAGGGGGCAATTGGGTGGGCATGGGCGAGGGCTGTTGTAAGAAATTGTTAAAAAATGATTTTAAAAGCCTGTGATGATCAGGAAACTCATCTGGGATCGTCAGAGGAAAAAAAGATTTTAAAAGGCTCCTCTGACGATCCCAGCTGAAGTTGCCTCATCGCAGCCCAGAACCTCTTAAAAGGATTGTTTTAACAACCTCTTTGGCTGAAGAGCTTGTAGAAAACATGTTTTTTAAAGGTTCTGGTGATCAGGCAACTCAACTGGGATCGCCAGAGGAGCCTTTTAAAACCTTTTGTTTTTACAACCTCTTCGGCCAAGGGAACTGGTTCGGGGGCATGACCAGCTGGGCATCATTACCGGTTCTGCGAACTTGGCCAGATTTTTGCCAATGGTTCTCGAGAACCGGTCTGAACTGGTAGCAACTCAACACTGAATTGAATAGCATGTCCAAAATTTCTCGCCCAACTAATCATTGTCGCTTTCACATTTTCTTCTTCCATTTTAAATCATTATAGAAAGGTATACATTTTAGTAATCAATTTCTCTCCTGTTCCTAATAGTATTTTGTCAAGTTCCAATTATTCTCCATAAATGCCATATTGTTCCTGATCTTTTTTATATTTTGTTCTAATTTGCAGGTAAGGCCACCAGTCAATTTTTATTCCTTGATTTTTTTAGATCTTTCTCCGATTTTAAATTTTCTTGTTCATCTAGTAATTCCGAATAGTTTACCACTTTGTTTATTTCTAATACATTTGGATAAATTATTGCCTCCATTGTTGATATCCAAATTAGAACTTTCATATAATGGTTTCTCTTAATTTCATCCCAAAAATTTATCAAAGCATTTTGCACTAGATGTCTCTAAAAGTATGTATGAATTTTATTTTTTCCTTCCCACAGAAACGCGTGCCGTCCCAATTGAAGATCGTGACCCTCTAGAGTTAACCTCTTATTAAATTGGACCCAATCTTTAAGCCACATTGCTGCTGCCGCTTGATAGTATAATTCTCAATCCAGAAAGCCAAAGCCTCCTTTGGTTCTAGAGCCCTGTAAAAGTTTAAGCTTTATTCGGGCTTTTTTCCCCAACCAAATGAATTTACCTATTATTTTATTTAGTTGTTCAAAAAATGTTTTCCCCAGTCTTAATTGGTATTGTTTGAAAGAGATATAACAATTTGGGTAGTATGTTCATTTTTATTGTGGCGATTCTACAAATTAAAGATATTTGTAATTTTGCCCAATTGTCTAAGTCTTTTTGTATCTGTTGTACCAACTTATCATAATTGTCCTCTTTTATTGTCGAGCATTTAGCCGCTAACCAAATTCCCAGATACTTCACTTTTTGAATAATTTGAATTCCCAGTTTCTCTTCCAATTCCTCATTTTGCATTTTTGTAAGGTTCTTAGTTATAGGATTTTAGTTTTTTCTTTATTTATTTTGAGGCCGGCCACTTTGCCAAATTCTTCAATTTCATGCACCATGCAGGATGGTTCCCCTCTCCAAAGGATCTTCCATTATGAAAGCCAGATTGTCTGCAAAAGTTTAAACCTTATATTCTTCCTGTTTGATTTTCAATCCTTTTATTGTTCGGTTTTGTCTAATTTGTCTCAATAGTATCTCCAATGATAATATAAACAAAAGGGGGGACGGGACATCCCTGTCTTACCCCTTTAGTTATACTAATCTCCTCCGTTGTTTCCCCATTTATAATTATTTTTCCCAATTGATTCAAATAAATCGCTCTAATCATACCCATAAATTTTTCCCCAAAGTTCATAATTTTTAATTGATTAATAATTAATAATTATTAATAATAATTAATCCCGAGAGGTGCAACTAAGAAAGATCTTAGGGTTTTTTTAAAAGAGCGTTTTAATCGGTTTTTAAGGGGAGGGAGCGTTAGGGTGGGTTTGGGGAAAACCCACCAGGGGGAGGGACGGGGATACAGGCAGATCCTGCGAAGGCTCGCGACGTTACTAGCTTGGGTTCGGGGATGGGGGTGGAGGCGGACGCTCAGTTTCATGTGGGTCATTTCATTAGCATGGTAACTGGGAGGGGCAGATATGGCGGAAGCGGGGGATCATATTATGTTAGGGGAGTGCGTGAACGTTATCTGCGAATGATCTTGCGCTCCTGTCCCTCTGTCTTTTCCCGTTCCCCAAGTGGTCAGGATCCTCAGAGTCTGGACCTTTGGCTGATGTTGTGCAATGCCAGGTCCGTTGCGAATAAAGCCCCCCTTATTCACGATCTTATACGGGAGGAGGGTGTGGACCTGTTAGGCATTTCGGAGACTTGGCTGGGCACAGAAGGGGGGGTGCCCCTGGTTGAAATGTGCCCACCAGGTTTCCATGCATTTCATCAGCCGAGGGCCCAGGGTAGGGGTGGTGGGGTGGTGGTTATTATTAACGAAGGTCTTCGACCGAGGGAGGTCACTGTTCATGAGGTGGGGTCAGGGGATACAGGTGGGTTTGCTGATTACGTACCTGGCTCCCTGCGGCGTGACAGCAGCCCTGCCCGAGCTGCTGGAGGTAATAGCCGAGTTGGCGGTTGATACCCCAGACTTATGGTTATGGGGGATTTCAACCTACCATCGCTCGGTGAATCATCTACTGTAGCTCGGGAATTCATGACTTCCATGACGGCCTTGGACCTGACCCAGTTAGTTGATGGTCCCACTCACATTGGGGGAAACACTCTGGACTTAATTTTTATCTCTGGACAGTGGCTGAATGATCTAGAATCAAGGGACTTAGTCACTCTACCCTTGTCATGGTCGGATCATTCTCTACTTCGGTTGGACATTCGAACCGCTATCCCGCACCACAGGGAAACGGAACCGACACGTTGGTTCCGTCCCAGGCGCCTGATGGACCCGGAGAGGTTTCTGACGGAGCTTGGGCCACTTCCTGAGGACCTAGCCCACAACTCAGCTGAAGAACTAGTGATCGCCTGGGAAAAGGCGGCGGCGGGGGCCTTGGACTGCGTCGTGCCTTTGCGGCCTCTGACCCGGCGCCGGTCTCAACTGGCTCCTTGGTATTCTGAGGAGTTGAGAGAGATGAAGCACCGGAAAAGACGCCTAGAGAGTAATTGGAGAGCCAGCCGTTCTGAACCTGATTGAACACTAGTAAGGTCTCATATTCAGACCTATCTAGTGGCGATAGGATCGGCGAAACGTGAGTATTTCTCCGCTCTTATTGTGTCGGCAGATAACTGCCCAGCAGCCTTGTTTAGGGTGACCCGCTCCCTTCTTACTCAGGGAGTTAGGGAAGACCCCTTGCAAGGCCGTGCTGAGGACTTTGGACAATATCTGCACGATAAAATCGCTCAGATTTGGGATGGACTGGACACAGATTGGGCAGTCTCAGATGGGATGATGGAGGCGGTTCTTGAGGCTGTCATCTGGGAGGAGTTTGACACTGTAGCTCCCGATGACATGGACAGGATACTGAGGAGGCTGAATGCAACCACATGTTTATTGGATCCGTGTTCCTCCTGGCTGGTACTGGCCACACAGGAGGTTACACGAGGCTGTAAAAGGGAATTGTTAATGCTTCTCTGAGAGAGGATGTCTTCCCTACAGCCTCGAAAGAGGCTGTGGTGAGACCCCTCCTCAAGAAGGCCTCCCTGGATCCAGCTGTTTTATCGAACTACTGTCCAGTCTCCAACCTTTGTTTTGTGGCGAAGGTTGTTGAGAGTGTGGTAGCGCATCAGTTACCTCAGTATCTGGATGAAACTGTCTATCTGGACCCGTTCCAGTCCGGCTTCCGGACTGGGTACAGCACTGGGACTGGGTACAGCACTGAAACGGCTTTGGTTGTGTTGGTGGATGATCTCTGGAGGGCCCGGGACAGAGGCTGTTCTTCTGTCCTGGTCCTATTAGATCTTTCAGCGGCTTTTGATACCATCGACCATGGTATCTTGCTGCGGAGGCTAGGGGGGCTGGGAGTGGGTGGCACCGTTTTTCGGTGGTTCTCCTCCTTCCTCTCTGACCGGTCGCAGACAGTGTTGGCAGGGGGTCAGAGATCGACCGTGAGGTGCCTCTTATGTGGGATGCCCCAGGGGTCGGTTCTCTCACCTCTCCTGTTCAATATCTATATGAAGCCGCTGGGCGAGATCATCCGTGGTTTTGGGGTGCAATGTCATCTGTACGCTGATGATACGCAGTTGTACATTTCCACTCCCAACCACCCCAGCGAAGCCGTTGAGGTGATGTCCCATTGTCTGGAGGCGTGCGGGTCTGGATGGGGAAAAACAGGCTTCGACTCAATCCCGCCAAGACTGAGTGGCTGTGGATGCCGGTGTCCTGGTATAATCAGCTGAGGCCATCGCTGTCTGTGGAGGACGAGTCATTGGCCCGCACAGAGAAGGTCCGCAATCTGGGCGTCCTTCTGGATGCACGACTGTCGTTGGAAGAGCATTTGACGGCCGTCGCCAGAGGAGCTTTTTATCAGGTCCGCCTGATACGCCAGTTGCATCCCTTCTTGCACCGGGATTCCTTGTGCACAGTCACTCACGCCCTCGTCACTTCTTGTCTGGACTATTGCAATGCTGTCTACATGGGGCTTCCCTTGAAGAGGACCCGAAGACTCCAATTAGTTCAGAATGCGGCCGCGCAGGTGATAGAGGGAGCGACTGATTGCTCCCATGTAACACCTCTCCTGTGCAGGCTGCACTGGCTTCTGGTGGTCTTTCGGGTGCAATTCAAGGTGTTAGTAACCACCTTCAAAGCGCTCCATGGCATAGGACCGGGTTACTTACGGGACCACCTGCTGCTACCGGCGACCTCTCATTGACCAGTGCGCTCCCAGGTGGAGGTTCTCCTCAGGGTGCCATCGGCCAGTCAATGTCAGCTGGCGGCGCCCAGGGGGAGGGCCTTCTCTGTGGGGGCACCAATCCTCTGGAACAAGTTACCACCAGGTATCCGTCAACTCCCTGATCTTCGGACCTTTCGACGCGAGCTGAAAACATTTTTGTTTCACCATGCAGGACTGGCCTAGTGTTGTTTTAATAAGGGGTTTTATTGGTTTTAAGTTCTTCAACCAGCTCTAAATTTTCCTTTTAAATTGGTCTTAAAAATTGTACTAACTGTCTTTACTTTGGCTGTAAACCGCCCTGAGTCCTTTGGGAGAAGGGAGGTATAGAAATTGAAACAATCAATCAATCAATCAATCAATCAATCAATCAATAAGAAAGTTCCAATTTAAATTATCAAATGCTTTTTGGATGTCTACAAACATTAATGCTAGCTGCTTTTCCGGATGTGCCTCGTAGTATTCTAATGAATTCATAATAATTTTTTTTGGTTCTTTTAGCCATTATTGTCACGAATATTTTGTAATCAACATTAAGAAGTGAGATTGGACTGTAATTTTTAATTTACTGGGTATTTATATCCTCTTTTGGGATAAGTGTTATCAGTGCCTCCATCGAAGTCTTTGCTAGTTTGGCCTGCTCTAGAGCTTCATTATACATGTTCAATAATAACATTTCCAATGGTGTTTGTATTTTTTTGTAGAACTCTGAGGGGATGCCTTCGAGTCCTGAGGTTTTATTTTTCTGCTTCCGAATAGCCTCCTTTATCCTCATCATCGTAATTTTTTCGTTTAGCATTTCTTTCATTTCCTCTAGTATTGTAGGGATATTTCTATCCATTAAACATTGCTTAATGTCTTCTTCCTCTATTCTTTCTTGTCTATAAAGATTTCCAAAGAAATTTTGAGCTATTCTCTTTTTTTCTTCCATTCGATGGTGTATATTCCCCTCTTCATCCTGCAATTGTATTATTAACTTTTTTCTTTGTCTTTTTTCAATTTATAGGCCAGCCATTTCCCTGGCTTATTGGCATGTTCAAAATGCACCTGTTTCACTCGCTCTAAGCTTCTGGGCCATTCCTTCCTGGGAAATCAAATTTATTTTATGTTTAATCAAATCTTTTTCCTCTCTAATTTTCTCATTTGGGGATTCTTGCATCTTAAGTTCCAATTCTTCAAATTTCTCCTGTAATTCTAATTGTTGTTTGTTTTTTCTTTCTTTCTCCTCATCCCATATGCTATTGTTAGTCCTGTAATGTAGGCTTTAGTCATGTCCCAAAGGTTCTGTAGGGTCATATCTTCCTTTAAGTTTTCCTTTAGTTCTTTTTCCATCCATTGTACATACTTTTTCTCTTTTAACACCCCCTGATTCATGGTCCACCTCCCTCTCCTTTTTACTCTTCCTTTCCATTTCAATATCAGTGGATTGTGATTTGCCCATGTATTTGATCTTTACCTCCTCTATATTTTTGCTTAATTCCAAATCCATTCATACCATGTTTAATCATGTGGGTTAGAGGAAAAGGTATGCTGTCTTTTTTGTGAATTTTTCTCCAAACATCCTTTAGATTCAACTCTTGCATCATATCAAAAAAGGTAGTTGGTAGTGCTTTCTTCTTCTTATTCCCCCCCCCCCCAATATATAATCTTTTTTTAGATCTACAACCGCACTGAAATCTCCCAATAAGCAAATGTTTTCCGGTTCTAATTCTACTAGTTTCCTATGTAATTTGTAATAAAATTCCCCCTGGTTAGTATTTGGTGCGTAGATAGCTGCCAATAAAATCCTTTATCTTATTATTATTTCAATTAATAAAATTCTCCCTTCATCGTCTTTGTAAATTTGTCTCAGCTGTAGCCAATCTTTTATATATACTGCTACCCCCCCCCTCTCTTTTTTGATGCAAGAGCTGAGTAAAGATTCCCTAGTTTGGGGGCTTCTAAAATGTGTCCATGCTGTCTTTTAATATGGACTTCTTGCAGACACGTAATGTCTATGTTTTGTTTTTGAAGTTTGGATAGAACTTGCCTTCTTTGAGCCGGAGAGGTTAAACCTCTTAATTTCGATATTAATTTAATTTCTTGTTCCATATTATCATTTGGTAGTCATCCTCATTCCTTTCCTTGGTCTTGTTTTTCATTGCATCCTTGACCTCGCCACCTCTCTTTCCTGTTGTTCTCTTTTGGTCCTATCTTGTACTTCTGTTTCCGACTCCTTTTCTTCTTCCTGGCTTTTATCTTCTATCTCTTTTCCACTCTCCCGTTCCTTGTCTGTTGCTATACATTGATTGTAAAATTCTTGGGCTTTTTCAAGCATATCGAGTCTAATTTTCTTGTCTTACCAGGTTACTAGCAGACCCTTTGGAATAAGCCACTGGACCATAATCTTGTATTTGACAAGTTGTGAGGAGAGGAAATGATAATTTCGCCTCTGCTCTCTCACCCTTCTAGGTATTTGTTTAAGAGTTAGCACTTCTTTCCCTTTATAGGTCAACGATGTATCCCGTGTCCACCTGTAAATTCCATCTCTGATTGTTTTTTGTTTTTTTTGCAAAGCGTACATGCACTTCTTGTGGTAAGTTGTGTCACCGTGCATAGTGTGCACTCTATATAACTCAATACCATTCTGCATTTCAGATTTGTTCATCTGCAAATTATCAGCCAAAAAGTCTGTCATAAGATTCATAAGGTCTTCTTCTTTATTTTCTGTTATGTTTTGTAAAATGCTGATTTTACAAAAATTTATCTAATTTAAGGTCTATAATTGCCTCTTTGAGCTCTCAATTTGCTGCCAACAATCTTTTTTCCATATCTTCCAATTTCTTCTCTGTTTGCTCTGTTCTCACCTCCACCGACTTTAACCTCTGCTCATTTTTAGCAATTGTCTCTTGTATTTCTCCTATTCTATCGTCTAATTTCCTTATATCCTCTCTTATTTCTCCCATATCATTCTTCAGTTCCTCATGGTTCTTCCCAATCCAAATCCATCACCTCCTGAATCATGTTCAATGTCGACTGCATTTGTAAATTCATCAAGGATCCTTCTTTCTCACCTCCCAACATGTCTCCTGTTAGTTTCTGTCCTGCTGGGGAAGATGTCATCTGTGTGGTTTTCTTTGCAGTTTTAATAATTGTTGCCGTGCTTGTCATATCTAGGCTCTTAAAGAACTCTCTCCACAATACCATAAAGTGCCTATTCTTTATATCCTCCAGGAACTGTCTTCTAATAAAAATCCCTTCTACTCTGTTCACTTTTCATATAACTGCTATTAACAAATAAATCTTACCCTTACATTAACATTCCCCCTATAGCTTAGGCGTTAGTCCCCAAGACGTTATTTACTAAGTTAGTTAACAATTAAGTTCTACAATTAATTCTACCACTCTAATTAGTAATACCAATCAATTCAAATCTAAATTCATTTAATAATACACAAGCAGAATATAGTAATTAGAAAATGTATAATCAAAGTATAAATTGTTTAATTATTTAAAATTAAGTTTATCTATCAAATTTGGTCCAATATTTCCTCTTAATCAATATATGTTTATCTGTCTAGAAAATATATAAAATATAAGATATATAAATATTACATAGGTAAGTTAAATGGTAAATAATAGCTATAGATATACACAGTAATAAATAATATTGAATGATCAATATACACAGCTAGCCACAAATATTTCCAATCCAAGGTTTTTCACCGATTTTAAAGAGATCCTTTTCTCTTTGGTCTCACTGTATCATCCGCACCGCCTCCGTTCTCCACTTTCCAAGTCCAAAATCCAAGTTAATATGCAGTCACTTCTACTTCTGTTCATTCTCCAAGCCTTAGCGTCCCAATCTGTATGTCCATAGTCCCTAATCTCTTGATCCCAATCACCACCAGTTCAGTCTCGAAAGGTAATACAATTTCAAACACTCTTCTCATTCAAATCGTCCAATTTCTCTCTCTCTCCTCTTGCTGCCATCTTCTTGATACTTCGCTCCCACCGCCAAAGCGCCGCTTTCCCCCCTTTGGAGACTCACTTGTCAATTCCACCAATTCATGGAAGAAGCCCAGTATCTCACTTTCTGGGATTATGTCTTGAGAAGCTGATGCTAAATTCAGAATAACGTTCAGGTAACATGCAACAAAATGGGTTCAAAGCAGTTCTAGGAAGTCAGTGGGAAAAGTGTAAAAGGGGAAAGCATTAATACATGTTTTTCTCTCTACAAATGGGGAAAATCTAGTCTGCATTTCTTCAGTAAATGAAACAAAGCTTAAGTAGACTAGAAAAGTGTTTTAATCCTTCCTTAGGCTGGGTGGCTTTGGGTCAGCCCCTCTCTCTCGCCTGCTCACTTCTTAGAGAGTTGAGGGGTCACAAACAAAGCATTTTAAAGCAATGAACTTCCAGCTGCCCTTGGAAGTTCCCCGGGCAGAGGAAGATCGCCTCTCTTTTGGTGATTGATGCCTTTTGACCTGTTCTTAATATTAGGATTTTTTTTCAATATTCAGATGACTTTATTGTAACTGAAATACATTATTCTGTATTCGGGTATCTAGATCATCTTTTATGTAATACCTGAAGATGGTCACATTTTCCTCCCTGGCAATCTTTTCTCATTAGATACAGTTTCCAGTCCACATTTATTCAATGGAAAAAAGGAAGTCAGCCCTCACAAAAATGAAATTAAGAATGACACAAATTGATTTATTAGCTTTTTTTCTCAACTCATAGCAAAACACAGTGACTAAGAATAGAAAATTACTATAGATGCTACATCTCTGGTCAAATTCTTTGCTGGAGGTGAAATTTTGCCCTGATATCTAAGCCTCCTTCCCCCAATTGCCTTTTTTAAAATTTCCTGCCACTCTATAGATGTTGGCATTAACAAGTAAAGAGTTCTGAATTCTTTGGAACTTTTGTTTTAAATCTGGAGACATTGATGAGATACTGAACTTTTTTTTTTTTTTAAAGATCTGTAATATATTCTCTAGCAGCTAATGATAAGAATATATGATTATTCTAGGATGATCTAGCCAAGATGGCGCCGACGAAGGCTGCCTCGGTGAAATGCTTTCTAATTGTTTCTTTATTTCTTTTTTTTTTTAATTCAAAAAGTTTTACAAAATTTTCCCCCCTTCCCCCCCTCTCCCCCTCCCTTCACAACCCCCCTCCCCCCCCCGACTTCCCGGAACGAACACAAGGTATAGTTAAAAATAAAACAAACATATGCTAAAAAATTTTCATCCCAACTTAATTATACCCCTACAATCATCAATTCCTAACTTCCCCCGAAAACAATCAAAAATAATACATCATAATCATTCAAAAACAGTCTGATAACTCTTAGTCTGATATCTACGTTGAATATAGTCAATCCATTTTTTCCATTCCTTTAAGTATCTTTCTTGCGTATTGTCTTTCAAAAAGGCTGATATCTTCACCATCTCAGCCAAATTGGCAACCTTCAATATCCATTCTTCTATTGTAGGTACTTCTTTTTTCTTCCAGTATTGTCCTATTAGTAATCTTGCTGCTGTTATTAGATTTAAAATCAATTTAGTCTCAATTACTGTACAATCCGTAATAATTCCCAACAAAAAAAATTGCGGCAGGAACTTTATCTTCTTTTTCAAAACATTTTGTAAGATCCACCAAATTTTTATCCAAAAGGCCTTTATATCCTTACAAGTCCACCAAATGTGAAAATATGTAGCATCATCACAATTACATCTCCAACATTTTGCTTGCATATCTGGATACATACACGATAATTTTTTAGGATCTAAATGCCATCTATAAAACATTTTATAAAAATTTTCCCTCAAATTCTGTGCCTGCGTGAATTTAACATTTCTAACCCAAATTTTTTCCCAAGTTTCCAATAATATTGGCTCCTGAAAATTTTGTGCCCACTTTATCATACAGTCCTTTACCAAGTCCCTTTCAGAATCTATTTCAAGTAACACATTATACAATCTCTTTATATGCTCCTGAGACTGATTTCTAATTTGCTTTACCAAATTTCTCTCGTTCTGCTCTATTTTCTGATCTTCCTTCCATCTAGCACGTAGTTGCTCATATTGAAACCAAGTATAATTTTTCCCTTCCTCTTTTAATACGTGCAGAGATTTTAATTGCAAATTACCTCTTTCAGTATACAAAAGATCTTTATATGTAATCATTTCCTGATTATGTTCTATATTTATATTCTCTATTGTATGTCTAGGACTTGCCCATATAGGAACCTTATAATTTAGTTTATAAGAGTATTTTTTCCAAACACGCAGAAGAGCAGTTCTTAGCACATGATTTTTAAAGGCCTTATCCACTTTTTTGTCATAAATTAAATATGCATGCCATCCATATAGCAAGTCATAACCTTCTATATTCAAAATTCTTTCCTCCGTTAAATTAAACCAATCACTTATTGCAGAGAGCAGCTGCTTCATAGTATAATTTAAAATTGGGCATTTTTAAACCTCCCCTTTCCCGAGAATCTTGAATTATTTTCATTTTAACCCTAGCTTTTTTACCTTCCCATATAAATTTGTTAATTCCCTTCTGCCATTCCTCAAGATTCTTATCTTTCTTAATTATTGGTATCATCTGAAAGAGGAATAAAAATCTAGGTAAAACATTCATTTTAATAGCAGCAATTCTCCCCAGCAAAGATAATTGCAATTTTTTCCAAACAATCAACTCCTTCTGAACTTTTTGCCATAAAACCTCATAGTTATTCTTATACAATTTCACATTTGACGATGTAATATAAACCCCTAAGTATTTAACCTTCTTTACAATTTCAAATCCTGTTATTTCCTCTAGTTTTTCTTTCTGTTGTCTGGCCATATTTTTTATTATCACTTTTGTCTTTTTCTGATTTACCTTAAACCCTGAAACCTTCCCATATTGATCAATTATTTCCAACAAAGATTTACTAGAATTTATAGGGTTTGTTAAAGTAATCACCAGGTCATCTGCAAAAGCTCTTAGCTTATATTCATGTTGCCTAACTCTAATTCCCTCTATCTCCTTTACTTCTCGTATTTTATCCAATAATGGTTCTAGAGTTAAAATAAACAATAATGGTGATAAAGGACATCCCTATCTTGTTCCTTTCGCAATCTTAAAAGGTTCTGTTAAGCTACCATTGATTATAATCTGTGCTGTTTGCTCTCCATAAATTGCCCTAATTATTCTTAAAACCATCTCCAAATTGCATCTTTTCTATTAATTTAAATAAAAATCCCAATGCAATCGATCAAAAGCTTTCTCTGCATCGAGAAAATAAATGCTGCTGGAATAAAATTTTCTTTTCTAAATACACCAGTAAATTAACAATCTGCCTAACATTATTCCTCATCTGTCTCCCTTTTATAAATCCAGATTGATCATTATGAATTCTTCGCTGCAGAATCAACATTAATCTATTAGCTATTATTTTAACAAAAATCTTATAATCATTATTTAAAAGTGAGATTGGCCTATAATTCCCAGGTTTAGAACAATCCTGTTCCTCTTTGGTATCAATGAAATAAAAGAGGTTCTCCATGAGGGGGGAATTCCCCCTCCTAGTTGTATCTGATTAAATAATTCCTTAAGTGGACCTAACATCTCATCCTGTAAATTCCTATAATAACTAACTGTGAGCCCATCCGTACCAGGAGTTTTCCCAATTTTTAATTGTTTAATTACCAAAATAATTTCTTCAGAGGTTATAGGCCGATTCAGTTCATCCGTTTGTTCTAAAGTTAAATTTTTAACCTTATATTCCTTCAAATAATTATCAATATCCCTATTCAATATATTATCTTTAAGATATAAATTTGTATAATATTCTAAAAAAGCTTTTTTAATTTTATCCTGTTGATATCTCTCTTTGCCTTTATATTCTATTTTTTCTATAGTACGTTGTTTTTGTCTTTTCCTTAAGGTGTATGCTAACCACCTACCAGGTCTATTTGCATTACAAAAAGTATTATGTTTGGCATATTGTATATTTGTTGCCACCTGATCAGCCATTATCATATTAAATTGATTCTGTAATAACTTTATTGCATCTTTAAGTTTTTGATCATGCGGGTTATGTATTAATAATTGTTGTTTCTTGTAAATTTCCTCTTTTAGATACCTACGCTGTCTTTGTTGCTTATTTCTCTGTCTATTATTAATATATATTAATACCCCTCTCATAAAAGCTTTACCAAATCATTTCTATCGATGTTTCGTTATTCAAATTATAATCAAAAAATTCTTTCAGCTGCTTTTTACATTGAATTACATTATCCTGATATTTAAACAAATTTTCATTTAATCTCCAAGTTCTTCTACCTTCTTTTGCATATTGCAATTCCATCCAAACAGGACTATGATCAGACAAACATCTTGGAAATATCTTAGTTTTCTTCACTCTAAAAAGCAAATCATTAGAAATTAAAATAAAATCAATACGTGAGAAGGATTGATGCCTATCAGAGAAAAAAGTATAGTCTCTTTCCTCCAAATTCCGCAGTCTCCATACATCTCTCAACTCGAAATCTTCTATCATGTCAAAAAAGGATTTAGGCAGCTTTGCATGTGCAGGTATCTTCTTAGAAAAAATTCTCTTGTCCTTTCGTGTATCTATTACTCCATTCCAATCTCCCAATATAATACACGATTTATAATCCCATAGAATCAACTTATCATACAACATTCTATAAATTTTTCTTGTTGCCGATTGGGTGCATATATACCAAACAAAAGGGTCCTTTTGTTTCTATTGTAAGTTCAATAGCAATATATCTTCCGTGAATATCTGCCTCTATTAACTTGGCTGGTATATCTTTTCTCAAATAAACCACTATGCCATGTTTTTTCTCCAAAGCTGAAGCAACAAAATGTTTACCTAACTTTGAGTTTATTAAGTACTTTTGATCTGATAGTTTAATATGCGTTTCTTGTAAGCAAATCACATCATTTTTAAATTGTTTCAAATAATGAAATATTTTTCTTCTCTTCTGAGCTGAATTCAAACCATTGACATTCCAGGTCAAGATTTTATTTGCCATTACTGTCCTGCTGAAGCTTTTGAGCGATCAGCTGAAGATCGTCCTCCTGTATCTTCGGCCGTGCTCCTCCCACCGCTTCTGTAGCAGAATCCTGAACTTTACTTTGAGTTTGTTGCTCCTTTTCTTTACGCTTAAGGGCTCCCCTCGTCAGTCTTTGTTCTTGTGGTTGTTCCTCAGATGGTAACATCACTGGAATCACCTCAGCTTACACACCCATTTGAATCTCTTGAATTCTTTTTTCTATTATTTCTACTTCAAGTTTCAGCACGGTAGAAAGAAAATCTTTGGCCTTAAGCACTGTATCAATACGATATCTCCTTCCACTGTCAAACCAACTGGAACCTCCCATCTAAGTTGAATCTGGTATTTCTTAAGTTCTTGTGTAAAAAATGTAAAGTCCTTTCTATCCCTTAACATCTTGGGAGGAATCTCTTTCAAAACCTTCAGCTCCTGTTCTCCTATTTTCAAGTTTTTCTGAAAAGCAACTTGCAAAATTTGATTCCTCACTGTTCTTTTCAAAAAATAAACCACAATGTCTCTAGGAAGTTTCTTCTGCCTAGCAATCCAGGAATTAACTCTATAAATTTTGTCAATTTGATAAGCAACCTCTTGTGGATCAAGTTCAATAAGTTCAGCCAGAGCTTCTGATAAAAAATTTTTTAAATCTTCCCCTTTCTCCTCATTCAAACCCCTAATTCTCAGAGCTCCTTCCATCATTCTATACTGCATCACCACCACTTGATCTTCATTTTTGTCCAATTTGATTTGCATTCCCCCCATTCTATTTTCTATTTGTTGATTTGACTGAGCAATTTCTTGCACCTCCTCCTCCACCACCTCCAGTCTTTTTGCCAAACCTTGAAAAGCCATCAAAATATCTTCTCTTATTTTTTTATTATTCTCTTTTATTTCTTCTCTTATTTTCTCATTATTATCCATAATCTCCTTAAACCTTTCTTCAAACACTTTCCCTTGCTCTTTAATCAAATCTTCTAAAGCTGGTTCAGAACCCCTTCTACCTTAGGTGGTTTAGTAGCCATTTCAGTTTTTAAGAGTCACAAAATATAAGTCTAGAAACTTCTCTTTTCCCCTTTAAGTATAGGAGAGCTCACTTCACTTCATTAGAATCCACACATAACGTTTCTTATCTTCTTAGTTACACAGGCTGTTTAAAATTCCATTCTTTACTTTCACTCCCTTTCAGGCGCCATCTTAAAGAGTCAGTTGAAACAAAGAAAAAAAAAGTTTATCTTTTTAAAAGGGTAGAAGTCAGGAAATCAAAAATACTTGCAATCCAATAGTTGTTCACTCGTGCTCATTCTGTCTGCTTATAGAGATCCATAAAGATAAGACAATTAGCAGAGATGGACACTTTCTTCTTTTCCTGCTTTTGCAGGAGCGCACTGAAGTCGGAGCTTTTGGCAGGAATATTTATGGGACTCTCGACCCTCAGGGCTCTGCTTAATTAAAAACAAAGCCCCTGGGGAGGTCTACCACCAACCCCCGCAGCTCTTATCTTTTCCCTTTCATCCAGGGAAGAGATTAAAGCCGGCTTTTCCTGGCTTTTACGATATTCAGTACGGAGCCCCTTAATTAGGAACTCAGCGAAGAAGGTGGCGCCAACGGAAGTCCTTTGTTTCTTTATTTCTAATTGTTCTCTGTGACTCACTACGGATTTCCTACTCACGAGACCATCTGCTAAAAATTAAGGAACATTTCTTTAAGGAGCAGCTTTCTTTGATCTCACCCCCGCCTGTCTTTACAAACACGGAGGAGATTCTAACACAGGAGGAGGCAATTCCCACGGAGCCATGGACTACTAAAAAAACCAAACGACGGAAGAGAAAGAAGAGAGGTAAAGGATCTGGGATCTTAATCAGGCTAAGAAATCGCATTAAAACTCCTCTGCCTTCAATTTTCCTAACAAATATACACTCACTTGCAAATAAGATGGATGAAATACTCCTCTTAAACAAATACTATTCTGATTTTCGCAATTCAGCAGTCCTATGCTTCTCTGAAACCTGGTAAATGAATCAATTGAAAATAGCAGCCTGAACATTCCAGGGTTTTAGATTGAACGATCAGACAGGATTCCAGAAACAACTGGTAAAAAGAAAGGAGGAGGGTTATGTCTATATATTAATAGAAACTGGTGTCAAGATTTTAAAATAATTTACAAATTCTGTGACAACAATTTAGAGACTCTAATTATCAACTGCAAACCTTACTATTCGCCTCGTGAATTTTCCTCATTTCTTCTAATTGCTGTTTATGTCCCACCACAAGCCTGTGTAAACAAGGCATTACGAACTCTAGCTGACCAAATCATGGAGGCTGAAGCCAAACACCCTGATTCACTGGCCATTGTTTTGGAAGATCTAAACAAGGCAAACTTAAGGAAAGAGCTACCAAAATACTTTCAGCATGTCAATTGTCCCACCAGAGGCAAGAATACTCTAGACCATTGCTACATAACACTAAAAGATGCTTATCGGTCTTTACCACGCAGCTGTAGGACACTCTGATCATTGCATGATTCACCTTGTACCTGCTTACAGGCAAAGACTTAAAGCCACAAAACCAATAATTAAATCAGTGAAGACCTGGACGGAGGAATCAAAATTAAAGCTACAGGCATGTTTTGACTGCACTGATTGGAATATTTTTAAAGATACCTCTGCAGACCTGGATGAACTCACAGATACTGTAACATCATATGTCAGCTTCTGTGAAGACCTATGTGTACCTACAAGGAACTTGCGAATATACAGTAACAACAAACCTTGGTTTACACCTAAACTTAAGCAGCTACGACATTCCAAAGAGGAAGCCTACAGAAAAGGTGATAAAATGCTGTACAATCAGGCCAGAAATGCACTAACAAGGAAGATCAGAGCAGCAAAAAGCAGCTACTCTGAAAAGCTAAAGAATCAGTTTTCAGCAAATGAACCAGCAAACATGTGGAAAACTCTTAAAAATATCACTGGCTATGGCAAACCTCCTTCCCAGGCTGAAGGTAATCAACAACTGGCAGATGACCTGAATGAGTTTTACTGCAGGTTTGAAAGGAAACTACAGCCACCTATCTCCACAACCCCCATCTCAGACACACCAACAACAGCCAAGCCTCCTACAGCTGACCCCATTTCATTGGGTTCACAACCCCTAGTGATCACAGAAAAGGAAGTGCAGGACCTATTTCACAGACAAAAGCCAGGAAAAGCTCCAGGCCCAGAGAAGATAACTCCTTCTTGCTTAAAAGTCTGTGCTGACCAATTGGCCCCCATCTTCACCCATATTTTCAATAAATCACTAGAGATGTGTTATGTTCCTTCTTGCTTCAAACGCTCTACCATCATCCCAGTGCTGAAGAAGAACTGAATGACTACCGACCAGTTGCTTTAACATCTGTAGTCATGAAAACATCTGTAGTCATGAAAACCTTTGAAAAGCTAGTGCTTTCCTACTTGAAAACCATCACGGATCCGCTGTTAGACCCCTTGCAATTTGCATACCGAGCAAATAGATCAACAGATGATGCTGTTAATATGGCTCTGCACTACATCCTACAACATCTTGAGTCTCCAAAGACCTATGCAAAGGTCCTTTTTGTAGATTTTAGTTCAGCATTCAATACCATCATTCCAGACATTCTTTAACTAAGCTAAACCAGCTACAGGTACCGGAACAGACTTGTAAGTGGATCACAAGCTTCCTAACAAACAGGAAGCAGCAGGTGAAGCTAAGCACGATCACATCAAATACCTGTACAATTAGCACAGGGGCCCCCAAGGCTGTGTGCTCTCCCCACTTCTCTCTGTATACCAATGACTGCACCTCCAACGATCCATCTGTTAAGCTACTGAAGTTCGCAGATGACATAACAGTGATTGGTCTCATTCGAGACAATGAGGAATCCGCATATAGACGAGAGGTCGAACGACTAGCCTTGTGGTGCAACCAAAACAATCTGGAACTGAACACACTCAAAACCGTAGAAATGGTGGTAGACTTTATGAGAAACCCTTCCATACTTCCACCTCTCACAATACTAGACAACACAGTATCAACAGTAGAAATCTTCAAATTTCTAAGTTCTATCATATTGCAAGATCTAAAATGGACAGCTAACATCAAAAACGTCATTAAAAAAGGACAACAAAGAATGTTCTTTCGGTGCCAACTCAGTAAGCTCAAACTGCCCAAGAAGCTGCTGGTTCAGTTCTACAGAGGAATTATTGAGTCTGTCATTTGCACCTCTATAACTGTCTGGTTCGGTTCTGCAACCCAACAAGAAAAACACAGACTTCAGAGGATAATTAGAACTGCAGAAAAAATAATTGCTACCAACCTGCCTTCCATTGAGGACCTGTATACTGCGCGAATCAAGAAGAGGGCCGTGAAAATATTTACAGACCCCTCGCATCCTGGACATAAACTGTTTCAACTCCTACCCTCAAAACGACGCTATAGAGCACTGCACACCAGAACAACTAGACACAAGAACAGTTTTTTCCCGAAGGCCATCACTCTGCTAAACAAATAATTCCCTCAACACTGTCAGACTATTTACTGAATCTGCACTACTATTAATCGTTTCATAGTTCCCATCGCCAATCTCTTTCCACTTATGACTGTATGACTATAACTTGTTGCTGGCAATCCTTATGATTTATATTGATATATTGACCATCAATTGTGTTGTAAATGTTGTACCTTAATGAACGTATCTTTTCTTTTATGTACACTGAGAGCATATACACCAAGACAAATTCCTTGTGTGTCCAATCACACTTGGCCAATAAAATTCTATACTATTCTATTCTATTTGGAAAGTATAAGAGTATCAGAAAGAAAAGAGGCTTTTGATTTTTAAATGAGGTCCTACTTTGGGTCCTTTAATAAACTATTAGAAACTTCTTAGTTTTGCCCAGAGAATACAGGACATAAAGAAAAAGAATAGAGGGGATTTAAGTAGGGGTCATAAGATAATGAGAGATAGATTCTGTGGGTCAAAAAGTTTTATTCACCAAATTCTTGTATGGGATGATACTTTGCAGGGTAAAGCACCACAGAAACACATCCATACATTTGTGCAAGCTGTTCCTTATAGTGGTGTTCTCTGCTCTCAGCTGGCAATATTCTTGTATCCAGTCATCAGTGATGGAAGGAGGACAAGATAGCATTCAAGGATTTTGCAAGTAAAAGGCCATAAATCCAGGCCAGGTCTAACTGAAAGTGGAAAGAAGGTCTTCCAGAGCTCCTTAGTCCCCAGCATGGTGAATACAGTTGATTCATCCTAATACTTGCCTTGGCCTTGGTCTTCCTAAGGAATCTCTTGTGCTTTAAAACTTTTAAAGATGATGATGATGATTTCTTGCCAGCCATGAACATCCATCGTCTTCTTCCCAGAATGCTTTTGGACCCTCTGTGTTGTCCTGTGATAAAAAGCTATTTCCTTCAGCTAAGGAAGGTGGATCTTTGAGACGTCAGAGGGAAGGAATACAAGAGCAGAGGAAACTGAGAAAAACAAAAGCAAAATAACTTTGGTTATTAAAGAAACAAGTCTAGTGGCCCCACACAACCAGCTAAACTATTGTTTTACCAATTAAGTGCAGGAGTAGAAATTTATTGAGAAGAGTTTAGTGTAGCTCATGCTAATCTGTTCACACAAATGTATTACTAATAGTTATAAACAACTTCTTCTCAGAGTATATTATAATCATGAATATAAGAAACTGCGTAGTTTGATTGGTTTTATCATTTCCACTGCTGGCACAAAAGTCAATTGATCAATAGAGCTGGAAGGGACCTTGGAGGTCTTCTAGTCCAAGCCCCTGTTGAAGCAGGAGACTCTATATAATTTGAGACAAGTTTTCTCAAAAACTTCCAGTGATGAAGCACCCACAGCTTCTGAAGGAAAGCTGTTGCACTGGTTAATTGTTCTGTCAGGAAATTCCGCCTTAATTTTAGGTTGTTCTCTCCTTGATTAGTTTCCATTGTTTCTTGTCTTGCCTTCAGGTGCTTTGGAGAATAGATTGATCTCCTCCTCTTTGTGGCAGCTGCTCAAATAATGGAATACTGCTATCATGTCAGCCCTAGTGTGTCTTTTCACTAGACTAGACATACCAAATTCCTGCAACATTTCTTCATATGTTTTAATCTCTAGGGCTTTAATCATCTTAGTTGCTCTTTTCTGCACTTTTTCTAAAGTCTCAACATTTTTTTTGTAATGTGGTGACCAAAACTGAATGCTTTATTCCAAAAGTGATCTTACTAACATTTATAAAGTACTAATACTTCACATAATTTTGATTCTATGTCTCTGTTTATACAAGCAAGGATTGTATTAGCTTTTTCGGCTGCTGCTGCACGAATCTGGCTTATGTTTAAGTGATTGTCCGCCTCCAAGGTCTCTCTCACAGTTACTGTTTTTGAACCAAATTTTGCCTAATCTGTAATTGTACATTTGGTTTTTCCTGCCTAGGTATAAATCCTTGCTTTTCTCCACATTAAATTTCATGTTGTTTCAGGGCCCATTGTTCAAGTCTGTCAAGATCTTTTTGAATCCTGAGTTTGTCTTCTGGGGTATTGGCTGTTCCTGCTGGCTTAATGTCATCTGCAAATTTGATGAGTTCCCCTTCTATTCCCTCATCTAAGTCATTGATGAAGATATTGAAGAGTCCTGGGCCTAAGACAGAACCTAAGTGCTAAGAAACTTTTCTTTGCTGTTACAGGTTGCCCTGACCGTAAAAGCCCTCCAAAGATACCGGATGGGGACTGACATGTCTCTCTTTGCCACGGATCAGTTTGGCCCCGATCCCATGACAGGATATCCGGGACACCCTCCCACTAGCGGTGGCATCGAAAGCACAGAAACCTATCAGAGCCCACCATTCTCCGAGACCCTGAACACCAGCCCCAAAGGTTACCAGGTGCCAGCTTACTGAAAGGGCAGGTGACCCTCCCCAAATGGGGTTTCAGAGCAAAGTGAAACCAGACCCAGAAAAATGGGCTGACATACCACAAGGTGCAAGTATAGTCAACAGATTGGTTGCAAATATATTAAAAAGTACTTTCCTTTTCCTTTTTTTTTTTTTTTACATGTGGCAAGTTATGTGCTGGGTTAAAGTTACTCTTAGCTAATGGTGCAGTGAATTCTGTACAGTGGTTCTTGTCTTATTTGTCCAAGGATATTTTTATATTAAAAAAAAGAGAAGGGCAACAGTGTTCCCTCTAAGCAGGAAACTCTAGAAAAGTTGTAACTCCCATTTCCCCGACTACAGTGGCATTTACTCATGTGACACTTGGCAGCAAGTGCTCGAAAAAACTGGCAAGACATAGGGGCACTGGAGAAGTGTGGGTGCCCGCCCAAAACAAGATGCTAGCCACCACTGTGTGATCAAAGCCTTGTTCCTTGTTTCTAGGTGTCATGAATACCCAAGGGCCCAGCCAGATAGAGTGCCCATCTCTCCTGGCCAGGTGGTACTTCAAGTACTTCCAAGGTAATAAAAAAAAAAAATAGTTCTCCCAGACACACTTAGACGTCTCTGTCTTTTCCTTCCCTCCTTTTCCATTTTCTTTTCTCCTAGAAAGAACTTAGAACTAAGTTAAAAAGGAATGTGCCAAATTAAACTACCAGAAAGAATAGCTGTGTTATCTTCTCTGATGTACAGCTGGGTGTATACAAGTGCTATACTTGGGACAATAAATGTGTATAAATGCTGCACATGCGTTTCTGGAATTCCAGGACACTTTGTTGTTTAAATTGTGCACTTAAAAAACTAAACCTTGTTCCAGACAGGAAGCAAACCAGTAAAAGTCCTTCAACAGCAAGAAATGTAGCATTTGACCAACTTAGGTGCCATCTCAAGATTTGGTGGCTCCTATGATCTCCTCTTCTTTGAAAAAACATCTTTCTTGTTGAGAAATCAGAAAGGGGAGGGAAAGTTGGGAGGATATCCAAAGACAAAAGTGGAGTCTTGATTCCAGACAGTAGGTGGCCCCCAGATATTGGTAAAGATTGCTGGCATTTGGAATGCTCTTTTTCAAGATGAATGAGACCAAAATGTTATTCCTGCCACCCCTTTAAAATAGCCATGTCTCATGTTGAGGCCACCTATACTTTCCTCTGAAACAAAGATCCATGTTGGTATAATAAGCATTATAACATTGAGAAAATTCCCTCTTTCCTTTGCAACTCAAGTAACTGTTTCACAGGGACAGTGAGATCCTTAAGTTTCAAAAGCAAAAATATTCATAATATAATTCTCCCATTAGGGACCAGAAATACTGAAGGCAACAAAAAATGAGTTTTGGGTTTGAGGTGATATAAAACAAAGAGAATGGAAACAGTTTTTTATAGGAAAAAGAAATTATTCTAAATAATTTCAGCTGCAATAGAGGATGTGGTCTCAGGATCCTCCTGCAGACAGGTGTCCCAGTATTCTTTTAAAGAGCTAAATATAGATTTTCCAAGTGCAAAAAACCATTGAAGTGGAATAATGTATATTTTAGCTGCCTCGGTATCTTGGAGTGGGAAAGACAGAAATCAAACAGAAATAGTAAATAACCGATACACATAAAATTTTCACAAAGAAATTTTAAAATGGCCGTGGTTGTATTTCAGCCTTAAAACACACCAGATTTGATTTTGTAAGGTGATCAAGTCAGCCTTGTCAATTCAAAAACAGTGCAAGATTGCAGATGTTTTTAAAACAGGGTAGAATTGAAGCAATACAGTATTTTCCTTAGAGAGAACACTGCGACATTAGCAGCCCACAAAACTTGTGCTTCAGCATTTTAGGAAGAAACCATGCAGACTCAGAAGCAGAATTATCAAATATTTAAATGTTTCTCTCGATTGTACGTGTGAAATAAATGTCTGTTCAGTAGTGTACTTTTTTCCTAACTATAAAGAAACCCTTTTCAGGCTACCCTTGTGCTAACTGTAAGGAAAAAAGAAAAAACGGGGCTATTATGTTCTGTCGGAGTGGTAGAAACGTCTTGGTCACTGTTTATGTGCTATAGATTACCGTTCTGAATGTATGCACGTGCTGCCTACGCATGTATTTCCTTCCTTTCAGCCTCCCGAGCTTAAGGGGAGAGGCAGGAACCAGTTCGGTGGCTTGGGCAAAGTTGTGTCAATGTGCCATTCACAACTCAGACTGGCACTGAAAATGGAATGGACTAAAATACACGGTGTTGTGTGGGCGTGGGTAGTACCGGAGCCAGCCTAACCCAAAACAGCAGGCTTGGCTCAAGCCAGAAGCTCCACTGTGCCCACCTCAGCCTGATTCTGGCTCAGGGGATGGAGCAAGATCACCCCAAGATGGTGGCTGGGCCGGCACTGCACTGGAAGCGGCTGCTGGTGGGCTGGAAGTGCGGGAGCTCCGGATCCACTTCCCCATACCTGGCAAGGGCCAAGCAGCTGATGACATCCAGGCACAATTCCTCAGCACAAACTTGTAGCAAATGGGTCAGAACAGCCATGTTGTTTTCTGTGGCAATTCTTTCCTTAGCTGTGGTGAAAATGACAGTTTTTTTCTCACTGGGGGCTTTATCCTGAACAATTTGCTACCCCCTTCTCCAATATAACCTGATACGTTAGGACTGTCCCAGTTCTAAAACTCTTTTGTGGGGCTGTTATCACTTTCCCAAATAATGTTCTAAATGAGCGTTCCAGTCCACCTGATTTGCTCTTGGGAAGCCAAAAGGTTTCACCCCCGCCCAGAATCACCAGGCAGGAGGATTTACACCCATCATGTGGCCCTTGGCCACCGCCAAAGTTGTGAGAGAGGCTGGCCTTTTTTAGAAAAAAGTCCTGTGGAGGAGAGGTATGGTCCGCCTCCACAGCTGAAGCCACACAAATGCCACGTAAGCAGGACAACCCACAAGACAAGTAGAAGATGAAGTTGTTTGGGCGATAGGGGAACAGAGCCAGACCCAAACCCTCCATGATGCAGCACTTGGCCCAGCCAGGTCCCCAGCTGCAGGTTCTGGAGGCCATAAGAAGAACAGCTCACCCTTAAGTATTTTCTTCACTCCCCATTCAGTCATCCATGGATAGATGTGGCCGGGGCTGTATATCCCTTTGTTTTGTGGATTCATTTCCTACTTTTTTTCACTCTTTTGTCTTTGAATTCAAGTCAAAATCCCATGCGTATATTTACACACTTCCAAAACAGCACCCACCCTCTCCTGCCGCTTTCCTTCTGCAGAAACAAAAAGATCCCAAACGCAATCCAAGGTCAGAAGCCTCAGCCTTTGGCCAGGACCTCTGCCATCGCCCTTTCTTCCTTTGCTTTTCTCCAGCTCTATATCAACCTGCAATTGTCCCAGAGAGCACTGCAGGGATAGAGGGGCATGATGACACAAACCATTACCACTTCAGGAGGGGGAGGGGGTTTCCTGTGGAGTTCCAGCCAGGGACACAGGAGCCCCATGGCCAATACAACTTGAACCGGAGCCCTTTGGGGCGGCTGGAAGTCTCCCGAGCAGCAGCCTCAGCCCACCTAGCAGCCCCTTTTATATCCCTGCAAGTGGCAAGTTGGCATTTCAAGGATGATTTTGCGTTGTTAATGCTGCAAAAGCAGCATTAATTTTCCCTTCAGATCAATCCCAGCTGCAAAAGGCCTCCCTTTTCATGGCACAGCATTTTGGCCAAGCAAGAGAACCTTGTTTTACCTGAGGAGTCCATCATTTAATGCAGAGCAGGCGGCCAATTTCCCCAGACAGGATTCCTGCCTGCAGTAGGTTCCAGTTCCCCTTAACCCCAGGAACCATTCTGTGGCCTGTTAAATGACCACAACTGACAGAGGCCTGGTTGGAGGCGAGCGAGCGAGAAGTCCGGAATTGCTGCAATGCCATTTTGGCTTCTCCTTGTTTCTTGTCAAGGTTAATTCGGAGAGCCAAGAAGCTTCCCTTTATCATCAACAGCAGGAAAAAAGTTGCCACTTTAAGTAATCCAACATGCACTGTGACAGAAAAGTGGACCATGTGATTTTTTTTAATGTTTACATTTTTATGTATATAATTATAGGTATACATTTTGAACAACAGATTAGTCTGTGATTGTGCTAATTTAACTGTTGGTGTTGCGATTACAACTTATTTTCCAATAAAGAGCTTTAAAGGAAGAGCCTGAAACTTGTCAAAATGTTCCCGGGGGAAGGGAGGCCACGGGGTGATCCAAACGGCTGGTGCAGGCTTGTTGAGAGCCATCCTCTCAGGACAGCAGGACAGCATTGCCAACAGTGCTTCTTTTATGTCACCCATGGCAAAAGCATTCCCGGATGCCGGGCAACTGAGCGGGAGCAGCTGTCCTACCTGATGGGTCTTGTTTTCATGGATCAAGGAGCCCCAGTCAAACTGAATTGAGGCGGGGGGTGGGGTGGGCTGGTAGTGCTGTAAGGAGCACAGCAGCTTTCTTGTCTTCCATTCGTGCTCAACAGTAAAACTCTGTAACATGAGCTGTTACTTTCAAAGGAGAGCCCCAAAGAAGCAGGAGCTTGGGGCAAAGAGCAGCCCCACAGAATCTTCAGGGCCCTCGGTTTGGGCAGCCCATACAAGGTCTCACCGCAGGGCTTTCAGGAAGTGAGAAAAGGGGATGTCCCCACCAGTAGGAACAAGCCCAATGTGGGGGTGCGGATGGGCAAAGAAAATCCATGAATATGTTACAGGTAAAAGGACTTCCTTGAACTGATTTGCACTCCCATGGTCTTCGGGTCTTCTTACAAGCGTTGCCAACATAAAAGAATGTTCACTTCAGTTTTGGAACTCAATAGCCAACTTGATACAGCGAAGTGCTCTGCAAATAGTGACTTTAAAAAACATGAATAGCCCATTTTTGCTCTAGAAAATTGGGGGGCTGCAACACCAAATCCTTAGCAATTAAAGGCAGCCCACAAAAATGAATGTGGCAGATCTGTAGATTGTACTCAGTTTTGCTTTGCAAGACATCAAATGGTTTCTGTTATCTCCCCCTTTAAATAGAGGCAGTGGGAAGTAGCACAATCCAATTATATGCCACATACATACACATGTACACAAAATGAAAATTCAAGGGGCCTGTGCTAGGTCTTGAATACTGACATGTGGCTGTGTGTGTGTGTGTGTGTGTGTGTGTGTGTGCGAGGGGGGGGAACAGAAGGGAGAGAGAGGAAAAACACACAGAAAATCGTAAATCATATTTATAATGTCTAAATGTAAAAAGCTAGTGGTGCCTCTGACCAACTTTACAGTCTCAAGAACCTTTCTGTGGAAGCAACTCAACTCTGCTGCTGGAGATGATCTGGAGAAGGAACGGGACAGAACTCATGGATAGCAGCTGGCAACACCCTGGGCATCCAAAGTCACCAGGGCAGAGATCCAGGCAAGCAGCCCTTTTCAAGAATATGCCAGGATGGCACTGAGGCATCAGGAAGGGTCACTGCTGAGCAGCATTTAATGAGCCACAACCACTCAAGACCAAGGAAATAACTGAACTCACATCACTGGACAGAAACCCACACTTACAGTGAGAAGTAAAGAAAGCACAGAATGGTACCTTTTCCCTGCATGCAAGTCTAACAGAACAAAAGGAAAAAGCCAAGGTTTTCTTTAGAAACAACTTGAGAGAAACAGATTCTGAGTTCTTGGGCAACTCTTCTGCCTGAGGACTCTTCCCTGCTGGGACAAGCCACACAGTCCTCTCCGCAAAACACTGTGAAGAATGAGGGAAAGAAGGATAGAGAAAGGCCACACAGCATTCTTTGCCCAAACCTGTCACTATTCCCTCCCATCTTCTGGAATCCTTTTGGACAGACCCTGTGAGCCGCTCTCTGTTATTTTCCAGCAGCCAAGCCCAACCTCCTCTTCAGAAAGCAGCCGCCGCCCTCTGCCCGGTGTCCTTGCTGTGGCCAGCCAGGAGTTAAATTCCTATCCACAGCAATAAACCAAATGTCCGTCTCCCTGCTGCTCCATCCTATTCTGCAGGGGAGAAGGACTGCCCCCAGGTTTCAATAACAGCTATGGCTTCCTTTGGTCTGTCACTGTTTAATTCCCCGTTTTTCTTCCTCAGGTCCCGAGGCCCTTTGGCCCACATACAGCTGACTCCTCTCCCCTGGGTAGAGAACCTGCCTGAGAAGAGCCACTTTTCAGAGGGAGACTAACTTTATTGGTCACCTGGGACAGCTAGCTGATGATCCGGCTAATGGCCTGCAAGGAAGGGAACTCATCCTCCTCCAGGTGCAGGGCTTGGTGAGAAACGAGGTCCTGCTGGGTCAGCACCTGCTGGCAGGTGGGGCAGACGCAGCAGTCAAGGTCAGAAGGCGGCTCTGTCTGCCAGACCCCCTTTCGGTTCTTCTTGGACCTGGTCAAGGAGGAGTGGGGGGAGGAGCCAGCTGGAGCTTTGGCCTTCAAGTCCTGGTAAGCAGAGAGCAGTTCCTGTTGCTTGGCTGTGTCTGGCAGGAGGACCAAGAGCTCATTGAAGATCTTCTTAAAGTTCTCGCCCAAGAGCTCCTGGCAGCTTTTGTAGTATTGCTCTGCTGAAATCAGACCCTAGGAAGGGAAATTGGACAGTTAGGAAAAAGAAATGAAAAAAGCTAAGCCTGAATTGGAGCTAACACAAACTGGAAGCTCAGATCTGTGGGTGGCACTATTAGATCACAAACACAATCCCTATGTGCAAGAATGAAGAAAAGAGATCCCATATAAGTTTTTTCTCCATAGCCAAGGAAGTCATCCAGTAAGAAATCCTTCTCCACTTCTGCAATTCCAGCAGAAGAAAGCAAGGGAACAGAACTCATCAAATTTGTAGACTAACTAAGCTATGGGGAGGAATTGCCAACACTTTAGAAGATTTGAACACTGGGCCCGATCAACTCAATGCAATTCAGTGGTGCAAAAAGTAAAAAGTACTTAGACAAGAAAAACCAATGCACAGGTATAGAATAGACGGTATCTGCCACAACAGCAATCTAGGAGTCCTAGTGGCCACTTCTTAAGTCCGAGCCAGCTGTGTATTGTAGCTGCCAAAAAAGTCAATGCAGTCACCTGGGCTGCATTAATAGAGGGACAGAATCAAGATCATAATGAGTGTTAGTGCTGCTTTATGCTGCACTGGTGAAACTACAGTTGGAATACTGGGTCCAGCTCTGGGCACCACAATACAAAAAAGATGCTGACCCCTAGAAAGAGTACAAAGAGCAACTGAGATGATGAGGGTTCTGCAGGTTAGACAGCCATTTGTCTCTGTGTGCCAGGTCTTGGCCAGGGCAGATACTTTGCCATGAAAACTTCAGCCATTTCTTGGAATACAATGTCAGGAAGACAAGACTTAGAAGTAAACAAAGCAGTCAAGGGCACTAAAAGCAACCAAAAAAGCTTTCTGAGCCTCTCTGTAATCAGAGTGCTCATGTCTGGAACCTATTATGTATTGAACTCAGGAAGAGCTGGATCATCCCCAACTGCAGTTTGTTAGGGATGTCAAGGTTTCAACTCTCATCTACTTACAAAGTAATTAATAAATCTGAAGCACATCATCACTTTCTTTTTTTTTAATTAAGTAGAAGCAGATAAAAACAACAGATAACAGGTAGCAGATTTTCCTGCTAGGTTCTAAAATGAGTCCTATTTAGGGTGCCTCTTAGTTTTAAGAATCACTACTGGGCCGATCCCTAGTTTCTATCTTAGTGATCAGGTCAAAGAAGCCCAGTAGCTGTCATTCTCTGTCTCCTCCTGAGGTTAAGGGGCATCACTTTTTGAGCATGGAGAAAGGCTCGCTTGGGAGAAGTTCTCCCCACTGTCATCCACACCACAGAGAACCGCAACGCCTCCTGCCAGGCCTAGCTTTGAAGTATGGCTCCTCCTCTCAGCAGGCAGATTCAATTCTTGCTTACAGATCTTACTCAGGATCAAGGGCAAAAGTCCCACTTCCCCCCAGAGTCTTCTGCTGAGGCACAACAAGCTCTTGCCCTGTTTCTGAAGATAATGCCAAGCCTACAAGGAGCCTGTCAATTAGCCTGTTTAAAAAGCAATATTCCAGCTATGCTGTTTAACCAGAGTGCTGGCTGGTTAATCACTATGTCAGTATCACTTCTATCAACAATAATGAATAATTCTCACAAAGAAATGTTCACCTGAAGAAAGATTCCGGGGAAAACCCAACAGCTGTTGCCATGAAATTACTGGAAAATTAATTTCCTGGCTACTCACCTGCCTGAACTGTCCCGAGTATGTCTTAAATTTGTTGAACTGAGATTCATCTTCTTGAAGAAATTCTCTGATTGACTGAATTAGCTGGATGTTCCGTTGCTGGAAGTTTTCCAGGATCAGATAGGGTCCCTGACAGAGTTTGGGCCTGTTTTCAGAAAAAGAAAAACGTAGTTATCTATACAAGAAGCACCAGGTGATCTATTGCTGTGATGAATATCCCAGCCAGAAATCCCTAAACCGGATGCCAGAATCCAGAATCAAGGATTCCTAGAGGTGGAAGAGGCCACCACTTGCCCAGGGTCAGAATCCAAGCATCTCAGACTGACGCCTGTCCAAAGAGCCAGGACTCTTGTCAAGGTTCTGCTGCAAGGGGCCTTCCTTTTTTGGGGGGGGGGCAGTTCAGGACTCTGTTGTGCCAGGGTTCCTTCTCTGCAATACGCCTTCCCCTAGTTGTCCAAGATCCCTCTAAAAAGGGGAAGTTTGCTTCAGAAAACAAGACTAGATTTTAATGACTTGTATCCTCATTGTAGAATGTGACAAAAAAAGGCACAAAAAGTTAGATTTATGGAAGATTTGAAACTCAAAATAGTGACTCGGAGTGCAGCAAGGAAGCCCCGTGGCACTTGTCCACAAGCTCATGCAGCTATTGTCACACATCTCCCCAAAAAACTATGGGTTTGTTTTGAGGAAGTGCCAATTGGTACATCATGACGTGAAGACACAGAGAGAAACTCTCTGCAGGTGACAGGAGTTTGTTAACTGTCTGAGCTTGGAAGCAAAGCAAATTGGTACTTGGGTAGGAGACCACACAGAAATTCTAAGGCTACAGGCTAAAACCAGGAAGTTGTAAAAGACTGCAATGGAAAACCACTTGCATGCTGTTGACAAAAAATATTATTATTATTATTATAAATAATTATTTTATTCTAAAAAAGTCTGAGATCTGTCCATGTAGTCCTCAAAATTCAAGGAAGCCTCCTTGCTCCCTTATCATATATTTTGATATAGTTTTGAAAATGAATAAAGAGGCTGCAAAATATTAGCAGCAGCTGTTTAAGCTGCCAAGTATAAATATAAAACGGACAAGCACAAGGATAATCTCTACAACCTTGAGCAGAAAACCCAGTCTGATCCTTCTGGGGAGAGCCTCTCCCTAGTCCCCAAAGGCCTTCACCCAGAAGGGCTACTCTCACACTTACTCTTTCACTGGAGCTGGGGCATTTTCTGAAGTACTGGTGGTTGGAATGGGAGTGAAGCCAGGGGGTGGTTTACTAGGAGGCACCGACAGCCCAGGAGGGGGAGGTGGGCTATTAAGTAGCACCACAGAATTGAAACCTAAAAAACAGGAGGGAGAAAGTTAGACAGCCGTTAGAGCAGGCACTGAGGGCCCCCGCAGGTGCCTGTTATTCACCACTCTTGCTCTTGTTGCATCCTACCCACCCGCCCACAATCCTAATCCCAGTTCAGTAAAGATTTTATAAAGCCAAGAGGTGTAAGAAGCATATGCAATTCAGTGGTGGACAATGTTTGAGCCATGTGGCAAGATCCCAGGGTGACTTCTGCTAAAAGGATCCTGGGCAGATGATCTGGAGGAGCAGATGACCCAGAGTGAAGAGTTGAAGCCTGACCCAGCAGCTGCATCTACTGCATGCCTGACCACCTCTCAATGGAGGGCTAAGGAAAGGCCCAAATGTCTCAACCCATCTTGCTTCCCAAAGCCAAATTCAACTGCCATATTTTGCTTTCCTACAGCTCCCCCAAGTCCTTCCCCAAACCTAGGACTGAGGAGCACCCGCAGCCCTTACCTGGGGGTGGAGGCATGCGAGGTGGCCCGGCATTCCCAAGGGCTGGAAAGTCTTCCTGAGGCAACAGGCACTGGCCACCTCCAAGTGGCTTCTTAAGGCCAGGGGGCTCTTTGGAAGCCCTGCATGACAGTGTGGGCTTTTCTGAGTGACCGTTCACCAGAGCGGCAGATGTGCTGGGAAGGTCAGGACCGGATGAGGGCTGCTCAGCATCGTCTACCCTCTCGAGAGAATGAGAGGCAGCTGACAGCTCCTGCAAGACGGGGGGTGAGGCTGTTCTCAGCTTCTCAGTCCCAACTTTCTTCTTCTTACCCACTTTGGCAGAAGTCTGAGAGTTGGAGGCTGCCAGCAAGGAGGACACATCCACCACTGTTGGCGCACTACGGATCTCCTGAGTGGATACGCTGCCGCTGCTGTCCTGAGAGTTGCCAGGGAATACCACCTTGCTCTTTTTGCTTGCTTTGCTGCTGCCAGGAGGGGGCCCTTTTCTGGCCGGCTGGATGGAAGTGGCCGTGATGGCTCGGGCCATGTTCTTACTGGAGCCACCACTCCAGGCCGAGGCGAGGGTCGACACCATCTTACTGCTCGGTCGGACTTTGGAGACCAAGGCGGGGAAGTCTTCCTCCTGAAAGCCTGTCTTTTGGGCTGTAGCCATGTATGACAAGGGCAGAGTGGCAGAGACCACAGGCGGAGCAGAGGAGAAGGACAGCCTGGGAAAGTCCTCTTCATCAAGTTTTACTGGTGCCAACTGAGATGAGCTGAAACAGAAAGAACTTATGCAGGACAACCCCTCTCTCTGCACTCTTAAGGCAGAGGACAAAATTAGTGGATCAGAGGAATGCTGTTGATATAATTTACTTGAACTTCAGTAAAGCATTTGATAAAGTAGACCATAACCTACTACTAGATAAAGTAGAAAAATGTGGGTTAGACAGCATCACCACCAGATGGATTTATAACTGGCTGACCAACCAGACTCAACATGTAGTCCACAATGGAACTACATCCACATGGAGGGAGGTATGCAGTGGAGTACCCCCAAGGCTCTGTTTTAGGCCTAGTACTCTTCAACTACTTCATCAATGATTTGGACGAGGGGATAGATGGGGAACTCATCAAATTTGCAGATGACACCAAGTTGGCAGGAATAGCCAACACTCCAGAAGATAGGCTCAAGTTACAGAAAGATCTTGACAGACTTGAACATTGGGCGCCATCTAACAAAATGAAATTCAGTGGTGAAAAAAGTAAGGTTCTACATTTAGGCAAGAAAAACAAAATACACAGGTACAGTATATGTGGTAGCTTGCTCAATAGTAGTAACTGTGAGAGGGATCTTGGAGTCCTATTGGACAACCATTTAAATATGAGCCAGCCATGTGCTGCAGCTGCCAAAAAAGCCAACACAGTTCTGGGCTGCATAAAGAGAGGGATAGAATCAAGATCACATGAAGTGTTAATACTACTTTATAATGCCTTGGTAAGGTCACACTTGGAATACTGCATCCAGTTTTGGTCGCCATGATGTGAAAAAGATGTTGAAACTCTAGAAAGAGTACAGAGAAGAGCAACAAAGATGATTAGGGGACTGGAGGCTAAAACATCTGAAGAACGGTTGCAGGAACTGGATATGTTTAGTCTTATGAAAAGAAGGATTAGGGGAGACATGATAGTGTTCTGATATTTCAGAGGCTGCAACAAAGAAGAGGGAATCAAGCTATTCTCCAAAGCCCTTGAGAGTAGGACAAGAAGCAATGGGTGGAAAATAATCAAGGAGAGAAGGGCCGGAATAGCTCAGCTGTTACAGCCTGTTATTAGAACACAGTAGCCTGCAATTACTGCAGGTTCAAGCCCGGCCCAAGGTTGACTCAGCCTTCCATCCTTTATAAGGTAGGTAAAATGAGGACCCAGATTGTTGGGGGGGCAATAAGTTGACTTTGTAAAAATATACAAATAGAATGAGACTATTGCCTTATACACTGTAAGCCGCCTGAGTCTTCGGAGAAGGGCGGGATATAAATGTAAACAAAAAAAAAAAAAAAGCAACTTAGAACTAAGGACAAATTTCCTGACAGTTATAACAATTAATCAGTGGAACAACTTGTGAATGTGAATGCTCCAACACTGGAAGTTTTAAAGATGATGTTGGGTAACCATTTGTCTGAAGTGGTGTAGGGTTTCCTGCCTAAGCAGAGGTGAGAGACTCCTTCCAAGCCCAGCTGAGGCCAGACAGGCTCGAGAGTAGAGAGCAGAAGGGCAGTCTAGACCCAAGTTCATTGATGACTGCTGAAGATTTCAAAGCAAACACTCCATGTGGCTTGTTTTTTGAAGGCACAATTGTTCAGAGGACTCCCAGAGAGCAGCAATCTTAGTCTCTGGGGCAGCCCTGAAAACACGAGAGGCTGAGTTCTTTCCAACAGCAGCCGTGGGAGTAAGCAGAAGCAGCCTCACCATTGCTGGCATTAGACTCCAAGGCTAGAGGATGGCTTCCTACAGGAAGCCCGGAGCACACACTGACCTTTGCCTCCCAATTCAGAGCTGAAGCTTTAAGCTGGCATAACGAAACAGAGCCAGTTTGAAGGGAGAAACAGGGGTGTCTGTGAGGACCAAGCAAAGGACCATCCCAACCAGAGAAGGGAGAGATGTCTTGAAGTGGCCTCTGAAAACTGGATTCTGACCTCTCTCTGCAAGGCCTTGCTCACATCTAGTGAGAAGAATCCCTGATCTTTTGGCCAGTTTTTTTCGCCAGTTTATTCTACCAAAGACTCACCTCTGCACAGAATTCACGCTTGGCGAGCCAACGGCAGGAAAGTCATCGTGGCTTAAGGCAGCCTTGGGAGCCACTTCCTTAGGAACTTGGGAAAAACAGAGAACACAATCTAACCAAAAGGCCACCGAGAACTCCAGCAAGAAACGGCAAGGCCATCATCTCACCAACATGAAGAAGCCCAGTGTCTGAGACAAAGCCCAGCATCGCTTTTGGGGACAGAGCGAGGGCTCACCTGGTTCTTCGGATGAAGGCTTCACCCCTCGCTTAGAGACTGTTGGCTCAGGATCTTTGGCATCTTCCTTCTTGGCGTGACTACTGTCCCCTTTGTCCTCCACCCGGTTTTTCTCTTCTTGCCTTTTGGCAGCTACTGAGGCCCGAACAGCTGCAGCAATATCTCGGTCTTCTTCTTCTCTGCAGAATTTTTCAAATCAACAAACTCAAGAGAGGTCACCGAAAGGTCTTTCCGATACTTCCCACAAGGGGAACAAGTAATGCTAAGATACTATGGGCAAGAAGCAGGAAAGGCAATCAGTTTCTTTATTTTTAATTATTCTCTGCGACTCACTACGGATTTCTTACGAGACTATCTGCTAATAATTAAGCAACGTTAAAGAAGCAGCTTTCTGTGATCTTACACACACACCCTACTCCCATCTTTACAAACACGGAGGAGATTCTAACACAGGAAGAAGCAATTTCCCCAGAGTTATGGATTACCAAAAAAACCAAATGGAAGAAGCGAAAAAAGAGAGGTAAATGGGTGGGGATTTTAACAGGATTAAGGAATAGGAGAAATAAAACTCCTCTGCCTTCAATTTTCCTAACCAATATACGTTCACTTGCTAATAAGATGGATGAAATACTCCCTTTAAACAGAAACAATTCTGACTTTTACAATTCAGCAGCCCTATGCTTCTCTGAAACCTGGTTAAATGAATCAATTGATGACAGCAGCCTGCATATCCCAGGGTTTCAGATTCAACGATTAGACAGAATTGCAGAAACATCTGATAAAATGAAGGGAGGAGGCTTATGCTTATATATCAACAAAAGCTGGTCTCAGGATATAACTATAATATATAAATTCTGTGATGAAAACTTAGAGATATTAATTATCAACTGCAAACCATACTATTCGCCTCATGAATTTTCCTCATTTCTTCTAATTGCTGTTTATGTCCCACCACAAGCCTATATAAACAAGGCATTACGAGCTCTAGCTGACCAAATTTTGAATGCTGAAGCCAAATCACTGATCATTATTTTGGGAGATCTAAACAAGGCAAATTTAAGGAAAGACCAAAATACTTTCAGCATGTCAATTGTCCCACTAGAGGCAAGAATACTTTAGACCAGAGGTCACCAACTTTTTGGACCTCAGGGACCACTAAATTCATAATTTTAAATCTGCCTAATGACTGGCTGTGTGGGCGTGGCTAGGTGGTCACTTGACTGGGTAGGCGTGCCCAACTCGATGTCACTCACATCGAGGGATGCCTCACCAGCCTCTACTCACCCCTCCTCTCCCAGCCACTTCTCACCTCCCCGCCCGGGCTCCTTAGGGCCCCAACAGAAAGCAGTTGTTGGAGTTAAGCAGCCACCACAAGAAAGAGTTAGCAAAACAGCACAGATCAAGTTGGATCTGACCGAGAAGGAGGCTCAGTAGAAGCACCTCACTGAGGACTATGAACATAAGTTTTCCAAGCAGAGGCAAGAACTGCGGGAGTGAAAGGCCAGGTACCAGCGTCTGGAGGCTCAGCAGGCTGAGATGGCCAGCCAGTATCAGGCCATGATGCAGTCCCACTGGAACAAGGCCCTCCGGCTCTTCGCCACCAGTGGCACTTCCCTCCAACCTTCGCCCAAAGCCCTGCACTAGGAGGCCGAAGTAGACCCCAAGTTGGTATTTCTGTCCCCCTCTGAGCCACACAAAAAGACCCCGAAGGGGGAGATTCTCTGCAGCAATAAAAGTTCATCGCACGTATCTGTCCCAGGGGCCTTAGTTTGAGGACCCCTGACTTAGTGCAATATTAAAAATGCAAATAATTTTTCTGCGGACCACCAAAACTTTCTTGCGAACCGCCAGGGGTCCATGGACCACCAGTTGGTGACCGCTGCTTCAGACCATTGCTACACAACACTAAAAGATGCTTACCACGAGCAGCTGTGGGACATTCTGATCATTGCATGATTCACCTTGAACCTACTTACAGGCAAAGACTTAAAACCACAAAACCAACAATTAAAACCTGGACGGAGGAGGCAAAGTTAAAGTTACAGGCCTGCCTTAACTGCACTGATTGGAATGTTTTTGAAAGTACCTCTGCAGACTTAGATGAATTCACAGAGACTGTAACATCAAATGTCAGCTTTTGTGAAGACTTATCTGTAGCCACCAGGAATTTGCGAATATACAGTAACAACAAACCTTGGTTCACAGCTAAACTTAAGCAGTTACTTCGTTCCAAAGAGGAAGTCTACAGAAAAGGTGATAAAATGCAGTACAATCAGGCCAGAAATGTATTAACAAGGGAGATCAGAGCAGCAGAAAGAAGCTACTCTGAAAAGCTAAAGAATCAGTTCTCAACAAATGAACCAGCAAACATGTGGAAAACTCTTAAAAATATCACTGGCTACGGCAAACCACCTTCCCAGGCTGAAGGAAATCAACAGCTGGCAGATGACCTGAATGTGTTTTACTGCAGGTTTGAAAGGAAACTACAGCCACCTATCTCCACAACCCCCATCTCAGACACACTAACAACAGCCAAGCCTCCTATAACTGACCCCATCCCATTGGGTTCACAATCCCTAGTGATCACAGAAAAGGAAGTGCAAGACCTATTTCACAGACAAAAGCCAGGAAAAGCTTCAGGCCCAGACAAGATAACTCTTTGCTTAAAAGTCTGTGCTGACCAATTGGCCCCCATCTTCACCCATATCTTCAATAAATCACTAGAGATGTGCTATGTCCTTCTTGCTTCAAACGCTCTACCATCATCCCAGTGCCGAAGAAGCCCACCATCAAGGAACTGAATGACTACAGACCAGTTGCTCTAAGATCTGTAATCGTGAAAACCTTTGAAAGGCTAGTGCTGTCCCATTTGAAAACCATCACAGATCCGCTGTTAGACCCCTTGCAATTTGCATATCGAGCAAATAGATCAACAATGCTGTTAATATGGCTCTGCACTACAACATCTTAAATCTACAAAGACCTACTCAAGGGTCCTCTTTGTAGACTTTAGTTCAGCATTCAACACCAACATTCCAGATACTCTTCTAACTAAGCTAAACCAGCTACAGGTACCTGAACAGACCTGTAAGTGGATCATAAGCTTTCTAACAAACAGGAAGCAGCAGGTGAAGCTAAGCAGAACCACATCAGATACCTGTACAATTAGCACAGGGGCTGTGTGCTCTCCCCACTACTCTTCTCTCTATATACCAATGAATGCATCTCTAATGATCCATCTGTTAAACTACTGAAGTTCACAGATGACACAACAGTGATCGGTCTCATTCGAGACAATGATGAATCCACATACAGACAGGAAGTTGAACAACTAGCCTCGTGGTGCGACCGGAACAATCTGGCACTGAACACACTCAAAACCATAGAAATGGTGGTAGACTTTAGGAGAAACTCTTCCATACTTCCACCTCTTACAATACTAGACAACACGGTATCAACAGTAGAGACCTTCAAATTTCTAGATTCTACCATATCGCAAGATCTAAAATGGACACCTAACATCAAAAACGCACAACAAAAAATGTTCTTCCTGCGCCAACTCAGAAAGCTCAAACTGCCCAAGGAGCTGCTGATCCAGTTCTACAAAGGATTACTGAGTCTGTCATCTGCACCTCTATAACTGTCTGGTTTGGTTCTGCAACCCAACAAGACAGACACAGACTTCAGAGGATCATTAGAACTGCAGAAAAAACAATGGCTACCAACCTGCCTTCCATTGAGAACCTGTATATTGCACGAGTCAAAAAGAGGGCTAGGAAAATGGTATCCTGCTGCGCCGGTTGGAGGGATTGGGAGTGAGAGGCACCGTTTATCGGTGGTTCTCCTCCTATCTCTCCGACCGGTCGCAGACGGTGTTGACGGGGGGGCAGAGGTCGACCCCGCGGCGCCTCACTTGTGGGGTGCCGAGGGTCGATTCTCTCGCCCCTTCTGTTCAACATCTATATGAAGCCGCTGGGTGAGATCATCAGTGGCTTCGGTGTGAGGTACCAGCTGTACGCTGATGACACCCAGCTGTACTTTTCCACACCGGGCCACCCCAATGAAGCTATCGAAGTGCTGTCCCGGTGTTTGGAAGCCGTACGGGTCTGGATGGGGAGAAACAGGCTCAAGCTCAATCCCTCCAAGACGGAGTGGCTGTGGATGCCAGCATCCCGGTACAGTCAGCTGAGTCCACGGCTGACTGTTGGGAGCGAGTCATTGGCCCCGATGGAGAGGGTGCGCAACTTGGGCGCCTCCTGGATGAACGGCTGTCTCTTGAAGACCACCTGACGGCCGCTCCAGGAGAGCTTTCCACCAGGTTCGCCTGGTGCGCCAGTTGCGCCTTTCTAGACCGGGATGCCTTGTGGACAGTCACTCACGCCGTTGTGACGTCTCGTCTGGATTACTGCAATGCTCTCTACATGGGGCTCCCCTTGAGGGGCATCCGGAGGCTTCAGTTAGTCCAGAATGTAGCTGCGCGGGTGATAGAGGGAGCCCCTCGTGGCTCCCGCGTGACACCTATCCTGCGCAGGCTGCACTGGCTACCTGTGGCCTTCCGGGTGCGCTTCAAGGTGTTGGTGAACGTCTTCAAAGCGCTCCATGGCATAGGGCCGGGTTATTTACGGGACCGCCTGCTGCTACCAAATACCTCTCACCGACCCGTGCGCTCTCACAGAGAGGGACTCCTCAGGGTGCCGTCGGCGCAACAGTGTCGTCTGGCGACGCCCAGGGGAAGGGCCTTCTCTGTGGGGGCTCCCGCCCTCTGGAACGAACTCCCCCCAGGACTCCGTCAACTTCCGGACCTCCGAACCTTTTGTCGCGAGCTTAAAACTCACTTATTCATCTGCGCTGGACTGGGTTAGTTTTAAATTTATGGGTTTTTAATGGGTTTTTATCCTAAATTTTTAATCTTGGCCAATTTAATAAGTTTTTTAATTGTATTTTAATCGTATTTATATTGTATTATTGTGTATTTTTATCTGGCTGTGAACCGCCCTGAGTCCTCCGGGAGAAGGGCGGTATAAAAATTTAAATAAAAAATAAATAAATAAAAAATAAAATATTTACAGACCCCTCACGTCCTGGAAATAAACTGTTTCAACTCCTACCCTCAAAACGACGCTATAGAGCACTGCACACCAGAACAACCAGACACAAGAACATTTTCTTCCCGAATGCCATCACTCAAATAATTCCCTCAACATTGTCAAACTATTAATCTGCACTACTATTAATCTTCTCATCATTCCCATCACCCATCTCTTTCCACTTATGACTGCATGACTTTGTTGCTTGTATCCTTACGATTTATATTGATATTGTTTCCTGATTGCTTATTTGTACCCTATGACTATCATTAAGTGTTGTACCTTAGAATTCTTGATGAAGGTATGTTTTCTTTTACACTGAGAGCATATGCACCAAGAAAAATTCCTTGGGTGTCCAATCACACTTGGCCAATAAAAATTCTATTCTATTCTATTCTATTATGGGGAAGGGGATGGATAATACCAGGAAGAAAATATGAACCCAGACATCTTCCCACTTTTGAATCTCAGCTGGGAGACCCAACAACCAGATCCAATTGCTGCCCCTTCGAACACAACAGAAGGAAAATGCCCTTTCTCTCACTTGTTATCGCCTCTGGAACACGGATCACCCCACAATTAACACTTTGACCAAAATGAAATTAGCTTCCACAACATCCTCTGGCCAGAAGTCGTTTTATAATATCTGGCACTGGGGACCCAACAACCATCCAAATATGGAAAGCTTCTGTGGCCACATGCACCTGAAATGCAGCCTCAAGCCCAGCTCAAACTCTGAGGACCCGGGGGGGCGGGGAGAGAAAGGAGCTATGATGGCCCTGAAGCTGACTCTGCTGGCAATTGTCCAGAGTAACTCAATCCAGCTGTCAGATGACCAGGAGCCTGATCTCAGGTGACTACAGTCCCATAGTGTAGTGTGCTACTCTCCGCACTGAGTGCAGCAAAGGCACTTAGTACGTCTCACCTGATATGGTCAGTCCTGGCCCAGCAACAGCTGCCCAGCTACAACCCGCTGAAAACAACCATCTAATTTAGATTGTGTGCCTGCACCTCTCACTCTCATCCTGGACCAGCTGCCAACTACCCACCAATGTCTGGAGTCTTGGTCTATGACTCAACACTTCTGCCTGCTGCTTGGATCTCTTTGCAGATAAGCTTCAGATTGTGTTTGGCATTTTGCTAATGTGGAATTATGCTCTCTCTACCTTCTGCTGTTAGCACTTTGCATTAAACAGAAGGAAATCTCTGTAGGAGAAGAACTAGCTGAGCTGGAAGGTTGAGTTAAATGTGTCATAAATTTAGAGTCATTATATTGCCACAAGAAACCCAAGTCCAGCCCCTCCCCCCAAATTCCATCAATTTTTATCTAGCACCAATTTAACCTTGACCGTTAGTTGAGTAAATTCTTGTGAATCAAAAGCAATAATAAAATCTTCTGTCCTTTGAACTCATTGGATACTTTGTGCCTGACAATTCTTGAAACCTGCTCTCAAGAGTGCATATCTGATGTAGGGAGGAGGCAGGGTAGTTCTTGAGGAAATAAGCAGTGGGCACCCTAAGGTTCTATCTTAAGCCCAGGACTCTTCAATATCTTCATTTAGATGAGGGAATAGAGGGGAACTCATCAAATCTGCAGATGACTAAATTAGCAGGAATAGCCAATACTCCGGAAGACAGGCTCAAAATCCAAAAGGATCTTGACAGATTTGAACACTGGGCCCTATCTAACAAAATGAAATTCAGTGCTGAGAAAGGTAAGGTTTTTACACTTAGGCAGGAAAAACCAAATGTACAAGTACAGAAATCTGACTCAAAAGCAGTAATTGTGAGAGGGATCTTGGTCTTAGTAGACAATCATTTAAATATGAGTCAGCTGTGTGTAGCAATAGCCAAAAAAGTCAATACAATGCTAGGCTGCATTAACAGAGGGATAGAGTCAAGTTCACATGAAGTATTAGTACTACTTTATCAAACCTTAATAAGACCACCTCTGGAATACTGTGTCCAGTTTTGGTCACCTCATTATCAAAAAGATATTAAGACTTTGGAAAGAATGAAGAGAAGAGCAACCAGGATAACTAAAGGCCTGGAGACTAAAACATATGAAGAACAGTTGCAGGAATTGGGTATGGACAGTCTAGAGCCATGATGGCGAACCTATGGCACATGTGCCGGAAGTGGCACACAGAGCCATCTCTCCAGGCACGTGTGTTGTTGCCTGTTGCTCTTCTGAGACGGCCAGCTGGTCTTCATGCATGCGGAAGTTCTGGAAACTGAAAGATGATCTTCCGGTTTCTGTTGTTTCCAGTTTCTGCGCATTGGCTAGCTGGTCTTCACGCATGCATGCGTGCCAGAAACCGGAAGACCAGGTGGCTGGAGTACATGTGTGTGCCAGAAAGGTTTGCCACCATTGGTCTAGAGAAAAGAAGGACTGTGATAGCAATCCTCCAGTATTTGAGGGCCTGCCATGAAGAAAAGGGGGTCAACCTATTTTTCAAAGCACCAGAAGGCATGACAAGAAACAATGGATGGAAACTAACCAAGCAGAGAAGCAATCTAAGAAGAAACGTCCTAATTTTGAGAAAAATTAACCTGTGGAACAGCTTGCCACCAGAAGTTTTGGGTGCTCCATCACTAGAGCCTTTCAAGAAGAGACTGGAAAGCCACTTGTCTGAAATGGTATAGGAATTCCTGCTAGAGCAGGGGTTGGACTAGAACAACAGTCACCAACTGGTGGTCCATGGACCACTGGTGGTCCACAAGAAAATTTTGGTGGTCCGCAGAAAAATTATTTGCATTTTTTATATTGCACTAAGTCGGGGTCCTCAAACTAAGGCCCCTGGGACAGATACGTGCTGGTGAGGCGTCCCTCGACGTGAGTGACATTGAGTTGGCCACGCCTACCCAGTCACATGACCACCTAGCCACGCCCACCCAGCCAGTCATTAGGCAGATCATATTAGTGGTCCGCGGGATTTAAAATTACAAATTTAGTGGTCCCTGAGGTCTGAAAGGTTAGTGACCCCTGGACTAGAAGACCTCCAAGGTCCCTTCCGACTCTTAGTCTGTATCTGTATCTGTGCAGCTCCAACCAATGTCCTCTGTTGTCAGAACCACTTGATGGTCCAGACTTGGAAATTAATTCCACAGATGGCTGAAACTGCTATAAGAACAGAATCTTGAACATCCTATTGTGCTGAACCTCCCCTCCCCGCCCCGCCCCCTTCTTGAACGACAGTGAATCAGGGCAGCGACTGCCTAGCCCCTTCTGAATGTTTGAGACCAACAAATACAAAGCATTTTATCAGTTATCTGGACAATATACATTTATTAATTAAATTTATATGCTATGCATCTCCCTGATAAAGAGACTCCAAAGGTTACCAGAAAGATTACCCAAAATGCCACAGTTCATACTTTTCAAGAATTCCTCCAAGTGTGTCAGTAGAAACTTGCCCTTCCTTCCTGAGCCTCAATATCACCATACTTCGTTCTTGTGTTGGGCCTGCAGCTGTAAACTATCCAGGAAGGCGAACAAGAAGAGCTGGCCAAAATATGGGCAACTGTGCAGGCGCCTCTCTTTCAGTGGGCAGAAGCCAAAGGTGACTTTTCCTGGGCAAAGGCTGCAGAGCCCAGAAGCGGCATGCAGAATATTGGGCTTAGGCCAAGTTTTGCACTGAATACCAGTCATGATGAAGTATGGCCAGAAACTGGAAGGGAAAACTATCATTTAAAGTAGGTTTTCCATTAAAACAACCATTGCTGTAGGTTAACTTATAGAGCACAAGGCAAAAACAAAAAAATGATAAAATTGATCATTCCATGAGAAGTGAGAAGTGTTTACTGCCAGCTTCCTCTATGCTGGCCTCTCTGTGCAGCTCCTGGCCTGGCTCTGCCTCCTGAAGCTCAGCAGCTCCTTCCCAGTTTGCCCACCTAAATGGAAACCCTCAAACAACCACCACTGCTCTTACCTCTTGTATCGCCAGCTGCCTCTCCTGTTCTGCTGCCCACCTCGGGCTCCTGGCCTACTTCCTCTCACCTGCCTGTTATACCGATCAACTTCATCATAGTCTTCACCACTCACAACACCTGGAACATAAATACAACACTAAAGCAACTTCAAAAAAGAAAGCTGAATTCTAGGCTTGCCCTATATGCAAGTCGTTAGTTAACATATTTATCCTAGTTGGAGGGGAGTGCAAGAGACATTGGCATCCTGGCACCCCCAATTTCCAGGCAAACCCTTCACCCCATCAGGATGGAAACATGAACTTTTGAAATACTACTGACTCTTTGTTTAGTCAACAAAGTTATAATGGTCTTGGAAAAAAATGCCTTTCAGCCTGTACTTGAACACAGGATACCTCTGGAATGCCAGTATCGCAGTTTGGATGCTTGGCAACTGGCTCACATTTACATCCAGTTGTAGCACAATTGCAACTTGCAACCTTTTTTTGCTGATCTCTGGCATAAAATTCATTGGGGAAGTTGGATTTGCTTAACAACAACAAGATTCACTTACCAACAGCTGTAAAAATTGTCATAAAATTGGTTCCTATTTATGACCACAACTACTTATGATGGAAATTCTGGTCCCAACTATGGTCTTAACCAGCAAAGTTAAGATTTTTTTTTTTAAAAAAAAGGCATTTTGCACTAAACTCCCGAGCAGGCATTCTCTATGTTCTCTATTCTACAAGAAAGTAGAGTTCTCAAGGGAATGGTGAGAGAGTAAAGAGCCCATCAGAAAAAGCATGATACCCAACCGTGCCCAAAGGGACACTTCCACCCGGCGGGGGCACAGCCACCAGAGACTCCCTGCCCTCCTTCTGCCCCGACCTACTCTCATTTCTCCGTTGGTGTCTCGGGGCATAGTTGAACTGCAGGTCAATCTGCCGATTCTGCCTGGCTTCAGCCCGGTTTTTGCTGTGACAAGCTGTCTTGTGGGCTTTGTAGTCTATTTCGGTCCGAAAGGCGTGGGTGAACTGCTCGGTACTGCACCGACCTTCTTCACAGAGGAAGTGCTTCTCCCGGAAGTGTTCACGGAGATACTCATAATCGCTGCAAGAGAGAGATCCAGCGCATGGGGTGCTTGTGGGCTCCTCCACACTGCTCTCAGATGGAGGCAGTGATAGAAAAGGGAGGTCACCCCAAAGTTATTCCACTGCGCCAGTTTCTGGAACCATCCTGCAATTTGTATTTTCAATACAAATCTTAAAATGCTCGCCTTTTCACAGGTATTTTTTAACCATAAAGTTAGAAGGGACAGAAGACAGGTAGTCCAACCCTAACTTTCCTTCTATGCAGGATCTGCTAAATCCACCGACTACACATATTGTATATAAAGCTTCTTAAAGTGTTCCTTTGTGTAAGTGTAAGCTGCCCAAAGATAGGCAATGTATAAATTTAGTAAATAAAATAAAAGTAGCATCCCAGACCTACTAAACCCATCTACTAAAGGAACAACCCACCTGTATCAAGGCCCTAAATATAGGGGGCTGTGATTATAAGCAGTGAAGAAGATGGTCTTGATGGAAATATACAGGAACCGATACTTAGGCAGAAGTTACTGAAACATTTCCAAAATCCAGGACGAGACAACACATGGAAGTGACTCAGGCAGGCAGCTCTCTAAATCAGAGATGCGGGGAGAGCTACTACAGCACCAACATTGCTGTCAGCCCCAGTCAGGTAGACCACACCAGGAAATCAACTCCACCAGAAGGCTAAATCTGTTTTTTATTGAGACTGGCTCAATAAATATTATAAATATTACGAGACTGATCATGCTGTGTCTTTCTAGATTTCACTGAATCAGGCATCTGCCTGAGCCATCTGGATATTTTTGTCAAAATCTTCTTTATTACTCTCTAGCGTCAATCTTAGGGGTCAGCTAGAGTCACAGACCTGTAATATTCTTGAGCTCCATCAGAATCACAGAAGTGGCAGAAATAGTGGTCTCTCCTCAAGTGCTTTAGTAACTCATCATTATCCAAATATCGTTCGTCACAAAATTTACACAAGGGGTGCCCCCGGTGAGATGTGTCATCAGGATCCCCATGGATTCTGTGCCGAGCAAGATCCTTGCGGGAATACCATTTGCGTTCATATGTAAAGATCTGGAAGGTAAGAGGGAATGTCCTTCATGTTTTCAGTAGAAACGGATCCCCCCCCTCAGCCCCTCTCCCCTGCCTCACTCCCCACTGCTTGCCTTCAGGTGCTTCACACAGAGCTTGCAGCAAAAGAGCTCATGCTGCTTTCTCATGTGCTGCTCCAACTCCACAATGGCAGGAAAGGCCCGGGAATCCGGGCACAGAGGGCATTCGTGTTGCAGGAGTTTCCTAGGAGGGGAAAAGACACACATGAGGGATAACTGCAGGCTGCTTCAGACACTGATACCAGTTCTCACATTGAGGCATCTTTCCCTCTGAAGCACACTTTCATTTTTCCTTTCTTTCTTTCTTTCTTTCTTTCTTTCTTTCTTTCTTTCTTTCTTTCTTTCTTCCTTCCTTCCTTCCTTCCTTCCCTCCCTCGGGTCTATGGATGTTTAGCTTTTGCATAAAAAAGCTTAAGTTAAGTTTATTTTGCACAATTCTTTCTGCACAGTGCAAGAGCCGTTTCCCCTCAGTTTGCTTAGCTGCCTCTCTGACTCCTAAACACACTGACAAAAAGGCTAGTAGCCAGAAGGACAGGTGAAAGTCTCAATGTACACATGAAATATTTCACATTTGAAAGCAAAAGTATTTGTCGGAATTCTTGTATAAGTTGTATAAGCTCGGAGAGACGTGTTTCTTGGTCATCTCCATGGCTTAGGACCGGGCTATCTACGGGACCGCCTACTGCCGGCTTCTATCTCCCATCGTCCGGTACGCTCCCAGAGAGGGACTCCTCGGGGTGCCGTCAGCCAAACAGTGTCGACTGGCGGCCCCCAGGGGGAGGGCCTTCTCTGTGGGCCTTCTCTCCGACCCTGTGGAACGAACTTCCCCTCGGACTTCGACAATTACCTGACCTTAGGACCTTTCGCCGCGAACTTAAAACTTATTTATTTCGTATGGCTGGACTAGCCTGATTTTTATTTTTATTGGATGGGTTTTTAAAATTTTGTTATTTTACGGGGGAGTACGTTTTTTAACATTTTTGGGCATTTGAATTAGTTTTTTAAGGGATGTTTTTAATTACTGTGTGTATTTATATTTTATCTGCCTGTTCACCGCCCTGAGTCCTTCGGGAGAAGGGCGGTATACAAATTAAAATATTATTATTATTATTATTATCTCCAGCCTAAGAGTTGCTACAGGGTCTGGCTAGCACTGCCCAGAGCATCTCCTAGAAAAGTCATTCATTCCATCCACTCTCCAGACAATTTTCAAATGTAGCTGATATGAAAATCATAGTCGTTCCTTTACTGACTGGCCAGTATTACCCTAAGAGAATAAGCTACAGAACATTTACCCATAGAGAGCATAAATCTTTCCATCAGTAAAATAGATGTCATATTTCTTCTCATGTTGTAACTGGCTGAGTATGATTGTTGAAAAGGGTGGCAGCTTCTTCCCAAAAACCACCTGTGGGGATAGAAGCGGGAAGAGGTAAGGAACACAGAACATTCAGGCACAAGGAGGCTCCATGGGGTACCTCTGATAGCAGAATTAATATTCACAAGAAAGATAATCATTCAGAGGAAGAATATAGGGAATTCAAGTCCCTAATAAATGCCATCCTAATCTATCCTGCACAATTGTAGGAGGAAAAACAAAACTGAACAGGCCCATAGCATGCTTTTCTCTCAAGAGGCCCAAAGAGTGGAAGCGGTGGTCTCACCAGGCTTAGCTATTTAATACACAGGCACCTTGAGAAGTTCAAATTTTGCTTTCAGTGAATTAGAGGTTTGACTCATGGCTGCAATAAGGAGGTTAAACTTGGACAGTTGTCATTGAAAAAGAACAGAGCAAATAAATTCTCACACTTTCTAATAAGGAATGGAGAAACAACTGCCACTGAGAACATAGAATAACAGAGTTGGAAGGGACCTTGGAGGTCTTTCTAGTCCAGTCCCTCACTCAAGTAGGAGACCCTGTAGTGTTTCAGAGAAATGGCTGTCCAGTCTCCTCTTAAAAACCTCCAATAATGGAACACCCTCACCTTCTGAAGGCAACCCCTTCCACTGATTGTTCTCACAATTAATTGTTAATTAATCTCACAATTAATTAATTGTTAGGAAATTTCTCCTTAGTTGCTTCTCTCGATTAGTTTCCACCCACTGCTTCTTGTCCTACTCTCAGGTGCTTTGGAGAATAGCCTGACTCCCTCTTCTTTGTTGCAGCCCCTGAGATATTGGAAGACTGCTATCATGTCACCCCCCAGTCCTTCTTTTCACTAGACTAGACATACCCAATTCCTGCAACTGTTCATGTTTTAGCCTCCATCCCCTTAATTGTGGCGACCAAAACTGGACACAGTATTCCAAGTATGGTCTTACCAAGGCCTTATAAAGCGATACTACTGCTTCTTGTGTTCTTGATGCTATCCCTCTGTCCTCAACGCTGGGAGTGTGAGAATGGAATTTTCTGCTCTTTTTGAACACTTCTCTATCGGCAATAGAAAAGGCATAATCACTTTCTATTTCCCTCCCTCCAATCCCAAGTACTTTTCTTGATGAAGGACTGGAGAATGACTCATTCCTGCCTTTTGTGCAAAGGAACAGTCCATGTTTCCATCACGTGGAAAGGCAGAGGCCAATTCCACTTCTTGGAGAAAGGCCCCTTGGTGGCAATGGAGAAGACATCTTTCCCAACTGCCTTCTGTGAAACAGATTTTGTGGAAGGAATGGATGTCCTGCCTGGCCCTAACAGATGTGAGGTTGTATGGGTTGTACCAGCAACCCTTACAATCTCATTCTCCCCACACTGTGCTGCCCCAGTCATTTTCTCCTGAAGAAAAAACTGAGATTACACTTCATCAATTTCATGGGAGCCTAAAAGAAAATTAGAGATCCACTTGTTGCTCACCCTGCTTCCTTTAGAGGTGAGGAGCTTGACTAAGGTTCCATTTCCCACAATTTAAATATGATGTAAAAGGAAATACTTCTGGCTAGTGACACACTCTTCCAGAAATAAATGGGATGCATCATTTAATAAGACACAAGGGGACCCCCCCACCCCGACAGAACAAGCCATAGAAGATGATGGGAGCAAAAGATGCTACACAGAGGCAAGAACTTTTTCTAGAAAAAACAGGGACCACAAGCCAAGGGCACCCACTGTTCATAATCAAGCAGGAGACTCTACACCATTTCTGACAAATGGCAGTCCAATCTTTTCTTGAAAGTCTCAAACGATGAAGCTCCCACAACTTCTGAAGGCAACTTCTGTTCCATTGGTTGACTGTTCTCACCGTCAGAAAGTTCCTCCTCATTTCTAGGTTGAATCTCTCCTTGATCAGTTTCCATCCATTATTCCTTATCTGGTCTTCAGGTGCTTTGGAAAACAGCTTAACAGCCTGTCACAGTGCCTCAAGTATTGGAAGACAGCTATCATATGTCTCCCCAAGTCCTTCTCTTCACTAGACTAGCCATGCCCAGTTCATGTAACCATTCTTCATATGTTTTAGTCTCCAGTCCCCTAATCATCCTGGTTGCTCTTCTCCCACCTCCAAATTTAACCCCCTTTGCTATTACAAACATTCAAAGTTCTGCCCACTGCAGAGCCAGTACAAGGAAAGCCCAAGATCCCCACACTCTGCTTTGACATAGAAAAGGAGCAACAACATAATATTGTGCTACAAACACAAAGAGGAAAAGCCAGATCACAATTAAGAAAAATAATGGTACAGCCGCCTTTCAATTAAGCACAGGAAATACAAATGGAAATGCACAGGAAGTGTCCCAGCACTTTTCTCTTCTTCCCAGGATGGAATTTTCTCTTTGAGGATCTATCCCATTCTTTTTTTCCTGTTACCAATTCTATTTTGATTTTTTTTTAAATTACATTTACAATTAAAGAAATGCAGAGAAATTTAGAGAAAATACCCGACATACCTTTCATACCATCTTTCACTGGAAATCATTTTACAATTCATATAGTAATATAAATAAGACATTAAGTATAAAATATGATTACATATTATAGTATTATTTGTTAAATGTGTAAATGAGATATGCCCCAAGCTCTGTGGGTGAGACATCCAACATCAGTCTCTATTCATGGTCCTCTCAGACCTTCTGGGACAGTGTCCCTCCTGCTCTTCCCTGCCTGCTAAAAGCCTTTTTAGATCCGTTTCCTCACTCAAGTAAAATATGCAAATATACCTTGTTTTATTAGACTGGGACCTGAAAAGCCCCAAATGTCAAGAGGCAAAGGCTTCCTGAGGCAGAAGAAAAGAGTTCACTGGACCTTGACTCTCAAACAAGAAATAAGCAGCTGCTACTCCCAGAGCAAAATCGACTCACTTCCTTGGATGGAAGCCAAGGAGAAAAAAAACACCACCACCACCATTACTTTTCCCCCTAAAGAACCTGCATAAATACCCGCAACTCCACAGTAGGAAATCTCTAGCTAGAAGCCCACTGACAGCATTTATTCCACTCATGTTCATACTTCTTTGCTAAAATAACTACAGTACCAAGCAGCTTTCCAAATATCCCAGGAATATCAAGGAAAAGGCTGGTTCTGCACTGGGGCTGGCAAAGACTTCTTATTCCCTCTTTGTTTAGTGACTGCAATCTGGTCCTTAAATTGACAGTGATGATGCTAGACAAACACAGGAGAAAAAGAGAAACAGTGTGGGAACAGACTGAAAATTGCTAGTTGTTGCCATTCCATTTAAGCTCTCTAATGAGCAGTATCAATGTTACCCTCATTCCTCTGTGTGTTTGTCAGGTGTGCAGAAATTTGGGCATAACTGACTCAGAAAATGATTTTTAAAAAATACCGTTGTATTTGTGAGTGGTTGGTAAAGAAGGTAGTCACTAAACTAGGAGAGGCTGTATAGGGGCTTTTCAGTACAGAAGAGAAGACAGTTACTTAGAGAGGGATCAAATCAGGAAACCGACCCTCAGTATGACACAAAACAGTGTCATTCTGTTGAATTCCAGCAGCCCTAATTAACAGAATCACCTGACGATCTTTCGACACTGAGGGTGAGACAGAGGGTCCCAAGCCTGCAGAGAAGCCCACCTGAGGAGGTGTGTGCCAAATCCCATGTCAATATTCAAAACATTCAGCAATTATAGAACTGAGTAGTGAAGACTATTTAAAAAAACAGCCACCTAACAGGTTATCAAAACGCCATGTTTACCTACCTAGTTGATCAGAATGTCACTGGCTGTTCAGCCAAACACTATGCTGAAATCAAAGTAAATTATATCCACAGGCTTCTCATAATCTGATAAGGGAGTTTTTATAATTTCAAAACATGAATTAAGGCATGTCTTACAACTCCCACGCCGCAGATCTTGAGCATATCCACGACAGAATAGCTGCTGAATTCTTATTTTCAAGATGAGGACGACACCGGTTCAAGGGGAAGGACACGGGAAGCAGTAAAGCCTCCAATGTAGCTGGGCCTGGCCAAAGGACACCGAGGAGCAGAGAGGCCAAAGGCAGCAAATAGGCGAAGGCCAGAAAAAGAGGCACCGGGCTTGCTTTGAAAAAGGAAACGCTCCCACTTGGCGGCAGCGCAGGTATCCGGGCGGAGGGGGAGCTCCGGTCGATGCCCCTCCCAAACCGCCGGCCCCGCTTTGCTGCCCGAAGTCCGCTGCCCCCGCCCCGAGCGCCCAGGCAGGGCGGCCCTGCCCGGCGGCGGCCTCCGCCTCAAGGCCAATCCGGAGGGCGGCGATCGCGGCCAGCCTTCCGAGGAAGCCCTTTCGGCCGAAAGCGCCGCTTCTGCCCCCCGTCCCCGGCTCAAGCTCGGCTCAAGGCTCGTCCTGCCCGCTCGCAGCCGCCGCGGTTCAGGCGGAGCCCGTCCAAAGCACATCCAGCAGGCGCGGGAAGCCCTTCCGCGACGCCGCGCCCGCCGGCCCAGAGGCCGCCCGGGTAGACTGCGCCCAGAGGTGGAGGCTCTTTGCCCCAGCCTCCTCGCTCTCGGCAGCTCATGGAGGCCCATGGGAATCATGGTCCCCTCCGCCGCCCCTGCCAGGCGGGCGCCGCTTACCTGGGCCAGCTCCTCTCGGCAGACGGCGCAGTAACGGACCCCGCAGAGCGCCCGCATTCGCACGGAGCACCGGTAGCAGATGGGGTGCTCGCAGCGGCCCAAGGCCACTACCTCCAGGTCGCCGCAGCACAGGACACAGCTGCCCGGACCCTCCGTGCTACGCGACTCCGACGGAGGCGAAGCCGCCATGACGGCCCACAGCTCGACTCGACGCGGCTGCCGGACGGCCACGCCGCCCCGCCGCTCCTGCGGCCTACTAGGCCCTGCGCGGAGCCTAGCAACCACCCCTCGCCCGCACAAAGATGGAAGCCTAGAGTGCCGCCCCACGCAGTGCCGCAGAACCGGGCAGCCACGCCCCTAAAAGACGGTGCTGGCCAGTCACTTCCGGGCTCCTCGCTGATTTCTTTTTTCCCTCTCTCGAGCGCCCTGCCTGAAGGCTCAATGGGGAAGCCTCGCGATTTGCCGGGATCATGCAAATCATGCAGCAATTCATGGTTCCTTTGCCCAAGACCTCCCGCAGGCACCTCACGGCGGGAAAGACGAGTTTGCATTCCTCGGGCCTTAAATCAGGCTCTGCTTTATTCTGGGACCCGCCGCGGGATTTCCTCGTAGCACCCCTTTCAGGAAAATATCCTAACCTGACCCTGCTTAGTTATTGGGGATCCACCAGGTCCATCTGAGGTCAGAAGGGACCACAAGGATCATTTGCTCTGCAACGTGCAGAAAAACTTAATTAAACCTTCCTTAAAAATTGGAATTTGCTGCCCTCCTCAATTTGGAGCATTATTCAACACGTCAGCAAGTGCAGTTTCTCTGAACTGTACCCGGAAGTTTAGTATGCAAGCAGCTGTCTAACGGATTTGTCTCCCTGCTCCACTGGCTTCCCGAAGTTGCTCTAGCGCCGCCAGCCTCTCTCTCGACTGCCCGCTCCGTCCCGGAGGTCTCACAATCCGGCGCTGCGTTTGGCGCCCTCTTCAGGCAGGAAGTTGTGCTGGCAGCGCGGAATCTGAGCTTGCGCTATTAAGGCGGTGCTCTTCAACCTCCGCCGCTTGAAGACGGGTGGACTACAACTCCCAGAATTCCCCGGCCAGCCCTGTTGTAATCCTGGGAGTTGAATGGCACCCGTCTTTCTTTCTTTCATTCATTCATTTATTTGTCAATCATATATAAGATAACAGGTAAAAGTATAAACATAATTTGGATACATGAAAAGAGTAAGTAAAAATTAGGACAGGGACAGTAGGCACACAGGTGCACCTATGCACCCCCCTTACAGACCTCTTAGGAACGGGGTGAGGTCAACAGTAGACGGTTTAAGCTTAAAGTTTTGGGGGTTTGGAGAAGAAACTACAGAGTCAGGTAGTGCATTCCAGGCATTGACCACTCTGTTACTGAAGTTGTATTTTCTGCAATCAAATTTGGAGCGGTTTACCTTGAGTTTGTATCTATTATTTGCTCGTGTATTGTTGTGGTTGAAGCTGAAGTAGTCATTGACAGGACATTGTGGTAGATAATTTTATGTACTATGCTTAGGTCAGACTGAAGTCGGCTTAGTTCTAAGTTGTCTAAGCCCAAACGGCGGGTTCCAGAAAGATGAGCTGTCTGGCCAAGGTTGAAAATCACTGAGGAAAAGGCAGGAGAGAATAGCTGGAGCAGATGAGTTCCACTGCATCAAAAACCCAACACAGAAGAGAACTGCAGACAGGTGGGAGTAACTAATGGACATTCATTCATTTATTTAGCCTGCTATGGCATTTCATATATTGACTGGCACTGATGGACAGTTATGGTTTGAGTCAAATGTTCCTTTTATGGCCAAGGTCTATGCATCGCTGCATTCCTTCCTTTTCCTAAGATGTGAGAGCTGGCTCCATCTGGTTGAGATGTTGCTGGGGTCCGAGGAGAACCAGTGGCACCAGGATCGAGGCAACTGGCTGCACTGAGTTGGGCCCTGGGAGGAGAGCCTGTCTCGGCCACTTTGAAGCAGGAAGGGCATTTTCTCAGGTAGCAGGTGTCAGGGTTCCCAGTCCAACTAAGTCCCGGAGACTTTGACCTTTCCTGGGTGAGGGGCTGATAGCAAGAGGGCTTTTCGTCTTCTGACTGGTAATCTGATCCAGTCAGAAACCAAAACATTAGCTGCCAACTGCACATGGCTACATATTCATGTATTCAAGTCCTTGCCATTCAACAACTCTCAACTGACACCCAACATCCCTGTCAACCAACAACTAGCAACCAACATGCAAATCAACTTGCTGCAAGTGACAAAAATAAAGACTGGGAAAGAAGCGGATTAATTAAACTGCCTAAAAGGACACACAATTATTTTATTGGGGAGCAAGGATCTCTGATCTTTAAACATGAGCATATTTTTGTAAAGTGCAGGGGAATAAAAGATGGACAGGAATACAAAATGGAAACTCTCTTCACCCTGCAGAAGACTCAGCAGTTTTAGCAATTCAGATAAATGCAAAACCTGAAATCCTGTCTGTTTCAATGGTAAAGATGTCCGTGGATATAGATGTTCAGCTGGTGAGAAGACAACACTCAGCAGCCTTCAGGGAAAGGCAACCGGAGTGAAAACGACAAGTTGGAGGGTGGAGAGGTTATGAATGATGACGGGCATGGTGTTAATTCTAATTACCCCATAAAGAATGCCAGAGTTGTAATTACTGCTCCCCTCCCCGCCCTCCCCCCCTCCATCTCTATCTGGATGAACAATACTTTGGTGGTTGTTTTTCATGTCACAAGAGCACCAGTCCAATTTGGGAAGGCAATTAGCACAAAACGAACAAGCAGCGACAGACAGGAATGGCCCATCTTAAGTGTCACTTGTCTGTGAAAGACGCAAGAAGTGAAGTGATGCATCCTGCAGTTTGGACGGTTGGAAATACACCATTGCTAATGAAGCACCATGTTCACTCCCTTTTCCGTGCTCAGGCAATGATCATCCTACTATGGATCCAACAGGAAGCTTCCCCGATTTTCTCTGCAACATCAACCTTGTGCCAACTTGCAGTGACAGTTGGGAAGGTGAATTTCCCCCTTTTTTTGAATCTAATGCAGCAATATTGGGTGAGATCATCAGTGGCTTCGGTGTGAGGTACCAGCTGTACGCTGATGACACCCAGCTGTACTTTTCCACACCGGGCCACCCCAACGAAGCTATCGAAGTGCTGTCCCGGTGTTTGGAGGCCGTACGGGTTTGGATGGGGAGAAACAGGCTCAAGCTCAATCCTTCCAAGACAGAGTGGCTGTGGATGCTGGCATCCCGGTACAGTCAGCTGAGTCCACGGCTGACTGTCGGGGGCGAGTCACTGGCCCCGATGGAGAGGGTGCGCAACTTGGGCGTCCTCCTGGATGAACGGCTGTCTTTTGAAGATCATTTGGTGGCCGTCTCCAGGAGAGCTTTTTACCAGGTTCGCCTGGTGCGCCAGTTGCGCCCCTTTCTAGACCAGGATGCCCTATGCACGGTCACTCACGCCCTCGTGACGTCTCGCCTGAATTATTGCAATGCTCTCTACATGGGGCTCCCCTTGAAGGGCATCCGGAGACTGCAGTTAGTTCAGAATGCGGCTGCGCGGGTTATAGAGGGAGCCCCTCGTGGCTCCCGTATGACACCTATCCTGCGCAGACTGCACTGGCTACCTGTGGCCTTCCGGGTGCGCTTCAAGGTTTTGGTAACCACCTTTAAAGCGCTCCATGGCATAGGGCCGGGTTACTTACGGGACCGTCTACTGCTACCGAATACCTCTCACCGGCCCGTGTGCTCTCACAGAGAGGGACTCCTCAGGGTGCCGTCAGCTAGGCAGTGCCGACTGGCGACGCCCAGGGGAAGGGCCTTCTCTGTGGGGGCTCCCACCCTCTGGAACGAACTCCCCCCAGGACTCCGTCAACTTCTAGACCTCCGAACCTTCCGTCGCGAGCTTAAAACACACCTATTTATCTGCGCAGGACTGGACTAGTTTTTAAATTTTATAGGGGTTTTAATTGGTTTTAATATTTATACTATTTTTAATAATTTGGCTTTTTGAATAAGTTTCTTAATGGTTTTCTTAATTTGTATATGTATATTTTTTATTTGCCTGTGAACCGCCCTGAGTTCTTCGGGAGATAGGGCGGTATACAAATACGAATAATAAATAAATAAATAAATAAATAAATAAAATATTTCACAGTTCTTCCTCTCATTGCAAGGCTGGGTGAGCAATCATATTGCCAGACAGATTGGATGGAGACAAGTCACCCATTTGCTCTGATCTAGGAGACAGCCAGACCATTTCAGATGCATCTCCAAGTTAAAAAATACTCTCTTTTGCAAGGTCTTTTTGCCTTCCCTGGCCTGCCTCCCATGAGTTATTTTTCAACTTGGAGATGTATCTGCAATAGCTCCCATGTAACACCTATCCTGCGCAGACTGCACTGGCGACCTGTTGTCTTACCTTTAAAGCGCTCCATGGCTTAGGACCGGGATACTTACGGGACCGTCTACTGCCGTCCTCTATCTCCCAACGTTCTCAGCATTCTCACAGAGGGACTCCTCAGGGTGCCGCCAGCTAGGCAGTGCCGACTGGCGACGCCCAGGAAGGGCCTTCTCTGTGGGGCTCCCACCTCTGGAACGAACTCCCCCAGGACTCCGCCAACTTCCAGACCTCCAACCTTCCGTCATGAGCTTAAAACACACCTATTTATCTGCAGGACTGGACTAGTTTTTAAATTTTATAGGGGTTCTAATTGGTTTTAATATTTATACTATTTTTAATAATTTGGCTTTTTGAATAAGTTTCTTAATGGTTTTCTTAATTTGTATATGTATATTTTTTATTTGCCTGTGAACCGCCCTGAGTTCTTCGGGAGATAGGGCGGTATACAAATACGAATAATAAATAAATAAATAAATAAATAAATAAAATATTTCACAGTTCTTCCTCTCATTGCAAGGCTGGGTGAGCAATCATATTGCCAGACAGATTGGATGGAGACAAGTCACCCATTTGCTCTGATCTAGGAGACAGCCAGACCATTTCAGATGCATCTCCAAGTTAAAAAATACTCTCTTTTGCAAGGTCTTTTTGCCTTCCCTGGCCTGCCTCCCATGAGTTATTTTTCAACTTGGAGATGTATCTGCAATAGCTCCCATGTAACACCTATCCTGCGCAGACTGCACTGGCGACCTGTTGTCTTCCCGGTGCGCTTCAAGGTATTGGTTACTACCTTTAAAGCGCTCCATGGCTTAGGACCGGGATACTTACGGGACCGTCTACTGCCGTCCTCTATCTCCCAACGTTCTCAGCATTCTCACAGAGAGGGACTCCTCAGGGTGCCGTCAGCCAAACAATGTCGACTGGCGGCCCCCAGGGGGAGGGCCTTCTTTGTGGGGGCTCCTACCCTGTGGAATGAACTTCCCCCTGGACTTCGACAACTATCTGACCTTAGGACCTTTCGCCGCAAACTTAAAACCTATTTATTCCGCCTTGCTGGACTGGCTTGATTTTTTAAAAAAATTTAATTTGATTTTATGAGTTTTAAATTTCTGTCAATTTTATAGGCCTTAATTGTATTTTAGATTTGGCCATTTGAATAAGTTTTTTAAGGGTTGTTTTTAGTATTGTATGTATTGTTTTCTTTTGTATTTTATTTTGGCTATTCACCGCCCTGAGTCCTTCGGGAGAAGGGCGGTATACAAATTAAATAATAATAATAATAATAATAATAATAATAATAATAATAATAATAATATTATTATTATTATTATTATTATTATTATTATTATTATTATTAGGTCAGGCTGTCTCCTAGATCACCTTCCTGAAAGGAAAAAGATTGGGGGTGTCTAATCTCAGCAACTTTAAGACTTGTGGACTTCAAGCCACAGAATTCCCCACCCCGCCATGCTTCTCATCCTTAATCTTAAAGTCACCAAGATCAGACACCCCTGCTTTAGATGTTCTGACAACTACAAAATAAAATACAAAAGAAAACAATACATACAATACTAAAAACAACCCTTACAAAACTTATTCAAATGGCCAAATCTAAAATACAATAACGCCCTATAAAATTGACAGAAATTTAAAACCCATAAAATCAAATTAAAATTTTTTAAAAAATCAAGCCAGTCCAGCAAGGCGGAATAAATAGGTTTTAAGTTCGCGGTGAAAGGTCCTAAGGTCAGATAGTTGTTGAAGTCCAGGGGGAAGTTCGTTCCACAGGGTAGGAGCCCCCACAGAGAAGGCCCTCCCCTGGGGGCCGCCAGTCGACATTGTTTGGCTGACGGCACCCTGAGGAGTCCCTCTCTGTGAGAATGCTGAGAACGTTGGGAGATAAGAGGACGGCAGTAGACGGTCCCGTAAGTATCCCGGTCCTAAGCCATGGAGCGCTTTAAAGGTAGTAACCAATACCTTGAAGCGCACCGGGAAGACAACAGGTCGCCAGTGCAGTCTGCGCAGGATAGGTGTTACATGGGAGCTATTGCAGATACATCTCCAAGTTGAAAAATAACTCATGGGAGGCAGGCCAGGGAAGGCAAAAAGACCTTGCAAAAGAGAGTATTTTTTAACTTGGAGATGCATCTGAAATGGTCTGGCTGTCTCCTAGATCAGAGCAAATGGGTGACTTGTCTCCATCCAATCTGTCTGGCAATATGATTGCTCACCCAGCCTTGCAATGAGAGGAAGAACTGTGAAATATTTTATTTATTTATGAGTTTTGCAGCACAAGGACTGCAAGGTGCAGTTCAGTGCTGAATGTCCAGAAAGGCTGAGATACAGTTTGTCAAGAACTGGAATGCAATCTGTTGAGGCTTCAGTCAGGATAATAGAAAGTAGCCTGAAAATGAATTTAGTGGGGAAAGGGTGATGGCATTCTGATTAAATACAACTGTTGGAAAGAAATGGTTTGTTTAACAGAAGCTTTTAGCAAGAACTGTTACAATACCTTCACTGGCAAAAATAGTGGAATCTTTTGCTTCTCTGAAGCAGCGAAAGAAAATAGGATGTTCTTCATCCCAGCACCTCTGCCACGTAGCAGTTTGGTGAACATGTAGAAAGTGGAGCCCTGTGTGAAAACACCTGCCTTGGACTCCTGCATGTCTGAAGGATCCCGACCTGCCTTTTGACCATCGCAGCCAACACTCAGCTGACTTTCAGCAATTCCTCCAAAAGCCAGAGCTCTTTTTTGAAGAGAAGCTACCTGGAGCCCCCAGAAGCGGGAGATCAAAAGCTTCGTTCCTTCTAAATCCCAAAATAATGTTATAGGCTAAGACCACACTGCCTGTGTATAACAAATAAATCAACTGAACTGAGCTGCCCGTGTGGGAATTGAGAATCCCTCCAACAGGCAGTGCCGGTTCCTGGCCCCCTGCCTGGCATTCCCCATTGCAGGGGGTCTTAAGGTATGGCTGATGGGAGTGTCACTTCTGCACCCCTTTTCTTAGCTCCAACAGGAGTGCATTTTCTAGGAGCCAAGCCAGCTTCCCCCTGCTTGCTGCACTTGGCCAGGAATGCTGATTTCTTTCTTTCACCCAAAATGCTACTTGGGACTATTCATTGTGGGAATTCTTGAGGGGCTTCTGGTCCCATCCCTTGTCTGTAGTTCTGAGTCATTGTGCCCACTTCTTATCTGGAAAAGACTCAGGAGGCTCTTGTCTCCCCTTTGAGGGTCATGTGAGAAGGCTAGGAGTTATTGGGATCAAAGAGAATTCTTAAAACAAATGTACAGTTAAAACCAGAGATTGGTCTTCTAGGCTTGATAGCTAAGCAGTTGGAGAAAACACTCAGACTTTGTTTTTATTTACGGTAATGGCAGCAAGACTTGAGTGTGCAGAAATGGGAAGACCTCCAGATTCCCACAATGGAAGAATGGATGGTGAGGTCGATGCAATTGGCTGAGATGGCAAGATTGATTAAAGAAAAGACTTTCTTTGGCTTTGTTTATATGTGGACTTTGGATTGAAACCAAAAGTGATACTATTTTAATTAGAAATACTGTGTATTATTGGATTTGGTTAATGTATTTTATATGTGTAATTGGAAGTTACTCTTTCTTTATATTTTGTTTTTCTTTTATGCCTTCCCTTCCCCACTTTTTCCTTTCAGGAAGGTGATCTAGGAGACAGCCAGACCTAATAATAATACACACACACACACACACACACACACACACATAATAATAATAATAATAATTATTATTATTATTATTATTATTATTATTATTATTATTATTATTATTATTATTATTATTATTATTAGGTCTGGCTGTCTCCTAGATCACCTTCCTGAAAGGAAAAAGATTGGGGGTGTCTAATCTCAGCAACTTTAAGACTTGTGGACTTCAAGCCACAGAATTCCCCACCCCGCCATGCTTCTCATCCTTAATCTTAAAGTCACCAAGATCAGACACCCCTGCTTTAGATGTTCTGACAACTACAAGAAGTAAACTGAATCTTTATTAAGAATTTATGAAGAATATAAACTGAGTTTTGCAGCACAAGGACTGCAAGGTGCAGTTCAGTGCTGAATGTCCAGAAAGGCTGAGATACAGTTTGTCAAGAACTGGAATGCAATCTGTTGAGGCTTCAGTCAGGATAATAGAAAGTAGCCTGAAAATGAATTTAGTGGGGAAAGGGTGATGGCATTCTGATTAAATACAACTGTTGGAAAGAAATGGTTTGTTTAACAGAAGCCTTTAGCAAGAACTGTTACAATACCTTCACTGGCAAAAATAGTGGAATCTTTTGCTTCTCTGAAGCAGCGAAAGAAAATAGGATGTTCTTCATCCCAGCACCTCTGCCACGTAGCAGTTTGGTGAACATGTAGAAAGTGGAGCCCTGTGTGAAAACACCTGCCTTGGACTCCTGCATGTCTGAAGGATCCCGACCTGCCTTTTGACCATCGCAGCCAACACTCAGCTGACTTTCAGCAATTCCTCCAAAAGCCAGAGCTCTTTTTTGAAGAGAAGCTACCTGGAGCCCCCAGAAGCGGGAGATCAAAAGCTTCGTTCCTTCTAAATCCCAAAATAATGTTATAGGCTAAGACCACACTGCCTGTGTATAACAAATAAATCAACCGGGAACTGAGCTGCCCGTGTGGGAATTGAGAATCCCTCCAACAGGCAGTGCCGGTTCCTGGCCCCCTGCCTGGCATTCCCCATTGCAGGGGGTCTTAAGGTATGGCTGATGGGAGTGTCACTTCTGCACCCCTTTTCTTAGCTTCAACAGGAGTGCATTTTCTAGGAGCCAAGCCAGCTTCCCCCTACTTGCTGCACTTGGCCAGGAATGCTGATTTCTTTCTTTCACCCAAAATGCTACTTGGGACTATTCATTGTGGGAATTCTTGAGGGGCTTCTGGTCCCATCCCTTGTCTGTAGTTCTGAGTCATTGTGCCCACTTCTTATCTGGAAAAGACTCAGGAGGCTCTTGTCTCCCCTTTGAGGGTCATGTGAGAAGGCTAGGAGTTATTGGGATCAAAGAGAATTCTTAAAACAAATGTACAGTTAAAACCAGAGATTGGTCTTCTAGGCTTGATAGCTAAGCAGTTGGAGAAAACACTCAGACTTTGTTTTTATTTACGGTAATGGCAGCAAGACTTGAGTGTGCAGAAATGGGAAGACCTCCAGATTCCCACAATGGAAGAATGGATGGTGAGGTCGATGCAATCGGCTGAGATGGCAAGATTGATTAAAGAAAAGACTTTCTTTGGCTTTGTTTATATGTGGACTTTGGATTGAAACCAAAAGTGATACTATTTTAATTAGAAATACTGTGTATTATTGGATTTGGTTAATGTATTTTATATGTGTAATTGGAAGTTACTCTTTCTTTATATTTTGTTTTTCTTTTATGCCTTCCCTTCCCCACTTTTTCCTTTTAAATTATTTGTTCTGTTTGTTATATTTTATTTCATATAAGGTGGGGGGAGAGAAGGCAGCCCTCCAGGGATCTCCAATGTAGAAAGTTTCAAAAGTTCTTCCTGAGCAGAGTAAAAATTCAACTTATTTTCGAAGACATTTCTTGAGGCCTAAGCTTTTTCCTGTTTCAGTCTCTTAGGAATATCTGAATTTTTTTGGTTGTTCATGTTTCAATGAGACAACTGGGCTGAATTAAATGTTAACGTTTCAATCACAGAATACTGAAAACTGGATTTTTACAAAAAAAGCAAATTTCCTGTAGCAACACAATTTCCAACAACAAAAAAGCTCTAATGGCAGTGAAGCTGTTTGGCAAGAGATGGCAGCAGAAGTGCCACTTAGGTGTTAAGACCGTATGTAAATTGGCTTCAGTGTTCGATAGTCTTCCCAGCTCAGGTGTGGACTCCAGTTCCCATTCTCCTGAGCCAGGAGAGCTGTTAGAGGTACTGGCTAGAGATGACATCAGTTGGAGTTCAGGATTCATTTCCAAGGACAGCATCATTTGGAGACATTCTCATGGGAGAACCAAGTGCTTTTCCACTTTTCTAAAGAGATGGCTGAGGGACCCTGAGTGTGACTGGGTGTGTGTGAATGCCAGTCCTTTTGTCAGGCAATCCTTCCTCCTACTGTCAGCAGCTTTCCCTGCTTCCTTGTGGGCATGGGGGGGAGGCAGGTGGTGGAGATTCAGGTGGGTGTCAGTCAGGGGTGAAATGCTCCCAGTTCGGACCAGATCGTCCGATCCAGTAGTGATGGTGGTGGGTAGTTTGGAAAACTGGTAACAAAAATCCCTGCCCCTCCCTCGGCCGAAAAAATGCTTTTAAAAGTAAAAAGAAAAAAACCTCGGCTGAAGAGGTTGTAGAAAAAATGCTTTTAAAAGTAAAAAAAAAGTTGGCCATGCCCATCTAGTCACATTACACCCCCCCCACCAAGCCACGCCCACAGAACCGGTAGTAACAAATTTTGCATTTCACCCCTGGTGTCAGTCCAGTTGGCAAATCCAGAAAAAGAAACTCCTTGGACTTTATTTTACCGAGTGTATACACTTTACTGAATAAATCCATATTGGCACAAAAGAGAAACCAGCTCTGGGCTTCCCACACAAACGCACACCGCTCCCCCACTTACAGGATCACCATGGGCCCATTTGGCCCCGACAATCCCAGCACTTCCAGGGGGGCCTGATCCAGCAGCCAGCAGTGCTGCCGCCGCCGTAGGTTCCAGTTCAGCCGCTGGCATTCACCCCGCCGCCCACTGCAGCACACCAACAGGTCCCTGCCCCACCTCCAGTCGCTGTGGCGATTCCGCCAGCAAGGGCCCCGCTACCACGGTTTAGAGCGACGTTTGACAGTAAGCCTACCAAGCTGGCCTATTTCCTCAGCCGGGTATGGGCTCATATAGATCACTATGGAAAGCAATACGAAACAGATCGCAACTTAGTATCTGCGATCTCAGAGGGGATGAATGAGGGAGACGCTGCTGACTGGATAGCCCAGCTGCATAATAAGGGGGTTGCTGTATTAAATGATGCTGAAGGTTTTGTTGAGCTGCTCCGGGCCAGATTCGAAGATCGAGACCAAATCAATGAGAGTGAAGCCAAGATAAAGGTGATGAGTCAAGGAAATTGACCCATAAAGGACTTCGTATGGGACTTTAGATGGGTCGCGGGGAACCTTGGACATTGGCCGGACAGAATACTTCTGCATTATTTTAAGGAACCATTGATCAAGAAGTCAGAACCGCCTGTGGAATCCGGAGGGTGCCAGAGCGATTGCAAGATTGGTATTCTATGTCAGTAGCTCTTGAAAGAGAAGTTCATCCATGCCACAACCCCTCAGCTGAGAAGTCCCCAGGGAGAACTTTCACTAGACATCCTCTGACAAACCCTACAGAAACCCCTCCTGATCAATCTACAAGGGTGGTCAAATGCTACCGTTGTAGACAAGTGGGTCATCGAGCTGTAGAGTGTCTGGCACCTGCACCGGTTCCACAACCACGCCCCGCCACATCAGCCCGAGGCAGAAGGGACCCACGAAAGCCCTCGGATGCCAGCAGAATTGTCCGGCAGGCAGTTGAGACTTCCCCACCCCTGAAGAGAGTGAAGAGACCTCGACCAAAGACCTGCCGCCCGGGCCAGCCAGCAGTAGCAGCCGCAAAGATGTCCTGATGGTAAATGGGACCATCCACCCCTTTGCGGTCAAAGTCAAGCTGACAGTGCCAGAGACAGGGGTGCATGGACAGGTAGCAGCAATAATAGACACTGGCTGCACCCATTGCTTGATTAGTGTCCCCATTGTTGAGCAGCTAGGCATAAAGACACATCTCTTAAGCTGCCCCTTATGTTTTCAGTAAGTAGACGGGACTTTAATAGTGGCACCCCTGCTACACGGGTCACTGAGCCTTTCAGATTGGAACTGGGGATCCACACAGAACTAATTTGATTCGTATTAGCCCCAAAAATGGCAGAGTCAATCATCCTGGGACTCGCCTGGCTAGACAAATGGGCCCCTACAATCAAATGGGAGGATGGCTACTGAAAAGTAAGGATAGGGGTGGGCCTCTTGCCGCCCGTCCCTCCTGAAGTCGAATCCACTGAGACGAGCCCTCAGGGGCCCCACCAACAAGAGGCCATCGAAGTCCTGACCGCCATGACGGCCATCAAAGTCCTACCTGGGACTCCCCAGGTTCCCAAGGAATACAGGGACCTGGCTGAAGCATTCAGTGAGGAGGAATGCAACATCCTTCCCCCTCATCGCCACACTGACTGTGCGATCGAGATCAAACCCAGAGCCAAACTCCCTAAACCAAAGATGTACTCAATGACCCCAAAAAAGATAACTGAGCTGAGGAAGTACATCGATACTAACCTAGCCCAAGGGTTCATCCAACCTGCAAAATCCAATTCACAAAATGTCTCTGGACTACCTGGGCTACCGAGTGTCGAACGAAGGCATAGAGATGGATCCCGGGAAAGTGCGAGCCATACTTGACTGGCAGCCCCCTCACACCAGGAAACAGCTGCAAAGTTTCCTGGGGTTTACTAACTTCTACCGGCAATTCATCCCAACCTTCGTGGAAGTGGCTCTGCTGCTTATTGAACTGCTAAAGACAGGAACCTTCCCTGCAAAGCCGTGGCCAACGCAGCTGCTAGCCTGGACGCTAAGCTGTCAAAAAGCATTTGAAAGCTTGAAACAGTGGTTTGCAGAGGAGCCCATCCTTCAGTACCCAGACCCAGATAGACAGTTCATTGTTCAGGCTGACGCCAGCAATGTTACAGTGGCAGCAGTGCTCCTCCAGAAAGGACAGCTGCTTCCCTGTACATATGTGCCCAAAAAACTCACGGACAACGAGTGGAGATGGGCAGCATGGGAGAATGAAGCCTTTGCTGTTAGTTGGGCTCTTCTATCGTGGCGGCACTTCCCAGAGGGAGCCAACATCCCCTTTGAGGTATGGTCAGACCATAAAAACCTCGAAGCCTTAAAGACCCCATGAATGCTCTCCCCCAAACAGGTCTACTGGGCGCAGTACTTCAAATGGTTTGATTTCAAGCTGAAATACATCCCAGGGAGGAAGAACCTGCTTGCAGACGTCCTGTCAAGGGAACCCCAATATGACAGCCAGAGGGAGGACGTTGTCTATGCCATCATCCCAGGCACACAGAGTGTGGCGCAAGTCACTACTCAGAGTCAGGCCAGCAGGCGGACTGACCCCATCAATGGGAAGCTAACTGCTGACTTGAAGGCAGCACTATCTACTGATCCATGGCTAGCTGACAATCGAGACATGTTAACGACTCATGATGGACTAGCTTGGAAAGGTTAGAAAATTTACATCCCCAACAGCCTGAGACTCCTGGTGCTCCAGCGTAGCCATGATTCTCGATCGGCTGGTCACTTTGGATTTCTAAAGACCTTTCATCTGATTAGACAGCAGTTTTGGTGGCCAAAGATGAAAGCTGATATGGAGGACTATGTAAAAAGTTGTGCCACATGTGCCAGCAATAAGACAAGACTGGGGAAGCCTCCCGGTTTGCTTCAACAGGTAGCTGAGCCCAGCCGCCCGTGGGAAGAAATAGCTATGGACTTTATAGTAGAGCTCCCGGAAAGTGGCGGAAATACGGTAATCTGGACTGTGATAGACCTGTTCTCCAAACAGGCCCATTTTTTAGTATAAATTTTATTGAATTTTAACAATTAAACAATTTTCATTCAACTCTTGTGCATGACTGTGACCATTTACATATAATCCCATTAGTGTTCTATACTCTATATTTTACTAAATTATATTACTAATTTTAATTTGAAGTTCTAATTCTTACTAAGTCTACTATCTGTTATTTCCCCTTTTTTCCTATTTTTGACCCAATTATACCATTTCTTCCATAGTACATAAAAATCTGAATCCATCCATCCTTTCAGTTCAAGTGTCATTTTGTCCCTCTCAGCACAATCCAATATTTTTCTAATTATTAACTCTTCAAAGGGTGCATTTGAGCTTCTCCAACATTGCGCAAATGCCAATCTTGCTGCTGTTGTCATATGTAAAATAATATATGGTTTTCTTTTCATATTTTGTTTTCATCATTCTTAGAAGAAACAGTTCCGGTGTGTATTCTATCTGGAAGCCTGTTACTTCCTGTATCCAACTATGTATTTTCATCCAGTATTTTTTTTGTTTCAGAGCATGACCACCATGTATGAAAGAAGGTACCTTGCTTTTGTCCACATTTCCAACAATTGGGGTTTAAATTTGGATATATTTTTGCCAATCTAGAAGGTGCCAAATACCAACGGTAAAACATTTTATGCTGATTTTCTTTGTATTTTGCCGATTTGGATTTTTATTTATTTTATTTTATTTTTATTTGTCGTAACAATATATACAAGCATTGCATAAAGGATTATATAATATATAAACATATATATGAGGAGAAACAAGGTATTATAAACATATATATACATAGGGGAAGAAACAATAGGACAGGAACGGTAGGCACGTTTGTGCTCTTATGCACGCCCCTTAGAGTCCTCTTAGGAAAGTGGTGAGGTCAACCATGGATAGATTTTGAGTAAAGCTTTTGGGGTTATGAGAAGAAACCACAGAGTCAGGTAATGCATTCCAAGCATATACAATTCTGTTACAGAAATCGTGTTTTCTGCAATCTAAACTGGAGCGGTTGACATTGAGTTTAAATCTGTTGGTTAGTTTATAATTTTTGTTCCAAATTGTTTCCCAATCCTCTAATTCGATATTATGCCCAATATTTCTAGCCCAGGCTATCAAAGCTCCTTTTACTATATCTTCTGCTCTGTCAAATTCTAATAAATAATTATAAATTTTGGTTATTAATTTTTCATCCAGACCAGTCAATATTTTGTCTAATTGTTTTGGTAGAATTTCAATACCGTATTCATCTTTATTTTTATATATCGGGACTTTAATAGCGGCACCCCTGCTACACGGGTCACTGAGCCTTTCAGATTGGAACTGGGGATCCACACAGAACTAATTTGATTCGTATTAGCCCCAAAAATGGCAGAGTCAATCATCCTGGGACTCGCCTGGCTAGACAAATGGGCCCCTACAATCAAATGGGAGGATGGCTACTGAAAAGTAAGGATAGGGGTGGGCCTCTTGCCGCCCGTCCCTCCTGAAGTCGAATCCACTGAGACGAGCCCTCAGGGGCCCCACCAACAAGAGGCCATCGAAGTCCTGACCGCCATGACGGCCATCAAAGTCCTACCTGGGACTCCCCAGGTTCCCAAGGAATACAGGGACCTGGCTGAAGCATTCAGTGAGGAGGAATGCAACATCCTTCCCCCTCATCGCCACACTGACTGTGCGATCGAGATCAAACCCAGAGCCAAACTCCCTAAACCAAAGATGTACTCAATGACCCCAAAAGAGATAACTGAGCTGAGGAAGTACATCGATACTAACCTAGCCCAAGGGTTCATCCAACCTGCAAAATCCAATTCACAAAATGTCTCTGGACTACCTGGGCTACCGAGTGTCGAACGAAGGCATAGAGATGGATCCCGGGAAAGTGCGAGCCATACTTGACTGGCAGCCCCCTCACACCAGGAAACAGCTGCAAAGTTTCCTGGGGTTTACTAACTTCTACCAGCAATTCATCCCAACCTTCATGGAAGTGGCTCTGCTGCTTATTGAACTGCTAAAGACAGGAACCTTCCCTGCAAAGCCGTGGCCAACGCAGCTGCTAGCCTGGACGCTAAGCTGTCAAAAAGCATTTGAAAGCTTGAAACAGTGGTTTGCAGAGGAGCCCATCCTTCAGTACCCAGACCCAGATAGACAGTTCATTGTTCAGGCTGACGCCAGCAATGTTACAGTGGCAGCAGTGCTCCTCCAGAAAGGACAGCTGCTTCCCTGTACATATGTGCCCAAAAAACTCACAGACAACGAGTGGAGATGGGCAGCATGGGAGAATGAAGCCTTTGCTGTTAGTTGGGCTCTTCTATCGTGGCGGCACTTCCCAGAGGGAGCCAACATCCCCTTTGAGGTATGGTCAGACCATAAAAACCTCGAAGCCTTAAAGACCCCATGAATGCTCTCCCCCAAACAGGTCTACTGGGCGCAGTACTTCAAATGGTTTGATTTCAAGCTGAAATACATCCCAGGGAGGAAGAACCTGCTTGCAGACATCCTGTCAAGGGAACCCCAATATGACAGCCAGAGGGAGGACGTTGTCTATGCCATCATCCCAGGCACACAGAGTGTGGCGCAAGTCACTACTCAGAGTCAGGCCAGCAGGCGGACTGACCCCATCAATGGGAAGCTAACTGCTGACTTGAAGGCAGCACTATCTACTGATCCATGGCTAGCTGACAATCGAGACATGTTAACGACTCATGATGGACTAGCTTGGAAAGGTTAGAAAATTTACATCCCCAACAGCCTGAGACTCCTGGTGCTCCAGCGTAGCCATGATTCTCGATTGGCTGGTCACTTTGGATTTCTAAAGACCTTTCATCTGATTAGACAGCAGTTTTGGTGGCCAAAGATGAAAGCTGATATGGAGGACTATGTAAAAAGTTGTGCCACATGTGCCAGCAATAAGACAAAACTGGGGAAGCCTCCCGGTTTGCTTCAACAGGTAGCTGAGCCCAGCCGCCCGTGGGAAGAAATAGCTATGGACTTTATAGTAGAGCTCCCGGAAAGTGGCGGAAATACGGTAATCTGGACTGTGATAGACCTGTTCTCCAAACAGGCCCATTTTTTAGTATAAATTTTATTGAATTTTAACAATTAAACAATTTTCATTCAACTCTTGTGCATGACTGTGACCATTTACATATAATCCCATTAGTGTTCTATACTCTATATTTTACTAAATTATATTACTAATTTTAATTTGAAGTTCTAATTCTTACTAAGTCTACTATCTGTTATTTCCCCTTTTTTCCTATTTTTGACCCAATTATACCATTTCTTCCATAGTACATAAAAATCTGAATCCATCCATCCTTTCAGTTCAAGTGTCATTTTGTCCCTCTCAGCACAATCCAATATTTTTCTAATTATTAACTCTTCAAAGGGTGCATTTGAGCTTCTCCAACATTGCGCAAATGCCAATCTTGCTGCTGTTGTCATATGTAAAATAATATATGGTTTTCTTTTCATATTTTGTTTTCATCATTCTTAGAAGAAACAGTTCCGGTGTGTATTCTATCTGGAAGCCTGTTACTTCCTGTATCCAACTATGTATTTTCATCCAGTATTTTTTTTGTTTCAGAGCATGACCACCATGTATGAAAGAAGGTACCTTGCTTTTGTCCACATTTCCAACAATTGGGGTTTAAATTTGGATATATTTTTGCCAATCTAGAAGGTGCCAAATACCAACGGTAAAACATTTTATGCTGATTTTCTTTGTATTTTGCCGATTTGGATTTTTATTTATTTTATTTTATTTTTATTTGTCGTAACAATATATACAAGCATTGCATAAAGGATTATATAATATATAAACATATATATGAGGAGAAACAAGGTATTATAAACATATATATACATAGGGGAAGAAACAATAGGACAGGAATGGTAGGCACGTTTGTGCTCTTATGCACGCCCCTTAGAGTCCTCTTAGGAAAGTGGTGAGGTCAACCATGGATAGATTTTGAGTAAAGCTTTTGGGGTTATGAGAAGAAACCACAGAGTCAGGTAATGCATTCCAAGCATATACAATTCTGTTACAGAAATCGTGTTTTCTGCAATCTAAACTGGAGCGGTTGACATTGAGTTTAAATCTGTTGGTTAGTTTATAATTTTTGTTCCAAATTGTTTCCCAATCCTCTAATTCGATATTATGCCCAATATTTCTAGCCCAGGCTATCAAAGCTCCTTTTACTATATCTTCTGCTCTGTCAAATTCTAATAAATAATTATAAATTTTGGTTATTAATTTTTCATCCAGACCAGTCAATATTTTGTCTAATTGTTTTGGTAGAATTTCAATACCGTATTCATCTTTATTTTTTATATATCTTGATTTTAATTGTAAATAAGGCCACCAATCTATATTTATTCTCTGTTCTTCCAATTCTTGCCTATTTTTTAGATTCCCCGGGTTATATAGATTTTCATTGTATTTTGCTATTTTACTTAAATTCAGAGTATTGAGATGGATCATTGCTTCCATCGTCGAAACCCAATTAGGGATTTTCATATAATGTTTTTTCTTAATTTCTTGCCATGTTTGCATTAGGGCTTCTCGTATCTTATGTTGTAAGAAATATGAATGAGATTTGTTCTCTCTATCCCATAGGAAGGCTTGCCATCCTTTTTTTAAATCATGTCCTTCCAATATGAGTAATCTTTTATTTCTCAAATTGATCCATTCTTTAATCCAAACTAAGGTTGTTGCCCGATAATAAAGTCGCCAATCTGGGAGCCCTAAGCCACCTTTGCTTCTACTGTCCTGAAGGTCTGATAATTTTATTCTTGCTTTTTCCTTTGCCCATATAAATTTTGTTTGTAATTTGATTCAATTCTGTGAAAAAATTCTTATCTAATTTTATGGGAATGGTTTGAAAAAAATATAGCAGTTTCGGAAGAATATTCATTTTAATCGTTGCAATCCGACCCAGTATGGATAGATTTAATGCCCCCCATCTTTCCAAATCAATTTTAATTTGTTGCATAAGCTTTACATAACCGTCGTCTTTAATTGAAGAACATCTCCCTGTCAGCCAGATTCCTAGGTATTTAATTTTTCTCACATTCTGTAATCCCAATTTTTCTTACAACTCCCTTTCCTGTTGTGTTGTTACATTTTTAGCTATCATTTTTGTTGTTGTCTTATTAATTTTAAGACCTGCTACCCAGGGGTGAAATCTAATTTTTTTGGCCACTGGTTCTGTGGGTGTGGCTTGGTGGGCGTGTGACTGGGTGGGCTGGCCAACATGATGTCACTCATGTCTGTCTGTCTGTCTGTCTGTCTGTCTCTCTCTCTCTCTCTCACACACACACACACCTGATCTGAGCAGCGGCTGCTGTGGGAGAAGGAAGAAAGTGTCCCCCGTCATGGGCTGGATGCAGGCAGCGGGACCTGAGGCAGAGGGGAAGGCAAGGGCCTGGGGGACCGCTGGGAAGGCAGTGTGGAAGGCAGTCAAGCATGGCAGGGCTTCGGGGAAGGGAGTAAGCTGCCCCCCCGCTTTACCACTCCATCTCTTCCTCCTCGCCAGCAGCATCCCCTTGGCCAATCTCCCTGCAAACTTGGCCAATGCTTCCACACCTCCATACACTTCCTTTCCTTCCCCCCGCACGACCTCTCCACGCCTGCATAGCATCTGTTTTTGCAGTAAGGCAGCCACAGGAATCGCCAACCCATCAGTGGGCACCGGGAGCCCAGGAGAGAAAAGCTGCACTTACGAGAAGGGGGACGGTCCTCTCTTCTTTATGGAGCTCAACTTTGCCGGAATCTTCTCTTCTCTGCCCACCTTAACGCCGCCGACACTGATGCTGCTGGGAAACCGGCTGGACAAGCCCAAATGAGGCTTGCTGTCCTGCCACACTTACTAAAAAGTACCTAGGATCTAGGCTACGGTCAGGATCGCAATGGCATTAGCCCAGATCTGCCTCATTACAGGACGTCTGGGCTGCCTGGGAGCTCTGAGTCAGCTGAAAAAAGATTCATTTCTTGGGGTGATGAGAAAAGACAGTGTCGGTGTGAAAGCATTGGCTGAGTTTGCAGGGAGATTGGCCGAGTGGATGCTGCTGGCGAGGAGGAAGAGATGGAGTGGTAAAGTGGGGGGGACAGCTTACTCCCTTCCCCGAAGCCCTGCCATGCTTGACTGCCTACCACGGGGGCTTCCACTTGCCTGCCTTTGCAAGCTGGCTGAGAAGGCAGCATGGAAGGCAGGCAAGCCTGGTAGGACTGTGAGCTGTGGATCAGTTTGGGGGCATGGCCAGCTCGTCTTTGCTACCTACTCGTCCGATCCGGTCTGATCTGGTAGCATTTCATCCCTGCTGCTACCTCCCCATATTTTTCTATTTCCTGTATTAATATGGGTCCTGTTTCCTTTGGGTCTTCCAAAAAGAATACCAGATCATCTGCAAACGCCATTAATTTATATTCTTACGTTCTAATTTTAGTTTCCCTAATTTCTGAATTTGCTCTATATATTGGTCAATAGTGACTCTAAGGTCAAAATGAAAAGCAGAGGTGACAGTGGGCATCCCTGATGGACTCCTTTCTTTATTTCGAATGTTTTTGTGATTTCTCCGTTTTTGCTTGCTTTTTGAGATGAATAAATTGCTTCAATCATTTGTTCAAATTTGTTGCCAAATTTCATTTCTCTAATGTGTCTAATCATATATTTCCAATTTAAATTTTCAAATGCTTTCTGCGCATCCAGAAAGATAAGAGCAACTTGTTTTTCTGGATGCGCCTCGTAATACTCGAATATATTTAGTACTATACTTGTATTATCTCTAATTTAACTAGAAGGGAGAAAGCCATTTTGGTCAGAGTGAATAATCTCATTCAGTATTCCTTTCATCCTTCCTGCTATGATAGCCATAAAGATCTTGTAATCTGCGTTTAAGAGTAAAATTGGCCTGTAATTTTGGATTTGATTTGGATCGGTACCTTCTTTCATAATCACTGTGATATATGCTTCTCTCCATGAAACAGGCATTTTTGCTTCCGGTAGGACTTCATTGAGAATAAAGAATAGGTTCTAATAGTTCCCCCCATGTTTTTGTAAAATTCTCCTGGTAAACCATCTGGTCCCGGGGTCTTTTTTTTTTGTCTGAATCGTTGAATCGCTTCTTTTAACTCTGTCGGTGTTATTTCCTTATTTAGCAGCATTCTCTTATCTTCCTCTAAAATGGGCATCTTTTTCTCTTTTGGTTAATTTTTTCTATCTCAGTTTCCTCCTGATCATATAAATTCTCAAAGTATTTTAATTTCCTTTTAATTTCTTCTTCTTTATTTTGTAACTCCCCAACCTCATCCTGCAGTTGGTGTATTATTCTACTTTCTATTTCTTTTCTTAATTTGTATGATAACCACCTCCCTGGTTTGTTTGCGTTCTCAAATTGGTATTGTTTCACATATTTAATATTTTTAACATGTTCTGTTTGTTCTATTAGGTTTAATCTATGTTTTACTAATGTTAATTCTTCAATTAGTTGTACATCACCTGGCCTTCTTTGAAATTTTTGTTCTAGCTGTTCTAATTCTTTCACTAATATGTCTTGCTGTTTCCGTTTTTCCTTATTTCTTTTTGCCATATATGCTATAGATACCCCTCTTGATAATTTTATTGTGTCCTATAAGTTCTGCAAAGAAGTATGTTGTTTATTATTTACCTCAAGAAATAGGGTCAATTCCTGGTTAATCTTTTGTATGTATTCCTTCTCTTGTAGTATTCTGTGGGTTTAAGGTCCATCTTCTAATTTTCTTTTTTTGACCTTTCCATATTATTCTTAAAGGGTTATGATCTGCCCAAATGTTTGGGAGAATCTCTACATTTTCTACTTCTTTACTTAATTCTCTGTTTGTCCATATCATGTCTATTCTTGAGAAGGACTTATGTGGGTTGGAATAAAAAGTAATTTTTTTCTCTTTGGGATTTAACATTCGCCACACATCAATCAAGTTTAGTTCTTTCACCATATCAAAAAAGGTTTTCAGTAATACAATTCCCTTTTTCCCCTTTTTTCTTCTCACTAATATAATCCTTTTTTGTATCTATTATCCCGTTATAATCCCCCACTATGCATATATTTTTATAACTCATTTTGATAATTTTTCTATGTGTTCTTTTGTAGAATTCATTCTGGTTTTTATTGGGAGCATATATATTAACTAATAACATTTTAACTTCCCCTATTATTAATCCCAATAATAATACTCTTCCCTTCAGATCTTCATATATTACACTTGTTTTTATTTCTTTTCTAACATATACCACAACCCCACTCTTTTTTCTCTGCCAGTGCTGCATATAAATTCCCCAATTTATTATATTCCAAATATTTCTGGTCCTGCTTTTTAATATGTGCCTCTTGGAGGCATATGATATCTACATTCTGTTTCGTTAATCTCTTAAGTATTTTTTCCTTTTCACCTGGTCATTCAATCCATTTACATTTATTGACAGTAATTTAGTTTCTTTCTCTTTTCTCTTAATTGTTTGCTGATCTCTGGTTTTGGTTTGCTCTTGTAATTTTTTGTGATCTGGTAATGGCACCCCTTTCTTCATTTTGATTCCCTTTCTTTTTCTTTTTCATCCATATCTTCATCCCCAGATTCTTGTCTCTGTTCTTCTAAGCTAGGTGTTTCCAATCACTCTTTGCCACTCAAATTTTCCTCCATCGCCATCAGTTGGTCATATAGTTCTTGGGCTTTAGCTAGATCATCGATTTTAATTTGTTTGCCCTGCCACGTTACCGACATTCCCTCCAGAATGATCCATCGAAATAATATTTTCCTTTTGTTCAGTAAAAATGCTAAGAACCAATAATCCTTCCTTTGTTCTCGAATCCGCCTGGGGACTTGTTTCAATGTTATAATTTCTCTTTCATGGTACATCATCGGTTCATCTCTTGTAATTTTATAGATAATATCTCGAACATTCTTGCATGCAAACCTGATGTGTACTTCCCGGGGTAGGTGGTGGCACTTTGCATAATTTTGTTTGGACTCTATATATTTCATCCATCTCATTTATGATCTCTTTCTCTGGAGGGCTTCTGCAATCAATCCTGCCATTACTTCTCCTAGATCGTCTTCTTTTGTTTCCACTACATTTTGAAACCTCAGATAAAAAGAGGCTCTGTCAATTTTAAGATGTATTAGCGAATTTTCCAAATCTTTATTTGCTGCCATCATTTTTTGGTCTATCTGCTCTAGTTTTTTTTCCAGTTTGTTCAGCTTTTATTTCCACGGACCTAATTTTTTGCTCATTTCAGTGTATCATCTCTTGAATTGAATCCATTTTGTTGTCTAAATTATGTATGTTGGATTTCAGTTCTCCATGATTTTTTGTCATCATCTCCTGAAGTTTCATCATAGTTTCCTGTATCATTATGAGAGTAGACGGCATCGATTGGGAAGTCAAAATGGGGCTTGATTTTTCTGTCGACAGCATTCCTTCTATTGTTCTTTGGGTTGATGGAGAAGCCAGTGCCATTGTTGGGTTTGATGCCACCTTTTTCCCTGTTCTCAGTGTTGTGGTAGTGATATTTGTCATTTCTTTTAGAATTTTACTTTGTTGTCCTAAATTTCTATAAATCTTTTCCCAGATTACTATCCACTGTTTTTATCGCTAATAGAATTTTCTTTTATCCCTCTAGGTTAATTTTCCTATAGTTATGTTCTTTTTTTGTTATATCTAATGTTAGTTTGACCACTTTTATATTATTTTTAACTTTCTCAATATCTTTTCTCTTTACCTATCAATATTTTAGTGTTTGCTTCTTTCACGTTTTGCTGATTTTAGGTTCTAAGTTTCAGTTCTTATTAGCATTATTATCATTGACCTGACAGCATCACCGGAAGTCCCAAACAGGCCCATTTTATTATTCCTTGTTCTGGACTTCCCTTGGCTAAGAGATTAGCCAAGATGTTTGTCAAACAGATCTACCGGCTGCATGGAGTTCCATGATGGGTGATCTCCAATCAAGGAGTTCAATTCACTGCTAAGTTCTGGAGGGAGTTCCTGAGGTCCATTGGGTCATCTCAGGGGCTTAGCTCAGCTTTCCATCTGAGTATGAATGGAGCCGCGGAACATACTAATGCCATGGTGGAACAATACATAAGATGTTATGTGGATTACCGGCAAGATAATTGGGCTGACTTGCTTCCTTTCGCAGAAGTGACGTACAATAATGTGGTGCGTAATAGTACGGGAGTGACGCCTTTTCAGATTACGAGTGGCATGGAATTTGTCCCTATGCCAGAACTGCCGAGAGAACAGCCTTCTTCCATGACTCTGAATGAATGGATGGAGTCATTAAAGAAAGGCTGGGAGAATACCAAAAAAGCCCTGAATTAAGTGGCTGAAGCATACGAAAAGCAAGCAGACACACACCGATGTCTCCAACCCCCCTTTTGGGTGGGAGATCATGTGTATCTTTCCGCCAAATACTTACATTTGAGTTTGAAGAGTAAGAAGCTAGACTGAAATATTTAGACCCTTTCCCCATAGTGAAAGTGTACAGTTAAATCTTCCCCGCATACTGGGAAAATTCATCCTGTTTTCCATTGCATCCTGTTAAAGCCTGCTGTGGGATCTAAATTGACACCTCAACCTGCTGCTCCCCCAAGGCCGATTGTGGTGCAGGGTGAGATTCATTATGAGGTGAATAAGATTTTGGACTCTAGATTACAGAGGGAACGTTTGCAATATTTGGTTCATTGGAAGGGATACCCCTTGTCTGAAGCCGTGTGGGTGAAGAGTTGGGATGTTCAGGCAGACACCTTAGTTAGGCATTTCAGGATAAATTCCCTGATTAGCCTAAGGGTCCTCCTGTGAGGGGGAGGTGGTTAATGTGCTATTTGTGTTAACCCCTGACTTCAGTCTTGTTCCAGGATGCGTTCCTTTCCTGAGGGGACGAAGCCTGTCAGTTTTGGAAGACAATTTTCTTTTTTGCTTCTTAACTGCCACATATTTTAGCTGGGGAAATTGGGAGGGTGTTGTTGTTGGAGCGGTAGAAAGTTAGTCATAACAACATTCCGTATTCAAGGACTTTTGCCTGCTTCTGGTGGAGACTGCCTGAAGATTGTATCCAGTTGAGTGTGAAGAGTTGATTGGACAATGTGATGAGCTTGTGGGTGTGGGGCAGGGCTGTGAACTGTCAGCTGGGTGTGGAAAACCTGGAAGCTTTCAGATTCAGGTTTTCCCAGCTGTGCCAACATGACATCTCTAGTAAATTGGAACTTTGAGGAACCTCAAGCCTCAGAGCTTTATTTCGTTGGGGGTGTTCCTTGGAACCTTGACACCAGGGCCTTGTGGACTCCTTGGCCTTTGCTCTGTGGACTAGCATCAGTCTCTTGTGGCTGGATTGAATTGAGACAGTTCTGGGTTTTTTTGTGAAGGGAGTTGTGGGGGAATATTAATAAACCCACTAAACCACAGTTATGTGTGTGTGTAAGCGGGACAGCAGTCAGTTACAAACTAGTACCGACCTTTATACCATATGCTAAACTTAGTTAGGCTTAATTTTTTTTTCTTTGCAGCTTGGCATTGTTTTGTGAAGTCAGCTTTTAGGTTAAATAATTGATTATTGTTGAAATGTATCAGTATTCAACAAGAGGGGGCAATATGTGTGTAGGCTTATTTTATATTCACTTTTTTGTCTTTAGTTTTTTGTTTGTTCTTTCCCTTTTTCCTGTTGAAGTTGTGTTTTAACTTTGGAAACAAAATACACATAATTTTATGTGATAAAATTATGAAAACTGTGTCAGAAATTATCAAAACAGTCTTAGAGAAGTAAGTTGGGTTTCTTGAGGATGAGAGTAGCAGATGTTATGATAAAAAACAAATTTGATACTTTCACATTCAGATTTGTTCATTTTTTATTAGACACAGATAACAAAAACAGTAACAGGGAGCTACATATCTACATACATTTATAAATATTAAATGGCATTGCAACCCTTACATAACATGAACATAACTTTCTAGATCTAGAAATAATGGACTGGTATTTTGCTTTTAAAAACCCAGAATGGCAATTGGCATCCATGTCCTAAAAGGCAGCTGCCTCCTGATATATATTTTTTATAAAAACCCTCCTCTCCCCAGCAACTAAAGTGTTTAAACAAAACAATGAATGGTAAAAGAATCAGATATCTCTCAAGAATCCATCTGGGTTTTGGTTTCTGAAGAACTTTGTAAATACAAATGCTTTAAAATTGGTTACACTATATTTAACTCTTTTGCTGTTTGTCATCTCTGAAAATTGTTAAATAGTTTAAATACTTCCAGAAAAATGATGATATAAATTGTTCTGCGGAAGAACAAGGAAAATTAAAAAGTGCTGTACTAATAGATTTGTTGCCGAGAGAGAGAATGCACTAATAACATTTTTATGTTATGTCTTATTTAGCACCATATTTTATTCTTTTTAACAGTGTAATTTAGGAAGATTATATTCTGCTCGGGGACCAGCTGCGAACATCTACATTCAAGACAATAGGAGTCATATCCAGACCCCTCCCCTTGTAATAACAAAACAAGATGATTAGACACTTGTTTGGATTCTTGTAATTTAAATTAAATGTGTTTATTATAAAGAATTCTTCTGAGATTACTGTCTTGCAATGTTCCCTACAGCTCTGGAAACACCTTCTTCACAAAGTAATCAAATTTATTTTTGCTTTGTCATACATTATATTATTGGTTAGATGTACTATTTCACAGATTACTGAAATGTCTTCAAGTGGTGGCCATGTCCTTCAATTCTGACTAGCAAGAGAATTAGCACAGAACCAGCATTTCTATCACTCTGGGGCATGGGGGGGGGGGGGGAAAGGAAGAAAAAATAATATTGAATGATGGAGTCAGGCAGACTCGAGGGGACAGTGGTCTGCCACACAGAACCTGGCCAAAGAAGGGCTTCTCTTAGGCTTTTCTGACCAATTACTAGCCAAAAATCCAAAGGTGTCTGGTAGAACTGTTTCCAACAATCAATGTAGAAGATCACAAAAGGTGCCACCAGGCTCCTGTTAATGTCTGGCTGCCACAGCCTAGTTTGTGTCTCTTCTTACAACATCTGCCATGTTCACTTCAATTCTCACCACATGAACTGGCTGGGAATCGGATCCAATTTTGGTTCACTTTGACCTCGACAAAACCCACCAGTGAAGTAGGGGGCTGTCTAGGTTGTAGCAGTTCTGGATCTCAGGCCATGCTCCTTGGGTCATTGTGGTCTCACAGAGAAAAGGCGCCATTAGATGACTATTTAGGTGGAGTAGATCGCTTAATTTGGCCACTTGTGGCCAGTGTGTCTATACCGAGCTGTGCAAGATCTGTGAGATATTTGCCTGCCCCGCCCCCAGCTCCCAGATCACAGAAATATTTGTTTGCTTCTTATATTTAAGAAATACATTCCATTAAAATGTGTTTCATTTTACTGACACACCAATATGAATATTATAATTCACATGTGCAAGAATTTTAAAAGCTGAAAAGATAGCCACCTCTCACAAATAAAGCCATTGCCTGAAAGACTTATAAAGGAGACTTCTCTGCAACTGTTAATGTAAGACAATTTTCTTTTTTGCTTCTTAACTGCCACATATTTTAGCTGGGGAAATTGGGAGGGTGTTGTTGTTGGAGCGGTAGAAAGTTAGTCATAACAACATTCCGTATTCAAGGACTTTTGCCTGCTTCTGATGGAGACTGCCTGAAGATTGTATCCAGTTGAGTGTGAAGAGTTGATTGGACAATGTGATGAGCTTGTGGGTGTGGGGCAGGGCTGTGAACTGTCAGCTGGGTGTGGAAAACCTGGAAGCTTTCAGATTCAGGTTTTCCCAGCTGTGCCAACATGACATCTCTAGTAAATTGGAACTTTGAGGAACCTCAAGCCTCAGAGCTTTATTTCGTTGGGGGTGTTCCTTGGAACCTTGACACCAGGGCCTTGTGGACTCCTTGGCCTTTGCTCTGTGGACTAGCATCAGTCTCTTGTGGCTGGATTGAATTGAGACAGTTCTGGGTTTTTTTGTGAAGGGAGTTGTGGGGGAATATTAATAAACCCACTAAACCACAGTTATGTGTGTGTGTAAGCGGGACAGCAGTCAGTTACAAACTAGTACCGACCTTTATACCATATGCTAAACTTAGTTAGGCTTAATTTTTTTTTCTTTGCAGCTTGGCATTGTTTTGTGAAGTCAGCTTTTAGGTTAAATAATTGATTATTGTTGAAATGTATCAGTATTCAACAAGAGGGGGCAATATGTGTGTAGGCTTATTTTATATTCACTTTTTTGTCTTTAGTTTTTTGTTTGTTCTTTCCTTTTCCTGTTGAAGTTGTGTTTTAACTTTGGAAACAAAATACACATAATTTTATGTGATAAAATTATGAAAACTGTGTCAGAAATTATCAAAACAGTCTTAGAGAAGTAAGTTGGGTTTCTTGAGGATGAGAGTAGCAGATGTTATGATAAAAAACAAATTTGATACTTTCACATTCAGATTTGTTCATTTTTTATTAGACACAGATAACAAAAACAGTAACAGGGAGCTACATATCTACATACATTTATAAATATTAAATGGCATTGCAACCCTTACATAACATGAACATAACTTTCTAGATCTAGAAATAATGGACTGGTATTTTGCTTTTAAAAACCCAGAATGGCAATTGGCATCCATGTCCTAAAAGGCAGCTGCCTCCTGATATATATTTTTTATAAAAACCCTCCTCTCCCCAGCAACTAAAGTGTTTAAACAAAACAATGAATGGTAAAAGAATCAGATATCTCTCAAGAATCCATCTGGGTTTTGGTTTCTGAAGAACTTTGTAAATACAAATGCTTTAAAATTGGTTACACTATATTTAACTCTTTTGCTGTTTGTCATCTCTGAAAATTGTTAAATAGTTTAAATACTTCCAGAAAAATGATGATATAAATTGTTCTGCGGAAGAACAAGGAAAATTAAAAAGTGCTGTACTAATAGATTTGTTGCCGAGAGAGAGAATGCACTAATAACATTTTTATGTTATGTCTTATTTAGCACCATATTTTATTCTTTTTAACAGTGTAATTTAGGAAGATTATATTCTGCTCGGGGACCAGCTGCGAACATCTACATTCAAGACAATAGGAGTCATATCCAGACCCCTCCCCTTGTAATAACAAAACAAGATGATTAGACACTTGTTTGGATTCTTGTAATTTAAATTAAATGTGTTTATTATAAAGAATTCTTCTGAGATTACTGTCTTGCAATGTTCCCTACAGCTCTGGAAACACCTTCTTCACAAAGTAATCAAATTTATTTTTGCTTTGTCATACATTATATTATTGGTTAGATGTACTATTTCACAGATTACTGAAATGTCTTCAAGTGGTGGCCATGTCCTTCGATTCTGACTAGCAAGAGAATTAGCACAGAACCAGCATTTCTATCACTCTGGGGCATTGGGGGGGGGGGGGGAAGGAAGAAAAAATAATATTGAATGATGGAGTCAGGCAGACTCGAGGGGACAGTGGTCTGCCACACAGAACCTGGCCAAAGATGGGCTTCTCTTAGGCTTTTCTGACCAATTACTAGCCAAAAATCCAAAGGTGTCTGGTAGAACTGTTTCCAACAATCAATGTAGAAGATCACAAAAGGTGCCACCAGGCTCCTGTTAATGTCTGGCTGCCACAGCCTAGTTTGTGTCTCTTCTTACAACATCTGCCATGTTCACTTCAATTCTCACCACATGAACTGGCTGGGAATCGGATCCAATTTTGGTTCACTTTGACCTCGACAAAACCCACCAGTGAAGTAGGGGGCTGTCTAGGTTGTAGCAGTTCTGGATCTCAGGCCATGCTCCTTGGGTCATTGTGGTCTCACAGAGAAAAGGCGCCATTAGATGACTATTTAGGGTGGAGTAGATACGCTTAATTTGGCCACTTGTGGCCAGTGTGTCTATACCGAGCTGTGCAAGATCTGTGAGATATTTGCTCTGCCCCGCCCCCCAGCTCCCAGATCACAGAAATATTTGTTTGCTTTCTTATATTTAAGAAATGAAATACATTCCATTAAAATGTGTTTCATTTTACTGACACACCAATATGAATATTATAATTCACATGTGCAAGAATTTTAAAAAGCTGAAAAAGATAGCCACCTCTCACAAATAAAGCCATTGCCTGAAAGACTTATAAAGGAGACTTCTCTGCAACTGTTAATGTAAGACAATTTTTCTGAAAGAATAATGGAAGGAAGGAAACTATTGTACGTGACCTGTCCTCAAACACCACTATTAGATTCATACTATGCTACAGAGCCCCTGACTACGACATGCAAATATGTTAACCTCACTGCTAATACGGGCTACCTCTTGCCCATATCCTCTCATCTTCCTGGGTGACATAAATCTACCTTCTATAAACTGGATAACAAATGAATGTACAACCAAACCAATCCATACTACACTATACAGCACTTTTACAAACCTAGGTCTCAAACAACTAGTAACTAACAATACAAGACTCAAGAACTGCCTTGACCTCATCTTTTGTAATAACACGAACTCAATTTATGGACTACAAATAAAAGAACCCTTTTCCAACAGTGACCACTGCATGATAGACTTTTGTCTCAATATACGCCCTCACATAAATCGTCATAACAATAGTATTCCAAACTACAATTAAAAAAAAGCCAACTATGACCTTATAAACAATGATCTCTCATTTCTTGACTGGCAAAATCTATTTTCAACCTGTATCACTGCAGAAGACCTCTATAAAGTATTCCTACTTGAAATCAATAAAATCATCAAACTCTACGTACCACAAATCACCACCAAAATAAAAAAAAAACAAATTACCCATATCAATAAAAAAGCTTCAATCCAAAAAAAAAATCCCTCTGGAGAAGAAACAAAAAGGGCTATGTAGCAAACTTCAAAAACCGCTACAGAAATATTTGCAACCAAATAAAAACTGAATGTAACATTTACCACACCAAGCAAGAAGAAGACCTTCTACACACTAATTCCAATCGTGCTTTTTATAATTTTGTGAACAATAAACTGAAAGAAACAAGATCCATTCCACCACTAAAATAATCTAACGGCAAAGAATGGACTGATAAAACAGTTAAAGCAAACCTCTTTAACACATTCTTTGGCTCAGTCTTTGTAAACAGCAATGGCTCATATCCAACATTCCCCAATCGTATTAACAAGGGGTACAACGACTTAACACTTATAGACTTCACAGAAGATAATGTTGAAAAAGCTCTTCGCAACCTGAAACCATCATTATCTATTGAACCTGATGGACTATGTGCCTACTTCTTAAAAAAACTTTCAATTAATATAGCAGAACCCCTAAGCATAATATTTAATAAAGTTTTCACAACTAGTTCCCTTCCCAAACTCTGGTCTCTAGCCACAGTCATCCCTATCTTCAAAAAAGGAGATCCCAGTCTAGTTGAAAATTACAGACCTATCTCTCTACGTTGCGTCACATGCAAAGTAATGGAATCTATCATAAACCAATCCATTACACTCCACCTAGAAACAAACAACCTACTCTCTAATAAACAATTTGGTTTCAGAAAAAAATTATCATGTAACTTACAACTTCTCCACTGAAGAAACATATGGACTACTAACCTTGATCAAGGAAAAGCAATAGATGAAATCTACATAGACTTCTGCAAAGCTTTTGACTCAGTAGTACATGATAAACTTCTCCTAAAACTAAAATCCTACGGCATTTCAGGACCTCTTCACAATTGGATAAATGCCTTCCTGTCAAACAGACATCAAGTGGTCAAAATTGGCAACGCTCTATCAAATCCTGTTCCTGTCAAAAGTGGCGTTCCCCAAGGCAGCGTTCTTGGACCAACGCTCTTATACTATACCTAAATGATCTCTGTGACGTTATCTCAAGTTATTGTGTTCTCTTTGCTGACGATGTCAAATTATTTAACACCACTAACAATACTTCTACCCTTCAAAAAGACCTTGACTTTGTATCCGATTGGTCTAAAACTTGACAACTCCAAATATTAATCAGCAAATGCTCAGTCTTACATATTGGGAAAAAGAACCCTAACAATAAGTACAAGCTTGATGGACATTACCTAATAGATGACCCCCACCCTGTTAAAGACCTTGGAGTTTTCATATCTAATGACCTAAGTGCCAAAGCCCACTGCAACTACATAGCAAAAAAGGCTCTAAGAGTTGTAAACCTAATTTTATGGAGCTTCTTTTCCAAAAACTCTACACTACTAACCAGAGCATACAAAACATTTGCTAGACCTATTCTTGAATACAGCTCACCTGTCTGGAACCCATACCACATTTCTGACATTAATACAATCAAAAGTGTCCAGAAATATTTTACAAGAAGAGTTCTCCACTCCTCTGAAAACAACAAAATACCTTATAACACCAGACTTGAAATCCTGGGATTAGAAAATTTAGAACTCCGCCGACTCCGACATGACCTGTGTTTAACACACAGAATCATCTATTGCAATATCCTTCCTTTAAAAGACTACTTCAGCTTCAATCGCAATAATACAAGAGCAAACAATAGATTCAAACTTAATGTCAACCGCTTCAAACTTGATTCCAGAAAATATGACTTCTGTAACAGAGTTGTTAACGCTTGGAACTCACTACCTGACTCTATAGTCTCAACTCAAATCCCAAAAACTTCAACACTGTCTACTATTGACCTCACCCCATTCCTAAGAGGACTATAAGGGGCGTGCATAAAAGCACAAAAGTGCCTACCATTCCTGTCCTATTGTTCCCTTTTATTATATCAAATTAATATAGTTGTTGCATACTTTTGCTCATATATATGTTTTTTCTTTTATGATGTGTTGTTGTTTTATGTCGATGTTTACGTATACTGTTGTGACAAAAATAAATAAATAAATAAAAAAGTCGATAACATCTTATTGATGGACAACAGTCTTACCCAGGGTTACCCACCCCAGATATGATGACTATCTTGGCCAGGAGGAAAGTCGTATTTCAAAGCTGGAATCATAGCAGAGGAGAGAAAAATAAAAAATAGGAAGAAATGTTCCTGTGGTTTTTAAGAAGAGACTGGACAGTCACTTTTCTGAGATTATATAGGTCAGCGATGATTAATCTTTGTGGCACCGAGTGGCCAAACCAGACCTTGCATGCATGCACGCACCGGAAACCAGAAGAGCAGCTGGCAACAGAGTGTGTGGCCACAGAGAGGGCTCTGTGTACCACCTCTGGCATGTGTATAGGTTCTCCTGCTTGGGCAGGGGGCTGGACTAGAAGACCTCCAAGTTCCTGTCCTGTCCTGTCCTGTCCTGTCCTATCCTATCCTATCCTATCCTATCCTTGGTGAGGGGCAAGAATGGGAGCAGGAATTTAACATTCAGGATCCCTGAATTAGAGCTCCTGGCATCTCTCATCCTTTTGTGTACTGATTGGGACTGTGAGGAGATGCAATCCAGCAACATCCTGAGGATTGCAGGTTCCTCACCTCTGGCTTAAACCTATGAATGCTGGCAAAATACAGCTGGCAAAGAAATGCATATTTCAGCAGTACTTAGAAGTCCCACCTTCCTTGGCCCCCTTATGGGTTCTAAAGGAGCACCCTGGGCAAAGAAGTAGAAACCACCACCCCACCCGGCAAATTATAAAGCAGGGTGGGGTCTGGCCTCCTCCTACCATCCTGAACTGTGCCACTAGGTAAGCCTGTTTGTTAATAAGCTGTGAGGCAGCTGCTTCCTTCTGAAAAAAAAATTACTCCATCAGGCTCAACATCCATTGAGGCTCCCCTTACGCCTGCAAGTACTTCAGATGCGCAAATTCAATGAGGTCGAGAGGTATATTTGAGAATGATGGGACCTCCTTGAAGTTTCCAGGCCTTTTCAAGCAATTGCTGTTTGGAACTATCCAAGGTTCTGAAACCTCTGTCGGATTCTGCCTCCGACTATACTCAACACTCTCAATGTTCCTAGAGTGCGTCAAGCAACACAATCCTGTTAGTGATGGAAAGCGGGGCTGACCAGCAAGGTGAAAATCATATTCTGTCTCTCCATACTCTTCCTGTAAAGCCATTCCCTGCAGATACCGCTGTTGCTCTCCCAAGACTGTTCCCCAACATTTCCCAAGAATTTTCATCCTGCCTTCTGACTGCCAGTTGGTGTTCATGGATGTGTTTTGCCAGCCTTCTGCCTGTTTGTCCTACACACTGGTTGTGGCAGCCTTTACACTGTATGTTGCAGATGACTCCTGCTTTTTCTTCTAGGGTTGCTGGGTCTAAACAAACCATAAGACAGGCAGAATGCATCCATGAACACCAACTGGCAGTCAGAAGGCATGATGAAAATTCTTGAATTTCACAACATATAGACAGATTTAACCATAGTTTCAATTGGGAAAATATGATGATCCTAGACCAGGACAAATTCAAAAATGCCAGAGAATTTCTAGAAGCCTGGCACTCTGACAAATCAGCCATCAATAGACACATAGACATTAACAACATCTGTACACTATGCAAAACAGACAATAAACCAGCCCTAAAGAGAAAAAGATTCCAGCACCTCTCCACCAGTGATCTGCACCCAGATCAGCATAGGTTAACTGCAAGGTTAACTTCAGACCAACAATCAAGTAAGCAACACCCCAATCAAGAAATGGCCAAAGAGCCATCAGTAAACAGCCCAATCAAAGAATCTCTAAGACACCCCCCCACACACACACACACAGACAGGCACCTAGATCCTTTCAGGACTCTACCTCCTTTCCAAATCAAGACCAACTAGACCTATGATACTCCTGCCTCTCATGTAACAGATGAAAGTAGAAAAATTCTGCCATACTGATCAATAGAAAAAGTCACTGACTCACACCTTATAATTTTATTATTGAGATAAATTAAGGCTGCCAGATTTAAAAAAACAACTCAAATTGACTTCTCATTGTCCTACAGAAAAAGCTACAGATTTTATTTTTCAAAGCATAGGAAGTGAGTTAAATTAATCTTGCCCTATACAACAGGGGTGAGCAATTAATTTTCTCAAGGGGCCATATGAGAAACTGGGACCGTTTTGGAGGACTGCCATTACACAAACCCCCATTGTCCATGTGCTGGCCCTGCCCCCCACTGCCCTGTTCCCAACAACACTGCTGACACCGCAGGCAGGACTGGGACTACCTGGGGGCCACATACAGCTCATGGATCATAAAATGCCCAGGTCTGCCCTACAATCTTTGAGAGTAAATCTGAGAGGTTTACTTCGCAAGATTCTGTCTGTTGGTGTGAACAAATAAAGAGCTGAACTCTGGCTGGATTGGCCAGTCATTCTTGGGCTGGGTTTGCACTTCAGAATGTTCAGTTTCCCTTCAATCCACTCTTTTTTTGCTTTCAGCTTTTTTTTGTTAAGCTCTGCAAGGGCTGAGCGCAGGGACTTGGGTCTAAAACCAGATACCCTCAAACATTGGACTGCACCACTTAATTTTGTAGTAGGCTTGCTAAACATTGGCAGCCTGGTTTCCTGTCTTTTGTGGATGAAAGCAAGTTTCAACCAAGGCGCAACTCCAGGCCCAGAGCCTGGAAAGGCCTGGCAAGCTCAGCCCAGCCACTTCCAGCCTTGCTCTGTTCACTGGGGATGTTTAGTGCAACCCAGTCAGCAAAGTCTTTTCCAATCCTGGCGAATCAAGTGAGAAGTGCAATCCTGGCTCTTGAGAGACCCACAGGTGAACCTGGTTTCATCTCTGGGTTGTTCCTGGCCCCCTCCAGGTGACCCTTCTGGCAGGAATGCAGCCACAAGGCAACAGGAGAGGAGGATGAAGCTGGAATGAAGGCAGTTGTGGGGAAGGGGAGAGAATGAGGCAACTCACCCCTTCCCTCTCTTGGGATACCCCAGGCAGGGCCTCAGTTCACCCACACACCAGTGCCCCAGAGTGACAGAGCTGAGTTGGGGCTCCTGGGTGAGGAAGAGCAGGACAGAATTAAATTAATCAGTGCCTTGTTGTCATAACTACAGCTGCTGTTCACCCTGAGCTGCTTCTCTCCCTTCCCTCTTGGTTCAGAAGTGGGCCGTCTCTCTGGGATCAGCCATTTGTTCCCATCCTGCCTCTTCCTCTCCCACCTTCTGAGGAAGAAGGAACATGACGTGCACCCGTCATGAATGAGCAAAGCCCAAGTCATTCTCGGATGTTGAACCACACATAATTAATGGGGCACTGGGGCTCCTGCATCACAGTCCCAGAGGTGGGAAATGGATGCAACACACACTTTTAGGGTGTCTGAATGGGTTTGTGTCAAAGTTACAGTGCAATTTAAGGAAATATTCACTTTTGAGCGATCGTCTTGTTTCTCTTTTCAGCTGTCTGAAGGTGGAATTATGTCCACACAGGAAGAACGGAACGGGCAGTGGGCCTCTGGTGGCTCAACAGACTAAGCAGTCTGTTATTAACAGCAGCTGCTTGCAATTACTGCAGGTTCAAGCCCCACTAGGCCAAGGTTGACTCAGCCTTCCATCCTTTATAAGGTAGGTAAAATGAGGACCCAGATTGTTGGGGGCAATAAAAGTTGACTTTGTATGTAATATACAAATGGATGAAGACTATTGCTTGACACAATGTAAGCCGCCCTGAGTCTTCAGAGAAGGGCGGGATATAAATTCAAATTAAAAAAAAAAAATCGAGAGGGCCAGAGGAATTGGATACAACAGTCAGGGGTTATCTTATTGAAACAGCTTTCACGTGAAAGTCCCACTGAGCCAGAAATATTATAGAAGAAAGCCACTGAAATTTCAGAGGTCAGAATATGTCTCCTACGAGGAAAACCTAAAATGCAAGGGTTTGGGGTCTTGGGGAAAAGAGGTTTCCAAAATTAGAGAAATTAGAGAGAAAATTAAAATTTCTCTCCTAACACCTGGGTTTGGATAGCAGCATCTGAGCAGCCTCCTCTAGACACAGAAGCCAAAAACAGTCAGGTGTGATCAGTACTTACAGGGGAGGTTACAAAGGCAGACTGGGATGGGGTGATCACAAAGTTCTCACAACAGCATAAATTAGAGAAGTGGCCCTGGATAAGCCCCATTCACAGAAGTCAAGCAGATGGGTACCTGTTTCTTGTGCCAAAGAGATTTGCCTCCAGCTCTTTACCCAGAGTAGTTGAGAAGATCAGGGAATCTGAATACAGATTGTCATAAATACAACTTGCGCTGTGTTGCGAAACACAGCAGTCACTAGATCTTTTTTTCCATTGTGGTCTCGTATTTTTATTACAAGAAATCTGCTTCCCTCTGCCTGGGAAATATATTCTTGTGGGGTTTTGCTTTACCAGCTCTAAGGCTGGTTCCTTACAAGGAGGCGGCAACCTCTCCTCCCACTCAGGAATGGGCCACTCTCCGTCCCTTGTGCTGCAGGAGCAGGGAAAGCAGAGAGCCCAATGGGACTGAACCTGGGGCCAAAGAAAGGAAGGGAGGGGAGGGAGAGACAGCTTGGGTCTTGCCGTTGGTAGTAAGTGGTTCCATTAGTGTCTTTTCTAGCTGCTGCAATAAAACTGTCTTATCAAGAGCTGTGATCACCAGTATCTGCCTGTGAGCCTTCTTGTTCTGGTTTTGGTCTGGCTGACAGCTGGACTGGGAAGTCAAAACAAATATTCTGGACAAGAAGTAGTAAATCACTTGCATATTACTGCAGGGATGGGGTGTGTGTGTGAAAATGGTCATGACCTTGTGACTGAAGCCTGACCTATTTTTCTTATAGTATATGACATACACATGTACACACACAAAACCAATATGTGTGTTACATGTGTTACACATGCAAAAGGGGAGCATTGTTTAGTTTGCCCCCCCCCACCTTCATTCCCCCTGCAGGGGTCCTGGTAAGAAAATTGTCTCCTTGAAGTCACTGGTTGTGAAGCACAGTTCAAAGGAAACCTCTTGATTGTTTTTACATATAAAAATTGCAGCTGGTGCATGGAGGTTTGCAGATTGCTCCACTAACTATGTGAGAGCTTCCATGGCTCAAAACAGGACAAGGCACATTGTTGGGGGAGGGGAGGGGGAGAGAACTACCAACAGTTATAAAAGCTAAACGGACTCTTCTTATTCAGAAGTTGTTCACTCCACTGTAGATCGTAAGAAAGACAAAGTATCACTTTCATCTTCATTTATCCATTCTTCTATATTTATATCCTACCTTCGTTATTTTTAGAAATAACTCAAGGTGGTGAACATACCTATTTTCCTATGAGGTGAGTTGGGCTGAGAGAGAGACCGACTGTCCAAAGTCACCCCACTGGCTTTCATCTCTAAGGTGAAACTAGAACTCTCAGGCTCCTGTTTTTTAGCCTGGTGCCTTCACCACTTTATCTTCTTTGCTGTAAAATGCTTAAAGCTCTTAGAAATCAGGGAATGGACCCAAGACCTCTGGGTCCTGATCCAGCAAGGGGGTTAGGCTATGTACAGTTATGCTTCTTTCAGTGAAAGAAACGCAAATGCGAACAGATGCTGCAATCCAATTTGGATTACCAATGTAGGTAACATCCATGTGGGGTGGGAATTATGGAACCTGTCACCTGATGCATTTGGAGGCCTCAATCTGGTTAGAATGGCAGGAATCAGGCAACTTCTGGGCTGAATCTCCAGTGTGCACTTGACTAACGAATGTTTCTCAGCCTTGGCAACTATAAGGCAGGCGGCCTTCCCCTCCCAGAATTCCCCAGCCACACATCCACCTGTCTTCTAGTTGTGCCAAGGTCAAGAAACACTGGCTATCAGTTTGTACCTGGACTAAACAGTGCAAGGATCTCAGGACCAGGGACAGCAGCCAGGGATATTCTCAGGTAGCCTAACTGCTCTTGACCTCAACAGCCTTGTAGTCCAGCTGGGACTCAAAACCTCCACGGTTGGGTTTTCAGACATGCCAGCCAGGCTAAAATGGATTTGGGGACCTTGTATTTCAGGATGCTGCAGAAACCAGCCGTTGCCGGGGGTTGTGGGGTTTGGTTAATCTGGCGTTGGTTCTGCTGGTCCTGTGAGGCAGCCGCGGCATGCTTAGAAGCCAGCACGCGAGGCTCTCCATCGGAAAGGAAGGGGAAGAGGGCAGAGTCGCCTCTTGCAGCCAGACGAGGGAAGCGACGGCGCGGAAGGAGCCACCGAGTCTCCCTCTTTCCCGCTTACACGACGTGAAGGTGGCTCCTCGCAGATGCGGCCGCGGGGCGCGGGGCGCGGGGAGGCAACGGCTAACGAAGAGGTGGAGGAAGGTGGAAAGAACATCCGCCGACCACCCCGTCCGTCCTGAGCTCCGCGCGCCCACACCGCCAGAGGGGCATCTCCGCGCGGCCCGAGCGCTGCCCCGACGGCCCTTTCGGCGGTTGCTGACACGGGCGGCCGTGCGGTCCCGTCCCGCGGAAGAGAGGTGCGGGGGGGGGGCGCTGCGGCGGCGCTGCGGCTCTGCTCCCCCCGTCGGGAAAAGGGTGGAGCGCCCGAGACGGGCCCGCGCCGCCTCCGCCCCCTCCCCCCGCCGGGCTTATATCCCGGCCAGGCGAGGCGGGGGCAGCTCCGCTGGGCGGCTGCGGGCGCGAGCGGCGGGTCTGGCGCGGGGCTCGGCTGACCCATGGCGTCGGGGCACGGAAGGCTAGCCGGGCCGGGCGTGGCCCTCTTGTTGCTGCTGCCGCTGCTGGTCCCGGGCCCTGCCGGCGCCTGGTACAAGCACGTGGCCAGCCCGCGCTACCACACGGTGGGCCGGGCGTCGGGGCTGCTGATGGGCGTCCGCCGCTCTCCCTATCTGTGGCGCCGGGAAGAGGCCGGGTCGGAGCCCCGCGGCAGCTCCTCGCCCGACGCGCCCCCGCGGTGGCTGCGGCCGCACCTGCAGCCCTGGCCGGACCCGCCCCGCCCCGCCGGCCGCTGGGGCCGCGAGCCGCTGGAGAGGCCTCCTTGCCTTCCGCCCGAGGGCCCCTGGGCCGGGCTGGCCCTCCAGCGGGCCCTGCGGAAGCAGACGCCGCCCGACAGACCGCGGGAACCGCCGCCCGACAGGTAACGGCCAGGCGTGGCGAGCGGGCGGCGACTCTGCCGGGGAAGGCTCTCGGCCGCCGGGGCAAGGGGGAGCCTCTTCGGTGGGGAGCGGCGCAGAAGCGGTCCCGGAGATCCCGGCCCGGGAGCCGTCGAGGCGTCCTGGGGCGACGGGGGAGGCGAGGCGTTCTGGCCACCTGCCGTCGAGTTCCGCTCCTGGCGGCTGAAAGCGACGGAAAGGCGGCCGAGCAAGCGAGCTCCCGGCAAGCGGGTGGCTCGCCAATCGATGCGGGCGGCGGCGGGCGAGAGAGTCGAACCCGCGGCGCGCCAAGGGCCTCCGAGGGGCGGGGCGGCGCTTGTTTTGGCCGGACTCGAGGGCAGCGGGGGAGGCGGGGGGGGCTGCTCCTACCTCCACGCTTTCTCAGGTGCGCCTTCTGCCCCTTTGCCTGCCCCGAGGGGGGGAGATTTCCAGGCGGGGCTGGAAATGAACCCGCGCAAACCGGCCTTCGCTTCCGAAAAGTTGCGCCAAGACGGTGGTGTTTCCGATCGAGGGAAAAGCAACCCCCATTTGGGGAGGAGGAGAAATTGGGGAGGGGCAAGGAGCCCCCTTACCTCCCTTGTGCAAAGCTACGCAGCTCCTCCGCAGTGTCGGGCGCTTGGGCGGCCGGAGGTCCGGAGCCTGTTTGGGGCAGCTAGGCATCCTCCTGGCTGAGCGGGGAGCCTCCCTTCCAGACGAAGACTGGCAGACTGGGAATTCTGGGAGCTGGAGTCGCCCCATGGGATTTGAGCCTTGTACAAACTGAATCTTGTAGACGAGCTGCAGGTTCAACGCCCCTCGGTTGCTATTCCGGTTGTACCTTTGAGCCTTGACCTGACTTTTCATTCACCACATTAACCACTAAGTGGGTTTCCTGCAGCCTGTTTTGGGGAGGAGACCCAAGAGGGGTTTCAAGGCATTGTACAGTTTGCTTGAATAGAACATTTGGTTTCGTGGTTAAGGTACCAGGCTAGAAACCTGCAGACCACGAGTTTTAGTCCCACCCTAGGCATGAAAGCTGGCCAATCCCTCTTTCTCAGCCTGTAAAGTCCAGCTTGGACAACAAGCCAGTTGGTCAGTTCCTGTCGCAACTGATGGAACCAAAACAAAAGCAGACTCTGCATGTGCAGGAAAACACTAGGAAGAAAATCAAAGTTCCACTGACATGTTTGTTATGTTTGGTTAAGCAGATTTAGGATGTCAAATGAGATGAACCAACCTTCAGAAATGAGCCCCCTGTTTTAGTCTGATGCATTGTGTGAATGTAGTGAATCTCCTCTTTCATGGGCGAGAGATGGCTGCTCCTGTAACGAGAGAGTTTCCAATAACACCTCATTGATTGGTGGTGGATATGTCACAAGGCTGCCATTTTTGCAATAATTTATTGTAATGTTGAGCTCCGCTCCAGAAAGGGAAACAGTTTAAAAAGTTTTTATTAATGCAGGAAATTTGGGGCATCTGCAGGGGAAGTTTTAAAAAACTGAAGATGGCTGCAACAGCTTGACAAAATGGCTTTCTTAGATGTGGGATGTCATGTTTGTGAGGAAAAAGTTTGAGTGCCTGCTCTTAGCCTCCTTCCTGACTTCTTTGCCCCTCCCCAGGAAGAGCCCAAAACAAGGAAGAGAATTCCTTTGGTGAAATGCAAACAGTTGCGAAGACACACAATTCACCAGCTTCTCTTTTCATCCCTTTCAGTATTTTTGCACCTGAGATGTGATTTCACGTGAAGCCACGTGTCCTGTGGGAGGAACGGCCTGAGAAATACCACCGGAGGGCCATGGAAACCGGTTTGCGAAGCAGAATGTAAGCAAAGCCTCTGGTTGTTGCGTCTTCTATCCCTTCCCCCAAGAAACCATCTCCCGCCCCCTTGCCTTGAACATGCCCGGACTTGCTGGAGGCCACAAACAGAGTCTTTGGGCCCTTGGAATTGAGGCTCCTGTTCGATTCTCTTCTGCTTTTCAACTCTTGGATGCAGCAAGAAGCTCCTGCTGTCTTCTAGCCAACTTCACGCTGACATCTTAGGGTGGAGAAAAAAGAAAGAAATATATGAAGTTTGTTATTCCTTTTCAGATGTCTCTAAAGCTTTTTGCTATATGATGTATACTCTGTCTTTCCCCTCTGGGATAATGTACTAATTAAAACTGAAATGTATCAACCTGCTTTGAAGTCATTATAAAAGACTAAATAAACATTGGAGGAAAAGGTGGAGAAGGAGGAGGAGGAGGAGGATGGGGATGGGGCTGCCATCAGCAGGTGCAGCTAGTGATCACCAAACAATGGAGGGACAAAATAGGAATGCTAAGGAATAGAAGGAAAATATAAACCGGGGATTGGTTTGAGAAATATAACATAGGCTATGGCTCTGGTGTGAGTGTAGGGCTAGGCCCTTTCTGCTACTCATTACAATGATTAATTGTTTTCTAAACTTCCACAGTGCTTGAATTTTTTTCAAGGAATCCACTCAAAGTTAACACAACTCTTAAAAACAGTTGCAGTTACTGCAGGAGCCTTTCAGATAGGAGCCTGCTTTAATTTAGAACAACAACATGCTGGGTTCGCTCAAGCACTACTCTGATTATTTTCAAAGGATTTTAGTGATGTTTCCCAATCTTGGCAACTTTAACTCCCAGAATTCCCCAGGCAGCTTGCTATCCACATGTCTTAAAGTTGCTAAGGTTGAGAAACTGCCTTTCCCTCAAACCCAGCAAGAGCCAAGTGTGAGTAGTGAACGTTGGAACTCTGCAGCGAGGAATCCACTTCTGTGGGGTGTGACAGGTTATCAATCTGAAAAAATTCAAGGGCCTCAAAAGCTTCTCTAGACTGTTAACAGGCTTCAGAAATGGCAAGCGCAGTTCAATGGGTATTTTGTATCCTGCTTTTCATTAAAATCTCAGAATGGTTTATAATCAGAGTCAAAACAATCTCGAGTGCAGCTCAGTTTAAACAATCATAATATGGTGCATGTTATGTGCAGAAGCAGGCTTCTATCTCAGTGGGAACTGAATTGTCAGTGTCTGAACAGGAAAAAGATCTTAAAATCATGCTGGATATTTTAATGAAAATACTCTGTGTCCAGTCTTACCCCCAGTGAATATAGGTGGCGGCTGGAATTCCCAAACTTGGAATTATTAGAAAGTGGGTTGAAAACAGTACAATACTACCATGCTTAGATACAATCCAAGAGGACACCAGAAGGAAAGAATTGGCTCCAGTTCTGGTTGCTTCAAGTCATAAAGGATATTCTGAAACTGGGGGAAAAGGGGCATTCACAATTATTTGTGACCCCTTATATCTGAAGATGATAAGGGGGTCTAGAGACTAACCATATGATGAACGGTTAAGGGAAGTAGATATGTTTAGCCTAATGAAAAGGCTAAGGGATGTCTTCTGGTACAGGAGGGGCAGCCACAGAGATGAAGGAGTCAACTAATTCTCCAAAGCACCTGAGAAGTCAAGAAACAATGAGTGGAAGCTTGTCAGAGGGAGATCCATCAAGGAAATGAAGACTTTTCTGACAGAATGATTAATAACAGAATAAGAGAGTTGGAAGGGACCTTGGAGGTCAGCTAGTTCAACCCCCTGCTCAAGCAGGAGACCCTAAACCAGGGGTCTCCAACCTTGGCAACTTTAAGCCTGGTGGACTCCCAGAATTCTGGGAATTGAAGTCCTCTAGGCTTAAAGTTGCCAAGATTGGAGACCCCTGCCCTATACTACCATTCCAGACAAATGACAATGGAAAACTTGCCTCCCAGAGTTATTGGTGCTCCCTCACTGGAGGTTTAAAGAAAAGGTTGCAGAACCATTTGTCCAGAATGGTATTAGGACTACTGACTTGGGCAAGCAAGTGACTAGAAGGCCTCCAAGGTCTCTTCCAGCCCTATAGTTCTATGATTCTACAAGAGCTGCTCCTTGAGGAAGGATCCCAGCAGTTTGGATTCTTCAGCTCAGAACCGAGGGAAACAAGGAAGAGATGCATGAAGATCAAAATGAGTGGAATGTTTGTGGGATGTTGTGTAGATCTGCAATGTACAGAACTTTGTAGAGCCAATTTAGCTTCATTGTCATTGGTATGGATGATGTAGTACAAAGGTCCCCAACCCCTGATCCATGGACCAGCACAGGGCCGCAGCATGCCAGAAACCAGGCTGCGCAAAGAAACAAAGCCCCACCTGTGGGATGCAGACAGCACACAAACCATGCCCCCTCCGGTCCATGGAAAACCTCTCCACGGAACCAGTCCTTGGTGCCCCAAAGATTGGGGGCAGCTGATGTAGGAGATGACTAGGCTGTGCCTGAGGGAGGAGTCAAATACATCATCAGTCTCGAGACCCTTCACACCCACAAGAGAACTAAGTTCAGCCCACCCTGAATTCCACTGACTCTTATCTCCTGCCAATTTGCTTTGACTGTTAGTAGTTCAGATTCTTGTAAAGAGCTTAAACTTGCAATAAACCTAAATATTCATTTGAACTGCCTGGGGCTTGTCAGATGTTGCTGGATTTGGGAGTGAGGGAAAGGATGCCATTTGTGGGCAACCCAGAGTAAAATCGGAGGAATTGTGGTTGTGATTGCCAGCTTGGGTGGTATAAAAGGGGGTCTGGGTGAGTTCCTGGAAGATCAACTCCCAATGGCTGCTCATGCGATGGATGGCTGTGCATACCAGCCAATTGCCCAAGGATGCTGCAGAAGACCAATGGAGTGGCATCCATCTACAGCTCCATGGGGAGCTCTGCCATAGTTAGCCCTAAAAGAAGACATATAATGGAACAACTCCAGCACAGGCCCACCCAGTGAGATGAGCAAAAACATTTGCAGGCAAGGTCCGCAAATAACCAGGCCCTTCCAGAGCATTTTGCCAGCACCTTCAGTGGCACCTGGCAGCTGCCATAAGCAGTGGTCATATGTGAGCTTCCAGTATCATCAGATGCCCCCAAACCACATACAATAGCAATAGCACTTACACTTATATATCGCTTCACAGTGCTTTACAGTTCTAAGAGGTTTACAGAGTCAGCATATTGCCTTTCCCCAACAATCTGGGTCCTCATTTTACCAATCTTGGAAGAATGGAAGGCTGAGTCAACCTTGAGCCAGTGAGAATTGAACTGCTGACAGCCAGCAGTCCACAGAAGTAACCTGCAGGACTCCATTCTATATGATGTGCCACCACGCAGATCACCAGCTGGCCCTCCCAACATGATGTTACACCATCCCCACCAAACCCCTCTCTCACCTGGGCAGTGGGGGTGTCAAAATATAGGTTTGAGGTGCTCTGCCCCATCAATACCTTCTAATGCAAGAACCAAAAGTCCAGTACCTTGCAACCACCTTCATGTGGCAAGTATAAAAATGTAAATATTTTCATCTCAAAGAAGGTACAAGAATCAACATGGTTGTCCTTCCATTGGGAGCTGTTCATTGTATACATCAAACAAGTGGGAGAAACGGACAAGATAGCCAATGCCCCATGTGACTGGCTGACCCAGGGCAGCCTCTTTAGAACCCCCAGCTGGCTGCTCCTCCCATAGCCATTCTATGCCAGTTCCTGAGCATGTGCCAGAAAGCCAAAGTTACCCTTCGCTTGGGCTTCCACACCGTCACCCCATGGTTTAAGTCCGACTGCCCATCCCTTGTCACCAAACGCAAACAGTTCACAAATGCAAATTTGAGAGAAATATGGATTATTCCTGTAAAAAGCAGAAGAGTGGAGCCACATTTCACATATGACCTAAAACACGAGATGTGAGGCAGTTATGAAATACAGGGCTTTTGAGGGAAATAACAGGTCTAAAACTTGGCAACTCCAAATCTCAACCAGCAAATGCTCAGTCTTACAAATTGGAAAGAAGAACCAAAACACTAAGTACAAGCTTGATGGACATTACCTTACAGATGACCCCCACCCTGTTAAAGACCTTGGAGTTTTAATATCAAATGATCTAAGTGCCAAAGCCTACTGCAACTACATCACAAAAAAGGCTCTAAGAGTTCTAAACCTAATCTTACATAGTTTCTTTTCCAAAAACACTACACTACTAACCATAGCATATAAAACATTTGCTAGACCAATTCTTGAATACAGCTCGCCTGTTTGGAACTCATATCACATTTCTGATATCAACACAATTGAACATGTCCAGAAATATTTTACAAGAATTCTCCACTCCTCCGAATACAACAAAATACCTTATGCCACCAGACCTGAAATCCTGGGTTTAGAAAATTTAGAACTCCGCCGCCTTCGACAGGACCTGTGTTTAATTCATAGAATCATCTATTGCAATGTTCTTCCTGCTGAAAACTTCTTCAGCTTCAATCACAACAATACAAGAGCAAACAATAGATTTAAACTTAATGTTAACTGCTTCAATCTTGATTGCAGAAAACATGACTTCTGTAACAGAGTTGTTAATGCTTGGAACACATTACCTGACTGTGGTCTCTTCTCAAAATCCCAAAATCTTTAACCAAAAACTATCTATTATTGACCTCACCCCATTCCTAAGAGGTCTATAAGGGGCATCCACAAGAGCACCGACGTGCCTACCGTTCCCTGTCCTATTGTTCCTCTTCATTATATCCAATTAATACAGTTATTACATACTTATGCTCATATATATGCTTATATATTATATAGTTATTTCATGTCAATGCTTATATACACTGTTATGACAAAAATAAATAAAAAACTTGATTAAGCACATTCCATGTCAGGTCAGGCTAAGGTTGGAAGGATGAGAGCTGTCATATTGAGATTGATAATGTTGTTATGGCCAAGATGGGGCAATTATCAGGGGAATGTTCTTATCTGGGAAAACAGTTTTTATTTAGCCAAAACAAGTAGTTAAGGGGCGTTCTGAGGAGGAGATTTTTACACTGAAATTGTATTTAAACCTGTAGTTATTATGTACTCTCTCTGTGTCTCACATGAGCACGAAGGGGTCCCTTTTGCAAAAGGTACAACAAAATCTCTTTGTATTGTTCATGGAATCTCCTGAGTTGTTCATCTGGGAACTTTAAATATCACAATAGTTTTGAATTGGAGCTTGGATGTGCTTATCCTTTTACTACCGTTGTCAGATCCAGCACAACTAATTAGAGCTACACATCATTGATCCCCATGAAGTTCCCAACTAATGTAAGCAGAGGCTCCTCTAAATTAGTAATCAGATCATTACCCAAAGTTGTCTTGCAGCTCCTTTCCCAGATGTTCCATTGTGAAAAAGAGAGCGAGAAGTGACGGCAGCAAATGAAATAGCAAGCTATAAAGTGGAGAATCTCGTACACGCTGCATACACACCTGTTGCCCACTTCTCCCAGTGGACCCTTTTCTCCCCACTTGCCTACCTCACACCTACACCTGTTCCAGAGAACAGCTGGTTGTCATTCATTTTGTTGTGAAATATTGTTATACTTTACAAGAGACTATTTTGGGGCCTGGGATTCTTGATCATGGAAGTTCAGGTCCTGGTTCTTGGTCCTGGATGATCCATCAATCATCCTTCTTCTTCTTCTGAATTTTCTACCCCTTGGCAAATGTTTGTTTTAAGCCCTCCTAGGATGCTGCTGCATTTCTATGTTCCTCTGTGTGAGCTTAGATCAAGGATTGTAGAATCCTTAGATCAAGGATTCACCCTACAGTTCAAGAAGCCTATCATCCCTTTGGATCACCATAAAAGATGATTTGCTGGGCCAGGAGGTGTCATTCTGTCCAAACAGGTACTCTCTGATTCAGCCATCTTTAGTTTCCAACCGTCAGGGTTGTAGGGATGGTTTGGATTACTCCTGAGAAGACTATTATTGTCAGGGAGAAAAAAACCCTCCCTCTTCTGAGGAACGTTGTTCTGCAGCCACAGGTGGAGAAAGGCTGGCACAAAGCAGGTGAAAACAAGATACTAGAAAATGTAAGGGTTTTCTTCCATGAGTCAGAGCAAAGTCAGAACGAGCACCAGATTTGATTGATAAACTGATTCATACCAGTAATAATCATGTCACTAATAATTTCTTCTCAAGATTATTAAATATGGCAGGTAATTGGATGCAAACTTTGATGAGTTTTGAAAATCCCAAAACCTTGGGATCTCAGATTCTGACCTTCCTGTCTGGTTGGGCCTTTCTCCAGTTTAGAAAGTCATGAATGAACTGAATGAATTCTACTTTTTCTACTTCCTGAGTTAACCTTCCTTTTTGGTTTGCAGGGTGTCGCTAAGGGGACCAAAAAAAGTCAAGATGACATGAGCACCTAATTGGGATCCCACCCCCTTTTTGCATGACTTTTGGTGAGTGTCAGCCTCCGCATGCTACTTTTATTGTTTTATTGCTCAGCTAGTTGTTTTATCGCTGTCTTTAGTGCTAGGCATTGGAAAGGGGTAATGTATCTTTAATTATGGGCTAGCTGCTTCAGCTGCCATAGGTGTGGGGGGAGGGGGTTAATGCAGAAACGAAACTTATGAATTCAAAATCTAAGAAGCGGGCTGATAACCCCCGCAGCCAATGGTTCACACATACCAGAGAAGTGAAACCATCTGAAGATGAACCCCACATGACACCTGAGGGAGAAGTGGATTGGACACAACTGTCTGACTTTTGGAGGGAGGAGGGATTTAAGTGGGAACATGTACGTGTAAGACACGCCTATTATTCAGAACTTTCTTTACTTTCGTTGCAATCAGTTCATTCTCAGTAAAAGATACCTTTCTCTATAAACAATAGAGTTGGGGTTTTCTTTCTTGAGTTTTGAAAGGAGGCATGCCTGACAGTGAGAGAGAAAGAGAGATTAAATCACAGTGGATTGATAGGAGCCACTTCTTGACTTTCATGCTTTCTCAGCATGAATATATATCCTCTGGCCACTGTTTAAATGGTACATCAGCTGTCAAAAGAGTTATTGCCTGAAACAAAAGCATCATTCTAGGCAGGGCATTCATTTTATCCCAAAATTCTTCCCAACAATGACAATGTCAACTGTCCCAATATCACCAGCAAAAGAAATTCCTGAGACGCTTCTTTTCCGCCAAGAGTATAACTTTACTGAAAAGCCATGTGAATACAGAAGTGGAAAAGCCAGTTCTAACATTTTGGGCATGAAGCATAAGATAAATTCCCTGTTTCCATACCCCACCACCCTGTCCTCACATGGTCCTTTGTCTACCAATCCGTTGCACCTGGATTGTTTTGAGAACAATTTGTTTGCCTCAGACATTCTCAGAGTTGGTGATCTTGGGGTGTGTGAGTAATTGCAGTGATGGGATTCAACCAGTTCGCACCACTTCGGGAGAACTGGTTGTTAACTTTCTGAGCAGTTTGCCAAACTGGTTGTTTGGAAGAAATCATTAGGGCAGAGAACTGGTTGTTAAATTACTTGAATCCCACCACTGAGTAATTGTCCCTGGCTTCCAGATGGCCCATTTGCATTCCAGAGTTTCCCTCCCAAGCAACCCTCACACTCCAGTGCCTTCCCTCCCTCTCCCATTTTTGTTGTCTGGTTGCGAGCAGACTACATAGCGAGTCAACCATGACAGACAATTGTAGTTTCTCCCGTCTTAACATACCTTTTTAAATTTCATTCATTCTTATTTTAACATAGTTATTTTTAAATGACATATAATTCATATTTGTCACAGTGATAAGCAGATATTCAACTTTCTTCTCAATCTTAAAACCTGTTGTCACCCTGGCTCCAGTAAGTAGTAGGAAACTCAGTTAGTGTAAAAACAAACAAACTTTATTCGAACAGCTGAGAATTACTTCATTCTCAGCGTAGTTCACCTAAATTACAGCAAATTCCTCCCAATACAAATTCCTCAGTCCTATCACCAACCTTGGTCCAATTAGGCAAACTGCCAAAAGCCTTTTTTGGCAAAAGTTCAGAAGACACCGATACAAAATAAATGCAAGAAGATATCAACGTTGTTTTCTGGCAAAGAGCCCAAATGCCGTTGCTGGTCCTTTAAGCCTTATGGGAGGAGCCAATCATCAAAGAGTCGTCCCCTTTGCTTGAGCTGCTCTTGCCTTCTGGCAGCTCTTCTCATGCGTGCATTAGGAACAGGCTCCTCCTGTTCCTCTGCCTCACTACTGTCAGGCTCTGGAGTCCGCACCTCAGCCCCACCTCAGCCTCCAAAGGAGAGCCCTCATCCGGGCCTTCCCCAGACTCCAGGACTGGCCCATGTTCTTCCTCAGCCTCATCGCTATCTGACTCCATTGCCAGCTCCGCAGGCTGCTGGCGAACCACAACAAAACTCACTTTTTCCAACAATTATGTTTGATCTTCTATTTTCATGTTTTTTATTAACATCAGTGTCCTCCATTTAATAATCTTAAAACATACATACAAATTGTAATTCACCACATTCAATTAGATTTCCCATTCATGTCTCAGTTCCCTTTAAAGGTTCTTCTAAAACCAGCATCTGCAAAAGTCCTTAATTTATAAGCCTCTTTCTTAATCTTTGCTCCCACAATCCTCTCCACTGACATCTCTTTTCAGCCTTTGAAGAACTAAATTGCACCAGAGAGGAGACAGGAAGCATCACATCCCTTGTCTCTATTCCCAAGAGGCACTTTGCAAGCAGGCCCAGGGAGAGAACATGTAGGCAATCTTCAACTTCTAACCATGTGTCAGCCTCCACTCCAATCTTCATATAGTTTTGAATGATTATATCAGTAGATAGAATGTAAAATGTTTATTTCTGTATTATAAACTGTTAAGGAAATGAGATGTATCATGCCTCCGTCCAGGGTGAGGGAAAGGAGCCTATTATGTGTGTCGGCTGACATAACAGGGGGGAGGGATGATTAACTATTGAGTGTTATCAGCGCGCGCTTTTCTAACCGACACTGCGTTCCTGAGTTGACTGACATCCAGAGACCTGTGGAAGAAGATTACCACGAGGGGCCGTGAAGGAGTTGGCATTGGACCAGACCAGCCTGACCTCCTGGAGGAGGAGGGACAATTGGGGGGATATGATATGTTAGCCATATTTTGTCTCAGTTCCAGCTTTGCTTGGCTGCTATCAAGACTGTAAAAGTAAAAGTACTTGTTTTCATTCCAAATGGAGTCAAGGTGAATTCTTTCCTATTTACCGTCGGAGGTAGCCTGACATTAAGCTGGAACCCACATCATGTCTACCAACCAGGATTGCAATCGCAATACCGAGGGGGGAGAAAACCCAAATGTGATGGAAGGCCTGCTGCCGGCTGAGCTGGGGGAGGCGTCCGGAGGAATTTCTGCTGACACTTTCGACCCTGAGCTGGAAGATTGCAGAGCTCGGTGGGCAGAGCAACTAAAACTGGAAGAGGAAGGGTGGAAACCAAGCACCGAAAAGCTTCCCTCTGGAGTAACTAAAAGGAAAAAGAAAAAAGGAAAAGAAAAACTTTCGGAAACAGAACAAGAGATAAGGGACAAGCTCCAGTTGGAGGAAGCCTTACGTCTGTTCCGTGAAGTGAAAGTGAGGCAAGCAGCTCGCCAAAGGTATGAATCCCCTATTCGGTCCTCCAGGTGGGAGGGAGAAGAGGAGGAAGAGAATACAAAGGGGCCAGCTAAGGGTGATTTCCAGGGTGGTGAGATTTCTGAAGAGCCAGGGCTGGAAACTCTCTCCCCAGAGGAGGCTGAATTGGATGAGGGCCGGGCGCCACCTGCTGACCAAGCAAGGCCGCGCAGGGGAAGAAAACCAAAAATTCCCCCCATATCAGAGAAATTTGATGGAAATGCGAAGGAGTTGGGACTGTTCCTGGCGAAAGTGAATGACCACATGATAGACTGGGGGGAAGATTATTGGTCACAGGCAGCACAAGTGAGAGCTGTGACTCATAATTTGACCGGAAGAGCAGCTGCGTGGTATGTGTCGTTACATACAAACCACTCCCCCTTACTGCAAAACTACGAGCATTTTATGACTGCACTGAGGAGGTTTGAGGACCCCTGGCAGAGCAAAAGGCCAAAGGTCCGATGAAAACCATCAGGCAAGGGAGGAGGCGGGTGGCTGATTATAACCAGGAGTTCAGTGTTTTAGTTCCCTTGATGAGAGGGTGGTCGGAGGTGACCCTTGTAGACATTTTCTTTTTTTTTTTATTCAAAAAAGTTTTTATTAGTCAAGAAAGGTTTATATAAATACATTTCAGGTATGGTAAATTTTCATTTTTCTTATCTAAAATAAGAATTTTACTCAAATTTTTTAACACATACAACAGCCATATGGCAAGCAGGTGACACGAAGTAGCTAAGTTTACAAATTTTAAATACGTAATAAAGAAGAGTCAAGAATAAACAGAATATCGTACAAAGAGTAAGGAAAACCAAAATTCCCCATATCAGAGAAATTTGATGGAAATGCGAAGGAGTTGGGACTGTTCCTGGCGAAAGTGAATGACCACATGATAGACTGGGGGGAAGATTATTGGTCACAGGCAGCACAAGTGAGAGCTGTGACTCATAATTTGACCGGAAGAGCAGCTGCGTGGTATGTGTCGTTACATACAAACCACTCCCCCTTACTGCAAAACTACGAGCATTTTATGACTGCACTGAGGAGGAGGTTTGAGGACCCCCTGGCAGAGCAAAAGGCCAAAGGTCGGATGAAAACCATCAGGCAAGGGAGGAGGCCGGTGGCTGATTATAACCAGGAGTTCAGTGATTTAGTTCCCTTGATGAGAGGGTGGTCGGAGGTGACCCTTGTAGACATTTTCTTTTTTTTTTTATTCAAAAAAGTTTTTATTAGTCAAGAAAGGTTTATATAAATACATTTCAGGTATGGTAAATTTTCATTTTTCTTATCTAAAATAAGAATTTTACTCAAATTTTTTAACACATACAACAGCCATATGGCAAGCAGGTGACACGAAGTAGCTAAGTTTACAAATTTTAAATACGTAATAAAGAAGAGTCAAGAATAAACAGAATATCGTACAAAAGAGAGTAAGGAAAACCAACACAATCCCAAATATCTTTATCACTTCCTAGTTTTGGATCTCAGAACTCTGGGTTCAGCCTGACCCAACTCAGGGCATAACAGCGGCAGCCGCTTCCTCCCCATGATCTATAACCTCCTTCTTCAATTCCTGGGTCATCTGATTCCAGGAGGGCTTTGTGTTCCTCCACATAGGCCGTAGCCTCCGCAATTGTACTGATTTTTTCGTAATGCCCTCCCGAAAATCATCAATCCTCTGGCATCAGCCATCTGAAGCCCACTCCTTCTGGTACAATTTGCTTGACAAAAATAATATTTCTTTCTTTTTCACGCACCTGTCTGGGAATCTGCCTCAGAATGGCTATCTCCTGCCAATTTGCTTTGACTGTTAGTAGTTCAGATTCTTGTAAAGAGCTTAAACTTGCAATAAACCTAAATATTCATTTGAACTGCCTGGGGCTTGTCAGATGTTGCTGGATTTGGGAGTGAGGGAAAGGATGCCATTTGTGGGCAACCCAGAGTAAAATCGGAGGAATTGTGGTTGTGATTGCCAGCTTGGGTGGTATAAAAGGGGGTCTGGGTGAGTTCCTGGAAGATCAACTCCCAATGGCTGCTCATGCGATGGATGGCTGTGCATACCAGCCAATTGCCCAAGGATGCTGCAGAAGACCAATGGAGTGGCATCCATCTACAGCTCCATGGGGAGCTCTGCCATAGTTAGCCCTAAAAGAAGACATATAATGGAACAACTCCAGCACAGGCCCACCCAGTGAGATGAGCAAAAACATTTGCAGGCAAGGTCCGCAAATAACCAGGCCCTTCCAGAGCATTTGCCAGCACCTTCAGTGGCACCTGGCAGCTGCCATAAGCAGTGGTCATATGTGAGCTTCCAGTATCATCAGATGCCCCCAAACCACATACAATAGCAATAGCACTTACACTTATATATCGCTTCACAGTGCTTTACAGTTCTAAGAGGTTTACAGAGTCAGCATATTGCCTTTCCCCAACAATCTGGGTCCTCATTTTACCAATCTTGGAAGAATGGAAGGCTGAGTCAACCTTGAGCCAGTGAGAATTGAACTGCTGACAGCCAGCAGTCCACAGAAGTAACCTGCAGGACTCCATTCTATATGATGTGCCACCACGCAGATCACCAGCTGGCCCTCCCAACATGATGTTACACCATCCCCACCAAACCCTCTCTCACCTGGGCAGTGGGGTGTCAAAATATAGGTTTGAGGTGCTCTGCCCCATCAATACCTTCTAATGCAAGAACCAAAAGTTCAGCCCACCCTGAATTCCACTGACTCTTATCTCCTGCCCCTGTAAATCAGTGCCCCACTCCTATGTTTTCTAAGAATTTCATCTCGCCTCTTCTCACAAATTTGACATGAACCTCTCTGGGAACTGCATGCGTGCATATTGCTAATGAATTAACTCTATAAACTCGATCCACATCCCAATTCATGAAATCAACACCTCTCCCAAGAAATTCTCCCAACAATTTAGTCACAACATCTCTCAAATATTTTCATCTCAAAGAAGGTACAAGAATCAACATGGTTGTCCTTCCATTGGGAGCTGTTCATTGTATACATCAAACAAGTGGGAGAAACGGACAAGATAGCCAATGCCCCATGTGACTGGCTGACCCAGGGCAGCCTCTTTAGAACCCCCAGCTGGCTGCTCCTCCCATAGCCATTCTATGCCAGTTCCTGAGCATGTGCCAGAAAGCCAAAGTTACCCTTCGCTTGGGCTTCCACACCATCACCCCATGGTTTAAGTCCGACTGCCCATCCCTTGTCACCAAACGCAAACAGTTCACAAATGGAAATTTGAGAGAAATATGGATTATTCCTGTAAAAAGCAGAAGAGTGGAGCCACATTTCACATATGACCTAAAACACGAGATGTGAGGCAGTTATGAAATACAGGGCTTTTGAGGGAAATAACAGGTCTAAAACTTGGCAACTCCAAATCTCAACCAGCAAATGCTCAGTCTTACAAATTGGAAAGAAGAACCAAAACACTAAGTACAAGCTTGATGGACATTACCTTACAGATGACCCCCACCCTGTTAAAGACCTTGGAGTTTTAATATCAAATGATCTAAGTGCCAAAGCCTACTGCAACTACATCACAAAAAAGGCTCTAAGAGTTCTAAACCTAATCTTACATAGTTTCTTTTCCAAAAACACTACACTACTAACCAGAGCATATAAAACATTTGCTAGACCAATTCTTGAATACAGCTCGCCTGTTTGGAACCCATACAACATTTCTGATATCAACACAATTGAATGTGTCCAAAAATATTTTACAAGAAGAATTCTCCACTCCTCTGAATACAACAAAATACCTTATGCCACCAGACTTGAAATCCTGGGTTTAGAAAATTTAGAACGCCGCCGCCTTGACAGGACCTGTGTTTAACTCATAGAATCATCTATTGCAATGTTCTTCTTGGTCCACTTCTTCCAAATTTTGAAACCTAAGGAAATAAGACATTTTATCCATTTGTAGTCCAAGCACAGCATTGCCTGTCGTCTCCTCTCTTTTCTGCACTGCCCGCATCTCGCCCTCCAAACCTTCCACTTTCTGCTTGTTTTCTGCTGAAACTTGTTGAGTATCCTTTAAATCCTTTTGGATAGTCACAATTTCTGCTCTTATTTCATCCAATTTCTTGTCCATATTAGATAACTTTTCCAAAATTCTCCATCTCTCCAGCAGTTGGTCTCTGACCTTTGCCATTAAGGAAAAAATACAAAATCCTCAGGCAGGCACAGTATCCTTGTAATTTCCTCCGATCCACCAGGGGCACTCACAGGAGCAACGAGTCCAGAGTACAGTTAGTCAACCAGGAAGTCAAGGAAGTGATGTCATCAAAATTCTCATAGTGAAGGCGGAAGCTGGACGCCACCACTGTTCCCCAGAAGGAGGGGGCCTCAAACCTTCCCTCCTAAATTTCTCCATCACCTCTCTCCAGAGCTCCACAAAACCGGTAATCTTCTTATTTTAAGTTCTCCTCTCCAGAATAACTCGTGCTCCTTCCAACCGCAGGGGAGAAAAGCACTCCGGGCACTCCACTCACATTTACCGATATTCCCTTCTCCTCCTCAATTCTTCTCCGTTCCTGTTCACCACCAGGCTGCTGCAGTTATAAATCCAATGCCCCGTGTCACTGGGCACAGCGGCCCAGGCGACGACCAAAATAATGGCTGCCTGTGGCCTCAAACCCCGCCAAGCCTAGGACGCGCCAGCATCGGTCCCCACAGTCCTGTATGTCGGCTGGGAGACCCCTGGCAGGCTCCAGGCGGCAGGTGTCCTTTTCGGAACACCTGGCCCCTGAGGGCCTCGGCGGCGGCCGGATTCGGGCGCTGGAGGCAGGAGAAACCTTCCAGACGTCCGTTGCCGCTGGATACCGGAAGTCGTCCTCCTTGTAGACATTTTCAAAGATGGTCTGAATGGAGATCTCTATGAACTGTGTCGAGCACGAGCCTCTCCAACTACGCTGTATGGCTGGTACACCCTGGCAGCAGAGATGGAAATCGAGTTAGTGAAGGACAGAAGATGCAGCGCTGGAGGGCCATCCCTTGGCCGTTTTCCAGAAGGAACTTATAGGGACGTCCCTAGATTGGAGGGAGGAAGACCACGTTCGTCTGCGTGCTACAGATGTGGAAAAGAAGGCCACCGAGCAGCCGACTGTAGGGTTAAGTTGATGCCAAGCGCAACCTCTGGTGGTGAAATGGAACCAGTGAAGCCAGCGGCGAAGGCGCGTAAACCAGCAAAGTGGGGAGGCGTTGCCAAGAAGGGCACGCCCATCAAGGAGGAGGCAAGTGTCGACCGATACTGATGACAGCAAAACCACGCCAGAGTCCGATGAAGACCTTCTGGTGAGTTGGGCACGGGCCCTTGGACATTCCAGTTAATCTACATGTACCCTCTTCGGGTAATAAGGGGAACTGCTAGCACTACTCGATTCTGGATGCACTAGATGTATGGTCAGTCCCGAACTAGTAGAAAAATGGAACTAAGGTTGAGAACCTTAAGTAGGCCCATAGCGTTGCACAGTTAGATGGCTCTGTGGCAGGGGAGGCCCGCCCATTTCGTAACGGAACCCATAGAAATGATAATAGGAGACCACCGCGAAATTCTGAACTTCATAGTAGCCCCAGGAATGGACCAACCCCTGTTGTTAGGCTTGTCATGGTTATGAAATGGAACCCCATATTAACTGGAGAACGGGAGTCCCACGCCTGCTCCAAAACCTTAAAAGGGGAAAAGGGGAAACCCAAGAAGGGACCTACCGTAACCTTGCACCAGGATAAGTTAGGGGCAATGATTGAACGGATAGACGGGGAAGAGAGAATAGCCAAGGAATACTGGGACTTAGAAGTCTTTAGTGAGAAAGCATCAGACGATTTCCTCCCCATAGGCCTATTGACTGTGCCATAGACATCCTTCCGGGGTAAAGCTTCCAAAGCCAAAAGCTTATCCCATGACCCAAAAGGAATTGGGAGAACTACGAAATTCATAGACAAAACCTAGAGCGGGCTTTATCCAACCGGCTAGGCCTCGTGTGGCGCCAGTGATGTTCCGGGAAAAGAAAGATGGCTCCTTTCGTCTTATAGTTGACTATAGGAACCTAAACGCAGTGTGCGCCGAAAACATATATCCCATGCCACTCATGAAAGATATGTTAGCACATTTAGCGAAGGGAAAATTCTTCACCAAACTGGACCTGCGAGAAGCCTACTACAGAGTTCGTATAAAAGAGGGGGATGAATGGAAAACCGCTTTCAACTGTCCACTAGGATGTTTCCAGTTTCGAGTACTGCCATTTGACTGCAGGGGCGCCGCAGTTTTTATGCAACTAATAAATGAAATACTCCATCAGCATTTATTCAAAGGGGTTCTTGTCTACCTTGACGACATACTTATCTATACAGAAACAATGGAAGAACATATTAAACTAGTAAGAGCTGTACTCAAAAAGTTATTATCTGCAGAACTATATTGCAAGCTATCCAAATGTGATTTCCATCAAACCAAAATAGACTACTTAGGGTATCGCATTTCGGCTGATGGGTTAGAAATGGATCCAGGAAAAGTGAAAGCTGTCTTGGAATGGGCCCCCCCACGCACACGCAAACAACTCCAAAGTTTTTTGGGATTCGCAAATTTCTATCGTCAATTCATCCCCTCCTTTGCTCAAATTGCTTTACCAATAACTAACCTCTTAAAAACTAAAGGAGACACGAAACCCAAACCATCATTACCCCTCGAATGGACAATGGAATGTCAGGCAGCATTTGAAAAATTGAAACGACTTTTTGCCGCTGAACCTATTTTAAAGCACCCTGACATGGATGTTCCTTTTGTAATACAAGCTGATGCAAGTGATGTAGCAGTCGGAGCCGTCCTGCTCCAAAACAATGCTGATGGTAATTTACAACCCTGTGCTTTCACTTCTCGAAAATTGACTGAAACTGAAAGACGATGGGCTATTTGGGAAAAGGAAGCATTTGCAGTTCATTGGGCTCTACGCACATGGAGACAATTCTTAGAAGGTTCAAATCATCCTTTTGAAGTTTGGACTGATCACAAAAATCTAGAAGCTCTAAAGACTCCTAGAAAACTTTCACCTAAACAAGCCCGCTGGGCTCAATATTTTAACCGCTTTAATTTTACTTTACATTATATTCCTGGGGGGAAAAACTTGTTAGCAGATGCTCTCTCACGCTTACCCCAATACAATTGCACTCGCCCGAGGTGGTTCAACCAATACTTCCCCAGACAACAGTTGGCGGCCCCAGCAATAACTAGAAGCCACCCAAAGCTGACCCTCACTCCCAGATGAACTAACCAAGTCGTTTAAAGAAGCTTTAAACACCGATGACTGGTACTTAACCCATTCCCATGAATGCACACTCCGTGATGGACTAGCTTGGATTGGAACAAAACTATATGTTCCTCTATCACTCAGAGAAACCATCCTACAACGATGCCATGATGCCAAAATGGCAGGGCATTTTGGATTTGTGAAAACTTTGCATCTTCTTAAAAGACAGTTTTGGTGGCCAAGTCTTAAAAAAGACATTCAAGCATATGTAGCAAGTTGCCCTATTTGTGCATCATCCAAAAGGCCTCCAGGAAAACCTCCTGGACTACTTCAAACTGTAGCCAGGCCAGGAACCCCATGGAAAGAAATATCCATGGATTTCATAGTGGAATTACCTGAAAGTTCAGGCAATACTGTTATATGGGTTGTGACTGACCTTTTCTCCAAACAAGTCCATTTTATTCCATGTTCAAAAATACCCTCCTCAAAGACTCTAGCAAAGTTGTTTGTACAACACATTTATAGACTTCACGGAGTTCCTGATCGCATCATTTCAGATCGAGGAGTTCAATTCACTTCTCAATTTTGGAAAGAATTTTTACGACTCATTGGCTCCGCCCAAGGATTAAGCTCCTCCCATCATCCTCAAACTAATGGAAGCTGTGAACGTCAACTCTGTACTAGAACAATAGCTGCGATGTTATGTTAACTACCAGCAAGACAATTAGTCTGATCTCTTACCTTTTGCTGAAGTTGCCTACAACAACTCAATTCATAGTAGCACAGGATTTACTCCTTTAAAATAGCTTCAGGTCAAGATTTTGTTCCTATCTCGAACTCCCAAAGGAAGAAACTACTGTTTCCTCTTTGTCAGAATGGATAGATCAAATACAAAGCACATGGAAAATGACTCAAGCGATCGACGACGCCACCGTGCGCATAAAAACAAGCAGATAAAAAGGTCCCTGAGAATAAATATCAAGTGGGCGATAAGGTTTATCTTTCCACCAAATATCTTCAAACCACTCAGAAATCTAAGAAACTTGGACCCAAATATGTGGGACCTTTCCCCATAGTAAAAATCATCAACCCCGTGACGGTACAACTAGATTTACCAAAAACACTTAGAAGAATCCACCCCGTTTTCCATGTCAGTTTGCTGAAACCTGAACACACGTCTACTTTCCGTCCTAACCGTACACCCCCTCCTATACCAATTCTCATAGAGGGAGAACAACACTTTGAAATAAAAGAAATTTTAGATTCAAGAAAACATAGAAATAAAATTCAATATCTTATTTCCTGGAAACATTTCCCGTTATCCCAAGCTGAATGGGTGAACAAAGAAGATGTTCGTGCATCGGAAAAGATAGCACAATTCTATAAAAAATATCCTGACAAACCCTAACTTCTCTTTTTTCTTTCTAGGACTGACGTCCTTGTTGCAGGAGGGCCGAATGTCAGCCTCCACTCCAATCTTCATATAGTTTTGAATGATTATATCAGTAGATAGAATGTAAAATGTTTATTTCTGTATTATAAACTGTTAAGGAAATGAGATGTATCATACCTCCGTCCAGGGTGAGGGAAAGGAGCCTATTATGTGTCGGCTGACATAACAGGGGGGAGGGATGATTAATGATTGAGTGTTATCAGCGCGCTTTTCTACCCGACACTTCATTCCTAAGTTGACTGACATCCAGAGACCTGTGGAAGAAGATTACCACGAGGGGCCGTGAAGGAGTTGGCATTGGACCAGACCAGCCTGACCTCCTGGAGGAGGAGGGACAATTGGGGGGATATGATATGTTAGCCATATTTTGTCTCAGTTCCAGCTTTGCTTGGCTGCCACCAAGACTGTAAAAGTAAAAGTACTTGTTTTCATTCCAAATGGAGTCAAGGTGATTTCTTTCCTATTTACCGTCGGAGGTAGCCTGACACCATGGTTGGGGCCAGAATATCTGTTGCTAAGCAAGGCAGCTCTTTAGTGAATCGTGCCCAATTTTTGATCTTTTTTGCCATAGTTGTTAAGCAAACCACTGCAGTTATCCAATGAATGACGTGGCCGATATGTGAATCCAGCTTCCCCCATTGACTTTGCTTGCTGGAAGCCAGCTGGGAAGTTGCAAATAATGATCATGTGACCCTGAGCCTCTGTGTCCATTGCAAATAAATGCTGTTGCCAGGGTCCCAAATTCTGATCATGTGACCATGGGGGTGCCACGATGGTTGGAAGTGTAAGGTCCAGTCATAAGTCATCTTTTTTTCACTCCCATTGTAACCTTGAATGGTTTCTAAATGAACGGTCGTAAGTCAAGGACTACCTGTATTAGTTTCTATTCCTCTTAATACGAAATCACAACCTTCCTACGATCTCCCCTTCATCCTCTTGCCAGCAGAAGCAGGAATCCCACCTGCTCCTGGCTTGTCTATTCCCTGGTTGCTGAGGAGCTCTTCCTGTCTGGAGAACGAGTGATATGGACTCTCCTATGTATCTTCCTTGCTTTTACCTGTCGCTCACCCAGCAGATTGGCTCCTTGACCTTCCCCTCGTGGAGAGGGGCTTTTTGTGCCAGGCTTGTTGCAATCCTTCCTTTGTCACACTAATGCATCTGTTTTCATTGGTGGTGGGGATGGTATGTGTTGTGTATGATCCCATTGGTGGGAAATCCCAGCGAGAAATTCCAGCGGGAAAACATTTGAATCCTATTGGTGACCAACTGACCCAGGTGTGTATATAAGGAGAGCATCCTGCCTGCATCTTTTGCTGAAGTCTCACTATAAATAAAAAGAGCTGTTGTCACGAATCCAGCCTCGAACTCCTTACTCGCAAACCCAACACTGGCGACGATCAGGACAGAGAAAAAGAACCCAGCCCTCCCAAGATGGCCAACTCTGCCAACAAACTGGAACCATTTGATCCAGCGGAAGAGTCTTGGGAGATGTTCATGATAAGATTCAATTGCTTTCTCCATTTCAACGACAATAGCCAACTACCTGATGATAAAAAACGGTCGTTTTTCCTCACCAACTGCGGCTCGAAAGTATTCCGGATGGCGGTGAACCTATTGTCTCCAAGGCCAGTCCACCAAGTCGACTGGTCTGTCCTCCAAGAGACACTTAAAGCTTACTATGAACCGACACCATCGAAATGCTCCCAGCGTTTTGATTTCCGCATGCGTCTTCAGCTAGAGGGGGAACCTATCGCTGACTTTATCGCTTCCCTTCGGCAAGCCTCCTCCATGTGCGATTTTGGGGCATACCTAGATGAAGCATTGCTGGATCAATTCATTTGGGGCTTAAGGGACGGCCAGCTGAGACGGATACTACTGGCTAGACGCAACCTCTCATAACCACCGCAATTGATGAGGCTACGGGATACGAGCAATCACACCGAGCAGCTTTAAAGATGCAGCAGCCAGGGGTGAGTAAGGCTCCACCAGCCTATCGAGAGGCACCGGTTCATTACGAGTCCGCCAAAGCCCACTCTTCAAGTTCCAACTCTTTCGAAGAGGGGGAGGAAGAAGAGGCGACAACAGTTTGTCGAACAGAGCGTTCTCTCCGGAAAAAAAGTTTTGAGTTTCCCTGCTCCAGCTGTGGGGGAAACCATCAGAGAAACAACTGCCGTTTCTGTGATGCAACGTGTCGCCATTGCGAGAAGAAAGGCCATTTGGCTCACGTCTGCAGGGCTACATCGCCGATTCAAGTTTCCCGCCAGAGAAATCGTGGGGAATGGCGGCCAGCTAGCCAGCAGACATCACTGCGCAAGCGTGAACAAAATGGCCGCCAACAGAAGGGCACGTATGCAAACCTAATCACCATTGGCAGCGCCATCACGAAACCAGAAGAAAAAATGTACACCATGGTCACAGTGGATGGGAAGAAGATCAAGATGGAAGTCGACACCGGATCTCCCATCACTATTGTATCCTGGCCTATAATTCAAAAGTTGTTGCCGCACATTAAGGAAAATCACCTACAAGCCCAATACCTGCGCATCCGTGATTTCCAAGGCAACAAAGTTCCTGTGAAAGGCACGGCCACCGTAAACGTAGTCTATGGGCAATATAAAGAGAAGCTGCCTATCACCATCGTGCAAGGCAACCTCCCGAGCCTCATGGGTTGGGATTGGATCCGGAAATTAGGGATCGGGTTATTTGGAGTACTCGAGATCAACGCTGACTGCCAATATAGGAAGGATGATCTCCTTCGTGAATTCCAAGATGTGTTCACCGGAACCTTGGGCAAGTATGTGGGAACACCTATATCCTTTAACCTAGACCCAGGGGTAGCACCCATTAGACTCAAAGCAAGGAGGGTTCCTTTCGCACTTAAGCAAAAAATAGATAAGGAACTGGATAAGTTAGTTCAGCAGGGAATCCTCATCCCCATTGACCATGCTAAATGGGAAACCCCCATAGTAACGCCTATCAAGGCTGATGGGTCTGTCCGCATCTGCGCAGACTATAAGGCAACGTTAAATAAGGCCCTACAAAAGAGTGCCTACCCAGTGCCGGTCGTGCAACACTTATTGCACTCGTTGGGCTCGGGGAAAATTTTCGCAAAACTTGATCTAGCCCAGGCTTACCAGCAGTTGCCTGTTGACAATGCCACAGCTGAAGCGCAAACAATAGTGACCCATAGAGGAGCATTCAAATGCACCCGTTTACAATTTGGGGTCAGTGTGGCACCAGGACTTTTCCAAAATCTGATGGAGAGACTGTTACAAGGGATTCCTGGGGTGGTGCCTTATTTCGATGATGTCCTAATTTCTGCTGACAATCAGCACCAGCTAATGATTAGACTAAGAGAAGTCTTGACGGTATTCAGAAACGCAGGACTTCAACTGAAACGAGAGAAATGCCAAATAGGGGTGCCCTCAGTTGAATTCCTGGGATACAAAATCGACCAGATGGGCATCCACCCCACCGAGTCGAAAATTAAAGCAATTAAGGAGGCACCCACCCCCAAGGATAAGACAGAACTGCAAGCCTTCCTTGGCCTCCTGAATTTTTACGCTGTATTCTTAAAACAAAAAGCCACAGTGGCAGAGCCCCTTCACAGACTCTTGACTAACAAAAGACCATGGTTCTGGGGAAAGGAGGAAGCAAAGGCATTTTCTAAAGTTAAGGAACTCCTGACGGAGGACAGTCTCCTAATCCAATACAATCACACTCTGCCGTTAGTTTTAGTCTGCGATGCATCCCCGTTTGGAGTGGGGGCTGTACTGAGCCATCGGTTGCCGAATGGGTCCGAGGCACCAATCGCATATTTCTCCCGAACTCTGTCCAGCCCAGAAAGGAATTATAGCCAACTGGACAAGGAAGCCCTGGCTGCAGTCTCCGGGGTTAAGAAATTTCATGAATACCTTTTTGGGAGACAATTTGAACTCGTTACCGACCACCGCCCCCTTCCTGGACTACTGGCCGGGGACCGACCCACTCCCATTGCATTATCCCCTAGGCTCACAAGATGGGCATTGTTTTTGGCAGCCTACAACTACAAACTGATCCACCGTCCTGGCAAGGACTTAACACATGCTGACGCTCTAAGCAGATGCCCACTGCCAAAGCTAGTAGAGGACCCAACCCCAGGTACACCGGCTCTGCTCATTGACTTTATGACAACGGGCCCATTGACCTCAACAGGCCCATTGACCTCAACAGGCCCATTGACCTCAACAGGCCCATTGACCTCAACGGTCCTTGCAAAAGCTTCACGGCGCGACTTGCAAATAAGAACAGTCATGGGTTGGGTACAGAGAGGGTGGCCCACTAGTAGGTTGGCAGATGAATTCAAGGATTTTGGAAATAAGAAAAACGAGCTAGCCACACAAGGGGGTTGTTTATTGTGGGGAGACAGGGTTGTGGTGCCATGAGCATTAAGATCCAGGGTTCTAGAGATGTTGCACGAGAGTCATCCTGGCATAGTGCGGATGAAAGGCCTCGCCAGGAGTTACGTCTGGTGGCCACAACTTGACAAGGACATAGAAAAATGGATTGCACAGTGCTCCCCATGCCAGGAGTCCAGACCTGCCCCTCCATCTGCCCCAGTCAGGGAATGGGAACGACCACAAAATCCCTGGTCCCGGATCCACATTGACTTTGCCGGCCCTTTTCATGGCCAAACATTTTTGATAATTGTTGATGCATATTCGAAGTGGTTAGAGGTATTCCTAACAAAATCTACAACATCGGAAGCTGTCATCCGAATTCTTCAGAGACTATTCTCAACACATGGGCTTCCCGACACCCTAGTATCTGACAACGGTCCCCAATTTACAGCCCTACAATTTGAAAGTTATTTGGCGGGTTTGGGAATCCGACACGCACTCTCGGCTCCTCACAAACCTTAGACAAATGGTTTGGCTGAAAGATTTGTGAGATCCACAAAGGAAGCACTAGCACGATTGGGGCCAGGGGACTGGCAAGAGCGCATTGACATTTTCTTGACTTCACAGCATGTCACACCTTGCCCGGCCACAGGCCTAAGCCCAGCCGAACTCCTCATGGGGCGCAAACTTCGGTGTACGCTTGACCGTCTAAACCCAAACTACTCTCCAGATAATTACCAAGGGGGAGGAGAGGGAATTAGAGAATTCGAAATAGGGAACTCGGTATTCGCAAGGAATTACTCAGAGGGTCCGGCATGGCTAGCCGGTTACATAGTAGAAAGAACCGGTCCCAAATCTTATAAAGTAGACTTGGGGAATGGAAAACTGGAACGGAGACATATCGATCAACTCCGTAAACGAACAGAAAACAACTCCAGCCCTAATTATCACCTAAGTCCTCCAACAGTTGACTCAAACCTAAGAGGACTGGATGACTCACGTGACCCCATCACCAACCCAACAGCGATTATTCCACCAGGATTTGAAGAAACAACCACAAACAATCCACAAAATAGAGACCCATTGGAAAGGAGGGGAGGCACAGGAAACACCTCCGAATCAATGGAAGAGCTGGGAAGTGGGGAGGGCACCTCCAACCAGCATGTGTCCCCCGCCACAGCTGAGCAGGTTTCTCCCACGAAACCTGAACTGCGTAGGTCAAGTAGAAACAGGGAACGCCGAATAAGTAAGAAAAGCCTTTCCCCGGGTGCTTGAAGAAACAGAAGTGAAGCGACGTATTCACATTGTAACACCAAAGCAAGGTATGTGGGAGGCTTTCCCATTGGCAGCAAGTGCAAGATTGTGGCAGAAGGCATCCTCATACTGTTGGGTTTGCGAATAAGGAGTTCGAGGCTGGATTCGTGACAACAGCTCTTTTTATTTATAGTGAGACTTCAGCAAAAGATGCAGGCAGGATGCTCTCCTTATATACACACCTGGGTCAGTTGGTCACCAATAGGATTCAAATGTTTTCCCGCTGGAATTTCCCGCTGGGATTTCCCACCAATGGGATCATACACAACACTCCTCCCCCCCTGAATTTCACTTCACCCAGGTTTGCAAGTTTAGCAATTGTAATAATATTCATAATACTTACTTATTCCTTTTTCAGGTTGCTTAGCCAGGTAAATACTGTTGAGTCATTCATTAGGTGCATTCCCCTTCAACCCCAGTTTGAAGTAAGTTTGAGACAGCCAGTTTGGTCTAGTGGTGAAGGCACCAGGCTAGAAACCAGGAGACGATGAGTTCTAGTCCTTTTAGGTATGAAAGCCAGCTGGGTGACTTTAGGCCAGTCCCTCAATCTCATTCCAGCCTACCTCACAGGGTTGTTGTGGTGGTGGCTGGAATATTCATCATAAGGTATTGTGGTCATATGTTGAGTCAGACCCAATTTATGACAATTTTTACAGTAATCATTAAGTGAATCACCAGGGTTGTTAAATGAATCAGCTTGTCCAATGGAAATTTTGCTGGAAAATGGCAAATCACAATCATTTGACTGCAGGATGCTGTAACGGGTGATAGATAATACAGCTGGCTGGGGAATTCTAGGAGTTGAAGTCCACAAGTCTTAAAGTTGCCAATGTCGGAAGCCTCTGTTTTACAGTGCTCCCTGACTGGTTTATAATGTAGAAACATTATAGAATATTTTTTATTGGCCAAGTGCGATTGGACACACAAGGATTTAATAAAGTTAACTGACAACAGCAAATGTGGGCAGGGCAAGAGAACCTGTAAGCAGCCAATTCAGAAAACCCCCGAGGCCTCCAGAAGCCAGAGAAACCTGCCAAGAGAGCCACATCTGGGCCTGAGGCTTTCTGTGGGTCTCAGATGCAAGAGAAGCACTTGCAGCCTCCAGCAGCATCCCTTCCAAGACCTCCCACACAGTCTGCCCCATGGGTTCTGCCTTCCTACTTGGAAAGGCTCCTTGGGGTGAGTCTCAGCTGTGCTGCGGTGGGTGGATTTTAGGAAGAAGACCCCCTGCTTTGGGGCAGGAGATCAGGACTCAAAGGTTCCAAGACGTTACAGACAAGGAGCCTCAGAACACCCCAATGCCAAGTCAGCTGGCACAGGATCTTCTGACACAGGCAAATGTGCCAGTCCTCTAGAAGAGGGAGAAGCAGATCCAATGATCCAGTTCCGTCTGCATCATTCTTTTCTGTGGCCTGGGGTAAAACAGCAGTTGTAGGAAGCACAAACTCGTTGGCCTCTGGGCTGGCTAGGGGGTGGGGAAATGATTGGCAGCCCCCAAGTCTTCATCCTCATACCAGCCATAAGGAAATGGCTGAAATTCCTTTGCATGCTTCTTTGCAAGAGTGAATTGCCTCATTCTTGGACCATCCATTCATGCTGCCAATCACAAGGAGAGCGGGGCCTTGATCCAAGGACTGGCCAGAGGGCACTGAGACTTTCCCACAGCAATGCAGGGCCACCCATTGATGTCCACAGACGGTTTGCCATTCTGCTGGGCCCAACCTTGGGAACCAGAAGCAACTGACCAGGATCCATTTATACTTGCTCCCACATGCATAGCTTTGCTCACGTCTTGTGCCAAACTAACAATGTGCAGTAGCTGCCAAAGAAGCCAATGCAAAACCAATGGGCTGCATCAACAGAGGGATAGCATCAAGTGAAGTGTTCGTCCCACTTTATACTGCTTTGGTTGGACTCCACTTGGAATGCTGTGTCCAGTTCTGGTTGTTACAATACAAAAAAAATGCTGAGACTCTAGAAAGGGTGCAGAGAAGAGCAACAAAGGTGATTGGGAGTATAGTTAGCTGGGAATTCTGGGGGTTGAACTCCACACGTCTTCCGGTGGCTAAGGCCGGGAAACAGCAAACCCTGCAAGATCAGGGCCAGATACCCCAGCAGGATGTGCGTGGCTCCCTGACAGCAGAGAGTCAGGCCTCCAGAACATTTTGGCTTTGCTGTCATATAGCACCAAATCTGGAGCTAAAACGAGCCTCTTTGTGCATCATGCTGAGCCCCAATAAATGGACTGTGTGATATCCCAACCCCTCCCTCCCCTGCCCCTGTCTCAGCTTCATCTGTTGTGTGAATCCAGTTATTGAAGTTCATAAACCATGTCTGAATATCAGATAGCAATCCAGCCAATTTTGGTTTATTAAAAAAAAAACCCCACACACAACCTAGCTTAATTAGCACAAAGTGTAAACTAGCTTGCCCTTATCCATTTCTCCTGGGTTTCTGCCTGGTGACAGAATGCTTTTTTTCTTCACCCCCTGGAGAAGGGGAACATGGAAGGCTGGGGTCCCTGCTCTCCAAGCCCCCAGCTGTCCCTGGGGACCAGCTAGGGCTGGGCAGATTGCTCCCTTTCCTGCTCGCTCTCAGTGCCTGCAAAGTGTCAGCTCTGGCCATGAGTGGCCCTTGACAGTCCTCCTGGATGGCACCTGCTGGAAATGAGCCATTAAGCCCCGAGCGTCAGGCGTTTGCCCGGCTTCTGTGGCTAACCGCAGCCTTCTCAGGAAAGGCTGTCAGGAAAACGGTTCCACCTTATCGTCCGCCAGGCCAAGATAACAAGAGGGCTATCATCGGAAGTGGGGAGATGGCTGAGCAGAAGACGGAGATGAAAACCCAGTTGAGAGGCTTAATTGGCTGCATTGAGGTGCTTCAGCCCCGGTTGCGATTGTGGCGGAGCTGAAGGGATGTGTCAATTATGGGATGAGAAACTCCAGGGCCATTCAGCCTGAAGGGCCTCTCGCTCAGAAAAGGGCTCTCCAAAGACCAGGCCTTGCCTGGCGCTGCAGTGGCTTCTCTGGCACCCAGCAGCCATCCAGGCAATGTGGGTAGGATGGCAGAGAGAATACAAGGGAGAGAAAAGGCAAAGGGGACACCATGACATTGCCTGCTGGAACTCAGGCAGCGACCACCAGATGTGGCTTTCCCATTTTACTCTTCATTGGCACAGAGGATCTCTTGGAACAAGTAAAATAATAATGCACCCACTTAATGCTCCCCCCACTTTTGAAAATTTGAGATTCATACTATCCAAAGCTTCCGTACACATTGCATCTAGCTGATCTTGGTTCGTCTGGAAGCAAAAGCAAAGCATGAAAGCTTGGAATAATGGAAGACTCCGGCTATATGCAAGACTAGGAAATTGAAATAAATATGTCAGAAGTGACAGCCAAATGCTTCTGCTACACTCAAAAGGAAACTGAGTCTGTCCATGACCTCAGTGCCAGGCGGTCTTGACTCAGGGAAGGAGCAGGAGTGAAGAAACTGACTGAGAAGAGCAAATGTGGCCCTCACCTCCAGCAAATTATAGCTGCTGTCAGTTGGACACTGATATTCAGGAGATCATAAACAGATGAATCTGCCAAGGGAGACCAGATGAGGAACCCAAGGCCAGATAGGCCAGGACTACTTTTATTACAAAGCGATAATAGCTGAATATTGCAGGTCAGACTGTGCCTTCCTCCTCCCTCATTTTATCTTCTTGTGAACTAGGGAGGGTCTTGCCTGAAATGTTTTCTCAAATTACTACCCTGGCCAAAGATCCAGCCTCTCTTATCTGTCGGGTTGCCTTGGTAACAGCTCTTCCCCATGTTCAAGGCCACTTCCTCTTCTCTCTCCAATAAGCAACGTCAGTTAGAACAGAGCTGGAAAGGACCTTCAAGGTCTTCTAGTTTCTGCTCAAGCAGGAGACCCTACCCCATTTCAGACAAGTGACTGTCCAGTCTCTTCTTAGAAACCTCAACTGATGAAGCACCTACAACTTTTGAAGGCTGGTCAATTGTTCTCACTATTAGGAAGTTTCTCCTTAATTCCAGGTTGCTTCTCTCCTTGGTTAGCTTCCATCCATTGATTCTTCTCCAGCTTCTGGACCCCCTCCTCTTTGTGGCAACCACTCAAATACTTGTCCCCCCCAGTCCTTTTCTCTAGACTGGTCATATCCAGTTCCTGCAACCACTCTTCACACGTTTTAGTCACCAGGTTTTTTATCATCTTAATAACTCTTCTTTACACTTTTTCCAAACTCTCAACATCTTTGAAACAACTTGAAACAATATGTTATGAAAAGAGACAAGGTGATTTTGTCAAACACATCTGGCCACACCACTGTGATCACAAACCCAGAGAGCAGGGGTGGGTTCTACATTTTTTTACTACCCGTTCTGTGGGCGTGGCTTATTTTGTGGGCATGGCTTGATGGTCATGTGACACTGGGCATGGCTTGGCAGTCATGTGATTGGATGAGAGTGGCTTGGCAGTCATATGACTGGGTGGGCGTGGCCAATAATAATAAATAATAAAAATAATAAACAAAGTATACAAAACATAAGAGGTACCAAAAACAAACTTTCACACTTTATAGACACAGAACACAACACAACTGACTCACACACAATGTAAAAGCAGCTGCACTTTACTCAAAATGGCCCCTGCAACAAGCAGGAACCTCACACAGCCACAAAAAGCTCAAAAACCAACGTTCACACTTTACACACACACAACACAACACAACTGACTCATACACACATACATACACAAAATGCCACATACAGCTTTTGAGATTTGGTGTGTTTGTGTAGTTAGAGTGAAACACTACAGAAACACATCAAATCTCAGAAAGCTGCACAAATATTTTATTATTTTATTTTATTTATATTTTTTAGATCAGGGGTCTCCAACCTTAGAAACTTTAAGGTTTGTGGACTTCAACAGCTTTCCTGGCTGAGGAACTCTGGGAGTTTAAGTCCACAAACCTTAAATTTACTAAGGTTGGAGACCCCTGTTTTAGATAAAAGCAGCTAAATTTAAAACTTCCTTAACTTTAAATTGCTGTCTTAAAAAAAACTCTTTAAAAAATCCCAATTAACTATTTTTTAAAGCTCCCCCCCACATTTACTTACCCAATTGGAGGCAGGCAGATTGAGTTGCTCACCGAGGAGATGGATTGCAAGCAGGCAGATTCAGTTGCTAGCTGATGCAAAGCAAGGCTTAGCGAGCCCGAAATAAGCAGCAATTAAGTAAGTGGGGACGGGGCGATTGGGTGGACATGGGTGGAGGCTGTTTTAAGAGGTTGTAAAAAAATGATGATCAGGAAACTCAGCTAGGATCACTAGAGGAAAAAAAGATTTTAAAAGGCTCCTCTGACAATCCCAGCTGAAGTTGCCTGATCGCAGCCCAGAACCTCTTAAAAGGATTGTTTGAACAACCTCTTCAGCCGAAGAGCTTGTAGAAAACATGTTTTTTAAAGGTTCTGGTGATCAGGGAACTCAGCTGGGATCGCCAGAGGAACCTTTTAACACCTTTTTTTTAACAACCTCTTTGGCCAAGGGAACGGGTTCTGTGAACTTGGCCAGATTTTTGCCAATGGTTCTCGTGAACCAGTTGGAACCGGTAGCAGCCCACCACTGCCAGAGCGCTAAATTTTGGGGACTGATGGGAAGACAATTTAACGGATGCTGTTTTGTCTGATTTTGACAGAAAGAGGCAATATGTGACCAATTTTGTCTTTAAAAGAGAATATTTGTAGCTCAGGGTTGAAATGAGGGGTCCTTGGTGGCGTCTGAGCTTGGTTCTTTTCTTCCAGATGTTTCATTAGCCAAACTAGGTAAAACATCATCAGTGCTAGAAGGCAATGCGGCAGTGGTGAAATCTGAACCGGTTTACTACTGGTTTGCTGGCTGACCATGTGTACTGTGCGCATGTTCAGTGCGCACCATACACCAAATGCGAGATGCGCACACACAGTGCCAGGCAAAAGGAGGCATGCAGTAAGTAGAACAGTACATGAGGGGTGATCAGCTGTGGCATGTGATCTTTTTTTTTACTTTTAAAAGCATTTTTTGCAACCTATTCGGCCGAAGAGGTTGTAAAAAAATGCTTTTAAAAGTAAAAAAAAAGGCTCTGATGATTGCATGGCTCAGCTGGGCATGGGGTGGGGAAAGGGATTTTTGTTACCGGTTCCCCAAACCACCCACCGCCAGCGCTACCGGATCAAATGATCCAGTCTGAACTGGAATGGGGCTTGCTCTCTGTTCTAGAACTCACCCACTCCCTTCTCCCTAGCACTGTGCTGTTTGGCTAATGAAAATCTTTCAGGACCAGCTCCCTACCCAACCTGGCTAGTGACGGTGGCCACTGTCATCCCTATCTTCAAAAAGGGAGACCCCAGCCTAGTTGAAAATTACAGACCAATCTCTTTTGCTGCATCACCTGCAAAGTCATGGAATCAATCATCAATCCATTATCTTCCACCTAGAAACAAACAATCTACTCTCTAATACACAATTTGGTTTCAGAAAAAAATTATCCTGTAATCTACAACTTCTACACGGCAAAAACATATGGACTACAAATCTTAATCAGGGCAAAGCAATAGATGCAATTTACACAGACTTCTGTAAAGCCTTTGATTTAGTGGTACATGACAAACTACTTCTAAAACTAAAATCCTATGGCATCTCCGGACCCCCCTCCATAATTGGATAACCGTGTTCCTGGCAAACTGACAAGAAGTGGTCAAAATAGGGAGCGCCCTATCAAATCCTGCACCTGTTAATAGTGGTGTCCCCAAAGGCAGCATTCTAGGACCAACACTCTTCATACTATACATAAATGAGCTTTCTGATCATATTATAAATAACTGCGTTGTCTTCACCAATGATGTAAAACTATTTAACACCACCAACAATGCTGCTACCTTCAAAAACATCTTGACTTTATGTAGGAATGGTCAAAAAATTGGCAACTCCAAATGTCAACCAACAAATGTTCTGTCTTACACATTGGCAAAAGGAATCAGAACACAAAATACAAACTGAGTGGACATGACCTCACTCTGTCGAAGACCTTGGAGTACTCATATCAAATGATCTAAGCCAAAGCCCACTGTAACAACATCGTCAAAAAGGCATTAAGGGTTGTAAACTAATCTTTTTTTAAAAAAATAATTTTTATTTCCATTTTCCAACATCATATTTATGTACAAACTATTATCCATCATTAATCATTAATTTTTATTTATTACTAATTCAGGCCTGCCCAATTGCCACTTCCTTTCTTCACAACCTCCCTCTCTACCCTCTACTACTTTCCCATCCTTCATCTCCTTCACTTTATTACTTCCTCTCCTCCTTCTCCACTCCTCCCTTCTTCCACCCTATCTAACCTTCTTATTCCCCTCCTCCTTCTCTACTCTTTCCTACCTACTTTCTTCCCTCCTTCTACTCCTCTCTCCTTTTCTTTCTGAAATGGCTTTAGTGATCCCCGGCCATGAGCAATGCTGGCGGCAGTGTGGTGGGCCATTCGGGCCGGAGTTTTTTGAGGGCTTGAAGATCGGCCATTTCTCCCCCCCACAAACTAACTTTTGGGCAGGTTTAGCCTCTGCCACAACTTTCACCAGCGGCAGGATTTTGGGCCGCATTTTTTACCAACGGAGGAACAGCGGATGGCGGCGGCCATTTTGGGGTGGGGTAGCCGTCCTGGACTGGCCTTGGTTCGATCCCCGGCCGCGTGCAATGTTGGCGGCAGTGTGGTGGGCCGCTCGAGACGGAGTTTCTGAGGGCCCAAAGATCGGCCGTTTCTCCCACCCCCCCAGCTGACTTTTGGTCAGGCCTAGCCTTCGCCGAAATGTTCATCAGCGGCATGATTTTGTGCCGCGTTTCTCATCAGTGGCACATTGGCGGTCTGTCCCTGATTTCCATCTGCGGCATGCTGGAGCATGAATTCAACATGGATCCAGTGCTATTAATGGTGGCCATAGGAACGGCGGCGGCATTGACGGCATTAGCGGTACTGGCGGTACTGGCGGCACAGGAGTGTGCAGTATTCCATCTGATCACCGAGCTGCATGAGCCCCTTTCTCAGGACGGAGTTAACCCGGGCCTCCGAGGGCCATTATTCCATCTTAGCGGTCGGCAACCGAGGAGGATATTATTGTACCAACTTTTGGGGGGGAGGCCATTAGATCTGGCCGGACCTCTGGACCCCTTGGTTGCCTCCTGGATCATCTGGACTTGGGCCGGTTTTTGTTCCCCGGAATTCAACAGATTGTGGGTTTGGCATTCTAGCCTCCCTTTCTCCGTCTGTGATGAGGACAGGGGCAAAGCAGACAACTCGGTTGGTCTAGAAGCCGTTTAACATCTATGCTGGCTTGGGATGTACACTTTCACTGTCGTAAACTGATATTCTTTCATGAGATACTCGTCCACCGATCTATTACGACTGCGAGGTTCCCCCACCTCGCAGGAATGGCCCTCTAGGTTATCGAGAGCCTACCTTAACGAAGGGTCTTGGGACCCAGAGAGGTGGCATGCGGCCAAGAAGAATTTTGGGGTTTTTTTAAATAGGTTTTTAAAGAGGGGTCTTTTAAGGGGGGGAGGGATATGACGGGTGGGGGGAATAACCCGTCGGGAAGGGGTCTAGCCCCCATGCTTGCACTTCGCCATCTGGTCCGAAGGCAGAGGGGGATGGGTTCGTTCCAGGAGTAGAGAGTTATTCAATCCGTACGGTAAGTGGGAGAGGCAGATATGGCGGGAGCGGGGGGCCATATCAAGTGTTGGGAGCACGTGCTCGCTGCCTCAAAGCGATCATGTGCTCTGGCGCCTCAGTCTTCACCCGTTCCCCGGGCAGTCATGGTCCTCAGAGCCTGGGTCTCCAGTTGATGTTAAGTAATGCTCGGTCCATGGTCAATAAGGCCCCCCTGATCTGCGATCTTATTCAGGGGGAAGCCGCGGACCTTATGGGCATTATGGAGACCTGGTTGGGTCCGGAGGGGGGGTTCCCCTTGTGGAGTTATGCCCGCCAGGTTTCTGAGCATTTCATCAACCGAGAGCCCAAGCTAGGGGTGGGGGGGTAGTGGTTATCATTAGCGAAAGTCTAGAGCCGAGGGAGGCCACTGTACCTCAGATTGCCGGTTGTGAATCCCTCTTTGTGAAGTGGGGCCATCGGAATCAGTTGGGCTTGTTGATCACGTACCTGGCTCCTTGCTGCGTGACCACAGCCCTACCCGAGTTGTTGGAGGTGCTCGCCGGGGTGGCGGTTGAGACCCCCAGACTTACAGTCATGGGGGACTTCAACCTGCCATCGACGGGCTTGTCATCGACGACAGCTCGGGAGTTCCAGGCTTCCATGACGGTCTTGGACCTGATTCAAGTAATTGATGGCCCTACGCACACAGGGGGAGGCACACTGGACTTAATTTATATCTCTGGTCAGTGGCTAAATGATCTGGAATTAGATAAGTTAGAAACAGAACCGGTGTCATGGTCAGATCATTTTCTCCTTCGCCTAGATTTTCGGACCGCTACCCACCACTCCAGGGAGACGGAACCAATGCGTTGGTTCCGTCCCAGGCGCCTGATGGACCTGGAGAGGTTCCTGATGGAGCTTGGGCCGTTTCCTGAGGACCTGGCCCACGGCCCGGCTGAAGAGCTAGTTGTGGCCTGGGAACGGGCCGCGGCTGGAGCTTTGGACCATGTCGTGCCCTTGCGGCCTCTGACCTGGCGTAGATCTCGGCCGGCCCCTTGGTTCTCCGAGGGGCTGAGGGAGATGAAATGCCGGAGAAGATGCCTAGAGACTGTCTGGAGGTCCAGCCGTTCTGAAGCTGACTGAACACTAGTTAGGTCTTATTCTAGGACCTACCTAGTGGCAATGAGGGAGGCAAAGCGTTCCTACGCTTCCACCCTCATTGCGTCGGCAGATAACCGCCCGGCCGCCCTGTTTCGGGTGACCCGCTCCCTCCTGCATCAGGAGGTGCGGGATAACCCGTTGCAGGGACGTGCCGAGGAGTTTAGTGGTTATCTATACAACAAAATCGTTCAGCTCCGGGATGGCTTGGACCAAAATTGGGATGATCCAGGTGAGAGGGCGGAGTCGCGTCTTGTGGAGATTGTTTGGGATGAGTTTGATCCTGTCGCTCCCGAGGACGTGGACAGGTTGCTGGGGAGGCTGCACACCACGACATGTTTACTGAACCCGTGCCCTTCCTGGTTGGTGCTGGCCTCCCAGGAAGTGACACGAGGCTGGCTCCAGGGGATTATCAACGCTTCTTTGTTGGAGGGAGTTTTCCCTGCCGCCTTGAAGGAGGCAGTGGTGAGACCCCTCCTCACGAAGCCTTCCCTGGACCCAGCTATTTTAGGTAATTACCGTCCGGTCTCCAACCTTCACTTTATTGCGAAGGTTGTAGAGAGTGCTGTGGCACGGCAGCTACCCCAGTACCTGGATGAAGCTGTCTATCTAGACCCGTTCCAGTCCGGCTTCCGACCTGGATATAGCATGGAGACAGCTTTGGTCGCGTTGGTGGATGGTCTCTGGAGGGCCAGAGACAGGGTTCATTCCTCTGCCCTGGTCCTGTTAGATCTCTCAGCGGCTTTTGATACCATCGACCATGGTATCCTGCTGCGCCGGTTGGGGGGGTTGGGAGTGGGAGGCACCGTTTATCGGTGGTTCTCCTCCTATCTCTCCGACCGGTCGCAGACGGTGTTGACAGGGGGGCAGAGGTCGACTGCGAGGCACCTTACTTGTGGGGTGCCACAGGGTCGATTCTCTCGCCCCTCCTGTTCAACATCTATATGAAGCCGCTGGGTGAGATAATCAGTGGCTTCGGTGTGAGATATCAGCTGTACGCTGATGATACTCAGCTGTACTTTTCCACCCCGGGCCACCCCAACGAAGCTGTCGAAGTGCCGTCCCGGTGTTTGGAAGCCGTAAGGGTCTGGATGGGGAGGAACAGGCTCAAGTTCAATCCCTCCAAGACGGAGTCGCTGTGGATGCCAGCACCCCGATACAGTCAGCTGCAGCCACAGCTGACTGTTGGGGGTGAGTTATTGGCCCCAAAGGAGGGAGTGCGCAACTTGGGTATTCTCCTGGATGCACGGCTGTCGTTTGAAGATCATTTGGCGGCCGTCTCCAGGAGAGCCTTTCACCAGGTTCGCCTGGTTCGCCAGTTGCGCCCCTTCCTTGATCGGGATGCCCTATGCAAAGTCACTCATGCTCTCGTTACCTCTCGCCTGGATTATTGCAATGATCTCTACATGGGGCTCCCCTTGAGATGCACTCGGAGGATTCAGTTGGTCCAGAATGCAGCTGCGCGGGTGATAGAGGGAGTCCCACATAGCTCCCATGTAACACCTCTCCTGCGCAGACTGCACTGGCTACCTGTTGCCTTTCGGGTGCATTTCAAGGTTTTGGTTACCACCTTTAAAGCGCTCCATGGCTTGGGGCCTGGATACTTACGGGACCGCCTGCTATTACCTCATGCCTCCCACCGACCCGTACGCTCACACAGAGAGGGACTTCTCAGGGTGCCGTCCGCCAAACAATGTCGGCTAGCGGCCCCCAGGGGAAGATCCTTCTCTGTGGGGGCTCCTACTCTTTGGAATGAACTTCCCCCTGGTTTACGCCAAATACCTGACCTTCGGACCTTTCGCCGCGAATTAAAAACATATTTGTTTGTTTGCGCGGGGCTTTCTTAAATTGTCTAGATTTCGAATTTAAATTCTATTCAAGTTTTAAATTGGGGTTTTTAGATTTTTAAATATTTTAATCTTTCGGCCAAATTGTATAATAAGTTTTTTAATTTACTTTTAATTGTACATTGTTTATTTTTATCTTGGCTGTACACCGCCCTGAGTCCTTCGGGAGAAGGGTGGTCAAGAAATCTAATAAAATAAATAAATAAATAAAATAAACGGCAGTCGAGCATCCCTAATATCATTTTAAATTTTAATTTCATATCTTCAAAAATTACTGTACATTAATAATCAATCCATTTATCATTTTCCCCCCCTTTCCCCCCCCCAGACCTCCCAGAGCAAATACCGGGTATTATGACCAACAATCACAAGCTAAAGTATACAAAATATACATAACCTCCCACCTTTAAAAATTTAAAACTTTAGATCCCCTCACAATAAAAATAAAGAGATAGGAAAGAATAATAAAAAGAAAAAAAGAAAAGAAGCAATACCAACTTCACATATTACTTCTTCTTACAGTCCATTTTTAAAATTAATCCATCTCCTCAAATTCAATTTTTTTTCCACTTGTATATTCCTTCAAATTTCATAAATCCATTTCTCAAATTACAGTCCATCTTCTCGAACTCAAATTTTCATCACTTATATATTTCTTCAATTGCCATACCATTTAATGTCCGTTCTTCTTACAGTCCATTTTAAAAATTAGTCCATCTTCTAAAATTCAAATTTTTTTCACCCACTTGTATATTCCTTCAAATTTCATAAGTTCATTTCTTAAATTACAATCCAGCTTCTCAAATTCAAATTTTTATCACTTATATATTTCTTCAATTGTCATAACATTTAATATCCAATCTTCCAATACTACTCCCAATCAAATATCATTAAATAATCATTTAAACTACATCCACAATATAACAGTAAACAATTAAAATCATTACATCCACATTATCTAAATTCATAAATTTCACTTTCCATCCTTCCATCCACAATTAAATAATATCATCCCATAGATTTATACCATACAAATAGCAAATAACAAAAATCCTATAATTTATATCCTAAACAAATCAATTCCAAAAATTAACCATAATCATCATATTCACATCTTAAACATTCCTCCCCCTCCCATTCTATTTTCCATCAATTAACTTAGCATCTAACAACAAAGGATTCCCACTCTTTAAAACATTAATATAAAAATGTCTCGCTTTCATAACTGAATTAAGAAAATACTTTCTGCCTCTAAAATTCACTGACAAACCCATTGGAACTTCCCATCTAAAATATATCTGATGTTTCTTAAACTCATCCACTAAAAAAGCAAATTCTCTTCTCTTTCTTAACATTTTAGGAGGAATTTCCTTCATCATTTTTATATCTTGTCCCAATATTTGAAATTTATTTTTATAAAAGGCTTGCAAAATTTCATACCTAACCTTTTTAGTTGTAAAATAAATAACCACATCCCTCGGTACTCTATTTTGTCTTGCCCACCAAGAATTAACACGATAAATTCTTTCAATATTAATCTCAAAATCTTCTGGCTCCACACCCTTTATCTGAGCAAAGGCTTGCGTAAAAATCTCTTTTAAATTTTCCTTCCTATTTTGCTTCAAACCCCTCACCCTTATAGCATATTCCATTAATCTATATTGTAATATTACTCTTTCTTCATCTGCCCTATCTACCTTTGCCTGCATATTATCTAAGTTCCAATTGTTTTGATTCTTTTGAATTTCCTCTATTTTTCTTTGCAACTCTAAATTAGCTTTATTAATTTCTGCAAGATCATCTTCCATCTGAATACAAGAGCTTAATATTTGCGCAATTGCATCCTTTACCATTTTCATTTCCCTCTTCTGCTCTTCCACCACTTCCTTAAAATCCAACATCTCTTTCTCTATTTCATCAAATTTTTGATCTATTTCTAAAAAATGATTCTCCAAAAACTCCTGTAAAGAATTTCTTAATTCCTTTTTGATTTCTTCTTTTAATTTTTGAATTTGAACTGAAGAAATTTCAAAGTTTTTAATGACTTTTGGTACTATTTGCTTAAAAGCCATTTTTTAAAAATATAACCTAATAATGGACCAAAAAAAAAAATTCAAGAAGAAAAATTCAAAAAACTTTTCTTCTAAATCACTATAATCCCAAAGAAGAAGAAAAAATATAAATCATAAAATTCTCGTTTCTTCCATTTAATCAGTATCTTCCTATATATCTTCTAATTCGACACTAGCTGCTAGTAAGCATTTCTTTAATTTTCGTTTCCAGTACACACATTCCACAAAACTGCCATTTGCTTTCTTCTCTCCTATCTTCGCAGCAAATATATCCTCAGGGGCTTGCAGTCTTCTTACAAACGAGTGCTAGAACTCCAGTTTCTGCTCCGTCTATGTTACAATCCATCATAAATGAATAGAATAGAATAGAATAGAATAGAATTTATTGGCCAAGTGTGATTGGACACACAAGGAATTTGTCTTGGTGCATATGCTTTCAGTGTACATAAAAGAAAAGATACGTTCATCAAGGTACAACATTTACAACACAATTGATGGTCAATATATCAATATAAATCATAAGGATTGCCAGCAACAAGTTATAGTCATACAGTCATAAGTGGAAAGAGATTGGTGATGGGAACTATGAAACGATTAATAGTAGTGCAGATTCAGTAAATAGTCTGACAGTGTTGATGGAATTATTTGTTTAGCAGAGTGATGGCCTTCGGGAAAAAACTGTTCTTGTGTCTAGTTGTTCTGGTGTGCAGTGCTCTATAGCGTCGTTTTGAGGGTAGGAGTTGAAACAGTTTATGTCCAGGATGCGAGTGATCTGCAAATATTTTCACGGCCCTCTTCTTGATTCGTGCAGTATACAGGTCCTCAATGGAAGGCAGGTTGGTAGCAATTATTTTTTCTGCAGTTCTAATTATCAATTCAAATCAATTCCTGCCGTGGAAATTGGACGCTACGTTTTGTCTGCCATGAAAGGCAGAAACCCTCCCCCAGCCAGGAGCTTATCAGACTATGGAAGGAGAGCTCCCCACAAGCCTCAGAAGCTTTTTCTGTGGCTATATTTGGGTGTCTCAACTTCAGCCTGAATGCTCATCTCTCCCTCTTTGCCCGAGGGAAGAGATTTCCAAGCTGTTGGACCAGATTTACGATCTACAGACTAGGGAGTTAGCAGCCTAATCAAAGCTGCTTCTCAACGAGCGGAGCCATACCGGAAGTCGGTTGTAAACTAATCTTACATAGCTTCTCTGATAATATTACACTACTAATCAGAGCATACAAAACATTTGATAGACCAATGCTCGAATACACCTTGTCTGTCTGGAACCCGCACAGCATATCGGAAGTTAATACAATTGAACATGTCCAGAAATATTTCACAAGAAGAGTCCTCCACTCCCCCGCTTGCAACAAAATACCTTATGCCACCAGACTTGAAATTTTGGCCTTAGAAAATTTAGAACTACATTGTCTTTGGTATGATCTAAGCATAGCTCATAAAATCATCTACTACAATGTCTTACCTGTCAATGACTACTTCAGCTTCAACCACAACAATACACTAGCACACAATAAATACAAACTTAAAGTGAACCGCTCCAAACTTGACTGCAGAAAATATGACTTCAGCAACTTCAGAAGAGACAGATACAGCTCTTTCAGTAGCTCTTTATTAGTAGACCAGTACAACCCACTGCTAGTCTGGCAGTGTCCTCTTTTATAGAGGGCTGCCAGACAGCTTAACCAATGAGCTTTAAGTATTTTCCCACCTTTTTGGAGGACCTGAGTGAAAACTATAGTACACTCCTTTTATGGTACATAACACCCCTCCCCTCCTAGAATAAATTTACTTTGACATAAACTGTTTCAACTCCTACCCTCAAAACGACGCTATAGAGCATCCACTTATGACTGTAACTTTGTTGCTGGCAATCCTTATGATTTATATTGATATATTGACCATCAATTGTGTTGTAAATGTTGTACCTTGATGAACGTATCTTTTCTTTTATGTACACTGAGAGCATATGCACCAAGACAAATTCCTTGTGTGTCCAATCACACTTGGCCAATAAAAATTCTATTCTATTCTATTCTATTCTATTCTATTCTATTCTATTCTAATCTATTCTATTCTATTCTATTCTATTCTATTCTATTCTATTCTATTCTAATGTATGTACATATTTACAGACGTAATCCTGTAGGTAGGCCGGGCTGGTGCGAGCCCTAGTAGATCTGCACAGTTCAGTTTGTTCCTGGGCATCGACTTGAGTGGGTGGATTAGTTGTAGTTTTTGAACCTGCCAATGGAACCTCCTGGAACACATCGCTGGGCGTGGTAGGAGGTGGAAGGCCCAACCCTTCTGGAAGTCTGCGCTGGAGTCTTGGTTCCAAAGGTGAGCAATCAAGCTGCACAATCGGGTTTGAGTTAGTATTAGACATTGGATTTAACAGTTTTGGATAGTCAGGGTCTGGCCACTTGTCAGATTGAGTTTGGTCTGGTGTGCAAAGTGGAGAGTTTAAAATTCGGCCTTGGAGTTTGTCCAAGAGTCCAACAGTCTCCCATCCTCAGACTGAACTTTGTAGGAGCGAGGACCAGATACTTCCACGACCGTGCCAGGAATCCAGAGGGTGCCTCCGGCATAATTGTGGGCATAGATCCTGTCCCCAATTTCAAATTTCTGAATTTTCCCCGTGGAATTGGGTGGGGGGGGGTGTCAGCAATATAATTTGGATGCAATTGGTCCAATTGTGATCAGAGTCTCCATCCCATGAGGAGCTCCGAGGGGCTTCCATTGGTGGCTGCACAAGGGATGATATGTTGAATTAGTAAAAATTTATCGATTCAGGCCTGCCAATTCCCTGGGCCCATTCTGGCCAAAGCTTCTTTGGTAAACCTCACTAATCTTTCAGCCTGCCCATTACTGGCCGGATGAAATGGTGCCACCAATGCGTGTCTGATGCCCAATTCAGCCAAAAAGGCCTCGAAAGGAATGGCCATTAATTGTGGGCCATTTTCCAAAACTAGCATGTCGGGTAGGCCGTGCATAGTAAATAGTTTCCTAAGTGCCTTAATGACAGCTTTGATAGTGGTTGAAGTCATTAGGACTATCTCTAACCACTTAGAGTAAGCGTCGAGCCGGTAGACCATGCCCATTGGGAGATCCCTATAGTCATGCCTGTCAAAGTAGATGGCTCGGTCTGCATCTGCACGGACTATAAGTGTACAATCAACAAGGTCTTGCAGCAGAACGCCTATCCTGTTCCCATTGTTCAGTACTTACTGCATTCATTGGGAACTGGAACAACTTTTGCCAAATTAGACCTTGCACAAGCATACCAACAACTGCTGGTCGATGACAGCACAGCCGAGGCGCAGACAATTGTCATCCTCGGATGCATTTAAGTGCCGCTGCTTGCAATTCGGTGTCAGCATGGCACCAGGACTATTCCAAAGTTTAATGGAACATTTGTTGCAGGGCATCCCTGGGTGGTGCCCTATTTTTGTTGATATCCTGGTGTCCGCTATAGATAAGCCTGCCCTATTTGCCAGACTCAGAACTGTCCTGACCAGGTTCAGGGAGGTGGGCCTTAAAGTTAAGCAGGAAAAATGCCATATTGGCTAATCAATTTGTCTAGCTCCTTATCAATCTTAGATCTAATTGCAAGGGGAACCCTGCGGGGCTTAATCCTAATGGGTGCTACTTGGGGATCTAGGGTGAAGGAAATAGGCATTCCTTTGCCTAGGCCGCTGCTGAATATATCCTCAAACTCCTTCACAAGGTCCTCAGCACTGTCGTCTGCGATGGTGTTGATGCCGGTCACACCCATGCCCAGGGCCTTGAACCAGTCCAAGCCGAACTGGCTTGGCAATGCCCCCTCGACCACAGTGATTTTCAAAGGGTCGGAAAACCGCCCAAATTGTACTTGGAATGTTCCACTGCCCACAACGGGAATGCGGTTTCCTTGGTAGTCTTTGAGTTGCAACCGCTGCAGTTTCAAGTCTCTTTTCCAGATGCCTGGAACAGTGTTTTTCATGGTGTTCCACGCAACAATAGTAAGGGACGATCCTGTGTCTATTTCCATCTTGCATTCCGTCCCTTCAATCAGTACGGTTACATGGATCTTCTTGGCTGACAAGCGGGCCTGTCTAATGTTTGTCTGGTATGCCTCTCTGTCAGTGGTGGGAGATTTCTCTCTGTGCTTGGGTTTCCATAGCCTGGTTTTCCTCTTTTCTGGCATGGCAGTGGTAGCAGATTGCTGTTTGGCTCTGAACGTGGTCGGCATGCTGGCATGGCAGACTCGAGCCAGGTGCTCTTTTTGGTCGCACCTCTGGCACACAGTGTCTTTGTGTCTGAACGTTGCTCTGGAGTGTGGCCCTCTGCATCCTGCACACAAGGGTTGTCTCCATTCTGCGTTGGAGTAGGCTCTTTTCTTGTCGTCTTGGAGCCGGTAGATGTCATTTTCGTCTTCCGATGACTCGATCGGCTTGGCACTCTCCTGATGCACTGCAGAGTTTTGGCACAAAGTCAGCACGTTTCCCACTTTTTGCAGGGCCGCGGCTGATTTCTGTGAGTTTTCTGCAGCTCTGGCTGTTTGTAGAGTGAGGGCCAGCTTTGCTAACAACCACCATTGTAGGCTAACATCCCTCACTCCGCTTATGAGCAGTTCCAACAGCACATCCTCCAGCTCTCTGAACTCACAATATGAGGCAGCTTTTCTGAGTGCCGCTACATAGTGGTTCACGGATTCGCCTTCCTCCTATGCTTTGCGGTGGAACTCGTGTGTCCGGATGAACTTCGACTGCACTGGGGCATAATGTGCCCAAAGTGTGTTCTGCAGCATGGCCCACGGTACCGCTTGAACCACGACTGGTTCGACGAGTGCCTTGGCTGTATCAAACACATCCATACTGCAATAACTGAGGAACAGTTCTCGCTTGCGGTTGTCGGACAGTCACAGGAGGTTGTTTGCCTCCATTCAAAGCAATTCATGTAGGAGTCCCAATTGTCGATGGCTGGGTTGAACGGAGCCAGCAGAGCGTAAGCAGTCATCATGCTGGCAGATAGTGATTCTGCAGACTGCGAGAGATGCTGGTTGCTTCCTACTCCGTTGGGACTCTGGTCTTCTTGTCCTTAATCTTCTGATCCCACCTTTGTCACCAGTGTTAGAGCCGATGATGGAAGAGACGGACACAGCTCTTTCAGTAACAGCAGCTCTTTATTAGTAGACCAGAACAACCCAACAGAGTGCTAGTCTGGCAGTGTCCTCTTTTGTAGAGGGCTGCCAGATGGTTTAACCAATGAGCTTTAAGTATTTTCCCACCTTTTTGGAGGACCTGAGTGAAAACTATAGCACACTCCTTTTATGGTACATAACAGCGGTCAATGCCTGGAATGCACTACTTGACTCTGTGGTTTCATCCCAAAACCCCCAAAATGTTAACTTTAGACTGGCTACTGTTGACCTCACTTCATTCCTAAGAGGTCTGTAAGGGGCGTTCATAAGAACACCAGCGTGCCTACCATCCCTGTCCTAATGTTCCCTTTAATTGTATTCATTTTATGTATTCAATTCATGCTTATAAATGCTTATTATCTAATACGGACTCCATAAATAAATGAATAAATCTGTAAGAAAACAACCAAGCTCAGACAGCACCAAGGACTCCCTCAGTTTCATCCTATATTGGGACTCCCACAGTGCTCCCTGGTGGCCAAGCTAATGGAAAATATAGACTACACAGGATATATACTTTTTTTTAAAAAAAGAGAGAAATACAGATTGCAAGGGCTGGTGGAAGTCACGTAAACCTTGTATATGCCTCAAGACAATGTAATGTAATATCTCTCTCCTCTGGGGAAGGTGGAAGATAAAGACCAGGGCCCCCTAAATTCATCATCTCTATGATGATATGATATACGATATATGAGATCTACTTATCACAAAAAGCCAGTTTAGTCTAGTGCAGGAGTGTCAAACTTCTGGGCCGTGGGCCGGATTCATCATGTGCTGGCCATGCTCTGGTTTAGCGAAGGGGGAAAAATTCCCGATATGTTACATGACACTGACGAGATGATGTGAGTTTGACACCCCTGGTCTAGTGGTTAAGACCCCAGGCTAGAGATCAGGAGATTAGGAGTTCTAGTCCCACTTTAGGCATGCAAGCTGCCTGGATGATTTTGGGTCAGTCCCTCTCACAGCCCAACCCACTTTACAGGCTTGTTGTGAGGAAACTAGGAGGCTGAAGGACTATTCGTTACATTCACAACGTTAAGTGATTTATAGAAGGCTAAAAAGAGAAATTTAAAAAAATCTAGCTCTCCCCATTAACCCTTCCATGAAGTTTCAGCTTCTTCAAGAGTTATTATATGAAAATAATGTAATACATATTACTTTTAATAGTAACAAATAACATTTGCTATTTGTAACTAACAAATAACATCCACCACAATATTAATAGACCACAATATTAATAGACCTATTGACCTTTGGGGGTTAATATTGACCACCTTGAGACACCCTGGTGTAGACCATTCTGGCAGATTCTTAGGAAGATGCTAGGAAATTGTAGGTAGGATACATCTTGCCTTCACCAAAGCATTCCACAAAGAATCCGCATGCTGTTTACCAAGCCATTTAACTGTGAGCCAGATGGCCTGGTAATTTAAAGTTAAAGACAGGAAGGAAATCTTGTTTGTTGGAAAAGTTTGACAGTGGATGCAAAGACCGAAAGAGAAAGTCAACTTCTCCTCCTCAAAGCCCACTTAGTGAGATGCTTTCACTTAATTAGGATTCCTAGGCTGAGCGGGAAGCGGGACTTGGTCCTCAGTCTTGTGTTTCTGGGGTTTCAAATGCTTACACCTTTATGTATTCCTAACAGTCCCTTTTGCCCTAATTAGCTATATAATAAAATTAATCTCTGAGTTTTTCATGTTCTTCAGTCCTGCCACCTCCGTCCTAATTCCAGGCTGGGAAACAGCCTAACAAGTAGGGAAAAGCAGCAGTGGCTGGAATGGAGGCAAATTTGTCAGAAATTCACACACTGGAATGCCGGTAGCACCACCTACTGGTTATATTTTGCAGAGGAGGAAGGTGGAGTTTTCTAAATGTGAATGAAGTACAACTCCTGAAAAAACCCAAGAAAGTCCAGTTGCCTCCTGAAAAAAGCACATTTGGGACAACCATGATCTGGATGACTTAGAATCTCCACAGACTTTTAGCTATACAATTTGGGATGAACAGCCTTTCATGTGGGAGTAGGAATGGGTTTCCAGGGGAAAAATTACCCATTTCACAGACAAAAGCCAGGAAAAGCTCCAGGCCCAGACAAGATAACTCCTTCTTGCTTAAAAGTCTGTGCTGACCAATTGGCCCCCATCTTCATCCATATCTTCAATAAATCACTAGAGATGTGCTATGTTCCTTCATGCTTCAAACGCTCTACCATCATCCCAGTGCCGAAGAAGCGCACCATCAAGGAACTAAATGACTACAGACCAGTTGCTTTAACATCTGTAGTCATGAAAGCCTTTGAAAGGCTAGTGCTTTCCTACTTGAAAACCATCACGGATCCGCTGTTAGACCCCTTGCAATTTGCATACCGAGCAAATAGATCAACAGATGATGCTGTTAATATAGCTCTGCACTACATCTTACAACATATTGAGTCTCCAAAGACCTATGTAAGGGTCCTCTTTGTAGACTTTAGTTCAGCATTCAATACCATCATTCCAGACACTCTTCTAACTAAGCTAAACCAGCTACAAGTACCTGAACAGACTTGTAAGTGGATCACAAGCTTCCTAACAAACAGGAAGCAGCAGGTAAAGCTAAGTGGGATCAGATACCTGTACAATTAGCACTTCAGATACCTGTACAATTAGCTCAGGGCCCCCACAAGGCTGTGTGCTCTCCCTACTTCTCTTCTCTCTGTATACCAATGACTGCATCTCCAATGATCCATCTGTTAAACTACTGAAGTTCGCAGATGACACAACAGTGATTGATCTCATTCGAGACAATGACGAATCCGCATATAGACGAGAGGTCAAACGACTAGCCTTGCGGTGCGACTGTAACAATCTGAAACTGAATACACTCAAAACTGTAGAAATGGTGGTAGACTTTAGGAGAAACCCTTCCATACTTCCACCTCTCACAATACTTGACAACACAGTATCAACAGGAGAAACCTTCAAATTTCTAGGTTCTATCATATCACGAGATCTAAAATGGACAGTTAACATCAAAAACATCATCAAAAAAGGACAACAAAGACTGTTCTTTCTGCACCAGCTCAGAAACGTCTAAACTGGATGAGAAGCGAAACGTCTTCAAAGGAAAAACAAGTAAGGCCAGTTGCACCTTTGGGACTACAACTCCTGATGGCATCTTCAAGGAGAGCAGCAGCAACGGAGCTAAGGAGTTTCATCCATGAGATTCTTCCCTTCCCTGCTGCTTTCCTGAACATGACTGGTGCAATTTTCCACTGATCTTCAGTGTGAAAAACAGGAAATCTCACGTATTAAGATTTGCAAAAGGTCTAAGATGCACGACTCTGTTCACATTTTAACCTATTTATTGAATTAGCCCAATTTGTGCATTCACATAATCCTTGAAACATGAATCAAATGGGTTGGGGAGGGTTATACAGCACATGGTAAGGCTGGACGAGCTGGTGGCCTGGGACGATCGAGCAGCTGGCGTTCTTCAGGCTCTTGCTGGGGCGGCTGCTGCGGCAGCTGTAGCTTGGCCTCCGAACTTCCGGGTTTTTGGCGGCGGTGGCGGCGGCGGCAGCGGCTTCCTCAGGGGGCTGGGAGCTTCTTGCCATCAGAGAGCCTTCGAGTTTCAACGCTGGAGCCTTTTTACCACCAGCGCTTTTTACCATCTGTGCTGGTGAGGTCTGGGATGAGTGGCAGGTATCGGCGTTTCCTTGGGCCCTTGTGCTGGGGCGCTGGCCGCGGCGGTCGCTGTGTGGCTTCCGGGTTTCTGCGGCGGCAGCGGCCTCCTCAAGGGACAGAGTTTTTGTCCATCAACGCTGGAGAGGCAGAGGGTCGGACGTATGAGAGGCAGAGGGCCCGAAGAGTCATCTGGAGGGCCCAATCCCTTGAAAGGGAGCTGGAGCTGGAGGTGATGTTGGCCCTCATTCGGACCCTCAGCAGTTTGGCCTAGGATGGCCCATGGTGGCGGCGTCGGCGACGGCTGGGAATCCTGGCTGTCGGCGACGCGATGGCCTTATCATCTGATGGGCTTGTCCTGGATGATCGTGGCCCTCACTAAAACTAAGACTAAGATTAAGACCAAGATTAGGACTGTGATTAAGACCACATATCGTCTTTTAAACATCAATGGTTGGCTAGACTGGCTCAGAGGAGAGTGGCTGATTCGATCTGGTGTCATCTGGACCTAGGACGAGTGGTGGCCGCTTGGGCTTGGAGGTGGAGTAGCTGCCCCATGGAGCCCTAGATGTCCGCGGTCCGTCCTGCCAGCCTGAGAGCCTGTTCTGCTGTGGTTGACACCTTGACCGGCTTTGACGGGCTGCTTACCGTACTCTTTGTTATGCGAAGATTTTCAACTGCGGACCTTCTTGCCCTGCGAGATTCCCCTCTCTCGCAGGTTTGGCCCTCCACACTATCGAGGGCCCACCTTGAGGACGGGTTTTGGAACCCCGAGAGTTGGCATGCTAAATCTAGGAGACTTAGGGGATTTTTAACTAATTGTTTTAATAGATTTCTTAAGGGGAGTTTTAATGGGGATTTTAAGGGTTGGGGGGGGAGGGTCGAGATGGGTGGGGAAAACCCACCGGGAGGGAGGAGGTATGTCCAGTCCCAATGCGTGCTCACGGCTTTATTTCATCGGGTCCGAAGTCAGGGGGGGAGGGGGATGTTCAGAGCGTAGAGTGTTATTCCATCTGTATGGTAAGTGGGAGAGGCAGATATGGCGGAGGCAAGGGGTCGTATCGTTCTCTGGGAGCACGTGCTCGATGTTTAAAGGCGATCACGTGCTCCGGCCCCTCAGTCCTTACTCGTTCCCCGGATGGCCAAGATCCTCAGAGCTTGGGTCTTCGGCTGATGCTATGCAATGTCCGGTCCGTGGTAAATAAGGCTCCCTTGATTCATGATCTTATACAGAGGGAGTCCGCGGACTTTACGGGCATTACTGAGACCTGGTTGGGCACAGAGGGGGGTGTTCCCCTGGTCGAACTGTGCCCTCCGGGTTTCAGTGCATTTCATCAGCCGAGGGCCCAAGGTAGGGGTGGCGGGGTGGCGGTTGTGATTAAAGAAAGTCTAGAGCCGAGGGAGTCCACTGTGCCTCAGATATCTGGTTGTGAATCCCTCCTTGTGAAGTGGGGCCATAGGAATCAGATGGGTCTGTTGATCGCGTACCTGGCTCCTTGCTGCGTGACTACAGCCCTGCCTGAGCTGCTGGAGGTGCTTGCCGGGGTGGCAGTTGAGACTCCCAGACTTTTGGTCATGGGGGATTTCAAGTTGCCATCGGCTGGCTTGTCATCAACGGTAGCTCAGGAGTTCCAGGCTTCCATGACGGCCATGGACCTGATTCAAGTAATTGATGGCCCTACACACATGGGGGGAGGCACACTAGATTTGATTTTTATCTCTGGACAGTGGATTAATGATCTGGTATTAGGAGATTTAGTGACGGAACCAGTGTCATGGTCGGATCATTTTCTCCTTCGCCTGGACTTTCGGACCGCCACTCACCACTGCAGGGAGACGGAGCCAATGCGTTGGTTCCGTCCCAGGCGCCTGATGGACCCTGAGAGGTTCCAGACGGAGCTTGGGCCGTTTCCTGAGGATCTGGCCCACGGCACGACTGAAGAACGAGTTGCGGCCTGGGAGCAGGCCGCGGCTGGGGCTTTGGACCGTGTCGTGCCTTTGCGGCCTCTGACCCGGCGTAGATCTCACTTGGCTCCCTGGTTCTCTGAGGAGCTGAGGGAGATGAAACGCCGGAGAAGACGCCTAGAGAGTACCTGGAGGTCTAGCTGCCCGAGGCTGATCGGACACTAGTGAGTTCTTTTACTAAGACCTACCTAGTGGCAATGAGGGAGGCGAAACGTTCCTACGTTTCCACCCTCATTGCATCGGCAGATAACCGCCCGGCCGCCCTGTTTCGGGTGACTCGCTCCCTCCTTCAACAGGGGGGGCGGGATGACCCCCTACAGGGACGTGCCGAGGAGTTTAACGGTTATCTATACGATAAAATCGTTCAGCTTTGGGATAGTTTAGACCAAAATTGCGATGATCCAAGTGGGATGGCAGAGGCACGTCTTGTTGAGGTTATTTGGGATGAGTTTGAGACTGTGGCTCCCGAGGACGTGGACAGGTTACTGGGGAGGCTACATGCGACCACGTGTTTACTGGACCCGTGTCCTTCCTGGCTGGTGCTGGCTACTCAGGATGTGACACGAGGCTGGCTCCAGGGAATTATAAATGCTTCATTGTTGGAAGGGGTTTTCCCCGCTGCCTTGAAAGAGGCGGTGGTGAGACCCCTCCTCAAGAAGCCTTCCCTGGACCCAGCTGTTTTGGGTAATTATCGTCCAGTCTCCAACCTTCGCTTTGTGGCGAAGGTTGTAGAGAGTGTGGTTGCATGGCAGCTTCCCCGGTACCTGGATGAAGCTGTCTATCTAGACCCGTTCCAGTCCGGCTTCCGGATTGGTCACAGTACGGAGACAGCTTTGGTCGCGTTGGTGGATGACCTCTGGAGGGCCAGGGATAGGGGATGTTCCTCTGCCCTGGTCCTATTAGATCTCTCAGCGGCTTTTGATACCATCGACCATGGTATCTTGCTGCACCGGTTGGAGGGGTTGGGAGTGGGAGGCACCGTTTATCGGTGGTTCTCCTCCTATCTCTCCGACCAGTCGCAGACGGTGTTGACAGGGGAGCAGAGGTCGACCGCGAGGCACCTTACTTGTGGGGTGCCTCAGGGGTCGATTCTCTCGCCCCTCCTGTTCAACAGCTACATGAAGCCGCTGGGTGAGGTCATCAGTGGTTTCGGGGTGAGTTATCATCTGTACGCTGATGATACTCAGCTGTACTTTTCCACCCCGGACCACCCCAATGAAGCTGTCGAAGTGCTGTCCCGGTGTCTGGAAGCCGTACGGGTCTGGATGGGGAGAAACAGACTCAAGCTCAATCCCTCCAAGACGGAGTGGCTGTGGATGCCGGCACCCCGGTACAGTCAGCTGCAGCCGCAGCTGGCTGTGGGGGGGGAGTTATTGGCCCCAACGGAGAGGGTGCGCAACTTGGGTGTCCTCTTGGATGGGCGGCTGTCGTTTGACGATCATTTGGCGGCCGTCTCCAGGAGGGCCTTCCACCAAGTACGCTTGGTGCGCCAGTTGCGCCCCTTTCTTGACCGGGATGCCTTATGCACGGTCACTCATGCCCTTGTCACTTCCCGCTTGGACTATTGCAATGCTCTCTACATGGGGCTGCCCTTGAAGTGCACCCGGAGGCTGCAGCTAGTTCAGAATGCAGCTGCGCGGGTAATAGTGGGAGCGACTCGTTGCTCCCATGTAACACCAATCCTGCGCAGCTTGCACTGGCTTCCTGTGGTCTTTCGGGTGCGCTTCAAGATTTTGGTTACCACCTTTAAAGCGCTCCATGGCTTAGGACCCGGGTACTTACGGGACCGCCTGCTGTTACCTTTTGCCTCCCACCGACCCGTACGCTCACACAGAGAGGGCCTTCTCAGGGTGCCGTCCGCCAAGCAATGCCGGCTGGCGGCCCCCAGGGGAAGGGCCTTCTCTGTTGGAGCTCCTACGCTCTGGAATGAACTTCCCCCTGGTTTACGTCAAGTGCCTGATCTTCGGACCTTCCGCCGTGAGCTGAAAACGCACCTATTTATTCAAGCGGGACTGGATTGATATTTTATTGGGGTATTTATGTCTTATGATTTTAAATGGTTTTAAAAATTTTGGCCACGTTATAATATTTCTTTTTAACTTCTTTTTAATGTTTATATATTGTATTTTTACTAGGCTGTATACCGCCCTGAGTCCTTCGGGAGAAGGGCAGTATAAAAATGGAAATAAATAAATAAATAAATAAATCCAGGTTTGCACACTTTTTCATCCATTGCACAGGCATTTTTTAATGCAGTGCTTCAATTTTTTAATTTTTACCTTTCTTCTAAGAGATAAGAAAGAACACATGAGTCTCTCACACTACATGTTCATAATAATTTCATTACATTTTACAAAACATAGACATAAAAATACAAGCTAACAATTAAGGGAAATGATAAAGAGTAAAAAGAGAATAGGGACAGAAGTGTGAAAAAGTATAAAAGCATAAAAGTATGTATAGAAAGTATAAGGAAAACCAATATATATAAAGAATAACTTCCAGCTTCTTCTTCCAAGGATATAAAGAATGCTTATATTCAACTCTTATAGAACAACAGAGCTGGAAGGGACCTTGGAGGTCTTCTACTCCAACCACCTGCTCAAGCAGGAGATCTATACCACTGCAGACAATTCTTAAATACTCCAGTTATGGAGCACCCACAACTACAAGAGACGGGTTGTTCCACTGATTAATTGTTCTTACTGTCAGGAAATTCCTCCTTAATTCTAAGTTGGATCTCTCGTTGTTAAACTTCCATCTGTTACTTGCCCTCAAGTGGTTCCTCTCAAGTGGTTTGAAGAATAAGTTGACCCGCTCTTTGTGACAGCCTCTCAAATGTTGGAATAATGCTATTATGTCACCCCAAGTCCTTCTCTTTGTTAGACTAGATGGGGTGAAATGCTACCGGTTTGTTCAGGCGAACCGGTAGTGATAAAAACTACCAGTTTGCACGAACCAGTAATAAAAAAAAAACACCGGTTTGGGCGAACTGGTAGTTAGCTGCCAGTTTGGTTGAACAGGCAGTTTTAAAAAAGCTACCGGTTCCTCCGAACTGGTATTTCCAATGATCAGCTGTGCAGTGGGGTTAAGCTTTGCTAGAAAGGGTTACACAGCATGTGCTAAAACAGTGGTCACCAACTGGTGGTCCATGGACCACTGGTGGTCTGTGAGAAAAATTTGGTGGTCCCCAGAAAAATTATTTGCATTTTTTTATATTGCACTAAATCAAGGATTCTCAAACTATGGCCCCTGGGCCAGATACGTGCAATGAACATTTGTGTTACTGCAGAGAATCTCCCACTTTGAGGTCTTTTGTGTGGGTCAGAGGGGAAGAAATCCCAACTTGGGGTCTGCTTCAGCCTCCTGGTGTGGGGCTTTGGGTGAAGGCTGGAGGGAAGTACTGCTGGTGACGAAGAGCCGGAGGACCTTATTCCGGAGGGACTGCATCATGGCCTGGAACTGGCTGACCATCTCAGCCCGCTGAGCCTCCAGGCACCGGTCCCTGGCCTTGCACAGGTCTTCCCTCTGCTTAGAAAGCCTATGCTCCTAGTCCTCAGTGAGCTGCTTCTGCTGAGCTTCCTTCTCATCCAATTTGAGCTGAGCCAGTTGTTTTGCCAATTCTTTCTCATGGTGGCTGCTTAGCTCCAACAACTGCTTCCTGTTGGGGCCCTAAGGAGGCCGGGAAGGCAAGGGAGGAGTGGGTAGGAGGGGAGGAGCAAGTAGAGGCCGGCGAGTTGCCCCTTGACACGAGTGACATCAAGTTGGTCATGCCCACCCAGTCACAGGACCACCTAGCCACACCCACCCAGCCGGTCATTAAGCAGATCATATTAGTGGTCCACGGGATTTAAAATTATGAATTTAGTGGTCCCTGAGATCCAAAAGGTTGGGGAGCCCTGTGCTAAAAGGAGGCTTGGGAAGGTAAGTAGAACGGCACGGGGTGGGGGGGATGGGGGTGGGGAATCAGCTGTGCAGCATAGTTTTAGCTTTGCTAGAAAGCAGGAAATCCTGCATTCTAGCGAAGCTAAAGCTGCCACAGCTGATCCCGTCTTCTACTTACCTTCCCAAGCCTCCTTTTAGTGTGCATGCGCAGCCAGCGAACCAGTAGGAAACCGGTTCAGATTTCACCACTGACTAGACATACCCAGTTCCTACAACTGTTCATTGTATGTTTTGGCCTCCAGTCTAATCATCTTTGTTGGTCTTCTCTGCACTCTTTCTAGAGTCTCAACATCTTATTTACATCATGGTGACCAGAATTACATGCAGAATTCCAAACGTGATCTTAGCAAAGCAGTATATAGCAGCACTAATACAGATAATCTTCAATTTACAACCACAATTGAGCCCAAAATTTCTGTTGCTGAGACACTTGTTAAATGAGTTTTGCCCCATTTTACGACCTTTCTTGCCACAGTTGTTAAATGAATCACCGCAGTTAAGTTACTAACACAGTTGTTAAGTGAATCTGAGCTCCCCATTGATTTTGCTTGTCAAAAGGTAGCAAAAGATAATCACATGACCCTGGATGCCGCAATCGTCAGTGAGTCAGTTGCCAAGGCTCAAATTTTGATCATGTGACCATGGGGTATAACGGTCATAAGTGTGAAAAACGGTGATAAGTAGTGACCGTTTTTCAGTGCCATTGTAACTTTGGTCACTAAATGAACCATTGTAAGTCAAGCACTACCCGTACTTCAAATGATATAATTATTAGTTTTATTACTTGCTTAGTTAAAAGCTATATATAATATAATGTCCATTTGCCCCCCCAGAAAGAGGAAATTTTAAAAATCCTCTTTTTAAAATTTAATAATCATCAAATTCATGTTAAAATTTGATTTTTCTTCATCTCCTTCCAATTATATATTAATTTTGATAGGCTCAAGATACACTCAAGATTCAGAAGGATCTTGACAGACTTGGACCTATTCAATAAAATGCAATTCAGTGGAGAAAATCAAAGTCTCACCGTTTAGACAAGAAAAACCAAACGCACAGGTAGAATATTCTAATTCCATTAGAATATAATTCTATTATAGATGGTACCTGGTTGAACTGTGAGAAGGAGTCTTAGTGGACAATCACTTAAGTATGAGCCAGCTGGGTGCTGCAGCTGCCAAAAAGGCCAATGCAGTCCTAGGTTGCATCAACAGAGGAACAGCATTAAGATCACTTGATGTGTTAGTACTGCTTCTGTAATTTCTTCAGGGATTTTTCTCTCACAAAGACCATTAATTTGGCCATCGTTGCTAGTTCTGTCATCTTTATTAACCATTCCTCTATGGTGGATGCTGTGCAGGATCTTTTCAACACTGAACATATAAAAATCACACTGCTGTTATTATATATAAAACAAAGTACCACGTGAATTTTCCAAAAGCTATCAGAGAAGTTTCTGGTCCAAATTGTACATTAATATTCAACATTTTTGTATTAGCAATTTCCATCGAATATTGTTTAGGTTCACAAGTCACTTGTGAGCAAGAGTCTCTCAATTTTCCTTATTCTAACCTCAAACTCATCTTGCTAGCAGAATGGTTAAGATTCTGAGGTGTGGGGTTTAAATCCCCATATAGTTTATGGCTCTCTGGCTAACCGTGGGTCAGTTATGCTCTCCTAATTCTCACTATCTTATGAGGCTGCTTTGGGATTGTAATATACCTCCACATATATTTCCTTAAATCTTAGAGAAAAGGTGATATATAAGTGCAGTAAAAAAAGTACAGCCCCCAATTCACACAGTGGGTATCCCAGCTGAGCTGATCCCACATCTTTGCACTCGAGTCCATGCTCTGAGTGTTCAGTGATCTCCTTTCCTACCAATTTCAATTTCACCAACATCCTATCTGTGTCTGTCTGTCTGTCTACCTATCTCTTTCCCTCTCTCCCTCCATCCTGAGTAAAATTTGGAAGGAGCAAGACTGAGGCCCAGTCAGACTAGTTTTAATGATGCAGCTCCTGTCATCTTCCAATTGATGCAGCCAGAGAGGAGCTGCATCAGCCCAATTGCAGCTGCCTTCACTTTTTGCCAGCCACCCAGAAATGTCTCCTTGGCACTGCCAGCTTGGTGCACTAGAAGGCCAAGGCATGATCAAGATCTGAGGAGGCTAAATGCCTGTCTGGGTCTGTCTCTCTCCTCATGAGGGACTGGCTGTGCCCAAGGTGAATGAATGCTGCCCCTTGCCATTATTTTTGGATAATGATGTCATCATGAGGAGGACGGGGAGGGGCATTTACGTTCTGCTGCCAGCGGCAACACAGACCAGGTATTGGAGTCTGGCCGGAACTGGTTGCTGCAGAATTTCCCAGCAGTTGTGGGAAAAAATTAACCCAGTTTCTCTCTAAGAAGCTGGCTTGGAAATTTCCGTCTTGCCGCCTGCCCTGGGTGGGAAAGCCCCTGGATTCGCAGCTCAGGGCAGCTGACATCCTTGCCTTGGCCCAGCCCAACTTTTGCTTCCCAGGGAAAGGAAGGAAGCCCACGTGGTTTTATGAGAAAAGCAGCAGTCAACCCATGCCATCACTGGACGAGCCACTGGGCTTTCTCTTGCCAGGGGCATTGGGAGAAAGGTTCTGGCACACGGGCACCAGAGCAGCTACATCCCATATGGCATGGATGTAGAGAAATGCAGTGCAGATTCTAGAGGAGTCTAAAGTCAGACTCCCTGAAAGTCCCTACCTAAGTCAAAGGCCTGCTCTCTGCATGTGCACAGAGGCACTCTCGTAATTGTTGATCATCCAGTATTAAAAATGATGCAAAGTATAACCTGATGACTGATTAATGTGCCTGACTGAGGGAGCAGAGACCCCCTTTGAACTCACTTGACAACCTGATTTGACTGGGATAAAATTAAGGGTTGCTCCCAAGAAAGAAGGGGTGTTCTTCTCTGACTTCTCAGAAAATAGGGAGGGGGCAGGTGTTAATTAAATAATAACAAAATAAATATGGAGCAAGCCATCCAGCCCTGGCAGGGGAATTCCTTCGGGCACGTAGAAGAGTAATCATAAATCTGCATTCTGTTAGTATCATGCAGAAAAATGCTATTTTTCTGCCAATTTTTAATCAGCCTGATGAAAGAGAATTTGCTTTTCAAATTTCTTTTGACCAAGAAGAAAATGTAATTGAAAATCTGAGGATTGGAGGAGAATGTTTTGGAATGTATTAAGTGATTTGGTAGACCAGCCGTCTGCAAGTGGACGGTCCGGTTTGGCCTTTCGCTGCTCCATCCTCTCTCCAGCGGTTTCACCCTCCATCATCCCCAACCAATGAAAGTAAGTTAAAAAGCTCACTAAGAGGAATTGAAAATAAAGGCTGTAGCATCTCCCCCTACGCCACATCTGTAGGGGCAAAACAAATGAAACCGCAATGCAGATTTTAGGCACAGCATTATTTTAAATACCCGCTTGCTTTCTGGGCATGAAAATGACAGGCTGACATAGCAGCAAAGCTGCCAGGCTCTGATCTCTCCTCTTTCGGCTGCTAAGTTGTTTTGCAGGGAGCAGCTCCCACAATCTGGGTCCTGGCTGTTCCCAGCCATTCGAAGCCCCTGCGACATTAAGTTGGATGCATGAATGAGACCAGGACCCAGTGAGCCTGAAACCCCCTTTCTGGTTGCTCTGCTCTCGGTGCCAAAGAACACCAGCAGAAAACCTGCCGAAAGGCATGGGGGGGGGGGGCGGAGGCCGGAATCAGTTTTGAAAAGCGTCTCAGTGTATTTTGCTGCCATCCAAGCAGCTCCCGCTAAACGGCAGGGCATCTCGCCCAACCGCTCATTTGGAGGCTCTTATGTTCTATTGATGAAGAAAAGTACATTTCCTGCAGGTAGCCCTGACTGGCGGGGGGGAAGGGGGGGCAACGTGGGTGGATTTGGAAACCAGAGCAGCTGCTTGAACTTACTCAGCTGCCCCGGAATGGCGGCTCCGATGCTTAGCAGGTTGAGCCCGAGCCAGGTTGGCCTTCGGAAAGTCTTGCGAGGGACGGGTCAAGTTAAGGGGCCTCTTCCCCGAACTCTTTCAGCCCTGCTTTGCTTAACCACGGTTTATTGAGCTAGCCGACACTGCTGAGGCTGCGGAAGAACCAGGCCACTCTGGAGACGAGGCTGGGAGACGCGGCCGTCCCGCGCAAGTGTCCCCGAAAGGACCGAGGCCCCGTCCGCCCCCTCGCAAGGGCTCCGCTCCCAACTGCACGGATGATGCGCCAACGAGTCCGGCCGCCGCAGCTCCCTTTTCCTCCCAGCCGGTCCCTGGCGGAAGGGTCCAGAACGGGGCTCGGCCGACGCTCCGCACTCTGCACGCGCCCAGAGGCGCTCTGCCGCGGCCCGCTCCCCGCCCCCGCCCCCGCCTGCCCGGGCGGCGGGAGGGGCGGGGGCCTGGCGCAGGAGGCGGGAGAGGTCGCGCAGCCCGCCGGAGCCGGGGAGCTGCGGGCCGGCCTGGCCGCTGGCCGCCTGCGGGCGCTGGGGGCGCCGTTGCGGAGCGCGGGGCGGGGGCGGCCGGGGCGGCGCGGAGACGCCCCCGCGCCGAGCGCCGCCCCGCTGGCTGCCTGGCTGTTGCTCGCCCGGCCGGGCCGTCGGAAGCGGAGCGGAGCCAGGAGCGGCGGCCGGCCATGGAGCAGGGCGCGCCCCGCCGCCAGCCGCGCCTCTGCCAGATGCTACGCGGCGAGCAGGGCTACGGCTTCCACCTGCACGGCGAGAAGGGCAAGAGCGGCCAGTTCATCCGCAAGGTCGAGTCCGGCTCGCCGGCCGAGGCGGCGGGGCTGCGCGCCGGGGACCGCCTGCTCGAAGTCAACGGCGTCAACGTGGAGAAGGAGACGCACCACCAGGTGGGTCCGCCGGCAGGGCAGACGAGCCTCCCGGGGCGGCGCAGTCTACCTGGAAGAGCCGGGCCCGCCGGAGGGGGCAGCCGGAGCCCTTAAAAGCGCGGCGGCTGAGGAGAGGGGGGGCTCCGAGCGCTCTCAGCCCTGAATCACCCGGGCTCCCCCACCCGGTGCCCAAACGCCCCCAGACCCGCAGATGGCCCCAAATCAGCCGCTCTTCGGGGCACTTTGGCCTCTGACGGAAGGGAGTTCGGGAGCACTCGGAGCGGGGAAAGATGCCCAGATGCCCAGGCAAGCCTGGGGACCTGCCTCTTGGGGGGCTCAGGAGCCGAACTCCCAGAACCGGAGCCACATGGACCTCCCACCCTATAAAGGCCATCTCCCCTTTGCACATCTGGGCTGTTTCCACCTTTAAATCAGGGCAGAGGGGCTACTTCTGGGAGGGGCCTCGAGATGCCTGCCAGGTTAAGCCTCAGGTGGCAGCTGGTTTTGGAGTGGTCCCCGCCTAACTGGCACCTTCCCAGGATTCTCATCGGGAGCCAGACTGGCTGGGAATTCTGGAAAATCGGTCCCAACATCCCCAGAGGTGCTAGGGTGCCAGTGGCTGTTGCAGTAATGGAGATCAGGAAACTTGGCGGGTGCATATACAGCTGTGGTTTAAGGGGGATTTACATCAAAACTACCCATGCGCAGCGAAGGAAGAAACATGTCAGCCTGCTGGATGGTTCCCCCCTTTTCTTCTACTCCCTCTGGTGCAAGGGGTGGGGGCAGGGGGGGATTTTGGTTGCTAGAGACCCCGCAGCAGCTTTGGGGGGAGAAACAGCTTGTTCACTGCTTACTTTCAATATTTCAAGCCTGGAAAAGTGAGGGAGGACTTGAAGCAGGAAAGTTTACTATGTAAACGGAGCCCTCCCCTCTCCTGCTGTGTAAACAAAACAAGCCTTGTGCCTGGAGGACGCACTCAAGTGAGCCATCCAAAGGCCTGAGAAAATGGAGAGGATTTGCAGGCTGGGGAGTGGGAGGGGGCAGAATAAAGAGAAAGGTCCCAGATAAAGCGGACTGGGGAGGGAGACCATACTCAGCCTGGAGCTCTTTGGAAAGTTTGCCCAGTTGCTCTCTGTCACCTAAACTGACTGACACTGACAGGGTTGGTTTAAGATTAAAATGAGGCTACACCTCCATGGAGGCTTCCTTGCCACCCCCTAGAGAGGGCAAAACCTCCTTTGCTTGATGGGCATGTTAGATCTGCCAAGCTTATGTGTCTTCCCTTGTGACAATGTTGGGGGAGGGTTTCAAAGGGCCGGCTGGGGTCTCATTTGGGGCTCTGCAAACAGAAGCGTTCACCAGCGAAGGACTGGCTCTGTTGTGTTCAGAGAGAAAACAAGTGGGGGGGGACTCAGATTCCTGTTGCTTGGCCTCAAAAGCAGAGAATAAATAAGCTATCCCATAATAATATAATAATATCCCAAACTAAGACATCCTATAGCAGCTCTTTGGTGGTAATTGAGATGTTTTAATCAGGAGAGAAATTATCAGACCGGAGGGCCACACGCAGGCAGCCCTCCATCAAGTGTCCTGAATGAGGAGCAGGGCTGTGCAACTTAAACTTTTATGATTTTATGATCATGATTTAGTCAGGTCCTGCCTTTCCTCCTGCTTTTCTAGCATAACCCCAACCTTTTTTCCCTGCCAGCACCAGCCTTGCAAGGCAGGCTGGGCTGGTGGGCCTGGCCCTTTCCCCTCCTTCTTTGGGGCAGAATCACAGGGAACTGAGCGCTGCAGGGAGACAAGGCAACCAAGAAGGTGCTTTTACAATGAAAGGGGTGATGTTAATGAAGGAGCCTGGGCTGGAAGCTGGCCAGACGACTGGGAAATGGGGCAGGTGGAAGGAAAGGAAGGAGAGAGGGAGGGAGGGAGGGAGGGAGGAAGGAAGGAAGGAAAAGACAGCAGTGGCTGCCGGCAGGCCTTGTCTGTGTGGAATGGGGAGGAGGATTTGTGTGTTTGATTGATATTCTGCTTTTTGGAGGCTGGAGGCTGCAGAGAGTCAGCTTGCCTTGCTTTGCCTAAATCCATAGTGCAACTCTTGCCAGCAAGGGGAGACTAGCTGTGTTTCAGAGGGGATTCAGAGACCAGGTGATAACTCCCCAGGAGAGCCGTGGTCTCTCTGGATGTGGCAGGCCTGTGGCTCGCTTGTCACTGTCTCACTTACCTTGCTCTGTTTTCCTTGGCTCCAGGCTTCCTTCCCGCCTTTTGGCAGCACCTCCAGCATCCTTGCAAACGCCTTTCTGCAACCTCTGCTTAACCGAAACTTGTTTGCTGAGTGGCTGATGTTGGAGATCAGCCTAATGGGGAGAACTGAGCACATTGAAATCTGCCTTGGAAATTTTCCAAGCCTTTTATTTGGGCAGGGAAGGTCAAGTGGGGTGGATTGTTTCACGTTCCCATCTGTTTCTCCCTCCCATTGAATGTACCTAAGAGGGCAGCGCCGGACCTGCGGTCATGCCCACCAGCCAAACAGGAGAGGAATAAAGACTTCCTGGTTGTCCCTCAGAAAAGGAGGCCTCAGGGTGCCTGCTAAAGTGGTTACTGGTGGTAGAAAGTAGCCAGCTGTTTGGGGCAGAAAGAGCTGCCTTCTTCTGACAGCCACACAGGTGGATGGACTTGTCTACCTTGGGGTGAACAACAGCCACATTTGGGTGACCAGGTGGGGAAGCATCCTCCCTTTCTTCTTCCTAGCTGTATAAGCAGGTGGCTAAACCATGTTCTTATGGGCTAGTGCTGAGGACTGATTTGCAGGATGGAATACCACAATATGTGCCTGCGTGTCATCAACTGTACGCTGATGACACACAGCTGTAATTTTCCACCCCAGGCCACCACAACGAAGCTGTCGAAGTGCTGTCATGAGCTGCTCGTGGCTCCCATATAACACCAATCCTGTGCAAGCTGCACTGGCTGCCTGTGGTCTTCCGGGTGCACTTCAAGGTGTTGGTTACCACCTTTAAAGCGCTCCATGGCTTAGGACCGGGTTACTTACAGGACCGCCTACTGCCACTGCTTGCCTCCCACCGACCCGTGCGTTCTCACAGAGAGGGACTCTTAGGGTGCCGTCAGCCAAGCAATGTCGACTGGCGGCCCCCAGGGGAAGGGCCTTCTCTGTGGGGGCTCCCACCCTCTGGAATGAACTTCCCCCTAGACTCCGACAACTTCCTGACCTTCAGACCTTTCGCCGCGAGCTGAAGATGTATCTATTTTTCCGCGCAGGGCTGGCTTAGAATTTTTAGATGTTATTATGGGTTTTTTATTTTTAATTGGTTTTTTAGGGTTTTAAATGTATTTTAAATTTGGGCCAAATTTTGAATAAGTTTTTTAGTTATTGTTTTATTTGTATTGTATTTATTGACTGTCGTTTTTATTTGGCTGTTAACCGCCCTGAGTCCTTCGGGAGAAGGAAGGTATACAAATTATTATTATTATTATTATTTTCAGCTCATTCTGTTCTCACTGGGCCACTGCTGCTTTGAAGGCAGCCCGGATGAAGCTAAAATGCCTTTGGGAAGTTTGTCAGTCAGTGTATTGTGGGAACTGGATTCCATTTGGCTTTGTTAATCTGGGTTTGGGACTATGAAAACACAACCAATGGATCCTGCAGCAGAATTCTCACACTGGGGAGAATTAAAAGGTGCATTCCAAGACATAGGTGTGTGAAGGGGGGGAGATAAATCATTTGACTGGGGTGGCATAAGGCTCCTGCCTTGAGCAGGGGGTAGGACTAGAAGACCTCCAAGGTCCCTGCCTCCCATTCTCTGCGATGATGTCATTATGCAAATGCTGTTGTGACTTACATTCTTGGATCCGATGTAGGGGGATTCAAGGACTGAATGGCTGCATTTGCAGGATAATACTGCTGGGTGTATTGGCTGTTAGTGCTGCTTCTGGAAGTTTGAGACCTTGAATGGGACCCATTTGTTGATTTTTCTCCAAAGGGGCCTTCCCAACTCTCCTTCATGGTGCAGCCCAGGGTTTTTCAACCTCAGCAACTTTAACATTTGTGGACTTTAACAAGCATGCTGGCTTGGGAATTCTGGGAGTTGCAGTCTACACAGCTCAAAATTGTAAAGGCTGAGAAACATGGTGTAACTGAGAGGTTCAGAGCTCACCCAGGGGTGGGGGTGGGTGGGACTGGAGGGTATTCATGAATGACCGTGGAATTAAACTGGAAAATCTCTCAATTTATTTGTGGCCATTATTTGAATCTGGTAGTGTTTTTCTGAATCCCAGTCCGGTTCACACAACTCTTTAAGTCACCATATAGTTTATTTGATTTTTCCTGAATGTGTTAATTTCTGAGTTGTTCTACTGATATCTCTGTATTAGAAAGGTAAGAGGTATCTCTATTTTGTATAATTGCATTGTAAAGTCTGGCAACTATAATTTGCACACCCTGATTTCCTGCTTAATGTGCCAGTTGTGGCTGAGTAAATCTTGGTATGGCACAACATGTCAGTTCAGCTATATGGATGTTCTTGTACTCAACTTGTGTCACATTGGCCCATAGATGCATTAGGACTACAAGTTCCAGAATTCCCACCAACATCTGTTGGTGGAAATGGAAAGAACAGAAGAAGTGACTTCTTGGGCTAGCATCGCTCCTTGAATCATAGAATCAAAGAGCCATGATCTCCTCCTTTGATACTGCTAAATGAATATTTCCTCATAGCACTAATCAGTCAGCTTTTAGCGGAAATGTTTTGCATGTTTCTGCCTGGGCATGTGTGTTTATGTCTGAATTTACAGTGACATTTTGGACTCCAAACCACAAGGCTCTTTCCTTGTCTTCAGGGCAATTCCAGGCATGCTTCTTAATAAGTGCAACCAACTGTGGTTGGAGGATCTGCCCCTGAATCATTTCTTCACCTCCTGATTTCAAAATGTACAGATTCTAATCCATAATTGTGGATCTGAGTCAGTGCATCACCTACTGGTAATAAGACGGAGCTTTTACAGAGAATTGGTTTGCTTTCTAAGTGGGCATTTTGAAGCAGAGGCTCCATTTCTTGATGTTCTGCAGGAAATCAGTGAGGATGGTCACCAAGGAACTTTTTCAGGTTCTTCCCAGCCAGCTTGTTTAATTTTAGAATTTCTCCATCAAAGTTGAAAGTTGAGTGGGATCTTTTTTCCAAATGTCAGCAGGAGGAGAGATTTAGTGTTGCCACTAAAGCCCCCTTGTGCCAGGTGTGGGACTGAAGGAAGGGGAAGCTGCAGAGCCCTAGAGAGAGCATCATGCAGTGAAAGGCAGGGCGTGCGTCCACATAACCACCTGACATTAAAGGAGGGGGCAGAAATCTTTGCTCCACTCATGGAATTTCATCGAAATGTTTTTCTCCCTTGGAAGTCAAGAAAAACGACAGGAAACAAAAAGGAGGACAGAGATGACAGGATAACAAACTGGATGAAAACAAAAGAAAGCCACCATTTTCTGGATTAAAAGCTTCTCCAAAGACCCACGTGAAGAGCCATATCTTCTGGCCTCAGGCCTCTTCCAAACACCCGCAGGGAGGGGATTGTTCAGGTCTACCTGTCCCAGAGGGCGGGCACTGCTCCAGAGGAGGGGTCTCAATAGACAGCATTACCTTATTGAAGGAACCTGGAGCACACTGACCCTGCAGGATTCCTAGGGACAGATGCTGTGTGGGGTGCCGCTGGCAAAACAGCAGCATTACATGAGCATATCAGAGCATGCCCATCACTGCTCTCTGGGCCAGTTGAAGCTTCTGAGTGGTCTTCAAGGGCAGCTCCTCATAGAGCATATTGCAGCAGTCAAGTTGTGAGATCACCACAACATGAGTGACTGTCTGGAAGAAGACCTGGCAGCCTGATCTAGAAATCACCATCTGGTACACCAGATGAAGCTGTGCAAAGCCCTTCCTGGCAGTTGCTCGTTCTCTTTAATCAAAGCAAATGGTTTTCTCCATGTAATATTAATGACAATTCAAAGCTGTCTATAGGTACAACAGCTATAAAAATGCTCTGTTGGTTCTGGCCATAATGAGTCCTGAAACACCCTGATTCAGAGGCGGATTCTGCCTGTGACTGGGTGTTTGTTCTCCATGTTTATTAAAATGTTTTATGCTCAACTCGCTGCTTGCAGTGCTGAACAGTTTACCTAACACCTGCTTAAAAAACAGTTTCACCTCTGCCTAAGAGAGTCTCTAAGAGGCAGAAGGAAGGGCTGGGCCTCTCCTCTCCTCTCCTGTCAGGTAGGGCTTGCTTGCAATATGTTGTGGTGGGGGGAGACTTTCCAGACTCCCTTTGCAGCTTGTTGTGGGAACGTGTTGCAATGGTTTGAACCAGTCCTAAGTATGTTAAAGGCATCTGCAAATGCAACTGAAAGGCATCAGATGGTTTTCAGATGTTGAGCTATGGATGGCAGCACTGGCAGATCGCAAGGGTTCATTGTGGGGGCTGCTTCTCACTGGCCTCTGGCTTGGTCAGGCAGAGCAGCCTATTTGAGGGTCCAAATTCCTCATCCATGGGGCCGGGTCCAGGGCTTTATCTTCAAGGCAGAAATGGAAATGTTGGGAGAATGGTTCACACGGTGCCCGACCATTGGTCTGTATCCTCCCCAGATGCTGAGTTAGAATACCAAGCCATGCTGTGGATGGCGGGAGTTGTCCCTGAATGTTTTCCCTGCAGTAGATAGAATGAAGGGGGTTGCCCTGTGCCTACAGGGCTAGCTGTTTTTTCTGGGAACTGAACTGGAGAAGCTTCTTGAACAAGAAGCAAAATGTCTCAAGGAAACAAAGTCCTTTTGTGGGGTGGTATATTAAGGCCTGAACCCCAGGAAAAGACCCAGCTGCTTGATGGAGTCCTCCCTTTGTACCCTGGAGAACCTTTTGGCAGTTGGAAGATCTTCCTGGCCCTGGTCAAGGGATAACTAAAAACCGCAGATGTAGAGCAACATGTGAATCCAAGAACTGCAATTAATTTAACCAACTTCAAGCGTCTCCCTTCCTCTTCGGCACCCGGGGCCAGGCTGACCTCCCCGAGAAGCTCCCTTTCGCCACTTTCCCAGCCAAAGGAACAAACCACCACAGTTGCTGCCCTGCCTTTTGAATATCAGCTGAAAGGGACTGTATTTCTGCTCTCCTATAAATGCTGTTCAGGAGATTTTTTTTTCCTATTTAGCAAAATCTTGTTCTTTTTGAGGGTCTTTCTGATGCTTTCTTCTTCTCCCCTCACCCATCTGTCCTTCCCCAGGTTGTGCAGCGCATCAAAGCAATTGAAACCGAGACCCAGTTGCTGGTGGTGGACAAAGAGACTGATGAGCATTTCCGGAGTCTCCGCCTGACCTGCTCCGAGGAGGCGGGGCGGCCGGTCATGATGGCAAACCCTGAAGTGCCACCAGCCAAAGGGCCCAATTCCAGCAACGGAGACTCCTGGAAGGCTCCAGCCGAGCTGAGCAGCAGGAGCCTGAAAAGGCACAAGCACAGTTTAGGTTCGGAGAGTGGGAAGAAGGTAAGGCTGGCTGGCTGTTCCCGGCGATGGAGGGGAAGTGCAGTGGTAAAGGTTTCCTCTGTCACTGTCTGCAGAGGTTAGCAGGAGTGGAGGCGAGGCCCCAGGGGCCCTGAAGTGCCAGCTCTGGAGCCCCTCAGAAGAGGCCTGTCTTCTCCATCTTGGATGCTACCAGGTGCATCTGCGGAGGGACCCCAAAGGCTGGGCAGGGCCCTCCTTGGCCTGATCTAGCCTTGGGATGGTCCAAGGTTCTTTATACCATTCCTTGCAAGTCACCTTGTCTTTCCCCCAGATCAATATTTGGGCTGCAACCCCTTTCCGAGCATTGAATCTGCATGTTGCTGGGCTGGCCTTTCCTTGTTAGGCGATATGACATTGGAGGAACCCGGCAGTGGTGAAAGATCTAAATACCAGTTTTTGTTCCTGGCAGTTCCTCTCTTCTCCAAATCTGTCAAATTCAGTTTTTCTAAGTTAGTCAATTTTGTGAATGTATCAGGTTTGCTTTGTTGAATTTGAGAAATCTTTTTTTTTAAAGTTTCCATTCTAAATGACATGTGAGCCGATTTCTCCAAACATAACAAATGTTGCTGGCAGTTTTGCCTAATATTATCTGGGGTTTTTCTTCAAACAGTTCTGGACCTTTGTTTCATAATTAGGAGTGAGTTTCCTCTGACTGCATTTTTTACAATGTGCAAACTCTGTCACTGGGTTTAGAAAAGCAGGCATTTTGAATAGGAGCTCAGCTGATGCAGAGTCAGTTTGTTTTGCCTTCCGGGGTGAATTCAAACCGTTCCCATCCCTTGCCTCAATTTCTCCCCCTTGTGCAGAGAACGAGAGCTGGAGGATAGGTGGGGATGCCAAAGGGGTGAAGGAGTTCCGTGTGGGCAATTGCCATGGAGAACAGGTGGAATGGAAGGCTTTGAGCCCAGTAAGGAGTCCGTTCCGCGTGAGAGTTTGGGATGGCAGAGGGCAAGATAATGCCAGTGGCAGCAGGGAGGAGAAGCTGTTACGCAGCGGAAGTCAATGCATGCCCACATTACAACAGAAGCACAGCCAGACCCAGTGTTGTGACCAAGGCCCAAGTAGTGTTTACTAAACACAATTTAGTCCTCAACAAACTAATTTTATTAAAAGAGCTGAGAATTAATTCATTCTCAGCTCAGTCCAAAACAAAATTCTTAATAACCAGTCCATCGGCCTTATCACCAACCTTTGATGACTTTGGCAACCTGCCAAAGGCTTTTGTGGGCAAATCCTCCACAAAGTTCAAGAGACGCTGACAAGAAGCACGGAAATTTTTTACGAAGAACCCAACAACTATGGCTCCTCGTTGCTGCTCTTTTAAGCTTTATGGGAGTGGCTAATCATCTTCTGGCCTTACTCCCGAGTTGTCCTTTTTTCTTCAGCTGCTCTTGCCTTCTGGCAGCTCTTCGCATGCGTGCATTAGGAATAGTGCTCCTCCTGTTCCTCTGCCTCTCTGCTGTCCACCTCTGGAGGCTCCAGAGGCTGCGCATCGTTCCCAGATGGCCCCGGCCCCATCTCTGCTTCCGATACAGAGCCCTCGTCTGGGCCTTCTCCTGACTCCAGGACTGACCCATTGTCCTCCCCAGCCTCCTCATTATCTGACTCTGATGCCAGATCCCGGGCTGCTGGCATACCACAACACTCAGAGTGGCTAATTATTGACGTTAAGTGGTGACAATATTTATTCATTTAGTAGCATTAGTCTACAAATGTTTGGAATGCTAATTTTGCATTGTTTGGTCTTGATTGCTGAAATGATGTGGTCAGTTTCATTTCCATTTGGACGAACCTGGTGGATAGTTTCCTGAAGATTTTTTTTTTGATGTAAAAAATGCTGAAAAATGACAAATTAACAGAGAGGCTCAGCCGTAACTCCATATTTTATGCAAATGTTTGAGGCAGCTTGTCTGTCTCCCTGTGAACACAGCATGGATTTGTAAATGCCTTTTATGTAAATCCTGTAGCATAGGGATTCCCGAACCAGGAACCTTGATTAAAACGGGTCCTGAGAATGTCAGCATGTCCCATTGACTCCTCTGCAGATTCGTTTCCGCTCTTGGTTGGCTTTTCCCTTAGAAAAACAAAGTGGAATAGCAGAGAACGGTCACTGTCGGGTCAGCTTTAGGAAACATAAATGACATCTGGGAATGCAGCACTGGGTGTGGGGGGGAGACCCAGTAGGATTTTGAGTTCCAGAAGGAGGTTACACTTTTTTCTGGAGGATGGGGAGGAGGACCTCAAATCTTGATCTCATAACTCCAAACAAGCTGGAGAAAAGAAGGTCCCGGAACAGCTGTTGGAGTGGAAGAGGAAATATGCAGCTCTGAACTGACAGCTGTTGCAAAATGATGCCCTTGATACAGTTGTGTGTGCCTTACAGTCAATCTTGTTAATGCCTCTACAGTTGTGTGGCAAAGAACTTATTTCTGCCACCTGTATAAAGTGGTGCAAGAGTGTATTAGCATGTCGGTTTGTCACATCCTTCTATGTTTGCTAGTAATGGGGAGGAGAGGGCAAATAAACAGATGGAAGGAAGGCATGCTGTCATTTCAGAGCTCAGTAGGAACTGCCCACCTGCTTCCCAGTTTGTCTTTGACGCACCGTCCACCCTGCTTGCTCGAGAGGGTCGAGTGGTCATGCTGGCAAAGCCTCCAGTAAAGGCTGGTCTGACATTTATGGCAGACGGTAGAACCTCCGTTAAGCAGACGGCGTATCAGCTGATGGCCCTTACTTTGCACAGGCCGCCCCATACTTTTCCTAATTGTTCTTAGATGCAACTTTCAGGCAACATAAGTTCTGATGCACTGCAGAGCTAAATGTTGCTGTCCAAGCACTTTTACTTGTTAGGGAACTTGTGCATTTTAAAAAAGCAGATACAATCAAGTAATCATCTTCATGAAATAGACTAGAAAAGATTCTGAAATTAACTGAATCAGACATTGCATTTTGGTTATCAGATCTGGGCTGCAAAAATGTGTATAAGCAGCAGATGCCAAAGATAGAGAAGATACAAACTCTCTGCTACCAGCTGGTGGTTGGCTGAATTTTTGCTGCCTGCCTCAGATTGTCTGCTAAAATGCAAGAGTAGGACAGAATTACCCTGATAATCTGGGTCCCCCAAGAGATTGGTGGCACTAAAGGATTTGAAATCCAGCTTTATCACATGCCCAGGAATGAAGGAACAATGGTTAAAGCTGATGCATGAATGGAGACCGGGCACTGAGTGAATCAGCCTCGCCTCGCTGGGACCTTTGACCGCCTGGCACCTTGCGATCCTCTTCTCAGGCCAGTAGAAACAGCACTGCATTGTTTGCCCTGTGTCAGCTGAGGAACACAATGGCTGGCATACAAAAGGGGCACTTGGGTGTCACCCTTGCCTGGTTTGCGGGAGGCTGCAAAGAACGTCCTCTTTTAAAAATGAAAACCATATTTGAACAATGAGCTTTGCCTTCCCCAAAGACTTTGCAGTGTTGCTGGGTCCAGCCTGAGGGTCGTAGCGCACGCAAGACCCAGGCTTTGTGACCAAAGTCTCTGATGCTTTCACCAGGCCTCCTTTAAGAATTGCAAAACTTTCTCCAGTCCTGGAGAAGTTCTGTTTGCACATTGCAAACAGGGGGTTAAACTGCAAATGATTACCTCTTCAGTTGACTTACAGATTTGCTTCTGGGGAAGACTGGTTTATGCAATCAGACGTTTGGGAGATGGAATTGTGGTTTTCCCATTCTAGACAATGTTTATGAGCATCTCTGGTTTGTTTTTTCCCCTTTCTCTCTGTGCCCAGGGATTCAGCCTGGGCACAATGGGAGAAAGAAGAGAGAGATGGCATCCCACTGCTGCCTGCAGGAATGTTCTTTGGAACCCCCAGAGTAGCCTGCAGACTGGGCATTTTCTCGTGGTCTTCTCTCCAAGGATCATTAGGTTTGACTCCCTATGGTTTTTCAAGCATACTGGAAAATAAAAAAAATACTCACACTAGATCTTGGTTCGGTCATAAGGTCAGGCAGGATGCAAGCTGCTGGAATTGGGAAGGGGCTCATGCTTCTCTGGGGAAAGGGGAGATGCCCTCTGCCTCCATCAAGAACCCCTCTCTCAATCCAGCCATCTTTGAGAACTTCCGTCTTTCTCCAACCTTCTGTTTATAGCAAAGGTCACAACTGCAGAAGTCTTGGAAGAAGCAGATCATCCAAATTGGATTCAGTCTGGTCTCAGAATGGAAATGGCATTGGTTGCCTTGATGGATGACCTTTGTTGGAGGAAGTCCTCCTCCTCGTCCTCCCAGATCCTCTTAGAAACTATTGACTCATCCCTTGATCCCTGTACAGGTGGACCACTGCTGGGCATTCTACTTAGAGCTGCATTTGAAAATAATTTGGAAGCTTCATTAGGACAGAATGTAGCAGGCCGTCAGCTAGCTGGGGAAAGCTGCTGTTGTAGAATTGCATCTGTAGGTTTCTTGGCTCAATTCAGGGTGCTGGTTATCCCCTCTAAAGCCTTGCACAGAATGGTGCCTTGCTAACTGTTGTCTAGGTGGTTCTGCTAAAGGTCCCACCTCCTCAAGAAGTAAGAGGAATGTGACCAGGAGGCAAAGCTTCTGTATGGCAGCCCCAACAGTATGGAATATTTAAATGGATCCCTGATGATAATGGATGAGCTTTGAATTACAGTAGGCTGTCCTTTTGCTGTGGATGGGAAGGGTGACCTTTTGGGGGTTTGTTTTATCACAAAATTATGGTTTGACATGCAAAGCGGTTGAGAATCCGAATAAATAAATGGAGTGAAATGGCCCAGTCACCTGATGCTTCATATAGCCTTCCAGGCTATATTGTAGTTTGTTTTAATCATAGTTTATAGAAGCAGCCATGGTAGTCTAGTCTATATAATGTGGTTAGCATTTGCAAACCACAGTTTATGCATCAGGTTAAACTGTGTATTATTTTGACCATGGCCTGTAGAACAAGCTACAATATAGTGTCCTGCTGTACACATCACATTTGTCCTAACCCTTGTTTTAAAACTACATTAACTTAAATTCATCCTCCATGGTGAAATATAACATGACTGTTTTTATGTGAGTTTAATGTCTAATGTGAATTGCAACTGTGGTTGTGGTCTAGGATGCTGTGTGAACCAGAACGGTACAGCTGGCTCAACAAACCAGAGTTTGCAAAGGTCAGGCCGTGGGTTGTGCACACCCTCCACGCTCTCTGTGTTACTTCAAAGCATCCTTCTCTGCCCCTTCCCCTGTTTTCTCCGGTCTGGCCTGGGAACTTGGGTCGCCTGCTTGTCTTTGAATTGGGGTGTTGGCAGGAAACCCCTCCTGAGAAGGAAGGGATCCACCCCAGAGCAGAGATTTCCTCTGCAGCGGTATTTTTAGTGAAACACAAAGCAGGAGGAAGGAGATTAAATCAGGATGGGCTGGTCCGGGCCTGTTTTTGTTCCCGGGGACCCGAGTGCGAAGTGCCGTGGTTTTCTGGACCAATGAAGCGACAGATTCCCAGCAGGGCAGACGGGCGGGAAGGGGCCTTGCCAGGCATTTTGCTCCAGACTCCAAATGTGGAGGAGTCGAGGCTTTGGAGGCAAATCCCCCATTTTTCAGTTATGTTGCTGGCCCTCATGTTTTCTGCGAGATGTAGAGATGATACCAAGGAGTGACGGAAGGTTATTGGCAGCATGAAAGAATATTTTTCTAGCCCAAATCCAGAAGTTCTATTAAAGAGGGGTTTTGTTGTGGGGGCATGATTTTGAGCATGATTTGCCACCTGAGCAACTCCCAGAATTCTCAGCAATGTTTGTGGGGCAGGAGAAGTCTGGGAGGCAAAGTCCCTCCATTTTATTTTTTATTTATTTATTTTTTTATTTATTTTTCAAATTTATATACCGCCCTATCTCCCTAAGGACTCAGGGCGGTTCACAGGCAGTTAAAATACATATAAATACAGATTAAAAAACAATTAAAAAACTTATTCTATTGCCCCAAATTTAAAATAGTATAAATAATAAAAACCCCTTAAAACCCATAACTTTAAAATCTAATCCAGTCCCGCGCAGATAAATAAGTGTGTTTTAAGCTCGCGACGAAAGGTTCGGAGGTCCGGAAGTTGGCGAAGTCCTGGAGGGAGTTCGTTCCAGAGGGTGGGAGCCCCCACAGAGAAGGCCCTTCCCCTGGGTGTCGCCAGACGGCACTGCCTAGCTGACGGCACCCTGAGGAGTCCCTCTCTGTGAGAGCGCACGGGTCGGTTGGAGGTTGCCTGGATCAGATAGCACTGAAATAGAGGCAACAGTAGGGCAGGCAAGATGAAGGGTGTGACCTGTGCCCACCCATGCTTTGTTTAACTATGATTTATTAAAGAAATCATAACTGAGTTTGCAGAATTCAATATGCCATAATGTCTGTGACAATGTCTGCATAATCTATTATATCATAGCTTAATGTAGCTGTTGTGTGTCTGAAAAGACATTTTAGCCTCTTTGTCCCCAGAATTGCTAACACAATGACAGCATCCTTTAGATTGCCCAACCTGGAATAATTTAAAATCTGTCAGTTTATATCTGACAGAATAGTCTTACCTTGCCCATAATTGAAAAGTACCACAGGAATTGCAGTGCTTAAGTGGAGGAGGTGGCAGGAAGTTCCAAAGGACTGTAGTAGCTCCTCATATGGAATTGTGATGGAGTTGTTATGGCCCCCCCCCACTCTTTCAGCAACCATGCAACTTCTCCGCTCGCAGCTTATATAATGTGTGTTGCCAAAACATCTGGAAAGAGTTTTGTTTTTCCCATCTAGCTACTTTTATTCTGGGTCTTAAGAGGGGGACTTTCCTCTCTCTTTCAGGGACTCCTATGAATATGAAATGCCTGCAGAGAAAATGGGCTCTTCCCTTCCAGGGTGTTGACTTTTCCCCCTGGCTGGAGTCCAGCAGATCAGCCCCCCCCCCCCATATCATTTACTTTTGGCTTCCGTGGAGAGCGTTTGAACCACTCTCAGCTCTGAATTTCACTCCATTAGCTGCTTGGTGGAGCTCAATCTCCCTTTCGACAGGGGTCCTTTGGAGCTGGAATTGTGTACCGCTCAGCATTGTGTTTGTGTGGAGCAGCCCATAAGCCCCATACAATGAGCATAGATAGGTAAAGGGATCCATTTCTGCTCAAGGAGCTCCAGAGATGGAAAGTCCTCAGAAAAGATCAGGCTAGTTTTCTTCTGTGCTTGGTGAGTTTTAAAAGCTCCCAAGTGAATAGCAAATTCCAAGGCAGTTTGAAGACTGTTCCGGGTCCTGTTTCTGATTCTCTCTGGCTTTTTTTCAGGAGAGGAGAGCCCCCTTATTTTATTTTATTTATTTATTTATTTATTTATTAAATTTTTATACCGCCCTTCTCCCTTATAAAGGAACCCAGGGCTTTTATTCTTGTTGGATTACAAAATCACTTTTCAAAATTAGGAAGGACTATGAGCTTGATAGTAGCTGTCTCTTGGCCCCATTGTATCCAGGGCAGCTCATTGCTTAGCTCTGGCTTCGAAAAGCTAATGAGAGCAGGAACTGAAGTCAGGCAGTTGATTCTCCATGTGTTTTTCTTCCCTAAAAGAACCTCTGAGACCAGTTAACCAGGACAGGCGGTGCATGGATCTTCTCTGGCTTGAGTTTTGTACTGTACTTTCAAACATTGAAGATTCAAAAGGGTTTGCAAACTTTTAAGCACCGCCATATATGCTGCATGCTGTTACTCCTTGGCTTTGGGGACAATCTTCCATTGTTCAGTATAGTTCCCCTTTATACTGTGCTGCTGACACCACATTTGGAATCCTGCATCCAGTTCACATTATAAAAAAGATGTTGAGGCCCTAGAAAGAATGCAGAGAAGAGCAAACCAAGATGATGAGGGGACTGGAGGCTAACTCTTGTGATGAACAGTTGAGAGACTAGGAATGTCTATTCTAACCAAGAGAAGGACTTGGGGACATAAGATAGCAGTCCTCCAGTACTTGAGGGGCCGTCACAGAGAAGAGTGGGTCAGTTTGTTTTCCAAAGCACCTTTGGGCAGGACAGGAAGTAATAAATGAAAACTTAACAAAGAAATATCCAACTTGAACTACAGAGAAATTTCCTGACAGTGAGAACAATGAATCAGTGAAACGGTTTGCCTTCAGAAGTTGTGAGTGCTTCATCACTGGAGGTTTTTAAGAGACTGGACAGCCATTTGTCTGGAATGGTGTAAGCTCTCCTGCTCAAGTCAAAGTTTGATAGAAGACCACTAAGCTCCCTTCCAACTCTGTTATTCTATCCCTGTCTATCCCTGTTGGCTTCCTGTCTTACCTGCCTGTGATTTACACATTGAAAACAACCTCCGCTTTGTTAGGCCCTTCTGCAAGCTGGCTCTGGCCATTCTGAAGATTGTCAGGATGGAACGGGATTCACAACAACTCCATTTAAACAAGACTTGTTGCATGACCCAAAAGGGTCCGAACTGCTCTGCCAACTGTGCTCCCAAGTGGGATTTCTTCCAAGCATAATTCCTGCCCAGTTGTCTTTGGCTTCTGTAGGGCCCTTGCGCCAGATGCCTTCAGATGACGGCAGTTCTTCAGTTACAGAGAGTAAAGTTGCTGCTCCAGATGTTCTAGCTGGCTGGACCAAAGGTCCAGACTGAGGAGGGTCGAATAGTGAACGGTGCACCAAAGACTGTTACTACCGTATTGATACAGTATTAAAACAATACTGTATACTGTATATCAATAAATACTGCATCTAAAAATACCGTATGAATGCATATGGGTCAATATAAAAGAAAAAAAGAATGACATTGCCATAAGTGTATACTACAAACCACCCAACCAAGCAGAAAAAATAGATGCACTTTTTGCTAACCAATTAAATATACGTAGGAAACACATTACAATAGTAATGGGGGACTTCAGTTATCCTAACATCAACTGGATGGAGGACTTGGAGTTGAGAGACATTTGGTGAGAACGGAATGGTGAAGAAAAAGATTTTACTTTCTTTTCTGACAGACACCAATCTTTCTCTAGGATTGATTTTATATTAATTACTAATGATTTTCTTTCTAGGGTAAAGAAAACGAAGATATGTTCAAGAACCCTGACTGATCATTGTCCGGTATGGGTGGAATTTGATCAGGAAAAGGGAGCTAGGAGATCTTGGAGGTTAAATGAAAATATGTTTAGATACGAAGAAAATGTAAAGGAATGTAAAAGACAAATGAAAGAATTTTTTGCTATGAATATGCATAGGAGTACACCTATGGAAATGGTTTGGGATGCAAGTAAAGCATTTATGAGGGGAAATTCAATATATATGAATAACAAACATAGATTTAGACAACAGAAGAAGATGGATTTAGAAGAGGAAATAAAAAAGAAAGAGCAATTACTCATACTTAGCCCAGGAGATAAGAAAGTTAAAGAAACAATAAATATACTAAGAGGGCATTTTAATATGTTGATAGCAGATCAGGTGGCAACTAATTTACAATATGTCAAGCATAATACATTTTGCAATGCTAATAAACCAGGCAGGTGGTTAGCATATGCAATTAGGAAAAAACAGAAATCACGTACTATTGGAAAGATAGAGTATAAAGGTAAATACGTATATCAACAAAATATGATTAAAAAAGCCTTTTTAGAATTTTATACAAAGTTATATGCTAGTGACCCAATCCAAGGGTCAATATAGATAATTATTTACAGGAAGAGAATATTTGTGAACTTAGACCAGAACAAAGGGAAGGATTGAATCAATCTATAGCTTCTGAGGAAATTATTTTAGCAATTAAACAATTAAAAATGGGTAAAGCCCCAGGAACAGATGGATTAACAGCTGTCTATTACAAAAAATGGTGGAACCGCTCAAGGATTTATTTAGCAAAATTCAATCCGGAGGAGATGTGCCTTCTTCCTGGAGAACGGTTGATACCAAAGGAGGACCAAGACTGTAGTAAACCAGAAAACTATAGGCCAATATCGCTTTTGAATACAGATTACAAGATTTTTGCTAAAATATTAGCAAATAGATTAATGTTAGTTATGCGACAAATGATTCACAATGACCAATCAGGATTAATAAGAGGGAGACAAATGAGATATAATATAAGATAAATTGTAAACCTACTGGAATATTTGGAAAGAAACAATCAAGTCCCGGCAGTGTTATTTTTTCTGGATGCTTAGAAGGCATTTGATCGATTGAACTGGCAATTTTTATTTAAAATAATAGAAAAGATGCAGTTTGGGGAATATTTTACACAAGCAATTAGAGCAATATATCAGAGTCAAACAGCACAAATAATAGTTAATGGTAGTTTAACAGAAGCTTTTAGAATTGAAAAGGGAACAAGGCAGGGATGTCCTTTGTCTCCACTATTGTTTATTTTAACTTTAGAACTTCTACTGAATAAACTATGTGGGTCAAAGAAAATAAAGGGAATTAAATCAGACACCAAGATTATAGATTAAGAGCATTTGCAGACGACTTGGTTGTTACTTTATCTCAGCCAACACAATCGGTTATATCCTTGATGGATATAATTAGTCAATATGGGAAGGTATCTGGATTTAAAGTAAATCAACAAAAGACAAAGTTAATAACAAAAAATATGAATATATATCAAAAAGAATTAGAAAGAATAACGGGATTTGAAATAGTAAAAAGGGTTAAATATTTAGGAGTATATATTACAGCTTCAAATGTGAAACTATATAAAAATAACTATGAAGTGTTATGGCAAAAAGTGCAGAAAGAAATGGAGAATTGGAAAAAGCTACAATTATCTTTATTGGGAAGAATAGCAGTAATAAAAATGAATGCTCTGCCTAGGTTTTTATTCTTGTTTCAAATGACACCAATACTTAAAAAAGATGCAAAATTGAAGGAATGGTAGAAAGGGATTAACAATTTTATTTGGGTGGGTAAAAGACCAAGAATAAAGTTAAAAATAATACAGGATACGCGTGAAAGAGGGGGGTCTTAAAATGCCTAATTTAAGATTATATTATGAAGCAGCTGCCTTGTCACTTATTAGTGATTGGTTTAATTCAACAGAAGAAAGAATATTGAATATAGAAGATTATGGCTTGCTATATGGATGGCATGCTAATTTATTATATGATAAGAAAGTGGATAAGATTTTTAAAAGTCACATACTTAGAAGTGCTTTGCTGCGGGTTTGGAAAAAATATCAATATAAGTTAAACTATAAAATACCTGTATGGGCAATTCCCAGACACGCGATAGAAAACATAAGTACAGAACAAAAACAGGAGGTGGTTACCTATAAAGAGCTTCTTTTTATGGAAAAGGGCCTCTGGTGGCTCAACAGACTAATGCAATCTGTTATTAACAGCAGCTGCTTGCAATTACTGCAGGTTCAAATCCCACCAGGCCCAAGGTTGACTCAGCCTTCCATCCTTTAGGTAGGTAAAATGAGGACCCAGATTGTTGGGGGCAATAAGTTGACTTTGTATATAATATACAAATGGATGAAGACTATTGCTTGACATAGTGTAAGCCGCCCTGAGTCTTTGGAGAAGGGCAGGATATAAATGCAAATTTAAAAAAAAGGGTAAATTACAATTGAAACCTCTAAATATAATGAAAAAAGAAAGGATAATTTATACTTGGTTTCAGTATGGACAGATGCAAGCTAGATGGAAAGAAGACCAGAAAATTGGTATACAAAACGAGGAAAACCTGGTAAAACAAATGAGAGATCAAAATCAATTGCATATCAAAAGGTTATATAATGCGTTGATAGAAATAGATTCAGAAACGGAACTAGTTAAGGATTGTATGATAAAATGGGCACAAAATATTCAAGAACCTATAATGATGGAAACCTGGGAAATAATTTGGGTTAGGAATGTTAAATTTACACAAGCACAAAATTTAAGAGAAAATTTTTACAAAATGTTTTAGATGGCATTTAGATCCTAAAAAACTAGCGTGCATGTATCCGAATTTGCAAGCTAAATGTTAGAGATGTGATTGTAATGATGCCATTTATTTTCATATATGGTGGACCTGCAAAAAAATCAAATCATTTTGGATAAAAATTTGGTGGATTATGCAAAACATTTTGAAAAAGAAGATAATGTTTACTCCGCAGTTGTTCTTACTGGGTATAATTACGGATTGTAGGGTAATAAAGAATAAATTGATTTTAAATTTAGTATCAGCAGCTAGACTATTGGTAGCGCAATATTGGAAGAAGGAACATTTGCCTACTATTGAAGAGTGGACATTAAAAGTAACGAATCTAGCAGAGATGGCAAAAATTTCAGCGTATTTGAAAGACTATTCACAAGAAAGATACATATTGGAATGGAGAAGATGGATTGACTATAATCAAAACAAATGTCAGATCAAGAAGTATCAAATAGCTTACAAATGAATAGAATTGTATCTGTATTTTTATGTAAAAGGGGAGTTAAGGTTCCAGGGGTGGGATGGGAGCTTATGGATAGATAGCGTAGTTTAGCTTATGATTGTTAGTTGTTATACTCTGTATTTTGCTCTGGGAAGTCCGGCGGGCGGTGGGGGTTTGGGTAAAGGTGAGAGGGAAAGATAAAGTGCTATTTTGTTTTATTGTTCACATTTTGGGAAAAAATAAAAAATTGTAAAAAAAAAAAAGCCGATGCAATTCTAAGAATAGAATAGAATTTGTGGAAGCTTCATCACTGGAAGCTTTCAAGAAGAGACTGGATTGCTATCTGTCAGAAATGGTATAGGTTCTTGTGCTTGAGGGGGGGATTGGACTAGATGACCTACAAGGTCCCTTCCAACTCTGTTATTATTCTGATACTTTGGTTTAATTTGTTACAGAACGGAATAGAAATCGTATGTGCCCATGCCTATGTAGCAACAGAGACTTAAATTGCCCATCTGTACCTATCTATGGCCCAAAAATGATCGGGTACAGTAACTGGTTATTTTTCAGGGAAAAGCTGTTTTGCCAGTCAAGTAGGAAAAATGTTAACCTACTACCATATAGGCAACTATAGGCATTGTTGGTTTCATGGCTGCTCTCTGTAGGGGAGACAATTTCTTTGGAGCTCACCATCTTGCATGTCCCACCTGGTCCTGTTTTTTGAAAGAAGCTTCCAAGTATTGTAATTATTTGCAGTTATCCTTTGGGCTGGTAGAGATCAATTGTTGATTTTTGGTGACTAGCTAAGTTAGCTATTTTGTAAATAGACAAATCTAACATCTCATCTATTTTATCAGTGTGATTATCGTTATTGTCCTGCTTTTATTTCTGCATTACTCAAGATGTCATAATGTGATCCTGCCTGCTGTTTTCTTGTCAACAATAACCTTGTAAAAGGTGGGTTGAACCAGAAGGATTGCCCTAAGCTTAATGTTACCCAGCTGCTGTCTCTGCCTAAGGGAGAACTAGAACTCCTGATCTCCTGCTTTCTGATGCAGCACCTTAATCACTGCAACTTATGATCTCTGTTTCATGTTTATATATAGCCAAATTTCAGACTTGCCCATGTGTCCTAAAAGGTGTCCTCCTGGAGCATGAGAGGAAGAGAATGTGCCTTAAATTGGGTAGTGAAAAAATAGTTTGAAGCGGCTTCTGGTACCCTCATCTGCTGGACTTTGGCAAAGGATGAGCTGAACATTGCTAAGCCCCCTTCCCCAGTTGCTGTTTGTGTGATATGGCAAATTGCTTACATCCTCTTCAGTAATGCCCCAAATTTAACTTCTCTGCTTCTTCTGGATTAGCGCAAAATATTGTGAACAAAAGCTTCAGTGTGCAAAGAGGTTCTATTTGCTGCACATTTTATTCAGGAGACTGATGTACATTAGAATGCTTGCTTGAAGGCATCCAACACCCCCTTGATTGTGTATGATTAAAAGCATCTTCAGGGCTTTTAATTAGAAGCTCCTGATAGAGACCACACTTCCCTTGGATGTAAGTATTGAGCAGGAACATCACAGTCCTTCAAATATAACAGACAAACAACAACGGGGAAGTACTTCCTCTAACACTGTATTTTTCAATCTTAAAACAGAGGGGGCTTCAACTCCCAGCAATGCTGGCTGGGGAATTCTGGGAGTTGAAGTCTTAGACTTGTCAAGGTTGAGAAATACTGCTCTAAAGGCTTGAGTATTGGATAGGATTTTTGATCATGAAGTGAGAAACATAACAGCAGTGGAGATTTAGGGGTTCACAATAAACCAACTGGACTTTGGACCAGGGGTGAAATCCATTTCACCATCTCTTTGGACCATCCTGTTCAGTTCTAACACTACCCAAAACCACTGTACAGTTTATTACATATTTCCTTCATCTCTCAAAGAGGCTCCTGGTTTTCTACTTATCCTCTGAATCAAGATGCATAGGAGCCAAGTCATTTTAGCATATTCTGAAGCATAAAACCCTAGAAACATTTCTCACCCTCCCTGGAAGAATTACAATAATAGCAAGAACAATTGCTTGCATTTTATATATTGAAAAGGACTTCCTGTCTTGGCTTCAGCCTGCAGGTTTTTTATGCCCAGGTCAGTTTATTTGCATGTTTCCTGGGCCTTTTTCTCAAAAAATTTTGTCTTCCCAAAGTAAGTATTTTGTGGGAGGGGGGAGAAGCTGTGCCAAAAACTGGGGGAAAAGAAGCCAAGGCAAATAAGGGTGAAAATGGGAAGAAGAGAAAAAAGAAGGGAAAATAACAAACAATAGTTTCCAAGATATATTTAGGCTAATCAGCTCCTAACCCAGTCTTATTTTCTTGCATATAGTACTGATTGCATTAAAAACCACGAACTGGGTCAGAAATCACCATTTCAGAATAGTCAGTCTGTGGTGTTAGGAGCATCCAGTATCCCAAGAGTATTAGCAAGGTTTGGGGCATAGTATGCCCTTCCCCATTGGCCAGCCAGAAAGCAATAGATGGAGACTGCAGCCAATCATCATTGGAGACCCCAGTGGGAGTGAGCTATGCAATGGGGAGAGTTGTTTTGGGGACCAGTCTTTCTCTCCAGCTCTTGTTCTTGGGAAACTAAATCAGTACAGCAAAATCATCACTTAGTTTAGGTGTTCTCATGTTGTGATGACTTGAGTGGAATTAGTCAACTCTGCACGTCTGGTCAACTTTTGGTTGAGTTTAATCCTTTTTAGTAGCCCCATCTTGACTCCATTAAGTGCTTTGTAGGAAGATACCTAATAGTAGCTGAGAGATGTGGTATGCTTGTATGGTGAATGATGGTGAAGGTATGTGAACATTTTAAGAAGAATGTATAGAATGAGTTTTTCCAGAATCGAACAGCATTCTAGAAATGGGAAGATTAAATAGGTTGGCTTGGTAGTATATTCAAAGGAAGCCAAATGAATTCTTATAGTGCAGTGAGACTTACGGAATGTAAAATAGTGGCCAAAATTGTGGAAACCTTTTGGGAACACCACTTTTTTTGGGAGTAGTACCATAAAATTATATATCAATGGAAAGATCATTTAATCAGGAATGTAATGCAATAACTTTTATGAAGGAATAGCAGTTATATAAAGAAGAAAAGTGAAACATGTAGAAAAAAACAAGATATACAAAAATGATCCCCATGTCAGTTAATACTTAGTTGGGTAACATTTAGCATGAATGATGGCCTTACAACGTCTTCCCATGGAATGAACCAAGTCTTTTCGTTCTGCAGCTGTTATAATGTGAAACCAAGATTGAATGCTTCTATTAATTGGGTTTTATTGCTGGGTTGCTTCTGACTAACAAGTTTCTTTAGTTGGCTCCATAGATTTTCAATTGGGTTAAGGTCTGGGCTTAATCCAGGCCATTTCAGCAGTGGAATATGATTATCTTGAAACTCCCCCCAAAAAAGTGGTGTTATTAGCCATCAAACCTCAAAAATACACTTTTCCAAAAAGGTTTCCACAATTTTGGCCACTACTGTATAACCACAAATACCTTGCAAAATATCTAGCAAGAATTATCATTTGGTGATTGTTATAAACTATCATTTCAAGCTTTAGGTAGGGAATTGTGTTTTTAGTTACTATTCCATGGTAAATTAGCATATCAAGAAGAAAACTAGATTGGATCTTTGTTCCTGAAAGTTTTTTTCCCATTTGTGGGGAATGTTTCTCCTTTGTGTGTCTCTCCCCGCCACCCCCAATGGCAAGAATCATTTGGGAGTTTCCTACCTGCTGAGAAAAGCTACTCTGCATGATTTTGTGAAAATACAGCTTAGCTTAAGTCCATGGCCTGCCTGTCTATAAACAGTTTCTGTCAACAATGGCTAAGAATAGACTGTATGCTCTGAGACGGTATATTTCTGAATTCCATGTACCTGGCAGAGTCTTGCTGAAGATTCTTGTGAATATGCCACTAGCTGCACTATATTTGGAGGGGAAAACCCTGGTTAGAAGACTTTAAGTAACTTCTTCAGTATTGAAATTAACAGTTTTACTTTAATTAACAGCACAGTTTGAATCTCGCATCCTTCTTTTATATTAGCAATATACTGTGTCAGAGTGGAGTACCGTTTTGTAGGTTATAAAAAAACCTATTTGCAAAGTAAATAAATAAAGTGGCCTCCTTTGGTGAAAGTTGCATTTATGCCTTTCCTGGTAGAGGTGAAAAGAATGATATAACTGCAGAATATTCCAAAGGAAGCAAGTCTAACATAACTCAGACCAATCCAGTCCATTGAGACCGTCTGATGACTGTGTTCTTGATTCAGCTGGTTGGCATCCTGGCCTCAGGCAGCATTTCTCCAAATACATTCTGCTGAACAATTTCCCTGCTTTTGATTGGCTTGTCTTTCCCTGCTTTCCTAAAACAACCACTCTGTGGGACTTTTGAGGCTCTCTAGAGGTGGCTGAGTGGAGCTGATGGTAGAAGAAATCATAAGCACGCTTCTGAAAATGAGATTGAGATGGGATCTTAAAGGCATGGAGTAAAAGATGCATGCACAATAGGTAATTTATTTTTTTTATTTTTTTTTATTTGCATTTATATCCCGCCCTTCTCCGAAGACTCAGGGCGGCTTACACTATGTCAAGCAATAGTCTTCATCCTATTTGTATATTTATATACAAAGTCAACTTATTGCCCCCAACAATCTGGGTCCTCATTTTACCTACTTTATAAAGGATGGAAGGCTGAGTCAACCTTGGGCCTGGTGGGGCTTGAACCTGCAGTAATTGCAAGCAGCTGCTGTTAATAACAGACTGTCTTACCAGTCTGAGCCACCAGAGGCCCCTTTCATGATTGTAATCTTGATTCATGATTGTAATCATGTAATCTTTCATGATTGGTTCCAAGGGATGAGGGCCTTCCATGCTTTGTTTTAGTCCTGATGCTCTGAATTAAGGGCAGAGAATAAATGCTTGCCATCATTGAATTGAGGCATTCTCTGTTGGAGAAACTGGGAATCAATTAATTTAGATGGTTTGCCCTGCTGAGATACTATATATGAAGCAAGGAGATTTTTCTCTGAGATCAAGGAACATTTTGGTCCAGGAAATCATCCCAGTGCAGGTCCCCTATTCCAGGTAAAAAAAAGTTTGGTTTATTTAAAACAGGGATCGTCAACTGCTAGATCACACACCTATTTTTTCAAGGCCTTGGAATTTTCTCTAACTACAACTACTGAAAACTAGTGACATTGTTTCCTGCCTTTCTAAGGAAGTCCTAAAATAGGTTAACCAAGTTTTAAAAAGAAAAGTCCGCACCCAAAAACATCAACAAAAAAGATAACTCAGACCTCTCAATATTTGTAGTATATCCTGAACAACTGAGAGGTGGTCCACCTCCAGTTTCAATAGACATTGTGAGAAAAGTGTGGGCTTTGTTTACACCAGCAATTGAGCATCGACTGATGGTTACATGGCTGCATCAACATAGACACAGGACCCATCTTGTGACAAAGAAAGCCAAGAGTTTGTGGAGGAGGCAGCCTTGGCCATCTTTGAGAGAGTTAAAAGTATAATCAGTAGAGATTCTGGGGTTCCGTTCTCCAGCAAGTAAAATTGTCTGAAAGATGACAATCAAAAATTGATCCTTCTAATCCATTCCACAAACCATGGATTTCCACAAAATAGAGTGTAATTAACTGGGAGAGTAGGCGTTCTAGTCGTGCCTTAGGCATGATGCCAACTGAGTGCCCTCTCAACTCTAGGAAGCAGGCATTGACGAAGCACTTTCAGAAACCTTGTCAAGAAAATTTTACGGACTAGTCCAAGCAGTCACTAGGAATCAAAGCAACTTGAAAGCACAAACTTATTATTGGTGGACATCAACAGTTATGTACCGTGATGTGCCTGCTACAGATAGATTGGACAAAAACATGGCAAATAGCAAGCTGTGCTAAATGTGCCACTTGGAAAGTGCATTGCCTAATAATTGATAATTGGCCAAATGGAGGAACCTGGAATTACAGGGAGATTTGGATTGTAAAAATGCAAGTAGAAAAAATAGGGACCACCTTTGGTGGGAAGGTAACAGCGTTCCATGTGCCTTTGGCATTTAGTCATGCCGGTCACATGACCAAGGAGACGTCTTTGGACAGCGTTGGCTCTTCGGCTTTGAAACGGAGATGAGCACTGCCCCCTAGAGTCGGCAACGACTAGCACGTATGTGTGAGGGGAACCTTTACCTTTTACCTTGGATTGAAAAGAGTTTTGTTCATTATCACATTCATTAAGCATCTGTCTTATGCAACATAACAAATCAGCAGTTGGATGTCATTGGAAACCTTGGGCCTCAAGAATATTTGACAAGAGAATGGAAACCTCTGCAGCTAGAAAGGAGGGAAAAGATGCCAAAGTAGGAGTCGGGAGATTAAGAAGATAAGAGAAATCCCAAGAAAATTGGGAGGAGGAGGTGAGCGTTAGAAAAGCTTTAAATTGATTGATATTCCAAGCAGACGGGAATTTCACAAGTGTTCGATCTTTGATGCAGAATCAGCACGGCAAGTACCGACTCCCTTTTTGAAACTTGAAACCTTTCTTTGTCTTTGATTAATTGACTTTTAAAATGGCGTTTAAAAGTGAAAGTAAAATTTTTTAGTACGATGAAGCAGCGTTACTTGTGGATTGTTACAAACGGAGTTTTTTTTTTTTATACTGAAAAGCTTTAGTAGAAAGAACTGAGGTGAAGGGGAAACATCCAGAAACAGAGTTTAGCATGATAGAAACATTTAGAGGAAGACAGTAAGTCCAGGAACCAGCTTAATGAAGAAGAAAGCAGCAGAAATGTTTTCTAATGAGAAGAACATGTAGTAGTAACAATTCTGGATCAAGACAGGTGGGTGGGAAGGGGAGGACAAAGGATTGAAAAAGTCTGGTGCAAACAATGCCTGCACTGAAGAGTGGGATTCAAGGAACGGGGGAAGCACAATAGAATAGAATATAACTTTTTTATTGGCCAAGTGTGATTGGACACACAAAGAATTTGTCTTGGTGCATATGCTTTCAGTGTACATAAAAGAAAAGATACGTTCATCAAGAATCATAAGGTACAGTCTTCAAGAGGTACAGTCTTGAAAACTGGACGCTAAAACCAGTGAACTTGCTGGAGATGGCAGAAATTTCAGCGTACCAGAAAGACTATTCACAAGAAAGATGCATATTGGAAAGGAGAAGATGGATCGACTATTTTTAAAACAAATATTGGATTAAGAACTATCAAATAGCCTAGGAATGAATAGAATGTACTGTATATTTTCTTTTTTCTCTTTTTTTTTTCCTTTTTCTTTGCTATGGAGAAGGAGAGTTGAGGAGATGTATGGGAATCTATGGATAGTTTGTGTATTCTACCTTATGATTGTTAGATATTATACCCTGTATATTGCTCTGGGAAATCTGGGGGGTGGGGATTGGGTGAAGGGGGGAGGGGGGAGGGGGAAGGGGGAGGGTTGGTGGGAGGAGGAGGGGATGTATGGGTAAAATTTTTGTAAAACTTTTTAATAATAAAGAATCATAAGGTACAACGCTTAATGATAGTCATAGGGTACAAATAAGCAATCAAATAATATTAGGAAACAGTCAATATAAATTGTAAGGATACAAGCAACAAAGTTACAGTCATAAGTGGAAGGAGATGGGTGATGGCAACGATGAGAAGATTAATAGTAGTGCAGACAGATTAGTAACTAGTTTGACAGTTACTAATTGAAGGAATTATTTTTTAGCAGAGTGATGGCGTTCGTTCGGGGAAAAAATTGTTCTTGTGTCTAGTTGTTCTTGTGTGCAGTGTTCTACAGCGTCTTTTTGAGGGTAGGACTTGGAACAGTTTATGTCCAGGATGTGAGGGGTCTGTAAATATTTTCACAGCCCTCTTTTTAACTCATCCTCAATGGAAGGCAGGTTGGTAGCAATTATTTTTTCTGCAGTTCTAATTATCCTCTGAAGTCTGTGTCTGTCTTGTTGGGTTGCAGAACCAAACCAGACAGTTATAGAGGTGCAGATGACAGACTCAATAATTCCTCTGTAGAACTGGATCAGCAGCTCCTTGGGCAGTTTGAGCTTTCTGAGTTGGCACAGAAAGAACATTCTTTGTTGTGCGTTTTTGATGTTGGGTGTCCATTTTAGGTTGTGAGACATGGTAGAACCTAGAAATTTGAAGGTTTCTACTGTTGATACTGTGTTGTCTAGTATTGTAAGAGGTGGAAGGGTTTCTCCTAAAGTCTACCACCATTTCAATACTTAGGCAGGTCAGGAACTTTATTTCTAGAATCTGCCATTCTGTCCTGGCTTGGTCTGCATTGAGGAACCATAGCTGCCAGCTCCTTGTGTTGATATCCACAAGCAGAAACACGCGTGCTTTGGGTGTGTAATGGACACAGAGGATAGGCTGGGAAAATGGTTGTGCTTGGCAGAGTGACAGGAAGCAGAATAAGAATGGATAAAATGGCTTGAGAGGATCAAAGAGAAGTTTACAAATAATAAATTTACAAAACGGTGTCTAGAGTTGAATCAAGGAGGCAGTGCTTACTAGTCAACAGAAATCTGGCCCAACTTGGTGGCCTTAACAGCATTTTGAATTGCCAGTTTTGATTCTCTGATGCCTTTGTCTCTTTGTTCTATTTATTTATGTATTTTCTCAATATTCAGTCTTTTTCAGTTTTATTCATTCTCCCTTTTATGAAAAAGTAGTCTACTTATTTGTCATTTTTCTAAAATAGTTCTTCCAACTTTCAGGTCTGACAACCAGCCTAATATTTTAATACCTGAGAATCCTGCTGAGGCTCCATCCTTATGAAGCTTTATCCTGATTATTTATAACCTTGTTATAAATTTGACTTGGCATTTTAAAGCATTGCTAGTTTTAACCTTGGTTAGTTTTTTGTGGGAATAACTCAGACTTTTTCATTAGTTTAATATATTCAGCATATAATTTCAACATATTGTTTGAACCTGGAAAATGAATTCCTTAACCACGTTAGGCACTTTTTAAAAACAAACAGGTTAAAACATACTGCGTTTAACAATCCAATATTCTTGGATTTTGGCTTCCTGTTTTCAAACTTTAGTTGAAGACTTACTATGATTTGTTAACCGGTTCTGTTGTGCCTGACTTCCAGTATTGTCTCCCATTTTTAGAAATAAAACTGAGAAGCTGAATAAACATTTTAACTTCCAAATGTACTTTGTCTTAATACAACAACCTTCCCCACCCCCCTACTTCAGAGCTGCTTCTTTCTCTGTCTTTTTATCCGAACGTTTGGAGAGAAAGCAATTTATGGTGGTTTTCTCTCTTTTTCTTTGTTGTTTCAATTCTATCCCAACCTTTTTCCCTCAAATGGTGAGAATAGATTATTTCTTGATCGAAGAGCCTCTCCCTGAGATTAGAACAACTTTCTGCTGGCTTTGCAGATTTTGTTGGATTCAGAGTAAAAAAGGCAGAAATTTGATACAAAAATGCTGAAGAGGAGAAAATGCTTTTTCCTCTTCTAAGGCAATCCTTTCCCCAACAAGTGGGCCACTTCAAATTGGAAGCACATTTGATTTTAAAATCCTGTTTACTTTTATGACTGCGACTCAGAGGTGGGTTTCAGCAGGTTCTGATCAGTTCTGGAGAACCAGTAGCGGAAATTTTGAGTAGTTTGGAGACCGGCAAATACCACCTCTGACTGGCCCCAGCCCCGTCTATTCTCTGCCTCCCAAGTCCCAGCTGATCCCAGAGGAAATGGGGATTTTGCAGTAACCCTCCCCTGGAGTGGGGTGGGAATGGAGATTTTACAGTATCCTCCTGCCAAGCTCACCAAGCCACGCCCACAGAACTGGTAGTAAAGTTTTTGAATCCCACCACTGCTGTGACTTATTTGATTTCTCTTTACTCATGTGATAAAAAGACTAATAAGGTAAGAGATAAAACCTGTACAGTTCCAAGCATTATGTAACCATGAATGGCCCAAAGCTCAGTTTAAATCAGTACTATGGCGGCATCGCTTGGAAATAGCCCAGTAACCAGTGGGGTATTAACCATTAAGCAGACTAAGCACGTGCTTAGGGCACCAGGCCCAAAGCGGGCACCACAAAGTTGAGAAAGGAAAAAAAAATGAAGATTTTTAAAAAACAAAGGAGGGGGACACCAAGATTTGTCAGTGCTTAGGGCACCAGTGAGCCTTAATCCGCCACTGCCAGTAACCCAGCAGACAAGACAGTATAAACTGGTAGCTCCAATAGCTGGCGAGGATGGCAAAGGAGCCCCTGCTGGCCTATCAGTTTTGCAGCCTTGGCAAAGTTCGCCCGTTGTACCAAACCATTGTTATTTTGAAAATGATTGTTGAACAAGTAGCAGTGCCCGGGTAATACAGGCTACTAAGCTATAAAGCACGGGTGTCAAACTCGCTGCATCACGTTGCTGTCACCTGATGCTCTGCAAATGGGAAATTGATAGGGCTAGACGAGTCAAAACCAAATGGTGGGTTTGGGCAAATGGCTGATCATAGCTGGGTGAACCTGACAGCTCATTTAGGCAGCCAGCCATAGTTAGACTAACTATGGGTGCTGTATAAACCAGGGTAGTCTCTGATGAGCTTCATGATTTATATTAAATCATAGAAGTGTGATTATAAGATAAAATACTATGATGGGATTTAGTCTTTCATAGGATAAATCTGCTTTTGTTTGTGAATTGCAGAGCATGCCCCAAAAGTGAATTGGATCCAGTCACAATGCTGTCACAAGCATCCCCAAATCACTTTGCAAAGTGAGATGGGTGGCATATAAATTGAATAAAGTAGCAGCCTTCTGTTTATGTCGATGCTTTTCTCTGGTTCCTAAGTAGCTGCATTTTAATAACCCATAGCAAGAAGTTGCTTTGGGGTCTCCTTCAAGTTCTCTTCCAGGCTATTAATACACAAGCTTCTTTTGATTAGCTGAGGACCCACTTCTTGGAAACATTTCCAGAAAGAAAACAACTCCCTGGAACCTTCTGTCATGTTCTCCATGGCCTAGGGCCGGGATATTTACGGGACCGCCTACTGCCACCATTAGCCTCTCACCGACCAGTGCGCTCTCACAGAGAGGGCCTCCTCCGGATACCGTCAGCTAAACAATGTCGGCTGGCGACCTCTAGGGGGAGGGCCTTCTCTGTGGGGGCCCCTACCCTCTGGAACGAGCTCCCTCTGGGGCTTCGTCAACTCCCCGATCTCAGGTCCTTCCGCCGCGAGCTGAAGACGTTGCTGTTTCGAAGAGCAGGACTAGCTTGAATGTAGTTTTAAATTGGGATTTTTAAAAAAGGGGTTTAAATGAGATTTTAAATTTGTATTTAAAAGTTAGAGCATCAATTGAATTTAACTATCTGTTCTTTTAGCTGTTTTTTATCTATTATATGTTTTCTGTTGTTTTTTGACTCTGAACCGCCCTGAGTCCTTCGGGAGATGGGCGGTATACAAATATAATAAATAATAAATAATAATAATAATATATTCAAGATTACCTTGCAGTGGTAGAATAGGAATAGGATAGGAGTTGGAAGGGACCTTATAGGTTGTTGCTGTTGTTGTTGTTGTTGTTGTTGTTATTATTATTATTATTATTTATTAGATTTCTATATCGCCCTTCTCCCAAAGGAATCAGGGCGGTTTACAGCCAAATAAAACACAAACAATATACAATTAAGAACAAAATTAAAAAACTTATTATACAGTTGGCCGAAATTATAAAAACATTTAAAATCTAAAAACCCATTAAAATTCATCTAGAAATTTAAAAAATTTAAAAATTTAACAAAAAACTTAGGCCAGCCCCGCGCAAGTAAATAAATATGTTTTCAACTCACGGCGAAAGGTCCGAAGATCAGGTATTTGGCGCAAGCCAGGGGGAAGTTCGTTCCAGAGGGTAGGAGCCCCCACAGAGAAGGATCTTCCCCTGGGGGTCGCCAGCCGGCATTGTTTGGCGGACGGCACCCTGAGAAGTCCCTCTCTGTGTGAGCATACGGGTCGGTGGGAGGCATGGGGTAACAGTAGGCGGTCCCGTAAGTACCCAGGCCCCAAGCCATGGAGTGCTTTAAAGGTAGTTACCAGAACCTTAAAGTGCACCCAAAAGACCACAGGCAGCCAGTGCAGTCTGCGCAGGAGTGGTGTTACATGGGAGCCATTTGGGGCTCCCTCAATCACCCGCGCAGCTGCATTCTGGACTAACTGAAGCCTCCGAGTGCACTTCAAGGGGAGCCCCCGAGTGCACTTCAAGGGAGAGAGCATTGCAATAATCCAAGCGAGAGGTAACAAGAGCATGAGTGACTGTGCATAAGGCATCCCGATCAAGGAAGGGGCGCAACTGGCGAACCAGGCGAACCTGGTGAAAGGCTCTCCTGGAGATGGCCGTCAAATGATCTTTGAATGACAGCTGTCCATCCAGGAGAACACCCACGCTGCGCACCCTTTCCCTTGGGGCCAATGACTCGGCCCCAACAGTCAGCTGCAGCTGCAGCTGACTGTGTCAGGGTGCTGGCATCCACAGCCACTCCGTCTTGGAGGGATTGAGCTTGAGCCTGTTTCTCCCCATCCAGACCTGTACGGCTTCCAAACACCGGGACAGCACTTCAACAGCTTCGTTGGGGTGGCCCGGGGTGGAAAAGTACAGCTGAGTGTCATCAGCGTACAGTTGGTATCTCACCCCAAAGCCACTGATGATCTCACCCAGCGGCTTCATATAGATGTTGAACAGGAGGGGTGAGAGAATCAACCCCTGCGGCACCCCACAAGTAAGGCACCTCGCGGTCGACCTCTGTCCTCCTGTCAACACCGTCTGCAACCGGTCAGAGAGATAGGAGGAGAACCACCGATAAACGGTGCCTCCCACTCCCAACCCCTCTAACCGGCGCAGCAAGATACCATGGTCGATGGTATCAAAAGCCGGTGAGAGATCTAATAGGACCAGGGCAGAGGAATAACCCCTGTCTCTGGCCCTCCAGAGATCATCCACCAACACGATCAAAGCTGTCTCCGTGCTATATCCGGGTCAGAAGCCGGACTGGAACGGGCCTAGAAAGACCGCTTCATCCAGGTATTGGGGTAGCTGCCGCGCCACAGCACTCTCTACAACCTTCGCAACAAAGCGAAGGTTGGAGACTGGACGATAATTACCCAAAATAGCTGGGTACAGGGAAGGCTTCTTGAGGAGGGGTCTCACCACCGCCTCTTTCAAGGCGGCAGGGAAAACACCCTCCAACAAAGAAGCGTTAATAATCCCCTGGAGCCAGCCTCGTGTCACCTCCTCTTTGGCCAGCACCAACCAGGAAGGGCACGGGTCCAGTAAACATGTAGTGGCATGAAGCCTCCCCAACAACCTGTCCACGTCCTTGGGAGTCACAGGGTCAAACTCATCCCAAACAATCTCGACAAGATGCGACTCCACCCTCTCACTTGGATCATCCCAAGGAACGACTGGACCTCCAGGTACTCTCTAGGCGTCTTCTCCGGCATTTCATCTCCCTCAGCCACTTGGAAAACCAAGGGGCCGGCTGAGATCTGCGCCGGGTCAGAGGCCGCAACTAGTTGTTCAGCTGTGCCGTGGGCCAGATCCTCAGGGAACGGCCCAAGCTCCGTCAGGAACCTCTCCGGGTCCATCAGGCACCTGGGACGGAACCAACGCATTGGTTCCGTCTCCCTGCGGTGGTGGGTGGTGGTCTGAAAGTCCAGGCGAAGGAGAAAATGATCTGACCATGACACCGGTTCTGTTACTAAATCATCTAATTCCAGATCATTTAGCCACTGTCCAGAGATATAAATTAGATCCAGTGTGCCTCCTCCAGTGTGCGTAGGGCCATCACTTACTTGAATCAGGTCCAAGGCCGTCATGGAAGCCTGGAACTCCCAGGCCGCTGTCGATGACAAGCCGGTCGATGGCAAGTTGAAATCCCCCATGACTATAAGTCTGGGGGTCTCAACCGCCACCCCGGCAAGCACCTCCAACAACTCGGGTAGGGCTGTAGTCACGTAGCAAGGAGCCAGGTACGTGATCAACAAGCCCAACTGATTCCTATGGCCCCACCTCACAAAGAGGGATTCACAACCGGTTGTCTGAGGAACAGTGGCCTCCCTCGGCTCTAGACCTTTCCTAATAACAACCGCCACCCCCCCACCCCTACCTTGGGCTCTCGATTGATGAAATGCTCGGAAACCCGGAGGGCACAACTCCACAAGGGGGACACACCTCACTGAGCCCAGCCAGGTCTCCGTAATGCCCCATGGACTCCCCCTGAATAAGGTCGCAAATCAGGGGGGCTTTATTAACCACAGACCGAGCATTACATAACATCAACCGAAGACCCAAGCTCTGAGGATCATGACCGCCCGGGGAACGGGTAAAGTCTAAGGGGCCGGAGCCCGTGATCACTTTTAAACCGCGAGCACGTGCTCCCAAAACTCGATACGGCCCCCCGCTTCCGCCATATCTGCCTCTCCCACTTACCGTACTGATAGAACGACCGTCTAAATCTGGGACAAACCCCTCCCCCTCTGCCTTCGGACCAGATGACATAGTGCTGCGAGCAAGCGCAGGGACTGGACCCCTCCTTGACGGGTTATTCCCCCCACCCGTCATATCCCTCCCCCCCTTAAAAAACCCTTCTTTAAAAACCTATTTAAAAACCCCCACAAATTCTTCTTGGCCGCATGCCACCTCTCTGGGTCCCAAGACCCTTTGTTAAGGTAGGCCCTCAATAACCTGGAGGGCCATTTCTGCGAGGCAGGGGAACCTCGCAGTCCTAATAGCTCAGTAGACAAGTATCTCATGGAAGAATAACAAATAAAACGGCAGAAAAGGGTCCATCCCTAACCGGCGTAGATGTTGCTCTTGTTCTGATAGTCCATCCCGATATAAGATGATAAACAGTTTGGGCAAATTCAGTCTCCCGTAGAACAATAGATCTCATAATAGTCCCCGGGTCAATGCCACATAACATCGAGTCATTGAATCATAGACCGACCATATTGTCTGCTTCACACCTGTCCTTCTCGTAGATGGAAAAGAAAGGCAGGCCAAAAAGCCGACCCGCAATCCGTCGGAATCCGTGGGACCAAAGAGACCGGCCAAATCCAGAGGGTCCAGTAAACAACCAAAGGGTCCGGAGGTCTGGGCAAGTCCAGTGACCTCCCCCTCGGAAGCTGGCATGATGATATCCCCCTCGGTTGCCGGCCGCCAAGATGAAAAAGTCTCCCTCAGATTCCTGGCTTAGCACCGTCACGGGATAGGGGCTCATGCAGCTCGGTGGTCAAATAGAACGGCGTTCACCTCAATGCCGCCAATGCCGCCGCTAGAGCTGCCATTAATACCGTTGGGCACATGGCTCCAGCGTGCCGCTGATGAAAATCAAGGCAGGGCCAGGCTGCCAATATGCCGCTGATGGAGAGCATGGCCAGAAAATAATGCTGCTGATGAAAATTGTGGCAAAGGCGGGCCATGGCCGAAAGTCAGCTGGGGGATCGGCCGATGTTCGGGCCCATGAGGATTCCACCCTGAACGGCCCACCACGATGCCGCTGATGTTACCTGCGGCCGGGAATCGAGCCAAGCTGGCCCGGAGCGTTGCCTCACACCCCAAAATGGCCGCCCCCCTCCCCTGCTCATCGGAACTCCGGCTCCGCTCTCAGCAGCCGAGGACCCACCAAGGTCCAAAGACCTCGCTCTCGGCTGCCGGCATGTTGACTGACCTGGAGCCGGAGACCAAGCAGCCCGGCGGTCGGCAGAACAGCATCTCGGCCCGGGAACACCTAGCCCGCCGTCTCCACGGGATTAAAACGCCGCCATTACGCGCATGCGCAGAAGAATCACTCTGGTCATCTAGCTCAGCCCCCTGCTCAAGCATGAGACCCTATACTAGGGGTGTCAAACTCAAGGCCCATGGGCTGGATGCGGCCCGCAGAGTGCTTAAATCTGGCCCACGGGGCTGGCCTGGAATTAGCGAAGGACTGGCCTACAATGCCTCTGGCAGCCAAACCCACACGGCCCATTTTCGGCCTGGAAGGCCTCCTGCAGCACTACTGGCCACTCAAACCCTGCACCCCATTTTGGCCAGCGAAGTGCTGCAGGGTGCATCCATCCCGTCTCCCCAACCCCCCGGCCGGCCGTCCCATGGAGAAAAACTACAATGCTGATCCGGCTTTTGAAGAAATCCAGTGTGGCACCCCTGCCCTATACCATTTCTGACAGATGGCAGTCCAGTCTCTTCTTGAAAGCTTACAGTGATGAAGCACCCACAACTTCTGACGGCAACTTCTGTTCCATTGCATGATTGTTCTGTCAGAAAAATTCCCTTATTTCTAAGTTGACTCTTCTGCGTCACTTTCCATCCTTGTCTGGCCCTTTGGGTGCTTTGAAAAATAGGTTGTTGCAACTTAGAATTGCATTTGCTTTTTTGTTGCCTCTGCACAGTTGGCTCATATTTAATTGGTTGTCCACTAAGACTCCAAGATCCCTTTGCTGTTAAGCCTAGTTTCACCCAATCTGTGGGTGAAACCAGGTTTTTCTTGTCTAAATGTAAGACTTTCCTTTTCTCCCCATCGAATTTCATTTTTTCAGTTAGGGCCCACCTGGATCTTGAGCTTGTCATCTAGCATGTTGCTTATTCCTTATTCCAGCCAACATCATCTTCAAATTTGATACATTTTATTCAAACAATTGGGAATTAATTCATTCCCAGCGCTGGGTAACTCAAAATGAAACAAAGACTTCACAAACAAACAGTCTTTGGTTATCTCAAACCTGGCTCAATCTGGATAACTGCCAAGGTCTTTTCTGATAAACATCCAGAGCAGAGAACAGAGCAAAGAGCACAGCTGCAACGTTGCTTTCCGGCAAACTGAAACACCGGTGCTGGTCTCCTTTTAAACCTTACGGGAGGGGCCAATTATCTCTTGGCCCTACTCCCGAGGAGACCTCCATGCTTGAACTGCTCCTGCCTTCTGGCAGCTCTTCTCCTGCGAGCATTAGGAACAGGCTCATCGCAGTCCGATTCTGCCGACAGCTCCCCAGGCTGCTGACGGATCACAATAAAGATATTGAAGAGTACTGGGCCTAAGATGGAACCTTGTGGTACCCCACTTTTTATTAACCTCCATGTAGTACTATTATGTATGTATGTGTCTTATGGTTAGTGCTCAATGTGCCACCATGTAGTTCTTGAGTCACCTGGGAGTGACTTTTCACCTATCCTAATTAAAGGACAAACCATGACCAAGCTGCGGATTCCACCAGCATTGGCCATAGTAGCAAACTGAAAATTAACTCCAGTTTCTGTTAGTCTGTGAAGGTTAATTTAATGGGCAGAAATTGTGAAAACCTCACAAAGCAGAAGCGACTTACACAGAGCCAGGAAGAGGGCTTGGATTGCACCCAGGGAGAGGCATCCACACCCATCCCAGGAACAAGATAAGTGTGTTATCCAAACACTCCTGACAAGATAGCAGGCACAGCTTCTCTTTCTGGACTGTTAGGCACAAGAGAGATAGTGGAAAATTGTTGTTGTTGTTCTATGTGAAGCATTTCCTTCTGGCCTTTGAACGTGTGCAGTTGAGATGAAATGTACAGAAACAAGCAAAGGGAGTTTCTCTTCACAAGAGAAGCCAAGGAACCCAATAATGTTAAGGCAGCGGTTTTCCAGTTTCCTATCATCTGGTTGGCAAAGAAGCCTCTGCATAGTCCAGGTGGGGAGGTCCTGGGCCATCAGCAGGGCTCCTCTTTCTCGGTCAATGGTACGTTGATTGTGCAAAGCATTTAAGTGTCCTTGGAGGGGCCAGAGACAAGCCACTTGCATAGGATTGCCAAGAAACAACCCTGATACGTCTTTCTGATCCTCACCTGGACTCAAAGTCACATTTAGCCCAGAAAGTGGCAACTCCTAACCAACTTTGACAGATCTCAAAAGGGTTGGAAGTGGTTAATTCCTGGATTGGGAAAAACATGTCAGAAGGCAGAGTCATTGACCACATCTCTAGAGTTGCTTGACAACATGCCTGACTGGGTATCTCAGTGGCTAAGACACTGAGCTTGTCAGTGTCTTAGCCACTGATCAGAAAGGTCGGCAGTTCGGCGGTTTGAATCCCTAGTACAGGTCTCCTGCGTGAGCAGGGGGTTGGACTAGATGACCTCCAAGATCCCTTCCAACTCTGTTACATAGAAGATCTATATATTGTGCGAGTCAGGAGAAAAGTATCTGCAGACTCCTCACATCCTGAACATACACAGTTTTAACTCCTCTGCTCAGGATGGCGCTACAGGGCATTGCAGGCCAAAACAATTAGCCATCACTCAGTTGAACACCTAATCCTCACAGTACTATCTTATGTCTAGGTATATTTGCCCATGTTGTAAGGTTGTATTATTATTATTATTATCCCTTTCATCTTCTCTACTACTCCATGGCTTAGGACCCGGCCATGGCGCTCCATGGCTTAGGACCCGGGTACTTACGAGACCGCCTGCTGTTACCCTTTGCCTCCCATCGACCCGTACACTCGCACAGAGAGGGTCTCCTCAGGGTGCCGTCCGCCAAACAGTGTCGGCTGGCGGCCCCCAGGAGTAGGGCCTTCTCTGTGGGAGCACTGACGCTCTGGAACGAACTTCCCCCCGGCCTGCGTCAAGTGCCTGATCTTCGGACCTTCCGTCGTGAGCTCAAAACATATTTATTCATTAAAGCGGGACTGGCATAATTAGTGATGTATTTTAATTGGGTTTTAATATTTTTAACTTTTTAACTTAAATTTTAATAATCAGCCTTTAAAATTTGCTCTTTTTAAATGTTGTTTTAAATTGTATATATCTTTGTTTTTATTCTGGCTGTACACCGCCCTGAGTCCTTTGGGAGAAGGGCGGTATAAAAATTTAATTAATAAATAAATAAAATAAATAACTCCCTCTTATTGGTATCATATTACCATTATTATTACTCTGTTGCTTCGCATGTACATTGAGAGTTCTGCACCAGAGACAAATTCCTGGTGTGTCTAATTATACTTGGGCAAATAAAGTATTCTGTTGTCATCGAGAGCCTCATCTGCACGTAAGAAATTATATTGGCAAAGGATGAAAGCCTTCTTCCCTACCATCATTTAAAGCTTGCTGCTTTAAATTATGATAGCACGACTGTTGGGATGAAGGCCACACATGGGAGGGGTATCCACAGGAGTCAAAAAAGTCAATATGGTAGCCACAAGCAGCTGGGTTGATCATGTGGCTGCGACCTCCGTCTGGACCTTCTTGACTGCCCAGCCTCACCTGTGGATGCCCCTGGCATTTGGCCTGTTTTGGTGGGTCTGACTCCAAAGAGTTCATGGAGCCAGGACAAAGGAGTGGGTGGGATGAGAATTAATGCCAGGTTAACTTGCTTTCTATTTTCTTAAATTTAAGTGAATTAAGTGCACTTCCTATCCTGTTTATCTTTATAAACAAGTCATTTCTTCTCCCTTTGTAAGTCTAAAATGATCCCTCTGTGGCTGCAGGGTCTTCCCAGTCCAGCTTGGATGCTGAGAAAGGGCCGGACTGGGAGCCAATGGGGTCTGGGCCCCCGAAAGGGAGGCTGTATCTGGTCACCATGCTATGAAAAAGTTGCTAGAAGCAGTGCAGAGAGAGAAGAGGGTCTGGAGGCTAAACTATATGATAAACTAGGTTGAGAGAGCTAGGTATGTCTAACCTCTCGAAGAGAAGGATTGGGGTGACATGATAGCTGTCTTCCAATACCTGAGGGTCTCTTACAGAGAAGACCTGGTCAATTCATTCTCCAAAGCACCCGAAGACGGGACAGGAAGTTAACAGATGGAAGATTATCGAAGAGAGATCCGACCTAGAACCAAGGAGGAATTTCCTGTCAGAAAAAATGAATGAGTGGAATGGCTTCTCTCCAGAAGTCGTGGAAGCTCCATCACTGGAGGTTTTCAAGAAGAGACTGGACAGCCATTTGTCTGGAATGATATAGGGTCTCTTGCTTGAGGGGTTGGACTAGAAGATCTCCAAGGTCCCTTCTGACCTTATTATTTCATGTCTAGAGGTGGAGCTCTTGCCTCACAATCAGAAGGTTGTGAGTTCCATCCTAGGTAGAGGCAGATGTAGGGTCTCCTGCTTGGGCAGGGGGTTGGACTAGATGACCTTCCAACTCTGTTAATCTGTCTCTTACCTTTCAGCACCCCCCCCCTTCACTCTGTCGAATTCAACCACAGACTCCCCACTCAGTCCATCAGAGCAGTCATGCCAACTGCCTCCATACTCTCCTTTGAGCCAGGGGCTGAGTGGGAGGAAGAGTCCGGCTGGAGCATCGGGTATCTTTTATCGGGGATATTTGCAGGCCAGGAGGCTCAGCTGGTGATGGGAGGGGGAGGGGCACTTCCCCTGCTGATTTCTGACTCTGACTCTTTGCTCCTCAGTGTTTTATCATTAAGTGTTGTAGCATTAAGTGTTAAACTGTACCCTATGATCATCATTTGTGTTGTAAATGTTGTACCTTGATGAAGGTATCTTTTCTTTTGTGTACACCGAGAGCATATGCACCAAGACAAATTCCTTGTGTGTCCAATCACACTGGGCCAATAAATTCTATTCTATTCTATTCTATTCTATTCTATCACTTATAATTTTTATGCACCAAAGACAAATTCCTTGTGTGTCCAATCACACTTGGCCAATAAAATCCGATTCGATTCTATTTTAGCTGATCTTTTCTGTGGCCCTGCCCCTCCCGTGCCCCCTCCCTCTCCCCAGGACAGCGGCCCAGAGAGTATCCTCCACCCTCCAGGCCTTGCGGGGAGGGGGATTTCACCTCCTCAGCTACTCTTCTTGGGACTCTTCCCCCCACCCGCCTCTTTGGAAGCACTTTGTGCGCTCTTTGTCCGGCTGCGCGGAGCGATAAGCGGCCCCGGAGCGGCAAGAATGTTGGCCGGCGGTTGGGCCAGCGGCTTTGGTTGTTGCTGCGCGGCTGCCCGGAGGAATTCTGCTCCCGGCCGATAAGGGAGCCCTTTCCTACCTCGCCAAGCCTGGCGCGGTCGAGGACGAGTCCCGGGCCGGATGTGACCCGGCCTGGCTGCCTGACCGCCTGGCCGCGGGCTGTGGCACCAGGAGCGTTGCGTGGCTCTGGGGAGCTTGGGGGGGTCGGCGCCATTGCCGGCCAAGTGGAAGGGGCTGCATGTTGGTGGAAGTTTTCTTCCTGGAGATTTGCCCCGTCTGTGAGCCTGTCAGAGGGTGCAGGACGGCGGCGTGAGCCGAGGGCTGTCCTGGAAGGCGGCCGGGGGCTGCGGCCGGTCTTCTTTCTTTCCCTCCCCGCTTTTCTCCCGGGGCCGAGGCAGGAGAAGCAACCTGGGGGGGGGGGGAGAGGCTGAATGCCTTTTGTGCGGAGGTGGCCTTTGGTTCTTGTTTTGAGCAAGACAAGCTAAGCGCATGTAAGAGAACAAAAGCTCCTGAATGTGAAGGCTCTTTTTGGTCTTCAAAGAGAAGAGATGTTGCCTTGATCTGGAAGAGTCCAGAATAGAATCACTTTATTTTCACTGTGAATGTAATTGGCATACAATAAAATGAAATTTTGTTGCATGCAGCTCTCAAAGAGTCACCACCTCCAATATACACTACATAAACATGACTAAATAAGTAAATACATAAATATTATGCATGACACAGAGAAACAACACAGTCTAGTCCAGATGTATACATGTACATGGCGAGAAAAACTAATCTTGCGAGTTTACCAGAAGAATGGCCCAGGGAACAAAGCTGCTCCAGAAGCCGGTAGTCCAGCTAGAGATACTTTGAAACTTCCTCCCAGAGGGAAGCAACAGAAATAGACTGTGAAGTGGGTGTGTGGGGTTTCTAACAATGCTTTCAGCTCTAATCACAGCACTTACAAGCAGTATCCTGAATGACGGGAAGCAAGCCTCCTATAATCTCGGCTGTCCTCGCCACTCTGTAGGGACTTTCTGTCTGAGACACTGCTGCCACCAAACCAAACACGGATGCAGTTTGTTAAAATGCTCTCAATCGTGCCTCTGTAAAAAGTGGCCAGGACAGAAAGAGAAAAATGTGCTCTTCTCATCCAACGCAGGCCACAAACCCAGGGAGGGACCAGCATGGCATCTACAGATAGTCCTCGATTTAGGACCACAATTGAGCCCATAATTTCCACGGCTAACCAAGACAGTTGTTAAGTGAGTTTTGCCCCATTTTACAACCTTTCTTGCCATAGCTGTTAAGTGAATCACTGCAGTTAAGCTAGTAACCCAGCTGTTAAAGGAATCTGGCTTTGCTTGTCAGAAAGACAATCACAAAAGACAATCACATGACCCCAGGACACTGAAACCGTCACAAGTACATGCTAGTTGCCAAGTGCCCAATTTTGATCATTTGACCGTGGGAATCTGAAACGGTTGTAAGTATGAAAAATGGTCATAAAGCACTTTTTTCAATGCTGTGGTAACTTCAAACAGTCACTAAATGAATGTTGTAAGTCGAGGACTACCTGTATTGACCATGGACTGCTTCACTCTATTATAGTTGCTCTAGTCTGAGAGGCTGCTAGGAGAATTTACTACACAAACAGATTTCTCCCCCCAACAGAATTCTTTTCAGTTTCAGACAGAGTAAAAATGCTGTAAGAAAATCAGATTGAATTGTGGCAAGGCCCACTTAATCTAGTTTACTCGTCCTCCAAAGTAAAAGCCTTTGGAAACCTGGAAAGGACTTGAAGGCAAGAGCCTTTCTTTGCTTCCTTAAGAGATCTGGCCTCATAAACTGGATATTTTCTCCCATCCGGTGTCCTCTTAATCTTCAACTCAAGATTGTCTCCAGTTAGTGGAAGGCTAATCCATACAATCTGTCATCTGTACCTCTATAATTGTCTGGTTTGGTACAGCAACTAAATAAGACTGATACAGAGTTCAATGGATATTTAGGACTGCAGAAAAAAATTGCAGCCATCCTGTCTTCCACTGAGGACATGTATATTGTGCAGGTCAAAAGGAGGGCTGAGAAAATAACTACAGACCCGTCCCATACTGGACATAAACTGTTTCAACTTCTCCCTTCTGGAGATCGCTATAGGGCGTTGCATACCAAAACAATTAAGATACAAAGACTGGACATTTAATGCCCACAGTACTGTCTTATGTTTAAGTATATTTATCCATGTAGTATGGCGGTAGTAATAATATTATCCTTTTCATCTTCTCTACTACTCCCTCTTATTAGTATCATATTACCATTATTATTACTCTGTTGCTTTGCATATACATTGAGAGTTTCTGCACTGCAGACAAATTTGTTGTGAGTCTAATTGCACTTGGCCAAATAAAATATTTTCCTTCCCTTCCTTTCTACATAGAATTATTTCTGATGCTGGGGAATTCTGGGAGCTAAAAGGTTGAGAAATCCTGCTGTAAAGTGTCTGAGGGGGGCCAGGTTGGAGAAGCCTTGTATGTACTTAACAATGACTGGGCATTCCCTGCTAGCTTTTTTCTCTATGAATACATAAATCTCTTTAAAGGTTCCCAGACTATTCAAAAGCTATTCAAGTAAATCTCCCTCAAGCTAAGCCTAATGACTACAGTATGCCCTGGAGTTGTCTTGGCAACAGTATAGGTCTGGTTTGCTCATTTATCTTCCACTTCCAGTCTAGCCCAGAGCTTTCCTGGGGTCTCTCAAGGAGCCAAAAACATCCTCATCATAACAGCAGCCGAATGCCCTAGGGAGGGGCTGGCTGGGCTCCCAGCTGTTGGGGATGTCCAAGAGGAGAATGGATGTCCACCTTTTTAGGATGCTTCAGTCTGGATCCCTGCACTGGACTCATGGGTCAAACTGGACCTTCCAACAATTCTATTTAATCAGGTTAGCTTTACAGGATCATCCATGTTTGGCTATTTACTACTATTTATTTGGGCTCATTTGGAAGAATTCTACATTAAAATGGAAAGCTGTATATAAGACCAGATGCAAAGATGGCTAAGGTGAAAATCATAGAGATTGTTTTTTACCAATATTCATTGTGATTTTTCTCCGGCTACAAATTCAACAATATTACAAGTGGGATAGCCACATGTAATTCTTGTAAATGTTAATGTTTTTATATGCTTTTATTGTATTGTAAGCTGCCTACAGTTGCTTTGAATAGTCAGATGGACAGCATATACATTTAACAAATAATGATAATTTTCTACCATTAAAATTTGATAAAGTAATTATTATTATTATTATCATTATTATTATTATTATTTATTAGATTTCTATACCGCCCTTCTCCCGAAGGACTCAGGACGGTGTACAGCCAGAATAAAAACCCAAACAATACAATATACAATTAAAACAAAATTTAAAAACTTTATACAATTGGCCGAAAAACTTTAAAACATTTAAAATTCTAAAACCCATTAAAATTCATATAAAAATTTAGAAATATAAATATAAAATACAACAAAATTTCTCATTATTTCTCAAAATAATATCATTCAGATAATGCTACATTGGAGAGATGTGTAAATATGTGTATGAGAGCTGGTGCTATTTAGCCATGATTTACTAACTAATCACAATATTTAACCATGATACTAAGCCAGAAATAATGTTTTATGGATTCCAGTGACTCACCTTGCCTAAAGTTGTTCAGCAACATCAAGAGTGTGCTAACTTCTCTCCCAACTGTAGGAGATGCAATATGGACCCCTGCAGTGGGCAGGTTCGGGGGGCGGGGGGCGGGAATTCTTAGGCTTTGCAGTGTTTTAAAGGGGGAAATAGATAGATCCCTTATGATCCCAGACATTTACAGACATTTAAGAAAATATTTTGGTGCTTATCTGTGTCTAAAGCTGGAGATATTGGCCTAGTTTCTTGGCGGATATTTTGTGTGTGGGTGAAATGAGGTAGAAAATTCAGTGCTGAAGAGAGATTGATTTCTGTCCTTTGTGTGAACACATTACCTTTTTATCTGGCACATTTGGCCATGGACATAAATATTTTATTGTCAGTGAGACTACAGCGTTCTCTCTTTGGAATTGCAGATAGCTTTCACGTCCTTCATTATGTCAAAGATAGGCACTCATAAGAATAGAAAGACATCTCTGTCTTTGTTTATTAAAGCTGGTTTACCCCACCTTTTATCCAGAGGATTCAGTCTTGCATAGTTAATATCATTTGCATTACCGGTAGTCCTTGAGTTAGAACCACTTGTTCAACAGCGCTGGATGAGGCGGCCTTGCAATTGATCTTCAGAAGTCCGGGGTCTCCACAGTCAAGCAATCACGATTTCCAACATTCCCTGATGTGTTCCCACAAACACAGCCAATGGATAAGCTGGCAGAAAGTTGGAAGCCACTCCCACTCCTGCCACTCTTTGCCCGCCTATGCTCCAGAGCACCTGCTTGCCTGTCTGCTTGCCCAGGACTCCCGCCTTGTCCCACTTAAGAACTTGTGCATTCCTGGTATTACTCCAGCCACTAGGACTGCAGTATTGCTGTCACTAAGCAATACAGCCACATTATGTCATGTTTTACAACTGCATCATCAGCAATGACCATGATGGTCCAATTGTTCCCTGCATAACCTTAGTTGAAGTCATTTAGTTATTTGAAGCTGAGGAGCAATTTGCACCCTTTGGTTCCATGAGTTGGAGCCTCCTGGCCTGTTGTCGGGTTTTTCCTCAACCCTGGCTCAGAACTGGCCTTCCTTGCCATACCAGAAACTGGTAATGTGGCAGGGTTGCTTGGCTCGGTCCCATATTAAGAGCGGCCCTAATTCAGTCCACTGCTCTGGCTTCAGTTGGCGACACGCAGCCTGACTTCATGCTTGGAAGCTAAGCTAGGATCCAGGAGTCCCAGCGCTATGGGCTTGGCTGAGATAAACAAGCCACTTTTACAAAAATGCACATGGGAATGTAGGTGAATTTATCAGGAATTGAAATAAGATTACTCTTATCACCTGAAATAAGTGTAGCACATCTGTTTTTCACAGTATTTTGCACAAGGAGTGTGAAGGGGTAACTTAGGGCATTTTACTGCAATATATGCCATGTTGCATTGTTTTTGCTATGTCAAAATTGAACAGTCCTCTTTCAACAAGGGGAGGGATATGACATCATCTATCACCAGTCTAGAACACAGTTCCTGCAACCGTTCATGTTTAGCCTCCAGCTCCCAATCATCCTTGTTGTTCTTCTCTGCACTTTTTCTAGAGTCACATCATCTTTTTTATATTGTGACCAAAATTGGATGCGGTATTCCAAGTGTGGTCTTACTAAGGCTTTATAAAGTGGTACTAATACTTTACATGATTCTATCTCTTTATTAATGCGGTCTAGGATCACATTAGCGTTGTAGGCTGCTGCTGCACATTATTGAATAGAATAGAATAGAATAGAATTTTTATTGGCCAAGTGTGATTGGACACACAAGGAATTTGTCTTGGTGCATATGCTCTCAGTGTACATAAAAGAAAAGATACGTTCATCAAGGTACAACATTTACAACACAATTGATCAATATATCAATATAAATCATAAGGATTGCCAGCAACAAGTTATAGTCATACAGTCATAAGTGGAAAGAGATGGGTGATGGGAACTATGAAACGATTAATAGTAGTGCAGATTCAGTAAATAGTCTGACAGTGTTGAGGGAATTATTTGTTTAGCAGAGTGATGGCCTTCGGGAAAAAACTGTTCTTGTGTCTAGTTGTTCTGGTGTGCAGTGCTCTATAGCGTCGTTTTGAGGGTAGGAGTTGAAACAGTTTATGTCCAGGATGCGAGGGATCTGCAAATATTTTCACGGCCCTCTTCTTGATTCGTGCAGTATACAGGTCCTCAATGGAAGGCAGGTTGGTAGCAATTATTTTTTCTGCAGTTCTAATTATCCTCTGAAGTCTGTGTTTTTCTTGTTGGGTTGCAGAACCGAACCAGACAGTTATAGAGGTGCAAATGACAGACTCAATAATTCCTCTGTAGAATTGGATCAGCAGCTCCTTGGGCAGTTTGAGCTTACTTATTGGCTCATATTTAAGCGATGGTTCAAGATCCCTCTCACAATTACTGGCATTAAGCCAAGTTTTACTTAATCTGTACCTGTAAGGTTGGTTTTCCTTGTCTAAGTGTAAAGCCTTATTTTTATCTACATTAAATTTCATTTTGTCAGATAGGGTCCAGTGTTCAAGTCTGAATGTGTTCAAGGTTAAGCGATGGGCTGGGTATGGCTGATAGCTCTCAAACCTGGGTTGGAGATCTGCTGTGAAAGAAACAGCTTTCCCCAACTAGGCACCCTCCAGATTTGGGATCATCTCCCAGGATTCTCCCATTGGCCCTTCTGGGTAGGGAATTCTGGGAGTTGGTCTATCTAGCTTTGGCAAGGCTGATCTGCCCCCTTGCCATCTGGAGAATGTATGTAATGCCTATAAACACAGAACCAGTCTGGCCTGCTCTTGCTCTCGCCAGTAGCAGTGTGTTTGCTTGCTTCTTTATTTAAGGCATTTTTCTGCTCCTTCTTCCGTGGAAAGGCTCTGAGCCCAGATTACATAAAAACTACAGCAACTAAGACCCTCTCTCTTGCAAGCTTTTAGTCTTTCTCCCAAATAATTTACCTCCTTGAAAAAAGGTGTCATCCACTCAGAATGGAAACGGGCAAAGGGGATGGTGGTTGCCTAATCTTCTTAGAGGAAGAAATAATCTTAAATTGAGGGTGTCTGTCTTTGTTAAATATACAGCCCAAAGTAAAAGATGTTTTCAAAAAAAGGTGGGTGTTATAGGTTATTTGCACATTATATGGAAGAAGCACCATTGGTGAAGTTCAGCCACTTTGGGTTGTCTTTGTGGTCCAAACCATGCCTTGCTTTGGCATTGGGGTCTCCCTTCAATAGTGAGACTCTCCCTTCTGCTTTTCAGGAGTGCCAGGGAGTCCTTCTATTACCAAGCAGTGATTGGGGGAGGGGCACTCGTCATATCCCCTGGATGACAGGCAGCCTGTGTGAAAGGAGAAGGTTGTGCCTCTTGTTGTGTCTTGCCCGCTCTCACTGCAGCCGGGGTCTGCTTATCTGCTTCCGAACGCTGAAGAATGTCCTCCCGGCCCCAGCCCTGGCTCCATGCCCAGACAGGCTGAGGAGGGGGCATCTCCCGGCCCCAGCCCTGGCTCCATGCCCAGACAGGCTGCAGATGAGGGAGCATCTCCCGGCCCCAGCCCTGGCTCCATGCCCAGGCAAACGGAGCAGCTAGACCCCTCCCCCTCCTCCACAGCATGTGAGCCTGAGGAGGGTTTATTTCCAACAGCTGCTGATTGGAGTGACCCTCGCATCAGAAGACTGGATAGGCGGAGGCAACAGAAGGAAGGGAGGGGCAGGCCTTAATGAGTGCTGAGTCATGGAGCCACACTCCATGGCCTATATAAAGGATCTGCTTTCTGGCAGTCTCTGAGTCAGGCAAAGTCGAACTTATCTTGCTGAAGTCACTTTCTGGTCTCCTGCCTGCTCTGAGGACTTTGCTAGGATTTTGGGCAGAGCTGCAGAGGCAAGCCTGATTTGGATTTCCCTGACCCGGCCGTCAGCGGAGGAGTGGGACACGACATCTCTTCCCTTCAGAAGCCCAGCCTGGTGCCCTGAGTGGGTTTTGCAAAACTAGCTTTCATACCAGGCCATTGATGGGGGAGAAAGGAGGGAAGGTTGCCATTGTACTTTTAAAAATGAAAGACTAAATTTTTTGCATTAAAAGTTTATAAAAGGAAGCTGCTTTGGAATTTGTTTTATCTACATTCAGCACAGTCCTCTGCAAATTTCTCAAAAATTAATGGCCGGGCAACAAGGTTCCCCGGCGTTTCAGGCTACCAACTTACCAACTTTCCAAATTCAAGACTGTTTATTTATTTTTTTACATTGTTATATCAGAGCTTTCATTCAGAAACTCAAGGCTGGGTGCACAGCACACCCCTCCCAGTCTTCTGTGCCACACCAACCGTGTGTGAGATAGAGAAGAATTGGCCTTGAGTTCCCAGTGAACTTCTAGAGATAAAAACATGGTTCCTCTGTTTCGAGTCAGACAGCTTCTCTGCTACACAACTGTGGCTCTCTAGGAGAACATGAAATCCACAGGTTGTGGGTGTTTTTGCAAAGCAGCCACCACCAAGAACATAACCTGTTATGGGTGCCTTTGCCAGGAGGTGCCTTGATTGCTTCCTGCCTTCAGTTACCTGCAATCTTTATTGGGGCAGATAGATATGGTGGGCAGCCATCTTTTTCTTGTTATTTGAAATGGGGAGGGGGTTGCAGCTCACCTGGCATGCCGCCAGCCAGTTGTCTTCCTAGGCAGAGCATTGCCAAAATTTTGGGGTGCTTCCACAGATGCTTTCTCTCCCTGCAGAGTAACAAGTCTTTTAAAAAAACACCATGGTTTTTAAAAGTTTGGCCTAAGTTTTGTTTCCTGACAGAAGAAGAAAAAATAGAAAAAGAAAGGGAAAAATGTTGAACAACAAGAAGAAATATGTTATCATGGCCGCTGGGTGTGTAGATATATGTATAAAGTTTTGCAACAGAGTTTCGATAAGGGATGTCACTCTTTCACAATCTACACCCCATTCTTCAGCTTCATCAGGGTCTCTTGCTTAACAGCCTGCAAGCCTGATCTTGCCAAATGGGGATGGGGAAGAGTGGGTTTCCTTGGGCATTCAAGGGCTTAATCTCTGCTCTCCCAAGCCCGTCTGGAGGCCTCTGAGTTTTATATGGGAGTCAGCTGGCAGAAAGCAGGTTTCTTCTCCGGCTGATGCCCTCAGAGGGGCATCACCTGTTGTTTTTTTCTCAAATTACACCGAAGCCTCAGGTTACACGTAACAGGAACTCTGGTTTATGCTCTGTCTGTCTGTGTCTGTCAGGTCTATGATCTATCTGTAATTTCCACACCCACAGGGATTGCTGGGTGTTGCTGCAGAAAGGCCTCCTCAGCTGGCTCTCCCCCTCCCACTACGCTGGCTTTCAGCTCCTGCAGACCAGCTTGACCAGCCGGGAGTCTGAAGGTGTTATAAGGGCTAAAATCCAAAGCATCTGGAGAATATGGAGAAAAGCAAGATTTTACTTTTAGATGAGAAAAACCAAAGATACAAGTACAGATTAGGTAAAACCTGGTTCAAAAACAGTAACTATGAGAGGAACCTTAACATGAGTCAGCAGCGCATGGCAGCAGAAGAGCAGCTGGCGACGGCACATGTGGCCAAAGGGAAGGCTCTGCGTGCCACCTCTGGCATCACAGGGATAGGGTCTCCTGCTTGAGCAGGGGTTGGCCTAGAAGCCCTCCAAGCTCTATTCTGGTTCTGATATTTTGTGGGGGGCTGCTGCAGGGTCTGTAGAGCTCCTGACCTGGATGTAAAGCAAGGGCAATTCTGGAAAGATCTTAAACAAGGAACTCTTGAGGGCCTCCTAAAACTGTCTAATGCAGGTAGAGATTTGTTTCCAAGGGCAAATATTGATTTGTTAAAAATACAGCTTCAGGCCTTACTACTTACTTATTTGGGCACAATTTTTATAGTCCATTAGTCTGATCCGTAAAGCCCCACTTCAGATGGCTAACATCAGTGGAAACAATGATGAAACAATATCAACATACCATGTTTTGCAAAGAATGAAAAAAATAAACTTTAACAGGCATATTCAGCCATTAAGTAAGGATATAAATACAGAAAATTCTCAATTTATGACAATAATTGGGACTAGAATTTATATTGCTAAGAAAGGAGGTTGTTGTGAGTTGTGCCCAGTTTTATGGTCTGTTTTGCTGTGGCTGTTAAGCGAATCACTGCAGCTGCAAAGTGAATCATGTGGTTATTAACCAAATTCAGCTTTCCCCATTGATTTCACTTATTGGAAGTAGCCTGAGGGCTGCCAGTGGCATTTGCCCGATCCCGGACATGGCAACTGTTGTAAATATATTCTGCTCACCAAATGCCAGGATTTTGATCACAGGAGAGTGGGAATGCTGTGACGGTCGTAAGTGTGAAGACCCATTGTAAGTATCTTTTTTCAGTGCCGTTGTAAGTCACTAAATAAATGATTGTAAGTTGAGGACGATCTGTAAAGTAAAGATCCAGCTGCCTAAGAGGTCATTAAGCCAAAGACACGTGGCATAAATTTCTGCTGAATTTCCTGAGGCAGCGAGTTCCATAGTTTAGGACAGCCCCACAGGAGCCCCATCATGACCAAGATGCAGGGATGTGGGTGGGGGGGAGGTCTGGTGGGGAGCAGAGATAATCTTCAAATAAGCACAGATTAATACTTGCAGCAGGTGATAATTAGGGTCTCCTTTGCATCCAATGCTGTCTGAGAGACGATTTTGCAGAAATGTTCTAAAGAAAAAAATGGTAATTTATTTTTCTTGGTTGTCACAGCAGTCTTCCCCAACCTGGTGCTCTCCAGATGTGAGACTCCCACTCCTCAAAGTCCCAGCCAGCATTCTGACACACTTGGGGGGCTGCTGCCTGGGAGCACTTTAGGTAGGAAACAAATGAATGAATGAACAAATAAACCAGCTGCAAAAATGAGTGGTCCAGAAAACATTTTGTCCGCCAATCCTCCCCATGCACTATTCTGGGCCATGCACTCCTGGACCTCCCTCCTGCCATCTCCTCTCACTGCCAGTACTTTTCTTCTGATAGGGCCAGAGCCACCAGCCGTTCCAGGCAAGCTGAGTGGGAGATTCGGGGCTGCTCTTGTCTAGGACAGGAGAGAAGACAGAGCCGTCCATCCAGCTGAGCTGCTCTTTAGCCTCTGCCCAACTAGAAACGTTTCTCTCTCTCTCTCCTACCCACAAAGCTGGAGGTTACCAAAGGTGCCTTCCCTCTGACCCCAAATCTGGCTTGGGGGACCATTTGCTGGTCTTTCCGAGGCCTGTGGTCAAAGAAGTTAAGATGACACCCACACTGGTCTGGGCCAGGGTTTCTTAATTTTGGCCCCTTTAAGATGTGTGGACTTTGAATCCCAGAATTTCTCAGCCAGGTTGAGAAATACCGATTTAGGAGGCATTGCAGGGGAAAAAAGGATGGCGCTTCAATTGCACCATTGCAACCTCCATCTTGATGAAAAGTCTGTGCTTTCCATTCACGCATCCCCACCTGCCCAGTTTCATTCCCCAGTGAGTGGACCTCAGTCCCAGCTGGTTTGAAGTGTTGTGTTGAATCCGGTCAACACAATTCCGTACTGTGTGACTTTGGACCTCTCGTCCTTCCTCAGCCTCACAGGGTGGTGGTTCTTTGGGGACTTCACTGAGTTCCTGATTGAAAGGTGAGATATATAAGAAATGAAATTTGGGGTGCACCCATCTGAATCACAGTGATTTGTTGGGGGCAAGGCAAAATATTGATACAATTGTTTAGTCCATCATCATCATCATCATCATGCAGTGTTAACATTGGAAATGAAATACAGTGAAATAAAACAAAAGCAATAAAATCAGACACCAAAATGGAATATTTTTATATATATATATATTTTTTGCAATTTTTTTTTTATTTTCCATAATAATTCCCACAATTTGACCAGTGTACACAGTACAATCACTTATCCAACAATCGATCCTATACTCAGATTATGCTCAATCAGGCCTGCTCGGCCGCCACACCCTTCTCATCCTTCTTCTACTTTCCCCACCATCCTTCTCCTCGCTTTCCTACTTCCCCTCCTCTTTCCCACTTCTCACTTCTATCCTTTCTAACCCTCTATTTTCCCCTCCTTCTTCTCCTCCTATCCTTTCTTCTCCCTCCCTTCTTTCCTACCTACCTACCTACTTTCTTCCTTCTTTACTCCTCTTTCCTTAGCCTTTCCCTTCCGGAGTGGTTACCGAGCAGCCCCTACTTTACACCATTCCAACTTGTTTAATTCTACCATTATTCCTGTACAATGGCAATCAATCAATTTATAATCTTACCCTTCCCCCCCCCATTTCCCCCCTCTCCCCCAAGACTTCCCAGAACAGAATACAGGGTATAGTAACTAACAAACATAATCTAAAATATAACATAAAACATATTCCATTTCACACCATCACACTATCAATTCCCTTCTTTCTTAAACTCTAATACATAGCAATTCCTAACTTCACTCAAAAACTAATTGGTATTTTTTAATCTGATACTTATTTTGAATATAATCGATCCACTTTCTCCATTCCAAAATATATTTTTCTTGTGTATAGTCTTTCAAGTAGGCAGAAATTTTTGCCATTTCTGCTAAATTTGATACTTCACTAATCCATTCTCCAATTGTAGGTAAGTCTTCTTTTTTCCAATATTGTGCAATCAATAGTCTTGCAGCAGTTATTAAATTCAAAATCAGTTTTGTCTCTATAACTGCAATCTGGAATTATTCCTAATAAAAAGAACTGTGGAACAAACTTGATCTTCTTTTTCAAAATGTTCTGCATAATCCACCATATTTTAATCCAAAAAGCTTTAACTTGCAAGTCCACCATATATGATAATAAGTAGCATCCTCACAATCACATCTCCAACATTTTGCTTTCACATTTGGATACATACATGACAGTTTTTTCGGATCTAAATGCCATCTATAAAACATTTTATAAAAATTTTCTCTTAAATTTTGTGCTTGCGTAAATTTAACATTCCTCACCCAAATTTTTCCCCATGTTTCTAACATTATAGGTTGTTGAAAATTTTGTGCCCATTTTACCATACAATCTTTAACAATTTCTGAATCAATTTCTACCAATACATTATATAATCTCTTTATATGCTGTTGACCTTGATCTTTTATTTGTTTTACCAAGTTATCATCACTTTGCCTAATACCAATTTTCTGATCTATTTTCCATCTAGATTGCAATTGTCCATACTGGAACCACGTATAATTTCTCCCTTCATCCCTCAATTTCTCCCTAGATTTTAACTGTAATTCCCCTTTTTCCATAATCAAAAACTCTTTGTAAGTGATAATCTCCATTTTTGTAATATATTTATATTCTCTATCATATGTCTGGGGATAGTCCATATTGGTATCTTTCCATCTAACTTATATTGATATTTTTTCCAAACCCTCAATAAACCACTTCTGACCATATTATTCTTAAATACCTTGTCAATTTTCTTGTCATATAATACATATGCATGCCAACCATATAACAAACCATAACCTTCTATATTCAAAACCCTTTCCTCTGTTAAATTAATCCAATCAGAAATTAAAGCTAAAGCAACTGCATCATAGTACAATTTCAAGTTAGGCATTTTTAAACCCCCTCTTTCCCTAACATCTTGCATTATTTTTAACTTTATTCTCGGTTTTTTACCCTTCCATACAAAATTACTAATCCCTTTTTGCCATTCCTGTAAATTTGCATCTTTCTTCAATATTGGAATCATTTGAAACAAAAATAAAAATCTAGGCAAAACATTCATTTTTATAGTTGCCACTCTTCCCAACAATGATAATTGTAACTTCTTCCAATTCTCCATTTCTTTAATTACTTTTCCCCACAATACCTCATAATTAATAAGATATACTCGAGTATAAGCCGAGTTTTCAGCACGTTTTGTGCTGAAAACATCCCTCGGCTTATACTAGTATATACCTTATAGTTTTTTTTCTTCTTCTTTTTCACATTATACCGATGGTGCAAACTTGGCTTTTGCATTAGCGGGAAGCCCTGCCGGTGCAGTGAACGGGCGGGGGAGCCGCCAGCCTTCTCGGCTGAGGGAGGAGGCTTTCCTGACCGGTAGCTGCCTCATTTCCCTCCCTCGGCTTATACCCGAGTCCCCAGTTTACCCCAGTTTTTTGGGGTAAAATTGGGGACCTCGGCTTATACTCGGATCGGCTTATATTCGAGTATATACGGTAACTTTACATTCGATGTTGTAATATATACTCCTAGATATTTGACCTTTTTAACTACTTCATATCCAATTATTCTTTCTAATTCTTCTCTCTGATGTGTATTTATATTTTTAATTATCATTTTTGTCTTCTGTTGATTCATTTTAAACCCAGGTACCTTACTATACTGATCAATTGTCTCCTTTAGATATACAGCTGAATGTATTGGTTGAGATAAAGTAACAACCAGATCATCTGCAAACGCTCTTAATTTATAATCTTGATTTTTAATTCTAATTCCTTTTATTCGATCTAAACCACGTATATTACTCAATAATATTTCCAAAGTTAGAATGAATAATAACGGTGACAAGGGACATCCTTGTCTAGTCCCTTTCTCAATCTTGAAGGATTCTGTTAATCCACCATTTACTATTATTTGAGCTGTTTGCTTTTGATATATAGCCTTAATTGCTTGAATAAAATAATCCCCAAATTGCATTTTTTCTATTACTTTAAACAAAAACTGCCAATCCAATCTATCAAAAGCTTTTTCCGCATCCAAAAAGAAGAGTGCTGCTGAGACCTGGCTGTTTCTTTCCAAATATTCAAGTAAATTTACAATTTGTCTCATATTATATCTCATTTGTCTCCCCTTAATAAATCCTGTTTGATCATTATGTATTAATTGAGTCATCAGTGGCATCAATCTATTCGCTAATATCTTAGCAAATATCTTATAATCAGTATTTAAAAGCGGTATTGGCCTATAATTCTCTGGTTTAACACCATCTCGATCTTCTTTAGGTATTAATGAAATAAAAGCTGTCCTTCATGAGGGAGGAGCTTCTCCTCCCCTTTGTATTCTGTTAAATAACTCCTTAAGTGGTACAATCATCTCATTTTGTAAATTTTTATAATAAGTAGTTGTCAAACCATCTTGCTTTATTCGCTTTAAGCTGCTTAATTGCAAACACTATTTCCTCTGAAGAAATTAATTGATTCAACTCTTCCCTTTGATCTACTGTAATTTCTAAGGTACCGTGGTCCTGTAAATATCTATCTATATCTTTATCATTAATCACATCTCTAGCATATAACTTAGTATAATATTCTAAAAAGGCTTTTTTAATCAAGTTTTGCTGATATACTTCCTTACCTCTATATTCTATTTTATCAATTATATGTCGTTTCTGTTTCTTTCTTAATAAATATGCTAACCATCTTCCAGGTTTATTAGTATTATTAAACAAATTATGCTTTGCATATTGTAAATTAGTTGCCACCTGATCTGCCATTAACATATTAAATTGACCTCTTAATATATTTATTGACTCTTTTATTTTACTATCTCCTGGGTTACATACCAATAACTGCTCCTTCCTTTTAATTTCCTCTTCTAATTCTTTTCGCTTTTTCTGCAATCTATTTCTATATTTATTATTCATATCCAATAAAATTCCCCTCATATAAGCCTTGCTAGTGTCCCAAACTATCTCTATAGGTGTCCCCTTATCCATATTCAAAGAAAAAAATTCCTTCATTTGAGTTTTACATTCATTTACATTTTGTTCATATTTAAACAAATTCTCATTTATCCTCCACGACCTCCTGGCCTCCTAGCTCAATCCAAACCGGGCTATGATCAGACAAAGTTCTAGAACAAATTTTTGTCTTCTTCACTCTGAAGAACATATCATTAGTAATTAAAAATGGAAATTTTGATCAGAAAGAAAAATGGATAAATTCTGAGCTGATGTCAGCGATGGGAATTTATTTAGTGTGTGGGGATGTTACATTAGCCAGGAGACGACAGCGTTAGTACAAAGTAGTTGTTTGGCTGCTGACAATTGCTAGTCCATTCAGTTCTTGATCACAACAGGAAGAATTTGAAGAAAAGAAAATGGAGACATAAAAGTGCTAGGTTGATTAAAGAAGTCTCAGAAGAATTAAAGCATTGAGTCTCACATATTTCAAAGAAACTGAATGATATGAAAGTAGAATAAATCACAAGCCAGAATTTCTTTTTAAAGAAATTTTGCTGGGAAATTCTACAAACGTATATGCTTGCCCTGATAAGAGTATTACAGTCACGTTTTTTTTTTTTAGAATAGAATAGAATAGAATAGAATTTTTTATTGGCCAAGTGTGATTGGACACACAAGGAATTTGTCTTGGTGCATATGCTCTCAGTGTACATAAAAGAAAAGATGCGTTCATCAAGGTACAACATTTACAACACAATTGATGATCAATATATCAATATAAATCATAAGGATTGCCAGCAACAAGTTATAGTCATACAGTCATAAGTGGAAAGAGATTGGCGATGGGAACTATGAAACGATTAATAGTAGTGCAGATTCAGTAAATAGTCTGACAGTGTTGAGGGAATTATTTGTTTAGCAGAGTGATGGCCTTCGGGAAAAAACTTCTTGTGTCTAGTTGTTCTGGTGTGCAGTGCTCTATAGCTGCTTTGAGGGTAGGAGTTGAAACAGTTTATGTCCAGGATGCGAGGGATCTGCAAATATTTTCACGGCCCTCTTCTTGATTCGTGCAGTATACAGGTCCTCAATGGAAGGCAGGTTGGTAGCAATTATTTTTTCTGCAGTTCTAATTATCCTCTGAAGTCTGTGTTTTTCTTGTTGGGTTGCAGAACCGAACCAGACAGTTATAGAGGTGCAAATGACAGACTCAATAATTCCTCTGTAGAATTGGATCAGCAGCTCCTTGGGCAGTTTGAGCTTACTGAGTTGGCGCAGAAAGAACATTCTTTGTTGTCCTTTTTTAATGATGTTTTTGATGTTAGCTGTCCATTTGAGATCTTGCGATATGATAGAACCCAGAAATTTGAAGGTTTCTACTGTTGATACTGTGTTGTCAAGTATTGTGAGAGGTGGAAGTATGGAAGGGTTTTTCCTAAAGTCTACCACCATTTCTACGGTTTTGAGTGTGTTCAGTTCCAGATTGTTTTGGTTGCACCACAAGGCTAGTCGTTCGACCTCTCATCTATATGCGGATTCGTCATTGTCTCGAATGAGACCAATCACTGTTGTGTCATCTGCGAACTTCAGTAGCTTAACTGATGGGTCATTGGAGATGCAGTCATTGGTATACAGAGAGAAGAGAAGTGGGGAGAGCACACAGCCTTGGGGGGGGCCCCAAGGGATACCCAAGACAACTCACTAAAATGTAAAGTTGCAAAACGGAGAAAAGAGAAAATCTTTTGCTAATCCAATTGACTATTACACCAGAAATCAAAAATGAAGCAAAGCAGGTTAAGAACTGGAGTGCAGCAGGAAAAGGGGAAGGACCGAGATTCTGGTTCAGGCATCTGATAAACCTTCATGAAAGGTGGACTATTCCATTTAATGTCATGTTTCAGACTGGAAACTTCGAAGAATGAATGGCAAATGGCAGAACACCTTTAGTAATGAAAACCAGACAAAAGTGTACTTGCAAGCAACTGTGGAATAGTTTTCATTTGCCAAGAATGTTCAGACTGGTAACTTGTGTGCAGTGTTCAAAAATTTTATGTGTTCATTTGAACAAAAGATTTGCTAAAATTTCACAAAGAGCAAAAGACCAATTGTTGGTTGACAAAATTATATTTTAAAACTACAAGTGAAGAAAAACTAACTTACAAGAAGTTAGGAATTAATGTAAAACGATATTTGATCCTCTTCACTTAGTTGCATACAGGAATGCTTGTAAATGTTTGGCATTAGTACATAAAACCAGAATTTTGTAAAAGAAGCTATGAAAAAATCGAAAACAACTTTGATGGTAAATGGGAAATGTAAATTTCAGGTCAGGTATTTTCCAAGGAGATTCATTCTTTTGCTTTTTACTGTCTCAGTCATACCCTTCACTAATATCCTGAATAAAAACAAAACCTGGATATGAACTATCAAAAGAAAGTGGAAAAATAGTGTATCTTTTATACAGGGTTCATTGAAAGTCTATGGAAAATTAAAAACTGAAAATGAACCCTTAATATTGTAAGGATATATAGTGATGATTTCAATATGGAATTTGAATTTAACAAATGTGCAATGCTCCGCATGAAGAAAGGAAAAAAATGATCAAAATGATGCAGTTGCCCATAGAAGAAGGCTACACATATCTAGGAATACTTGGATCAGAAAACAACTTGCACAGTGAAATTAAAAACACTTAGAATATTTAAAAAGTTCTACACTGGAAGTTAAATGCTGGAAATACAATTACTGTACAACCTTGAATAATGGGTGTACCAGTCCTGTAATAAGATATACTGCTGACGGAGAAAACTGGATACAGCTTGAATCAAACAATTTAAATCAGAAAACCCAAAACTGATGCTAGTGCGTCATACACAGAATCCATGGTGAAGTTTATTGACTACATGTAGCATGAAATATTGGAGGTCCTGGTTTACTGACAGTAAAACAATTGAAGAAAAAAACATGGAGGAAATAATGGCCAATGAAGTGGGCAGGACCAGGAATTGATAATGGTTGCAAGCTGGCACTTTCAAGAAGGAAACAAAGGTTCTTTTTTGCAGCTGAAAACAAGCATTGAAACAAACACGATGCAAGCAAGGATTCAACATGTATCAAAGGGCAATGCAACGTTTATAAGGAAAGTTGAATGAAACCCTGGATGGCGTGGCTAGTGAATGCAAGAAATTGCTCAGAGTAACCCCAGGTGTTTGGCTCAGGAGATGAGCCTCACTACTCTGGGTGGTTCATAGTTCAGTGTTTATCCTATGGTGGGGGGGGGGCAGGGGGTGTTATGCCAGGGGGAAGTTTGTCTTTAATCTTGTAAACTACTTGTGAAGTAGTTTGTCTGTAATCTTGTAAATCTTGTGAATCACTTGTGTGAGGGTGAATCAATTAAATCAACCAACCTACCAACCACTATGATCCCTTGAAATCTATACAAAAACTCTCAATTCCCAACTTTCCCAAATGTATGAACACAACTTTGAAAAAATTATTGCAAATGAAGATGTTAATATTTTAGGGGACTTTGGCATACAAATTGCTGGGAGTTCCATTTAGGTGCCAGGAAGGGCATCTGGCCAGTAAATGCGGAGCTTTATTTGAGATAAATACAAAATGTAGAGATCTAGGGATCAAATGGGTGGATGATGAAAAAGATCTTACTAAGTCATTCTTATAGTTAATGGAGCATTAGGCAGAATAACAACTACATTTTTACAATAACTATTTTGGCTATATCAACTGTGCATTTGCAAAAAAAACCACCTTGCTGGACCCATGTTACTTGGATAATTCCTAGACTGGAATTTGTATTTTCCAAAAATTTCAGAAACGTAATTATTTTTATCCTTTGTAGTGTTGAATAAAAGCTTCATCACCATCACAGTAGCAGTTATTGTTATTACTTAATAGTAATAACAATATTATTGGGGTTACTGCCCATCCCCGCCCCTTTCATTTGCACGCTCATCCTTTCATCTCTCTTATCCTTTTAATTTACACACATCCAAACAGAAATGGAGAGAAAAGTTGACTCTCTATCTAGAGGATCATCAGCAAGTTCACAATATAAAAATACATAAATGCAAAATGAGTAATAAATATCACTGCAACTGAATCCTGAAAGCCTCTGGGCCTCTGGTGGCTCAACGGACTAAGACAGTCTGTTATTAACACAGCTGCTTGCAATTACTGCAGGTTCAAGTCCCACCAGGCCCAAGGTTGACAGCCTTCCATCCTTTATAAGGTAGGTAAAATGAGGACCCAGATTGTTGGGGGGGCAATAAGTTGACTTTGTATATAATATACAAATGGATGAAGACTATTGTAGCAGCTATAGAGCACTGCACACCAGAACAACTAGACACAAAACAGTTTTTTCGAAGGCCATCACTCTGCTAAACAAATAATTCCCTCAACACTGTCAGACTATTTACTGAATCTGCACTACTATTAATCGTTTCATAGTTCCCATCACCAATCTCTTTCCACTTATGACTGTATGACTATAACTTGTTGCTGGCAATCCTTATGATTTATATTGATATATTGATCATCAATTGTGTTGTAAATGTTGTACCTTGATGAACGTATCTTTTCTTTTATGTACACTGAGAGCATATGCACCAAGACAAATTCCTTGTGTGTCCAATCACACTTGGCCAATAAAATTCTATTCTATTCTATTCTATAAAGTAAGCTGCCCTGAGTCTTCGGAGAAGGGCGAGATATAAATTCCAAAAAAAAAAAAAAAAAAAGCTATAGGATCTCCTGCTCGAGCAGGGGGTTAGACTAGAAGACCTCCAAGGCAGTGGTGAAATCCAAATTTTTTTTACTACCACTTCTGTGGGTGTGGCTTGGTGAGTGTGGCAGGGGAAGGATACTGCAAAATCTCCATTCCCACCCCACTTTGGGGCCAGCCAGAGGTGGTATTTGCTGGTTCTCCGAACTGCTCAAAATTTCCGCTACCAGTTCTCCAGAACCTGTCAGAACCTGCTGGATTTCACCCCTGCTCCAAGGTCCCTGCCCATTCTGTTATTCTATGTGCGGTTTTAAAATTATGTTAAACAATAAAATATCCTTGGAGTCAAGCTTAGCTCCGGATGACATCTATGCAACAAAATAGTCCTGCTTTGCTGATGCTTTTTTCTAGGATGCTTTGGGATTATTTCTCCATATATTTTACCTTCCGGAATATAGTTATTTCTTTATTATGTGTCCTTGTATGCTGCCTCAGTGGTTATGCCAGTTTCCTCACCAACGATCGCTGAAATTGTGGAACTAAAGTGAATGCATCTGGGTGTTACCAGCATGTTCTATTGCTGGGTTTTCCTTATCTTGGCTGTTAAGTTCGGGAAGTAACGAGGCTGGAGACCAGGGTAGTGACAACAGCTCTTTAATATATGGTGAACCCAGCAACCAGGCTGGGGAAAAACCTCTCCTTATATACAGTTCTACCGGCGGCTTTAACCAATCAGCAACGTGCTTGTTTCCCGCCAAAACCATTTAAAGATACATTACACTCCTTCCCCCCAGAAAACACTTTACCCATATTTACATGATATTTACATATTATTTTTCAACGTAATCACGCAAATAGACTGGGCGTCTCCTGACTCTTTCGGACTCGTAGTACATTCCTGGGAGTGGGTCGAGCTGACCGGAGGGGCTGTTTGCTCCTCTCAGCTCTTCTCTAGGCCATCCGGCCCTGGATTATTAGCAGAGTCGTCCCTGCTGTTTTCTACTGGAACCTGTGGGCGGCTGGACCTCCGAATTTCAGCTAAGTCCTCGAGTTCTCCGGGTTTGAGTCAGCTGTGGAATCAAACATTGTGTAGTCAGGGCCCGTTTCTATTGATTCAGATTGTTCAGCTATGCGTCGTATTTGGTCTATGTGGCGCCTCCATACCGGCCGCCCTTTAACTCCACCAAGTATGATTTTGGACCTGTTCTGTTTAGGATTTGTCCTGCTATCCAGGTTGGGCCTTCACCATAGTTGTGTGCCCACACCGTCGCCTATGTCCATTTCTCTTGTTTTTCCTATTTCCCTTGTAACCCTCCGCGATAGTTTGATGTAGACGGTCTAGGGGCACCTGAGCCGCCCATTAACAATTCGGCTGGGCTTCTGCCGGTTGTGACACAGGGGGTTCTGTGTTGGACTGCCAGGAAAATATCTATTTTTGTTTGCCAGTCGCCTGGCTTAAGTCTGGACAATGCCTCTTTAGCGCTCCGGACGGAATGCTCTGCAAGGCCATTCGTCGCAGGGTGGAAAGGCGCCGAGAGGGCATGTCGGATGCCTCCTCTGCCAAGTATTCTTCAAATTGGGTTGCCGTGAATTGTGGACGTTATCGGACACTAGCGTGTCGGGCAACCCATGGGTTACAAATAGGTGCCTTAGGACTGAGATCACGGCCTCGGCTGTCATGGATCTCATGAGAATGATTTCCAGCCATTTGGAATAGGCGTCTACTACGACTAGGAAGGTTTGGCCGTGGAAGGGCCGGCAAAATCAATGTGTATTCTAGACCAGGGCCCTGGGGTTTCTCCCATTCCCGAACCGGGGCCGTTAGTAGCGGTCTGACTCTGGCAGGCCTGGCATTTCCCTACCCTTTCAGCAATTTCTGAGTCCATTAAGGGCCACACACATAGCTTCTCGCTAAACCCTTCATCCTAACGATCCCTGGGTGACCTCGTGGAGGAGGTCCAACACCCTTTTCCTCAATTTTTCTGGGATCACCACTCTATCCCCCATAGCAGGCACCCCTTGAGCCGAAGTTCCCCACGTTTTTTACAAATTCCTTAAACGCCGCCCGGCGCAGCGGGCCACCCTCTTTGTACCCAACTGAGTACAGTTCTCAAGGTAATGTCCCGGTATGATGCCCGAGCCACCTCCTTAGACGTGACTGGGCCAAAGTCCAGAGAGTCAATTAACAGTACGGGCGTCCCGAGTGGGGTCTCGATCGCCCTGGTAGTGGGCATCTGCTTAATGCGTCCGCATGCCCCAACTCTTTCCGGCCGATGCTGCAGTTTGTAGGAATAGGCGGCTAAGAAGATAGTCCATCGGGTCAATCGTGGCGAAAGTGCCACAGGCGTTGGGGTCGCCAGCCAGTATCCCTAACAGTGGTCTATGGTCTGTCACAATTTCAAAGTCTCTACCAAAACGTATTCGTGAAACTTTTTACCCTGACACAATAGCTAGAGCTTCCTTATCCAACTGGCTATAGTTCCTCTCTGTCGAGGACATCGTTCTGGAGTAGAAGGCTATTGGGGCTTCTGTGCCATTTGGAAACCTGTGGCTGAGCACAGCCCCCACCCCGTAAGGGGAAGCATCGCAGACTAATACCAATGGCAATGAGCTATGATACTGGACCAGTAAGCTATCGCTCGAGAGTAGGTTTTTTACCGCTTCGAAAGCCTTAGCTTCCGACTTTCCCCAAGACCAAGCAGTATTCTTTCCCAGTAGCTTATGTAGCGGCTCGGCAACGGTTGCCTTATTTTTTAAAAAGACCGTAAAAATTCACTAGACCCAGGAATGCCTGTAGCTCTGTTTTGTTTTTGGGCGCTGGAGCCTTTCTATTGCCTTGACCTTGCTTTCAGTGGGTGAATTCTCCTTGTCTATTCTGTAGCCCAAGAACTCTACGGATTCTACCCTATCTGGCATTTGTCCACTTTAACCTTTAGACGGGCTGACCGGAAAATGCCCAGAACTTTTCTCAAACGCCCCCCCAATTCTTCTAAATTTTCGGCTGATACCAATACATCATTGAAATAGGGGACTACCCCCGGGAGCCCTTGCAGAAGTCGCCCATTAAATTTTGAATAGACCAGGTGCCACACTCACCCCAAACTGTAACCGGGTACACTTGAAAGCACCTCTGTGAGTCACAATCGTCTGGGCTGCTGTGTTGGCGTCACGGCAGTTGTTGATAGGCTTGGGCCAAATCTAATTTGGCAAAACGTGCCCTTGCCCCAGCGAGTGCAGCAAGTGTTGCACCACGGACCGGTAAGCGCTTTTGCAAGGCTTTGTTTAACGTCGCCTTGTAGTCAGCGCAGATTCTAACTGACCCATCTGGTTTCACTGGGTGACGATTGGCGTCTCCCACTTTGCATGATCGACTGGCACCAGAATCCCTGACTGATGAGCTTGTCTATCTCCTTGTCAATCTTGGTTTAAGGGCAAAAGGGACTCTCCTTGCCTTTAACCTAATGGGGCTACCTGGGGTCTAAATTGAAGGAAATAGGGGTCCCTTGTACTTGCCCAGGCAGTCCTTGAAGACATCTTGAACTCGCTCATGAGTGTGTCTTTAGGTTAAAGTCACTTCTGTAGATGCTAGTCACTCCCATGCCCAATGCACGGAACCAGTCTAGTCCCAACAGACTTGGCAGGGTCCCTTCACTATCGTGATGGGCAGGGTCTTCTTGTGTGGTCCGTACTCGACGCGGACGGAGGTGGTCCTCGAACAGGGATGCGATTCCCTTGGTAGTCGTGAACTCTTAGCCGCTGTGTTTGCAGTTTGCGTTTGGCGATTCTCGCAAAGCTTCAAAAGTGTCCCAGGACATGATTGTGATCGCTGACCCTGTGTCCACTTCTAGTCGGCACGGCACTCCTTGATTTTCGGTTTAGTGAAGATTTTCTTCTCGACGGGTTGCTGCACGGCCTATGATCACGGTCGCTCGATTTGAGTTCGCGCTTTTGTTTGACCAATCACGGTCGCCTTGCCGATCCCGCTCTGATTGGTTGGTTTGAATTTTCGGGAAGGTTGGGGTGCTCGACAGACTTGAGCCAGGTGCCCTTCTTCTCGCACCGCCGACATGTAGCGCCCTTGAACTTGCATTGTTGACGCTGGTGTTGCCCTCCGCAACTTCCGCATTCATCCCGGTCTTCTTTGCCCCTTCTCTCGGTGAGGCAAACTCCTTCCTCATCCTCGCCGCTCTGATTCGGTCTGGATTTCTTCATTGTGGACCGGGTTGATGCTGGCCGTTGGCGAGAGTGGCTTTTGCAGGGTTTCCGCCACTTGGGTGGACATCTCATGAGCTCTGGCTTTGTCCAGAGCGTTTGCCAGCATTAGATTGCTTTTTGATAGCAGCCGCCTCCGCAAACGAATGTCTCTGACCCCACGGATGAGTTGCTCTAACAGCTCCTCATCCAAGTCTCGGTAACCACAGTCCTTGGAGGCTTTTCGCAGGGCGGCCATGTAATCGCTGATGGATTCACCCTCTTGCTGTCTGCGCTCCCCAAATTCAAAACGCCGTACGTATTTGGACGGTGTTGGCGCGAAATGGTTCTTCAGTAGATTTTGCAGAGTTTGCCACGATACCGATTGTACCGGCGTTGGCTCTGCCAGGGCTTCCGCAATGTCGATGACCTCGGGACCGCAGTGGCTCAGGAAATATGCCCTTTTGTGGTTGTCTGGAACTCCTTGCAGTTCGTTTGCTTCTAGGAAGCTCAAACGGGTCATGTCGTTCCCCATTTCTCCCTGGCTGGGTCAAACGGTGCGGGCGGTGTAGCTGGCCATCTCCGCTTCTGCCCTGAGTTTGCTGGGTTCGTTCGTATGCTTCAGCCTGCTTCCTGGTGCTCTTAGCCTCGAATCCCATCCTCGCCGCCAGTGTTAAGTTCGAAGTAACGAGGCTGGAGACCAGGGTAGTGACAACAGCTCTTTAATATATGGTGAACCCAGCAACCAGGCTGGGGAAAACCTCTCCTTATATATACAGTTCTACCGGCGGCTTTAACCAATCAGCAACGTGCTTGTTTCCCGCCAAAACCATTTAAAGATACATTACATTGGCAACCTTGAATATGGGACCTTCAGCTCCCAGAATTCCTCAGTTGGTGTGGCCATTGCTAAGAATTCTGGGAGGAAGTCCACAAAAGAGGCATGGGTGCCCGACGGCTTGCAGGCTGGATGCGGTCCACAGCTGCTCCAGAAGATACACTTGTAGAATTTGTCATCATACAGATTGTTGGCAGTGTGATTTGTGGAAAAAAGTATAACAAAACTATAGCTTAAAGTATCTTTTCTATTTTGCCTTAATTCCCAAAGAATCCCGATGAGAACGGCTGGGTTCAGACAACATACAGCAACTGTGGGTTAACAAAGTCAATTTTCGGTTTGATATTATCATCAGCGCCAATCCAACTGCTCCTTAGTTTGCAGGGCACTGTGAGCACTTATACTTTGGAGAACAAATTGTAATTCAATTTGTAATAAATTTGTAATAAAACATAAGCATGAATCTTAATGACAATCTGAAAGGTGTCCATTTGGTCATTAATTTTACAAATACAAGTTTTAATAGGCTTTTCTGTCTGTTCCCAGTTCTTAGCACACTGCAGCAGTGCGTACTTTGAGTTGCGAAAGCTCAGAGCTCTGTTATTATTCAACCAGTTGAATCATTTCCTGTTTTCTGCAGGTTTGGAAGAATTCTCTGAGGCAGGCTGAAAATATTTGTGGTGCCTCACGAATGTGCTGGCCTGAAGGCCTGGGAAATATCCTGGTTTGTTACACTTGCCAGGGAAGACAAGCCAGCTGTACATGCTTGTGACAGTGTGCAGCGTTAGATTGCTTTTTGATAGCAGCCGCCCGCAAACGGATGTCTCTGACCCCACGGATGAGTTGCTCTAACAGCTCCTCATCCAAGTCTCGTACCCACAGTCCTTGGAGGCTTTTCAGGGCGCCATGTAATCGCTGATGGATTCGCCTCTGCTGTCTGCGCTCCAAATTCAAAACGCCGTACATATTTGGACGGTGTTGGCGCAAATGGTTCTTCAATAGATTTTGCAGAGTTTGCCAATACCGATTGTACCGGGCGTTGGCTCTGCCAGGGCTTCCGCAATGTCGATGACCTCGGACCGCAGTGGCTCAGGAAATAAGCCCTTTATGGTTGTCTGGAACTCCTTGCAGTTCGTTGCTTAGGAAGCTTTCAAACGGGTCATGTACCCCATTTCTCCCTGGCTGGGTCAAATGGCGGGCGTGTAGCTGGCCATCTCCGCGTTTCTGCCCTGAGTTTGCTGGGTTCGGTTCTCCGTGCGTTCAGCTCGTTCCTGGTGCTCTTAGCCTCGGAATCCCATCCTCGTCGCCAGTGTTAAGTTCGGAAAGTAACGAGGCTGGAGACCAGGGTAGTGACAACAGCTCTTTAATATATGGTGAACCCAGCAACCAGGCTGGGGAAAAACCTCTCCTTATATACAGTTCTACCGGCGGCTTTAACCAATCAGCAACGTGCTTGTTTCCCGCCAAAACCATTTAAAGATACATTACATTGGCAACCTTGAATATGGGACCTTCAGCTCCCAGAATTCCTCAGTTGGTGTGGCCATTGCTAAGAATTCTGGGAGGAAGTCCACAAAAGAGGCATGGGTGCCCGACGGCTTGCAGGCTGGATGCGGTCCACAGCTGCTCCAGAAGATACACTTGTAGAATTTGTCATCATACAGATTGTTGGCAGTGTGATTTGTGGAAAAAAGTATAACAAAACTATAGCTTAAAGTATCTTTTCTATTTTGCCTTAATTCCCAAAGAATCCCGATGAGAAGGGCTGGGTTCAGACAACATACAGCAACTGTGGGTTAACAAAGTCAATTTTCGGTTTGATATTATCATCAGCGCCAATCCAACTGCTCCTTAGTTTGCAGGGCACTGTGAGCACTTATACATTGGAGAACAAATTGTAATTCAATTTGTAATAAATTTGTAATAAAACATAAGCATGAATCTTAATGACAATCTGAAAGGTGTCCATTTGGTCATTAATTTTACAAATACAAGTTTTAATAGGCTTTTCTGTCTGTTCCCAGTTCTTAGCACACTGCAGCAGTGCGTACTTTGAGTTGCGAAAGCTCAGAGCTCTGTTATTATTCAACCAGTTGAATCATTTCCTGTTTTCTGCAGGTTTGGAAGAATTCTCTGAGGCAGGCTGAAAATATTTGTGGTGCCTCACGAATGTGCTGGCCTGAAGGCCTGGGAAATATCCTGGTTTGTTACACTTGCCAGGGAAGACAAGCCAGCTGTACATGCTTGTGACAGTGTGCAGCGTCACATTGTGTGATAGAAGTTACAAAAGACAATTGAACTTGCTGACTTGATTGCTGTAGAGGAGAGGGAACTGCCTTGCACAGATTATCTAACCTTGGGTTTATAAAGCTGCCTTCTCTTGCTCAAAGCCTCTTTATGTTCTGCAGGGGCAAGAAACAGTGGGTTCCCCAAGGAAGCTGTCCATGAGACTAGCTCGATCTAGGAGCTTCACAATAGCTGTAGCCTCTGCTCTTCAACCCTCAGTCAAACTTGTTGCAGGACACGCAGTCCCACTAATCTGAAAGTTGTCTCTTTCTCCAGGGAGTGTCTCACATTCGTTTAGCCTTTGCACCAGGAAAAAGTGTGCAAGGCTACTCAGTATTGTGAGCTCTTAAATCAGCAGCAGGTGAGGCCTCTCCTCTGCAGCTAATCGGTGCTCTCTGTTCCCTGGCCTCCAGGGAGTGAGTGTGTGATGCATAGCTCCCCTTTCATCTCCCTTTCTCTCCCTCTGAAATGCTGTGTGGGAAAGGCCGTGAGAGCTGGGATGGAGAGATGCGGCAAGGGAAGAGTCTGATAAGAGAAGGCAGAGCCCGCAGCTGGAGAGTGGATGGGGCAAGGGACCCTCCCTTGTTTCTCTGGTTGTAAGAAGACAGTGGGAGAATTGTACTTTCAGATTTGCAAGATTCTGCCAATGTAGCTTTACAATAAAGTAGAATTACTTCACCTGGTTGTTTTTCCCATCTAGTCTGGCATTCTAAAAATGGGCCAGTGCAACATGCCTTACTCAGGCTGCATGTACTTGGGGGACCACTAGATGGCAGCAAACAGAGAAAACTGCCTCTTCTGCCATCTCACAGCCACCTGATATGCTTACATAAGGCAGCGGAGTGCAATGTGCTAAAGTCAATGCAGGAAGACTCTGTTTGGAGGGGGGGGGCAGAGGTGTTAGTCAGCTGACACCCTTCAGGAGTTACCACAACCACATCCAACTGACCCAATTAAATATGCTATGATATCGGGCTGTACAAGAATTCTGCAGAAGCAGCATTTCTGGAAAAACTATTAGGGAAAAATTGTCAAGTTGGATTCATATCTTGAGCTTATCTGTAATAAGATATACTGCTGACGGAGAAAACTGGTTACAGCTTGAATCAAACAATTTAAATCAGAAAACCCAAAACTGATGCTAGTGCGTCATACACAGAATCCATGGTGAAGTTTATTGACTACATGTAGCATGAAATATTGGAGGTCCTGGTTTACTGACAGTAAAACAATTGAAGAAAAAAACATGGAGGAAATAATGGCCAATGAAGTGGGCAGGACCAGGAATTGATAATGGTTGCAAGCTGGCACTTTCAAGAAGGAAACAAAGGTTCTTTTTTGCAGCTGAAAACAAGCATTGAAACAAACACGATGCAAGCAAGGATTCAACATGTATCAAAGGGCAATGCAACGTTTATAAGGAAAGTTGAATGAAACCCTGGATGGCGTGGCTAGTGAATGCAAGAAATTGCTCAGAGTAACCCCAGGTGTTTGGCTCAGGAGATGAGCCTCACTACTCTGGGTGGTTCATAGTTCAGTGTTTATCCTATGGTGGGGGGCAGGGGTGTTATGCCAGGGGGAAGTTTGTCTTTAATCTTGTAAACTACTTGTGAAGTAGTTTGTCTGTAATCTTGTAAATCTTGTGAATCACTTGTGTGAGGGTGAATCAATTAAATCAACCAACCTACCAACCACTATGATCCCTTGAAATCTATACAAAAACTCTCAATTCCCAACTTTCCCAAATGTATGAACACAACTTTGAAAAAATTATTGCAAATGAAGATGTTAACATTTTAGGGGACTTTGGCATACAAATTGCTGGGAGTTCCATTTAGGTGCCAGGAAGGGCATCTGGCCAGTAAATGCGGAGCTTTATTTGAGATAAATACAAAATGTAGAGATCTAGGGATCAAATGGGTGGATGATGAAAAAGATCTTACTAAGTCATTCTTATAGTTAATGGAGCATTAGGCAGAATAACAACTACATTTTTACAATAACTATTTTGGCTATATCAACTGTGCATTTGCAAAAAAAACCACCTTGCTGGACCCATGTTACTTGGATAATTCCTAGACTGGAATTTGTATTTTCCAAAAATTTCAGAAACGTAATTATTTTTATCCTTTGTAGTGTTGAATAAAAGCTTCATCACCATCACAGTAGCAGTTATTGTTATTACTTAATAGTAATAACAATATTATTGGGGTTACTGCCCATCCCCGCCCCTTTCATTTGCACGCTCATCCTTTCATCTCTCTTATCCTTTTAATTTACACACATCCAAACAGAAATGGAGAGAAAAGTTGACTCTCTATCTAGAGGATCATCAGCAAGTTCACAATATAAAAATACATAAATGCAAAATGAGTAATAAATATCACTGCAACTGAATCCTGAAAGCCTCTGGGCCTCTGGTGGCTCAACGGACTAAGACAGTCTGTTATTAACACAGCTGCTTGCAATTACTGCAGGTTCAAGTTCCACCAGGCCCAAGGTTGACTCAGCCTTCCATCCTTTATAAGGTAGGTAAAATGAGGACCCAGATTGTTGGGGGGGCAATAAATTGACTTTGTATATAATATACAAATGGATGAAGACTATTGCTTAACGCTATAGAGCACTGCACACCAGAACAACTAGACACAAAAACAGTTTTTTCCCGAAGGCCATCACTCTGCTAAACAAATAATTCCCTCAACACTGTCAGACTATTTACTGAATCTGCACTACTATTAATCGTTTCATAGTTCCCATCACCAATCTCTTTCCACTTATGACTGTATGACTATAACTTGTTGCTGGCAATCCTTATGATTTATATTGATATATTGATCATCAATTGTGTTGTAAATGTTGTACCTTGATGAACGTATCTTTTCTTTTATGTACACTGAGAGCATATGCACCAAGACAAATTCCTTGTGTGTCCAATCACACTTGGCCAATAAAATTCTATTCTATTCTATTCTATAAAGTAAGCTGCCCTGAGTCTTCGGAGAAGGGCGAGATATAAATTCCAAAAAAAAAAAAAAACCGCTATAGGATCTCCTGCTCGAGCAGGGGGTTAGACTAGAAGACCTCCAAGGCAGTGGTGAAATCCAAATTTTTTTTACTACCACTTCTGTGGGTGTGGCTTGGTGAGTGTGGCAGGGGAAGGATACTGCAAAATCTCCATTCCCACCCCACTTTGGGGCCAGCCAGAGGTGGTATTTGCTGGTTCTCCGAACTGCTCAAAATTTCAAAAGCATTACAAGGCTGATTGGTGGATAAGGTCCCTTCCTATGTATTCAGTGATTTTCTGAACGTCAAGACATTTCCAAACTATTCTGCCACTTGCAAAAACATCTTAATATTTTTCTTCATATAAAGATTCTCAGCCCTTCCCTTGTAATTCAGACTTGACTAACTTCATGCTTTGGATAGTCTTCTTTCATGGTGAGAAAATGGGGATGAACAGAATTGGAATGAGATGCAGCCTCCTAGGACATCTGGTTTACTGACAGTAAAACAATTGAAGAAAAAACATGGAGGAAATAATGGCCAATGAAGTGGGCAGGACCAGGAATTGATAATGGTTGCAAGCTGGCACTTTCAAGAAGGAAACAAAGGTTCTTTTTTGCAGCTGAAAACAAGCATTGAAACAAACACGATGCAAGCAAGGATTCAACATGTATCAAAGGGCAATGCAACGTTTATAAGGAAAGTTGAATGAAACCCTGGATGGCGTGGCTAGTGAATGCAAGAAATTGCTCAGAGTAACCCCAGGTGTTTGGCTCAGGAGATGAGCCTCACTACTCTGGGTGGTTCATAGTTCAGTGTTTATCCTATGGTGGGGGGCAGGGGTGTTATGCCAGGGGAAGTTTGTCTTTAATCTTGTAAACTACTTGTGAAGTAGTTTGTCTGTAATCTTGTAAATCTTGTGAATCACTTGTGTGAGGGTGAATCAATTAAATCAACCAACCTACCAACCACTATGATCCCTTGAAATCTATACAAAAACTCTCAATTCCCAACTTTCCCAAATGTATGAACACAACTTTGAAAAAATTATTGCAAATGAAGATGTTAATATTTTAGGGGACTTTGGCATACAAATTGCTGGGAGTTCCATTTAGGTGCCAGGAAGGGCATCTGGCCAGTAAATGCGGAGCTTTATTTGAGATAAATACAAAATGTAGAGATCTAGGGATCAAATGGGTGGATGATGAAAAAGATCTTACTAAGTCATTCTTATAGTTAATGGAGCATTAGGCAGAATAACAACTACATTTTTACAATAACTATTTTGGCTATATCAACTGTGCATTTGCAAAAAAAACCACCTTGCTGGACCCATGTTACTTGGATAATTCCTAGACTGGAATTTGTATTTTCCAAAAATTTCAGAAACGTAATTATTTTTATCCTTTGTAGTGTTGAATAAAAGCTTCATCACCATCACAGTAGCAGTTATTGTTATTACTTAATAGTAATAACAATATTATTGGGGTTACTGCCCATCCCCGCCCCTTTCATTTGCACGCTCATCCTTTCATCTCTCTTATCCTTTTAATTTACACACATCCAAACAGAAATGGAGAAAAGTTGACTCTCTATCTAGAGGATCATCAGCAAGTTCACAATATAAAAATACATAAATGCAAAATGAGTAATAAATATCACTGCAACTGAATCCTGAAAGCCTCTGGGCCTCTGGTGGCTCAACGGACTAAGACAGTCTGTTATTAACACAGCTGCTTGCAATTACTGCAGGTTCAAGTTCCACCAGGCCCAAGGTTGACTCAGCCTTCCATCCTTTATAAGGTAGGTAAAATGAGGACCCAGATTGTTGGGGGGGCAATAAATTGACTTTGTATATAATATACAAATGGATGAAGACTATTGCTTAACGCTATAGAGCACTGCACACCAGAACAACTAGACACAAAAACAGTTTTTTCCCGAAGGCCATCACTCTGCTAAACAAATAATTCCCTCAACACTGTCAGACTATTTACTGAATCTGCACTACTATTAATCGTTTCATAGTTCCCATCACCAATCTCTTTCCACTTATGACTGTATGACTATAACTTGTTGCTGGCAATCCTTATGATTTATATTGATATATTGATCATCAATTGTGTTGTAAATGTTGTACCTTGATGAACGTATCTTTTCTTTTATGTACACTGAGAGCATATGCACCAAGACAAATTCCTTGTGTGTCCAATCACACTTGGCCAATAAAATTCTATTCTATTCTATTCTATAAAGTAAGCTGCCCTGAGTCTTCGGAGAAGGGCGAGATATAAATTCCAAAAAAAAAAAAAAACCGCTATAGGATCTCCTGCTCGAGCAGGGGGTTAGACTAGAAGACCTCCAAGGCAGTGGTGAAATCCAAATTTTTTTTACTACCACTTCTGTGGGTGTGGCTTCGTGAGTGTGGCAGGGAAGGATACTGCAAAAAGGGTGATGATACAGGTGAGGTGGTTGAGGTAGAAGAGGGAGGATTCTTAGTGTTGAACTGTGGCTTACAAAGCATGAGTGCAGCTAAAGGAAGCTCCCTTGGGCCCTTTGCATCTTCTGGAGGTTCAACACACACACACACACACCTTTATCCCAAAGGTGCTTTTTCAAGAGGCAACTGGACTTCCTGGGGGTTTTTTTGAAGACGTTTCACTTCTCATCCAAGAAACTTCTTCAGCTCTGTCTCTTGAAAAAGCACCTTTGGGACCTGGATGACCGAGAATCTCACACCCCTTTACTTTTGCATTTGTTGTTTGCTTTGGACAAAGGGAAATGCATCTTTGGAAGAAAAAAGAAGGGAGAGAAGTTTCTCTCCCCACCTTGGCTTCTGGCCCCACCCATTGCTTTCCCCCCCCCCCCCCCGCGCGGCCTAGTATGCAAGTATCTCCCAGTACAGTAGTTGTCCAAGAGAGGAAGAAGATGAGCCCAGTGAGCTGAATGGCCAAGGACCAAACGCCAAAAGTGATTTTTTTTAATTTTTTTTAATTTTGTCACAACAGTATACATAAACATTGTCATAGTAAAAAAAGAAAAACATATCATAATATATATATATATATATATATATCTTTATATATATAAAGACCTATATATATAGGTCTTTGGTTTCGAGTCTCGTAAATTGAGTCTTGTGACGTCTGACGAAGTCTCATTCGTCATCTTCAGCCAGCACGTGCTTGGAGCATTGTGATCGCAGCTGTTTCTTCCTTTTAACTATTAGTGGGGTTTGAACTGATTGGGTGGGAGCTTGGCTGCTGTGCTCTGATTGGATGGGGTTTTCTGTTCTCTGATTGGCTGGGGTGTGTCCTGTGTTGGTGGGGGCTTGGTTTGGCCTCAGTCTAGCAGCACAGACCAGACTGAGCACAACCAAGCCCCCAACAACACAGGACACACCCCAGCCAATCAGAGCACAGAAAAACCCCATCCAATCAGAGCACAGCCAAGCTCCCACCCAATCAGTTCAAACCCCACTAGCAGTTAAAAGGAAGAAACAGCTGCGATCACACATTGCTCCCAGAAGCACGGTTGAAGCCTGAAGATGACGAATGAGACTTCGCCGAAACGCTACCAAGACATCTCCAACATGGAGAACCCAACAACCAAAGACCTATATACAAACACCCGTGAAAACCTCAGAAAACAAATTATATATATATATATATATATATATATATATATATATATATATATATATATATATATATATAGAGTCTTTGGTTATTCGGGTTTTCCCGCGAAAATTGAAGTGTCTTGGCGACGTTCATGAAATCTCATTCGTCATCTTCAGGCTTCAGCTTGCGGCATCGCGAACGTCAAACGCCGCCAAGACACTTCAATTTTACTGTGGACACTTCCAATTTTACGCTGAGAAAACCGAATAACCAAAGACCTATATACAAACACCCGTGAAAACCTCAGAAAACATATATATATATATATAACCAAAGACCTATATATATATATATATATATATATATATATATATATATATATATATATATATATATATATATAGGTCTTTGGTTATTCGGGTTTTCTCCGTAAAAATTTGAAGTGTCTTGGCGACGTTTCGACGAAGTCTCATTCGTCATCTTCAGGCTTCAGCTTCGTGCTTCTGGGAGCAATGTGTGATTGCAGCTGTTTCTTCCTTTTTAACTGCTGGTGGGGGTTTGAACTGATTGGGTGGGAGCTTGGCTGTGCTCTGATTGGATGGGGTTTTTTTGTGCTCTGATTGGCTGGGGGTGTGTCCTGTGTTGGTGGGGGCTTGGTTGTGCTCAAATTAGTCTGAGTTGCAGGGGGATTTGAGCTGGTGAGCTGCATTGCTGTTGTTTGGCTTCGTGTTTGTGGTCGTGCTACATCTTCATAGTGGGTGTCTGTCTGCTGTATGTATGGATTGGAGGGGTTTGAAATGGCTAATGTTGCAGCTGCGGTCTGGCTTCTGGTCCTTGGTCGTGCTTTCTGATCAGTGTGGGTTTGGGTCTGCTTTCTGGGTGGATGTGTGGTGGTGACATCCTGTGTGGACCTCGTGAGTGTGGGTCTATATTTTATTTATATTTATATTTATTTGATTTTTATACCGCCCTTCTCCCGAAGGACTCAGGGCGGTGTACAGGCAGAATAAAACCAACAAAGAACAATATACAATATACAAAATTAAAATCAGTTAAAAACTTATTAAATGAGCCTGAAAAATTTAAGAAATTTACCATAAAACCAATAACCCCATTAAAATTGCTAAAAATTTAAGTTTAAAATTTCATTCAAGCCAGCCCCGCGCGAATAAAAAGATATGTTTTCAGTTCGCGACGGAATGTCCGAAGGTCAGATATCTGGCGTAAGCCCGGGGAGTTCGTCCAGGTGTGGGGCCCCACAGAGAAGGCCCGTCCCTGGGGCCACCAGCCGACATTGTTTGGCGGATGGCACCTGAGGAGTCCTCTCTGTGAGGCGTGACGGGTGGTGGGAGGCATGTGGTAGCAGTGCGTCCGTAAGTACCCAGGTCCTAAGCCATGGAGCGCCTTGAGTCGTGATAACACCTAGTGCACCCGAGAGGCCACAGGTAGCCAGTGCAGCTGCAGGAGAGAGGTGTTACATGGGAGCCGTGCAGCTCCTCTATCACCGCGCTGCCGCGTCTGACTAACTGAAGCCTCCGGACGCACTTCAAGGGAGCCCCATGTAGAGAGCATTACAATAATCCAAGCGAGAGGTAACGAGCGATGAGTGATCGTGCATAAGGCATCCCGATCAAGGAAGGCGCAACTGCGAACCAGGCGAACCTGGTGGAAGGCCCTCCTGGAGACGGCCGTCAAATGATCTTCAAACGACAGCCGATCATCCAGGAGGACACCCAAGTTGCGCACCCTATCCTTTGGGGCCAATAACTGCTTCTCAACAGCCAGCCGCGTTGCAGCTGGCTGAATCGGATGCCGGCATCCACAGCCACTCCGCCTTGGAGGATTAAGCTTGAGCCTGTTTCTCCCCATCCAGACCTCTGACGCCTCAAACACCGGGACAGCACTTCAACAGCTTCATTGGGGTGGCCGGGGTGACACAGCTGGGTGTCGTCAGCGTACTGCTGGTATCTCACCCCAAAGCCACTGATGATCTCACCCAGCGGCTTCATATAGATGTTGAACAGCAGGCGAGAGGATCGACCCCTGCGGGACCCCACAAGTGAGGCCCTCGGCCTCGCACCTCTGCCCCGTCAACACCGTCTGCGACGGTCAGAGATAGGAGGAGAACCACCGATATACGGTGCCTCCCACTCCCAATCCTCCAACCGGGCGCAGCAGGATACCATGGTCGATGGTATCAAAAGCCGCTGAGAGGTCTAACAGGACCAGAGCAGAGGAATAACCTGTCCCTGGCCTCCAGAGATCATCCACCAATGCGACCAAAGCCGTCTCTGTGCTGTATCCGGTCGGAAACCGGACTGGAACGGGTCCAGATAGACATCTTCATCCAGGTACTGGGGTAGCTGTCGAGCCACAGCACTCTCTACAACCTTCGCAACAAAGCGAAGATTGGAGATCGGACGATAGTTACTTAAAATAGCTGGGTCCAGAGAAGGCTTCTTAAGGAGGGGTCTCACCACCGCCTCTTTCAAGGCGGCGGGGAAAACTCCCTCCAACAAAGAAGCATTGATAATCCTCTGGAGCCAGCCTCGTGTCACTTCCTGAGTAGCCAGTACCAGCCAGGAAGGGCACGGGTCCAGTAAACATGTCGTGGCATGGAGCCTCCCCAATAACCTGTCCACGTCCTCGGGAGCCACAGGATCAAACTGATCCCAAACAGACTCAACAAGACGTGCCTCCTCTCCCCCGCTTGGATCATCCCAAATTCGGTCCAGATCGTCCCGGAGCTGAGCGATTTTATCGTATAGATAACCACTAAACTCCCGGGCACGTCCCTGCAAAGCGTCAACCCCCACCTCCTGATGAAGGAGGGAGGGGGCCCCCCGAAACAGGGCGGCCGGGCGGTTATCTGCCGACGCAATGAGGGTGGAGGCGTAGATACGCCTCGCCTCCCCCATTGCCACTAGGTAGGTCCTAGTATAGGACCTAACTAGTGTCCGATCAGCTTCAGAGCGACTGGACCTCCAAGTGCTCTCTAGGCGTCGCCGGCGTTTCATCTCCCTCAGCCCCTCGGAGAACCAAGGGGCCAAACGAGACCTACGCCGGGTCAGAGGCCGCAAAGGCACGACACGGTCCAAGGCCCCGCGCCTGTTCCCAGGCCGCGACGAGTTCCTCAGTCGTGCCGTGGGCCAGATCCTCAGGAAAGGCCCAAGCTCCGTCAGGAACCTCTCAGGGTCCATCAGGCGCCTGGGACGGAACCAACGATAGGTTCCGCCTCCCTGCGATGGTGAATGGCGGTTCGGAAGTCAAGGCGAAGGAGAAAATGATCGGACCATGACATTGGTTCTGTTACTAAATCATCTAGTACCAGATCATTTAACCACTGACCAGAGATATAAATCAAGTCCAGCGTGCCTCCCCCCATGTGCGTAGGGCCATCATTTATTCGAGTCAGGTCTAAGGCCGTCATGGAAGCCTCAAACTCCCGAGCTGCCGTTGATGACAAGCCAACTGACGGCAGGTTGAAGTCCCCCATAACAATAAGTCTGGGGGTCTCAACCGCCACAGCGGCAAGCACCTCCAACAGCTCTGGCAGGGCTGTGGTCACGCAGCAAGGAGCCAGGTACGCGACCAACAAGCCCAACTGGCTCCTATGGCCCCACCGCACATAGAGGGATTCACAGCCGGCAATCTGAGGAACAGTGGCCTCCCTCGGCTCTAGATCTTCCTTAATGACAACCGCCACCCCCCCACCCCTACCTTGGGCCCTCGGCTGATGAAATGCTCGGAAACCTGGAGGACACATCTCAACGAGGGGAACTCCCCCCTCTGGGCCCAACCAGGTCTCCGTGATGCCCATAAGGTCCATGGACCCCGCCTGAATAAGATCGCAGATCAGGGGGCCTTGTTAACCACGGACCGGCATTACACAACATCAGCCAAGGTCCAAGCTCTGAGGATCATGGCCACCTGAGGAACGGGTGGGGTTGGGGCCGGAGCACGCGATCGCATTTAGACATCGAACACGTGCTCCCAACTCTCGATAGGGCCTCCCCCCCCGCCATATCTGCCCCTCCCACTTACCGTACAGATCGAAAAGCCCTCTGAACCTGGAACATCGCCCTCCCCCGCCGCCTTCGGACAAGATAGCAAAGTGCCGCGAACTAGCACAGGGGCTGGATCCCTCCCCGACGGGTTTTCACCCCCACCCGTCAAATCCCTCGTGTTAGGTGTCATTCCTCGTGTTAGGGACTGGTCTGTCAATAAGGGCGGGTTTCCAAATGGCTGGTAGGTGGGAGGTATCATCTCGTTTGTTCATGCTGTGTGGGCGTTTTTGTTCATGCTGTGTGGGCGTTTTTCTATCTCGATGGCTTCTCTGATTATTCTGTTGTTAAAGTGTTCAGTTTTATATATATATATAATATATATATATATATATACATATATATATATATATATAAGTAAAGGATATGCATAGCTATATTAATTAGATATAATAAAGAGAACAATAGGACAGGAACGGTAGGCACTTTTGTGCTCTTATGCACGCCCCTTGTAGTCCTCTTAGGAATGGGGTGAGGTCAATAGTAGACAGTTTTTGGTTGAAGATTTTGGGATTTTTGTAGAGACTATGGAGTCAGGTAATGAGTTCCAAGCATTAACAACTCTGTTGCAGAAGTCATATTTTCTGCAATCAAGTTTGAAGCGGTTGACATTAAGCTTGAATCTATTTTTTGCTCTTGTAATATTGTGATTGAAGCTGAAGTAGTCATTTACAGGAAGGATATTTTTTGCTTTTGTAATATTGCAATTGAAGCTGAAGTAGTCATTTACAGGAAGGATATTGCAATAGATGATTTTGTGTGTTAAACACAGATCATGTCAAAGTCGACATAGTTGTAAGTTTTCTAATCCCAGGATTTCAAGCCTGGTGGCATAAGGTATTTTGTTGTTTTCGGAGGAGTGAAGAACTCTTCTAGTAAAATATTTCTGGACGCGTTCTATTGTATTTATGTCAGAGATGTGGTGTGGGTTCCAGACTGATGAGCAGTATTCGAGAACAGGTCTGGCAAATGTTTTGTATGCTCTAGTTAGTAGTGTAGAGTTTTTGGAAAAGAAGCTGTGTAAAATTAGATTAACTAATTAATTAATTAATTAATTTATTTATTTATTTATTAATTTATTAATTAATGAGAGACATGAGATGCTTGTTCTGCCTGGAAAGGCCAGGATGGGGAACCGTTTTGAGCCCAGGACAAACTTTCTGTCCGTTACCTGCCTGGGAGCTGTGTGGTTAGTGGGTGTAAGGACAAGGATTTTACTTTTATTTTCAGTTGTATTGATTTTATTGATGCCTTTTATATTTTGTATATTATTTTATTGCTGTGAACTGCTGCTGCTACAAAGACTTAAATAAAGAGGAAGAGAAAGTAATTTAAAAATGCATGCATTGCCAGAGTAACGGCAGAAGATTTGGGCCAGGAGCACATCCGTGCCCCCTCCCATGCTGTGGTGGGATGGGAGATAACAAGGGAACTTTAAGCTTTGTCAAATTTGAGGAACTATTGTATGTTTCACACCAGAGATGAAAAAAATGCTGCCAAAGCAGAGCTTCTCCCCAAGGGAGCTAGGCACCACAGAGGCCCTCCACTGATATCAAGTTGCCTTACCGTGAGATCCTAAGATTGCAAGTAAGGCATGATGCCCTTTCCACCTGAACTGGGCACCTTTTGTCCCAGGGTGGATGCAACTGAGCTGTGTCGTGGTCACCTGATACGGTTAATGAGACTTAGGCAGCTCCCCAGCCATCCAGGCCTCTCTGCTTTCTGTTTACTCACCTGAGGCCCCTCCAGTACAGAGAGATCGAGGGGCTCCTTGCTCTGTGGCCGCAGAAAAACCTCAGGCGGGGCACTTGATTTGGGGGGTGACAATTTCTCCCTCTCTGCAGAACCAAAGTGGGGAGAAAATGATCAAAATTCTGCCTTCCACAAAACTCTTTCCAGAGGAAGGGGCCGTGGCAGGAACTGGAAAGCCTGAAGGGTCCCTGGCCCCTGGCTGCACCTTAGGAAGATTTGGCAGCTCTTCTGGTCTTCTGCGCAGGAGCCAGGCTCCCACTGCAGAGAAGAAGTGTAATAGAAATTCAGAAATTCAGCTTCCTGGCTAAGGAGTCATTCAGCACAAACTGCATAATTGGATTGTTTACCTGCTGCCCTCTCTTCCAGGAAGGAGGGGAGATGTCACCAGGTGGTTATTAGTTTATTTTCTCTGCCTGAGGCGCACAGAGTGTCAAGGAAGGCGAGTTGTGAGAGCCGACTCCATGGTCTTTCTCACCAATCTGGGGACCAACCCATCTTGGCTTTATGTGGTCGGCAGGATCCAATGGTGAGCCTTTTCTCTGGCCAGTGAGATCACCTTGCAGATGGAGAGTCTCTCTCTAAGGACACTCTCCTATGGGAGGGGGGGCAGCCCAGTGTCAACACAGGGGAAAAGAAAGTGAAAGGGCTGTCCAGGTGTTCTGCTGTCAGTTTCGCAGGAGGGGGAAAGGGCTGCCTTTGTAGTTTTTGGGGTGGGGGAGACCAGGGGTGGGTGGGTGTACAGAATGGGAGGAAGAAAATGAATTTTTAAACATGGCTGCACCTATTTTAGAGCTTATATTATAGGTTTTTTGAGTTTTGATATCACAATATAAGACAAAATGGTCTTGCAGGTTTTCAGTGGTTATGCTCAGAGGAGAAACTGGATGGGGGGCAGGAGAAACCCTTTTCCTAGTATTGTAGGGAAATATTTAGAAATAGCAATTTAGCCCTGAAACAAATGGTCTGGTTGAGCAGAAGAGCATAATGGTCCCATTGCAGCATTATTCAATAGTTTTATTTATCATTTTATTATACAGATTTGCTCTCCACTTATAACTGGAGGCTTTTCTGGGTGCCTCCTGAGTTGAACAAATACAAAATTGTTTTTAAAAAGTTGCAGGACTCAATCCTGATCCTAGACAAATAGAAAGGATCATTTGTTGGCTCAAACAGGTATCCGGCCTTGGGCCAGCACACCTGGATAGGTAGACCCACCAGAATCACCAAGGGGAATGGGGCGCAGAACAGCCAAGAAGGTGTTTTTTCTGCTCACTCCTCGGGTTTTTCCTGAAATCGGATCAATTCCATACAGGTCTAATCTTGAGAGCTGCCTTTACAGCAGCCTTGTTTAATCTTGACAACTTTAAGGTAGGTGGACCTGGGAGTTGAAGTCCACCCAGCTTAAGGTTGCCAAAGTTCAGAAATGCTGCTTTAAAGATTAGCTTCACCCTGAAGTGGATTTTGTGGGAGCGGGCACAAAGATCCTGCTGATACCCAGAGCCCTGACTCACCCTCAAGAACCCTTTGCCCTTCCCCTCTGAAGTCCTTGCTGTCAAGAAGAGGCTCGAGCAGTGAATGGGTGACCCATCTGGTGCCAACCAACCAGGAGTGGGGGAAAAACTCACTCTGCTATCTTGCCATGAGATTATCTCCTGGCTGTCATCACTCAGCTATCAGTCAGGAGATGAGGGTGGCAGGAATAGGAACTGTCAGGAAAGCTGGCTGGATTTCAGAGCCAGACATTTTGCAAGTGTAAATCTGGAGATTTACTCCGGGTCTCAAATGTGATTAAGATAGGTCAGGCTGGTGGGATGGTAGCAAGAAATCCTTTGCTAGTATTTGTCAGGCTGTTAGTGTGTCTGTGAGCCTGACATGGCAAAAGCAAGGAAAGATCCCCCTGTTTGCATGATGGCTTTTCTCTCAGGGGACAAACAGATTATCTGAAACCATCTTTGTGATCTTGTACTGCAATTCTGCATGTGCTGTAGAATAGGATAGCTACCAGCAGTCATCCTGGGGAAGTGGTGAGTTCCTGTAGGGCCTAGCAAGAAGGCTTCGTGGTGGACCCATCCTACAAAACTGGAAGGTGAAGTTTTGTCCCTCAGAGATGATGGTCCCACATTCTGTCTGCTTGGCTCCTGCACTACCTTGATGGCTCCAACTTGGCTGCCCTGTACAGAAGCCTTTCCGCTTTATTGAGAGATCATCAGATCTAGAAGGCATTCTGTACCTAGTGTCCGTGGGACGTGAGTTGTGTCCAGCTTATACAACACACAACTAGCACAGCTTTGGGAATCTGGAGCCCAGAATCTCTGGAAGTCAGGCTTCAACTACCCAATGGCTGCATAGACAAGTAAATAACTTTCTGGTCCAAATATTGGAGAGAGGGAGAAATCGCAGAAAATCACAGCCTGCTCCTCTTCTTTAGCAGCAGCAGTAGAAAGTAGCACTTTCTAGAAAAGGCCCCTTGGCGGCCTCCCAAATCCACCCACCCGCACAGCTTTCCTTGGGATTTTTGGAAACTGTGAACAGCTGGGGGGGGGGGAACCTTCAGACATGCAAGCCCAGCCCTTCTCCACCTCATTACTAAGTGCAGGAATCCCAGATGTCACCAAAACCATCTTCTCCTTTTCAGGTTTGAAATCAGGTTCTCTTTCATTAAACTAAATGAAAAATAGTAGGAACAAATGTAGGACAATTTCTCTGCCTGGCACTAATTAACAAAGCCAGAAACAAGATGTCCTTGAGATTGGGTGTAGTATCCCACCGTCTAAAAATCAAAGGAAATCCTACCAAAATGTCCTTTAAAATACCTTGTGGCAAAATAAGTTTACCCCACTGCAGGCAGTAAACCAAAGCCACTGGCTCCAGTTTTGCAGACTGCAGAAGCCCCTTTCTTTCTTTCTTCCTTTCTTTTCTGCTCCTTAAATCTTCACTTTTGTCTGTTCCGAATTATGTCCAACACCCAAAGTACAAAGTCAGCCCTTCCAGTCACAGCACCCCCCCCCCAAAAAACAACACTCTGCCAAGATGGGACAAAGATCGTATGTCCTTAAACAATTTATTTGGTGCTAGTAGCATTCTCAGCCTTTTAGACAGTTAGAAAGATATTTGCCAGACCAAATTAATCTAGTGGGACAAATTCTCTTCAATTAAGAAAAAAACCCGACAGAGGCTTGTCTGCAGCCTTGCTCTGAATTGAAGAATTCGTCTTTGACAAGGAACATTTTCAGTCATGGAAGATTGGGTCCCCCAAAGCATGTGGGAGTAGCTTTTCCACCAGCAGCCCTACTAAGGACCATCTTCATTGCAGGGACTATTTGGGGGCAGATGTGGGAGAAGAAGCAAGATGCCAGATTTCAAAAAGATGTGTTGCAGTTAGGAAGTATGGAATGAAGTGGCAAGTTTGAAAAGTGAAATGAGTGGTAATATGGCCAGGGAATACTTTCTTACATGAGCTAAATCACCAGGAAAATATTAATTGTATCTTAGGATGCAGAAGGAACTTGTTGAAGGCCTGTTAACCCTTTAAGGACTTTTGAATGACTAGAGGTAGGCTAATGTTGCCTCTTTTCTTTATTTCAAGGTTTCAAGGACCGTGGATAATTAGTTTGACCAATACTTGGAAAGATTCTAGAGTAGATCATAGAGAAGTTGACTGTAAGGACCCGGATAATTAGACGGCATCAGAGGTCAGCCTGGATTTGCTAAGATCAACTCTTTCCTTTTTGTGTTTTGATTGGCTAACTTCCAAAATAGGTTGTGGGAATGATATAAGCATAAATATCTTGATTTCAGTCTTTCATCTATTTTGATTGACAAGCTAGTTGAATATGAGCTGGATGGCATAGCAATTAAGTGGACTGGAGAATTGTACCTGGAATTTGCTCAGCCTGAATTAGGCTTGAGAGGAAGTAAGTCAGGTATAGTTTTCAACATTTTTTGTAATGACTTGGATGTGGAGAGATCAAATGTGCAGATGACACAATGTTGGATAATAGAAAACAAATTAAAATTAAATCTATATTGACATGTTATAAAAATATCCGTAAAGTGCTATGGAAACAAATACACCAGACTTCACTTTAAAGAAGAAATCAAATGTCAGAGTTGGAGATAAAGGGTGTTGCCTGTGGAGGAAAAAAAATGGAGAAAGGGGATCTTTCTCTGCAAGCATGTTCAGCGCTTGTCGGTCTTCTGCCTTTGCAAGAAAAGTGATGTTGATGTTTACAGTTCCCTACTGTAATGGACGACAGGAAGAAGCTGCTTGGTTCTTGCTTTCCTTTCTAGCAGGTTAAAAGTACCCAGGAGTGGCACACCTTTTCTGATTAACAAATTGTATTAAAAACAGAAGCTTTTGTTAGCTGCCCCTTTGTTTTCTTCTGACATTCTGGTTAAGGCACCCAACATGAGTCCTATCTAAAATAAGAAAGAACGGGAAATAGGGCTTAAAATAAATAACATTTTATGCAAGACAAATCAAAATGAAAAATAACTTGAATGCCTTGAAAAGGCATTCTTTGCTATAGCAGGGTTTTTTTCTTAGTTTGTACCCTTGTTGTTACTGTGCCTCAGTTCTTGCTTTCATGTTACTCTTTATTTTTCCATAACTATCTGGGGCTAATTTGAACTGGGCTGCAGACCATTTACAACAGGGGTGTCCAAACTTGGTCCCTTTAAGACTTGTGGACTTCAACTCCCAGAGTTCCTCAGCCAGCTTTGCTGGCTGAGGGACTCTGGGAGTTGAAGTCCACAAGTCTTAAAGGGACCAAGTTTGGACACCCCTGATTTACAACAACTACCTTTGTTGCAGTCTCAGGCTTCTGCACTTCAGTATTTGTCCAGAGTAGCCATAGTCTTTCTCCCAAGTAGAGACCTCTCCTTATTCCAGTTGCCACCCTGCTGAAGTTTTCACCCTAGGAAGACAAAGTCTCCCGTTTGTTCAACTTCCTCTCTGTCCATTTGCATCGAGTTGGCATTGCCTGTTGAGAGAAGCTGAGGCCTCTTTAAATACTGATCCACAGGCCGGCTTTGGCCCTCTTTTTTTCATCCTTAAGGAGACAGCTGACTTCTCCCTCACTTACAGCCATCCAAGTGGCATCTCAGCATCTCTGAGCCTGTTGAAGTTTTTCCCAGAGGTTTAATTCCAAATTCTGCTTCTTCTGATTCCGAATTTTTGCATGTGATTTAAGTAAACAAAGTGGCAGTAAACAATCTTGGCTTTTCCCCTGCGTTTAGTTGCTCCATATTCCATTTTATGAGTTGAGTTGCTTCCTGTAGTCCTGCAGCTCTTTCAGGAAGCAGGTGAGGTAGCCCTCTGCACCCAGAGTTTAAGGGCCTGCAAAAATGCTTTGTATAACCAATAAAGCAAAAACAGAATTTGTTTTGGAACTCCTTGACCTTTTCCACTATCAGACGTTAGCAAAATTAGATGCTCCTGTCTCTTCTTACTGCAAGCTCTCTATTCTTTTCTGGATTTTTGCCAGTCCCAATTTGAAACTTTGAAATAAATATATTCAGAAAAATGTAATCCTGAGTTAATAGAAAATAGGAATTACATGGAATGAGAACAAATTTGTATACTAAATGAGACCTTATCTGGGTGGCGGTGTAGTGACCCCAATATGCCATGCATACCTCTTTTCATAATTTCCATGCTTGTTGAGACAAGTATATAGTCTCTGTCTCTGGTCTCTCTCTGAGGAGGGAGGGAGAGAACCTTCATTCTGCCAAACCAATTTTGCAGCATGGCCTTGCTTTTAAAGGTGATGGCTCCAGGCCCAGCAGTTAGCTTGACAGAATGGCCTGAAGGATACCAGATCAGCTGGAGGGGACAGAGCTTCCTGGGACCTTGGGGGTGGGGAGTGGGATGGCAGGAAGAGGAGCCTCCTTATGCTTTTCCTTCTGGCAGAAAGTGTATGAATTGGTCGGAAACTATCCACGGAGAGAAGCAGTCTAGAACTAAGGAGAAATTTCCTAATGGTGAGAACAATCAACCAGTGGAATAGCTGGAAATTGTGGGTGATCCATCGTTGGAGGCTTTCAGAAAGAGACAGGACAAGGATTTGTCTGAAATGATATAGAGTCTCATACTTGAGCAGGGGGTTGTACTAGAAGACCTGCAAAGTCCCTTCCAACTCAACTATTCTATGTTCTATGAATGACCTTATCTCCAAGTTCCAGCTGGCCCAGAAAGATCGGCTCCCTCAGTGGTATCTTTTTAGCCAGTTGTCCTCTTTCAGCCTGCATTAACTCCTGATATCTTCATGGACAGATCTGTTTGCTTTTTAGTTTTACATTATTTATTTTTCAGGCTTAGTTTAGGAGAAAGAATTGCAAAACCTGGGGTGAGTGAAAAGGGAGTCAGCCTGGAATACCTCTGTAGCACAAGCAAACTAAGTCCAGCCACTGACCTTTATCTAACTCTAAGCAAGTGCTGACTTTAGTTAAGAAGATTTCTGTGCAGAGGCTTAGGCAATAAATCAGTTTAATTGAACCTTCATGTATGGATCTAATCTGTACGTCTGACCCTTAGATAATTAAGACTGATGGCTGAGAACTAGCCTCCTCTTTTCTGTCAGGCCAAGAGGTACACAGTGTGTTAGTTTTTGCAATGGATGTGGATTTTCTATTTTTCTTGCTTTTCTTGTAGGGGGAGCTTTAGATATTTTCTTTAATTTTTTAAACTACATTTTAATCCTATTGTGAACTATAGTCTGAATGAAAGTGGGAGAAAGCTACACTGAGTCACTTGCAGAGTGTTGCCTAGGACTGCACCAAAGGTGACTTCAAAGCAACACATAAAACTTCCAGATGGCTGTTTGCTCACTGCAGAGTGGGAGGGCCCCCCAAAGAGTGGAGACCCAGAGCGGGCAAAATTCTTGATTCAAAGACCCATTTCTGATCCTGGGTATTTGTCTAGCATCCTCTCTGCTCCTTGCAAAACATTTATGCTTCCTGGGTTCAATGCTCCATCCGTAGCAGTTCTGGAAGAGCTGTCTAGGATCAGATCCACTTCATGTGAAGGTCTATTTCAGGGGTGGGTTCCACTTACCTTTGCCACCGGTTTGCAATGGGTGCTCGCGCGCTTCTGCGCATGTGCAGATTGTTTGTGATGATGTCTGGGTGGGTGGATGGAACCTCCCACCACCGTTACTACCGGTTCGCAAGAACTGGACTGAACCGATAGCAACCCACTACTGGTGTACTTGAATCCGCACGGAGTGCTTTTGCTGAATTGTTGGTAGTCCCATGCTTGCTACTCTGAATCAGGAGCCCCCTTTCTTGATGATCGCTGTGGCTGCTCTATGGATAAAGAGGCCTCCTTCTTTTTTTTTTTTTTAAATATACTTTATTGAACTTTTTTACATTAAAAGCATAAAAAAAAGAAAAAGAAAAGCTTATATCATTTAACAGCTATTTGTGGTGTTTTTCATCTGACAATAATCCGTGCAATAATGACAAACATTAAATTCTACATATTTGTATTCTTATTTTATCTATTGATTATGCTTAGTAACTAAATATTCCTATCTCCTTTCCATCCATCCATACCACCGTTCCCATATACCATAAAATACTGATGTCTCTTTACCCTTCAGACTCAGAGTTAGTTTGTCCATTTCAGCGCAATTCATAATCTTTTGTATAATAAGTCTCTCTGAGGGCACACATGGCTGTTTCCAACATTGAGCAAAGGCCATCCTAGCAGCAGTTAATATATGTAGTATTAAATATTTTATACTCTTCAAGTATTTTTTTTAAAAAATCCCCAATAAAAAAAGTTCAGGTTCTAGATCCAATTGTTCATTCGTAATTTCTTGTAGCCACTTTTTAATTTTTAACCAATATTTACGTGATTCGGGGCAGGACCACCACATATGGTAATATGTTCCATCTTTATTTTTACATTTCCAGCATATGGGAGACATTTTGGGATACATTTTCGCTAGTCTCGAAGGGGGCAGGTGCCACCTGTAGAACATTTTATATGCATTTTCTTTGTATGCTGCTGATTTTGTTAATTTATAATTTCTGTTCCATATTTTCTCCCAATCTGATAAATTTATATTATGTCCAATATTTTGGCCCCATGCAATCATACATCCTTTCACTACTTCTTCTTCCAATTCTACTTCTAGCAAGTATTTATAAATTTGGGTAATATTTTTTTTGTCTGGCCCTAGTAAAATTTTATCTAATTGCTGTGGTTTAAGATATATTCCATATTCTTTTATATCTTGTTTGTATCGATTTTGTAACTGAAGATAGGCCCACCAGTCAACCCGTAGTCCTTGTTCTTGGAGGTCCTGTAGTGTTTTTAATTTTCCATGAATATCTAATAGATCTTTATATTTTAGCATTTTATTCAAATCTAAATTATTTGGGTGAATCATCGCTTCCATTGTGGATAGCCAAATTGGGATTTTTATATAGTGTTTCTTTTTAACTTTAATCCAATTGTTTATTAGGGAATCTCTAATCAAATGTCTGTGGAAATATTTTTGTTTCATATGGCCTGTTTCCCACAGGAAGGCATGCCATCCTCTCTGTAGGTCGTGGCCTTCTATAGCTAGTATTCTTTTATTCTTTAAATTAATCCAGTCTTTTAACCAAACTAGTGTTGCTGCACTATAATATAATTCCCAATTTGGTAATCCAAATCCTCCTCTGCTCTTCATATCTTGTAGATATTTCATTTTTATTCTAGGTTTTTTCCCCTGCCAAATAAATTTTCCAATTGTTTTATTAAGGTCATTAAAAAAGATCTTTTCTAATTTGACTGGAACAGTCTGAAACAAATATAGGAATTTTGGTAGTATGGACATCTTTACGGCTGCTATTCTTCCTAATAGTGACAGCTGCATCTTCTTCCACAATTCTAAATCTTTTTTTGTTTCTTGTAATAATTTGTTGTAGTTATTCTCCTTTATTGCTTTACAATGCGCTGTCAACCATATCCCTAAGTATTTGATTTTTCTTGTTGTTTGAAGTCCAAGTGATCTTTCCAGTTCTATTGTTTGTGGTTCTGTTAAATTTTTCGGTAGAAGTTTCGTTTTCTGTCTATTAATTTTCAGCCCTGCTACAGTTCCATATCTTTCTAATTCCTTAATTAGTGCTTGTCCTCTCTCTAGTGGTTCTTCAATGATAAAAGCCAAATCATCTGCAAACGCTTGCAGTTTATATTCTTCACTTCTAATTTTCAATCCTTTTATTTCTGGATTTTGTCTAATTCGTTCTAGTAATACCTCTAATGAAAGTATAAAGAGCAGAGGGGATAGGGGGCAGCCTTGTCAAACTCCTTTTTCTATATTTAAAGTTTGGGTATTTTCTCCATTGATTATAATTTTTGCTTTTTGTATCGAATAAATTGCTGTTATAATATTCTCAAATTTGGTGCCAAAGTTCATATTGTATACTTGTTGAATCATAAATTGCCAATTGAGATTGTCAAATGCTTTTTGGGCATCCAAGAAAACAAGGGCTACCTGTTTCTCTGGGTGAGCTTCATAGTATTCTAAACTATCCATTATTATTCTTAAATTGTTTCTAATTTGTCTGTCTGGAAGGAATCCATTTTGGTCTGAGTGTATATAATCATTCAAAATTTTCTTTAGTCTGTTGGCGATAATAGTAGCAAATATTTTATAATCTACATTTAACAGAGAGATTGGTCTATAATTTTGTATCAGCCTAGGATCCGTATCCTCCTTCGGAATTAGCGAAATTAGTGTTTCCCTCCATGTATCCGGCATTTTAGCTGATGTTAATACCTCATTAAATAAATCAACCAAAATATCAAAATATCAAATTATCAAAAAGATTATAATGGGGAGAATAAGAAAGCGGGAAAAAAAAGAGAACTGCCAAAAATATTTGTAGAAATGACTAAAGAACTAAATTTTAAGAGGCCTCCTTCTTATTGGCGGATAAATCTGCAGAATCAAACAAGTTGCGCAATGGTGTTTAATTGTGATGGCTGTAACCAGTGGTGGGTTTCATATTTTTTACTATCGGTTCTGTGGGTGTGGTTTTGTGGGCATGGCTTGGTGGGCGTGGCAGGGGAAGGATACTGCAAAATCCCCATTTCCTCCCCATCAGCTGGGACTCGGGAGGCAGAGAATAGATGGGGGTAGGGCCACTCAGAATTTTTACTACGGGTTCTCCAAACTACTCAAAATTTCCGCTACCGGTTCGCCAGAACTGGTCAGAACCTGCTGAAACCCACCTCTGGCTGTAATGACCCTTACAGGATAAACAAAATCTGGTATATTGTTTTTCATGTTATAAGGCAAATATATGTAGTCAGTGGTGGAATTCAGATTTTTTTGCTACCGGTTCTGTGCGCCTGGCTTGGTGGGCATGGCAGGGGAAGGATATTGCAAAATCCCCATTCCCTCCCCATTCTGGGGCCAGCCAGAGGTGGTATTTGTCGGTTCTCCAAACTGCTCAAAATTTCCGCTACTGGTTCTCCAGAACCTGTCAGAACCTGCTGAATTTCATCCCTTGATGTAGCTTTTCATAGTTCAGTTTTTCTATGCATTTCATTGTTCTATGGAAGTTTGGTCTATTCCTGCCTAAACCAGCCTAGTGAAACCAGCCTTACTCTGAAGGGTCAAAAATGCCTTCTCTCTTTCCCCATTTTGCTTAGGGGAAAGCCTCTGCCTTTGTCTCTTGGGGTTCTTCTTCCACGTAATGCGCAGAGATGAGTTGCTCTTGAGCTGATCAGGCCTAGCTAATTTTATCCTCTTGCCATTTAGTAAGTCCCTCAGATGTATTCTGTCAGGATAGGATGGGACAATTGATTTTATCCAGGACGTTTCCTCCCATTGAGTCTATTTATACTCTCCTCCTGGCCTTTGGGTGGGCAGGTTTTGCTTGCTGCTTCCTCAAGGCTCCTTATTGTTACCAAAGAAGAAAAAACAATGCCTTTTCTCTTTTTCCCCCCAATCCAGGATCTGAATGGGCAGGCCAAGGAGCCTTTGGGGCCCCGACTTTGCCACCTCAAGAAAGGGCCCAATGGCTATGGGTTCAACCTGCACAGCGAGAAGTCCAGGCCTGGCCAGTTCATCCGCTCGGTGGATCCAGATTCCCCGGCATTCAAGGCGGGTCTCCGGCCACAAGACAGACTTGTGGAGGTAATGAGGGGATCTGGGAAGCAGGAGAAGAATCCTGCCTCTTGGAGGGGAATCCACCCGACGTTATTGCCGGTCCGAGGTGGCAAGACGTGTTTGAGGTGTTTTTTCTCACTCTGTTTATACAAGATCATCCTCAGCAAGTGGATAGGCAAAAGGAAGCCAAAGCCAGAGTTGGCATCAAGGGAAAGCTTTGGCTTTACAGGTTTATTTATTTTATTCATTTGCCAAATTTCTACACTGCCCATCTCATCTAAGTGGGCGGTTTACAATAAAAACATACAGTGGTATAAAAAGCGTAATTAAAACAGCATGAAGAACAAGGTTAAAATGAGGATGTTAAAAAGTTAAAAAAGAGGCAGAGGGAATGCCCTCAAGTCTCCATTCCTGAGGGATCCCCGTCTCTGAGAGAGAAGCAGGAGCTGACGCAGAAGGGGAGACTCTGGGCTGGGGCTGCCTTCCCTGGGGGCAGTGGTGGGTTGCTATCGGTTCGCCCTGGATTGGGCGAGGCAGTGGCAGGAGGCTCCGCCTACCTGCCTGGACGTCTCTGCGCATGCGCAGAAGCATTGTGTGCGTGCACGAACACCATGAGCGAACTGATAGTGGCTGAAATTGAAAGCCACTACTGCCTGGGGGGTCTTGGGCGCTCTTTGAGCTGTCTGGTTCGCTTGTAGATGGTTTGTTACACAACCAGGTACAGATAATCCTCAGCATAAAACTGCAGTGGAGCTTGCCCAATCAGTGGCAATAAACCTATCAGTGGTGGGTTTCTACCGGTTCACCCCGGTTCAGGCGAAATGGTACGGGGGGCGGCGGGAGGCTTCGCCCACCCGCCTGGACGTCATCACCGATGTTCTGTGCACGTGCAGAAGGTTCTGCACATGCGCAGAAGCGCCACACTTGAGGGAAGCAAGTGCGCGCATGTGCACGCTCATAGTTCCAAACCAAGCAAAGATAAGTGGAACCCACTACTGGGCCGTATATCATGACAGTTGTAAAAGGAGCCGTTCACACGACTGAGGACCTTTTCTGCAGCAGTCAGTAAGCAAACATGGTGGCGTAAAATGAACACCATGGCTGCTAAGCAAACTCATTCTTTGCTGTGGCACAGTTTTGCCAAAAACCAGAAATTACAGGTAGTCCTCTACTTATGATCACAATTGAGCCCCAAATTTCCACTGCTAAGCAAGAAAGCTGTTAAATGATTTATGCCTCATTTTATGACCTTCATTACCACAGTTATTAAACCAATCACTGCAGTTGTTAAGCGAACCATGCGTTTGTTAAGTGAATCTGGCTTCCCCCGTTGACTTTGTTTGTCAAAAGCCAGTTGGGAAGTTAGAAACGGGGATCGCGCAACCTGTGAGGCTGCAACCATCATAAATGCCCGCCTTTGCCAACCACCCGGACCTCGATCACATGACCGTGGGGATGCTACAGTGACTGTAAGTGTGAAAAATGGTCATAAGTCACTTTTTTCAGTATCATAGTCACTTTGAACAGTTATTAAAGGAATGGTTGTATGTCAAGGACTACCTTATTCAGCTAAACCATAGTAAACCATGGTCACCTGATTGTCTGTGGGCTGCAAATGTGGCTGCATTGCTGAGTGCTTAAAGTGCAGTCATGTGACTTGGGGGGAGGGGGAAGCGACTGTCAGAACTTTGGAACCAGGTCAGGTAAGAAAACATCTGAAAGCGAACCACAAACTCAGAGAGCACCAAGAACCCCCCAATTCAGTCCTGAGCTTCAGAGACCCTCTTTCCTTCTCTGGGGCAATTCTTGTGGGGCATCCCAGAAAAGGCTGTTTCAGACTGTTTCCTGGTCTCCAAGCGGGTGCATGGACTTCTGAGAGGGAAGAGAAAGAGAAGTCCTCCTTTCCTTCTGCTCAATACCTCTAATAATTAATTTAGCATGGCTGGCGCATTTCCCAGGCACATAAATGGACTTGGTGACCTGTGGAGGCACCACCCGATCCAGGCGCCTCCTGCTCTTCGGGACTGGCATCAATGTTTGATGGGCTGCTCCTCCACTTGGGAGCATTTGGCTGGTGCAGGGGAGGGAGGGAGGGGCGTCTTTCTCCTATTTGCTCTTTTGGCCCCTTCAAGCTCCTGTCAGCTTCCCGCAGCCCCCGCTAGGCCACCTGTTTAAATACTGCAAGCACAAGGTTGCCAAGAGGGGAGAATGGTTGGCAGCGTCTCCAGGGCTACATCTGGAGAGCTCTGTAGGCACCTGCAGGGGTCCTGCCCCCCCCTTCCCCACTGATTACTTAAAGGGGAAGGAGGGAGCCAAAGCAGCCATTGAGAGTGGGCTGGAAATGGAGGCTGACTGGGAGAGGGTTGGCCAGAAGAATGAAGTCTTGCTGGAATCAGCACAATAAGTAGTGAATCTTGTGGATATTTGCAACTCCAGGACCTGTGTTCCCATCAACTCCCAAAGAAGAGGTGTTGGGCATTTAACAGGTGCAGCCTTGTCTGGGAATGGAGACAGCAAGAACCTCTCGGCTTCATCTGACAGATCTTCCCTCCTCTGTTCCCCTCCTCACAGCATATTGGTTATTATATGTTGTTCTGCATTTGCTGTTTTTGATAATGTGCATCGTGGGCTAATACAAATGTCAGCCCTGTGAGGTAGACCAGATCCGGAAACACACCATATGGAATATGATTGAGTGTGATTGATTGAGTGTGGCTAGAATACCAGAGCCTTGCCGGCTTGATTCTGCTTCTCCTCCCGTCCCTCTTCCATCACGGGGGTGGGTGGGTGGTGCGTGGTGGAGGTGTCAGCTAGAGTCCCTTCCTAATGCTCTCTGCCTTCCCAGGGCTTAAGCAATGCCTCCAGTCACTGGCTCCTGAATATGGCTCTCTCTGGCACAGATGTGCCTCTGAACAACCCAAAACTGGGCTCTTATTTGCAATCAATCAATCAATCAATCAATCAATCAATCAGAGCCTGGCTCATTATTTGCTTCAGACTGGAAGAAAAGAATAGTCAGGTAAACAGCAGTTCTGACCGAAGGTTGCATTCAGGTCAGGTTAGGAGAACCTTCTCAACCTCACAGCCTCCAGATCTCCAGAATATATGTGTTGAAATGCTTGTTGACTAATTTCCCATTGAGTTTAGCCCTCAAAGGCCTCCCTGCATGCAGGAAAGGAAAGAGCAGCACACCACTTGATTAACTGATGGCTTGCTTTCCACTTTGAGGGGTCATTTAGCCTCTAGGCATGAACAAAGATGCTTCATTATTGCACCTGTCAAATGGGCAGTCACCTGGAGCGAATATTGCCTTCAGTCCTCTGAACATAACAGAGCTGGTCTGATCCTTTGTCCTGCATGAAATAATATGCATATACTGTATGTGTGTGACATAGATACACAGAGACACTATATATTTTTGCCACTGAAAACTAAAGCTGGTAGGTGGTTTTCTTTTTGGTTCTGGCATCCCACTTCTTGCTGTGGTTGATGATGCAGCAAGAAGATCATTGGAACATAAATAATGTTCCATGCTACGTAGTTCATATTGCATGACAGGGTTGCATGGGCTGGCTGGTTTTTGATTAGCAAGTTGTGTGAACAAGGTAACTGTGGCTTGTATACTGAGATGGGCAATTGGTTCTTAGGACCACAGATGGCTTACCACTATTCCTCCAGTGGCCCCATAATCTCCTCCCTGAGTCTGTGTGTGTGTGTGTCATGGCACAGTATGTAATCACAGTTTGGTAAGCTACAGAGAATAATCCCTTAGTGTTTCATAAGTGCATGCTCTGAGAACCTGATGTCTTGAGAAGAGAACGTCCCATCAGGGTGGCTGATGGAAGCTCTCGCTACTCTAAGCGTTACCTTCTCTGGTGGTGGCTGCCGTTTTGGTTCTGCATGGATTGCCCTAATGTGCATTTCTTACCAGCTTCTTCCTTTTTGGTTTGGCTGTTCTGCAGGTCAATGGGATCAATGTGGAAGGCATGAGGCATTCAGAAGTTGTGGCTCACATCAAGTCTAAGGAAAACGAAACAAGGTTGCTGGTAGTGGACCCTGCCACAGATGAACATTTCAAGAAACGTGGTGTCGCTCCTGCTGAAGAACACATTCGAGGTGAGGGATTCCCCCAGGAGCCTGCTCATGAGAAAGGCACCTCGGCTCTCTTGTAGCTTAACCTCAACCGCCAAATCTATTTCTAAGGACTCGGCCCCAAAGAAGTGAGAAATGAAATTGCAGGGTATAACCTAATGCTTTGAAAACTTGGCAATTTAAAGATTTCTGGGAGTTGAACTCCACACAACTGAAAACTGCCATGTTTGAAAAGCACTTTACTCTATACTCGAAAAGGCCATGTCATTTCCAGAACTGAAGCTGATATATGTGCCCAAAGGGGGAAACTGTTTCTTATAGGTAAATTAAACCCACTCCTTCCCACTTTGGAGCAGAAAAGCTGTTGTAAATTGGTTGAAGAAAATCAAGAATGTCACAATTAGATGCTGGCAGAAGGGCAGACATGGAGCGCCAGATACCTTCCATGGACAGAACTGGAACCAAATTTTCCGCAAGTCCTCTTGGCAGTCGCAAGTGAAGTAAACAGATTTTGAAAGCATCCGTAGCTAATTCTCTTAGACTAGAATAGGCAACCTACCCATCTGCCTGGGGAGGGAGGGGGTAAGGTATCAAACAGACATTAAAAATGGAATTATGGAACTCTGTAGGATTGCAGCTGCCATTGTGACGTGTTTGACCTCCCTCTTGGGCAAATGCCCCTGGTGCCCAACTATAAGGACAAAACGTCCATCTTTCCATTTTGAGAGCGGGCACGGCAGCAGTGGGCCTCCCAGGGGCCCCCTCCCTTTCCCACACTTAAAAGCATCCCAGGCTAGGTGACCCTGCCCCCTCCTGGGGCTGCAGTGGGTGTCCGGTTGTCCTTCAGCAGGTTGGACTTGCAAAACCCGGATCTCAAAGAGAGCAAGGACTGGATCCCAGCTGCTACAGAGACTCCCTGCTCTTCTTGCCTGGGGGTGGTGGTGGTGGTGGGGAGGGTGGGAGATCATGCCTTCCACCCACCCAACCTACATGATTCCACCACCAGCCCTCCCTTCCCCCGCATAGCCAGGCTGAATGGAGAGCTCTGTGTTTTTAGCACAGCTGTTTCCTATTGAAGCTGCCTGTCCTCTTTTCTGGCTCTCAGTGGAAAGAAAGACTCCAAAAGAACAACTTGGAATAATTCGGAGGTTTTTGCAGTGGGGGGAGGGGAGGGGGGGAGGGAAGCGGCTGGTGTCAGATGTTGAGCTCAGGAACAACTAAGAGATGGACTGGAGATGCTTTCTTCTTGGCTCGGCGTAGAAGGAGCCCTCTGTTCTCTTTGCAAGCAGCAGCATGAGCAGCAGCAGGCGCAGGCAGTGCCAGAACCAACTACTAATGCCCAGACCTGCTTTCCAAATACTGCAGGCCAGGCTCAAATATGGCCCTTCTTTCTTCTGGGCAAGGGGCTGTGGAGGGGCTGGCTGGGCCCTCGGGGGAGTTATCAGCACAGGGAGAGAGGCGAGAGAATCTTCCTGCAACATTAAGGTGTGAGCTCGTGATTCTGCAGGCTGCTTCTGGTTCAACTGGCCTGATGCCACCTTGGCGCTCAATGTGCCCTTGGAGCAGGCAGCATGCCCTGTTTCCGCCTGTGTGGTATAGCAGAGAGTGTTGGGTTTGGGCTGGGTTCAGATCACTGACCCCTCATGGGAGCGGAAGAGTGAGAAGGTGAGATTTTGGAGGACACCATGGGATGGATCTGAGCTCCCTGCAATTTGGGGAGTTGTTGGATTCCAGAACCTGGAGCTTTGCCCATGCTGAGTTGGCAGATGGGGGTTGATGTTCTTGGAAGAGCTACAAGTTCGCAGTAGAGACAGGCCCACGAACTCACCTGGCATAGCTGACAAGCCCAGCTACATTAGGGCCATCGCTACACTGAACCTGTCTATGTTGGGATCAGAATTGGAGAAAGAGAACCTTTCTGCATTTCATGCTAGCAAAAGTAAAATCTCCCCCAAGCTGATTTCAAGAGCGGTGACTGTATGGACATAGTCACGTTCTTCCTTGGAGACCAGGCAGAGGGATTCCCCCAGGCCTCTTTCTGGGCTGGTTAGTGGTTATTTCCCAGCCTAGGTGACCAGTGGTTTCCTGGTGGGTCTCTATCCCTGTTCTCACTTAACCATGGGCTGTCCTGTGCTGTGACCCAAGGTGGAGCTCTTGCACAACCTGCCACTGAGAGGCTGGGTCCTCTCCCCAGAAGCTGCAGAATTAATGGCTCTCCGAGCCAGAGGGGCCCAATTCTCTGCGTGGGGTTAGGGATTTCCTGGGAATGGTTCCTCATTGGAGTTCTTTCTGCATTTTCTGCAGGGGGAATTCCTCCACCTATGACGAATGGGTCAGCGCAAACACAGGTAAGCGGGATTGAGTGTTGGCCGTTCTTCTTGGGAGGAGCATTTTGGAAACCATTCTGTCCTAGTCATCTTCTCCAGCCAGCAAGTTTGGGCATTTGCAGGACCCAGGGATTTTGGCCCTGAGGCCAGAGGGCCATAAGCGATCCTTTGAAACGGATCCAGGATTGCTTTCCACCTCTAGACGTTTGATAGGAACCCTCTGGCCATTGCGGATAGTTGGCATTTAGCTGAGATCGGAGCATCGTTGCCTTTGGGGGCTGTGAGGGACCCCAGGTTCTTCCAGTTCAATCTCATAACGTTTAGCCATAATAATGCACAACTGCTCTGCCTTTCACAATCAGTGTACCTAAGCCTAGCCTTTAGAGTTTGCCTGATGTCCTAGTGCAATGTGACAAGCCAGCCCGCTGTGGTTTGTTCAACAAACCATGGCTTGTATGCAGTCCAAACCAAGTCTCTGAAAGAAGGCCATGACCTGTTTTTCCTTTCTCTTCATCTGCCCAAAGAGTCTCAGTTTTTTTTTTCTTTAATCGAGCAGGGTGTCTACCTTCGCAAACCCTCCCGCTGCTTTCTCCAACCAATAAAGGGGGGGGTCTTTCCCAGCCACCCTCCATGTCTTGTGATAAATGTGCCCCCTTTTTCCATCCCTCACAGCTGAATGGCGGATCCATGTCTTCGTCTCACAGCGATTGCCAAAGTCCTGACGAGGCTGAGGTAAATAAGCCGCCTTTTTCCTCATCCAGGCCAAGGACTGACTTGCAAACCACCAAGATTTCACCCTTCTCATAGAATCCTAGGGCTGGAAGGGTCCCTGGAGGTCCCTGGAGGTAAGGGCCGGAATAGCTCAGGCTGTAAGGAGCCTGTTATTAGAACACAAAGCCTGCAATTACTGCAGGTTCAAGCCCGGCCCAAGGTTGACTCAGCCTTCCATCCTTTATAAGGTAGGTAAAATGAGGACCCAGATTGTTGGGGGGGCAATAAGTTGACTTTGTAAATATACAAATAGAATGAGACTATTGCCTTATACACTGTAAGCTGCCCTGAGTCTTCGGAAAAGGGCGGGATATAAATGTAAATTAAAAAAAAAAATCTAGTTCGTCAGGATTCTCCTTATACTCCACCTGCTCTCCCATGGTGGGCTGCGGCCTTCTTGGTCCTGTCCTCTTCTCCTTCTTCCTTTTTGATTACTCTTTGTCTTTTTTATCTTCTTGTCTTCTTTATATGTCGTTCTGAACTCTTGGGTAGCTCTCCCTTCCAGCATCGCTTTTTAGCTTCCAGCCCTTTGCGTGTCAAGTTTTCCCCTCTAGCTTTTAGCTTTTTCTCCCCCTTTCCTCTTCTCTATTCTGAGCAGCTTGTGAAGTTTTCCTCCCACTTTATGCCTTCCACAGCCAGCATTTCATGTCCTCTTCTCCCTGCTCTGAGTCTTCCCTCCATCCTTGCTACCTAAGCGGTTCAACATCTGCTGGCCAATTCCCAGAGGTGGCCGCAGTCAAGCTGTCTTCCCTTCGGTGTCCCAAAAGGCTCCACTGATCCACAGAGATGCGACAAACGGGTAGGCCTTGTAAACGCAAAAGGGATTCGGATTTTTTCCACCCTGCAACGTCTGTCATGGAGCGACGGACAGGCTGCCCTCACCCAGCCCTGCAATTAAAGCCCTTAATTGCATTCAAATGTGAAAGAAAATATTTCCCTGCAACATGGCTTATTCGTTGCTCTTTCTTTAAGAGCGAAACCGTGTGGCGCTTGACAGCGTGGCTTTGATTAGGAAGGATCCGCTCAGGCGCTTGCAGGAGAGCAGCTGGATCCTGGCTTGCGGGCATCCAGCTCTGCATTCTTTCCACACTTGGGGGGCCCAGGGAGCAGCAGAGGGGGGGCAGTAGGGAGAAGGCTCTGCTGCTCTCAGTCGGCTTTTGCCAGCCTGGGGAGAGGAGCTGATTTTTGAGCAGGATCGGGTGGTTCCTTTGTGTAGGATCTTGTCGGTGTGTGTGTGTGTGTGTGAGGCTCAGCTGGCATGAAGGGAGTGGCTGTTGTCCTTGTTTGGACACTCATGTCCAGGGTGGGCCTCTTGGTCATCAGCCTGCTTTGGTTTCAGGGGCAACTTGGTGCAGGCTACCCCCCCCCCCCCCGTCTCCCTCTGGCTGCTCCACTTGGCTGCTCCTGTTACACAGCTGAGAGAGAAGGAGGCTCTCAATTATTTCCCACTGCCACCTCCAAGTCATTCTGCTGTACAGGTAGTCCTTGACTTATGATCACATGGAGCCTGGGATTTTGGTTGTAATTCATAGCATCATAAATCGAGGCACCATGTGGGCAGACTCTATTTTACAACCATGTTTACAAAGTCATAAAGTGAGCCATAACAGTCATTAAGCAAATCACATAGTTGTTAAGCGAATCTGATATGGTGTTTTTGCCATTCTGCTGGAAAATGGCAAAAAAACATTGCGAATTGCAGCCACACGACCATGAGATGCTGCCACCAGTCGCCAATGTGAGCCGGATGCCAAGCACTAGAAGTGGCAATAAGACGACCACGGGGAAAGGTGTAGCTGTTTTGAAGTCCGTGTAACTTTGAAAGCTTGCTCAACAACCAGTCGTAACCCGAGAGCTACCACTACTCACAGTTGGCTCCGCTTGAAGGATTCCTTCTGCTTTGTGTGTAGAAAGATGCAGTGGGGAGTGCTGTCTTCTTGGCAAAGGAGGGCGGGGGCTGCTTTCTGGCCAGAGTGGCAAGAACTGGAGAGGGGAACCAGGAAGCGGAGCTGGAATGACGTTTGGGCCTCTGGTGACATTTGGGGATGCAGTTCTGGTCACATTGCCTCCCTGGTGGAGGGCTGGCTGGCTCTTCAGCAGGAAGTGTCCCTATTTTGCCAGCCCTCCAAGGTAGGGCAGACCAGGAAGCTATAAGAGGACTATAGGAATGTTCCTTTATTGTTGTGAAGTATAATTACAGGAGCTTGAAAGGCCACCAGAGTTTCCCTCTGTCCCCTCTTGTAGCAAAATGGATCAAAGTGGCACAATCTTGAGTGTGTTTCTCACTCCTTCCCCTTGGCTAGGACTCTATTGTCCTTACTTGCTCCTGTGTGCCGCCTTCAGGCTCATCTCTGCACTTCTTCACATAGTTTGACATGGAAGCTTAGCAGGGGCAAGGCAGTGAGATGAGAGGCAGCCCCTTTTGCTCCCCGCCAGGGGGAGGGACTGGGCGCCTTCCTCTTCCCAGAGTGCTCTTGAGATGGAGGTTCTAGACCAGCGGTTCTCAACCTGTGGGTCGGGACCCCATTGGGGGTCGAATGACAATTTGCCAGGGGTCGCCTAAGACCATCAGAAATATGGGAAGTATACTTGCGAGTTGAAGAATCGCGCTCCAATGGTTGACTCCACAAACCAGCTGCAGGCTCTTCAAATCACTAGCCGAATTTGGCTTCAGGCGCGATCAATTAAAAAATCAAGCCAGCTGCAATCACTCCCAATTGCTAGCCTAATCTGGCTTCAGGCACGATAAACTTAATAGGGGAGGAGTCTCCGCTTTAATGCCTCCGTCCTCAAGGCAATCACAAGCAGTTCAGATCGCTAGCCAATATGGCTTCCGGTGCAATAAATTCAAAACGAAATTAATTTTACGGTTAGGGGTCACCATATCGTGGGGAATTGTATTAAAGGGGTCACCACATCATGGGGAATTGTATTAAAGGGGTCGCAGCACTATAAAGGTTGAGAACCACTGTTCTAGATGGAGTTGCAGGAGATGGGGAGAGGAAGGAGGGGGGATGCTGGGCGAGCTCTGATCCACATGCCCCTAGAGGCCGGGTGCCCGTGGTACCCCTTCAAATGCTACCAATAGAATCACGGGGACGTTTTACTGGTTTTCACTTCAAAGCCCAGCCGTCTTTTTGCTAAATTCCTTTGCTCGGAATTGTCCCATCCAATAACATCTCAGGAAAGACTATTATAGTTCCTCACTACTGCATGAAATCAGGGAAGGGGGCTAAGCCCATCAGGAAGGTGCCACAATACCAATAGCTTGTATACCATTTCACAGTGCTTCACTGCCCTCTCTAAGCAGTTTACAGAGTCAGCCTATGGCTCCCAACAATCTGGATCCTCATTTTATCGACTTTGGAAGGATGGAAGGCTAAGTCAACCTTGAGCCTGGTGGGATTTGAATTGTCAAATTGCAGGCAGCCAGCTGTCAGCAGAAGTAGCCTGCAGAACTTCACTCTTAACCACTGCGCCACCACAATGCTCCTGATGTTATGGAACAGCCTTCCTTCCTCAGGACCATGGTATCTTCTGGACCATCTCTGAGAGTTGGGAGACGGAGGCATGGTGTTACCCTGACTCTCCTCCTTCCTCTGGACCCATTCCAGGTGGTGGTGATGCAGGGGAGAGACAGAATCCACAGCTCTGGCACTGTGGGATGCACTCCCCCCCCCCCCCAGCATCTACATGGAAGTTCTGGGAGAAGCCATCAGTGATGATACCCAGCCCTACATTTCTGCTCCTGGCCAACAAGTATTTCCGTGGATGGCCTTGGAGGAGGATGGGGGCTGCAGGAGGAAGAATAGGCTTCAGTTTATCCCTAGCAAGGCTTTGGGCTTTAAGGCCTCTGGATCCAAGAATTTGCCATCTCTTGTTCTGAAGGACTTGCACTGCTACAAAACAGAACCAGTGCACAACCTGAGGGCCCTCTTGGACTTGCAGCTCCTGTTCAATAAAAACGTGGTCAGGACTTTGTCTTGTGTGCCAATGGCATTATTTTCCAGACTGACATAATTATTCAGGCCTTAGTCACAATGTGCTCTACATGAGGTTGCCCCCTTGAAGAACATTGAGAAACTTCAAAACTCTTCCAGAGTTTTTTTTAATGAGTTGGGGGGACATCACAGAAACATTTTTATTGCTGCAATTAGGTCGTTGGTTATAGGAAGTAACCAAAATTGCGTTTAGCACCTTTGATGTTGGTTTCTTAGCTGCTTATTAAAAGCAGGCCTTGAGATCCTTGTTTTCCTAACTGTAATTTGGCAGTTTGAATCTCACCAGGCTCAAGGTGGACTCAGCCTTCTATCCTTCCGAGGTGGATAAAACGAGGACCCAGATTGTTTGGGCCAATATGCTGACACTGTAAACCGCTTAGAGAGGGCTATAAAGCACTGTGAAGCGGTATATGGAATAGAATTAGAATTGGAATTAGGAGTAGGAGTAGGAGTAAAGGTAGGATAGGACAAGACAGGACAGGACAGGACAGGACAGGATAGGATCGAATATAGAATAGAATAGAATAGAATAGAATAGAATAGAATAGAATAGAATAGAATAGAATAGAATACTTTATTGGCCAAGTATGATTGGACACACAAGGAATGTATGTTTGGTGCATATGCTCTCAGTGTACATAAAAGGAAAAAAAGAAAAAAGAAAAAAATACGTTCAACAAGAATCATAAGATACAACACTTAGTGATGGTCATAGGTTACTAATAAGAAGTCAAATCATACTAGGAAACAAACAGAACAATATAAACTGTAAAAATATAAGCAACATGGTTATAGTCATAAGTGGGAGGAGATAGGTAATAGGAAGGTTGAGAAAATTAATAGTAGTTCAGACTTAGTAAATAATTTTGACAGTGTTGAGGGAATTAGTTGTTTAGCAGAGTGATGGGAAAAAACTGTTCTTGTGTCTAGTTGTTCTGATGTGCAGTGCTTTCTAGCATCATTTTGAGGGTAGGAGTTGAAACAGTTTATGTCCAGGATGTGAGGGGTCTGTAAATATTTTCACAGCCCTCTTTTTGACTCGTGCAGTATACAGGTCCTCAATGGAAGGCAGGTTGGTAGCCATTGTTTTTTCTGCAGTTCTAATTCTCCTCTGAAGTCTGTGTCTGTCTTGTTGGGTTGCAGAACCAAACCAGAAAGTTATAGAGGTGCAGATGACAGACTCAATAATTCCTCTGTAGAACTGGATCAGCAGCTCCTTGGGCAGTTTGAGCTTTCTGAGTTGGCACAGAAAAAACATTCTTTATTGTGCTTTTTTGATGATGTTTTTGATGTTAGGTGTCCATTTTAAGTCTTCACATATGATAGAACCTAGAAACTTGAAGGTCTCTACTGTTGATACTGTGTTGTCTAGTATTGTAAGAGGTGGTAGAATAGGAGAGTTTCTCCTAAAATCTACCACCATTTCTACGGTTTTGAGCATGTTTAGTTCAAGGCTGTTCCAGTTGCACCACAAGGCTAGTTGTTCAACCTCTCATCTGTATGCAGATTCGTTGTTGTCTCGAATGAGACCAATCACTGTTGTATCATCTGCAAACTTCAGTAGTTTAACCCAGGGATCTTTTGAGATGCAGTTATTGGTGTATAGAGACAAGAGAAGTGGAGAGAGCACTGTGCTAATTGTACAGGTACCTGATGTGATTTTGCCCAGTTTCACCAATTGTTTCCTGTCTGTTAGGAAGCTTATAATCCATTTACAAGTGTGGTCAGGTACGGCTAGCTGATTTAGTTTAGATAGGTAGGTAGGTAGATAGGTAGGTAGATAGATAGATAGATGATAGATAGATAGATAGAATTCTTTATTGGCCAAGTGTGATTGGACACACTAGGAATTTGTCTTTGGTGCATATGCTCTCTGTGTACATAAAAGGAAAAAAAGAAAAAAGAAAAAAATACGTTCAACAAGAATCATAAGATACAACACTTAGTGATGGTCATAGGTTACTAATAAGAAGTCAAATCATACTAGGAAACAAACAGAACAATATAAACTGTAAAAATAAGCAACATGGTTATAGTCATAAGTGGGAGGAGATAGGTAATAGGAAGGTTGAGAAAATTAATAGTAGTTCAGACTTAGTGAATATTTTGACAGTGTTGAGGGAATTGTTTAGCAGAGTGATGGCTTTCGGGGAAAAACTGTTCTTATGTCTAGTTCTTCTGGTGTGCAGTGCTCTATAGCGTTGTTTTGAGGATAGCAGTTGGAACAGTTTATGTCCAGGATGTGAGGGGTCTGTAAATATTTTCCCAGCCATCTTTTTGACTTGTGCAGTATACAGGTCCTCAGTGGAAGTCAGGTTGGTAGCCATTGTTTTTCCTGAAGTTCTAATTATCCTTTGAAGTCTGTGTCTGTCTTGTTCGGTTCCACAACCAAACAAGAAAGTTATAGAGGTGCAGATGACAGACTCAATAATTCCTCTGTAGAACTGGATCAGCAGCTCCTTGGGCAATTTGAGCTTTCTGAGTTGGCACAGAAAGAACATTCTTTGTTGGTGCTTTTTTAATGACGTTTTTGATGTTAGGTGTCCACTTTAAGTCTTGAGATATAATAGAAAGTAGAAATTTGAACCTCTCTACTGTTGAATACTGTGTTGTCTAGTATTATAAGAGGTGGTAGTGTGGGAGGGTTTCTCCTAAAGTCTACCACCACTTCTATGGTTTTGAGTGTGTTCAGTTACAGATTGTTCCGGTTGCACCACAAGGCTAGTTGTTCAACCTCTCATCTGTATGCAGATTCGTTGTTGTCTCGAATGAGACCAATCACTGTTGTATCATCTGCAAACTTCAGTAGTTTAACCCAGGGATCTTTTGAGATGCAGTTATTGGTGTATAGAGACAAGAGAAGTGGAGAGAGCACTGTGCTAATTGTACAGGTACCTGATGTGATTTTGCCCAGTTTCACCAATTGTTTCCTGTCTGTTAGGAAGCTTATAATCCATTTACAAGTGTGGTCAGGTACGGCTAGCTGATTTAGTTTAGATAGGTAGGTAGGTAGATAGGTAGGTAGATAGATAGATGATAGATAGATAGATAGAATTCTTTATTGGCCAAGTGTGATTGGACACACTAGGAATTTGTCTTTGGTGCATATGCTCTCTGTGTACATAAAAAGACAAGATACATTTGTCAAGAATCAAAAGGTACAACACTTAATGATAGTCCTAGGGTACAAATAAACAATCAGGAAACAATATCAATATAAATCGTAAGGATACAAGCAGCAAAGTTACAGTCATGCAGTCATAAGTAGGAGAAGATGGGTGACAGGAACAATGAGAATACTAATAGCAATGCAGCCTTAGTAAATAGTTTGACAGTGTTGAGGGAATTATTTGTTTAGCAGAGTGATGGCATTCGGGGGAAAAACTGTTCTTGTATCTAGTTGTCTTGGTGTGCAGTGCTCTATAGCAGGGGTCTCCAACCTTGGCAACTTTAAGACTTGTGGACTTCAACTCTCAGAATTCCTTAGCCAGCTTTGCTGGCTGAGGAACTCTGGGAGTTGAAGTCCACAAGTCTTAAAGTTGCCAAGGTTGGAGACCCCTGCTCTATAGTGTCATTTTGAGGGTTAGAAGGGCTAGTTAGAAGAATATCTGGAATGATGGTATTGAATGCTGAGCTGAATTCTACAAAGAGGTCTTTGCATAGGTCTTTGGAGATTCAAGTTTTTGCAGGATGTAGTGCAGTCATATTAACAGCATCATCTGTCAATCTATTTGCTCGGTAAGTAGTCTATATAAGTCTAAGTGCTTTTGCTGTTGCTCGGTGTAGCCCATCAAGAGGGGCGAGTCTACTGCCTTGCAAGTAGCTGAATGACTGCCATTGCTCCTGCCTCTTCTCTGCTCTGCAGACTTTTGGCTCAGGCGCAGGAGGCAGTTCCTTCTCATCCATGCTGCCTGGTTGCAGCTGCATACACTCTCCTCCTGAGGCCTTGGGGCTGTCCTGCTGCAGCTGTCTCTCGACCATCTCACGCACAGCCAGCTGCTTGTCTGGTTGCTCCCCCTGCAGCCATTCTACCATGCTTGGTCTTGCAGATGCCAGCTGAGGGCCACCCTCCGCCTCTGGGCATGCTGCCACCCCCACCCCCATAAGGGGAATGGGACAACTCGCAACAGCCAACTCACTCTGTGCAACTTGCTATGGCCAGCCCATCACAGCCAACTTGTCATGGGACAACTTTCCACGGCCAGCTCGCCATCGGACAACTTGCTGCAGGACAATTCAATAATTCAATTTAATTATTTAAAATAATTTTAAAAATATTTTAATTTTTGTCATTCGTATTTCATTTTCTTTTGGCATCCTTTATTTAATGATCCTGTTCCACCATTTCTTCGATATTTGTGTAACTCTTGTCCTGCAGTGAGTTGTCCAGTGCAGGGGTGAGTTCTACTTACCTTTACTACCGGTTCGCATCATAACTAGACACAAAACTAGAAGAGTTTTGAAGACGTTTGGGTCAGTGGGCGAAGCCTCCCGCCGGTTTTAGTACAGGTCCTATAGAACTGGTCCGACCCAGGGGCAACCCACCACTGGTCCAGTGGCAATTTGGCCATGGTGAATTGTCCCACAGTGAGTTGGTGTTGTCCTAGACCCCTCTGACATGCCTGGGACTGGCTTTAGTTTAGGGTGAAATACACTTGGATGGCATTTAGGTCAAACTGTTGTGGAAAATCACTACCTTATCTCAGCATATTGTGTGAACCTTAGCATTGCTTTAAGCCATCCTAGAGGTCAATTGGTTGTGCAGTATGAACACAGCAATTCTATTTTGTTCTTAGTTTCGGGGTTAGGCATATTGTGTGAATCCAGCCAGCGTCAAGTTCTATTTGCAGCAACCTGCAAATGACTAAAAGGATATATTTACCGATTATCCTCAGCTTATGTTGGCAATGGGTACCAGAACTGCCATCAGTAAGTGACTTGGTCGCAAAGTATGACATCACATGATCATGCCACTTAGCCAGGGCAAGGCTGGATAGTGTCATAAAATGAGGGCCTGCAATTTCTGACTTCCTGCTGGCTTCCCCATTGACTTTGCTTTTGGCAAGCTGGCAAGGAACATCAGAAATTGTAACCGTGTGACAGTAGGGACACTGCAATGGCAATAGGGACACAGCAATAAGTCCCCCTTCCTTAAGCATTGTTTGAATGGTCATTGAATGACTGACGTAACCCAAGGAAACCTGAACTGATTTTTTTCTTCTTCTAAGAAACGGTACTTTTTCCCACTCCAGAAGTAAGATGTTCGGGTGACTTAATTTCCACCCCAACTTATTTTTGCAGCCTTCTCTTGTAAGTCACACAAAGTTTGTGCTGGGATTTCTGAACCTGTCAAAATAGTTTGAACTGCCCCCTGTTGAAGCTCCTTGGTTTCTTCCTAGGTGAGAGAGGCGAAAAAGAAAGATCCCTTTGAAGAAAGTGGGTTGAACCTGAGTCCCACCGCAGCGGAAGCCAAAGAGAGAGTGCGTGCCAAGAGGGTGAACAAGAGGGCGCCTCAGATGGACTGGAACAAGAAGCGGGAGATATTCAGCAACTTCTGAACCCACCGAGGGGCCCGTTTCGCTTCTGGCTCCTCCTGCACGGAGACATTTGCAAGGTGCACAACTTGTGGCCCACCCCAATGGACAGGGCCACAACGCACTCCATGCGCCACATTTTTTCCACAGGCAAGGCGGATTCATTCTGATGGCGGCTAGTGAAAGGGAAGGCGAAGAAGGTGGGAGGGAGAGAGAAAAACCCCTTGCAGTTTGTATTAATTATGGATCATTTAACTGGCAATATTAGAATATATTATTTATAGGACCATTTTTATATAAGGAATTGTTTGAGTTGCTTTTTTTCCCCATTTGCATTTAAGATATTTGAAAATATTTTTACATTCCAAATCAGCACCTTTCCTTTCCATTTAGCTGAAAGCTAGAGTTTCTACTACTATGGACTGCAGTGTTAACAACTTCAGAAATGGATTAGCCAATTGTTCCTTGATTGTGACTCTTTTGGTTCTAAGTTTGGAGTTTATTTTTTCCATACTTTATCTTCAGTACTTTATTTTTTTCAGTACTTTATTCAGTTAGCCCTTGAAATTCCCTTGTTTTTAGCATAGCAGATCTTTTTCTTTCCAGTCCTTTTTCAGGCCCATAACTTAGCAAGTACAAGATTTTTATGTTACAAAATACCACAGACAATTACAAGGACAGAGATCAGCAGCAGTCAAGTCCACATCTTAAGGACCCCTGTGTGAAACCTGTCATTTATTAAGGGATTGCAATCTGAATTCATTTTTGTTATAACAGAGTTGCTCAATAATGAAATGGGTGGCCTATAAAGTTATAAAATAAAGAAATAGAATACACTTTTTAGTGAGACTTGAGAGACGTATGAGAAAAAAGTTCTTCCAAGAATGAAGTTCTTGCTGGTAAGCAGGAAACATCTCAAGGTGAATTTTATCTCTATTATTTTTAGGGCATTAAAAAAAATCTTACAGTTCTTTGATTTTGCTGATCTTTCAGGAGCTGTGAGGCAGCCAGCTTCTCTTTCAGCTTGCACAGTCTAAAGTAGAAGCCTTTTTCTGTCCCTAAGATGTTGGCAGGGTTTGGCCTCAGGTGGGACTAATCTTCACACACGTGGTAAACATGATTGTGAATTTGGTGTGATCTCTCTAGCTCTTACACGGCTGCTGTTAGATACTGGTGGGTCTGCTCTCCCGCAAAGAACATCCTGGCCCATCAGCTCCAGAGCTGTTCATTTCTGCCTAACTCAGTGAAGGCTCAACATCCAGAGACAGTGGGCAATGAGGGGTTCCTGAGACTCTGTGACTAAATCTGGTGGTCATCATTGGCCACTGACCGTTCCGAGGGGGCGAGAGAATGGAACCCACACGGAAGCTCTTACATCTAGGCCTTTTAGGCAAGGAGTATTTTTATTCCATCTTTATTCCTGGCGGGATATTTATCGTGGGAAATTTCTGCTGCATATGCCAACATGCCTTGGAGCCAGGTCAGGACAGAGCAGGCAAATTTGGAATTTCCCACCAAATTGATTCTCTTGGTGGGAATGTGGTTTCTGGTGTTTCTGAACAGCATAAAATCAAGGCAAATATTTCCAAGTAATTTCTGCAGAACTCTCTTGCCCATAAAAATGCCACTAAGAGTTCTGGACACAAAGTGGAGGTCACTCTAGAAGGAAGTACAGGTCCCAACATTTTGGTGATGCCCCAGACACTTCCAGATGAGCTACCAAATTGGAAGGATTAATTTGGCAGGAGGGATATGTGGCAAGTCAGAAATAATCTTAACCACATAGAGCCTTTTTTAAACCTACATATAATTGAGTTAATGAATGAGCCCTACCCGCCTTCATTTGGTGGGGGCAGCCTCTTAAAGGCTGAAGGTGGTCTTTGGCATGGAAGAAACTGCTCACCAGAAAAGGGTGCCCTGAGCAGGAAGGGAAGGGCCTCACAGCTTTGTTAATGAGGAAAGGAAAAGGGCAGGGATGGGTCTCCGTGCCTTCTTCCCTAGGAAAAGGAACAACCTTTTTGTCTTTTTAAAAAAAGGGCTAAGAAGCTAGCTGAATGGGATGTGGTTTTTCCCCTTTTTTTAAAAAAGCAGAGGGCATATAAACAAGGAATTGCCCTGCCCTTTTTGTGTACAAACTGTCCTCCGGTGCTCCAGAAGGGAAGGCAGGGGAGAGGGATGTTTTTGCATGTTGTAAATAAACAAATTTGGGGCTTTATGAATATTTTGCAAATGGTGGACTTGAAGTTTGCTTAGTTTATTCTCCCTTTGAAAAAAAGGTAGTGGCTGAGCAATTGCAGCATTTCTTTCCGGAGGGACCTTTTGTTCAGGCACTGCCTGGGTTGACTGAAAGGCCCTTTAAGAGTCCTGGGCCAGACCAAGGGCTCTGATGCTGTGAAGAGGCTTCAGATATTGGATATATTTGAGTTTGCGATTCATTTGCACCCCTTATGCCAGGCTCCACTGTCTAATTACACCCCTAGGAGTTGGGCTTCAACCACAGGAAGAAATATTGCAAGAGAATCAAATTCCAGATTTGGCTCTCCTGTTAAAGAAACCAGGAAGCTTCCAGTGAGAACTTTTTAGGGGTGGGACAGATGGTAAGTTGCAATTCACACCTCACCCTTTCTTGTTTTCCTCCAGTGAATCTGATTGTAGAAGATGGGATTATTTTTGAAAGGACACAGAACTTTGTTTTGTGGCTTGTAGAAAGGTGAAATCCAGGTGGAGAGAGGGAAGGCTTGGTGGGGGTCCCATCCACCCTTTAGGGCTGGTAGGCACCTGTCAGTTAGGCAGCAAGCAATGCCTGTCATTTTTGAAGTTTATCTCTCCAGCTTGTACACCTTGAGGCTCTCCAGAAGTGTTGGGGGTAGAGTGTCCTTAATGCCTTATTGGTTGAGAATGATGAGTAGTGCATTTCTACTTATATAGGGAAGGTCCCAATTTGGGATAGATTAAACAAAAATTTTGGATTTAAAAAACTACATTTCAGATTATTGATTCCATTAATCTTTGGCTTCACCATTGTCCACGCAGGATGTCAAGGATTGATAAAGATCACAGAAGCTGGCGCCTCGAACATCACTGTTTAAAGGTTTTTTTTTAAATTTAGGAACACGGGGTGTTTTCCAAGAAGTCAAGATGGCAGCCAAAGCCCCACCCCTTTCCATGGGTGACATATGTAAAAGGAGGCACAGCTTCCATTGCACAGCTCTTCCTGCCATCTTCAGTTTTTCTTTCCTGCCCCCCCCCAACTGGTGCCCTGCCTGAACCCACTTATGAGCAGGGAGGAAAATGTCACTGCAGTTCATTTTCATTCTGCGATGATTCACCACCACATTCCAAATTATTTTAATAGCTGTCCTGCTGTGAGTGATTAAAGGATGGAGGCATAAAGTGTGGCATGATAATGTGCATACTGTAAGGCTATAGAAATCCCGCCCCTTCCAGTTTACGGTTGCAGGAGTCCCCCTTTGCCTCTGCTTGGATGTCCCCATTTCTGCTAGGCTCCCCCCCCCAGGCTTGATGATGTCCAGCTGATCTCATGGGGGGAACTGGAGCCGCCACAACAGGGAGCTGGAGACGTTGACGGGTGCCAATGTGGAAGGGGCATCTTTTGGGGGAGGTGTGCATTTTTAAAATGTGTGTGGGGAAACTGGTATTAAGGTGAAAAATCTTCAGGTGGTTCGCATGGCTTACATTGAAAATGTTTTTTGAGTCACCTTTTTTGGTTTGTTGTCAGAACTGCTTGGCTTCATTGTTTTATGGAATTGCTTTATGGAATTGGAGACATCGGGGCAAAAGGCAGGCACCAGCCTTGTGGCATTTTTCTCCAGAAGACAAGTGTGCGGGTGCCAACCTAAGAAAGGGCTTTGTTAGTTTTCCAGACTGACAGTGGGTGGGATGAAGGCCCCACGTGAGCCCAGCGATTGCCCCGACCTGTCGCCTGCGTTATTCCCAAAGGGGAATAACTTCTGCCCTCTGCTTCCCGGAATGATGCTGGTGGATAAAAGCACACCCTTCCTTCTTTTTCTGCCATCATGCCAGCTCTGTAACTTGATTTCTGCACATTTTAGAAATTCTCTCACAAAAACTGACAAAAAGAACTCTTTTAATTGCATTGTGTTTAAAAACGTATACTACAATGTCAATAATAAAACTGGTTTCTCATGGACAGCAAACTTTTGTTGTTGGTGTGTTGTTTTCTTTCCATTTTTGCCCCTCTCTGCACTTGTCTTTCAAACACATTTTCCGATAATTCTCAAGATTCACAGTATTACAAACGTCCTCCCTTGTCAGCCATTTCCTGACCTCAGGGAGCGCTGATGTCGGTCAGGCTCCTATGGGGCACTAAGACAACTGCCGCCACTGTGGGAGTGAAGCCCCACCTCTTGTGTTGCACAGGTAAAGGGGGCGGGCTTTAATTACGTCTTGACCCCGCTCTATCTTTGCGGCCACCTTAGAGGCTAATGTTGCCAAGTTTTAGTTTTCAATGCAGCACAAGAAAATGTTTAAATAAATAAGCAGCATCACCTGCATTCATTGTTGATGAACTAATGTAAATACTAGACAAAACTTAGTTTGGGTCTAGATTTACCTTTTTGTGCGGGAAGAGTCGTTGCCCAACCTTGCCACTCAAGGACCAAATGCACCCCTTCTGTGCTGGGAAGTAACAACGGGTCCTTTTGCTTCTTTTAAAATGTGAAAATGTAGCCTCACAATTCATGTTTAGGATTCTATAATTTATGTCCATTCAGCTATTGGTGTAGTAGGGTGTGAATGCATCAAAGCCTCCCAACCCAAACCCCCCCCCCCAATCAAGACATGGTCTTGTGCCAACCCTTTTCTGCCCAGAACTGGACTTGAATCCCTCAGAAGAACGGGCATAACTGCTTCCAAGTCTGAGCCACCTTGGTGGGGGCTCTTGAGGCTGCACATCCGGCCAGATGACTGAGTTGGAGAAGGCCTTTGTTGGCATCAAGTGAGGAGCATTGGAAATCCAAATTCAAGGCAGGGAGGAGGGTGGGGAGGGGCACCGGTCTGGTGTGAAGAAGACAAAGAAACCCAACCCTCAAAACCCAGGCAAGGTTGGAGGGGCCACACGGCAACCTGCAGCCACCTCAGTGGGATTCTGTTAGGTTCCTTATGTTAAGACCTACATCCCCTCTAGATCAGGAGTTGGCGCACTTCTTCCTTCAAATCTCCCCCCCCCCCCATGTTGAGTTGCGGTGGATGAGACTGGCCAGATTTATGGCTGGTTTCCTCGCTTTAGGAATTTAGCAATTCTCAGTGGCTTTGAGCAGAGCCCCTTCTGGTTCTAGTTCAGCCACGAGGCCCCATCGTTTATAGAGCTGCATTACCACTACCTAAGTGGATCACAAGCTTCCTAACAAACAGGAAGCAGCAGGTGAAGCTAAGCAAGATCACATCAAATACCTGTACAATTAGCACAGGGCCCCCCCAAGGCTGTGTGCTCTCCCCACTTCTCTTCTCTCTGTATACCAATGACTGCATCTCCAATGATCCATCAGTTAAGCTACTGAAGTTCGCAGATGACACAACAGTGATTGGTCTCATTCGAGACAATGACGAATCCGCATATAGACGAGAGGTCAAACGACTAGCCTTGTGGTGCAACCAAAACAATCTGGAACTGAACACACTCAAAACCGTAGAAATGGTGGTAGACTTTAGGAAAAACCCTTCCATACTTCCACCTCTCACAATACTTGACAACACAGTATCAACAGTAGAAACCTTCAAATTTCTGGGTTCTATCATATCGCAAGATCTCAAATGGACAGCTAACATCAAAACATCATTAAAAAGCACAACAAAGAATGTTCTTTCTGCGCCAACTCAGTAAGCTCAAACTGCCCAAGGAGCTGCTGATCCAATTCTACAGAGGAATTATTGAGTCTGTCATTTGCACCTCTATAACTGTCTGGTTCGGTTCTGCAACCCAACAAGAAAAACACAGACTTCAGAGGATAATTAGAACTGCAGAAAAAATAATTGCTACCAACCTGCCTTCCATTGAGGACCTGTATACTGCACGAATCAAGAAGAGGGCCGTGAAAATATTTGCAGATCCCTCGCATCCTGGACATAAACTGTTTCAACTCCTACCCTCAGAACGACGCTATAGAGCACTGCACACCAGAACAACTAGACACAAGAACAGTTTTTTCCCGAAGGCCATCACTCTGCTAAACAAATAATTCCCTCAACACTGTCAGACTATTTACTGAATCTGCACTACTATTAATCGTTTCATAGTTCCCATCGCCAATCTCTTTCCACTTATGACTGTATGACTATAACTTGTTGCTGGCAATCCTTATGATTTATATTGATATATTGATCAATTGTGTTGTAAATGTTGTACCTTGATGAACGTATCTTTTCTTTTATGTACACTGAGAGCATATGCACCAAGACAAATTCCTTGTGTGTCCAATCACACTTGGCCAATAAAAAAATTCTATTCTTCTATTCTATTCTAGTCAACAGCAGAGCAAGCATGCTATGTTGGTCTCTTAAGTGCCGTCGCATCCTTAAACAGTTTGTTACCTGCTTGAGTTGGCTTTCGGGGCAAGATGCAGACGTGGCAGTTCCCAGCATCTCTCACAATTACGATGACCTCTTGGGTCCCTTCCAACTCTTACGATTCTATTCATTATTTACTAAGGATGGTGTAGTGAATCCTGCAGTATGCAGAAAGTTGGTCTTGATGACCTCTTGGGTCCTTTCCAATTCTTGATTCTATTAATTATCAGCGGGGGGGGGGGGAATGTTAGAAGCCCAGGGGACTGCAGTTCTGCAACGGGCTGGCTTTGGCTCCTCCAGCATCCGGGCTGTGCCAATTTCGCTTCCTTCAAGCACCGGTCCTTCCCTGAAAGGATACCAGGCTTGGCACCCACTGCCCAGCCCTCCCTGCTGTCCCAATCTGTCCCTCTCTAGTATTGCGGTGTGACTATTGCTGCTTCAAGCATTCCACCGGATGGTTTATTTTCATTTCATTTGGAGAGATTTTGTTCCTTAAGTGAGGAAACCAGCTATAAATATTTAGTATAATATATATTTATTTATATAAATATATTTATATATTTTAATATAGTATATTTATATAAATATAAATAAACACCTTGAAGGCCCTTGCCTGCCCCAGATCCATACAGTCATTCCTTCTCCTTCCAGATACTCCTCTTGAATGAAGCCAGCCTAAGCCTCCTTCCCACATATTTACTTTATTAAAAGTGCTTCCTAGATAGCTGCCTCTTCATGGAGGCTCGAGAGGCAGCGTAAAATCCCAGACCCACACTTCTGTGCCCGGAGTTGGAAGACAAGGAGACTTCCTCCTTGTCCAAGGAGGCACTGCAGTTCCTGGGACAGGCTCCAAAGTCTCTGCCTGGCATAAAACAACTTCTCCCAAGCAACGGAAGCCCCGAGACAAAGAGGCTGGGGGTGGGGGGTCTGTTCCTCAGCACTTTGTGGATCCCGGGCAGATGTTCCTGTTGAGGCACTCGCTGCAACGTGGACGGACAGGCAAGCAGATCTGCTGCCCAAAGCCGACCAGGAGCCAGTTTAATTCACTCCAGAGAGTCCTGCAGGCAGCGAAGCAGGGAGAAGAAAGAAAACATTTCAGTGTGGTAGAAAAAGTAACACAACATCGATATCTAGCAATGCCTGAAGCAGCCCACCCTCAGTTGTTACAGGAAGACAATTCCCAACGGTGAGACCACAGGGACATCAACACTAGGAAATAACCTCAATTCTGGAGCATCAAGCAATAGAGGCGAGTTGGTACCCAACACTGGGGACACTAAAGGGAAGTGAGATTGCCACCACACCCCATTTATCAAAGTGTAAGCAAAGAGGCTGCTCCCTGCCCCACCAGAACTCTTCCCTTTGTCCTGGGTTGGAGGAGGCATTTTAGAGCCACCTTCCATGCATAGTTCCCAAGGATGCCAACAGAGAACACCTGGCAAGAAAGGCAAGTCTGGAGCTGGTCTTTGGCTTTCATTAACAAGTGAGGTGTTGGCTGGTGCACTGACGTCTGCTCACCCCAGCCCTACATGGTGATGGGCGAGAGAATGCCTTGGCCAAAGTCCTACAACTGTGAGAAATTTCCTACAGGAGAACACTCAAATCCTGCTGTTGTAGGTCAAAGGTCAACCCTTTGCTACAACACTGAAATAATGGAGTAATAGGTGAAAAAGGGGCCTTGCCCCCTTTTCAAGTGAGAAGCTGTGCCTGTCCCATTGGAAGGAGCAGCACTTCTGACGGATACGTATGGAATGCAGACTTCTTAAGACAAGCGTTTTCCAGCCTGTACTCCAGAGAATGGGAATGAAGGCCGCTTTGGCGCTGTGGTTACAACACCAGACTGGAAACTGAGAGCCCACAAATTGTAGTCCCGTCTCAAGCACAAAGCCAGTTGTGTGATCCTGGGCCACTCCTTCACTCAAAGTCTTATAAAGAACAAGGTGCTGATGGAAAATCACTTCTGAAAATGTTGGCAAGAAAACTGCAGGGATTCACCAGGAATCAAGATTGACTTGAAGCCCCATCCCCATCTTTTTTTTTAAGAGAAACCTGAGCTTTTCCAAGGTGGATCCCAGTTCCAGAGAGGAAAATGTGATGAGCCTTGAAAAACAGACCCCCACCCCCACCCCCTTAAAGAGGCAATACCGGAAGGAAAGGTCAACTGGAGAGCAGTTTGAAGCACCTTTGCCTGCATCTCATCCACTTAATAAGAAATGGTATTGTGGGAGCTTCTTAACTCAATGTCCTTGCACAAAAATCACGGGAGCTGAGACTAAGAGAGAGGGAGAGAAGTGAAATGTTTAGGGCCAGTTTGGACAGGCTCACCTGGGCAGCCATTCTTCCAGGGTTTGCCTCGTTTCCTCTGGAAGTTTTGTTTCCTTTTTTGCCCACTTTAACCTGTTGCAAATCCGATGCACATGCGTGTCCACACCTGTAGTTCAAAATCAGAAAAAGGAGGCTGTCCTAAACAAAGCCCTTCCCTGCTGCAATCCGAGGCATCCCCAGCTCCTTGAATGGGGGCATTTGATCCCCTTGGGAGGACAGTTGTGGCCCAATCAATCAGCCAAGATTGCAAAATGGTGTTTTGTTTAAGTTTAGAAAAATCCCGGTTTGGCCCACAGAGGGACATCTCTGAAGAGAGACAATGGATTTACTGGAGAGTTTGATAAAGGCTGAATAGACATTTGTCAAGGCTTTGGTTTGCTAGAGCAGGGTTCCCCAACCTTTTGGACCTCAGGGACCACCAAGTTCATAATTTTAAATCCCGCAGACCACTAATACGAATCCAGTGCGCCGCTTGCTGAAGTTTGAAGTTTGCTGGGGTCCTTCAGGCATTCTCCCTCCTTTTTCTCTCTTTCTCCCTTCTCTCTCCCAGTCATTCTCCCTTGTTCTCTCATCTCTCTTACTCTCTCTCCCCCCCCTCATTCTCTCTCTGATTCTCTTTCCGTCTGTCTCTCACTCTCTCTGATTTTCTCTGATTCTGTCTCTCATTCTGATTCTCTCTCATTCTCTCTCTCTCTCTCTGATTCACTGTCTCTCTTATTCTCTTTCTCATTCTCTCTTTCATTCTGTCTCTTTTTCTCTATTTCATTTTGCACAGCATCAGCATTCCGCTTCCATATATTTGCGCCAGCCGGTGGCGCAAAGCATCCCTCGTCTCCTGCTACTTGGGATTTGGAGCAATAAGCGTCATCTGGTCAGGGGAGCAGCTGATTTTGCTCTCCATTGTGGATGCCAGATCGGCCCCCTGTAAGCTCTCGTCTCTCGAGGAGCCCGGCTGAAGTTTCCTGCGCCACTTCAGCAAGCGCTCGAGAGATGAGAGCTTGCAGGGGGCCAATCTGGCCTCCGCAATAGAGAGCAAAATCCGGCTGCTCCCCAGACCAGTCGCCATTTACAGCTCTTGAGTCCCAAGCGGCAGGAGACGAGGGCTGCTTTGCGCCACTGGCTGGGCAAATATACCGAGGCAGAATGATGATACTGTGCAAGTGCAAGTAGTGCTTCCCTCCCACAGCTTCCAGCCATCGCAATCACTGCTTTGGCCCACTTGCGCTGCAGCTCCTCCACCAGCATGCACCGGCAAAATACGAAGATTCCTCCACGGACCACCAAAATTTTCTCATGGACCACCAGTGGTCCGAGGACCACCAGTTGGTGACCGCTGTTCTAGAGGGCCAGGTCAGATTATCCAACCCTACAATTTGGTCTATGGATTAGCTCAGAGTGTGGCGAGACACTTTAGCCGCTGCTTCAAACCAGACGGTCTTCTGGCACTTTCCAAACTCAGCCCCTGATTCTTCTCCCTCTCATGAACAAAACCTGGAGTCACAGGCTGAAGGTCTTTTATTCAGCCAAGGGCTACATGAAACTTCTGCAGTAAGAAGGTGATGGAGAAACCAGCAGAAATCTGGTGACTTTCTGATGCCCAGGGCAAGATCCCAAGCTCTCCTCGCCATTTCCTACCATGACTGGAGATCACGGAAGGAGAACATAAGTGGCTTGCACAGGAAAGGCTTCAAAAATGTTCTTTCCTCTGGGGCTCCCAAGAGTAGCAGGACTGTCCATGGCATATGAATCGTCAATAGGAAAGAAATCGAACTGGAGACTCCAGCATCTCTGCTGATCTATTTAATGGCTGCTTTGCCCCCACAATTCTTTCTCAACTACTCTCACAGCCGAGGAGCCCTTCATCAGGAATCAACAAGCCGTATTTCCCTCAAATGCCAGCCCCCACCCACCTACGACACCCCATCGCTCATCAGCATTCAGGAAAGCAGTGCCCCCTGCTGGAGGATTCTGTCATGTGACAGAGAGACTCCAAGCAGAGCAACTCAGCTGCAAAAAAGCTTTTGCAGCTGGATGGCCTGGTCAAGATGTCCCCCCACAGGTCTCCCCCCTCCACGTGGCTTGTAACCATCCTCCATCCCACTTTATCACCTCTGAAATTTGGGCTGGCTAAAAAAGTGGCTGGCAGGCAGCTCATTGCTTTCCTTGGACATGCCAGCCCATGAAAAGGGGTCTCGTCACCCCAGAAATGACAGTCCCACCTTCTCCCATGAGGAACCGTCTCATAAGACAGATAACTTTATTGTCATTTTTTTTTTTACTGCAAGTACACTGGCCCACATTAAAAATGAAATTCTGTTTCCTGCTCTCAAGAGAGAGTGTATATCTACCCAAACACATACATAACACATATATACACATGCTATATATAGCAATCTCCTTCATGGATTACTGCCTTGTTGTGGCGAAGGGGCTTGTGTAGCTCAATGAAGCTATGAGCTATGCTGTGCAGGACCACCCAAGACGGACAGGTCATAGCAGAGAGTTCTGACAAAACGTGATCCACTGGAGAAGGAAATGGCAACCCATTCCAGTATCTTTCCCATGAAAACCCCACGGATAGTACCAAAAGGCAAAAAGACATGACGCCGGAAGATGAGCCCCCCAGGTCAGAAGGTGTCCAATATGCTACTGGGGAAGAGCAGAGGGATATAAGATCCATGAATCAAGGCAAGCTGGATGTGGTCAAACAAGAGATAACAAGACTGAACATCGACATCTTAGGAATCAGCGAACTAAAATGGACAGGAATGGGTGAATTTAATTCAGAGGACCATTAGGTATACTACTGCGGGCAAGAATCCCTCAGAAGAAATGGAATAGCCTTTATAGTCAATAAAAGAGTAGGAAAAGCAATACTGGGATACAATCCCCAAAACGACCGAATGATCTCAGTTTGAATCCAAGGCAAACCATTCAATATCACAGTAGTTCAAGTCTATGCCCTAACCACTGGTGCTGAAGAGAATGAAATTGACCAGTTCTATGAAGCCCTATAGCATCTTATAGAATTAACACCAAAAATGATATCCTTATCATCATGGGGGATTGGAATGCTAAAGTAGAAAGCCAAAAGATAACCAGAATAACAGGCAAGTTTGGCCTTGGAGTACAAAATGAAGCAGGGCACAGGCTGATAGAATTTTGTCAAGAGAATACAATGGTTATAGCACACACTCTTTTCCAACAACCCAAGAGATGACTCTACACATGGACATCACCAGACAGTCAACACAGAAATCAGATTGACTATGTACTCTGCAGCCAAAGATGGAGAAGCTCTATACAGTCAGTAAAAACAGGATCAGGAGCTGACTGTGGCTCAGATCAGGAACTTCTCGTTGCAAAATTTAGGCTTAAATTGAAGAAAGTAGGGAAAAGTATTAGGCCACTCAGGTATGAACTAAATCATATTACTGATGAATATACAGTAGAGGTGACAAATAGATTTAAGGAATTAGATCCAATAAAGTGTGCCTGAAGAACTATGGATGGAGGTTCGCAACATTGTACAAGAGGCAGCAACTAAAACCATTCCAAAGAAAAAGAAATGCAAGAAAGCAAAATGGCTGTCTGAGGAAGCTTTGCAAATAGCTGAGGAAAGAAGGAAAGTGAAATGCAAGGGAGAAAGACAAAGATACACCCAGTTGAATGCAGAATTCTAGAGAATAGCTAGAAGAGATAATTTATTTTATTTTTATTTATTTTAATTTTATTAAATTTCTATACCGCCCTTCTCCCGAAGGACTCAGGGCGGTGTACAGCCAAAATAAAACACAGAATATATACAATTAAAAGAATTTAAAAAGAACTATTACTGTGCGGCCGATTATTAAAACATTTAAAAATTTAAAATATTATTAAAACCCCAATTTAAAAACAACTATTTATGCCAGTCCTGCTTGAATGAATAAATATGTTTTAAGCTCACGACGAAAGGTCCGAAGATCAGACACTTGACGTAAGCCAGGGGGGAGTTCGTTCCAGAGTGTTGGTGCTCCCACAGAGAAGGCCCTACTCCTGGGGGCCGCCAGCCGACATTGTTTGGCGGACGGCACCCTGAGAAGGCCCTCTCTGTGAGAGCGTCTGGTCGATGGGAGGCATAAGCTAGCAGCAGGCGGTCTCGTAAGTACCGGGTCCTAAGCCATGGGCGCTTTAAAGGTGGTAACCAGAATCTTGAGCGCACCGAAGACTACAGGAAGCCAGTGCAGACTACGGGCAGTGGTGTTACATGGGAGCCACGAGCGGCTCCCGTTACCACTCAGCGCAGCTGCATTCTGGACTAACTGCAGCCTCCGGGTGCACCTCAAGGGCAGCCCCATGTAGAGAGCATTGCAATAATCCAGCCGAGACGTAACCAGAGCGTGAGTGACCGTGCATAAGGCATCCCGGTCAAGGAAGGGACGCAACTGGCGAACCAAGCGAACTTGGTAGAAGGCCCTCCTGGTGACGGCCGCCAGATGTTCATCAAAGGACAGCCGACCATCCAGGAGGACGCCCAAGTTGCGAACCACCTCCTTTGGGGCCACTAACTCGCCCCCAACAGTCAGCTGCGGGTGCAGCTGACTGTACCGGGGTGCCGGCATCCACAGCCACTCCGTCTTGGAGGGATTGAGCTTGAGTCTGTTTCTCCCCATCCAGACCCGTACGGCCTCCAGGCACCGGGACAGCACTTTGACCGCTTCGTTGGGGTGGTCCGGGGTGGAAAAGTACAGCTGAGTATCATCAGCGTACAGATGATAACTCACCCCGAAACCACTGATGACCTCACCCAGCGGCTTCATGTAGATGTTGAACAGGGTAGGCGAGAGAATCGACCCCTGCGGTACCCCACAAGTGAGGCACCTCGAGGACGACCTCTGCCCCCCTGTCAACACCGTCTGCGACCGGTCGGAGAGATAGGAGGAGAACCACCGATAAACGGTGCCTCCCACTCCCAACCCCTCCAACCGGCGCAGCAAGATACCATGGTCGATGGTATCAAAAGCCGCTGAGAGGTCTAATAGGACCAAGGCAGAGGAACAACGCCTGTCCCTGGCCCTCCAGAGGTCATCTACCAACGCGACCAAAGCCGTCTCCGTGCTGTAACCGGGTTGTTGAAGGAGGGAACGGGTCACTCGAAACAGGGCGGCCGGGCGGTTATCTGCCGATGCAATGAGGGTGGAAACGTAGGAACGTTTCGCCTCCCTCATTGCCACTAGGTAGGTCCTAGTAAAGGACCTCACTAGTGTCCGATCAGCCTCGGAACGGCTGGACCTCCAAACACTCTCTAGGCGTCTTCTCGGCGTTTCATCTCTCTCAGCTCCCCGGAGAACCAGGGAGCCAATTGAGATCTGCGCCGGGTCAGAGGCTGCAAAGGCGCGACACGGTCCAAAGCCCCAGCCGCGGCCCGTTCCCAAGCCGCAACTAGTTCTTCAGTCGTGCCGTGGGTAAGATCCTCAGGAAACGGCCCAAGCTCCGTCAGGAACCTCTCTGGGTCCATCAGGTGCCTGGGACGGAACCAACGCATCGGCTCCGTCTCCCTGCGGTGGTGAGCAGCGGTTCGAAAGTCTAGGCGAAGGAGAAAATGATCTGACCATGACAACGGTTCTTTCACTATATCTCCTAAATCCAGATCATTTACCCACTGACCAGAGATAAAAATCAAATCTAGCGCCTCCCCAATGTGTAGGGCCATCAGTTACTTGAATCAGGTCCAAGGCCGTCATGGAGGCCTGGAACTCCTGAACCACTGTTGATGACAAGCGGCCGATGGCAAGTTGAAATCTCCCAAGACCAAAAGTCTGGGAATCTCAACCGCCACGCCAGCAAGCACCTCAGTAGTTCAGGTAGGGCTGTGGCCACGCAGCAAGGAGCCAGGTACGTGATCAACAACCCCATCTGATTTCGATGGCCCCACTTCACAAGGAGGATTCACAACCAGCTATCTGAGGAACAGTGGACTCCTCGGCTCCAGACTTTCCTAATCACAACGCCACCCCCACCCCTACCCTGGGTCCTCGGCTGATGGAATGCACGGAAACCCGGAGGGCACAGTTCAACCAGGGGTACACCCCCTTCTGTGCCCAGCCAGGTCTCCGTAATGCCCATAAAGTCCGCGGACTCCCTCTGAATCAGGTCACAAATCAGGGGAGCCTTATTAACCACGGACCGGGCATTGCAGAGCATCAGCCGTAGACCCAGGCTCTGAGGATCCTGACCATCCAGGGAATGAGTAAGGACTGGGGGGCCGGAGCATGTGATCGCCTTTAAACATCGACCACATTCTTAAATGAACAGTGCAAAGAAATAGAAGAAAACAATAGAATAGGGAGGACCAGAGATCTCTTCAAGAAAATTGGAGATATGAAGGGAACGTTTCATGCAAAGATGGGATTGATAAAGGACCAAATTTGGCAGGAACCTAACAGAGGCAGAAGAGATTAAGTAGAGGTGGCAAAATAACACAGAAGAACTACACAAGAACGAGCATATATCTCTGATAACCATGATGGGGTGGTCACTGACCTCGAGCCAGACATCCTAGAATGTGAAGTCAAAAGGGAAATCTGAGCAACAACAAAGTTAGTGGAGGAGACAGTATTCCAACAGAGCTATTAAAAATCTTAACAAGACAATGCAGTAAACATGCTATACTCAATTTGTCAGCAAATTTGGAAAACTAAACAGTGGCCACAGGATTGGAAAAGGTCAGTTTACATTCCAATTCCAAAGAAAGGCAATGCCAAAGAATGTTCAAACTATAGCACCATTGCACTCATTTCACATGCTAGTAAGGTTATGCTTAAAATTCTACAAGCTGGGCTCTAGCAGTATGTGGATCGAGAACTATCAGAAGTACAGGCAGGATTTCGAAGAGGCAAGGAACTAGAGATCAAATTGCCAACATAAGCTGGATCATGGAGAAAGCTAGGGAATTCCAGAAAAATATCTACTTCTGCTTCACAGACTATGCTAAAGCCTTTGATTGTGTGGATCACAACAAATTGTGGCAAGTTCTTAAAGAGATGGGAGTACCAGACCATCTTATTTGTCTCTTGAGAAACCTATATGCATCAAGAAGCAACAGTGAGAACTTGACACAGAACCACCGATTGGTTCAAAATTGGGAAGGAGTCCTGCAAGGCTGTATACTATCACCTTGCCTATTTAACTTATATGCAGAGCACATCATGAGAAAAGCGGGGCTAGATGAATCAAAAGTTGGAATTAAGATTGCCAGGAGAAATATCAACAACCACAGATATGCAGATGATACCACTTTAATGGCAGAAAGTGAAGAGGAACTAAAGAGCCTCTTGATGCAGGTGAAGAAGGAGAATTAAAAAGTTGGCTTGAAACTCAACTTTAAGAAAACTAAGATCATGGCATCTGGCCCTCTCAATTCCTGGCAAACAGATGGGGAAGAAATGGAGGTAGTGACAGATTTTATTTTCCTGGGCTCCAAGATCACCGCAGATGGGGACTGCAGCCAAGAAATTAAAAGACGCTTGCTCCTGGGGAGGAAAGCTATGGCAAATCTAGACAGTGTACTAAAAAGCAGAGACATGACCCTGCCAACAAAAGTGCATATAGTCAAGGCTATGGTTTTCCCAGTTGCAATGTATGGCTGTGAAGGCTGGACCATAAGAAAGGCTGAGCGCCAAAGAATCGAGGCCTTTGAATTCTAGTACTGGAGAAGACTCCTGCGAGTCCCTTGGACTGCAAGGCAGACAAACAAGTCAGTCCTAGAGGAGATCAACCCTGAGTGCTCTTTAGAAGGCCAGATCCTGAAGATGAAACTCAAATATTTTGGCCACCTAATGAGAAGGAAGGACTCACTGGAGAAATGGCTAATGCTGGGATAGATTGAGTGTCAGGCCTAGAAGCCATACTATCTTGGTGCCTTCAGGATCCAGGCCTGCCACAATCCTACCATGGGAAGTTGGGAGGGGGGATTGCATGAGTGAAATAGAATTAGCCATAACAAAACTTTGCAGAGAATTTCAAGGCCATGGCGTCCGACAGCTGTGCTGAGAAGAAAGTGGAGGTTGTCTTCTATACGTGAAGGAACTGATTGGAGCAGTGGTGGACATGAGGGAGAAGTGGGCAAAGTTTTGAACTTTCTTTTGGGTGAGGAAAACCCAGAAGCTCTCAGATGTGTCAATATGACATCTCTAATAAAAGTTAGCTTTGAGGAATCGCAAGCCTTGGAGTTTGATTTCATTGGGGGTGTTACCTGGAACCCTGACATTGAGGCAAAAGAAGAAAGGAACGACAGAGAACGAATGGAGTCACTGAAGCAGTAGGCGTGAACTTAAATGGACTCCACGGGATGGTAGAGGATAGGAAGGCCTGGAGGAACGTTGTCCATGGGGTCACGAGGGGTCGGACATGACTTTGCAACTAACAACAAATATAGCACTTAGTCTAAATAGCATTTAGACTTATATAGCGCTGTAAAGCACCTCTCTAAGCAGTTTACTAAGAGTTCACAAGGTTGATGCTCTAGGGAACAAAACTGTGACTGAATCTGGATGTTCTTCTTTGAATACACGATACTCCCAGATGGTTACCCAGATGGTAACAAGGAAAACAGGTCATGAAGAGGAGGTGTAGTGTCCCAGCTCAGGCCACATTCTGGCTCTGATTCTCCTGGCATTTCAGAAAACATTCAAAAATACGGCTGTTTTCCTAGGAGGGTGTGTGTGTGAAGTTCATGAGATGGGTGTGATTGGTAGGGACAGTTCTTGTCCTTGGCTCCCATTACATGCATACAGTATTTGTCATTATTGTGACCGATTTTACCGAGTTTTAAATCAATGGGGCTGCCCAGGGACACTGTTTCAAGAACAAGATCATATAAATTGACTGAAACACAGGTAGTCCTCAACTTACAACCCCAATGGAGACCACCCATCATCTTGTAAGTTGTGACGGTCATAAATCACGTCACCCATGTGACTAACTCGATTTTATGACTTTGTAGTGGCAGTCATTAAGCGAATGCTGTGGTTTTAAAGCTCCAAATGGCCATAAATGCAGAGCAACTGCCGAGGTATGGAGGTGCAGTCCTGTGAGGGGGGCCAGGGGCAGTCCTAACTTCAGAACAGGATCCTAAGCGCCCAGGGTGTGTGTGTGTCTGTGTAACTTTTAATGGCTGTTAAGCGACTGGTCATAAAGTGAGGACCACCTGTAAATGAATGAATGGATGAATAAATCTGGGCAATCCAGATGTAAATATGGCAGCTGAACAGGGATTGGAAGATGGGAACATTAGTGAATACGAACTGGATACATGACAGGGATTGTCAAAAAATCTAAATGTGCAAGAATTAGCTGAATGCTTGTTCCCCCAAAAAACACAGAAAGAAATCCACTATGGCAACAGACATACCGATCCCAGAGACGTTCTTCCAGGCAATGTCCATCACCAGGTGGGCCATCTTTGGACCGACTCCAGGCAACTTCATTAACTCTGCAACAGTTTCTGGGATGTCGCCAGCATAGTCCCGCTTCAGGATTGCTGTGGTCTGCTGGATATATCGCACCTTGTTCTGCAACCCATGAAAAGGTCAATCAATGAGCTGGACTAACTCAGGAGGAGGAACAGCCTTGCTGGATCAGACCAAGACCAATTCAATTCCTGCATTTTTTGAGGTTTCCTATTGTGTCCTAACCAGCTGGCCCCAAGGGAACTTGGTGCTTGCAACTCAAAAAACGACCTAATTTTTCTCTGTCCCACCATTGTTCCCCTTCAAATAGTATTTAGAGACAGCTGCCTAGAAGTAACATGGAAGCCTCAAGACCATAATCCTCCATAGACCTGACCTGCATTCTCTAAACCCATCCAGAAAAGCCATCCAGGTTATAGTGCCTACTTCACCATCTTAAGAACATTGGAAGAGTTCTGCTGGATTAGGCCAAGGCCCATCTTGGTCCAAAATTTTGTTTCTTGCAGTGGCCAAACAGTTGGGCTCACAACCCAGAGATGACTACTAGCACATTCTCTTGCAAGTTGTGACCTCCAAGAGATACTTGGAGGCATTTGCTTCCAACACAGTCAATTCTCCTGCCTTCAAAACCAGCAGTCCTCCAAAGGTTATCTTTCTCCATTCTTTACCCAACCTGCCTTAGAGCCATTCAGGCTGGTAGTCATCATCACTTTAGGGCAATGCATTTCACAGGTTCAAAATGTGCCATAGCACTCAGCAATACACTTAGATATCACCCAATAGTGCTTCACAACCCCCCCTAAGTATCAGCTGTCCAGCTAGAAAATCCAAAAATAGAACTCCTGGGACATTGTGCTTCCCAAAAGGAAAACTTTATTGAATACACTACATTGGCACTGAAGAAACGAAACCAGCTCTGAATTTCCCATGCGAACATCCACATAGCTGGACTTGATTTTCCCCTTTGGTCCTGATATCCAAGCGAAATGTTGGAGGTGTGACTGTGATGAGGCTACATATTTTCATATTTGGTGGACTTGCAAGAAAATTAAGGCCTTTTGGATAAGAATTTGGTGGATTATTCAAAATGTACTGAAGAAGAAGATAAAGTTCCTGCCGCAATTTTTCCTTTTGGGAATTATAACGGATTGTACAGGGATTGAGACTAAATTGATTCTGAATTTAATAACAGCAGCAAGACTGTTGATTGGACAATACTGGAAGAAAGAAGAGGTACCTACAATAGAAGAATGGATATTGAAAGTCACTAATTTGACTGAGATGGCTAAAATCTCAGCTTTTTTAAAAGACAATACGCAGGAAAGATTTAATTGAATGGAAAAAATGGATTGATTATTTACAAAACAGATATCAGATTAAGAAATATCAGATTGCCTTTGAATAATTAGGAAGTATTATTTTATGTAATGGGGAGGGGGTTGGGAGATGAAAAGATTTGGATGAGGTTAATTGGATTAGAAGGGAAAATTTTACTCTATGTTTGGTTTATGTATAACAATACCTTGTGATTGACCCGTGAAGCCGGGGGGGGGGGGGAAGGGAGGGGAGAAGGGGGTTTTCTGGGAGGGAGGGGGAAAAAAAGGGGGAAAATGTTTTGTTTCTTAAAACTTTTTCAATTAAAAAAAAAAAGATTTTCCCCTTTGGCCATTCCCCTCAGTTCATTGCACTGCCCAATTAAATCTACTTTTTTTAATGGGAACAGTCTGGATCTTTCAAACACCTGCGTTGTGTGACCTTGGGGTTGGTAGCAGGGTCTCACGATCTGCAGGATGGCATTCCATTCCCTCCCTGACATACCATCCATCCTCCTCCCGATTGTTGTCAAGTTGAGAGCGAAGAAGCAACTAGGTGAAAGAGGGAATAACTCTTGACAGTTTTACAGAGTTGACCCCAACTCTCTATTGACCCCAACAATTGGGGTCCTCATTTTACCGACCTCGGAAGGTTGGAAGGCTGAATCAACCTTCAGCCAGTCAGGATCGAACTCCTGGCTATGGGCAGAGTCAGCTTGCAATGTGACATTCTAACCACTCCACTACCACCAAGTGGAGAGAGGCTTCCTTTTGTCTGTCCTAAACTGCCTTTCTTTCATATTCTATGAGTATAGTAAGAATAGTAAGAATAAACTCATTTAAATTATATAAATAAATTATAAATTATTTATTTCAGAAAGCTGTCCTTTAATTTCCAAAAATTCAATTGCTTTACTTTAATCATTTAACTTTTACCATACAAATGGTACCACCTAAATTTTTTTACATCATTTTTACATTTTAGTGTATTTATAGTCATGTGACATTGAATTGTCTTTTTAAAATAAGTTTATATAACAATAGCATTTAGACTTATACACTGCTTCAAAATGGTTTACAGCCCTCTCTGAGTGGTTCACAGAGTCAGCATATTGCTCCAAAAATCTGGGTCTTCATTTTACCCACCTTGGAAGGGTGGAAGGCTCGAGTCAACCTTGAGCCGGTGAGAATCGAACTGCTGGAGTGAACAGTGAGTTAGTCAGCAATACTGCATTCTAACCACTGCACCACCATGGCTCTTCTATATACCGTATTTTTCAGAGTATAAGACGCACTCCTCCCCAAAAGAGGGTGGAAATGTTGGTGCATCTTATACACCGAATACAGCCATTTTTGGCCTCCCGAAGCCCCGCCCTGCTCGTCCCATTTTTGTGAAAAAGGGGCCCGTTTTTGCCCTCCCCAGCCCCCAGGAGCACTCGGCAGGCCTCCCAAACCCCTGCACCCCGTTTTTCACAAAAAGGTTTTTGCAGGCCCGTTTTAGCAAAAACTTTTTTCTTACTTACCTCTTCGAAATCTTGGTGTGTCTTGTATACCGGTGCATCTTATAGTCCGAAAAATACTTTTTTATTTTAGATATTTTTATTAGAATATGTTTTTGTATAATGTTTTTGTTCTTGAATTCTTCTTTGTAAAGCAAAGTTATAAACATGAATGAACGATTTTTTGTTATACTTATGAATCTCTTTCTGATTTGCCCCTTTATTTTTTCTAACACATATCTATAAGTAACCCTGGTCCTAATGTTTTGAGGAGGAAGAGGAGGAAGAGCACGTCTCTGCCAGGAACTCAAAGGGGACAGAGAGGCAGACCCCCACCTTCTGCCACCCTGGGATGTGCAGAACAGCATCTCCTAATTGGCAGGAGGTTACTTGGGCTGCTCTGTTCAGGCTGTAATGCACTGAGGATGCCAAGCAGTTTGGTAATGAATGGGGTAACGGCCACATTCACACACAATTGGCGAGGGCCATTTTGGCAAAGCTGTTAAGATGGATTGTGAAGCTCCAATGGGAGCTTTGAGCCCCATCAGCCGACCTCACAGGGTTGGGAGGGGTGAGTGGATGGCAGAGGTGCTCCCATGGAAGTCAGAGAGCAGATTAACCTACAAAGTAACCATGCTTCCCTGGCTCTTCCCTTCACCATGTGGCAAATCACTCACCCTCCAAAAGCCAACAGGATAAATGAGCCGGCCCAGAGTCTCGTCGTCAGTCTCCAGGATCCGGTCCACCGTCAAGCCGTGCTCCCGCAGGCGCATCATGGCCATGGAGGTCACCTGGTCTTTCGTTTGGCTGGAGAGCATGAGCGACAGCAGAATCTGGTAACGCTTCACCTGCCAAGCAGAAGAGAGAGAGGCAGGGGGGACCCTGTGTTTCTGTCTGTCCTGGGACCCCCTAGGCCCGTGATGGCAAACCTATGGCACGTGTGCCAAACGTGGCACGCAGAGCCCTCTCTGTGGGCAGGTGCGCTGTTGCCAGCTGCTCTTCTGGTTTGTGGCACTGCCAGCTGGTCTTTGTGTGTGCTGAAGTGTTGGAAACCTGAAGACCAGGTGGCCGGCGACCTGGTCTTTGGATTTCTGGCGTGTGTTCCTGTTTGGGCACTCAGGGTTGAAAAGATTTCTCATCATTGCCCTAGGCCAGTGGTTCTCAACCTTTATAGTGCTGCGACCCCTTTAATACAATTCCCCACGATGTGGCGACCCCAACCGATCTCAGCGCGCCTCAGCAGCCGCAGAAGGGGGAAAAAAGCGGCAAACTGTTTTTTTGAATTTATCGCGCCTGAAGCCGTATTGGCTAGTGATCTGAACTGCTTGCGATTGCCTTGAGGACGGAGGCATTAAAGCGGAGACTCCTCCCCTATTAAGTTTATCGCACCTGAAGCCAGATTAGGCTAGCGATTGGGAGTGATTGCAGCTGGCTTGAGAGGGAGACATCAGAGCAAAGATTTCTCTCTTTTTTAATTCATCGCGCCTGAAGCCAGATTAGGCTAGCGATTGGGAGTGATTGCAGCTGGCTTGAGAGGGAGACATCAGAGCAAAGATTTCTCTTTTTTAATTCATTGCGCCTGAAGCCGAATTCGGCTAGCGATTTGAAGAGCCTGCAGCTGGCTTGTGGAGTCAACCATTGGAGCGCGATTCTTCGACTCGCAAGTATACTTCCCATATTTCCGATGGTTTTAGGCGACCCCTGGCAAATTGTCATTCGACCCCCAACGGGGTTGCGACCCACAGATTGAGAACCGCTGCCCTAGGCCCTCCTCAGCCTCCTGGCCGCCCTGCTCACCTCCGGAGGGGCCTCCCCATCAAAGCATGCCCCAGCTCCCATCTGGTCAACCGGGGCATTCCTCTCCCTCCGCATCTCCCGGATGTTGGCCAGCTGCTGTTTCCAGTTGGCTGGTTCCCATTTCTGCTTTTTGGGCTCGGGGGCCTCTGCTGCCCCGTTTTCCTCTGGGGGTTCGTAGGCAATACCGACTTTCCTCCCGCTTCGGAGATTTCTTGTGCAGAGGATCTCTGTTGGTGCTGTGACACATAATGGAAAACACGCACACACACTTAAATAAGCAACGGGAGACTCAGAAAAGCTGTTGGTTCATTTCATCCAGGGCAGCAAGATAGGCCAACATTTTCAAACTTGGCCGAAGGAAAGAGAAGATACTGAAACGGGAAGAAAGAGTCCAAGGTGAACACCAGGGTTGCAACTGGGAGGCTGGCTGCTTCGGCTACGACCCCCTCCCTCTTCCACCTTCCTCCCTCATTCATCCCCGAAGGCTCTGGGCAGCTCGCAAGGGAAAAGGCTTGCAGCAAAGCTCTTTCCCATGATCAGCCAATGCCTGCTTCTCTTCCGCCACAAACATTTTGCATGACAAACTGCACCTGCATATTATACCCGAGAGGAGGCTCCCAAAGGCCGCCCGGCCAGCCTCCATCCGCCCCCAAAGGGCAGCCAGCGCTTTTCCAGGCGGCCCCCCAACCTTCATTTCGAGGAGAGAGGAAGCGAGTGGGGGGAGCCCAAAAGGGGCGATGCGGAGCCCGGCTTGGGGGATAAGTGAACGGCCGGCATACGAGCCCGCGCTCCGCCGCGGCCCCCCTTTCCAGAAGGTGGCCGTTAAACGGAGGGGGGGGGGGTCACCTCTGTGTTTGCTCAGCCGCCGGCAGGCTGGGAAGCTGCGCGCAGCGCACATGGCCCCGCCCACGAGGGACTACAGCCCCCACAATGCCCCGCGGCGACAGCCGCCTCCTTCCGCCGTCGCCTGTGTTCCACGCCGGAAGCTCAGCGGCCCTTCCGCTGGCGGGGGGCGGGGCCCCAGGGAAGAGGCGGAGGTGTTTACGCGATTTGGGGTCGGAGCGCCGCGACCCTCGCGAGGGAGGCCGGTAAGGAGGCGGCGGCGGCGGCCGGGCTCCGCCGTGCCTACCCCGCGGGGCTGTTGTGGGAGACGGCCGCGGAAAGGCGAGGGGCGGGCCGAGGCCAGGAGCGGCCCGGGCGGGTGGTCGGTGCAGCCGCGGAGCTGCCCAGGAGGAGGTGGCCGTGAGGGAACACCGGCGGCTGATTTGCCCTCGAGGAGCGGAGCCTCTCGGCAGCGGATAAAAGGTTCTCCCGCACTTGTGAAAGCGAGAGCCGTTAAGAACTGTATGCAGCGCAGTTCACGCAAAGCCTCCGCAAGCAGCCCGCAAAGCCGCCCAGGCGATGGTGGAGGGGCGGTGCAGGCGCCGGGCTAGAGTTGGGGCGGGGCGGGCAGGTAAAAGCCGGCTGGGGGACTTTGGGCTCCCTGGGTGCTTGTGGGGAAAATAGGAGGTCAGAGCATCAAGTATATTCACCAGAAGTGATAACGGTGGGATAAAAACCTAATTATCTGCAACCGGGCTGAGCGGAATGGGCTGCTGCCAACCCCATCAGCGAAGGGTCAGCTGGCAGGGACCAGAAGAGGAGCTTCGGCTATGGAGCATCCTCCCTTGGAGATTAGAAGGGCTGTTAGCCTTTCATAAGGCCCTAAAAACCTGGCTATGTTCCTGTGCCTGGGATGCTGAATGTGTTAAGGGCCCGGTAGGTAGGAAGGAAGGAAGGAAGGAGAAACTGTTAAACCTAATTAAAATAGTAGCTCACTGAAGCCTAGCTTGATTAATGAAAAGGTGACAGTAAAAATTACGAGGCATGTTACATCCAAAATGTTCAACGCCATATTCTTGTGAGCCATTTTGTATTTTCTACACTGGAAGTATTCTAGAAATAATTTCTAAAAGTACTAACATGCAGCAATAAAAATGAGATTAACAAACCAATCTTTCATGCTATCAATACAATTATTATTTCAGCTCAAAAAGCTTTTATATGTACTAGTGAAGTACATATTATTATTACTCCACTACCTAGTTGTTGAATAATAAAGTGCTCTATCCAGACTGAAAAATAAGATTTATTGTAATGATTAATTACCATTAGCATTTGGGAAGAACGGCGTGATTATTTCTAAAACGTTGAGAATTAGGAAACAAGGTAGATTCATAACATCAATTTGATTTAATAAATAACCAGCACATACAGACTTGTAGTAATTATCTTTTTAAAACTGCAAAATACCTTTAATTTGTATGATGCCTTTCAGTATGGTCAAAAGAAACAAGAGTATTGTTGGTCTGAATTTAATTATTTTCAGATTCTGCTTTATGAAGCCACCTTGTTTCATTTCAAGAAGAAGGTTTTGTTTGCTTTTTTTACTGTTTAAAAACTATATTTTATGTTTTTAAAAGTTTCCAAAGAACTGAGGGACCAGCTAGAGGTATTCAGTTCCCCACTGTATACATACCGGTATCACAATCCTGCAAGGCCAGTTTGGTTCAGAGTCAGGCTGCTGGGCTCAACCAATGACCTGAGAGGACTAAAAGGGAGTTGAGTCTCTCCCATACGTTTTCTTAACTAGAGCACCACACTGGTTCTCCTCATATAAGTTGATAACATTTTAATGCACAGAATTTGGTAGTGTTCTCAGTAGTAGCTGTTTTTTAAATAAAGAGAAAGAATTCCTGACAAAGTTGAACACATGTTGTAGTCCACCTGTATGCCATGTTTGAGCATGTGTAGAGTGGATTGTAGGTGTCTCCTTTTTTTGTCTCTCTTAAGCTTCTATCTTGGGAGGGTTACCTTGAGAAAATCTCTCAACTATTTTCCCTTGATGAAGCAATCTTCTCTCCGTACAGTTTCCTTGATGCTATCTTAGTTAACAATGGCAAAGCCACCAAGTAAAGATCCTGGGCTAAAGGAGAAGTTTAAGAGCCTCCTAGGACTGTCATCCAGGCCCAATTCTAAGTCGTCTGAAGGAAAACAGACAGAATTCATCGTCACTGCAGAAATACTCAAGGTAACATTCAGAAATATTCCAAACCTGGAACATATATTAAGAGCCGAGAATTTTAATAGATGCCGGAAAAGAAAATTAATATAGATTTTAATTTCAAAGATTTTTTAAATCCTTTAAATTGCCTTATGATTTGGGTTCCCCAAGGATTTGTGAATAAAATAAATTATCAATTTAATAGACTTCGGTTTAGTGAAATGAATTAGTCATATTGTCTTCGGATGCAAGACAATATCTATGTACTATATGCTATAAGCATAAAATCCTAATAGCCATTTTATGTATATATAAAATATATATAATTTAATGTGTAACATGTTTAAATCCCCTTTATATTTAAAGGATATTCTACTTTAAAAGCTAACCCTTTATCCCTGTTACTGTGCAGCTGAGGGGATATAGTAACATCATCCTGATGGAATTGCTTTCTATAACTAACCAGAGTTAACTAGCTTTGATTTTGAAGGGGCCGGTTTAGCTCACGCTGGTAAAGCCTGTTATTAAGAACACAGTAGCCTGCAATTACTGCAGGTTCGAGCCCGGCCCAAGGTTGACTCAGCCTTCCATCCTTTATAAGGTAGGTAAAATGAGGACCCAGATTGTTGGGGGGGCAATAAGTTGACTTTGTAAAAATAAACAAATAGAATGAGACTATTGCCTTATACACTGTAAGCCGCCCTGAGTCTTCGGAGAAGGGCGGGGTATAAATGTAAACAAAACAAAAAAAGTGAGCATCTTAAACCCCAAAGCCCTTGCCCTTTGGAACTTCTTGTCTCATGAGGTGGGCTCCCATCATCCTGACTTTCCCTAAGAGCCTGAAGACCTGGCTCTGCAATTGGCTTGGGGCCCCAATTCCCACCTTCCCTCCTGTATATTCTCCTCCCTCCTTCCCCATCTTTAGTTGTAACTTTTTTTTTAATTTGCATTTATATCCCGCCCTTCTCCGAAGACTCAGGGCGGCTTACACTATGTTAGCAATAGTCTTCATCCTATTTGTATATTTATATACAAAGTCAACTTATTGCCCCAAACAATCTGGGTCCTCATTTTACCTACCTTATAAAGGATGGAAGGCTGAGTCAACCTTGGGCCTGGTGGGACTAGAACCTGCAGTAATTGCAAGCAGCTGTGTTAATAACAGACTGTCTTAGCAGTCTGAGCCACAGAGGCCCTATAACTTGTATTTTATTGTAATTTTTAATGTGGTTTTATAGGTCTATACATATATGTGTAGTTTCATTTTAATGTTGTAAACTGCCAGTGTTGCCTTGTGGAAAGCTGGGTGGCAAACAATTTTAAGAAGGGTGAGGAAGGGAGGGAGGGAGAGAGAGAAAGAGCAAGGAAAGAGAAAGAGAAAAATATATTCTTATATATTGACAACTGGACATCCTGAACTGCTGTTTTCTGGAGGGGGGGCGACTGTGATTGTGATGGGAAGGATAACGTATTGGAGAGGCAATTCTTTCACTGAGAGCCACCAATCTTTGGGGCTGATGAGTGCCTTTAGAGTTTTGAGAACACATTGAACTTTGTGGCTGCTGTGGAGCTTTTCCAATCCATAGAAAATGTTACCGGTGTGTGAAAAACAAGCAGTTCCCCAACTCTGTCCACTAGAAGGCTGTCCATCACCTCTTATACTTCCTATTCCCTCAGGATACCTTAAGTCATCTTTTTCCCCCTTTGTTCTTGTACTGGGTACATGGCTTATTTTCAAGCAGTGCTGCAGCTGGCCATCATTTTTATTTTTTGAGAAAAGTTGAGAGACCAGAACCATACTTAAAACTAAAAGGTGCTTGCTCACACTATACAAGTCGGGTGGAACAGTTGGTACCTGCGGGAAACTGCTTGGCAACTGTGGGCTAGAAGTTGTGGTTCCTGTTATAGTTGTACGTTCTCCAACTCAGCAAACAAGGATTTGTCAACCTGTGGAAGAGCAGAGTTCCTCTGCAGAGGATGGTGCATGAGCAAGGAAGGGCAGGTTTTCCCCTTATCTAAAAAATGTGAGTCTGTGCGTAAGAATATTTAACCAGAAAGTGCTAGTCCTGGTTCTTCAGTGCTTGATGTGGCCAGACATGTAGCGCCACATCCTCTCTGTGAACCTGATGCTGCTTGTGCAGATCTAAGCCTATACTTGTCTTTCAGGAACTGAGCATAGAATGTGGCGTAAACAATCGGATAAAAGCAATCGGACAAATCTGTGAGGTGGCAAAAACTAAAAAGTTTGAAGAAGTGAGTATGCAGGGCTTTGCTCTTTGGATAAAGAAATGCATGATACATAAGCATCCACTCCACTGCTACTGAACTGAACATCCTGCATGGGTCAACATTTATAGAGGGCTTGAGATGAATGAAGGGTGGGACCCTGGGTTGCTAAGCCAGAGAATTTCTCTTTGCCTTCCCCAGTAGAAAAGGGGATAGAGCAAATTTGGAGTTTAAATAAATCACAGGAAGGCAAAACTGGCTCATGATTTTTTTTCTTTTGAAAGTAGATATTTTTATTTATTTCTGCTCAAGGTGACCTGCCTTGGGGTAGTTATATGGCATTGGAAGAGAAAGAAGCTGTTAATTTGAGAATAGACATGATCTGAAATTCTACAGTGTTTGGTTCCTATTTTACAATATTCTGGTGAGGGAGCATCCATTGACTTTGAAGCAGAACGGAAAGTGTTAAGAAAAAGACATGAATGTTTTTGTTAGGATTAGGAAAAGGACCAAGAAAAATAATTAAATCAGAAACTAACCCTGTGATGTTAAGATATAAATGTCACAATTTCCTAATAGGCAAATGTTTGCTGTTGGATCTACATTTATGATTGATGCAATTTTAGCTGAATAAACCAAAGGACCCAAGTATCTCTGAATGTTTCTGTGCTCCTATAGCATGCAGTGGAAGCTATTTGGAAAGCGGTAGCTGATATGCTGCAGCCAGATCGACCACCTGAGGCCCGGCATGCTGTCCTCCATCTGTTGCAGGCAATCATACTGGGACAGGTAAGTTGTATTACCAAGCAACTGTACTAGAAGGAAGCATTCTTTTAAAAAATGTATACCCTTACTTAAGGCAATTCTTTTATCCTTAAGGGTGAAAGGCTGGGGATTCTCCGAGCTCATTTTTTTAGAGTGATTAAAGATTATCCATCTAATGAAGACCTGCATGAGCGGCTCGAGGTATTCAAAGCACTGACTGATAATGGAAAACACATCACGTACTTGGAAGAGGAACTAGGTAGGTCCTCTTTTTCCGCAGCAGATTTTTGCACTGAGAAGGTGGTGACGAAAACTCGTCATCTGTTTTGAGCTTCTGGTCTGATCCAGCGAGATTTTCCCTCATGCTCTTACAAGGAAGGACCTCTCTGGGGAATTTTTGAATGGGTCATTTAGAAGCTTGAGCTATTGACCATCATTTGTATAGAACGTTTTCTGCAGTTCAGCATCTGGCATTTTCTCCCTTTTCTTGTTGTGCTTCTTTCAGCTGAATTTGTTCTTCAGTGGATGAAAGTTGGTTTGACTTCAGAGTTTCTGTTGGTGTTGATCAACTTAGTGAAATTCAACAGCTGTTACTTGGATGACTACATTGCTGGCATGGTCTAGTAAGGCAAAGTTTTAGATTTTCCCTTGCTTATAAGGAAGCATGATTAGTGTGGAATTCTGGAGTCTGTGTTCCCAGTGTATCTAGACAACCTGGTTTGGAGGCGGTTGCTCTGAAATGATAATTGTGGTAGAGCCAGGGTCTTTTGCTGGCTGGGTTGTGGAGAAAGTATATCAATATCAGTTCAATCACTGAGCTAATTGAGGTGGTAGCCCAAGGGAGCCATGAGCCATAAACTAGTGGAGAACTTGGTCAGAACAAGTTCTCTTCACATACCTGAGCCTGGTTTTGGGGTGTGTGTGTGTTTCTGGCAGGCTCAAGTTGTACATTTAAGATTTCTGCACAGGAGATTGAGTTAGCAAAGCCAGCCAACCAACACCCTTAACCAGATTTTCCTTTCCTTTAGCATGATTTGTGCCTTGTGCATTCAGACCTCTTCTGCAGTTGACATTAAGGTGAGTAGTAACATGAACATGGGCAGGATAAAAAGGGCCCTTAAAAATAGGAAGAGGTCTGTGTTGGGACAGTGAGACTTTGACTCTGTTTCTTTCTCCTTCAACACCTTCCAATCCATCCCTCCTCCTCCTGCTCAGTTTGCCATCAAGCTCCCTGCCTGCAAGTTGCTGTTACAGCCACAGAATTGGGTCTGCCCGCCAGCATCTCATGGCGGGGCAGTTGGAAGCCTGCTTGTACCCGGGTCTTCATGCACTGGGTCATTTTGTGGCTGGCTGCTTGTGTCCTTGGGTAGAAGACTGGGAAGGGGTGCCAGAATGACACGGGCCCATGTCTGAACTGCATGCACTGTAGCCTTTGCTCAGACAAGGGTAACACTAAGTTTGCTTGCTGCTCCCTCAGCCCTAGCTTGCTTTTATCAGTTGCCTGCCTGGTTTGCTTCAGTCATTTGTATTTTTGCTGAGACAGACTAGAAATGAAATACAGAAATCATTTCTCCTCACCCCAACCTTTTCCCTCAAGGTTTCTCTGCAGGTGTTGGATGCTGTGGTGTGTTACAATTGTCTGCCTTCTGAAATCCTCCCGATGTTCATCATCACTTTGTGCTGGACCATCAATGTGAAGGAGCTCTGTGAGCCCTGCTGGAAGGTGAGGCGTTTCTCCCAGGCTCAGCAGGAAGCAGCAGGAGAAAAATGCAGTAGCAGCAGCAGCAGCATGGGTTTTTTTTGTGGGGGGAGGGGAGCTTAAGGAACCTACAGCTGGGTTCACCTATCAACCAGGCCAGAATCTGTTTGGTGTTGTGGGCTTATTTAATGTATGTAAGCCCTGGTATACCCGTCTGGTTCATGTCATATACTAAGCCATAATGTGCTTTATTTATACTTGGTGCTATTTTTATAAGTAGATTGAGTTGAATAAGGCAAATTCAATCCCAGACAGCAAATTCAGTCATGTGAATGTGTGAACCAAGTAATATTTTGATCTGGTAATGTTCTTATCTCCAGGCAAACATGCCCTGATCCTTCTATTCTCCAGAGAAAGTTGCTTGAGATCTAGGAAGGGAGCAGATATTTCCTAGGGCCACATGGAAGAAGGGGGAGGGATTTCAAGCAGCCTCCTTTTTGGCTTGATGCCCTATTAGAGCCTCCATACAAAATATTTGGGATAAGGCAGAGTAGACCTGAACAGTTGGATCTCTTGTCTGCCCTTTTTGGAGCTGTCAGGTTGGCAGGTAGAAGGCCTGAAGAGCTGGCTTTTACTCAGAATTCTTCCAGCACCCCTCCTCCCAAGGTTTCCCCCCCAAGTTTTTGGCTTTGCCACTTACATATCAAGGTCAGCCCTTTACTGGCTGCTTTACATTAGAAAAACATATGAAATTCAACTCACCTATCTGTGCTTTAAAGAGCAGGAATTTTGCATTGAAAATGTTTGGGTGACATTTTAGAAGACAGTATGCCAAATTATCTACCATTCAGCACAGAATTGATATAAATGTTATACAGTTTCATTAAATTTCTGTTGGAGAATTTGTCATCAGGCTTGGTGCTCCCTTCATTTCTTTGTTGCGAAATGTATAGTACTTTCTGTGTGGAATTCTTGGGATTCTGTACACTTAACAGAGAGCCCTTATTTGTCCTTCAGCTCATGCGGAATCTGTTGGGAACTCACCTGGGTCATAGTGCCATTTATAACATGTGTCGGATCATGGAGGATAGGTATGTGGCTGCATGTCTTTCTCAGGGATGGGAGCAAGCCTTGGTTGTGGCACATTGAAAGACCACCTTGGAAGCGCAGAGAGATGGTTGGGCGCCACAAAAAATGAAATGCTGTTTCATCTTGACGTAGGAAATGTACAAAATCTGGGACCTGTTGTTCATGTGCAGACTTTAGGGGGGAAGATTAGGCATCCTTGCCACTGTTCTCTGTTTTCAGGACCTACATGGCAGATGCTGTCCTCCTGAGAGGAGCTGTCTTCTTTGTGGGGATGGCCTTGTGGGGTGCACACAGACTGCAGTCTCTCAAAAATTCACCAACATCCGTGCTGCCCTCTTTCTTGAAGGTAAACACGAAACCCTGAAAAGGGTTTGAATCTGGATGGCGTAGAGTTGCCTCCCCAGACTTGGGTCCTCCAGATGTATTAGATTGTATTCCGAATAATTCCAAGTGCAGCACAACCATAAGCCACAGCCTTCATGGCAGTTGGCCCAACTTTTCCCAAAGTTCCCCGCTTGCAAAGGCTGCCATGGGTTCTTGATAGCTAGACAAGTGACATTCCGGCAAAGTGCACTGAACAGTCACTGCTGGTTGAGGATTAGTTGCCTTGCCTACCTGCAGATCAGCAACTAGGATACAATTTGGGTAAGGGGAATCTTTTACAGATCCCTGAGCTCCTTGGAGGAAGGGTGGGTAACAAGCAAATGAATGCTGGAGAAGTGGAACTGGGGAAGGAGTTGTGTCAGAGATAACTAAATACAAGGTTCTCTTCTTAGTGTCTTCAGAGTTGCTTACATCCCAGATATGGAGCCTCATAAGAGCTGTGAGCGAGCAGGAGCCCGAGGAAGCTATAAGCACCTGGATTCCTCTCTTGGTTGCAACTTTTCACAAACATCCAGTTCTACTCAGAGCAGCTGCTGGCTTGGAGTCCTCCAACACTAGCATTTGTTTACTACTTAGATTTATTATTAATTTTACTATAAAATATATTTTAGAACAAGGTGTCAAACTCTGTTTCATTGAGGGCCGCATCAGGTTGTGTTTGACCTCGGGGTGGGTGGGGTGGGCACGACCACCGTGGGTGTGGCCAGCTCGACGTCACTTGTTTCGGGAGCGCCTTTGGTGACCCAAGTGCCAGCGAAAACAGGCTCCCGAGCTCTGTTTTTGGCTGCAATGGTCTCCTGCAACCCTCTGCCAATGAAAACGGCCCTCCCAAGCTCTGTTTTCTCTGGCAGAAGCACTACGGGTTGGTCCTTCATTGTTTCTAGTGCTGCCCTACAGGCCAGTCTAAGCACTCCGCAGGCTGGATTTGGCCCCTGGATCTTGAGTTAGACACCCCTATTTTAGAACAGAAGTTTAAAATGAAAAATATTTCTTAATTTTACTTTAAAATATGTATACCACTTTCTTCCCAGACTTTAGATGATTTATGGCCAACAAAAATGATGCAGCTTTTGGATTTAAATAATTCTGATGAAAGCAGCTACATAATAATAGAAAGTAAAAATGGCACATGTATAAAAATCCCTAAGTAGAGTCAGCCTTTTGTGCTCTGTCTTCCCCCTAAGCTCAGGAGAAGAGTACCACCACCACTGTCTTCCTAAAATTCAAGAGGGAAGGCGCCATTCTGGGGAGGGTTCAGGCGCTGCTTCTGCTCACCAGCTCTTCCCTTGACTGTGACTTTTCCTTCTAGGCCATGTCAGCCCCCAATGCCATCGTGTCTTACGAAATCGTTCTCTCCATAACAAGGCTGATCAAGAAGTATGGCAAGGACCTCCAGGCAGTCACCTGGGACGTCCTTTTGGAGATCATGCAGCGGCTGGTTGAGCAGCTGCAGGTTGGTGCTCTGCCTGTTTTAGATGCCCTCCTGGTGGAGGAGATTTTGCTGTACAGCTCACCAGATTGTGAACTTCTGGTGTGTGTGGATTGAAGGTTGTTCTTACAACCACCTGTATTTGTGCATTCTGTTGCTTTTCTCCTTTTCTTTGAGGGGCTCTTTCTCCTCAAGATTGGTCAAAACTAAGCCCAGAAATTTAGATGCCACCTCTGCCCTTTCGCTGGCATGGGTAATGCCAAACAGTTTTATGATGTGCAATATGGGTGTGGATGAAAAGGAAAAGCTGTGGTGTTTGGAATCTGGGGCAAACCGAGCATTCCAGAAGTTCTTCCTGGCCATTTTGGTCCAGCCACAATTTGGCAGAAGGGGCACTGGGAGCTTTCAGTTCTGAGTTTCAGAACACACAAAATCCCAGAAGCAGACGGGCCTGCCTGCTTGCCTGCCCCCTTGATCTTTCCAGGGCCCCCTTTCCTTTTCTCTTGCCCCCACCCCCACCCCAGCCACCACTGATGAGTGTGGCATCTTACCAGCTCTTATTTCTTCCTCCACCAATTTTTCTTGCCCAGAATAGCCACACATCACTGTCTACTTGAAATACCTGTATCTCACTTCATGCATGGAGCTAAACAGCCAAAATGCATGGGACCAAACCGGCTATTCAGGGGACCAAATAGGCTATTCAGGGGACCAAATCTGTAATGCACAAATAAGTGACATATTTAAACTAGGGCATGTGGAATGTGGTTATACTTTCCTTGAGGAAATCATGACTTGTGAGTAACCCTGAACCCTATTTGCTGTCTAGATTTGGAATAGTTAATCCACAGAATAAGACTAGAAACTCAGATTAATAATATTTATTGGCAGGAAGGTAAAAAGTTGCAACACAAGGATTCCGGAGACTGTCCTTATTCTCAAATGCAACTGCCCTTGTCTGTTTCCTGCTTTCCGGCTGGAAGTTTGCTTCTTTCTTGAAGGTCCAGCAGTCTGCGCCTGTTCCTGCATCTGTAACTCTGGCAGAAATAGAGGCTCTTGATTAAATAATTGCTAGGGGGAAATTAGCTGAGTCACAAGTCTTAACTGGGTTATGAACTGCAGCTAGGAAGAAGGTGCATTTTCCTCCCATTCTTAGGCACCAGGATTAATGAAAGCAGCTCTGCTAGACAGTGTGTTGAAATAAGATGTTTTTTTCCTTCTGCCTTCTAGACTTTGGAAAGCCAGGAGCTGAAATCGATTGTCCACGATTTGTTGACTACAGTTGAGGAGCTGTGTGACCAGAACGACTTCCATGGCTCCAAAGAGAGATACTTTGAACTTGTGGAGCGATGTGCTGACCAAAGGCCTGTAAGGCTTTGGGTGGGAAATGTTCCCCTCAAGCAATCCCTTCTAGTCATTTTATTTGGCCCAAAAGGGCTCCTTCACACCGTTGCTTAGTTAATGCACTTATAGATGGTCTTCCAGGCCCCCTGAGTAGTAAAAGCCAGCTGAGAAGTCTTAGATGGCATTAGCATGTGTTGTTTGCGACAGTCCTGTAGAAAAGAATGGTCAGGTAGTCCCCATCTTACAATCATTTGTTTTGTGACTGTTCAAAGTTAACAAAGGTACTTTTGACCATTTTTGACACTTATGACCGTTGTAGTCTCCCCATGGTCATGTGACCAAAATTTGTACACGTGGCAATTGGTTCAATTTGTGATGGTTGCAGTATCCTCGAGTCATATGATCACTTTTTGTGACCTCCTGACATGCAAAGTCAATGGAGAAGCTGTGTTACTAATTTAGCAACTTTTTTTCTCACCCAACCTAGAATCCCAGTTAATAAGGCTTTTAATAGTTCACTGGTTCTGGAATGGTTTTCATTTTTAATCTTGTAATGTAATGTAAAATAAAACAAAAATCACTTCACAAATGTCTTGCTTAGCAATATAAATGTTGGCCTCAATTATGGTCATAAATTGAGGACTAGAGTACATCCTCTTTGAATTCTATGTCTATGGAGTTCTATGAAGTTTTTTTGAGTTCCATGGTTTTATGTGTCAGGACATACTACAAATCATCTGGTCCTCAGCAGTTCTTTAAAATAGGTAAATGCAACCTCAGATGAAGAACAACACATGGCATTTTATACCATGTCATCATTTATTTTACAAAAAGAAAGTGGAGAAGCTTTGTGTGAAAACTTAAGTACACCCTGACTGCTTCCATAGGCATGAGGAGGCTAAGTAGCAGCTAGGAGCTGCTAATCAACTGAGCATCAGCAATTGTGACAACCTCTAGAAAAGCCAAAGTTTTAGGAGTTTGCTGGTCCCCAGCATTGAGGTGTGTGTTCACACAATGCCAAAGAAGAAGGATACCAGAAATGATTTCCAGCAAATCCCGAGGTCAAGCTGTGCTCAGAGGAAAAAATGTGTGAAATTGTTGTTCACATGAGGTTGTATTTACCTACTTTCAAGAACTGCTAAAGACCAGATTATTTTTACTCTCTCTGATACATGAAACCATAGAACTCAAAGAGGGTATACTTTTCTTTTTCACATGTGCGATTTGTTTCAATTATGGCTTCTTTAACAGAGAAAAAGAAGGAAATTCTGCTTCCTCAGATAAATTTCCTCCTCCTTTTCCCAGTATCACATTTGAGAAATTCTAGTCCAATCCCTGCTCACACAGGAAACCCTATACCGTTTCAGACAAATGGTTGCCCAATCTCTTAAAAACTTCCAGTGTTGGAGCATTCACAACTTCTGGAGGCAAGTTGTTCCACTGCTTAATTGTTCTCACTGTTAGGACGTTTCTCCTTAATTCCAGGTTGCTTCTTTCCTTGATTAGTTTCCATCCATGATTTCTTGTCCTGCTCTCTGGTGCTTTGAAGAATAGTTTGACTCCCTCTTTTTCATGGCGACTCCTGAGATATTGGAACACTGCTATCATGTCACCCCAGTCCTTCTTTTCATTAAACTGAATCAATTCCAGCAACCATTCTTCATATGTTTTAGCCTCCAGTCCCCTAATCATCTTTGTTGCGCTTTTCTGCACTTTTTCTAGAATCTCAACATCTTTTTTACATCAGGCGACCAAAACTGGATGCAGCATTCCAAGTGGGGCCTTACCAAGGCTATAAGGCATGGTATTAACACTTCATGTGATCTTGATTCTATCCCTCTGTTAATGCAGCCTAGGACTGTGTTGGCTCTTTTGGCAGCGGCAGCACATGGCTCCACTGATTAAGTGATTGTTCACTAGGAGTCCAAGATCTCTCTCACAGTTACTATTGAGCCAGGTGCCACCTATACTATACTTGTGCATTAGAGTTGTTTTGCCTAAATGTAGAACCTGAATTTTTTCACCATTGAATTACATTTTGTTAGATAGCGCTCAATGTTCAAGTCTGTCAAGATCCTTTTGTATCTTAAGCCTATCTTCTGGAGTGTTGGCTATTCTTGCCAGCTGGGTGTCATCTACAGATTTGATGAGTTCCCCATCTATCCCCTCATCCAGATCATTGATGAAGATGTTTTTTTTAAATTTGAATTTATATCCCTCCCTTCTCCGAAGACTCAGGGCGGCTTACATTGTGTAAGGCAATAGTCTCATCCTATTTGTATATTTATATACAAAGTCAACTTATTGTCCCCCCAACAATCTGGGTCCTCATTTTACCTACCTTATAAAGGATGGAAGGCTGAGTCAACCTTGGGCCTGATGGGACTCGAGCCTGCAGTAATTGTAATTGTAGGCAGCTGTGTGTTAATAACAGGCTGCATTAGCAGCCTGAGCCCCATTGAAGAGTACTGGGTCTAAAACAGGCTTGAGGTATTCCACTGCATATTTCCCTCCATGTAGATGCAGTTCCATTGAGGGCTACATGTTGAGTCTGGTTGGTCAGCCAGTTATGAATCCATCTGGTGGTGATGCTGTCGAACCCACATTTTTCTATCTTACCAATATCATATCTGCCCTTACTTGAATTTCTAATTCATCCTTTGTATTCCTCATACTCTGGGCGTTGGTGTATAGACATTTGAATCCTTTTTGACTGACCCTATGTTTAGTTTCTACATAGCCTGTTTCCTGCCTGAGTTCCCCTACTTCCTTACCACCTGTTTGATTGGTGCACATGGTATGGCACACACTATCAAAAGCTCGATTTTCCTTGACAGCAAGGTCAATATTCTTACCTGCACAAACATCTATTACAAGCAGTAATAACCCTATTAGTTTTAGATTGCTGGGGACAGAAATGTTCTGTATTAATTAACTCTCTGTCCCCATTGATCAAGACTAAATCAGTCCTGATCAATAAAACCCATTGTTTTAAATGTTATTTATTCTCCCAAAACTGGTTTGATGCTTGTGCAGAAGTTTTATGTGCAACTGTGCTTCAGTTAGAAAAAAAACAAAAATTAATGTTTTGTATGAATTAAAAAAGAAAGCTAAGTTACAAACTGCAGGGCAGATAACATGTCCCTCTTTCTAACTACCTCTGGAAGAGACCACCATTTAAGTCACATCTTTTCTAAACCATTACATTGGTTCTGCATGATCCTGATTTATTTATTTTTGCACATATGTGTGTATAAAGTAGTAAGAAACAAAACTTGGTGCTTTTTAAGCCAGAATGTTTGGATCTTATTGGGAAAAGGTAGGTGGCTATTTTTATTTAATTTATCAAATTTAGAAACTGCCCATATTCCTCACACAGTGACTGGCTGGTGTATACATAAAATATTAAAACATAAAAACTGAATATAAAATTATATAAGAAGCAAAAGATAGTTAAAATGAAAATGATTCAGAACTCCAGTATCCCTCCCCCCCCCTCACTGCTGCCTCTCTGTTGTCTTTTGGAAGGAATCTTCAGTTCTGAACCTCATAACCTACCGAGCTCAGTCCATCCACCCTGCGAAGGACGGCTGGATTCAAAATCTCCAGGCACTAATGGACAGGTTCTTCAGGTAGGACCAATAACCGCCACGTGGCTCCACATCATCTCTTTTCTCTCCAGGCTTTGCCAGATGAGGATGTTGAGGGGAGGGTCCCAAGACCTGCTGCAGACCATGTCAGGAAGCAGACATGTCATGTCTAGTGATTGAGCTCACCCAAATGGTTTGCGGCTTCTGAATGCAGCCATTGTGGATTGTGAACTGTTTTATGACTCCAGCCCATGTGATCATACTTTTCTGATGTTTAATACACCTTTAGAATAGAATAGAATAGAATAGAATAGAATAGAATAGAATAGAATTTTATTGGCCAAGTGTGATTAGACACACAAGGAATTTGTCTTGGTGCATATGCTCTCAGTGTACATAAAAGAAAAGATACCTTCATCAAGGTACAACATTTACAACACAAATGATGGTCAATATATCAATATAAATTATAAGGATTACCAGTAACAAAGTTACAGTCATACAGTCATAAGTGGAAAGAGATTGGTGATGGGAACTATGAGAAGATTAATAGTAATTCAGTTTTAGTAAATAGTTTGACAATGTTGAGGGAATTATTTGTTTAGCAGAGTGATGGTGTTTGGGAAAAAACTGTTCTTGTGTCTAGTAGTTCTGATGTGCACTGCTCTGTAGCGTCGTTTTGAGGGTAGGAGTTGAAACAGTTTATGTCCTGGATGTTTTCTGGCAAAAAGTGGTAAAAAATGCCCATTGAGGAAACTGGATTTTCTTAATGACCACATTGTTTGCTTAATGACTACAGTGATTTGCTTAATGACCGCTGTAAAAATTGCTATAAAACCGGGTCGAAACCAAGATGGCGGCAACAGAGGAAGCATAGTTACATCGCAGGGAGTTAAAAGAAGAGAAAAGTTGCTATTAAAGTAAGATAAATGATAGGAGGAGAGCTGGAAAGGCAAAGATAAATCATAGAATAAATCATAGAGAAAGAAAAATAAGACTGGAGAAATAGGAGAAAAACGATCCACAGTGAACTTGGCCTGCTGAGAGAAGCCCAGCTGCACCCAAGAGGCCTCCCCAAGAGCATGGAAGCCCATTGAAGCGAGGAGCACAGAGAGGCAAAATACACCGGGGGAGAACAATGAGGCGAGCCGGTGAGCGAGTGGGGCCCAGCTGTGGAGCAGTGTGAAAAACCATCCATGGGGCGGAGAGGCGAGCCAACTGACCGGCAGAGAAAGAAAAGGTGAGCCAGTGAGTGAGAGAGAGAGAGAGAGAGAGAGAGAGGAGCAGGGAGGAGGACCGACTGTGGAGAGGAGACGAGGCGAGCTTGCTGTGGGCCATCCAGGCATACCTGTTGCTGTGAGAAGCACCGCAATTGGGAGCCATGTGGCAGCACAATGAAGCAGACCCTGAGAGGAGCGTGGAGAGCATTGGTGCAACCGGAGGCTGCTGGTGTTGGTGGAGCATTTCAGCACAGCGGATCAGCGAATTGGTGACTGAGAGCAGCAACAAAACAGCGTGGAGACCAACAGGCAGGGGTTGGTGGGTGGGAGGGACTGAGAAAAGCAGGGAGAGCTGAATACCTGATAGTGGCAGGAGAAAAGCAAGCAGGAAGAGAGGATAGAAAGACAACACAGGACACAAGGCAAAGGAAAATCAAAGGCAAGTAGACAATAGCAAGTACAGAACATATAAAGGCAGAGAAGTAAGAGATAAGTAAAGCCCACAAGAAAGCAGGGAGGGAAAGGATCACAATAAGGAAGGGACAATCAAAGAACATTCAAGTACAGGCTAAGAACAAACCTCACACTTAAGCCCACTCAACACGGAGAAAAAAACCTTAAATTGGACAATCTAAATGATCCTTAAAATTTTAAACTAGACAATTTGAACTGTAGAACTTTAAATCCATAAACTAGGTACTCTTTAAATGTTAGAACCTTAAACTTTAGCTAGACTTGAGTCCCCCAAATTTTAAATGATCTGTTAGAACCTCTGTATCCCAAATTGGACATTTTTCCCTTTTAAAAATCTGTGGTAAAACCCTCTACACTTTCACTCTCAATTTTTTGTAAACCCACTCATGGAAGAAGAAACTGATACTACTGTGATCTGCAGAACATGTTCCATGTATATACTTATGCCCATAGAATACCCAAACTACATATATACCAAATGTAAATTAATCAAGTTACTAGAAGGAAAAGTGAAGGGTCTAGAGGAAACTAACCACTCTGAAACTCTTCGATCTACAAAATGAGAAACCCCAAACCTTGCAAAAAGATTATGGCCAAACTGAACATAATAATGACCAAACAACTTCTAAAAGATTTGACCCCTTAGAGGAAAAAGACAGATGGAAACATGTCACTCTTAGAAAAAAACACAAACCTAATACAAAACCCCTGTCCAAACCAACTCACTCTGAAGCAGCCCCACTGGTGCTAAGCAGTCGATAACCTGGACTCTCACTAGAAGAAAACATGCAGACACATAGAGAAGAACCACCATCAAATGTCTCCAAAAAAGTAGCGCCACCAAATGTGATAGAAAAACACCACAAACCATCGTAGGAAAAAAAAGGGCGAGTGTTGGTGATAGGAGATTCAGTTCTCAAGGGAACAGAACCTGCCATCTGTAGACAGAGAGATTTGTTGTCTCCCTGGAGCTAAAGTCAAAGATGTGGCTGAGAACCTAACCAAAATAATAAAACCAATAGATTACTACCCCTTTCTACTACTACTGCATGTTGGGACGAATGACACAAAAAAGGACTTGAAAACAATATTGAATGATTATGAGCAGCTAGGCAAGAAAGTCAAGGACTTAGGTGTAGAAGTAGTTTTTTCATCAGTACTGCCAACGAAAGGACAATATCTGGCAAGAGAACAAAGAATTCTAGATGTGAACCACTGGCTAAAGGGTTGGTGTTGCCAAAAAATTTTGGATTCCTGGACCATGGTCAGTACTACCTCCAAGATGGGCTTTTGTCAAGGGATGGGTTGCACCTCACAAAGACTGGGAAGAATGTTTTCGGAAAACAACTGGCTCAATTTATCAGGAGAGCTTTAAACTAAAATTGAGGGGGGGGGAGGGGGACCAGTCTTTAGGATTTCCAGGATGTAATTCCAAACAAAAACCCCTAGAAAGCAAGGCAAATAACGAAATAAAGTGGGATGGGAAGGAAGACAAATTCCAAACAGGAGACATAGGAAGCATACCGAGAATCAGGCATAAAGACCTCAAGTGCCTATATATAAATGCACAAAGTCTAGGGAACAAACAGGGTGAACTTGAATTATTAATACACAAAGGTAGATATGACATAGTAGGAATAACAGAAACTTGGTGGGATGAAACCCACGACTGGAACATACTGATAGAAGGATACAAATTTCAAAAAAACCAGACCCCATAAAAGAGGAGGTGAAGTTGCACTGTATGTAAAGAACCACCATATTGCTATAGAATTGCATGAAACCAAAGACAAAAACCTAGAATGCGTATGGGTCAACATAAAAGAAAAAAAAAAGAATGACATGTCAATAGTTGTATAGTATAGGCCACCCAATCAAGAAGAAAAAATAGATATTCTTTTTGCCAACCAACTAACAAACATGTAGGAAACACACTACAATAGTAATGGGGGTCTTCAATTACCCCGATATCAATTGGAAAACTAATTCTGCACCAAGTGAAAAATCAAATAGGTTCCTAACCAACCTAGCTGACAACTTTGTTGTCCAAAAGATAGAGGAGGGAACTAGAGGGAGAGCTATACTGGACTTAATACGTACAAACAGAAAAGAAGTGATAGAGGGAGTTGATTCTTTGCATCGGTCTTCATGCAAAAAGAAACTATAGCCCAACCTACCACAAACAACTGTAAAAAAGAGACTGGAAATAAAAGTTAAAATAAGCAAAAAAATAGTAAGAGAACACCTGTCTGATCTTGATGAATACAAAGCTGATATGGTTCCCATCTTCAAAAAAAAACAAAAACCAGACCCAAGAAACTACAGACCAATCAGCCTAACATCAATACCCGGGAAGATTCTGGAAAATGTAATAAAAAAACAGATCTGCCAATACCTAGAAATGAGTAAAATTACTTTAGCAGTCAGCACGGGTTTGTTAAAAACAGATCATGCCAAACCAATCTTATCTCATTCTTCAACATAATGATTAAATTAGCAGACCAGCGAAATACTGTGGACATAATATACTTAGACTTCAGCAAGCCATTTGACAAAATAGACCACAACCTACTTCATCGTAAGCTAGAAAAAAGTGGGCTAGATAGCTTCATCATCAGATGGATTCTGAAGTGGCTGATAAACTGTACTCAACAAATAGTCCTTAATGGGTCTAAGTCTACATGGAGAGAAGTAAGCTGTGGGGTGCCACAAAGTTCCATTTTAGGCATAATACTCTTCAATATCTTCATAAACGATTTAGATGAGGGAATAGAAGGGGAATTCATCAAATTTGCAGATGATACTAAGCTGGCAGGAATAGCTAACATCCTAGAAGATGGATCTTTACCAACTTGAACACTGGGTTATCTAACAAAATGAAATTCAATGTAGAGAAAAGTAAAGTCTTACACCTAGGTAAAAAAAACCAAAAGCACACATATAAACTTGGGGAAACCAGGCTTAATAGCAGTAACTGTGAGAGGGATCTTGGAGTTTTAGTGGACAACCAGCTAAATATGAGCCAGCAGTGTGCAGCGGTAGCTAAAAAAGCCAACACAATCCTAAATTGCATTAACAGAGGGATACAATCAAGATCAAGTGAGGTACTAATACCACTTGATAAAGCCCTAGTAAGACCACACCTAGAGTACTGCATCCAGTTTTGGTCACCACACTATAAAAAAGATGTTGAGACTCTAGAAAAAGTGCAGAGGAGAACAACCAGGATGATTAGGGGACTGAAGGCTAAAACATATGAAGAACAGTTACATGAAATAATAAACAAAGGCAGCGTAGGTACTTGGAAGAAGAAATTCAAAGGAAGCAACAGTTATTAATTCAAAACCCACAAGATCACAAACTTAAAGAGGCTATAAAAATATTACAGAGTCAATTTAATATGTTAATGGCAGACCAGGTGGCAACAAATATACAATATGCTAAACATAATACCTTTTGTAATGCAAATAAACCTGGGAGATGGTTGGCATATAACTTAAGGAAAAAACAGAAAGCACGTGTCATACAAAAAATAGAATATAAAGGCAAAGAGATATATCAACAGGATAAAATTAAAAAGGCATTCTCAGAATTTTATACTGCTTTATATGCAAAAGACAAAATATTGAATAGGGACATTTATGATTATTTGAAAGATTATAAGGTTAATATTCTAACATTAGAACAGAGGAGGAGCTGAATCGGCCGATAGCTACTGGAGAAATAGTGGAGCAATTAAACAATTAAAATGGGAAAACCCTGGTACAGATGGTCTTACAGCAAGTTATTATAAAAAATACAGGATGAAATATTAGGCCCACTTAAAGAATTATTTAATCAGATACAACTAGGGTGGGAATACCCCGTCATGGAAAACATCTTTTATTTCACTGATACCAAAGAGGAGCAAGATTGCTCTAAACCCGGTAACTACAGGCCGATTTCACTTTTAAATAATGATTATAAGATTTTTGTAAAAATAATAGCAAATAGATTAATGTTAGTTTTACAACAAAGAATTCATACTGATCAATCTGGTTTTATAAAAGGGAGGCAGATGAGGAATAATGTTAGACAGATTATTAATATATTGGAATATTTGGAAAAGAAGAATACTTCAGCAGCACTTATTTTTTTGGATGCAGAGAAAGCTTTTGATCGATTGCATTGGGATTTTTTATTTAAATTAATAGAGAAAATGCAATTTGGAGATTGTTTTGTTAGAATAATTAAAGCGATTTATGGAGAGCAAACAGCTCAGATTATAATAAATGGTAGTTTGACAGAAGTTATTAAGATTGCGAAAGGAACGAGACAGGGATGTCCCTTATCACCATTATTGTTTGTTTTGACTCTGGAACCATTATTAGATAAAATACGAGAATTAACGAAAATAGAGGGAATTAAGATTAGACAATATGAGTACAAAGTTAGAGCTTTTGCAGATGATGATGTGGTTACCTTAACAAATCCTATAAATTCAAGTAGATTTTTGTTGGAAGTAATTGATAAATATGGAAAGGTATCAGGATTTAAAATAAATCAGAATAAAACAAAAGTGATAATTAAAAATATGTCTATACAACAGAAACAAAAACTAGAGGAAATGACAGGATTTGAGGTGGTAAAAAAGGTTAAATACTTAGGGGTTTATATTAGCTCATCGAACAAGAAACTTTATAAGAATAATTATGACTTGCTATGGCAAAAAGTTCAGAATGATATGAGTGTCTGGAAAAAATTGCAGTTGTCGCTATTGGGAAGGATTGCGGCTATTAAAATGAATGTGTTACCTAGATTTTTGTTTCTGTTCCAGATGATACCAATAATTAAAAAGGATAAAAATTTGGAAGATTGGCAGATTGGGATTAATAAATTTATATGGCAGGGTAAAAAGGCGAGGGTTAAAATGAAAATAATAAAGAACAGCTACATGAACTGGGCATGGCTAGTCTAGTGAAGGGAAGGACCAAGGGAGACATATGATGGCCATCTTCCAATACTTGAGAGGCTGCCACAAAGAGGAATGGGTCAAGCTATTTTAGAAAGCACCTGAAGGCCAGACAAGGAATAATGGATGGAAACTGACCAAGGAGAGCTTCAACCTAGAAATGAGGAGGAACTTTCTGACAGTGAGAACAATCAACCAATGGAACAGAAGTTGCCTTCAGAAGTTGTGGGAGCTTCATCACGTGAGACTTTCAACAAAAGATTGGACTGCTATTTGTCAGAAATGGTGTAGGGTCTCCTGCTTGACTAGATGACCTATTAGGTCCCTTCCAACTTTGTTAATCTGTTAAAAATGATTGCTTCTATTAACTGGGTCCATCTCATAAGTGCAATAACTTACGATGGAAAAACTACATGTACTATATATTGATGCATACTTTTATTAGTGGCAGTATTTCTGTAATTACATTGTTTTAAATTAATTGTTATAATTAGGATAACAAATAATTGGAACGTGTCCTATTAGCCCAGAAGCGCATTACCACTGAATAAACCAAAGACTGGTTTAGCCTAAAGGATCAGATGAGTTCCAGAGTTAGCTTATAGTTTAACAAGATGAGCAATGCTGGCCACCATAAGATTTTGAGCTGCAAGGGTAGATTTGGTCTCTTTTTTGAAAAGCAACTTTATTTCCCCACGTTTTCTGCTTAGAAATGAAAGCCGGAGTGCTGTTCGCATAAAGGTTTTGCATGTCCTGTCTTTCGTGCTGAGTGTCAACAGGCAGCTTTATGAGGTGAGTCTCCCTCTTATTCTATTCTGATTGTACAGAGAAGTCGTCAGGCTTTGTGGTTAATGGCCCAGAGGAGAGAGGCACAAACCTCTGCAAGGTTTAGCCCTCTGTTCCTGAAACCACCAGAAAATCGGGCTCAAGGAACACATGTCATCCCGTAGAACTTTGGAATGCTGCCCTCAGCAGGCACAGAAAGTTTGAAGGCAGTGGAAGCTGCACAGCCTATTTCTTTGTGTAAGTGTCAGTGCTTTTCTGCAGTGAAATGAAACATCTGGAGTTGCTTCTTTGGCTTCCATCAGATGATCCTTGAATCCTTTGGAAACCCTGAATATATGCACTGCTCTCTTTCTTCTACCTATCACTGCTTGCACTTCTTAAATTCTTATTTAAGTTGGTGAATTTATAATGATTACTTATTTATTGATTTTTAGTATGTTACGTGGGATTCAGTAAAAGCAGCAGAACACAATTTTTAAAATCACAAATGGAAACAACGATCAATGAAAACTACTTCAGCATTTAAAAATCATAGAAAGCTGTATTTTTATTGTGTAGTACTCAGAGATCTTGACAATCAGCTGAATTCAAAATCTCAGGAAAAATATTATCAATTGTAAAAGTGCCACAATTGCTGACTAACATTGCTGAAAGATAAAACAATAGTTTATAAATAAAAAAATTAAGGCAGAAGTGATCAAAATTCAGATGCTTGGCAACTGACTCCTATTTGCAGTGTTTTGGGGTCATGCGATCACATTTCTTGATCTTCTGGAGGAGCCAGATTAATTTAACAACTATGCTACTAACTTAATATCTGCATTGATGTACTTAACAACTGTGGCAGGAAAGGTCATAAAATGGGACAAAATTTACTTAACAACAGTCTAGCTTAAAAAACAGAAATTTTGAGTTCAATTGTTGTAAATCAAGAACTACCTGTACAATACAGGGCTGATATCAATCTTGCAAGTCTGAAAATCTTCCCGCTAGGGCAGATCCTTCTCTTAGTTTCTTTTCCTGACCCCTAAGTGACTGGGGAGTTCTGCACCTCATATAATCTGAGTGTTTCCTCGGCAACCTCTCTTCCCCTCGTTCCCCAACCTCTTTGCACATCCCAATACACATTCATGGTTGTGTGTGTTGAAAAGATTCTGGAGGCCGAATGACATATGGCTGCTTGAGGACCTAGAAATTCAAGACTCCTAAACCTGATTGTTTTTCCTGACAGCATAGAAACCTGTCTATCCACCCGCCTTAGTTACAGTTGGAAATTGTCTCTGATTGCAGGAGGAATTGATTAATCTGGTCATCTCCCAGCTGTCTCATGTCCCAGAAGATAAAGACCACCAAGTTCGCAAACTGGCGACCCAGTTGCTGGTGGACTTGGCTGAGGGTTGCAATACCCATCACTTCAGCAGCTTGCTGGATATCATAGAGAAGGTATGGATTCCATGTTTCACCTCCAGTTTCTGTGACCGCAGAGATGAAGCCCCTTCCCAGGAAACAGAGAGGAAATCCTGCTTTGGGTCAGAGAGATTGTTGTTAATTTACTGCTTTTCTGGTGGGGCTGTCCAGTGCGCATTGTAAAATTAAGAGGCTTTGGTAACTGACAGCATTGTGTCGCAACTCTGTTTTGAAGGTGGGCAATGGAATGGAATGCTCCTTCCCCTTCCAGTATGTCTTGTTAACTGAAACAGAGTTCGGATGTACACAAAGCACTGAACTATGATGTTTTCAAGCACAATTGCCATGCAGACAGTCCTCGCTTAACCACAACTGTGACTTACAACTCTGGTATTAAGTAATGTGGTTGTTAGGCAAGACATATCACATGATTGCCCCTCATAGCAATGGCAGTTCTGGCCATGTCTGTTGCCAGTATTAAGTGAATCCCACTCGGTCATCAGGTGAGGACCCACCCTCAGATAAGCCATTCTCAGCTTGGTCCCTCCTGGCCCCAAGCCTTGGTTCTTGCAGGTGGGGTGTGTGTGTCTCCTCTTCACACACACTCCTCATGTCCATCCTCTTGGCCTACCCAGCAGCACTTCTCAGTGGTGGCATCAGCGGCTCTCAGAGCTCTTAGGGGCAATCTCCGCCCCTTGAAGTCCCCATTGTGGGCTGCTGTCTTCAGCAAAGCTGTTTGCTGTCTTCCTGTAAAGGTGGCTTCCCACTCTTTGCTGCCTCCTGCTGACCTGGAAGAAAGAGACCTGCTCTCTTACTCGGCCTCCTTAGAAGATGTGAAGACGGCAGTCGTTGGCTTACTTGTCATTTTCCAGGTAAAGTTCCAGCCCGCCCTTTCTTTTTCCCTTGCAAGGAGAATATTTTAAGATTTCAGTATGGTCCTCGGCCATTCTTTCTGTGCTTCTGTAGTAGAAGAGAACAGTTCCAGTGTGACAAAAACTCTTCCCCTCTGCCTTTTAGACCAAGTTGTACAGCTTGCCTGCCAGCCACGCCATGCGGGTCTATGAGATGCTCGCCCATCACCTTCAGCTCCACTACAAGCACAAGTACAGCCTTCCCATTGCCAGCAGCATCCGCCTGCAGGTGAAAGCTCTTTCAGATCCCTTCCCAGACCCAGAGGTTTGCAGGAGAAGTTGGAGGGAGGAAGCAAAGGGGGAGCGAAATGGTTTGCATGGCCATTGCTGCTGAACTTGTAGACAGTTGTCTTGATTTTACAAGTTCTGAGAAGGCCTTTTCTCACAACAGAGGGGTGCGGCGCCTCTTGCTGAATCCCTAGACTAGGCTAAGTGTGACCCTCTTGCCTGCCTGACTTACTGTGACGGTTTGAACCTGATGGTGACACAAGAGGAATGAGGTTTAACAGCAATGCAGCAAAACATTGACTTTTGCAGGGACGCTGTGCCCATGGGGGTGGGGACAATTTCTTTCTGCTGCCCATCTAATGCTTTCTGGACGTTTTTCAGAAATATTAGCTTGGCTGCGGAGCTCTTTTCATGTAGTCAGACTTGGAATGACTGGAAACGATGCCCTTTTCTTTTCCTTCTTGCTCTTACGTTGGATTGTTCTTTCCATTTTTAGGTATTTGACTTCTTGCTCTCACTCCGTGCTGATGCTCTTCTCCACCGCCTGGGCCTCCCCACCAAAGATGGCCTTGTGAGATTCAGCCCCTACTGCCTCTGCGATGTGGTGTATGTTTCTTTTGGTTGCAGCCTTTCCCTTTCCAGAGCTTGGGGGCAGCGGCTGCTTCTTCTCCCAAATGCTTCTCCTTTGTCCTAGCCTAAAGCTCGCTTGGAATGGTCTGGCAGGAGCTCGGTCTTCTGAATGGAATGGGGAGCTCTGGGCACCAGGCCATGCTGATGGTCTTCTCTTTTGTTGCAGGGAGCCCGAGAAAAAGCTTGCCGGCACTCTGTCCCCTCCCTCGGGAAGTCCAAGCGCCCCCCCTCAGAATGCCCCCATCCGCACAGGCCACCTGTCTTACTCTCTCCTCTTTGGAGTTCTTCTGCAGTGCTTGAAGCAAGTGAGTGAGGGAGGAATCAAAGTGCACAAAAGCCAGTTGATCTGAGTTCTCGGTGTCCAGCCAGGATCGGACTGAAGTCAGAGGCCAGAGTTTCAAGACAGCTTTTGCCAATCGCAGTGGATTTCCCGGTTTTCTAGACACAGGTTGCAATAAATGGCCAGATTGTAGCAAACTTTGGGAGAGTGCTGAAGAGACTGAGTTCTGAACTGGGAAGTTCCCAGTTCAAGCCTCACTTGCACTCTTTGTCATTTGGATGGGGGTGGGGGTGGGGGTGTTAGTATCTTGCAACTGCATTCCCCCAAGGCAGCACCTTTCACATGTCTGGACTCCAGTTTTCAGATCTCTTTGCTGGCCCAAATGTATGCATGGTGGTTTGGAGATTCTGGCAACCATGTTCTCTTAAGGATGTCCAATTAGGCAGGCAAGCTTACGGGATTATTGTTAGTAGGTTTACAGTTTTGTAACTATAAGATGAAGCATTTTGAATGAATGCTGGGATTTTTGCCGATGGTTTCCAACATTCCTGTTTGTTTAAGGAATGCCGTAATACTCATATTTATTTATTTATTTTGAGGGTCGTGTTCTGTCAGCCAATACTGCTTCTGAAATGCTATCAAGAACAAATAATATCATAGCAAATACAGAGTGATTAAATAATGGCTAGAATGCTGAGAATAAATAACTCGATTCATGTAGAAAAAGGATCCTTTCTGGGGCATCAGGACCCTTCCTTGTCTGCTGCTTTCTGGGCTCTTCCTCCATTTCTCGAATTTCTCTCTTCTTCTTCTTCTTCTTCCCTTTTAGGAGACAGATTGGAAGGTGCTGAAACAGGTCCTGAACAAGCTGCCCAAATCCCTGCAGTATAAAGTCCTGTACTTAACTTCCCCTTGCAGTATCGATCAGCTGTCTTCTGCCCTGTGCTCCATGGTAAGGACGGGAATTTGGGCTTGGCTGTTTGGGGCCCAGCTTCTCTCTGCCCTTCCCCAGCACGTTTTCGTGATATGACTACAGCCAGCATGGAATTGGGGGAGGGGGGTATTAGCCTGCAGCTTTGGTCTTGGCTGTCTGTATCCTAGGCTGTAGAGCATGTTTTAGGCTGAGGGCCAGAATCTATGAGGGTGGATCCAACACAAGCAAAAACTATGTTTTAAATCAAATGCAGTTCACTTTGATAATTCTCCATGTAATTGTTTTCCCTTCCTTCTCTATGAAGAATGCAGTTCATTTTTCATCCAGCAGTTGAGGAGTGTCGTCCCCTTCCCCCAAGACTTCAGAGGCCCAGAGGCTTGACTGTCCCCCCCCCCCCAATGGTTCCAATCCATGGTTTCCCTCGTGTAACATTGTTTTTGGAAAGCACAAGTTGGTGTCTCTTTCGCTTAGCTCACTGATAAGAAGATGACGGAGCGGCTGAGGGATGTCTCGGAAGGGCTGTCCCGGAATGACTTGCACCAAGCGGTGGTTCCGGTCTTGACTGCTTTGATCTCCTATCACAGCTACCTGGACAAGACGAAGCAGGTATTGCAGGAGGAGCGGGGGCAGTGGGATGAGGGAAACTTGCTCTCCCCTCTGCTTCTGAGACCCCTGCATTTATAATGATTACTACTGCTTTTTGCCACTTCATTCCCAGAGGCTCTCCGGACTTTATAAGCATTAACAAGAGAAGAGTAAAGGCAAAACTCAGCATATGCAGAGGTAGTCAATCAGTCCAGTGTTCCACCATTTGGGATAGATGATCTTAATCAACTTCAGATGCTTTTCTGAAGCACCATAACAATGCAGCAAGGGGTGGTTGGCATCCAGATCTCTGGGAAAGGCTTAAGTAGGGCTTCTCTAAATAGCATTCCCCTGGTGGAAGGATCCTGTGCAAGCACGTTTCACTGGATTAGCAGATTCACCTTGGAGAAGGCAGACCTGGAGACATCCAGCCCTTGAGTCATGTCAGGTTTTAAAAGTGTTGATCTATACCCAGAACTTCCTGGCAGTCGTTACAACTCTCAGCGATGGCATTCTTTGGGCAGGCATCAGTGGGTGCATAGACAGGGCTGCTACAGTTTCCCCAAGGCCTTCTGGAGGAGCCCTGCGTGCATGAATTACAGGCAGCCTTCAACTTAGAACCATACATTTAGTAACCATTCAGAGTTGCAATGACACTGGAAAAGAGACATGACCATTTCTCACACTGATGATGGTCACAGCTGAGGATGGGGATGATTTCTTGAGAAGGGGACGTACCATCTCTTTCAAGACGAGCAGCACCGTCACTCACCAATATATTTACTACCACCTGACTCCGTCTTTTGTCACACACACAAACATACATGCACATGGGCTTTGTCTGACCAGATAGTTAAGGCAGTGACCTAATTCACAAGTGGCGGAGCTAATCCCATGGGGGGACTCAGTCTGCTTCCTCAAAAGCCACAGGTTGGAGCTACTCCCTGCTCCCCAAGATAAGTGCTTGTCATTTCAAATGGATTTGCCCTAGCGGCCTCCAAGTTAATGGGAGTGATTTTGTCCTCCAAAGGTTTAGCATAGAAAGATGCCTGGGAGAATTTTTAATGTGAGGAACCTTGAATTTGGCTTTTTTAAAATTCTCTTTTGGATGCTAAAACTCACCACAGCCAACTCCGTCATCCTAACAGTCTATATTCAATACATACAAAATGTCTTAGAGCCCCCCTTGTACCTTCTCCTGTATAATCATGTTCTCTCCACCCAGCGAGAGATGGTTTACTGCCTGGAGCATGGGCTGATCTTCCGCTGTGCCAGCCAGTGTGTGGTGGCATTGTCGATCTGCAGTGTTGAGATGCCGGATATTATCATCAAAGCTTTGCCAGTCCTGATAGTTAAGTTGACGCATATTTCAGCCACAGCCAACATGGCCATCCCTCTCTTGGAATTCCTTTCAAGTAAGTCGTGGGTGCCCCTGGAGCCTGCATCGGCCTGTCTCTTCAGGAGGGGTAGCAAAAAACGATGTGTCACTGTTCTTTTGGGAACTCTTAGAAACTCCATAAGAACTTTGACCATGGGATACATGAATAGTTGCCCTTTCTTGTGAAAATTTCTGGTGCTTTGACAGTGAGAAGGCAGGGGGAATTAGAGGAAAACAGATACAGGAAAGCTCAAACCATTTTAGTTTCTGAAGATTGTTGAGTTGCTCTTTGCATCTGGCATTATATTTTCAGTCTCAACAAGTGATAGAACTCTAGCTCAGACCCCCCATGTTCAGATGTAGCTGGGACTTGAGTGAGAGATCACTGAAAGAGTGAAACCATTAGCATGGCACTTCCCTTACCTGGCCAAGGCGGCTACTTGGGAGTCCAGGTGACCTGTCCCTGCACGAGACCAGTCCAAGCATGATGGGCAGGCTATCCTACGTGGCCCAGCCTTGTGTTTATGATTTAGAGTAATACAGAATCCAGCCCATTGCAATTGATTCAGAAGCCTGCATCTGTGTGAATTTTGCAAAACCAGGCAGTGTGAATCTCCTTTATGTGCATGGAGCAGGGTGAGGCCTCTTACCTGACCTTATTTTCTTCTCCCTTCCAGCGCTGGCCCGCCTGCCTCATCTCTACAGGAACTTTGCAGCGGAGCAGTATGCCAGTGTATTTGCCATCTCTCTGCCCTATACAAACCCTTCCAAGTAAGCTGGCTGCTTCATATTAACTCATAACCAAGTGATCCTTGGTTTTCTGTTGACAGTTGTTTTGAGAATGGTTTTTTACTCCAGAAGAGAAGTTAGGTTTAGATGGCCCAGTCCCGTTGTCCAGCTGCACCCTTTTCTTAGGATATTGAAAGATGACAGAGGCAGAAGGGGATAGCCATAGCACTTAGACTTATATACCACTTCACAGTGCTTTACGGCCCTCTCTAAGCAGTTTACAGAGGCAGCCTCTTGCCCCCAACAATTTGGGTCCTCATTTGACCAACCTCGGAAGGATGGAAGGCTGAGTCATCCAGATTCGAACTGCCAAATTGTAGACAGCTGGCAGTCAGCAGAAGTAGCCTGCAGAACTGCATTCTAACCACTCCGCCACCACGGTGCTTATGGTGAAGAGGCTGGTTGATGAATGTATCAGCTGTGGTGAATTTTCTTCCCAGGCAAATCTCCTGCCTATCAGCACGACCTTCACAGTATAGACTTCTCGGTAGCGCTTCCACTGGTAGATCACACAGGTTGGCCTGGCTGCTTTGCCCCATGCTGTTCTTGTTAATTTGATTGACTGCGTATTTATCGATTTATAAATTGATTAACTGCCAAAGAGCCCATAGACCCAGGCCATCAGGGTTACTAAACATTTTTTCTGAACTGTTTTTTAGGTTTAACCAGTATATTGTATGCTTGGCGCATCATGTCATAGCCATGTGGTTTATCAAATGCCGCCTCCCCTTTCGGAAAGACTTTGTTCCCTATATCACTAAGGTGAGTGTCTTCCATAATTGAGAAAGACCAAGGAAAACTCTGGCTGTGCAGCTATTTCTCAGCCCTGGCAGCTTTCAGAAATGTGGCCTCCAGCTCCCAAAGTGCAGGTGTTGCAGTGCACTTCTGTGGCCTTTGTTCTCCTTGTGACTTACGCTAACTATAGTGAGTGAGGCTGGGAAGATTTTGCTTGAGTTGACTTTGCAGCTTGATCTGGCTATTCCCCAGTCGGGGTAGAGGACAGAGGGACTGGCCATGAAGGTCAGGAAGAAAAGCCACCGTAGGGCAAGGGAGCCACTCCCTCATTCCCCTGAAGAGGAAGGGAGAGTGGGGGAAGCACAGTCCAATTTGCAAGGTTTGGTTCTTCTGGCTGTTTCAATCAAAATAGCCCTTGGTACATGGCCGGGGTGCCCTCATCTGGTCTACATTGTAGGGCTGACACCAAGTGCCCTTTGAGGAGGGGTGTTCAGCTGGGGATATTGTGCTGAGACCCATCTGGGATAGAGAATCTCTTGGATCATCTCTGGCACACTCCCCCCCCCCTCCTCTTTTGGACAGGGCTTGCGGTCGAATATCCTCCTCTCCTTCGATGACACCCCAGAGAAAGACAGTTTCCGGGCTCGGAGTACCAGTCTGAACGAAAGACCCAAGAAGTAAGTTGGTCCTAAGGGCAAGAAAGGCTCTTCTCTCACTTTGGCAGCAGTTCAAGGTGGTTTCTACAAGAAGGGCTTCCCTCAACCTTTGCCCACTCGCTCTGGCTGGATGGGGGCTGCAACGCACCTGGAGAAGGGATGTATGGAACGAATGCAGAGTGGTGAAGAAATGGGACTCACCCTCTTGGGTTACCTGTTCTCTTATCCCCACGTCTTGAGGTGGCTGAGGTGCTCTAGAGGCATCTTAGTTCTTCTCCCAGTTCTGACAGCCATCAGATCAGGATGCCAAATGGAAACCGTAGAGTAGTTTTTGTTAAATTGCAATAATTGAAATGTCTCAAATCAATCTCCCTCATGGGGACAATTTCCCTTTTTTGCTGTGGCTCTGTCTCCACTAATTTGACTGAATATTTGATTCTCGTCAAGTTGAAATATTGTTGATTTGTCAGTTCAGGTCGGAATTGGGAGAGAGTTGCCACAAAAACTCTTGGAATCTGTTCCTCTCCAAAGGAGAGAACCTCTTGATTAGAGATTAATGGTTCTCATGACTCACTTCTACACAGAACACTTGCCAGAAATCCCCAAAGTATGAATAAATTGTAGTCAGACTTGGTATGCCTTCATAGAAGCAGCTCAGTTAGGAGAGAGAAGAATGTGTTTGTCTGCCTGGTAAGAAATGCATTCTCCCGGCTCCTGATGTCTTTCTCAAGGGGTGTTCCAGGCTAGAGGGATTCCCACTCAGAAAAACTTGCTTGCGTTGAAATAATTTTGTTTGGCAGTAGGAAACAATGCAGTCATTCTTATCCTCGGTCTTGGGTTTATCCTGGTTGAGCCCTGGAGTGGCCTCTCCGTTGAGTGGATGCTTCCTTATGAGCCTTGTGTCTTGGTGGGTCACCTGGGGCAGTGTTGTGAAGGGCACTTGGGGGTCTGGTCCTGTCTCTGCCCACTCAGCAGCATAAGGAGCTCCCTTGTACAACGCACCTTAACATTCCAGCTGCCACTTTCAATCCGCCTTTGTGTTAAGTTGCACTAATTTCATCTGGTTGTGTATGGTTGGTTTGTGTTCTGTTTTATTTTGGGTTGGGCTAACACCGAGCAGTCTGAAGCAAAAGGGACTTGTTGTGTTTAAAATGTTCATGCTGTTAAGTTTTTCTTGTTTTTTAATTCCCTTCCCTCCTTTTTTTGGCCTTTTGTCTTCTGTTTTTTCTTCTTTTCCTTTCTTTTCTCCACCGTCTTCTGGGGCTTTTATGGCCTTTCACATCCCATCCTTCCAATGATTTCCTTGCTGTGCAATCATGCCTCTCTGGTTCTGATGCCGCTTTGCCCTTAGTAGCTTTAAAGTAGCCAAAAATGCCAGGCCAAACTTGAACCAGTCTCCTCCCGTGAGAGCCCTGAAGGATCCCTCGGCCGTTGATGCCTTCCGCTCCCGCAGCATCAGTGTGTCTGACCATGCAGCCCACAGGTAGAGATGCTGGGACAGGGGAGGAGGAGGGTGAAGAGCAAGGGGGTCTGTGCTGAGGGGGCTGGGAAGGTGCATGTTGGGACTCCTGCTTGGCTTCCTGATGCCCACCCTCCCACTAGCTTTGCAAGCATGTTGGTGCATGTTTCAGGATAACGGTCTCAGTTTGGTTTGGCTTGGCTTGGTTTGGTTTGGTTTGAAGGGACCATGCTGGTGCTTTGCCCAGATCCCCCCCTTCCCCACCATTTCTTAGGGTATGACAGGCTGCAGTTGCTTCTGGCTTAAACCTTTCAAATGGTGGTTATTCCATGGCCGGAATGAAAGCATCCTATGTGCTGGCTCTGTGCTTCATAACATCATGGTTCAAAACCTCTGCAGATACTATGGGATGGAATGGAAACAGGGACGTGGAACCTGAGATCTTTTGAGAATGAGCTGTTCAGGTTTGCCATCTATAATCTTCCGTAGCTCTGTGTTTAGTTTAAGCAGTTTGAAACAAGGAAGGCATCCAGAATGCATCTCTTTCATATCCAAATATGATTCACTGCAAGAAAAATCCACTTATTCCCTGTTACCTTCACCCTGATAAAGCATCATGTTTATTCGAGTTACCCCGCCTTGTCAGAACTAACCCTGATTCCTTTCGATCAATGTTTGACACTAGTTTGGAAGATTACCATAATTGGGGCTGCCTTATTGTATCGCTAACCAGTTGTGAGGAAGAGAAAGAAAGGGGGGATTTGTGAGCCTCCGGTCTCGTCTTAGGCATCAAAACTTTATCTGTGCTGGGTTCTTGGTTATGCTTGGCGGGGGGCCCTTCAACAGCTGCATTGGGAACCTGGGCAGGGAAGGGCCAGCTGCAGCAAAGAGGAATCCTAGCTGCTAATCCTAGTTAGCAATAGAGTAATTGCAGAGGAGCCCATCACAGAGATGGCCTTGTGTGGAAACTCACATACTTTCTTCCAGTTAACGGGGAGAAAAAAGACTTGAAAACTGGAGGAGAAGGCATGAGTGAGCGGAGGGGTTTTTCTGCAGACAACAATGGTCAGATGTAGGTTAAATGGCAACCAAAGAACAGCCATAAGAGCCAACACAAAATCAGGCAACGGGACTCAGATATAAAAGCTGATGTGCCTTGAACAAAGTCCTTCAAAACTTGTTCGTGAAATAGTTCTGCTTGAGTGGTGGGGACACAGAATTATGGTCTGTTGAGGTGGGGGTTTCTGCAGGATAAGGAAAAATAAGATGGCAGCCAAAATTGTGCAATTGTAGCTCTGCCTGCCTTTGATGCCCTGTGGCAGCCACCGTTTTTTCATTTGGGGCAGACCCTGTGGAGACCCCTGTGTTGGGTGCACATTTCATTGCGAGCCAGTCTGACACTCAGGCTTTCACCGGCAGGTTGTGGCTCCATTCCCAGAATGAGTGGAAGAAGTCCTGCTGTGGCCCAGAAGTGGCCAGAATGGGCACATTTGTTTCGATTTAAACATAACGAGATTAGGACGGTTACCGTGTCCCAGGGTCACATGATCCCCTTTTGTGACCTTCTGGCAAGGAAAGTCAACGGGCAAGCCAGATTCAGTTAACCACCATGTTGCTCACTTAAGAGCCACAGTGATTCACTTAACAACTCTGGCAAGAAAGGTGGTAAAATGGGCAAAACCCACTTAACAGCTGTCTCACTTAGCAATCAGATTTGGGGCTCAATTGTGTTCTTAAGTCTAGCTATGCACCATTGACTATTAAGGTCATGTGTTTTAATTAATATTAAATACTTAAATACTTAATACTGATATCATAAGCCCAGATGTCATCAGGTTTCCCCCCAAATATCAGACTCTGTGCAGTTGAGCATCTCAGCCAGGGAAGCCACCTGGGGGCCTTGCAGGGCTCTTGTTATGGGGTTAGAACTGGGGGAGAGAAAGCAATCTGCAGCCTCCTGGGTTGTCTGGAATGGGGAGAGAAATAAATTTTACTGATTTCCGGCTCTCACCTTTGAATTAGTGGGAGTCTTTCTGTTTGCATTTTTCTGAGGTATTTCAGTTTGATTCCTTTAGTTTTTTCTTTTGCATGGTAAATTCATTTTTTGTACATATTTATCTAGTTTAATCCTGATTCAGCCCCCGAACCCCCTGCTGTTCAATCGGAGACAAATGAGAGTCCTGAAAGTGACCCGCAGTCAGTTCTTGCGGTTACTATCTGATGCCATCCGGCCAAGCCCTTCTCTGCTTTTGGGAATAGATGAAATAGCCACCCATTTGCTCTTCTCCCTGCATCTGCTTCCTGGCCCTTGTCTTCAGGGGTCCCCAAGCCAGCGTGAGGCCTGTCCGTTAAAAACCTCCCAGAATCGGATATATTCGCCCACAACTCAGCCTGCTGCATGCTTAACGGAATTTGGGGACCTTCCCATGGGAGATTTGTTCTTCCAAATTATAATCTTCTCCCTGCCCCCCTTTTCTAGCCGGATACAAACCTCCATCACCAGTTCCAGCCTGGGCTCTGCCGATGAGAACTCCATGGCTCAGGCAGATGACAACCTGAAGACCCTCCACTTGGAGCTCACCGAGACCTGCCTCGACATGATGGCCCGATATGTCTTTTCCAACTTCACAGCTGTGCCCAAAAGGTTGGAGTAGCTGCTCTCCTCTGGTGTTTGCACGGGGTTCTTCCCAGGAGGGAGACTCAACACCTGAAGCATTAAGCACCAGGGCTGGTGCAAGGTCTAGTCTCTGCCTGATTATCAGCACCTCAAATCAAGAATGATGCTTGAAGAGATCGTTTGCTCTCAGTTGGGAATCATTTACTGTATACTTTCCTTCCGGAGGTGGGAGTGGGATTTAGAAGCTTTCTTTGGGAAAGTTTCAGTGAATGTTGAACTCTCCCTATTCAGAGAGACTTCAATAGCATCTTTATCCTTGTTTTCTGGGGGCTTTTAGGTCTCCAGTGGGCGAGTTCCTCTTGGCTGGAGGGAGGACCAAGACATGGCTAGTGGGTAACAAGCTTGTTACAATCACTACAAGTGTTGGGACAGGAACCAGGTCTCTCCTGGGCCTTGATCATGGAGAGCTCCATAATGGTGCAGAATCCAGGTAAGCTTCCTACAGCTTGCTCGCTTTCCGGTCCTTTTTAAAGTAAGAGGGCCAGAAAATTAACGACAATGTTATAACTCCAAGGGAAGGTGGAGTTTTTGTCCAGATTTTAAACACTGGCATTGTTTAGATCAATATGATGCGTGGACTTCAGCTCCCAGAATTCTCCAGCCGGAACATAAGATTGAGAAAGACTGGTTTGCAACAGTAAAGGTAGCCTAAATCTCAAGGCAGGGATGGAACTTGGAAGAATGATCTGGTTCTGCAGGATTAAAAGTCATCAGTCTTAGCAGTTAGTTCTCCAGCATGTTCTGCCATCATTGTGGGTTTCTTCACAATAGCACAACAACAGAAAATGGTGCTGTAAACAAATTTGCAAATTTTAATTATAATATCTATCTGCTTAAACCATTGTGTTACATTGTGTGTCATTGTGTGACAACCAAATGTGGTTGTCATTGATGCCACTGCCCAACAAATATTCTATCAGATGTGGACATTGGAAGCATAGTCTCTGCATAACCCCTAAATCCATCTTCCCTTGCATTTCATGTTTGACTGGCAGTTGCTAGTTGACCGCTAGGCTGACTTTCCAAGGCATGAACTGGGAAGGACTAGGGAGTGTGCCCACCTGATCTGACTGGTAGGACTGGCAGATGCCCTTAGGGAGAAGCCGCTGGCAATAAAGATGTTACATGGGCAAATGCAGGGGGTCCCATCACTGCCTGCACCCCTAGATTCTATAACACTTGTAGTTTCTGGGTGGTCTTCAGGGGCAGCCCCATGTAGAATGCCTTGTAGCAATCCACACAAGAAGTGACCAAGGCCTTCCAGTCAAGGAAGAAGCAAAATTTGTGCACCAGGTAAACCTGTGCAAAGCAGGCACCCCAGCCATAGCTACCATCAGCGCCTAGGAGGACCCCAAGTTGCACACCAGCTTGAGCCTGGGGGCCAAAATTAGAGGGTCTTGCCAGGGTTGAGTCGAAGCCTGTCTGTAAATCCTGAGCTCCAACTGGAAGGAGTATAAATGCTGCCAGGTTTAGGTTCAGGCCAAAAGATTATCCTATTTCCTAATGAATTGACAGCAAGATTATTTCTGATTTCCAGTTCAGATCACAGTTTGCAAGTGAGACAGTCAAAGGAGGCTCCTGCAAAACTTGAATCTCAGGCTGGCCCGCAGGTGGTTCGAACCCGCAACCGAGTCAGGTCCATGTCAGGTAAGGAGCCTCCCAAAGTCTCTGAAATGCACGAATGAATTTACGGACAGGAAAATATGCTTGGAATTGTGGTTGTTAATCATATCAAAGAACCAGCTTGTTTCTAGGCTCTGCTGATCTGAGAGCCTTTGTCCATCAAAGGACGCCCTGCAGTGAAATAACTAAAACTGAAAATGTTGGGGTTGAATTCAGTGGTGGGTTGTTACCGGTTCACCTCGGTTTGGGCAAACTGGTAGCGGCAGCAGGAGGCTCCACCCACCTGCCCAGATGTCATCAAATACGCTCTGTGCATATGCTGACGGGGCACATGCGCGAACCGGTAGCAAAGGTAAGTGAAACCCACCCCGGTTGAATCCTGATCGCCTGATTATCCTATCAGCAGTAATACAGTGTGCCTGTTGTCAGGCTTTGGTTTCTGATTCTTGTGGCTGAGCAGTCGGTGATTGCGGGAAGGGTCCCTTCTGGCAGGAGAGCCCGATTTGTCCAAGCAAGAGGGGCAAAAGAAGCTTCCCAGCGCCTGAATGTTGGCGGCCTCCACAGGGCATGGAATGACTTGGCCTCTTGCTTGGGAACTAAAAGCGAAAGTTTGATGGCGGCCACTAAGACTTTAGATTACAACTCCCATCAAAACCCCATCAAGGTAGCTAATGATTTTGACTGATGGGAGTTGTAGTCCAGAATGTCCAAAAGGAACCAGATTGCCAATCCCTGCCTAAATAGGAGGAATGCGTTTATCAGCTGGATCTCACATGTTATCCAAAGCTACATCTGGCCTGTTGTTCTCAAGAAAATCAGCATGCTGAGTCAGCAACTGTGTTCATAGGGTATGCTAAGCTGCACATTCCCCCTCAGCCCTTTTTCACCTGGTTAAACTGAATTGCATGAACCCAACTTCAGAGCCTGTTGCCAAGTGTGCCTTAACCAGGGCACAGTGAGACCTCTGGGCTTTCATTGCAAGGCTTCTGCCCGGTGGCCTGGATGGAGCCCCGGAGGGGATGCAAGGAGCAGAAGCCCGGCCTTTCTTGAACCTGGTTGCGCACCCCGGGGTTCACAGGCACCGCTTTCTTCTTCCCTTCTGCCCCGAGGCTTGCGTCTGGAGGGAGAAGAACAGAAAGCATTCTGTGGAGTGGACTGGTTGCTGGGCCAGGCTCCTCTGAGCTTCTTGGAATACCCAGGAGGATGCCTGTGCCTGGCATGGTGTGTGGGTGACTGCGTGGCTTGCTATGAAAGAGGGGTAGACTGAATGAAATATGTGCACCAGGTGTACAATTGCGCATGTATTTTCAACTCCACATCTTGGGAAAGGGGTGGGCTGTTTCTTCTTTAGTTGCCCAGGCTGGACTTGTCCGTTCTGTGTTGCTCCTCCTGTGCTTTGATTTAGCCTGAAATCAAATGCAGCTCCGTGATTGCTCCCTCTTGTGCAGGAGGCCATGCTTTGCGGGTTGGTGCTCTGGATAGCTCTGCCTCTCACTTCTCAGCCAGCACGGGACCTCAGGCGCCCCCAAGCTCTCCTGCTCCCCAAACCGAGAAGGCTAACCTGGCTGCTTATGTCCCCCTCCTGACTCAAGGCTGGGCAGAAATATCAGTGCGGAGGCCAACAGGTAGGTGCACTAAGGTAATTAGCACCGGGAGTCCCAAAGGCGCTTTTTTCAAGAGGCAACTGGACTTCCCTTGTTTTCACTTGAAGACGTTTCGCTTCTCATCCAAGAAGCTTCTTCAGTTCGGACTGGATGGTGGGGAATGGAAGGATGTATATTCCTTGCATTCAAAAGAATGCAAATGACCAGCTGTCTGCAGTGAATATAAATGGGGGTGGGGGAATTCAGCAACTTCTGTCTGGCTTGGGCGAACCAGTAGCAGCAGCTGTGAGAGGCTCTGCCCATCGCTTTTTGGGACGCAAAGAAGGCTTTGCACATGCGCAGGAGGCTTTGTGCACGTGCAGACGACGGTACATGTGGATTTGCAAACCAGTAGGGAAGGTAAGTGAATTTCACCCCTGGTATAAATCCTTCCATTCCCCACCATCCAGTCAGAGCTGAAGAAGCTTCTTGGATGAGAAGTGAAACTTTTCAAAGAAAAACAAGAAAGTCCATTTGCCTCTTGAAAAAGCACCTTTGGGGCAGTCGTGACCTGGATGACGGAGAATCTCCGGAGACGTTTAGCACCAGGAGAGAGTCTTCATATGCCAGGGGTGAAATCAACTTACCTTCCTTACTGGAAGTCCACACGCGGCTTGTGCGTGCGTGTCATGCACCTGCAGACCTGCGCATGTGCAGAAGGTAAAAGACACCTGGGTGGCAGGTGTCATCGGTGGTTCAGCGATCGCTACCGGATTGCCAAACCACTGGCCAAGATTGCTACCGGATCGCGAGATCCGGTCAGAACTGGGAGCATTTCACCCCTGCTGCCAAGGCAATGGGGAAGCTGGCAGAGGGGGGCAGTCTGCTCTCCATCAGGGGCTCTGCTGATATTTGTGTTCCAGAGAGTTGTGGAGAACAGAAGGTGATCCTGCTGGCACTTTCAAAGGGATCCAGTCTGGAGCTGGGCTGGGAAAGACGTCTTGGTTCCTAGAAGGGCAACCTTCAGTCAGACTTGATTAGGGCTGGAGAATTCAGATTCTTTGGGAGTTGGATTTTAGCCAGTCACTGGCTAGCTTATTTTAGTTTAGCCATTGGCCAAGTTGGGATATCCGGATATTCCTGGGACAGATGGGTCAGAATTGTTCAATTGTACCGAAAGAAGCTTCTAGGGAAAAACCTTAGAAGGGAGTTTTGTCCCTCTCTTCCCAGACGTTCTTCTCTCCCTGGCTTTCCTCAGGTAACACCAGCTGGCTGATGAGCCTGGAAAATCCGCTGAGCCCCTTCTCTTCAGATATCAACAACATGCCCCTGCAGGAGCTCTCCAACGCCCTGATGGCAGCCGAGCGTTTCAAGGAGCATCGTGAGACAGCCCTGTACAAGTCCCTCTCGGTCCCCTCCTCCAGCTTGTCCACGGGAACAGCCAAGCCGTCTCTCTTGCAGCGCTCCAACACAGGTGAGGCAAAGCTTGGGAGGCCTGCTGGGCCACCCCAGTGGAGCCCACGGGAAGCAGGACTTGTCCCAAGCTGGCTTCACTTCGGAGGAGTTGCTTTGCATAGAAAGCTTTGAAACAGCTTCAGTGCAGTTCTGGCACTCACGTTGCAATATTTAAGTGATGCATGAATTAAGTGGACTGAGTCTCTGGTAAAGAGCACAAGTGCCATGGGGGGTGGGGAGGGGGGCTCTGCTCAGGTGCTGAAAATCCTCTCTGCTGAAATCCAAGCAAGATTTTCAGTCCCCGAGGGAGAGGGCCCGGCACGCGGCCAGCACCAGGCTTCCCAGGGCCTCCCCCAGACAGAATGGGAGTTTTTGGCTCGTACCCTTGGCTGTGCCTGTTTCTCCTCCAGGGTTTCACCTCTGCCTTATTATCCACAAGCGTTTCTCCTCAGCTGGCCCTCCTCCATCCTTTCGCCGTGGCCCATGGGCCACGGCCCCTCCGTCCCAGTCCCTTTGCCGCAGCCTATTCATCGAAGTACAGTTCGCGTCAAGCGTTTGGGCACCCGGGACGGTTCGCAGCCAGCCAATCAGTGCAAGGGCTCGAGGGGCTTTGGGAGAGGTGCTGCGAGGGGGAGGTGCTGCACTTGTTAGGAGAAGGTCTGTTGAGCCTCTGGTGGCTCAACAGACTAATGCAGTCTGTTATTAACACAGCTGCTTGCAATTACTGCAAGTTCAAGTCCCACCAGGTCCAAGGTTGACTCAGCCTTCCATCCTTTATAAGGTAGGTAAAATGAGGACCCAGATTGTTGGGGGCAATAAAAGTTGACTTTGTATATAATATACAAATGGATGAAGACTATTGCTTAACACAATGTAAGCCACCCTGAGTCTTTGGAGAAAGGCAGGATATAAATGAAAATTAAAAAAAAGGAAGGGGAGGGACAGAAGAACGGGGCTGGGGGGCATATATGGAAGTGCTGTGCTTGGTGGAAGAGCGGGGGTGGGGAAGTAAATAACCCAGCTTCATGGAAAGGAGTATACGGATAATATTATCACATATTATCACATGTGATAAGATGTGCCTGGTAATTGCTTGCATTTCCAACACTTCAGTGATATGAAGAGGGGAAATCAGGAGCTCCCATTGCTTTTTCAGTTTGGGGGGGGGGGGGGGAAATCCTGTGTTCATAAGACAAATAGTTACCATAATGCAAGTCACTTGCTGCCTCTCTGCCAAAATCCCAGCCCCTTGCAAGCACCCCTCTGGTGAAGATCCAGTTGCTGCCAAGATCCACCCAGCACCCAGAGATCCCTGCTACCAGACACCACAGCCAGGCCCTCAGCTATCCCTCCCTCCCTCCCTCCCTTCCTTCCTTCTTTCCTTCCTCCCCTCCCCTCCCAAGGACTAGGAGCAAGGCAAGAATCAAGTACACTCAGCTTATCAAATACACAGAGGTACCCGTTAGAAACAAACTTCTTCCTTAGGAAATTAGGAGGGAATCTGGCGGCATCTTTAAGTTCTCCTGTTTGTTTATTCAGGAAAGAAGTTGTTAAGCCAGAGCAATGTAAATGCCCCAGGTAAAAAAAAAAGGTGGTAGCAAGAATTTCCCCCTCTGACTTCAAACAGTCTCCTTCATTGCATGTAGTTCAAAGTCTTCTGTAGCAACCTCAATTTGCATATCTTGCCATCAAAATATACAGAGGAAATAGTATAGGTGGCATCTCCCTCCTGCAAGGCTTGTAAAAATGTTTAGACATTTATTACCGAAGTGTTGAGATAATATTATCTGTTTGCTCCTTTGGATGAAACCGGGTTATTTACTCCCCACCCACCCCCGCTCTTCCACCTCCTCCCCTTCCTTCTTCTAACAAGCTTAGCACCTCCCCCTGCAGCACCTCTCCCAAAGCCCCCGAGTCCCTGCACCGATTGGCTGGCTGCAAACTGTCCTGGGTGCCCAAAGACCCGACAGGGACTCTACTTTGACCAACGGACTGCCGCAAAGGGACTGGGATGGAGGGGCCATGGCCCATGTATGTGTCGGGGCAAGAGGATGGGGGAGGACCAGCCTAGGAGAAAAGCTTCTGGATAATAGGAAGACAGGAAGACAGCAGTGCCGGCTGCTGGTGTGTAATTTCAGCCCCAGGGCAGATCAACACTGGGTCTCCTTCATGCCTTTGGCCCTTCAGCAATATCCTGGGGTTAAAGAGCCTTCTTGATTATTGGTCCATCTCTGTAGCTGAGAGAATGGGCAGCTGTGCTGGTTTATTATCTCCAGCAGACACTGGATGGCTATCACTCGGTATCCCTGCTTCGGCATCTTTGCTGGTGGATTGACAGTCAAATGCCTCTTTTCCCATTGTATCATCTCCAGTCAGTGGCCACAGAGGTTAGAACGCTGCGCTGACAATCAGCAGGCTCGTGCTTGAGACCTGTTGCTGCTGCTGGGAGGGGTGAGCTCTCATCACATGCTCCACAGCCCCTACTGACCCAGTAGTTCCAATGTGGGCGATCCTTGGGCACCACTTCAATGGGCAACTCATGGGGACACAGACCCCTAACTGGGCATCCCTTGGGCAACAGTGTTGTCACTGACAAATCCTTTGCTGCTTCCAACATGGGAAAAAAGTCTCCAGACTTTCAATGAATGTGTTTTCCATGTGGTGCGTTGTCTTGACTTTGAAATCTGACAGTCAGAGTAGCCTCTACAAATGTAGCTTCTCATCTGGTGTTGGACTCAGTGGTTCTGATGCTCCCATCTGAAGAAGATGACAAGACTCTTGGTCTGGCTTGTGGACAGCTACAATCGTCTCAAAGCAGCTTGAGAAATTATATCAAGTGCAGGAAAACAATACCTCCCGTTTTCAATGGGACTGCAACATTCAAGATGTATTCCATTCTAGAACAAATAATTCAGCTTCTGAATTTCCCACCAACCTGTCTGAGTGGTTAGATGCAGCCTCATCTGAATGAGGGGCCATAAATAAACTTCTTTTTTTACTCAGCTCATGGCTGCCTGCTCCATATCACGAAGAGCCTTCTAGCACCTTTCTGACTAAAAACTTGTGCTTTTTAATAAAAAAACAGATTAGTCCATTTGCAGACCTGATTTTTTTTTTTGCCACCATAGGTTAGCACAGCTTTCCTCATCCAATGCCTATAACAAGAGCCATTCAACATTTATTCAGTGCCTTGCTTGTTTCTTTTGCTAAGGTTTTCAGGAATTTCCCAGGATAGGTCTGTTTTATTTGTTTTATTCTATTTAAAGGACTAATTTGGTTTAGCTAGAAACCGGGAGATGGTGAGTTCTAGTCCTGCTTTAGCCATAAAAGCCAGCTGCGTGACTTTGGGCCAGTTCACCACTCATGTCCAAAAGCTGCACTTGAGCAGTGGGAGCCTCCTATGACCATGAGGTGCCTTTACTGCCTCCCCACCTTCCATCTCTTCAGATAGACTTCAGGAGAAGCATTTGAGCCAGAACAGGGTTTTAATGCAGGTGTACTTAATTTTGGAGCAATGTCGATTCCTTGGGAATGCTGCATGTTTTGCTATGGATACTTTTCCAGACGCGAAGATGCAGGTTTTCCATCAGATAAGATCCAACAATGTGTATGTGAAATGACATACCAGTACATTAATAGTAGCAAATGCGGTATGTAAAAACACATTGCATTTGAGAAGAAATTGTTTTCTCAAATATATACAAAATGTACATATGAAAATATATTTTGTGCTTGCTTTTTAAAAATGATATGTAACTTAGAAACTCCACAAATGTGTGTGTGTGTGTGTGTGTACATCTGTGTTAATAATATAGTAGAAAAAGGCCACCGAAAATATAAACAAAACAAGTTCAGAAAAGTGACTAAGTTAAAAATTAATTGCAGTGAATGAGGTATAAATTTGTACTTCCAGGATGGTATAATAAATCTTATAATCTATGAGGTAAATTGAATTGATTTTAATTTCCACAAATCCTTTAATATCTGCTTTGCCAAAACTGAGTTGATGCTAAATGGTAGTATTATGAAATGTTTTAAAAGTCACAATTTGCCAACATCTATGGATGTTTGCATATTCACAAATTGGCTATCTCACATAATGGTAACTATAACTCAATATTTAATTTAAGCATTAAGTGCCTATTTAGGAACTAATTCTCAAGGATAACAATTCTTACAGGAGTCAGAGATTTCAGAGGGGTAAATTTAAAATTCTGAATGATCAAAGCTAAATAATTTTCTGATAAGCTTGAAATGGTGGGAAATTAAATCTGTCTTTCTCAACAGGAAATTACAATTTATTGTGAAAACCTTGAAAGACGCCTGTGTTAGAGAAAGCTATTTAGTAGTGTATAATTTCACTCCTCCTCCCTTTTTCTTTCCTAAATCATCCACTCCAGGGTAGGCAGAAAATATTGGAAACCAGTGATCCAATTCCTCCATCTCTGCTTCTGAGCCTTTTACATATTTATTTGTGGTTGCGGTTATTTTTTCCCTCCAGATTGTCTGTCTGTCTCTGTCTTTCCATCTCTCCTTTTTTCCCTTTTGATCTAGCTCCTTCCTTGGTTTTCCCTCCACAGTGGCCTCTTTCTCTGCCATGGGCCTGACCAGCTCTCAAGGAGGGTTGTACAGGAGCATTTCCTGGGCAGGTATATTTGCATCTTTTCAAGGAGGGTGTTTGCTGTTTTGTGTGGCTTCTAAAGGCAGCTTGGTGTGGAAGGAAGCATGCCTGTGATTCTTACCTAGGGCTTTTCTCGGTCCTTCCAGCCAACCATCTTTCTCACCAATCATTGGAAGTAGGAAGAGGAAGAATGGTGGGACAGGCAGAGGTGGCCTCTGGTCCCTGGGAGCTCAAAACTTCTGAAGAGTTTAGAAGGACAAAACCTGCCATTCCTTTGATCTTCTCTTACCACTTCCATTTCCCTTCTATTTTCTGCCGTGTTCCATTCTACTTCCTTATGGTCGTGTTATGCAAGCGATTCTGCTCCAGTTTCAAACTATAAAGCTCACCCTGGCTGGATGCCAAGGAATTCCAGTATGAACACAAGAGTTGGAGGAGAGACATCTGCTAGGGGCCGTTCTTCAGTGCAAAAGCAGCCACCGATGTCAAACCTTTGCTGCTACTTTAAAATAATACCAGAAAATCAGGGCAAAACCAGTCTTATCCTTCCCATTACCTTGTCATCTGCCCCAGCTATACTTCATTATCAAGCATATGAACATTTGATAGAAGTATATGATAAATGTACCATTTACTAAAAAAACTGATTCTAATCAGGGGCATTTGTGAAGTTGGCCAGAAGTCTTCTGCTTGAACAGTTTAATAGATCAGCACATTAGCAAGTAAGGATAGGTGGCTTTAATACTAAATCACTAAACATTTTAAAATGTGTTCTAAAAACAACCTTAACAAAAATGGGGACCTGCCCCAAAAATCTTTGGACCTACCCAGCACCCGATAATCCAGCCAGGCCACAGAGCCACCCCCCCCCAAAACCCCCCAGTCCTACAGGGTTGATTCAAGGGTTCAAAAGCATTGACACCTAGTGACATCTTAATAAGGCTTGTGCTTTGCTTTCTGTTCATATATCTGCATATTGCAAGAAAGCCTCCTAAACAGAGCAAAACGCTCAGTTAGAACTCATGAGCTTGTTTGACTCCCATTCGGCCATGAATGAAGCAGCTGCCCTCTCTTCTGGCTTCACCAATACTGGGAAAACTCTTTCGCCTCGTTAATGGGACTGTTGTACGTACAGTATCATAACAAGATTCCATATATGATATACTTTGGGCAAAGTTGTTGTTAACAATATTGGACTAACTGCATTTTTCACTCTGTCTACTGCAATTGCTCCTTTGATCTCTGTGGGAGGAACAGGCTGGGGAATTCTAGGAGTTCTGGACTTCGAGTTAAAGTTGCCAAGGTTGAAAAACAGTAGGCTAGATTGTTCTAATTTTTGTTTGAAAACACAGCCGCCCGGTGAAGTGGAAGGGAGGTACTTTGCAAAACACCAGTGTTGTAGGAAGAGGATCCTGCTTTCAGGAAATATTTCTCCACCTGCCATTCCTGGCTCTTTGTGTCTCTTGACAGAATCTGCAGTCGTACTAGAAGAAGGAAGCCCCCCAGATGAAGATCAAAAAGGAGTGGAATTCCACCCTGAATCTCAAGAGATGGAAGACTTTGAACCCACGTGTTTGGGGCAAGGGCTGGGGGAGGAGAGATTAGGCCGAGGAGCCTATTGTCGGGTAAGACAGCCCCTTCCTGCCCTGTTTGCCCATCAGGCAGAGCTGCTCAGGGTGCTTCTTGATTGGAAGAGGTCCATCAAGATCTGGGATGTCCTTGAGAGACAAAGCTTCAGGGACTTCCAAGGATTTGCAAATTCTCATCATATAACTGAATTGATTGCAGTCGGGAATAGTAGTCACGGGGCAGGTAGAATTGCTCCTTGAAAGGAGATGCTACTGTTGAATGTAGAATAATAGGGTTAGGGATCTTGGAGGTCTTCTAGTCCAACTGCCTGCTCGAGTGGGAGATCCTAGTCCATCCTAGACCAATGGCTCTTCAATCTTTTCTTGAAAACCTCCAGTGATGGAGCACCCACAACCCCAGGAAATTTCCATTGCTCTTCCATTGATTCATTGTTCTCATTGTCAGAGAAATTTCAGGGGGAAAATCACTGTAAAAAGCTCTGTGGAAAGGAAGAAAAACCCAAATAGAAGCCACTAAATTATTTTGGATTTTTTAAATACAATTTTCATTAAAGAAGTTTTCACAAGATAAAAACAATGCTTGTCAGAAAAGAAATAAAGAAAAATAGTCAATAGACAAGAAAGAAAAGAAGAAAAGACAAATGATAAGAAAAAAGAAAAGATGATTAAGAGCCTCGGTAGCGCAGTGGTTAGAATGCAATACTTGCAGGCTACTTCTGGTGACTGCCAACTGCCTGCAATTTGGCAGATTAAATGTCACCAGGCTCAAGGTTGACTCAGCCTTCCATCCTTCCGAGGCTGGTCAAATGAGGATCTAAATTGTTAGTGGCAATAGGCTGACTCTGTAAACTGCTCAGAGAGGGCTGTAAAGCACTGTGAAGCGGTATAGAAGTCTGAGTGCTATTGCTATTAAGAAGGGGCTTCTACTCTTCCTTGACAATGGTTATAAATGCATTTTTATTCTATATCCTCTCCCTAAGATTACACTATAATTTCCTTCTTTCCACAGCCTGCCTTTTTAAATTGTCAATCCCATAAATCACAAGTTCATTTTTCCCCAGTTCTGCAAAAAAGTACATAAGGGATTTTCAATTACTAATAAATGTGGTTATTTTCCTTTCCTTAATGGAACAACTCGGTTTAGCCACCTTTGAAGACACTATAGATTGTTCAAGCCATGTTTTGGAAGGCAGATTTGGGGAGCCTCTTTGGAGGAACATCCTAATGATCAGAATATTTTGAAACTGATGTCCTAGAAAAACGGCCAGCTCCCTTTGCTTTCCTGGCTGGTTAGAGGCAGGACAGCTGCTGGCTGCCCGAGTGGTTGCATTTGTGTCCCTGCCATGACCAAGGAGTCGGAGAGCCTTCAAGGCAATCTCAGTGCTTCCGCCTGTATGTGGCACAAACGGAGCTGGCCCCTGCAACTGCCCTTTCTGAGAATCTGGCCTTGTTTTAGAGAGCAAGGAAATGGCCTTCCATAGCCAGCACTTGGGGTGGAGTGATTCTGCAAAGTCCTCCCTAAGCAGATACCTTGTTTCTCCCCCTCGCTCTTGGCAGTCATCATCAACTTCCAGCCAAGAGGAGAAGGCTCCCAAAGCAGAAGATCTGGCCGCCATTGGCATTCCGATCGAAAGGACCAGGAACCTGGAGGACAGCCGGGCCTTCGAAGCCCTCTCTTTCCAGCCTTCCCAGACCCTCAGCAAATCCAGCTCCTCCCCAGAGCTCCAGACTCTTCAGGAAGTCCTCAAGGATCCGGGTGGCGAAGAGTCGGCCCAGAAACTCAGCAGCGAAGGCAAATCCAAGTCTCAGTCTGGGCACCTAGAAGGAGAGGCCGCCGGGGGCTGGCTGGCGAAGGGGGAAGATGACCAGGGCCCTGGAGGGATGAGGCTGGCTGCGGCGGCCCCCGCCTGTTCTCCACACTCCCCAACCGGTCACCGGCCGCGGGGATACACCATCTCTGACTCGGCCCCCTCCAGGAGGGGCAAAAGGATTGAGAGAGACCTCTTTAAGGGAAGAGCAGCAGCTGCCTCCAACGCAGGGAAAGTTCCAGGCATCAACCCAAGGTGAGGGATGTTGGTGTAGAAATGGTGTTTCCCTTCTATGGAGCATCCGTCAGAACCTCTCCCAGAATCTAGGGCAGAATTTAGAGAACTGCACGAGACAATGGGGTGAATGAGCAGCAGCTCCTGAAATTGGGAAAAGTCTTGGGCCAGTGAGTGGATCAATCTAAATCTGCTCTGGCCCCCCAGTTTCAGTTTGCTTCACACCCCACATGCCATGGTAGGTGATGGAAGCCTCTTTCCTCAGTATGTTGAACAGAATTTAGAAGGGCATAGATTCTGAGGAACTGAAGAAACGACAACTGTTCTTGACTCAGAATCGGGAGTCCCAAATAAAAGGCATGCAGAAGACAAGCCTCCTCGCTTAGAGTTGCTAAGGAAGGCCAGCACTTCCTGGCAGCTTCTTCAGGAGCTGAGTGCCCCCTTGATTTCCTTTGCCAAGGCCTGGTCCCCAGAGGCCCTTCCTGGAAGCATTTGGCTGTTTCCTCTCTGAAATAGGGCAGAGAGCTCAGGGAGGCCTTAATAACAGTGCGTCAAGACTGACTGCCAGGAAGAATAGCTGAAAAATTGCTCACATCTCCAGTTTTATGAATGACCAGGGGGTTATTTTCCCTCTCAGGAGACTGGCTCAAGCTATTTACAGTCTGAAAATGGGAGGGATCCTGTGTGGACATTATGGGTAGTTGCCGTCTTCTTGTCCTTTCTCATGGTCTTTGCAATGTTTTGAGCAGACAACCAGAAAAAATGTTTCCTTTTATCCATTGAAGTGTCCATTGTAGATTATTGTGCCTTCCAAAAGTGAAGGTCTTAATTCTGATGCAGCTAAACAGGTTTTCTTCCCCCCCCCCCCCAATCTTTCAGCTTTGTGTTCCTGCAGTTGTATCATTCTCCATTCTTTGGTGACGAATCCAACAAGCCCCTTTTACTGCCAAATGAGGTAAGCTTGAGCATATTGTAGTTGACTCATTGATTGATTTCGTACCGTTAAATCACTGCTGACTCTTAGTGACCACAGAGATAGATTTCTCCGTGATGATCTGCCCATCATCAGTGATTTTATATCTTCTCTCCCTGTGGTTTTCTTGGTAAAAACACACGAATGGTTTATGGTTGCCGTTTCCTGCTCTTGCCATTGGAAGAGCCGGTTTGGTCTAGAGGTTGAGGCGTCAGGCTAGAAAATGGGAGGCGGTGAGTTTAAGTCCTGTCTTAGGCATGAAAGCTGGCTGGATGACTCTGGGCCAATCACCAGGAGACGGTGAGTTCAAGTCTTGATTTAGGCATTAAAACTGGCTGAGCTCATCCCTCCTCACCGATTGTTGTGGGGGAAATTAGGAGGAAGCACCTTGAGTTATTTGTAAAAGTCAAACTAGGATATAAAATTAGTTAAATTGTCACTAATTATAGGTAGTCCTCAATTTATCACCACAATTGAGCCCAAAATTTATGTTGCTAAGTGAAAATTCTGTCAAGTGAATTTTTCCTCATTTTACAACTTTTCTTGCCACATTTGTTAAGTGAATCATTGCCACTGTTAAATTGGTAACACGGTTGTTAAGTGGAATCTGGCTTCCCCATTACCGTCGCATGTCAGAAGGTCGCAAAAGGGAATCATGTGACCCCAGGACATGGCAACCGTCATAAGTGTGTGTCAGTTGTCAAGCACCCAAATGTAAATCACATGACCATGGGGATGCTGCAACGGTCATAAGTGTGAAAAATGATCATAAGCCATTGTAACTTCAAATGGTCACTAAGCAAACTGTTGTAAATTGACGGCTATCTGTAATTGATCCTCTGCTTCCCGCCTGTTTCTGTCTTACTGCTGCCCAATGCAGATGGTGTAGCTGCCAGCTGGGCTGACCTTCCCTCCTTCCCTCCTTGTATATGCTAGGAATCCATGCTCTTGGCATTCTCCCAGGAACACACACACACACACACACACACCCTGCTACTGCCACAATGAAGCAGCACAGCAGGACTTGGAAGTGAGGGTGGCGGGGGGTGGGAGAGCATGTTGTGAAGCAGTGGAACCAATAAATGTCACTAAAGAGAGTGGGAGTGGACTGGATGTAGAGAGAGAGCTGCTAAAATGTAATTTCCAGGTGGAAAATGCTCCACTTGGGAAGGTGGTGTTCCCAGTTACATTCTCTGGGCCCAGAAATGCTTCCCTAGGGCTAATATTCCTTTTCCGAGAGAGGCTCAAATGCTTTGGATAGTTCCAAGTGTTTCTTGGTTAGGTTGAGTCCAAGCGTGGAGGAGACGCCTTGGGACTTCCCAGCTGCTTTACTTGTTTGGGAACGAGGGGGGGAGGGGGGCATATGAAGGACGCTGTGCTTCTGTTCAGGTGGAACGTTGATGGAATCGGGTCTCTTTGACCCCCATCCAGGGGTGAAATGCTCCCGGTTCGGACCGGATCGGGTGATCTGGTAGCGATGGGGACGGGCAGTTCGGAGAACCGGTAGCAAAAATCCCTGACCCCCCACCCCCACGCCCATGCCCACCCAATCGCCTGGTCCCCACTTGCCTACTTGCTGCTTCTTTCGGGCTCATTAAGCTTTGCTTCAGCTGCTGCAATCAATTGCATCAGCTAGCAACTGAATCTGCCTGCCTGCAATCCATCTCATCGGTGAGCAACTCAATCTGCCTGCCTTCAATTGGGTAAGTAAGGTGGGGGGAGCTCTAAAAAAATAGTTAATTGGGGTTTTTTTAAGGAGGTTTTTTTTTATTTAGACAGCAATTTAAAGTTAAGGAAATTTTAAATTTAGCTGCTTTTATCTAAAAATATAAATAAAATAAAATAATAAAATAAAATATTGTACAGCTTTCTGAGATTTGGTATGTTTCTGTAGTGTTTCACTCTAACTACACAAACACACAAAATCTCACAAAGCTATATGTGGCATTTTGTGTATGTGTGAGAATCTGTTGTGTTGTGTTGTGTTGTGTTGTGTGTGTGTGTAAAGTGTGAAAGTTGGTTTTTGAGCTTTTTGTGAGGTTCCTGCTTGTTGCAGGGGCCATTTTGGGTGAAGTGCAGCTGCTTTTACATTGTGTGTGAGTCAGTTGTGTGTGTGTAAAGTGTGAAAGTTGGTTTTTTGTACCTCTTGTTTTGTGTACTTTGTTTATTATTTTCATTATTAATTGTTATTGGCCATGCCTACCTGGTCACCTGACCACCAAGCCACACCCACCAATTAAGCCACACTCACAGAACCGGTAGGGAAAATTTTTAGGTTTTCCCCCCTGCCCCCATCCTGTCTGCAGTGACTTCTGTGGGACTGTGGCAGCTCAGGTGTTGGAGACAATGAAACAGAATACCACCAAACCATAACTACAACTACAATTGTGTCTGCGTGTTTATTTGTGGCATCGTCACCTCACTCGGCTGCTGTAGCAGGTTAAGAAGAGTCAATTCAAAACAGGAGGAAGAAGGAAAAAAAGACTGAACTGGTTTCTTTTTCTCACAAGGGCAGGGAAGTTTGTGCAGCTGCTGCTCTTCTAGCCAACTGCCCGGTCTGCTTCTTTGACACTCCTGGGATTGTATCTGTGGAAGGGGATGCTGGGCTTTTGGACTACTAGACCCATGTGGCTTCCTGCTTCCTAAGAATTGCAAGAAAGGCGAAAAAAGGATCTCGTGCTCAGACGAGCAGTTGGGTTGCACTGGGAGTTGTATTGCCTGTGCGCGGTTCTGGGAGGCCTTCAGCAGTGAATAGGACATTTATATCTGATCTTGTTATAGTATTTTAAAAGGCCCAGGAGAGTGGACCTGACCCCGTGTGTTTCTCACCCTCTTGTCTTTTAATCCTTAGACCTTTGAGAACTCCATTCAGCTTCTAGATCAGATCCCTCCATATGACACTCACAAGATTGCCGTCTTGTATGTTGGAGAAGGACAGGTGTGTGCCATGTCTGGTAACAGTATGTTCCTAAGTCAGAACCTCTTTGGGAGAGCTGGTCACTCTTTCCTTGGCAGTGCCAGTTGCCCATCTAGATTGAAGGAGGACCTCTCTTCCACCACAGCTCCTCTCAGGAGTCGTGTAATCGGTCTTGGCTGCGGTTGAGTACACAGTCAAATCATGAAGGTCCTTGTGGGTTTCAGCAATAAATGCTAAATGATGGAGCCCTTGGTGTGGCCTTGGGTTCCTCTTGCGTTGGCTCTTCTTTGAGGGTCTGCATTCCTCTTTGTCCTGCAGAGCAGCAATGAGCTCGCCATTCTGTCCAATGAGCACGGCTCCTACAGGTACACGGAGTTCTTGACTGGCCTGGGCAAACTCATTGAGCTCAAGGACTGCCAGCCAGACAAGGTTTATCTGGGTGGCCTGGACGTGTGTGGAGAGGACGGGCAGTTCACCTACTGCTGGCACGACGATATCATGCAAGGTATGGGAGGCAGCTTCTCACCTGCGTTTACTCCACTTCCACCACCACCTCCGAGCTGTTTAGGAGCTATTTTGAAGCCTGGAGGGTATGTGAACCCCAGGACAGTTTGAGTCTTCAGATTCCAGGATTCAAACCTTGCTGGCTGTAACTGTGAGTCAAGGCAGTGACGTAGCATAAGATCTCCCTCTGGAAGGGAACCAGCCACTGTAATGCCACTTCACATCCATGCTCCAGGCTGTGAGGTGCCAGACAGATGTTAGCATCTACCTTGAGCTGGCATGAACGAACCGATGTCCTAGGTGAGGAACCCTTCAGAGCATGAGGCTTGTTGGGTGACTGGATCTTGAGATGGTGCGGGAGGTTCTGCAACTTAGCTTTTCCTTCTGATCAACTCTGCGAGGAAGATCTTTGCTGAGCAAAACCACTTCTCAGCTTTGTCCTTTTCTCCAAGTAGGAAGCTTGGGCTCCTGGGAGCATTTTGTGGACTGAGACAGCTGCTCTCCAGCGAGCTACCTAAAACCCTTTGTTTTAAGTTGGATGCCCAAGTAGTGATCTCCAGAGGATCCCTATTTTGCTGCTTGAGGTCTGAACTGTGATCTGCAGCCATTTTCGCCACTCTTTGTTTTATAGCTATTTTCCACATTGCCACTTTGATGCCCACCAAAGATTTGGATAAAAATTGCTGTGACAAGAAACGACATTTGGGGAATGACTTTGTTTCCATAATTTACAATGATTCCGGGGAAGACTTCAAACTGGGGACCATCAAGGTAAGGAGAAAGACACTGATTGGACAAAGGCAACTGGTAGCTTTGCGATTGGGGGAGCTGCCAGTTGCCTCCGCTGTTTGAGGCTGAGAGGCAGCAAGATCCCGAGCCAATCGGGGCTCTTCTGAACGAAGAGTGAAGTCAGTGAAAGTGTCCGCCAGGGATTTTTTCCTTTGGACTCTCCCACTCTGGGTTCTGAATTACTTTCCTAAGCAGGTTGCCCCTACACAGTTGCTCCAGAGAAGTGCTCACTGCTCCAAGGAAGAGACCAGAGTTCTGTGGTCCTCCTTAAGGCCGGTTCCTCCCTGCTAATTCTGCTTTTCCTTTCTAGGGTCAGTTCAACTTTGTTCATGTCATCATCAAACCGCTGGATTATAACTGCAACCTGCTTACTCTACAGTGCCGTAAAGGTATGCCCAGCCTCTCTCTCTTCACCCAAGTTTGCAAAAGATGTTGTGTGTTGCACTATGAGGTATGGGCCTCATACAGGGATCCAAGAATGGCTGCTGGTTGAATGAAATGTAGTAAATGCCGGAGGGTTGAGTGGGTGGGTGGTTTTTGCTCTCACCCTGTAAGCTCCTCTCTCCCTGTCATCCCAGATATGGAGGGGCTCATTGACACAAGTGTGGTGAAGATTGTCTCGGACAAAAACCTTTCATTTGTTGCCCGGCAGATGGCACTGCATGCCAATGTAAGTCTCCTTTGGGTGGGAGGATACCTCCCCTTCTGCCAGCCCTACAAGGTAGACCAGACTCAGAAAGCAAGGCCATGTAGGTCAGGACGACGTTTACTGTAACGTTCTAGGAACCGAATCTTGCAGGTCTGAATGAGCTTCCCCCTCCCTCTCCTTAGCCTCATGTGAACTCTAGTCTCTCTTATGCAGCCATTGCTTTGGCAGCAGCTCTTCCTCCTGTCCCTCAAGGTCTCTCCCTCTGCCCTCTAGAGCTTCAAAGCAGCATCGAATAAGTGGAGGGATCCTCTGGCTGGGAAGGCAAGGAAGACTTTATGGTTGCTCTGAGCACAAGATCTGCTGCCAGGAGCTGGACTCTCTTCCAGACCTGGTGGAGCCCTTGAAGCTACGTTCCTGTGGCAGCTGACCCAGCAGAATTAGGCTCTCCCTGCAGAGCAGCTCTGGCTTGGGTCATTGAGCCAGTGCCTGCCTGCGCCTCCAGGATGCCTCTTTTCATCCCAATACGTATTGCACTGGGGCGTTTGTCAGATTGGCATGTGCTGGGTTGGATTATTCTGCAGTCAGGGGAGCCCCTCCGTTCAGGTGTGCTTCAAAGGGCCCCTCCTCGTCTCTCTCCACTCAGATGGCGTCTCTGGTCCATCACAGCCGCTCCAACCCCACCGACACCTATCCCTCGAAGTGGATCGCTCGGCTGCGCCACATCAAGCGGCTCCGGCACAGGGTGAGTAAGGGACCCTGTTTCCTCCTTTTGAGTAGCCCCTCGCTTCTTCCAAGTAGCCGGTGATGTCTGAAGCAGGTAGGGGAGCCATCAAGACTTGTTTCTTCACAAAAGGCAAACATGTCCTGTGAGAAGCACACTTTCTAGACCTCTTGCCATCCAGTCTTGAATTAGTCACTTTTAGCCCAAATCTGGGTAGCTTAGACAGAGACGTCTGGATGGTATATAGAGATCAAACCCAAAATTATATGCAATAGCCCGGGATGCCCAAGACCAACAGTGCACCTGAGTCATAAAGACCAGCCCAGCAGCAGGTGTGGGGCAGCAGCCGGGTCTTTGGGAGAAGCTACCTGGGCAGGGGCTGCCAAGGACTGTGCCTTTGCAATCCACATCTTTTTCTTCCAGATCCGAGAAGAAACCCAGTTCCAAGAGGCCGGTTTCCCCACTGTGCATCCTCCGGTCCCTACGAAAGCCTCCGCCCGTGTCCCCCAGGACCCGGCCCCCACCTACGAAACTGGACAGAGGAAGCGCTTGATCTCCTCTGTGGATGACTTCACAGAGTTCGTGTAGGCTGCCCTGCCTCAACCTCTCCGGCGCAAAGCACCTCCCAGCCTCCAGCTGCAGCCATTTCGGCCTTTTCTCAGCCCATGAGCTGAGATTGCAGCTTTGTGCTCCCTTGAAGGCTGCTGACCTGATGCACAACTTTTGTGGGTTTTTCTAACCACCAGTTCTGTAATCAAGTTTTTTAAAGTGAATGAAGGCACAGTTCAGGTGTATGATTTGTTTGAAATGGCAGAAGGAAACTCAGCAACCTGACATCAATGTCCCCAAGGCCTCCAAGTTTGATCTTGGGGAACCCTTGGTCTTCAGAGGAAAGCCAATACAGCAAATGTGGGTGGATCGTTATTGAAGCTGAGCTTTGGGAGGCATTTGGGGCTGATCACCAAACACTTTGGCTTAAATCTGTCCCAATTGCATCCAATTTAGAGTTTTCTGAAGGAGACGGCAGCTCCCTTCTTTTTTTAAATTTACATTTATATCCCGCCCTTCTCCGGAGACTCAGGGCGGCTTACAGTGTGTAAGGCACTTTTAGCCTCATAGCCTTTTAACAGGCTATGAGGCCAGCAGGAAATGTAAGGATTTTCCTGAAGCAAGAATGTCTGTCTCTCTGGAGTTCAGTGGCCAGAGGCCCTTCTCTGGTTCAGACTGCCTTGTGTATTCATATAGAAATAGGAAAAGGTCTGATACTTTTTCCCAAAGGGGAAGATTTTGGGGCAGCAATAAAACCTCATTCTGCTGTATTGCTTCCCTTCTCTCTCACCTTTCCTTCAATGGGGGGAGGGGAGGGGAGGTAAAGCAATTGGTGGCGCCTGGGTTGCCATTATTCTCCAGGCCCCCTTTCAGGTGGGATCCTAGCTGCCGACCTTGGCCCCCCTTTGTGCGTGAACCAGGCAGGCCCGTTAAGACCTTCGTCCTGTAGGTAGCAAGGAGTCACCCTTCAGGATCCTCCGCCCTGACATGGGGCGAAGGGAGCCTGGAGTGGCTCTGGTGTCCATCATTTTCTTATTGGAATGATAAAATCCCGGGTTGGAAGGGGGAATGCCCAAATCATCTCAGACAAATGGCTCTTTGGCCCAAATAACTTGTGAAGTTGTAAAGTGAGTGTTCATGTGACTGACCTCATTTTATAACCTTTTCTTTGTGACAAACATTAAACAAACCCCTTGTTCACTGTGGGGCACTTTTGCGCCAAACCAGAAGTAAACACCCGTTTTCCTCAAAAATATGAATCGCAGCCATGTGACTGGAGGACACAGCGGATGGCCATAAATGCAGGCTGGTTATGGAGCACCCAAAATGGAGCCATGTGAAAGTGGGGTGGGGACTGCCTGTCACAACTTGGAACCGGGTCGAAAGGGCCTTTGGGGAGGCCCATTACAGCTTTGAATAGTTGCTAGAGTTGAGGGTTCCCTGGATCACGCACAAAACTTTTTCCAACACAGTTGGGACAGAGGTTTGGTTCCCAGCACTCTTAAATGCGAGTCTTCAAGATATGGCTGATGGAGCCGGCCTGTTAGTCGCTTTTCCTGATGTCCTTCAATGAACAGACATCATTTGTCAATTGTCCCACTAGAGGCAAGAATACTTTAGAGTTAGACCATTGCTACACAACACTAAAAGATGCTTATCAGTCTTTACCATGACTGCCTCTCTAATGACACAACAGTGATCGGTCTCTTTCGAGACAATGCTTGGCACAAAAGATGCAATTAACTTTCTCCACTGGCCAATCCCATTGTCAGTCAGTGTCCAATTACAAGTTCTCTGTTGGTTTAGGTAACGGACCCCTCAGTTGGCGCCTCCTCCATCTCGGCTTTTGCTTGACCTTTTGCTTGACTGATGCGTTTCACTTTCTGGGCCCACCCTCCTTTCCTCCCAAACCACCCTCCTTTCCTCCCGCATCCGTCTTTTCCCTCCCTCCACTGCTAATCCCTCACATGCACTCTTTACAGTAGGGTTTGTGCTCCTATGCGAATCTGAGGCCGGGATGCTAGCGCTGGAGAGTGGCTGCAAATACCAATGAAGCTTTGCTCACTTGCCCGCCGCTTGTCTCCAGCTGTGTGGCCTGGTTAGGGTTAGCCACAGACCAGTCCCAGTCTGAGAGTTGGGAACCTCTGGCACAGACCATTTCATCCTAGAAGCTGACAGTATTGATCCCCACTTCTTCCTCTCCCCCATCTCAGGACAAGGAACTTTATTATAATCTTCCAGAACTGGCAACACCAACGTTTCTCTATCAAAAAGAAATTCACAGGCGGGATCCAGTCAAGATATAGTTCGGTATAGGAAACCATGTCAGTAATTCAGATTAAAACAGAATGTTTTACATGAAGTGAATACTAGCAAATCTGTGTCTTGTGGTCCAGAAGGAAACATATCCTCCAAAGTCAGCAACAGACACAAAGGCGCAGCATGGTTCGAACACTGGATCTTTATTCAAAGGTCCAAGACAAAGTATTTTCCCACTGAGAAAAGAATGGCACCAGCAGCACCAGGGGGAGTGTTGAACATGTAAGGCTGTCACTCCTGCTCTGGCTGTTCCATGTTCGCGATGCCTGAATGGGGCTCCAGTTGCCATTATCCACAAAGGAGCAGAGTCTGGCAGCTCAAGCCACCGTTTGCTGTCCTCGCATACAAGGCTCTCTGTTATGGAGGGAAGGAACACCGTTTAAGGAAGCTGCCCATGTAAAATGCAGTGACCGAGCTCCCCTTTTTCCCTCCAGCATAATCATGAAAAGAATTCCAAATGGATAGAACTTCTGAACAAATGTTGATTTGAACAAAATAATATGGTTAGGGATTTAATAGTCTTCTATCAAATCATTAAAAGATCGTATGTGGATGGAAATACTTTACCGAAGCTGGGAAAAGCGGACAATTTAATTTTCTCACAAGGCGTTGTACTGAGTTTCAGCATCTCCATGCTTGTTAGCATTTGAAATAGTGCTAAGATCTGACTTTTTTATCCCAAGCGCTTGCGGAATGGGATTACCATCTCTGTTTCCAACTAGAACACAGGAGGAAAAAAACTACTTTATACAATGTCAATCTATCTTAGAAGTCATAGAATATTGATAAAGGGTCCTTGGAGGTCTTTTAGTCCAACCCTCTGCTCAAGGAGGAGACTATACCAAGGGGTCACCAAACTTACAAACCTCAGGGACCACTAAATTCATAATAATTAGTGGACCACTGATATGATCTGTCTAATGACCAGTTGGGTGGGTGTGGCTAGGTGGTCATGTGACTGGTTGGGTGTGGCCAACTCAATGTCACTCACGTCAAGGGGTGCCTTGCCAGCCTCTACTCACCCCTCCTTCCCAGGCCCTCCTTGCCTGTCCACCTGGGCTCCTTAGGGCCCCAACAGGAAGCAGTTGTTGGAGCTAAGCAGCTACCATGAGAAAGAGTTGGCAAAACAGCTGGCTCAGGTCAAATTGGATCTGGCCAAGAAGGAGGCTCAGAAGAAGCACCTCACCGAGGACTAGGAGCAGAGGGTTTCCAGAGGGAAGACTTGCAGGAGTGCAAGGCCAGGTATCGGCACCTGGAAGCTCAGTGGGCTGAGATGGTCAGCCAGTTCCAGGCCACGATACAGTCCCACTGGAACGAGGCCCTCCACCCAAAGCCCCACACCAGGAGGCTGAAGCAGACTCCTACTCAGAATTTCTCCCCCCCTAACCTGCATAAAAAGACCCCGAAGGGGGAAGATTCTCTGCAGCAACACAACTGTTCATTGCACGTATCTGTCCCAGGGGCTGTAGTTTGAGGACCCCTGATTTAATGCATAAAAAATGCAAATAATTTTTCTGCGGACCACCAAAATTTTCTCATGGACCACTAGATGGTGCCTGCTGCTCTATACCATTCCAGACAAATGACTGTCCAGTCTCTTCCTCCAGTGATTAGTGATGGAGCATCTACAACTTCTCAAGGCAAGCTGTTCCACTGGTTAAATTTGTCCTCATTGTTGGGAAATTTCCCTAGTTTTAGATTGGATCTCTCTTTAATGATCTTCCACCCATAACTTTTGCCTGCCCTCTAGTTCTTTGGAGAATAGGTCTTCTCTGTGACAGCTCCTCAAATATTGGAAGACTGCTATCATGTCCCCTCAGTCCTCCTCTTTGCTAGACCTGAGATACTTAGTTCTCACGGCCATTCATCTTTATCTATTCTGATTATTTATTTATTTGTTTGTTTCAATTAGCAGTAGTTCTTCAGAATTTTAGAGAAAATACCGCAGCTACATTTGAGGTTTCCACTGCCTAAACTTGAATTTTCATTCAATGAGCAACACCCATTTGCCCAAAGCCTGTATGTGGGTGTATTGTCTAAAGTTCTGAATGATGTCCACCATAGTCAGAGGTGGGCTAGTGTGTATGAGAAGCCATTGCCGCCAGCATTTGGTTCTCTACCTTAGGTTCTGAACCTGAAACCCAAAGAAACAAGTTGAGATGTAAAGGAAAACTTGCAAATAACATTATAGAGAAGATGCAGAACTATTTTAATAGAAATTTTAAAAATTGTTTTTAAAGTGAATGAAAAAAACTAAATGAAAAACCTCCTGCAGAGTGAATGGAATTAAAAGTAGATGAGATGAAGGTGAAGTAAAGAGATACTATAAAGTATTTTAGGGATTTGTATAAGGATGATAGTAATAGATTGGAGTGAAACAGAAATGAATGCTTTATACTTATGAAAGAAAATCAAAGGAAGCCATAAATGCTGTAGGAATGTTCAGAAATTATAAGACTGCAGGTGGTTAAAAAATGAATGTGGTTTGCTTAATTTGTGTGTGAAGACTATGTCTCTGAGCAGTGTACAAATGTCAGCATGTTGCCCCCAACAATCTGGGTCCTCATTTTACTGATCTTGGAAGGATGGAAGACTGAATCAATCTTGAACATGTCAGGATCAAACTCCTGGCAGTCGGCAGAATCAGCCTGCAATACTGCATTCCAACCACTACCCCATCACAGCTCATAGATAGTAAATAAATGACAGGTTAATAATGTGAAAATAGAATTAATTTAAAACTTTTGGGGGACCTGTTTCAAGGTGCGGGGAACTAATATTGTTGTAATATATTTATCAGTATTCAGCTAGGAGGGATAATATGTGTATAAATGTTAGTGTCTTTTTTAATGTACTTTTTTAAATGTATTTTTGTGTGTGTTTTTGTTTGTTCCTGTTTAAAAAATTAGTTTGTATTTTAACTTTTTAAAAAATAAAAATAAATTGCAAAAAAAAGTAAGTAATTGTGGTAAAAGATCTGTTTGTGTCAGCTGAGACTTCTTAAAAAGAAAAAAATGAAGATAGGTTGGTCTCAAGCAATACCAATGAAGAAGAAAACTAGGAGGCGCCTAAAGGAGCCAACGTGGCTGAACCGGCAGCCGCCTCCTATTCAAGGAGACTCCAGCCCCGGAGAATGCAAAGCTTCATCTCAGAAACAGAGGAAAGGAAAGGAAAAGTGGGAAAGAAGCCAGGCAAGCAAGAGAGGCAAAATCCAGCAAGAATGTCTTCAACTCCTATCAGAAGGCAAAGGGGATGTGGACATTACCATTATTAAAAAGGTAAAGGTTTCCCTCGCACATACGTGCTATTTGTTCCCGACTCTAGGGGGCGGTGCTCATCTCCGTTTCAAAGCCGAAGAGCCAGCACTGTCCAAAGACGTCTCTGTGGTCATGTGGCCGGCATGACTCAATGCCAAAGGCACACGGAACGCTGTTACCTTCCCACCAAAGGTGGTCCCTATTTTTTCTACTTGCATTTTTACGTGCTTTCGAAACTGCTAGGTTGGCAGAAGTGGGACAAGTAACGGGAGCTCATTCCGTTACACAGTAGCACTAGGGATTCGAACCGCTGAGCTGCCAACCTTTCGATCGACAAGCTCAACGTCCTAGCCCCTGAGCCACCGCATACCCTATTTATATATATATTATATATATATAATTATTATATATAATTATTATATAGTATATTATAATAATATACTATACTATTATTAATTAGTAATAATATACTATTATTACTTTATTATTATTAGCTTTTTATCTTGCCTTTTTTAGAAATATAACTCAAGACAGTGAGCATACCTGCCTCAATGGATAGATGGCCTAGACCTGAGTTGGTGAACCTATGGCACGCGTGCTGGAAGCGGCACACAGAGCCATCTGTCCGGGCACACCAGCCGTCCCCTGTTGCTCTTCCGGGTCTTGGCGTGCATGCTGGTCTTCGTGCACATGGGAGCACGGGAAACTAGAAGAGCAGCTGAGCTTTCAGTTTCTGGTGTGCACGTGTGCACCAGCCAGCTGGTCTTCGCGCACGCATGCGTGCCAGAAACCGGAAGACCAGGTGCGCATGCACGTGCTGGAAATCAGAAGCTCAGCTTCCTGGCAAGCTGCTTGGTTTCCGGTGCTTCCCCGAGCACGCATGCGCTCCCATTTTGCCACTCAGTGCCAAAAAGATTTACCAACACGCGCCTAGACTTTGGTATTTGAACACAGATCTTTTTAACGTTTACATTTTATTGTACTCTATTAATTTAGATGAAATGTTAATATCTGACTGTGGTGAAATAATAGTTTGGATTTCCAGGAGGGAGCACATAACAGCTTCTCCCGAGTAGTTTCTCAGAGTATATGTTTAATGGTGCAAGTTGTCTGCTTTATTTTGGCAAAAATTCTGTCATAGGTAAGGAACAATAAAGGAAACTGCTTAGAAGAACCTCTGTACATCTGTCGTGGTTTCTAGAGCCTGATGTGGACATACAGAATAAACCGTTTTAATAACTAAAAGGGACATGCAAACAATAAACTGGATAAACTTAAGAGAGTAAGCTGGATAATTTGTAGGTGATTGAAATATTTTCTTATTTTTCTTTCTTTTCTATTTCCCTTTTTCCTTTCTTTTCTGCCCTTTTTTACAGTTTTTATTCTTATTTTTATTATACTTGTTATAATCTTTACTAAAATTACTGTTTAAAAAGAATTCTTTCCCATCATCATAGAAAGTGAAACCAGAAACTATGGATATAAATTGCAGTTACCTAGATTTCAGGTATAAGGAAAAATGTCCTGTACAACAATGGAAGAGTCTGCTTATGGTTTGTGGATTTTCCACCTCTAGAAAGTTTTAGGAAGAGGCAGAATAGTCCCATTCATGGATACATTAATTGGCTTTCCTGCACATTGTAGAAGGCTGAACTAACTGATTGATCCTTGTGGTCCCTTCCAACTCCACAACCAACTTCAATTACAGCATCAAATTTAAATGTCAGATTTCTGGTGCTTAAACCAACATGAACTAATTTCTAAGACTTCAAAAATTCTAGCAGATATTTTGTTCCACTGAATTTCCCTGATTTTGGAAAATGAAATTTATCACTCTTGTTTTATTACAGGTAATCCTTAATGACCATGACTGGGATTGGCAACTGTCACTAAGTGATAGTAGAATAGGATAGTAGGATAGTAAGATATCCTATGCTTCGGATAGACTTACAACCTCACTTACCCCACAGTCATTAAGAGAGTCCCTGTGGCTCGTTAAGGGAGACAGCACATGGCCGTGACTTGCTAGTTTACCCCGGCTCTTCTCCATTAACTTTGCTTGTAGGAAACCAGCCGTGAAACATGCAAAAGGCAGCTGTGTGTGATTGCAGGGTCCTGCAAGGATCCTGAATCTCAGTCACAGGCCTGTAGGGAGACTAGGAAGTTTGGAAGGACCAGTCATAAAATGACCTTTTCAGTGCTGTTGTAACTTTGGACAACAGCTAAATATGGCAGCCATTAAGCAAGGCGGTTCTTCAGAAGGAAAAATATTGCAAACTTACATAGGACGGCTTCATATGCAATTCCATGCTGGGTTAGTAAATCTGACAATTTCTGCAGATCATTGGAAAGTCGCTTATATTCCTAGAAAAAAAAAGGAAAGTAACTTTACATTGATTTTACCACAAAAACAGAATAAATTTATATAAAGTCCAAGAAATATGAAACAGCAAAGTGGAGAAGCTGTGAATTCAAAGAAATCGTCTGCAGTTTTTTTCAAAGAAGATTATCTTTAATTCAGCCATCGTTAGCAAGACAGTTCTGGGCCTTAGGACATTTCACTGATGTCCTACGTGAATTAATCGGACAGCCTAAAATGACCACATCTGAAACAACAAGGAAACCCAGTCAACCACAAGGGACCGTCCAAAGAGAGCCTGTACCTTGCTGCACTTTTCTACAGAGTCAAATTCCAAATGTCGAAGTTGAATGTCCTTCTCTTTTTTCTCTCTTGTTGATTTTAAAAGGGAGCCTTCTTCAAACAGCTCTCTCAATCTTTTCTTATATCCCTGAAAATAAAAGTAATAGTTACTTTAATTTTTCATTTTGGAAGGCTCAGATTAAGACACAGAAGACATTTTTGGCTGATCTCAGAAATTAAGCAGCGCTGGTTAGATGGAGACTATCTAGAACAGGCGTCCCCAACGTTTTGGACCTCAGAGACCACCAAGTTCATAATTTTAAATCCCACAGACCACTAATACAAATCCAGCACGCTGCTTGCTGAAATGCCTAGACGCCCAGTGATGGGATGGGGTCCTTCAGGCACTGTCCCTCCTCCCTCTTCCCTCCCCCTTTCTCTTTCTCTCTCTCTCTCTCCCACTCATTCTCTCTCATCTCTCTTTCTCTCTCTCTCCCCCCTCTCTCCCCCACTCATTCTTTCTCTTTCTCTCTCCCCCTTCTCTCTTTCTCTCTCTCCCACTCTCTCTCCCACTCATTCTCTCTCATCTCTCTCCCCACCCCATCTCTCCCTCAGGTCGGCACCCTGCAAGCTCTCGTCTCTTGAGAAGCCCGGCCAAAGTTACCCACACCGCTTCAGCGAGCGCTCCTCAAGAGACGAGAGCTTGCAGGGGGCCGATCTGGTATTCGCAATGGAGAACAAAATCCGGCTGCTCCCCGCACCGGTTCCCGTTTACTGCTCTGAGTCCCAAGCAACAGGAGACAAGGGCTGCTTTGCGCCACCGGCTGGCGCAAATATACCAAGGCGGATTACTCTTGCCGCACAAGTTCAGGTAGTGCTTCACTCCTGCAGCTTCCAGCCATTGCAATCGCTGCTTCGGCCCGCTTGCACTGTCCTGTCCCCCGCCGTGGCAACAGCATCGTTATTTCATTCCAGATGGAGAGGGATGCGCTCCTTTTTGCATATTGCACCACCTGGAAAGTTGCACATTGCATGTGCCACCCCAGGGCAGAGATTTCCAGCCCCACCACAGCTGGTCGCCTATTCCAGAGTGTAGTAGTCACACTCACAGGACTGGCCCAGTGGTCATCCCGGAGCAGCTCCTCCACCAGGGTGCACCAGCAAAAATACGAAGATTTCTCCACAGACCACCAACATTTTCTTGTGGACCAGCACTGATCTAGAAAGGCTAAATTGTTATAGGTTCCCCCCCACCCTTTTTTTTAATAAAGAAAATAACACTCTGGAAGAAGGCAATGGCTTAAGGTTAAAAGTTAGTCAAGGGTTGAAGCATTCAACTGGGACTTTTTTTTTTGTTTGCAATTTATGTTGCCATACATTTGTTTATTCCATTTCCCCTGTCAAACACAAAAATTATCTTTGAAAACATTAATTTTCAGATCAATGTTCCTCGTTACAGCATAAAGTCTAACATTTGTTGCAAATAATTGGGTACTATAATGGAAAATGGCTACTATTCGAAAAGCAAAACATGTACACTTTCAAGTCCTCATCAATACATTGTCTCATTCCAGGACTCTCAGTGGCTTACAATATCCAAACACAATTTTAAAATATTAAAAACATCACAGACCCTACAGCAGGGGCTCCACTAAACACACTAATCTCAGGACTGGGAACACAGCCATATCTGGACCCCTGAGAGAGCGGGTGCCATGGATACCTCTGGCTGCGACTATCAGCCTGGTAAGGTAATCCAGGCAAGAATCCAGGTGAACTAATTCTACTATATTGTATGGCTATATTTACAGAGTCTTGCAAATCAGAAAGAACATTTCTCCCCCATTGCCTTTACTGCCCAAGAAACTAGGGAGGGTCCCTTCTGAAACATTTTCCCTGCCCACATTCCCACTGTGGGCTAAGCTCCCTCTTACTTCCTGGGCATAGTCTCTTGATTTTATCTTTTTCACATACCATCCCAAGCACCCACCCCACAATAGGCAATAAGTCACCAAAAACAAGGCAGCTGGGTGCAATCAGCAGGCACAAGATGGGTGTAGAAATAGCAGCATTTTACTGTCCTTATATAATCTTATAATCCAAATATGGATTATTATTTGCAGTGGTGGGATTCAAATAATTTAACAACCGGTTCTCTGTGTCAGGCCTGGAAACCATATTAGACTTTAGGATTCCAGACGCTGCCACATTTTTCCCCTGAGGGGAGGAAGGGGGGCTGAGGGGTATGGTAACATTCTTCAAGCGGTCAAAGTCGGATGGTGTTCACATCTGCAGGAAGAGTGGCAAGAAGATATTCGAATGAACTGGAAGAACGTGGGACCATGTGACCATCAAAGGGGTCAGGGGGGTGGGACTCTTGGGGTTTGTATAACTGGGAAACGAATCCGGAAATTCAGTTTTGGAATTTCACTCATCGTGTGCCAGTTTCCTCATGCTAGTAAAGAACTCTGGAAAACAATGGCTTCTGAGTTTTTTTTATTGCAGAAGAGGTTTTTCTGGAACCTTGACATTCTGCCCTAATGACCGGCTGGGTGGGCGTGGCCAGGAGGCATGACAGCAGTCAGCCTCCTGCAGCACTCTGCCAGCCAAAATGTGGGCTTTGCTTTGTGACTTCCAGATCCAGCAAGGAAGGGGTGTGAACTGCACAGAAAACACACTTTTGTTTGGTTATGAAGAAATATTCCAAAAGTCAGATGCACACTAAATGTAGACTGACTTTGAGCTACACACCTTCCCAGCAAACAGCAAATTTTGAATCTCCAGGTAAAGAGGATTCATTTTAGGATAAGTAATCACATTTTGCATGTTGGAGGTTCCTAAAGGAATGCTGGGAAACTCTACATTTTAAAGAACATTTGAGGGAAGGGTGCAGAATAGCCCTTCTCTGCCTGAGGCTATAGAGACCTGGCACCAATCAAAACACTTTTTGTGAGGCAACTGATCAACACTGCCACTAGTATATGAAAATAAGAGTAAACCCGACTCCTTTCTAGCACTGATGATATTACCTAGTTGGATAATGAAACATCTGCAAGAAAACCATCAAGCTCAGAGAGCACCAAGGAGCCCAGCGTTCAACCCTGAGCTACAAATATTCTCTTCTATCGATAAACACTTTTTGGTTAGAGGGACTCAGTGCCTGCCATGAGATGGTTCCCAGTGGATTTCATTCTAAATTTTGATAAGATTTCTGTAAATAAGGAATGTAGAATTAAAATGGGTATCTGATCCTTCACACATTAAAAAAAAAATACAAAGCTAAGGGATAAACAAATAAAAAACAGATTTGAAAAAAAGAAAAGGCTCAGAAAAAGAAAAGAGGAAAAGAGTGAAAGTGTAAGAAAGAAAGAGGAAAAGAAGGAAAACTGAAAAATAATGACTTCCAACTTTCTTTGGTACAGATGTAAGTAAAAAAATATATCAAACACTTGCACTAAGATTAACATTTGTCTACATTATTTCCATAATCCCTTATTTAATCATCAAAAGCCAGTTCAACTTTTAATTTCAGTTTCTCACAAAAAATCCAGTAATAGTTCATATCAACTTAACAGTAATAGTTCATATCCTTCAACAGGGGGAGCGGGATGACCCGTTGCAGGGACGAGCTGAGGAGTTTAGTCGTTATTTATACGATAAAATCGTTCAGCTTCGGGACGGTCTGGACCAAAATTGGGTAGATCCAGGTGAGACGTCAGAGGGCGGTCTTGTTGAGATTGTTTGGGATGAGTTTGACCCTGTGGCTCCTGAGGACATGGACAGGTTGCTGGGTAGGTTGAACGCCACCACGTGTTTACTGGACCCGTGCCCCTCCTGGTTGGTACTGGCCACTCAAGAGGTGACATGAGGCTGGCTCCAGAAGATTACGAATGCTTCTTTGGTGGAGGGGGTCTTTCCGGCCGCCTTGAAAGAGGCGATGGTGAGGCCCCTCTTCAAGAAGCCTTCCCTGGACCCAGCTGTTTTAGGTAACTTCGCGGCGAAGGTTGTAGAGAGTGTGGTGGCATGTCAATTACCCCAGTACCTGGATGAAACTGTCTATCTAGACCCGTTCCAGTCTGGCTTCCGGCCCTGATACAGCACCGAGACGGCTTTGGTCGCGTTGGTGGATGATCTCTGGAGGGCCAGGGATAAGGGTTACTCCTCTGCCCTGGTCCTATTAGACCTCTCAGCGGCTTTTGATACCATCGACCATGGTATCCTGCTGCTCCGGTTGGAGGGATTGGGGGTGGGAGGCACCGTTTTTCGGTGGTTCTCCTCCTATCTCTCCGACTGGTCGCAGACGGTGTTGACAGGAGGGCAGAGGTCGGCCCGAGGCGCCTCACTTGTGGGGTGCCGCAGGGGTCGATTCTCTCGCCCCTTCTGTTCAACATCTATATGAAGCCGCTGGGTGAGATCATCAGTGGTTTCGGTGTGAGGTACCAGCTGTACGCTGATGACACCCAGCTGTACTTTTCCACACCGGACCACCCCAACGGTTATCAAGTTTTGTCCCGGTGTCTGGAAGCCGTACGGGTCTGGATGGGGAGAAACAGGCTCAAGCTCAATCCCTCCAAGACAGAGTGGCTGTGGATGCCGGCATCCCGGTACAGTCAGCTGCAGCCGCGGCTGACTGTTGGGGGCGAGTCGCTGGCCCCGATGGAGAGGGTGCGCAACTTGGGCGTTCTCCTGGATGAACGGCTGTCCTTTGAAGATCATTTGGCGGCCGTCTCCAGGAGAGCTTTTTACCAGGTCTGCCTGGTTCGCCAGTTGCGCCCCTTTCTAGACCGGGATGCCCTATGCACGGTCACTCACGCTCTCGTGACGTCTCGTCTGGATTACTGCAATGCTCTCTACATGGGGCTCCCCTTGAGGTGCACCCGGAGGCTCCAGTTAGTTCAGAATGCGGCTGCACAGGTGATAGAGGGAGCCCCTCGTGGCTCCCATGTGACACCTCTCCTGCGCAGACTGCGCTGGCTACCTGTGGTCTTCCGGGTGCGCTTCAAGGTTTTGGTGACTATCTTCAAAGCGCTCCATGGCATAGGGCCGGGATACCTACGGGACCGTCTGCTGCTACCGAATACCTCTCACCGACCCATGCGCTCTCACAGAGAGGGACTCCTTAGGGTGCCGTCGGCCAGACAGTGCTGGCTGGCGATACCCAGGGGAAGGGCCTTCTCTGTGGGGGCCCCCACCCTCTGGAACGAGCTTCCCCCAGGACTTCGCCAACTTCCCGATCTCCGAACCTTTTGCCGCGAGTTTAAGACACATCTATTTGTTTGCGCAGGACTGGACTAGATTTTAAATTCGAATTGGTTTTAATGGGGATTTTATTATTTTTATTATCATTTTAATTATTCGGCCAATTATAATAAGTTTTTTAATGGATGTTTTATTTGTATTTATATGTATATTTTTTATCTGGTTGTGAACCGCCCTGAGTCCCTAGGGAGATAGGGCGGTATAAAAATATGAAAAATAAATAAATAAATAAATAAATCACTATTCCCCAGGCAGCATGAAGTTCACCCATCTTAAACCTGCCAAAACTGAAAAACACTGATCTACAAATAGGGATTTTTCCATTCCTCTTTTACTGGTTCTTACTTACTTATGAGCAATCCCCCAAAATCCCCATTCTCAACTCACCCCACAGCAGTGATCGTGCAAACTCCCCATTCCCAACTCACCCTAGAGCAGGAATTTTGGGCCTGGAAGGCCCCCTGCACCAAACTGAAAGCCAAAACGGGGTGCGGGGGGCACACAATGCCCCCCATACCCTAGTTTGTGCCTGGACAGTCTCCTGCACCATCCTGGAAGCCAAAACGGGGTGCATGGAGGGACTCCTGGGAGGGGCAGGGTGGGCGGGGGCAGCCAGATGGGATTAGCTAGTTCTCCAAACTGGGCAAAGTTAACAACCGGTTCGCCTGAACTGGTGCAAACCGGCTGAATCCCACCTCTGATTATTTGTATTTATTGGGTTCATTCTGACTTTCTCCAACAGCTCTTTAAGCTTAAGGCAGGACTGGTTAATTAACACAAAAGAGTAGATGGCAGTCAGTAGAAGACAAGACCCACAATATTATTTGCAGCCATCCATTTAGTGAGCAGAAGTCCAACGTGATTCAAGGGGTCACTTTTTTAGTTATTTATCTTGATATATATTTATATTAGTATAACATAAAATGCACACACCTGTTTTGTGATTAATTCATCATAAAGCAGCTGCTCAACTTCATCCCACTTTCTCTGAAGAGCTTCAGGCAAGGTTGGATAGACTGTTGAGAAGAAATGATCATTCTTTGAGTTCTCTCTCGACTCCATTTCCTCAAAGATTAAGTTCACAGAGGCAGAGGATTACAATCCAAGCACTTGTACCGTTCATTTGCTGCCATTAAGTACCTCTATCAGCCACATCCTTGCTGGCCGAGGCAACATGAATGGGTGAAAATGAATACGTTTGGGGAAGAATAAAATTCTTCCCACATGTTAATATATTCATCTGGCATGACACAATTATGGTATCCTTGATTATTTTAAGGTATAAAATAAAGTACAGTCTGAAAGCTTTACCTTTAACAGAATAACTGAGTTCAGCTTGACCAGTACAGAAATGAAAAGTGTAGGCCAGTTTCTCTCATATGGTGACCGGCCAATCTTTTCGGTAACAGACCTCTAATACCATAGTTTAATCTTTCCAGTGATTAATACGAACATTTTAGCAGCGGTGAACACCCTTAATTCTTTGATTTATAACTTTACCAATCTCCAAGCCCTCAGACCCCATCTGAAGAAAACCTTGGAGACATGACAAGTACAAATGTGTTCCCTTTTCCTCACCAACATTCCAACAACCAGAGGATTTTGTTTGTTCATGGATGCTAACTTATCAGAGTCAGTTTTGTCTAGTGGCTAAGACAGCAGGCCAGAGGCCAGGAGGCAGTGTGTGTAGTCATACCTTAAGGATGAAAGTTGGCTGGGTGACCTTGAGCCACTCACACATTCTCAGCCCAACTAACCTCACAGGGTTGTTGTTCGGCAGAAAATAGGAGGAGGAAAGATTATTAGGTAAGCTCACTACCTACTAATTAGTAAGTAAATTCACAAGTTATTTATAAAAATAATGTGTGTTCTTGCAGATGTTTCATTACTAAACTAGGTAATTATCAGTGCAATCAACTGCAAACAACTGAGCTCAGAGAGTACAAAGAAGGATCACACCGTTCAAATAGCTATTAATATTCTCTTCTATGGGTACCATATATTTGTTCAGATCTTCAAAATATCTAAAGAAAGAATTCTGAAGGGAATTTTAGTGTGTCAACTATAATACAGGTAATTAATTCACAATGCACAAATTGGATCAGCAATATGCCTTTAATAAGTCCTCCTTGGTCAAACGACAAAGGTATTAAGCTTGCTAAACAAGCTATAAAATTTTTCAAATCTTGATTAAGCAAAGCTATAGGATAAGATTCTGCTTGTTTTTTGTTTTGCTTAAGAAGCAGAGTCAATCTGAAGTGTGTCCATGGTTCTCGAACTGACTCCCCCTTAAGAAAGCTACAGTGGCACCTTGGAACTCAACACACTTTAAAATGCACCTATTTGGTACTCAACACATTTTGACATGAAACTTTTGTCCCGGTATTGATCATTTGTTTGGTACTCAATGCACAAGCTAGAACTTGTCTGTGATGGCTGTCTTGTGACTCACTATATTATTCCTTATGGGAAAAATTTGTTTGATACACTTCGCTTTTGATACCAATAAAGCCTCCTGAAACCAATTAATGAGGAGTACCAAGCTACCACTGTAATCAAAATTTTATTTATTACATTTCCATGCTGCCCATGTTGCTGATACACTGACTGCACAGTTTACAATCTAATAAAAAGTTAAAAAAAAAGTAATTAAAATTAGAAAAAATGTATAGAAAAGCTAAAACGAAGGACCCTTCATTAAACCTTGAGCTACAAATATTCTCCTTTACTGGAATCAATTCTGTGCTTGCTATTATATAATTACTAAAATTGTTTTCATTACTGTCACTAAAAACCTCTTTATGGTTTGGCATTGGTAATCATTATTGTTATTCTATTTTATTAGTAAACAGTAAATTATGCATAAAGTATCTATTGGCCTTCATCACCATCATGATTTATTTATTTATTTATTTATTTATTTAATCATATTTATATACCGCCCTATCTCCCGAAGGACTCAGGGCGGTTCACAGGCACTTAAAAACACATAAATACAATATAAAAGCAATTAAAAAACTTATTCTAAAAGCCCGTTAATTAAAATATCAAAATAAAACCCAATTAAAACCCATAAGTTTAAAATCTAGCTCAGTCCTGCACAATTAAATAAGTATGTTTTAAGCCCGTGGCGGAAGGTCCGGAAGCTGACAAAGTCCGGGGGGTAGTTCGTTCCAGAGGGTGGGAGCCCCCACAGAGAAGGCCCTTCCCCTGGGCATCGCCAGACGACATTGCCTCGCTGACGGCACCCTGAGGAGACCCTCTCTATGAGAGCGCACGGGTCGGTGAGAGGTATTCGGTAGCAGTAGGCGGTCCCGTAAATAACCCGGCCCAATGCCATGGAGCGCTTTAAAGGTGGTCACCAAAACCTTGAAGCGCACCCGGAAGGCCACAGGTAGCCAGTGCAGTCTGCGCAGGATGGGTGTTATGCGGGAGCCACGAGGGGCTCCATCTATCACCCGCGCAGCCGCATTCTGGACTAACTGTAGCCTCCAGATGCCCTTCAAGGGGAGCCCCATGTAGAGAGCATTGCAGTAATCCAGGCAAGACGTCACGAGTGCGTGAGTGACCGTGCATAGGGCATCCCGGTCCAGAAAGGGGCGCAACTGGCGTACCAGGCGAACCTGGTAGAACGCTCTCCTGGAGACGGCCGTCAAATGATCTTCTAGAGACAGCCGTTCATCCAGGAGGACGCCTAAGTTGCGGACCCTCTCCATCGGGGCCAATGACTCGCCACCGATGGTCAGCCGCGGATTTAGCTGACTGTACCGGGATGCCGGCATCCACAGCCACTCTGTCTTGGCGGGATTGAGCTTGAGCCTGTTTCTCCCCATCCAGACCCGTACGGCCTCCAGACACCGGGACAGCACTTCGATAGCTTCGTTGGGGTGGTCCGGTGTAGAAAAGTACAGCTGGGTGTCATCCGCATACAGCTGGTACTTCACACCGAAACCACTGATGATCTCACCCAGCGGCTTCATGTAGATGTTAAACAGTAGGGGCGAGAGGATCGACCCCTGCGGCACCCCACAAGTGAGGCGCCTCGGGGCCGACCTCTGCCCCCCTGTCAACACCGACTGCGACCGGTCGGAGAGATAGGAGGAGAACCACCGATAAACGGTGCCTCCCACTCCCAATCCCTCCAACCGGCGCAGCAGGATACCATGGTCGATGGTATCGAAAGCCGCTGAGAGGTCTAATAGGACCAGGGCAGAGGAATGATTATTAGCACCTCAACTGTTCCGACATCTTTATTATGAGCACTCAGAAAGAATCATTAATACTCAACTAATCATAGATTCTGGAAAAAAATTTCACCAATAAACAGCAAAATTGAGTTGATTCAATTTAATTCTGCTGCTTAAAAGTGCCCATGAAAAGGAGACAAAAAAACCAAGAGCAACTCATTTTAATGGGCAAAAGTTAACCAAGTCATAAAAGGCGTTCCCTGAAATCCTCCCACTAAAAGCTCTGCAAGGGGGGAGGAGGGGGAGGGGAGGAGGAGGAGAACACTCCTGTGACCATTCAAACTTCTCCTCTGCTTTCAGCCCAGCAATACAGACAGTTAGGAAATGTCACTAGTGGCTTAAAGGGACAAAGAAGATGCAGCAAACTTTGGCTTATCATGCTACTGACATATTCTTTAGAGGCCACATTAAAGCAGATTCTAATCAATCTGGGGTCATTTTTGTTTTATTTTTCTAAGCATTAGCTATTATAAAAATGATAATCCTCAAACTGTCTTTTATTTAGGAAAACCAGATAGAAGCCTTCCTCACAAGGCCTGGTTCGCTTTGACCAAGATAAATTAGCATGTATCTTACAACAATCCTCACCCCTTCCTGATGAAAAGGGGCAACTCTGGGTGCCAACGAAGTCTATAGAATTGCAACTGTTACTGGGTTAGTTGCCATCAGCTTAGCAGGGCCAGTGGACTTGTTTGTTGTTGCTTGGCTAGGTAAATTAGCAAGGCTAATTTACAGAAACCCTTAGTTCTTCGAATCATGACATAGCCAAGAAATGTTTGGGAACAAAAAAAATGTTTGATATAATGGACTTATTGAACATATACAATGTCAAGATTGGTGTAGAAATTGCATCATTTCAGTTTCCTGCTTTTAATCCAAAGAAGGAATTATTTTCTCACCTAAAAGAGAATGTGGGTGACAAACAAGTGGAGTTTCAAATGTAAGAGAATAAACACAAGTGCTTGGTTCGGATACTTGAGCCAATCTATTGTTTTTTCCACATACCAGAAGTACCTGGAAAGCAGAGGTTTGAGAATTTAAAAACAGAATTCATAAACTTAACTAATTTCCCTAAATCACAGACCAGTAAAAAGAGACCTAGTTAATATAATCTGCTCAATGAACTTGCAATATTTGACAGATAAAGGGAAACATTCTATGTATTACTGCTAAGCAGTTGGAAATTATTCAGTGATGAATAATATATTTGCATACTAAATAAATAAAGTATATGTAACTAGATTATAAAAAATAATGTTTATTGAACTAGAAAGTGAAGTCTTGAACTAGGAGCAAACAGACTCAGCCACTCATCCACTCTCAGCTGCAGCAGCTCATTGAGTAACTCTGGGCCAGTCCTGCATTCTCAGCTCACCTGACCTTCCACAGGATTATCATTGCAGGAAAAATAGCAGGTGGTGATACTAATATGCTGCTTAAATGCTTATAAAAAGGCAGGATACAAATCAAATAAATAAATGAATGAATGAATGAATAATATAGAATGTAAAGATATATGTTGGCTTCTTCATTAGGTCAAATTCTTTACCTTTGTTTCTCTATTTTTTGTTTCACAAGAATCTCCTTCTCTCATCCACATACCAACAAAAGTGTTGTTTTCAATTTCCCATTCATGCCAGATTCTAGGAAATAAGAATAATATACTTCAGATATTTCAAAGAAGGCTACTGGTAGTTTGATTTAAAGCCCGATTTCGGAACAATTTGCTTAGGTCACACTGATACCAGGGGATGAATCAGGGTTAAGCCCTTGTTTATTCTTCTGGATCTCTCGGCAACTTTTAATACTAAAAACAATGGTATCATTTTAGCAGTGTTAAGTTTACTTCCACTCATAGATGCTGCTTTTAGAAAGGACTACTACTAAGAGCTACTCTTTGTATCTGCAAAATTGAAGAGTCTTGCAGTGTTTTATCTTATACCTGTAACAGGAAAGTATAGCATTAATCCAAGAATCAGAAGCAAAGTGCACCAATATGCAGTTGACATTTTATGCTACTCCTTCATTTATATGAAGTCATACTGTAGAAATATTGAATTTAGGGATGTAAATCGTAATAGGCCAAGTTGACCTGCAACTTAGATTTGCTTGATTAACCTACCCTTAGTTCAAGGAGCACAAAATATCTTCTCACTGTTATGAACATTAGCAATACACTTTACTGTGCAAAATCCTTAAAATGGATAGTTCTCCTGAAGAGAGAAAAGAAGGGAGGCAAAATGGCTCCTGCAAGCCAGACTTCCTGCCCAACCCAATGGCCCCAAAATGGGTCCATTTTAAAAAGATCCTATAATTGTTGCTGTCTATATATATTTATTTTATTGTTTCCAAACCCCTGTGAAGGATTCTTATCCTGAGACAGTATATAAATAATTGCAATACAGTAAATACACCATCAAACCATAGGTAAATACAATGCTGTATTTACGTGAAATAATTAGTTGCTTCCCCCAACCCACTTTTCAAATAGTTAATCTTTAAATTAGGAATTCCCAGAAATTATATCATCAATTTTTCAGCTTTAAATCTCCCAAGTGATGAAATTTGTTACAGCAGTCAAGTCAGCTAATTAAAATCATAGAATCTGAGGCTGGAACAGACCTTGGAAGCCTTCTAATTCAACCCCCTACCTTAGGCAGGAATCCTTATTCCATCCTGGACAAATGATTATCCAATATTTTTTTTTAAAGATTGAAAAAAAAATTTCTTGAATACGACCACAGTTCCAGAGGCAAGTTGTTACACTGTCCAACTGTTCTGTCAGGAAGTTTCTCCTTAGTTCCAGGTTGGATCTCTCTCTGATGAACTTCCATCCATTGTTTCTTGTCCTGTCTTCAGTGCTTTGGAAAATAAATTAACTCCCTCTTCCCTATGACGACCCTTCAAATATTGGAAGGCAGGTAATATATCACCCCATACCTCTTAGGCTAAACATACCTTTAGCCAGTGATGGCATGATTTAGCCATATCATTTTTGTTGCTCTTCTCTGCACCTTTTCTATGCCTTCAGCATCTTTTTGCCATTCTTCCCAGTCCCTGTGAGGTACAACACATCCCTGTCCAAAGTCCCTCCTGTAGGTAAACCATAGTCTAGAAATTCAAAGTTCTCTTGAAAGCACCATCCACTGAGCCAGAGGATTTACTTCTAGAATCCTCCATTCCCTCATTGACTGTTGACCTTCAACAGCCAATGAGGGAACAGAGATGACAATGCCATTATGCTCCTATCTCTTTGGCTTTCATGCCTAGCTCCTCATAGTCTCTTGATATTATTTTCAAGCTCTTTGTTTATCATTTGCCCCAACATGAAAGAGGCAATAATAATTGATGGACTTGATTAATTTTCATCTGGTACTGTTTTAAAATACTGTCTTCTGCCCTGCACAACTCTTCTTTGACTTTTTCTAAACACTTGTTGTTTGAAGCTGCAACCGCATTTATAAACACCGTCTTCCCACAATTCCTACCCCTCACTTCTACTTGAGTGTTTTGGTAGTTGGGTACATTACACAACCCCATAAATTATATCCCTCAAAATGACTGATTTTAGAAACAGAATAACAGAGTTGGAAGGGACCTTGGAGGTCATCTAGTCCAACCTCTGTTCAAGCAGGAAACCCTATATCAGTGATGGCAAACCTTTTAGAGACCAAGTGCCCAAACTGCAACCCAAAACCCACTTATTTATCGCAAAGTGCCAACATCAATTCAAACCTTTGTCAGAGTACATGTATATATGAGATTGGCTGAGCCTCCCTTCGTGCACCCCCCGAACACAATACAAGTCACACTGAAAGACAAAAAGAAATCCGTAGCCCAGTGGATTCTACTAACAAACACTCAGTCCTACCATGTTTTCCCGAAAATAAGACCATCTTATATTTTTTGAACCCTGAAATAAGCACTTGGCCTTATTGCCATGCGCTCAAAAGCCTGATTGGGCTTATTATCAGGGGATGTTTTATTTTTGGGGAAACAGGGTATTGCACCATGTGAACTTATTGCATGTCATGCCGGCCCTGCAAGTCAATCGTGCTATGTTGTTGTGGAGTTATTTTTCATTCAGGAGTCTAACAGCCCATGGATAAAAACTGTTCTTCCACCTGTTTGTGCGGCTCCCTATGCTTATATGTCTCCTTCCAGATGGTAGAATAAAGAAGGGCTGACCAGGTAATTAAGGATTAGAAATTGTGGGGATTTGAGATACACTCCCAGGATTGTTTAAATATTGTTAATATTTGGCTTTATTAGTAATCCTACACATTTGGAATATTGAAGTTATGGTGGAATAATGAGTATTTTTAAAATATTAAATGTTAGTAATTTAGTAGGGGATAACAAATACATGGCACAAAGAAATGTTATGTTTAAATGAATTAATGGGAAAAACGATAAAGAATTATAAAGAAAGAATAGTATTGTTGAAGTTGGAAGATTAGGATTACACATACTTATTTGTATTATTTTTGTTAGCATTGTTTTAAAAAGATTTGACCCAGTCAATACACTGTCCGCAAAATATGTATAGTGTGAAAATATTAAAAAAATAAAATTAAAAAAAACAGACAACAGCGAAGAGGAAGGTGGCTGTGGAGCCGGATCCTCTTACCCGAGAATCCCGCTGTAGGCATTCCATCGGAAAGTTTGCTCATGTTGGGTGACGTTATAAAATGGGCAGAACTCGTATTTATACCTAAAATTCCAAAACAAGCCAGAGATTTATTTCCAGTTTTTAGAAGGCAGTGAGTTTTAAAATGCACGTCTAAGGTAATCAAACAACTTACGTAGATTCCACGTATCCAAAGCATTTGCCCGCCAGCCTAAAAAGATGTTCAGGCCCTGGAAAAGGAAGCGGTTTAAGTCCGATCAGGGATTCCTCGAAACGCCGGGCTCGAAATGACGGCCGGCGGTTGGGAGACCCTCCCCGCCCTGCCCGGCTGACCTGAGATGGCGGAGGGCGCCGCTTTGGGCTGGAGCCGGTTGGAAGGAGGCAGGAAGGGGTTGTTCAGCCTTCGCGGAGACGGGAGGGGAGAAGGGGAGACAGAAAGACAGAAACCTTTCAGAACCGCGGCGCGCGAGGATCAAGCGCCGCCCAAGCCCGCCGCCGCCGCCGCCGCCTCACCCGAAGCTGTTGGGCTCCTCCACCACCTTCATCTTCCCGGCAGCCGCGAGTCCTGGAAGGCGAGAAAAAGAGAGCGAGAGAGAGACGGGCAGCCCCGGCGGAGGCCCCGGCAGCGCCTCGGGGGGAGGACGGGCGTCTCCTCACCTCCCGCCAGCAGCGGCAGCAGCAGCACCGGCAGCGGCCAGGAGAGCCGGAGCGGCCGCCGCCTCTTCCCTGCGGGGCCCCAGGCCGCCATCTTCGCGCCTCCGGAAGCGGCGGGGCGTTCTCTTCCGAAGCCGCTCCCTGCGATTGGCCGACGGTGGGCGGAGCCGTTGGCTCGACCCGGAAGCGAAAGGCTCGGCGATGGGCCGGGGGCGGCGGCGGCGGCGGCGGCCGGGCGGGGAGCGATGCCTGGAGACCTTCTCGGCGGCGCTGGGCGGTGAGGGCGCGGCGGGCGGCGGGGGGCCGGCCGGGCTTCTAACGCTCCCTGACGCGCCTCCTTGTCTCCGCAGGCTCCTTGGAGGATGGCGGCGGCGAAGGCGAAGAGGCGAGGGCCGCGGCCGGAACGCAGCGCCGCCTGTGCCCGCTTGCCATGTGGGACCTGGGCCAGTGCGACCCGCGGCGGTGTACCGGGCGGCGGCTGGCGCGGAAGGGGCTGGTGCGGACGCTCCGCCTGGGGCAGCGCTTCGGGGGCCTGGTGCTCAGCCCCGCCGCCGCCCGCTTCCTCTCGCCCGCCGACAGGTGAGCGGCCGCCCCCCGCCTTCCCCTCGCCGGTGCCCGGCTGCTCATTGGCTGCTCTTGGGGGGCTTCGCCTGCTAGAGCGGATCGGTTGATGGGCCAACGACCAATATCTCCCGGACCCTTTGCTTGGGTCAGCTGCAAGCGGGCCTGCTCCCTTGCCAGCTGCACCCCTGGAAGCCCCGGGAAAGCTCCTGCGCTGCATGCGACTGGCATCATCTGACTGCTTTCTGATTTGCATGCACACACGAACAGCATCCAAACATTTGTTACTGATTTTAAAATATTTGAATTTTTGTAATGTTGCTTTCGTGGTATGATGGTAGCTTTTCAACCCGTTTTCTTCTTCTGGCAGTCTGCAAAATTGCTCTGATTTCCTGACAAGGCAGCAAAACAGAAATATCCCATTTTAAAACGGCAGGTGTATTTTCAGGGAGGTTGTGACCCAAAATGGAGTTGCGGTGATTGACTGTTCTTGGGCAAAGCTGGACAAAACACCATTTAGCAAGATGAAGGGAAGTCATCTCCGGCTGTTACCCTACTTGATAGCTGCAAATCCAGTGAATTATGGACGGCCATACAAACTTACTTGTGTGGAAGCTTTCGCAGCTACCCTCTGCATTGTAGGTGAGCTGCAATAAATATTGTTTGGATTTCTTAATTTACAGATTAGAAGAATATTTATATATACACACATATTTGTCAGTAGCTTTTTGTCATCATGTTAGTGAAAAAAAGTTGCTCTACCAAGCATCGTTTCTTTTTATTTATTGCATTGATTTGTTACTAATCTCATCCAAGATTCTGGGTAGTTTATAAATACAAAGTAGAAAGAAAAATAATAAAATGCCATGATACATAGACTACCAAAGCACAATTCTTGACCCATGGATAGATAAAATCTCAAATTTAAAAGCTTCATATATAAGATTCTTTTAGAAGCCTTGACTGAGAAGTATATTTCACCGGTAAGATATGTAAATTACCTTTGAAGTGTTTGATCCTTCTGAAGTTGTTTTCCTTATTTTAGGACTCTCTGATCTAGCCACAGTTCTTTTGCAAAAATTTAAATGGGGAAAAGTGTTTCTTGATCTGAACAAAGATCTCCTGGAAAAATATGCAGCATGTAGCTGTGAAGAGGAAGTGTTAAGGGTTGAGAATGAATTTCTGAACCATGCCCAAGAAAAAGATGAAACAGGTAGGACATCCCAAGTTTTTTGGGGGGGGTTGGGCTGCTTAGAGAAAAAGAGATGGAATTGAATTGGTGAATTAGTGACACTTTTACCAACATTTTAAAGTAAACTTAAATATGTCGGTCAAGATAAAAGAAGAAATCACTTAATCATACACAGGGGATAAATATCCATATTAATTGGACATAATATGTCAATATGATAATTTGAACCTGGTCATTTGTGCCTCAAATAAGAACTCTATTGATATATTTAATGATTTATTTTTTATTTCATTTTAATTATTTAATATTATTTATTCTGGTTAATATTCCAAGAAATTTTGATGTAATGAAAAAAAGTGAGGAATCTTTTATCCATAATCCATGAGAAGTAATCACAATGGTGAACAAAGAGTGGGGATTTCTCAGTGGCATCAAGCAGCCATAATAAATGTCATTAATGCTATATAACTATTCCCAAATGCAGGAAGGAGCCCTCCCCTAAACCCCTTAAATGCCCTCACGAAATTTGATGATGATTTATCTGTCCCTAATCTTTCAAGTCTCCCAACGGCACATTCATCACCCCTCTGACTCCATCTCTCTTGTTGCTGGGTAACCTCATCTTTTTCCTTCCATCTGGGAACAGCATTGGAGACTTTTTTTAATGTGTCCAAAATAGGATAATTTGAATTTGGTCATTTGTGCCTCGAATAAGAACTGTACAGATATATTCAATGGTTTTTTATTTTATTTATTTTGCTATTCACAGTATTCTCAGTTTTCTTCCACACAAGTTCAAAAGCTTTTCCTATCCTGCTTCTTTAAAGGCCACGTTGGCCTGTCCCACTCACTTCAGCGGGATGATGCCTACTACACATCCCATCTGCCAACCAATTTCAGCTGGCAGGGTGCAAGAGAAGAGCCCTTTTCTGCTCTGGCCCACCCTTGTCTCTCACCTGACGTGACATCGGCCCCTGCACTTTCCAAAGAGCCTTAAAATCTGGTTCTACTGTCTGATCTGTTGCTTGTCATATTACAGCAGGTCTTCTGTCAGCTCCTGAAGCCTTCCAACTTGATAACCACTGGAGTACTCATCTAACTTCATGCTCTAGGCCTAGAGGTTCTTGTAAAAGTACGGAAGATTTTCTAAAAGGTCTTGGACAGTTTTCTAAGCAGTCATGTCTACTGCACAGAATTCCATTATACTCCCATCTTTGGACTTTTTGGAATAAGTTTACAATCCATTGTCACCTTTTAGCATACCAGTTTGAGGTCAGAGCCTCCTCCTGAGATCTTTTGAAATACTTTCCTTGCTTTCTGTATCTGTTTCCATCTTCAGTGCCTTTACAAATGCCGCTGTTTGTTTCTTCTAACAGCTCTCTGAAACCCTGTGTTGAGTTCCTTTCTGAGATTTTTGTTGGCTTTCCTGCCTTTGGCTCCTGTTCCCTTTTTGGCAATTTCCACAGTTTGTTCTAACATCCAGTTTGGTTTCTTCTTTTTCTTCATTTTTGGCAGGCTGTTTTCACACCCTTAACAAGTTATCTAAGTTCATTCCATTTTTTTCTGGTTTAATCAAAGAAAATCAGAAGATTCAAAGCAATTCCTGATGGGTATTCAAGATTACATTGTGGAAACTGACTAAATTTCTTCTTCTTTAGCTTAACTTGGAGCTTGCACATGAGCAATTTGTGATCTGTGACAGTGTGATGTGTTCCACTGTCAGCACCTGGCCATCTCTTTGAGGCTATAATTGAGCAGCTCCACCTCTTCTAGCAATAATAGAATCAATTTGATTTCTATAGCAATAGCACTCCATCATATGTTACAGCACTCCCTGGGCGGTTTACAACTTTGGACACAGATTATATATGTCAACACCTTCATAATTTTGCAAGTTGAGGACTGTCTGTTTTTCATGCCTGGTGTCAATTTTACTTTAGTTCTGTCTTTGCAACTTTAGTTTTTCTTTTCCTGACATCCTGAAGGCTGTAATCCAGCCATGTCATAATCGCCAGTCGTTCTCCAAAAGATCCCCAACTCCTTCTTTTGGTCAGTGCCATCTGACCTGGGAGACCATCATCCAGTAGGGTTTACTCAATCATATTATAGTTTTTATCCACGTAGCTTTCCTGGTAAAAATACCAGAGTGATTCTGCACTGCCTTCTCCCGTGGATACCTTTGCCATTTCTATCCAAGGGATCCTCCGCCTTCAACATCTTCCTCTATTGCTGCGGGCGCCCGTTTGCTTTAGTGGGTGGCATGCATGGCCTTTGGGTGATCCTGCTGGAAATATATGTATTGGCATACATTTCCAATGTTATTTGCTATCCTTCCCTCCCAGGAGGAACCCGTCAACACAATGATGCAGTGCAGCAGGATGGGGGGTGGGCCAGGCAGAACTGAATTAGGGTCATTTCAGTTATTGTGTTCTGTGGGCCTTTAATGTGATCCAACTCGTTTAAAGATAGTTCTGTTATTTGCTCTTTGTAATCTTCAGCCCAATTTACTTATCTCTCACATCAGTCCATTGTAATATATTACAATTAGGGACAACAATTAGGACCAACAAAATCTTTTTTAAAATTGTTAAATAGTTGGGTTCATCAACTGCAGGTTTTCAGCCTTGCCTTAAAGGCCATTTTGACCCCCACCCTAGCAAAGCTAATGCAGAATAATTCAGATTCGTTCCTGAAAATTACTTGGCGAATCCTCCCTCTGCCAGAGAAGCTGGTGGTTTATCATGTTTGGGATTTGTGGATTTAATGAGGAATTTAAATTAATAGTTGTTATGTTACTTTTCTCAATGGATGGGGACTTTCACTTTAACAGTCTTTTATGTTTTCCCCCCAGATCCTTTTGATGTTGATTCCGGAAAGGAATTTTTTATACTCAACGGGCCTTGCAGAACCACAGAGTAAGTTTTCTAAAGGATTCATTTAAGAGTCTCTAGAGATCATTTGTTATAGAATAACCCTGATCTCCATTTGTTAGAGCAACTGCTGCAGATGAGAGCTCCTCTGAGGAGACCCCTGAGGAGAGTGACAGCAGCAGCAGCAGCAGCAGCAATAATGAGGATCTGAACACAGCCTGTTCTGGAGCCAGTAAGTCAACCGCCTGGAGGCAAAAGAGCATTCTCAAAGAGAAGAAGTTTCACTGAATCTGGTAACAAGGTTTTGCTCAGAGTTAGGATACAAATTGGACAATGTTCTTCCAGCCTGAAATACTTCATTCAGCCTGTGGATCTTGGCCATCAACTGAGCTGTGTGATGAACTTCGTTAATACACTGCTTGTCAAATAGATTTTACTAATGCAACATCCATATCCTGGTCTTATTTTTTACTTAGCATCTCAGTTTATTATTATTCCAAAAATTGTTTTGAGATGATGGAGGAAAAACCAGAAGCAACTTCCTCATATCTGACATCACTACTTTTTGGTTGTTTGCTATTTCAGTTCTTAATATGTTGTGGATGGATAGTTGATAATAAATGCTCTAAACCAAAAATTACAGTGGAAACTGGCTTCTCATTGTTTTTGAAGGGTCTGGATCTGGGAAATTGCAGACCAATCATCTCGACATCAATACCTGGGAAAAGCCTGTAAAAGCATCCATCAGTGAATTTGTGAGCATTTAGAAATGAACAAGGTGGTTACTGGAAGCCAGTATGGGTTTGTTAAAAATAAATCAAGCCAAACAAAACTCACTGCTCTTTTTGATAAAGTAACTAAATTAGTGAATCAGGAAAATTGTGTGGCTGTAATATACTTGGACTTCAGTAAGGCATTCGACAAAGCAAATCATAGCCTACTTCTTTTTAAGATAGAACAATGTGGAATAGACTGTATTACCACCAGATTGATTCACAGTTGGCTGACCAATCACATTCAGTGTGTAGTCCTCAATGGAGCTACATCTCCATGGAGGAGAGATGTTGTAGGGTTCAGTCTTGGACCTGGTGCTCTTGAACATCTTCATAAATTATCTAAATGAGAGGCTAAAATTAAATGGCTCGTAGATATGTTGCCGCCGGGGTGGGAGGTGAGGGTTATTTTATTATATATGATTTTTTCTTTTATGGTTTTTATATGTTTTTATATTCTTGAAAGCCGCCTTGAATTGCCATGTGCGAATAGGTGACAATATAAATCTCATAAATAAATAAATAATGGAGAACTCATCAAACTTGTAGATGACAGCAAGCTTTGGAAGATAGATGGAAGATTCAGAAGGATCTTGACAGACTTGAGCACTGGGACCTATCCAATAAAGATGCAGTTCAGTGATGAAAAAAGTAAGGTCCCACACTTAAGAAGGAAAAACCAAATGCATAGGTATAGACTAGGAGGCATCTGGCTCAACAGTAGAAATCGTGAGAGGATCTACGTATCCTGGTGATGCTTAAATATGAGTCGGCAGTGCACGGCCGCTGCTAAAAAATGCCATTCTAGGCTGATTCAGCAAAGGGATAACATCACAATCATGGATGTGATAGTTCTGCTTTACACTGATGAGACCTCATTTGGAATCCAGTTCTGGTGATCACAATTTAAAAAAGATGCTGAGGCCCTGGAGATAGTGCAGAGAAGAGTAACGGGGCCTCAAAGCTAAATCTTGCAATGAATAGCTAAGGAAACGAGGTATGTTTAGCCCAATGAAGTGAAGGCTCAGGGGAGACATAGCAGTCTTCCAATACTTGAAGGCTACCACAGGAAAGAGGCCATTGAATTATTCTCCACAGCACCTGAGCGTGGAAGCAGCAGCAATGGGTGGCCAACCAGGGATTTTTTTGTGGTTTTTTTTGCATTTATATCCCGCCCTTCTCCGAAGACAGGGCGGCTTACACAGTGTTAAGCAATAGTCTTCATCCATTTGTATATTATATACAAAGAGTGAGATTCAACCTGGAAATGAGGAATTTCCTGACAGTAAAGAACAGTTAATCACTGGAGCAGCTTGCCTCCTGGAGTTGTAGGTGTTCCATTGCTGGAGGTTTTCAAGAAAAGATCGGACAGTCATTTGTCTGGGGTGGTATAGGGACTTCTGCCTTGGGCAAAGGATTGGCCTAGATGACCTCCAAGATTCCTTCTGGCCCTAGGATTCTGCGAGTCATACCACAGTCCCTTATTTATGGAGCACGGGAGGGGCAATGCAGGGTTCATGTCTCTCTCCCCTTCAGAGGGAACTCCATTATAGTTCTGAAGTGACTCTCAAAGCGCTGACCCAGGGTCTGGAGGCTGTGTGGGCCTGGACGTGAAGAACAGATTGGGGCTCAAGAGCAGGGGGTAATAGGGGCCAAAAGGGCACCTGGTTCACCAGTTGTGCCTATTTCTGGCTCATAAGCTCTTCAGAAAGTGATTCGTGCCTTGGTCATCTGTGATTGGATTGCTAGTGTCCTCTACATGGGACCACCCTTGAAGAGCACTTGGAAGCCACAGCTAGTCCAGAATACACAGTATAGGCAGCCCTGGGTGGATGACAACATCTGCACTTCCTCTGCCGTTTCATGAGTTACGCTGGTTACTGTTCAGTTTCTCATGCAATTCGAGGCACTAGTGAAAGCTCTTTGTGAGTTAGGGCCCAGCTACCCGAGGGAATTGCCCAATGAGGTCAGAGTAGAGTTTAGCAATGTCACAGGACCCAGAAAGCACAATGATGGCTCCTGCTCTCTGGAATGATATATATATCTGGAAATCCGTATTGTTCCCAGGCTATTGATTTTTCGCAGCTTGCTAAAAACTGGTTGTTCTCCAGAATTCAATAGGTTCCAGTCATCCGTCTCCTCTTTGATAAAGATTTTAATTTTACTTCATTGTGAATCACCCAGAGTTGTGTGGTCTCAAAACTGTAATATTAAATAGTAACTAAAATACTGTATTGTAAGATGTTAATCTTATAATAAACTTTACTTGTCTAGAGTGATACTTGAAGGGATCTTTCTGCTCTCTGGCACCTAATTTGGCTGAAGGTACGAGAGTTTGCCTTTTTCAGTGCAGCATAATGAAGCCAAAACTTCATCTTTTGCCACATTATGGACAAATTTTAAATCCAAATCAATTTTTAAAAACAATTCCACTTATAGCTCATTGCAGCAGTTAATTCTCAAAGTGATAACTTGTTCTATTAGAGCAAGGGTCTCATAAGAACATTGTCACTTAAATCCAGAAAGCAAATTACTGGATACTTTGGGTCTCATCAGTTAAATGGGATGAGAACCCCCAAGAGTTGTATCACCATGATCTCTTTGACTTTCAAACTCAAGCAAGCTGCTTGAGACGCAACATGAACCACCACTTGGGTTGGTTTTTCTGTTTGACTTTTTGAAGTTTTGTCTCCAGTCAGTTGTCTTCTTTCACTCGATATACTGCTTATTCTTTTACTTATCTGTAAGCCACCCAGTGTCACTACGGCATTGGGCAGCCTCAAAATTAAAAACTGAACAGATCAGGTCGCCTGATGATCACCCGTAAGAGCTTCATGTAAATACGAAGCAGCATGCATAAAGGAACAACTGCAAGGCATGAGTCAGCTGGAGATTGAGTAGACATTTTCACAGCATCACTATTGGCAACCCACCTTCCAAGCAGCAACAGATCCACAGTGTAGGCTGGCGACCCCCAGGGGGAGAGCCTTCTCTGTGGGGGCACCTACCCTCTGGAATGAGCTTCCCCCAGGACTTCGACAACTTCCTGACCTCCGGACCTTTCGCTGCGAGCTTAAAACATATCTATTCTTCCGAGCAGGACTGGCTTAAAAGGGTTTTTAAACATGGATTTTATTGGGGTTTATTTTATATTTTGTATTGTATTTTAAATTTAGGCTTTTGGAATAAGTTTCTTAAATAGTGTTTTTATTGAAATGTATTGTATTATTTTATCTGCCTGTTCACCGCCCTGAGTCCTTCGGGAGAAGGGCGGTATAAAAATTAAATTATTATTATTATTATTATTGGTTTCCTATGAAATCTTTCAGAATGCTATAGTGTGTCATTGGCAGCTTGCATTTGGACGTGAACGATTTTTTTTCTAACTTCAGAACAAAGTAGGCCATAACAGTAAGTGGGATAAGTGGGAACTGGCTGTTCCTTACCAGTCCTATAAAAATTATTGGCTTGTTATTAACATTTGCTATAGCAAACAGTAACAGCTTTTCTTCTGCCTGCAAACAGATATTAGAGCCAAGAGTGACACACTAACATTAATTGTAGCATAAAATTTTATTCCTGGGCTTTGGAATAGGGCAAATAGCTGGAGCCCATGTGGTTATGGACTGAATTTCTCAGGTTTTTTTTAAAAAAAAATCTCAGCTGATCTCTGTTTTTTTCCTAAATTTGCTTTGAAATATATTGTGTGTGTGTTAGTTGCCTAGAGATGCTATTTAATTGAACAGGAATTCATGAACAAATGCAGGATTAGGAAGATCTTTGGCTATTATGTTTAGATTTTTCCTTTTGTGCTGGAAAAACACAGAAAAGGTGTAGACAGCAGCAATAAATCTAGTTTGTAGTTTGGCAGCTATTGCCTTCATGATGCAGTAAATGAATGTGGCTTTAGATTTTTTGAATCTATCAAGAAAACCTGCATTTTCTGCTTTGACCTATCCATTTTTTTGCCTCAGCAATTAAAAGCCAATTGAGGAATGGCCAGGAAGTCCAATGGTGTCCTGCACACAGGTCGAAACCCGAACATTGGATGCTTTTTTCCCCCAGGTCCAGAATGTTTATTTTCAAAACCTGAAAGTTTCTGGCATCCCCATCAGAAAACCAGGTCCAGACTAGATTGCTGGTCTTTTAAAGATGGAGGTGTGCCAATCATACCTTCCTCCTGATCCAGTGGGGCTCTGGAAGTGATTCTTGGTAAAGGGTTTAGGAGGGGTGAACCACATCTTCAACCCTCCCAGGGCTTCATGTTCAGATAATTCATCTTGGAAAATACCCCAACCAGCCGTGGAGGAGAATTGGCATATTCTGGAGTTCTCTGCAAAGTTCCTGTCATGGAATGGTAAGTCTTGCAGGTGCCTGATAGCTTTTTGCTTTTTTTAGTGAACAGATATTAACCCATATTGTGACAGGCATTATTTATAGTTTAAAAAGAGATTACATAGCAAGTTCCAGACCTAACCATGTTTTTTGTAAACTCTCACAAGTCTGTCAGAGAATTAAGTAACCTCAATACAAAATTTAACGTATCTCCAATTTTTCAAACATTTCTGCTCTTTCCATCATTGACTTTTTACTGCAACCATAAACAATTTAACTGCATTTTACAGATGTATGAAAAGCAGAGTTAAAATAATTAAAAACTCCTTGATCTCCTTGTATGGTTTGCTGACAGAACAGCAGATAAACCCATCTATTGAGTGTCACAAAGTGTTTCCCTTCACCAAGTGTTTAACTGAAACTACTGCATATCAAGTTCTGCTATCTGCACTGTAGAGCAGTTGTTTCTCCGTGATGTAATATTGAAGAAATGGGGAAGAAAGCGAGACAAAAAACTTTATAGAAACAGTTTATTTACTCTAAACAGCAACACAGACAAAACTCCATAAACACAAAGGAGGTGACGCAGAATCAAGATGCGGCTGACTTTGGATCCAAGGCATTTATGCAACAATCTAATTCCTTATTGGTAGAAAACAAAAGGGAATGGAGGACATTTTTTTTTCTTACCAGCCAAGTAGAGGCAAAAAAAAACAAAACAAAAAAAAAACGACCCCCCCCCAAACATTTTAAAGCGTGCCTGCATCTGAGAGCAAAGAAACTAGAGATACTAGTGAATTTATAGAAGTATAAAAGTTTATAGTTTACAGCAGTTGAAATACTGACATCAATATTAAAATAAAAGCAAGTTTTACATAACAATCAAAAATACAAAAGACTGAAGGAAGAGACCCTGTATGAAAAACTGGGGACAATTCAGCAAGTTTAGAACTGTATACAAGTGGTGAATATGGAAAATGGCACACATATAATCCCTTCCCCTAAATGACTATTAATTGTACATAGCGACATTAGATTTGCAAAAGTTTTGTAAACAAGTTCTTGCCAATTAATCCCTTCCTTTAAAGATGTGGATGACAGGAGCTTATGATGGTGCAAACTTCTTGGCTTGTGCTCGAACCCTCTTTTCATATTCCACTCTGTTTTGGCTAAATGTAGAGAAAAAAAAGCTAACGATTCTCAAAGATCAGAATCCATAAAGTGTTCTAGATCAGATTCTCCCTAGCACAAAACCCCACAAAAATCAAACTTGGCATTTTAAGTGAATTTTCACTGTTTTCCTGGAGATGGAAATTAGACAAGAGTTACAGGCTAGGACTCAAGGACAAGCACTTTAGAACACGCTGCCCAAGAATTTTGATATGCAGATTGAATGCAATTATTTATAATGAAGTAATTTAAAAGAAAGGGAAAGATGATAAACACGAAAACTCTAAAGGGGAAAAAATCTCCAAAAATCAAACCAAAAACCGCTTCATTTTGAACCGATGACCCTGATGCATCAGAGAACTCTATGGTATTTTCTCATGTCCCAAAGGCTTTTAGCATCAAAAAGCCTCTTTATTCGTGAGGTAGAAAATGGGCCTCAATTCTTTTTAATTGTGAACCCCTAACAGTTTACTAGCATGCCGCTTTTCCATGGAAAAATATGCTTCGAGTAGAGCTCATAACTTCAGAAAATAAAACAATGCTTCAAAATTAACTGTTTCAAAATTTTAAAAAAGTTCTCTTTTCAAATAAATACACTGTGTTTCAGAAATTCTGCAAAACCATTCTGTCTAGACTGCAATTCTGTTGAACCTGTTAGGAATGGTTAGAATTCAAATGTGCATATCGCAATAGCAGCAGCATTCAGGCTTATTTACCTCTCCAGAGTGCTTTTCAGCACTCCCTGGGCAATTCCCAAGATCAGCCCGTTGCTCCCCAGCAATCCAACTCCTCTTATTACTGACCTTGGAAAGTTGAGTCAACCTATCAAGTCTGTCAGGATTAAACTCCTGGCTGTGGGCAGAGTTAGCCTGCGATACTGCATTCTAACCACTGTGCCACCGGTGTGTATAATTATATATATGTAATATAATTGTATGCAAATATTATTTGTATATAATACAAATCCAGTGTATTAAATGTATTCATGTAAACGTTTAATGATGAGGTGGAAAACCAGGTATCAGTGGAAAATTATTCATTTACCAAGTATATGCTGCTTAAAATGCTAAACAATAATAAAACATCCATTTAAACTGAAGTCCAGTAACATCAAACCAGCTGATCATTTACCAAAATGTTTAAAAAAGTATTTCAACAGAAACCCTTTCATAAGACCTGCCTGTATCACTCACTCAAAACAGTAACACTTATTTCCCAAAGACTGCAAAAGTGCAGTATTTCAATTGCCTCCTGAATATTAATAGTGTGGGAGCCATTGGAGCTTCTGCAGGCAGGAAATTTCAGAATTTAGGAACCATGACAAGGTTATTATGCTGTATTTGTTAAAAAGCAGAACTTTCCCCCTCTTTACTCTTCCATTATATAAAGTAACTGAGTTTAATAATCATAGCTTGTGGCAGGAGACTGAAACTTGGAATGTTTGCAAGCAAGATAATAGCTGTGGAGATGCAAATCAAAAACAAAATATAATTAGAAGCAGAAATAATTGGAAAGAGGTTGTAATGGGATTTCTTGCGTCCTTGTTCTGGAAATTCAGACTCTTTGTTAAAGGTGGGCACCCCTGGAAGAACCAGGTTCTGCCTGAATAATGGTTTGGATGCTGGAGAAAGCCCAATATGGAGTGAAGGAATGCAGAGTACATGGTGCATTTGAATAAAGAACCAGAAAGAGCCAACAGCAACCTGGACTTTTCCCTTAAAAAATCCTACTTGGTACTCCTTCCATACCACAGCATGGGCTAATTTCTCCACATAGCATCGCCACTTCCTAACATTTCTGCTTCTCCACAGGGAACAGACGGGACATTTTATTACCTAACTTGCATCTCTGATATTAATCTTTGAGGCCCATGAATCCCCCTCTCTACCCCGGCATGTCAAAGGAGCTCTCGGCATCGACTGCCTTACTTTGCCTTTATAAAGGAAATTACAAAGGGCTCTTCATTATCTACATGTATACAGATTAGGGAGGCATCCACATTATGCCTTACACACTGTAAGCCGCCCTGAGTCTTCGGAGAAGGGCGGGATATAAATGTAAATAAATAAACAAATAAAAATGTCTGTGCATTTACCTGCTAACAAAAATAGGAATGAGGGCAAGAAGCTGGGCGAGATGTACGGGATTGAATACATTGGCTGTGTTAAAGGCAACAGGCACCTCCCAGCCTCTGCATGTTATCCAAGTGGTGCTTCAGTGCAACAAGAGAACTGCTCACAGCCCCTGCTCTGGTCTTGTGATCCAACTTCTTTGGTGGCAAATTACATTCTGGATAAGTAATATTATACAGGCTCCTCCCTAAAGAGGTCCAGGAAGCAGAATACAGGTAGTCCTCAACTTACAAGAGTTCATTTGGTGACTGTTCAAAGTTACAACGGCACTGAAAATTGACTTATGACCATTTTTCACACTTATGGCCGTTGCAGCATCCCCATGGTCATGTGATTTACATTCGGATGCTTGACAACTGACTCATATTTGTAATGGTTGGGAGTGTCCCAGAGTCACGTGATCCCCTTTTGCGACCTTCTGACATGCAGAGTCAATGGGGGAACCAGAGTCACTTAACAACCGTGTTACCAATTTAACAGCTGTAGGGATTCACATAACTGGAAAAAAAGGTTGTAAAATGAGGCAAAACTCACTTAACAACTGTTAAGTTTTGGGCTCAATCGTGATTGTAAGTCAAGGACTACCTGTAGTGAATGGGCAGGAGGAAAGAACCCCAGAACATTTTCACTCTTTCACATTTGGGTCAAAATAGCATTTTGGGTGGTCTTATGTAATGGCCTTATTTTTCTCTTTGATTTTTAAGACCGAAAACCTCCTTATAGAAGCATTTCATTCTTATATTTTTTATGATTTTGGATGATGACTTTCTGGATTGACATGTTTTTATTTGCATTATTTTCTGTTTTATTACTTTGGTCCTGTTTAATATCATTTGTTGTTGTTGCCCTGTAAACTACAGTGAGTTGGCTTGTAAGAAGCATGGAGGTATAAATGTAACAGTGAATAACTTCTCTGTCAAAATCTGCAACTGAAGTGAATGCCTCTTGAAAGGAGGGAGGGAGGGAGGGAAGTGGTTCTGCCTGTCTTGAAAGCAGCAGTGGCCCAACCCTGTTAGAAGAGGCCAACCTTGGACCCAGCCGATCTTCCATTTTCTCTTTCTAGGGAGGGAGATTGTCATTCAACTACAGAAGGCCCAGAATGAAGTGGATTACCTGCGCCCTTTTCAATCCGGGTTTAGGCAAGATCACGATCATGGCATCCTCTGGATTACCTGCAGAGATTGGGAAGCACTGTTTTTCAGTGATTCTCCTTCTCTCTGCGGCTGTTTGGGGGTGGGGGTGGTCAGAGCCCTGAACCACGATATGGACTGCCTCAGGGTTTGGGCTGCCCACTTCTTTTAACATCTACATGATTTGAAGTTACTTAGTCAGGCATCTTCACCCCAGCTGGGCAGCTGATGTCGTCTCAGTGCTCGCTCAGTTCCTGGCAGCTGTGAGGGTCTGGACGGGCAGGAAGCGGCTCCAGCTCAACCTCAGCAAGCCAGAGTTTGGGGTTTTTGTTCCCCTTCCCCTTTGACTCTTGGTAAGGTAGCACTTCCCAGATAGAACTGCTGTGCAATATGGGAGTCCCTCCTGGGTTTGGAGCTTCAGGGAACAACCACAACTAGAGAAGCTTTTGCAGTGGTAGCTCTTGCCAGCCAGCTGCACCCTTTCTGGGGCCAGGAGGCCTTGCTGCTCATGATTAATCGTGGCTTGGTCACTTATTGGTTGGACTACAGCAATGCCTTCTGCAGGGACTGCCCTTGGAAACTGTCCAAAAGTTATAGGTGCCCAGAATGCAGCAGCTCACCCAGTGCTGGGCATCTCTCCTTTTACCCATGAGAAGCTGTGCCACCTTTCAGTTTCTTCCTGGGTGCAATTCAAAGTGATGGTGATTCCATTAGGCAGCCCAGGTGCCTTTCTCATTGCAGGGCAACTTTTGGGTCCCTCCCGTTAAATGCTGCCATCTAGTGGAAGTGAGGCAGAGCGCCTGCTGTGTAGCAGCTCCATCCAGTAAAGACCCTTCCTCTCCAGATCAAGCAAGCCTCCCTCTACCTTCTACGTTTCTGGAAAGCCATAAAGAGCAGGCTTTCCCTCCACAAACACCCCCAGGCACTGGAATGCTAAGGCTGGAGCCTGGGGATTGCGTAGGTAAATGGCTGGAGATTGCAGATTAGGCGCCTCGAGTTTTCTCATCTCTTCAACTGTAAAGCTGAACAAGTTGTTTTACAAGATGGGTGGCCATTTAAATCAATCAAATCCTATTTGATTGATTTAAATGGCCACCCATTTAATTGGCAGGGATGGACTAATATGCCTGTAAACGGTGCCCCTCCCCACCCTTGGTCTCACTTGCTAACAGTGCCTACCTCCTGCTATGAGGCCAACTTCCCCTCTTGGGCCTGCCTCATTTTGCTGGGAAAATGAAACCCTTGTTCCAAGAGCAACAGAAAATGAATCTGTTCCATTATCTGTTTGAATTTTGAAAAGAATAGTGAAAATGAAAGAAAATTAGATATAGGTAGTCCTTGATTTATAAAAGTTCATTTAGTGACCATTCAAAGCTACAACGGCACTGAAAAAACTGATTTATGACCATTTTTTACACTCACGACTCTTGCAGCATTCCCACGGTCAAGTGATCAAAATTCAGAACCTTGGCAACTGACTCACAGTTGCGGTGTCCTGGGGGTCATGTGATCACCTTTTGCGACCTTCTGACAAGCAAAGTCAATGGGGGACAAAGTTTCACTTAACCACCAGGTTGCTAACAAATGCAGTGATTCACTCAACATCTGTGACAAGAAAAACTAAAATGGGGCAAAAGTCACTTAACAAATGCCTCTAAGCGACATAAATTTTGGGTTCAATTGCTGGTCGTAAGTGGAGGACTACCTATAGTTCAGAGACCTAATCCATGATATGTGAAAAGATGAAACCAATTTTAATCTCAAACTCCATGATCCATGTTTGCTATTAAAAAAAAGTTGTCGAAAGGCAACTCACCAGTAGATTGTGTAAGCCTCTGCTTGAGCTGGGTCCTGGATATTTGGTTCATTTAGGAGTTCTTGAATTCCTAACAAGATCTAAGAACATAGAACAAGAGAAGCAGCACTGTAGACTTCCACCTTGCAAAACCATGGATACAGATACATATCAGATACATATTTTCATCAAGGTATTAAATGCTTACCCTCAGCTGTTAATTGTGAATTTAAAATATTAAGAAATCATTAGGTTTCACAGGTATATAATTAAGGGCATTTGAGTCAATATCGTTATGATGCATAAATTAGGTCCATGTTCTAACAAAATGCGTACTTGTTTAATTGTGATTGCAGGCCTCCAATCCTTATCCTCTTCTAAGATAGACAGGCAGACTGTGCCTGAAGGATACACATTTGGATGGAATAAGGGTGGCTCAAATTTGCCTAGAGAAAGGAAAACTTAGTTCAGATACAAGGCTTTGGCAAAACACTTTTAAAAGCTGGCAGGGCCTTCAGTCAATGCTAGGGAACAAGGACATGCTCCTTGCCTCTATACCCAGTTTGAACTCTTCTCTCTCCCTTCTCTCAAGTAAACCAATGAAATTTCCGTTGTAATCACTTAGATCTTAAGGACTATAACTGATAATATCACTGTTATATCCTCTGAATGAGGTTTTTTGAACCAGATTTCTTTTAAAAGAGCACTAGTAACTTAAAGACGGTGACAAGAGTTGGGTAGGAAAGAATCCCAAAAGAAAAAAAACTGAAAGAAGCTGAAACTGAAATCTGAAATGCAGCCATTTTTTTAAAATGCATCTAAATAGTATTTGTTCCATGCACCAAAATATTTATTTAAGTACTTAGACTCTGAATCAATTAACAAAATGAAAATAAAAATGAAAAATCTCAAAATATCCAATGGAAAGAAATATATCTTTAAGAAGAGACAAACAGAAAACAGCACAGCTTTCAAGTTACCAAAAAGTGAATTTCAGAATCTCTGCCCATGTAAAACTTCAGTAAACGAGTAATACAAAATAAAGTCCTGCGATTCCAGACAACCAGTTATGTTCTGCGGATTCCAAGAACTTTTGCACACGGAAAGAAATGGAGATTTTCCTCGCTGAATGTTCTAAGTAAGGCAGAGCTTGAAAATCAGTCAAAACCTGAGATAGAATAGTCTCGGCTCCGAAAGGAAAGGCTGTCACAAGCAGAGCAGAAAATATGAGAGAATCGGAATCCACCTTCTTGAACTGGTCCCATTCTAAAGCCAAAGGCTGGATGGCAGCCAGAGGAGCCCACCAGGACCTTCCCTTTCTCACTTGGGGGGCGGGGGGGGGGGGAGGAGATGCTCCTGCTTTGCTCAGTCAGCTCGGAGTTTGGCCAGACTTACATTTCGGAGGCGAGGAGGGATAATCGTCCTTAAAAAGCATCCGCAACTTAAACAAGCCTCCTTCCCACGGGGTCTGCAGGGAAAGCACAGAAGAGGGAGCGCGTCGGAGGGGGAACCGTCCAAGGCTGCGGCGCAGGGAGGCTCTTTCCGCCTGGGGCTGCGGGCCGCCCTTCCAACCGCAGCGCGAGGCCGATTTTCTCTCTCTCCGGGAGCCTCCAATGGCCGGGGAGGCGCCCTCCCTCCCTCCCTGCGGCCCGGCGGGAGCGGCGGACAAAGGGGCCGGCCGGGCGCCTCCTTACCCCTTTCTTGCCCGGAATCGCGCACTCCCAGTTCATGAGGTTCATGGTGCCGTCGGGGTTCTTGGTGGGCACCGCCACGAAGCCCTGCAAGGAGCCGGAGGTTAGTCAGGCCCGCCCGCCCCTCCTGCCCGCCCGCCCGCCCCGCGGCCCCCGCCGCCCGCCGCCGCCACTTACGAACGGGTGGTCCTTCCTCCAGGCCTTCCTCTCCTGCGCCAGGCGGCTGAGCGCGATCCCAGACATGGTCGACGAACTCTGCGACACAAAGGCGGCCGGTCAAGGCGGCTGCGGGCCTGCGGGGGCCCCGGGAGGGAAGGCCGAGGCCCCGACTGACCTTGACAGGAGCCGCGCCGGCCGCCCCCCGCCCCCCGAAGCGGGCACGGGGCCTTCCGGGCGCCCCCCCCTCCCCGGGCCTTACCGTGAAGCGCCCCGGCGGAGGCGGCGGCAGCAGCGACCCCCGCGCGTGTCCCGGATTCAGGAGGCGGCGGATGACCCGGATGTTCCCTGCCCGCCTCCCCCCTTTTGTCTCAAACCCGGCCTTTCCCTCGCAGAAAACGGAGCGCGTCAGTGCGGCCTGTCCCTCGGCGCGACCCGTCTGCGCGACAGCGCCTGCGCCGAGAGCGCGAAGCCGAACGCCGCAGCGCGGGACGCTCCGAAGCCACGCCTCCCGCTCCGGCAGAGAGCGGCCGGAAGGGGCGGGGCCGGCTCCGCCGCGGCGGCCGTGCCTGACGGGCCCGCGCTCCCTTCCCGCTTGCCGGCAGCGGGGCGAGCGGAGCTCAATGGCCGCGCTCGATCCAGAGGGGGAATCGCTCTCCGGCCGAGTGGCCGCCGCTCTTAGCCAGGGAGACAGGCTAAGGAGCCGGGGCCCTTTCGCGGCGCTGACCGAGCGGGGGCTCCGCGGCTGCGACTTAGGGACCCGAATCGGCAGCCGAAGTGCGGGGTGGCTGGCTTTAATCCCGGGACTGTGGCCGCCTGCGATAAAAGCGAGTTAAAGGAGGAAAAGGATAAAGGAGGGTCAGAAATGGTGCGTGAGAAGGGGGTTGGACTAGATGACCCACAAGGTCCCTTCCGATTTTGTTATTTATTCTAACGGCAGGAAGGCGGGCCGGACGGAAGGAAGAGCTCTCGCTCCCGACGGCCCGGGGGAAGAGGCTTGAGCAAGGCAGGCGGCCCACCCTGGTTCCAGTAGGCAGGTGCGCTTTGGGCGGCGGCCGGGCGGCATTAACGGTCCAAGGGGCGTGCAGGATTGAATTGGCCAGGTGTCTGTCACGGGAGCCGAGTAATCCGAGGCAGGGCGGGCCTTGAATTGCATCCCTGACCAGTCCAGCTCATTAAGCACTGTTGTTGCCTTTGGCACCAGGTGAAGCTTCTACACAGGGCGTTACAGCAGTCAAGCCATTAGATGACGGGCCTGAGCATCCGAAGGGTGCATCAGATGTTGTGCAACCTTGTTTGTTTATGCTCTTGGTAGGAAACTGACTTAAGACAAATGTTACTTGGCTCAGAAATAGGACAGCGATTATTCCAGATGAATTGGCCAGAATCCTTGCAAGGAAAGTGGACCTGGGGAATAAGCGGTCGAAGTGCTGTCCCGGTGCCTGGAGGCCGTATGGGTCTGGATGGGGAGAAACAGACTCAAGCTCAATCCCTCCAAGACGGAGTGGCTGTGGATGCCGGCACCCCGGTACAGTCAGCTACAGCCGCAGCTGACTGTTGGGGGCGAGTTAGTGGCCCCAAAGGAGGTGGTTCGCAGCTTGGGCGTCCTCCTGGCTGTCCTTTGATGAACATCTGGCGGCCGTCACCAGGAGGGCCTTCTACCAAGTTCGCTTGGTTCGCCAGTTGCGTCCCTTCCTTGACCGGGATGCCTTATGCACGGTCACTCACGCTCTGGTTACGTCTCGGCTGGATTATTGCAATGCTCTCTACATGGGGCTGCCCTTGAGGTGCACCCGGAGGCTGCAGTTAGTCCAGAATGCAGCTGCGCGAGTGGTAATGGGAGCCGCTCATGGCTCCCATGTAACACCACTGCTCCGTAGTCTGCACTGGCTTCCTGTAGTCTTTCGGGTGCGCTTCAAGATTCTGGTTACCACCTTTAAAGCGCTCCATGGCTTAGGACCCGGGTACTTACGAGACCGCCTGCTGTTACCTTATGCCTCCCATCGACCCGTACGCTCTCACAGAGAGGGCCTTCTCAGGGTGCCGTCCGCCAAACAATGTCGGCTGGCGGCCCCCAGGAGTAGGGCCTTCTCTGTGGGAGCACCGACGCTCTGGAACGAACTCCCCCCTGGCTTACGTCAAGTGCCTGATCTTCGGACCTTTCATCGTGAGCTAAAAACATTTATTCATTCAAGCAGGACTGGCATAAATAGTGGATTTTAAATTGGGGTTTTAGTAATATTTTAAATTTTTAAATCTTTTAATTACCGGCCATTTAGTAATAGTTTATTTTAATCTCTTTTAATTGTATATACTCTGTATTTTATTTCGATTGTACACCGCCCTGAGGACGGTATAAAAATTTAATAAAATAAAAATAAAATTAAATAAATAAATAAATAAGGGACGTGGGGAAGCAGCAGACTGTCTGATAGTAGCTATGCTGGTTTGAGGAGCTCCAAAATGCCCTCGAGCTGATTTGTCACCAACCACCACTGACCAAAATGCTACCCCGGCATGCCTTCTGAATGTTGAAGTTTGGTATTAACCAACTGAGATAGTTAAGAGTTTGGTTTAGAATATATAGGGCAGTGAATTGATGTAAAGGGTAATAAGTATTCATTCCAGGCAGTAACTTTGCTATTTCCAAAAACAATGGGTGAAGTTAACAAACATCTGAGTTGTCCCATTTTGTGACTAAAGGATGCTCTTATCAAGCTTGAGAAGATGACTTCCCCATTTAAATATTGAGAGGTAGAACAGCCATTGCGATTAGTTCTGTGTTTCACGACTGTTGCTTTCCAAATTCTACTCCAATTCATGAAAACTCAGAATTCTTTGGCTTCTACTTGTTTCTTTTCCTTTTACCTAGCCCAGTGAGGAAGGTGCGATGTTACCCGGAAATGCTTTGGAAATCACAGTAAACTAAGATGCTTTGCCTACTTGCATCTGCAGCTTCTTCCAGCACTGAACTGCCCTCTCATCTGCCCTTCTTGACAAGAGAGCATACCAAATTGATCAGGGGACTTTCTGCCTGAGGAAAGAATGGTCTTGGTCTGGATTCTTTCCAGGCTGCTGGGTGGCCTTTTATTTTAAGACTTAATTTGAAAATGTTTAAGAAAAAAAAAAAGATTAGACTGCTAGAACTTTTTCAGTAAGCTTGCAGCATTAGCCATTGCAGCCAGAATTTAGAACATCTGGGCCCTGAAGCAGTCCATGATATTTGGAATGTTTTCTTGGGGAAAAGAACCAGCCAAGATATTGCTTGAGAACCCCTGATAAAGTGCCAACAGAACTGATCCAAAAGGCTTGATCTCTATAGGTTTCCACTGATTGTTTTGATCCTTGGTGTTAAAGAATTATGGCCTCCAGATAAGCAGAGAACTTGTATCTGGGAATTTTCTACCGATTCCACAGTAGATGTAGTATTTCTTTGCAACATTCAAGTCTCAATGCAGGGCTCTGTAGGCTAAAATCCAGTCAAAATAGGGAGGTCCCACCTCAGGAGTAAAGAACCTAAATCTGGAAAGAATTTTCACAGCCTGTTAGGGAAAAGAAACCTACTGATCTTCAGACAATTCCCTCTTCTGCTGTTTTTGTTCTTTTATTGAGCATCATCATTGTCTTATGCCTTAGCCATGCATTATATCAGTTTAAGGGGACATACTGACTACACGATATTAAAGCATTTAAAAAAGCATTTAACCTTCATTGTCAAAAATAAATAAAATGCAAAAGTTAGACCAAACAACTGAAAAGAGAAACAGGTTTGTTAACATCCATGTTTATCATTCAGAATCCAGAATTTGTACAGAAGCCTTCAAAAACAATTGTCAATTTAAGTTATTAAAATTTACCCAATTCCCTTGGTAAGACCCATCAACTTTCTGTAACAGTGTTTGTTGAAATGAGGAAGACAACATGTGGGAAGAGACTATCATAAAAGAGTGATAATCAATGGTTAATGGATTATTGTAAACTGGTTTTTCCAAGAAGCTAAGCGTCATGCCCTATAACATTATATAATCTTGAAAAATACAAAGAAAAATTCCATGCTTTTTAGGTTAATTTGATATAATTTCCAAGATATAAACTTTAAAATCTGATGCTATATTGTTCACATACTACTCCCATCCCATCCCCAACTCAGCAAGAAGTCACACCAAAATGAGCGCAAAGGAAGTATTGCCTGGATTTGAAATCCTCCCTAAGAATAGCCCTAATGTTGGAAGTTTCTGAACTGCCTGCTCTTCAAAAGTGAATCAATACCAGTCAACATTCCCATCACCTCCCTGCTCTTGCAAGGTAATCTTCAGCAATGGCAAGGATCGGGTGGGGTGGGGTGTAACCACTCATTCCAAAGCCAACCCTTGAGCTTGTGCTGAAGGGGACACAACGGGTGAAGAAGGGCTGTACTGCCCCATCCTGAGCTTGGCTGCTGTCCCCTTTCAGGCTGGCATTGAATGATAATGAGCTGGCTAATTACTAGTAACTTCAAGGGGTTCAAAATGGCTGGGCAGATATGATTCTAAGCACCATCTTTGAGAGAAGATATACTGATAGTCTTTCAAGCCAGTCTACTAGAATGTTCCACAAAGCCAAGGTCAGTTCAGTGGCAACCTTTCCAAGAGGCATGGCCATATATACAAACCTGTTTCTCAGTATTTCTCAAAGCCATACTTCTTTCAGGGGGAAAACTGGCGATAAGATATAAAAACTGAAGATGTAAAACATGGACTCCTCAAAGAGTCTATGTGTATGTACAGTTGTCCTATGTAATTACACTTTAATCAAAAGTACTGAGAAAGCCTTGCAAATCACCTGTGCTGCTTAATGCCATCTCCAAACGGAAGGCTAGAAAATGTAGCCAACTTGCCCGTTCTTTTGGGCCCAAAGATTTTACCAAATGCAAGCAGACGAGATATGTTTGAGACAGTACGTGTAAATTATAAAACAAGTATTCCATAAGTTGTTTAATGAAAGTTTAAAATATGGGTTGGATGCTTTAAAGTCTCAAACAAGCAGGGGCTCCTCTCTAAGGAACGAAGAGAAGTTTGAAGTCGATTCCTCTTTAAGCTATTCTGAAATAGGCCAAGGGTTCCATTTCAACACAGTGCTCTAAAAAGATCCAGTTGTATTTTTTCACATTTATTAGAAGCTTCTCTTAATGAAACTATGGTTCGCTTTGACAGTATTTGCCAAAACATTAGAAAGAACTGCATAGATAAGAATATAGAAATAACTGTAAACATCTGTTTAAGAATCAGAAGAATTCCTACTTTCTGCTGCATAAATTCTATGCTTTCAGGCACACAGATCTTCATTCCCGACCCTCTGGACCGAGCAGCCATTAAGACTGAAATCTGAGGCCTAACTTCAGCTTTGCCACTATCAATATTTGGAGATATTTTCAAAAAACATGGTGGGCAGCCATGCACTTGAAAGGCAAGATGTATCGTTTGTAAACAAAACTGGTCTTCAATCCTGAAGTGTAGTCAAACTGAACGCTGACGTTGGTAAAATCAAGCAATCAAGGCCAACTCTAGAAATGCAGGCAAAAAGAGATTTCTCCCCTTTGGGTAATAAAGGAAGCAAGGAGAAGAGGGGAGAGGAATCAGGGAGGAGAGAAACACGTATTTCGTTTATCCCGACAGAGGAATACTTATTCCCTAAAACATTCTTACATGAGAACCGCAAAGGAATGTGTAGGAGAAGTCCACAGAGGCTGCTAGTAACAGAGGCCTGTATACGGACTGGAGTAGCACCAATAAGTTGTCCTTTAACCACCTGCAATAACTAAGCCCCCAATCGCTTCCCACAAACCAGCACAGCTTCCTCTGGCCGGCACTGGAGAAAGTGCTGCAGCTCTACAGGGCGGAAGCGGAGAGGAGAGCCGAGTCCTTCCGTGGAATCGCCATCTGCACAACCAGGGGTCAGAACGATGCAGGCAACGCAGGCCTGCTCCGGGCACAACATTTTCAAAGGTTACAAATCCATCTTGTCTGCACAAGAGACTTCCACTTGGCGCCAAGCCTCTTTGTATGGTGATGCAAATAAAACAATCTTCTGCATTCAATACTGTGACGCAATTACATTCTCGAACCTCGTTCCTGCAAAATCTGGGGGGGGGGGGAGGAATTATAGGAGAAATTAGATTTGACAAAATCTTCCAAGTGGATTTGTATACTAAACATTATTTACTTGATTCTAAGAAAACCCCTGCCTCTGACCAATACAAAGTCAGCAAACCATCATTTAGCCACTGAGCATAAATATCATAGCCATGAACAGTTTGTGCAGCTCCTATCACCAAGACACAGGAACGCCACCTTCTGCAAGGAAAGATGTAGTTGACTAGAACGACTGGAGGCGCTTTGTGACACAAAGCTTATTTTAATAATCTGTGGGCCCTTTATCCCATAGCAGTCTGACCACCAGCCCTACTGGAGGGAAAGTGTCTGAGAAACCCTGCACTGAAAAGGTTTGTCCCTGTCCGTCTGGGAGCCGAGTCCCTGGCCCTTGCGCTACTCCAAAATTGGAATAATAATCCTTCAATCCACTTGTGCCCAGTATTAGGAGTTAAGGGAGGTAGAAATACAAAAACAAGAGCCAACACTGTGAGGGGGGTGGAGGGGAAGCAGCAGGAGGCACTTGGGCCACTGCCTTCACACTTAATCTAACATTATAGGAGGAGCCTGGGAGCATCTTTGTAGGCTAACAAATGTTATTAAAAGGCAAAAGCTGCTTTTCAAAAGAAACGCAGGTGCCGTTAAGCTGCTTCTTAGAGCTCCTCAAAGATGGCAGAACATGAACAATAATGGCAAAAATGCAACATGTCTATTGAACATGGAGACACCTTGCTGGCTTTTGGCTCAGCAAGTATTACAATCTGAGAAATCTTTTCGCAATAACTCTGACACATTCTTAGAAAAACCAGCAATCAAGTGACGCCTTAGGACTGGTGAGGTGCTGCAAAACCCTAGATTTTCCAATCACATATTTTAAAGACCAAGACTGTTGACCTGTTTCAATGAGAGAACGTTTTACTTTTCACTGGAATGCTTTTTATAGTTTGTGTCTAAAATGCGCATAGAACTCATTCTTCTCCAGTTCTCACCATCACTCTATTCCGGAAGAATTAGAAGATGACTTAGTCATTTCATGTTAAGGCACGAAGTAAAACTATGGCTGTCATAGTAATAAAAAGCAAGTAAAATATCCTTAAAATCTACTCTGCAATCTTGAAATAGCTTGAATTTTTAGCCCCCGTAACTAGTACCTTTGCCCGGTTCTGTCTTGCCTGAGAATGGAAAGCCACCTGCACCCCTCTGGTCCTCTTAACTAGAGTGTCTGGCGTTCCTGACGGCAGCCCTCCTGTGGGTCCCCTTTGGGAGAGGAGAAGGCCAGATCTACGTGCCATGGGCAGATGCCCATTCAAGTTCTGAAGATTCTTCCATTCTCCTTCAAGCCAGTTTGGGCTTAAATGCAAATGGCATTGTCCAGAAATTGAAACTTTGCTAATTAAACCAACATTTACTCCCACTGCTCCACCCAGCACTCAACTACCCCCCACCCCCACGGAAGAGGCCATGGGATGCAAACAGAATTCTTCTGTAGTGGGATTGGCGGGTGGGTTTACTTCAGCTTTCCTTTCCAAAATATAATCTACTTATTCTGAAGGCCCCCAACTCAGGTCAGAATCTGAAACTGCAATGGGCATGAAGGGCCCCACCTGTGGGCAGAGGCAAGGCTGCTTTCTTACAAGGAATTAGTATTGAAGTGTAGTAATAGAGTGGAATACCATTATATTTTGAGTTGACTGGCACATTTTGATTTCTCCTTCATATTAAGAAAAAGTTTAAAGCTCCTTCTGAGCTAACATGATTGTTTTTCATTCTTGTCTGCTAAAAAAAGGAGGGGGGGGGAGGGAAACTGTCATATAGCTGCAAAGGTTTTCTCATCTGTGAAAGGCTCAGATTTTTGGTTCTGCCGCAGAATCAGGTGCCTCCTGGTCAAGGTCAGGTCCTACTGCCTCAGGACTACAGCGGCAGCCATGAAGTGATGGCGCCAGGCTTCCATAGAAACCTCTGCCCAGCCTTTGAACTGGGAGCTTCCACCCAGAATCCTGCACAACGGGAGGTGCAAATTGGCCAGCCTTGGGGAGGGGTATCTCTGGGGTTGTTATTAAGGAGCTCCTTATCGGAGATTTGGGTGTCATCTTGCTTGGCATGTATGCTTTTTATGTTAGGCTTTTAAATCTGTTTGCTTGGGTTAAAAATAAAGCTTAACAATTCTTAGTCGCTGGTGTGTTTGTTGTCCAAAAAGACCAACTGCCTGGGCACCTGACCCCTGCTCTGACCCCTGGCAACCACAAAGCCCTGCGCCGAACTTTTATGCGCTCCTCTCCTCTTCTCAAGACGACTCACCTTTGCTTTCTCGCTGGGCTCACTGGCTGTGCCGTAGGGCGTGTTGTGCAGCTCCTTGGAGACAACGCAGAGGAATTCTGCCTGGTCCTCGTTCCCATAATTATAGGATGATCCGATACTCACTAGCTGGAAAAGGAAAGAGAGGCTTAGTTGCTGCTCTTGCTTGCAAAGGGCCCGAAACCTCACATCGCACAGCAACAGCACCCAAAGGCTCCACTAGCTGGAGGGGAGTTCTCTCTTTTTATTCTTGACCCTAGGAAGGGCAGAGCCATCATTTGGGGCCTTATTTTATTCAAGCTTAGGTAAATTTAGTTTCTCCTTTGATCCTCAAATACCATCTTTATCAAACTGATCTTTTCAGGCAGCAGTGAAATCTCTAGAACTCTGAAGGACAGGAAGACCCACAGCATGAGGAAGCTCTGGCAACCAAGCCCAGAGTAAGAAGACTTAGGTAGGCTTGAGACTGAAGCCCCTGGTCTCCAGGTAGAAATAAACAGCATTTGTTTATTTAACAAAACTAAATCTCAAAAAGATAATTTCTTAGAAATCTTTTATTCTGGGGTTTTGTCTTCTAGGAAGGAATTCCATGGAAACCGACTGCTAGCTTGCTCCAGCTGGAGCAGAAGCCATAAAACAGAATTCACTTCAACTTGGGAGAGTAGAGAAAAAAAAGAGACATTTTCATTGAAAGATGCAGAACTGACTTCACCGGTCATTAAGCTTGTTTATAAAACAAACTTTGCTGGGTTTGACTTTCAGACTCATTTAATGTACAAAGTATAGCCTCCAGTTACTCTCCCAACTAATTCCAAAAATCCGTCTTCTCATTAGGTTTGCAGTTAATATAGTGTTAATTTTGTTACATTAAACCTGGTTACAGTCCAGAAATAAAGAACAAACCTTCATTTGATCACGATTAACACAGCTCCATTGATCAAATTTATACAGCCTCCCATAACTCCATGGGTTAAAGCTCCTTTGATTGAGATTGGCTATAACCCTCTTGCAATTTGCAAAAAAACCTTTGCAATTTGCATACTGAGCAAATCAACAGATTATGCTGTTAATATGGCTCTGCACTACATCTTACAACATCTTGAATCTCCAAAGACCTATGCAAGGGTCCTCTTTTGTAGACTTTAGCTCAGCATTCAATACCAGACACTCTTCTAACTAATGCTAAACCAGCTACAGGTACCTGAACAGACTTGTAAGTGGATCACAAACTTTCTAACAAACAGGAAGCAGCAGGTGAAGCTAAGCAGGATCACATCAGATACCTGTACAATTAGCACAAGGGCCCCCCAAGGCTGTGTGCTCTCCCCACTTCTCTTCTCTCTGTATACCAATGACTGCATCTCCAACGATCCATCTGTTAAGCTACTGAAGTTCGCAGATGACACAACAGTGATTGGTCTCATTCGAGACAATGATGAATCCGCATATAGACGAGAGGTCGAACGACTAGCCTTGTGGTGCAACCGAAACAATCTGGAATTGAACACACTCAAAACTGTAGAAATGGTGGTAGACTTTAGAAGAAATCCTTCCATACTTCCACCTCTCACAATACTAGACAACACAGTATCAACAGGAGAAACCTTCAAATTTCTAGGTTCTATTATATCACGAGATCTAAAATCAGCTAACATCAAAAACATCATCAAAAAAGGACAACAAAGACTGTTCTTTCAGCGCCAACTCAGAAAGCTCCAACTGCCCAAGAAGCTGCTGATACAGTTCTACAGAGGAATTATTGAGTTTGTCATTTGCACCTCTATAACTATCTGGTTTGGTTCTGCAACCCAACAAGAAAGACACAGACTTCAGAGGATAATTAGAACTGCAGAAAAAATAATTGCTACCAACCTGCCTTCCATTGAGGACCTGTATACTGCACGAATCAAGAAGAGGGCCGTGAAAATATTTACAGATCCCTCACATCCTGGACATAAACTGTTTCAACTCCTACCCTCAAAACGACGCTATAGAGCACTGCACACCAGAACAACTAGACACAAGAACAGTTTTTTCCCAAAGGCCATCACTCTGCTAAACAAATAATTCCCTCAACACTGTCAAACTATTTACTAAATCTACACTACTATTAATCTTCTCATCGTTTCCATCACCAATCTCTTTCCACTTATGACTGTAACTTTTTGTTGCTATCATTAAGGGTTAAATTGTACCCTATGACCATAATTTGTGTTGTAAATGTTGTACCTTGATGAAGGTATCTTTTCTTTTATGTACACTGATAGCATATGTACCAAGACAAATTCCTTGTGCGTCCAATCACACTGGGCCAATAAATTCCTATTCTATTCTATTCTATTCTATTCTATTCTATTCTATTCTATTCTATTCTATTCTATTCTATTCTATTCATTTATTTATTTGATTTTTAAATAAATAAATAAATAAATAAATAAATAAATAAATAAATAAATAAATAAATAAGAGTGATGGTGGCCACTGCACAGTTATACCATTTGTCTGTTTTTGGGCATTTATGAGGCAATGCAGGTAGTTATTGCCCTCCTTCTAAATTCACAGTCTCTTTTGTGTTTTCAAAATAAATGATCCCAATTTAAAAGCAGTAGCAATTGTTCTGAATTTTGATCCCTAAACTTAACATCCACATCTCAAAACTCAACAGTATTACTTGCTGGTGTTTTTCTAATGCTAGAATGACAAGATTCTTTTTCAGTGTTATAATAATCCATGTTTCTCACTAATCAGTTTGTCTTCATAAAAGTCTATAGATGCCGAATTTAAAATTGGGGGTTATGGGTGGAGGATATGGCAATTTGACATTAAAAATTAATATCTTTTAAATTTTGCCCTAAAGATCCTTAACGGATCCGTGTCCAGTGACCCAGAGGGTGAACTAGTCTCGAGGCCATAAGCTTTGCACTGTGTATTAATATACAATTATTTTATTCTTCATTTCCATTAGCAAGGGACTACTTACTCCTGGTAAGATCTGCCAATATAATATTGGTACAACAGACCCAAGCTTAACATCCCCAGGACTCTCTTGCTAGTGGCAATTATTTGCGACTAATCTAGTCTAGTAAGATGCAAATGATCAATCACTTGGAAGTCTAAGTGTGGCTATTCAGGTTTCTGTCCTATGCCTGATTTTGTAATAGATACTAACCAACCACAGGTTAGCTCAATTCTCCAATCTTCGTTAATTCTCCTCCGGTTTGCGCTGCTATCTAACACTGGCATGACCCTAAGGGCTTCCCCGCAACCCACCGGAGCAAAGAGTCAATGCTAAGGCTGTATTCTCTTTTATGTGCCTGTTTACTCTCCTGTAATCTCTTCCTCTCCAATGACTGAAATACAAGCTTTCATTTCCTCATGCTCATCATCCCCAAAACAGGGGAAGATCCCTGAGGCAGTGAGCAAAAAAAGATAAGATTTACCCCTTTTCTCCACTTCCTCGTGGACCGAGTTCCAGAACATGAACTTTGCCTACAATTAGGGCTCACCCAGCCCTTTGGGGTCATATCCTCCTGACACTGTAAGTATATAGGGGCACTTTCTTAGCAAACCTTTCTAAATCTTTTCTTTTATGTACACTGAGAGCATATGCACCAAGACAAATTCCTTGAGTGTCCAATCACACTTAGCCAATAAATTCTATTCTATTCTATTCTATTCTATTCTATTCTATTCTATTCTATTCTATTCTAAATTCTATTCTATTCTATTCTAAATATTTATTACAATTTTCCCATCTCTATTGATGTTTTTTTTTAGTATCCGTCCTGTAAATTCTAAATTAAATACTAACATGCAGATTAATGGCAACAGCTGGTAAAATAATTGCCATGTTCCATCAAATTATCACTTTTGCTCAGAAACATCAAAAACCTGAGCAAACCCATTTTCCTCCTCTTTCAAACCAAAGGGAGGCCCAGGAGCCACAGGTGGCTTGGCAAGCAGCTTCATGCAGCCAGTAGTGCTTCTGGAAAAGTAATAATCCCCAGTCCTGAAAAATATCCAGAAGCAGCTGGTACTAAATGTGGCTGCACGAGCAATACTGGGCACCCAAAGAACAGAGTATGTAATAACATTGCTGCCCCAGCTCCACTGGATGCCAGTTTGCTCTGGATCCAATGCCAGGTTTTGGCTATGACCTTAAAGACCCAGATGGCAGGGGGGCGGGGCTACCTTATCTCTGGAACCATCTTCCGCCCAGTTCACTAGCTCATCCCACCCAGGGCGGGAGGACGGTCAGTTAAAGAATTCTGACTGGTGGAGTCAGTCGATGCCCCACCCTATGGAACACTCCCCCCCCCCCCCCGATGAGGCAGGGCCCCCTCTCCGTTTGGAAAGGTTTGGAAAGATGGCTCTGCTCTCTTGCTTGGGGAGCACAGAGGAGCAGATGGAGGTGGAGCTGACTGGCACCCTGAAAGCACCACCAGCCCGCTTCCAATTAACTGAATTATAATCAACCTTGCCTCTTTTTAAATTTTGCATACTGGTTTTTAATGTTTTAATATTTTATTTATACACTATCCAGAGCCCCTCTGTGAGGGAGATCAGCTGTTTCCAAATTTGATAACTAAGTAAAATAAATGGAAGAAAATAAATTCACCCCCATTGCCGTTGTGATCCTGAACGCAGGATCTCGCCCCCACAATCTCTCTCTCTCTCTCTCACACACACACACACATACCAGCTCCAGCTGCTCCACTAACCACCAAGCAGCTGATCCATGCAGCAGGGATTCCTCTGGGACCAGATGCTTTTCAATGTGGCCTTTCTCCGCTACAGGTTGCATCAGCCTGACCGAAACCCTGGTTTGCCAGGAAAGTCCCTGGGAATTATCCGGGACAGATATGCTCATATATATCACAACCCTGAAAAATCCATGCTAAAAAAAAAGAGCTTCAAGAAGTTTATAAAGGAGAAGAAACAAAATTATGCAATAAAGACCTTGGGCTAAGCAAAGAAAAATCACTGCCTATTCTAGCATCTCATTTCCTGATCTTCAGCTAGCTATAACTCACCTGACAACAATAATTTAATCTCTGCTCATTCTTGGGATGGACATTATAGCCATTTATTCAAGACATCCTTCAGTTTTGCTACCCTTCCTCAATGACGCATCTCACGTATAAAACATCAAAAACAGTTTTCAATTGGAAAAAAGACAAATCTCTCAGCAGAAACAATTATACCAGAATTTCCAAAATCCAACCCCACCTCTGCTAGCTCCTCTCTTCATCTCCACAAATAACTCTTTCCAGATCCAAAATTGGGCTTAATTCCATCTTTCTTCCCATGGACAAAACAGGAGATCAGTCTTATCCTATAAACTATCATCCTACCAGCCTCTCATCTGCAATCAGTAGCTTAAATATCAGTTTTTCATATTATAAACTTTCTGACTCAAAGCTTTCCAAAAACATCCTGGCCTCAAAGCAGGCAAGGTTCAGACCAGGTCATTCAACAATGGACCATAGCATAATATTATATCCTCCCAGCCAAGAAATCTTCTCAAAGATTCCCAAAGATTTCTTCACACAGCTGCCCTTCATGGGGGCTAAAAGGTAAAGGTAAAGGTTCCCCTTGCACATATGTGCTAGTTGTTCCCGACTCTGGGAGGTGGATGCTCATCTCCATTTCAAAGCCAAAAGGCCAGCGCTCTCCAAAGATGTCTCCGTGGTCATGGGGCGGGCATGACTAAATGCCAAAGACACACGGAATGCTGTTACCTTCCCACCACCCTATTTTTCAACTTGAATTTTTATGTGCTTTTGAACTGCTAAGTTGGCAGAAGCTGGGACAAGTAACGAGCTCAGCCCGTTACGGGGCACTAAGGATTCAAACCGCTGAACTGCCGACCTTTCGATTGACAAGCTCTGCGTTTAGCCACTGAGCCACTGCCTTTCTGAAGGCAGTCTTATACCGTGTGGAAGATTTTGGAGGAAATTAGCCACATTGATTGGTCACTGCTTTCTTAAATAGATAATATCACTGCATTAAAATACCCAGTTAAGGTGAGTTAAGGTAATTATAAATTATAAAACTAAACCTATTCCTATCCAAAAAGGGAGTGAAGCAAGATTGTCCCATTTTTGTCTAATTTGTATATTAAAGATGTTTTTATTGGAGCAAAAAAAAAACATGTTTTGCAGTTATTAAGTATGTCAACAAGTAATAACTATGCTGGTAATAATCAGCAGCCATCCAATGACTGCATGTTTATTCATTTATTTATTTATTATTTACATTTCTATACCGCCCTTCTCCGAAGACTCAGGGCAGTTTACAGCCAAGTTAAAAAGACATATACAAAAATTAAAACACAACTGTGATCTATAGTAGCAGTGCTAACCTGAAGAGCAGCTACTGGAGAGGAAGAGCATAGAGGGCTCTTCTTTTCCCATTTATGCCTGGGAGTTTCCTGAATGGCAATGTGGGACCCTGAATGCAGTAAGATGAAAGTATTATTGAATCAATGATAACAATGATGATCGATGAAAGGCAATAATGCAAGGACAGAGCAAGTAGAATGAACTCACTTGAGAGTTCAACCCTGGTTCTTTCTCTTTAGGAAGAAAAGTTTTTTTTTTCTTTGGCCAGATTTTTTTCAGTTCAAATTAGTTAATAGTAATTTAATTAGTTTTATTGGATTTACTTTAAAACAGTAAAAAAATCATGGAGTGTTCTTTTTTTTTTTTTTATTTATATCCCGCCCTTCTCCAAAGACTCAGGGCGGCTTACACTGTGTCAAGCAATAGTCTTCATCCATTTGTATATTATATACAAAGTCAACTTTTATTGCCCCCAACAATCTGGGTCCTCATTTTACCTACCTTATAAAGGATGGAAGGCTGAGTCAACCTTGGGCCTGGAACTTGCAGTAATTGCAAGCAGCTGTGTTAATAACAGACAGACTTAGTCTGCTGAGCCACCAGAGGCCCCTTTGAGGAGAAACACTGGATATGAACTGATGAATGATGAAGACAAGGAGCACACCAATTCAATCACACTTGTTTGCAGTAACTAATCTCTAAAAATGAGGGACTATCAAAAGAAACCTGAAAAAAAAGTCAAGGTGGTCAAATCTTCCAAATCATTGAGGGATTACTAAAAGAAGAAGAAAAACTCAGAGATCCAGCTAGAATCCAGTACATGTTGCAAGTCAGGAAAGTGACCGCTGGTTTCAAGAGATCACCAGAATTATAAAGGAAAACAGGATACTGTTTTAAACAAGAACCCTGTTCAGAAATGAACCATAAATTCGCAGAAAAGGAAGAGGAAACAAAAAAATTACCACCCCCACCCCCAAAGGAGCAGCAATATCACATTCAAAAATGAAGTTTTCTTCAGAGGCACCATAACAGGAGGCTCTCAGCTATGTACGAAAACAAGGGGGAGGGGGCTCCTTCCAAAAACAAACCAGAGGCAAAGGGAGTTAGAGAAGAGCCAGAGGTTGTCCCCCACTTCATGGATTATCTTGCTGGACCTAGTTAAGGAACCTCTACCTGTCTCTCAAGGCAGGAATGATAGTATTGGCCTTCCTATAAGAGAGATGGGCGGGTGACTGAAAGTGCAGCTGTGAACTCTCCACCACTGAAGCACATTAAAGTAACTGACACATTAATTGCAGATTATTACTTAATTTGGCATTACTTAATACCATGCTTCCCCAAAAATAAGACCTTGTCTTATATTTTTTTAAAATCTGAAATAAGCACTTGGCCTTATTGCCATACGCTCAAAAGCCCGATTGGGCTTATTATCAGGGGAAGCCTTATTTTGGGGGAAACAGGGTAACACAGATATTATTACTGAAGGGATATTGCTATTACTAATCTATACTTGCTATTGATAATAACGTAATACAGATAATCCTCCACTTACGATCAAAATGGAGCCCAAAATTTCTGTGGCTAAGCAAGACAGGTGTTAAGTCAGTTCTGCTCCATTTTATGACCTTTCCTGTCACAGTTGTTAAGGGAATCACTGCAATTGTTAAGTTAGTAACACAGCTGTTAAGGGAATCTGGCCTCCCCATTGACTTTCTTGTCAGAAGGTCTCAAAAGGAAATCACCAGTGTCATAAATATGAGTCGGCTGACAAATGCCTGAATTTTGTTCACATGACCATTGGAGATGCTGCAGCAGTCATAAATGTGAAAAAGTCATAAATCACTTTTTTCAGTGGTGTTGTAACTTTGAATGGTCATTAAACCATTGTAAGTTGAGGACTACCTGCACAATATTACAGTGCCTTATATACCAATACAATAAAACTTCTCCCTCTCTCTCTCTCTCTTTCTCTCAACTGGGCCTTTATCTGCAAAGGAAGTGAAATCTGGTTACATTACCTGTTCAAATTTCCAGCCATCAGACATGGTGGAGACCATCTGAGTCAACTCCTCTTCCTGGCACTGTAGCACTCTGTAAACATGCTTGACTGGCACCTGTAGCAGAGAACAAGGCTGCTGGGATCAATGCAGGAAAAGGAGCTCTCCTGAATCCTGCCCCCCCCACACCAGGTCATGGGTACAGCTCCCCCGTTGGTGGGACTGGCCTCAAAGACTGTCAAAGCGGCCTCAAGAAGAGAGAAGAAATGCTGCTGGAGCTGGGAAAGGCCACGTTCCTCTTCCAGACTGGAAATCTCACATACTGAAAGAGCCCCAAACCAAACACCACTTACTCAGAAATCAAAGAGGGTCCCACCTGTGAGATTTTACTGTCTCTTTCTCTTATTTTGTCCTTCACCAGTTTAATTAAGGATGTGATGTTGTAGAATTCAGCTTCTTCAAGCACACCTTGAAAAGGAAACCAAATTACAAAAGATAAAACTGAATTCTGGTGGCAATGAATGTTTGTTACTGCCATCCCTAAGAGGCAGTGAAAGCCCAGGCCACAAACTGCTACCTGTACTACCTCTCTTCCCACTTTCAAGAGTGGCCGTGGAACACAAGGACAACAGAGCCCAAACAGGTGGAAAAGGGCAATAGTCTACATGCCACAACATTCCTTTCCGTTTCTTCAACTATATTATAATTAGAAATATTCCAGCTGAAGGAAGGGGACTTTGAAGGGGAGAGCATATTTGTAAGGCTGCCTAGCCTTACAAAAGGAGACTTAGGTCTGCTTGTATAAATCTAGTTCTTCTTTATTCCTACTTTTTATTGTTTGGAAGAACTGTTATTTTACAAGATTTAAATGCCAGGACCAGTTTATTTTTCAAAATTTCAAGCCCAGAAAAAGAGGCCACTACAAGTTGAGGTGCTAAGACCAGCCAGCCTGTGCAAATAATCATGCAACTGCTTTCCAAATGAAGCAATTTGAAAACTAATTTTTGGAACCAATGAATTTCAGGATAGTTTTCCTGAACTGCAAAACGTACCTTCCTCTGCCAGGTCTTTATTGATAACCAGTTTTCCATGTCGGAGATAGTTCAGTACCGGTCCAAAATAGGTTGGATCTCTGTCTATTAAATAGGCACCTGTTTCGTCCTAATTAAAAGAAATAAATTTTATTTAGTCTGTACACATCCTGGTTTTCCAGCAATCAGTTCTGTAAGCAGCTTTCTAAATTTTAACAATAAAACAAATGATGTCGGTGAGAGAGATGTACTTTCAGATTTGCAAGTTTCTGTTAATATAACTTCATGTTAAAGTAAAATTAGTTCATCTGGATGGGCTTTTTGTCTGGACTACCTCATGAGGCAGACATCAATTTTGCCATTCTGAAGAAGAACTTCAAATTTTGATAGGATGTGGCTCATGCTTATGGTAGATTATTATTCTAATTATTATTATGCAAATTAATCACTAGGAAAAAGGGAAGTATGTTTATCCAAATAATATTTAATAAAGTTCCATTTAGTTAAGAAGGAAAAGCAAGTAAAGGAAATAGGAGTGGGGGGGGACAGAAAAATGTAGCACAGCCTTAGAAGAAGTGCAGTCTGTGATCTTTTCCTGCAACTGAGAACATCCAGATAGGAGTACTTAAGAAACAGGTATGAGGGATTATTAATATGCCATTAATAAGAAAAATTCATCCTCAACAACGAAGTGAAATATGTTCTCAAGCAGTATTAACCATTCTTAGTAAAATCAGGAAAAGCAGAAGAGCTTTTGCCTCCTTATTCGATTAAATGAACAGAGCAGGCTCTGGCAGAATTTCATTTTTCACAGAAAATCTAAGGTTCACCATTTGTACTAAAAAGATCATCTGGAAGTGGATCATCTCCAAGCAAAGCCAATAGCTCAAGTTCCATAACCAAACTGGCCGTCTTTTCTCAGCTTCCTCTGGCATTCCAATGATATCTAAGAAGGGTTGGAAGGAGTCAAATTCCAGAGGCCCTGGCAGTCTTTTGTATGTTCATAATATACTTACTGCTTTGTCACAATTTTCCAATTGAGGTATTCTATTATTTGCCATCTCTAATTGGGAATTTATACAGACAGTCATATAAATTGAATAATTATTTTATTTATACGAACATCTGCATGCACACAACAATTCCAGAGAGTCTGGACTTTTTACAACTACTATCAATCAATACCAGATATAGATATAGTCCAGCAAAAACAAAAACAAATGCTAAATCCTCCAATCAAGATAACCCATCTTTACCATTAGGCCAAAAACCCAGCAAGTAGAGGCTTTTTAATTTCTAGCAAAAGGTTAGTAGCGGGAAGGATGTTCTGAGGCTAAGGATTACCTCTGGTTCCGTACGTCCTCCAGCCCAACATAGGGAGGGAACTCACACTCAGGAAGAATGCAAAAGAAATGAGCATACTTAATAAGTGTGTAGCGCAGAGAGACCATGAATTCTATTCTCTCCATGAGCACAAAGCCAGCTGGTTGACCTAGGCCTAGTTATTAGCCCTGGGAAGGAGGCAATGGCACGCCACTTCTATAAAACCTTGCCAAGAAAACTGCAGGGACTTGTCCAGTCAGTCTCCTAAAATCAGAAATGACTTAATGGAAGAAGAAAGAGGAAGAAGCATCACATTTTAGGGGGGAAAGATGTTGACAAAGACCCATCCAGGCAAATGATAAACAAGTTCCAATAATTAAAATATATCATATTTATGGACCTGCTAAGCCAGGTCATGTTCCTGCCTGAATACCATCAGGAACCAGGCAAAACATGGGAAAAAGAAAAGGACAATATTCTACAACCAGGTGCATCAACAGAGAAGGCTTAAGTGGCCCACTGACTAGAGAGATGGCAAGATGATGACAGGCAGCAGAGAAAAGACTGAACTGCTTAATTTCTAGCATGCATCTGTCTTTTCCAGAAGGGAAAAGTGACTGGCTTGTAAGAAGCTGCAGCATGGGAAGCAGAAAAAAAATACAGATTAAAATAGAACCAAAGAATAGTTACAAAGAAGGCATTGAGGGACATTGGTTCATCAGGGTCTGACAGATCTTCTGTAATGCTGCACAAAACGAGGAGTACCTCACCTATGAGCAGCACAGGCTGAATCTAGGCGACAAAATATTTAAGTACGAATCCGGTTCGGATGTCCCCATAAAAGGAGCAACAAAGAACACATTCAGTAATTTCCACTTGTCCAGAATCACAGGGGCAGAGCCAATGGTCCTTTTTATATTTACCATCCAACGCTGCAGAGGGAAGAGCAGGGCATTGGGCACGAGAGAAAGCTTTCCAATGGCTGGGTAAGGTAACTGACAGCAGTGACCCACAGAGCCCTTACGCACTGGGGAGAGGAAGGCTTCCCTAGAGCTGCTTGCCTCTCGGCATCCTTTATCCTTTGTTTCACCTGGTTACATTCCAGTTTAAGAACTGAGGAAGGAGAGGAGCCGGGATTTAAAAGATCAGATTCAACACCCTTGATTTGCGGGGGCTGAAAATGGTCCTGAAGAATTCCTGGTGCTAAGCTCCGAGGGCAGCAGAGAGGCTCCCCCAAAGGTTTGACTCAACTTTGCTCTGATGGATTTGGACTGTAATCTCTCCAGCGCCCGCAAAGGAGCTGGGCTAGCGGCTCAGCCTGGAAGGGCGGCTGCAAGGTGGAAACTTTTCCTCGGACTGGGAAAGTACAAGGAGGCCGTTGGCAGCCGCCTGTCCTCCCTCCACGTCCCTTGGTCTATTTTACGGCCGGGAACGCTCCCTAAACGGGGCTTCGTGTCGAGGTGGAGGGGAGGGAGATCCTCCGAGAAGACGGGAAAGAAAGGAAGAAAACGCGCGCCATTAAAGCAAGAGCGGCCGGTGTCAGACACAGGCGGGGACCTCGAGGGCCGCCCGGGGGCCCCACCTTGTCGGAGTCGAGGTCGGGGTCGGCCTGGCAGAGGCGGAAGAGGAAGCTCTTGGGGTCCCTGCAGAGCGTCTGCCGGGTGGTGAGGAAGCAGGTGCCGCCCACGTTCAGACGGACCCATTTCCCGGGCAGCGCCGCGGGAGGCCCGCCGCTCGACGGGGCGGCGCCCCTGGAAGGGCTGCATCGGCGGAAGGGCGCCGAGGGAGGCCGGCCCAGGCTCAGCCCGCCCGCCGGCGGCGCCGGGAGCTCGCAGGGACCGTCCGTCGCCATCCTGGCCCGGCGCCGGAAGGTCCCCCCGCGAAAGGCCTCCCCGCCGAGCCAGCCGCGCCCCCGACAGCCGCGAGCGCGCCTGCGCAGGGCCCCGAGCGAGGAAGGGGCGGGGCGTCCGCCCCCTCGCTTCCGCTCCTGCTGGAGAGGCGGGTCTTCCGGCTGCCGACTGGTCCGGCCTTCTTCTCCCTCGCACGGCTGGAAGCGGCCTCGAGCGAAGGAGGCGCGGAGGCGGCCGGGGCAGGAACTGCTCGAGCAGCGGAGGGCTTGGGAATCCTGGGATGGAGGGCAAAAGAGTTGAGAAGGAGCGGCAGATGTCATCTCAGAACCACTGCACCGCAACTTTCGAAAATCCTGTCACATCAGGAGATTGGAAGAGAACCGACGTGGTTCCCATCTTCCAAAAAGAAGGGCGGGGGGGGGTGTGGAACAGACCCAGGAAACTACGGACCAGTCAGGCTAACATCAATACCCGGGAAGATCCTGGAAAATATAATCAAAAAACAGATCTGCCAACACCTAGAAACAAGTAAAGTGTAAAGTCCATTTATTGGTATGTCTAAGCTCATAACTGCCAATCAAGAGACTTAAACAGAGGCTTGAGTAAAATAGCATTTAATCTTGATCAAGCTTAAATGGTTAGCTGTTCCAAACACATAATGGTGCATACATACATGCAAGGAAGAACTACGAACTTATGACAGAAAGCGATGTCCTCTTATACCCAAAAAGTCATAAATCCTCAACTCTGGCATCTGCGTATTCTGGAATCTGGTTTGCATGTTCCCATAGTATAAGTCAGTGAATGTAAACTAACTTCTGGATTTACATCGGGTCACACAATAGTAAGGGTCAGTGTATGTAATCTGACTTCTTTCTGTGGTGTTATCTTTTCCATTTGTCTTCTTAATTACCACTTGATTTCCTGGAGGATGACATACACGTTCTCAGCCAGAGTGGGGTGGGGAGAGATCAAATGATGGACTCTGACAATTTCCAGAGACTGTCATTGGTGGGATGAGGTATCAGTAACAATTCAGGAATTTAGTCAGTGTGACCTCCATAACCATCCATGATGGCATATTTATGTTCTAACCACAAAAGGGCACAATATATATATGTCAGTGTTATGGGAAACAGATATTTACCATGTGCAGTTATACAAACAAGAGACCAAGACATCAAATATCATTAGCAAGTTTCCTACTAATTCTAGTATTTTAGTATATATGTTCCCTTCATTCCTCCCTTTTGAATTAATATGATGGTATGCATGCCATCATGGTGAATAACCTTATTCTATTCAGCATATAAATGGGAGCGTTCCTATGAGCATACATTCCAGCTTCTGCCCAGGTGGTCAGCCTTATACCTGAACTCTGGAGACCAGCAATCTTTCTCTGGTCTACTTCCTTATAAACAGGTACACAGGGTGGACAGTATATATATAAAAAAATTGCTATATTCCAGCGGCTAGGCAATTGCACATAGGCAAAATTTCCAATATAAGCCATCTGGAGCATGTCAATTACCACATCCGTCCATAACCTATTCTAATCTAGTTATTTTCAAATAGGTTACTAGGTTGTGTCAGTTCATAATTGCTGGTAATGTATGATTTTCACCATCATCTGTTCCTCCCATTTATCCTATGCATAAGAAAAGTTCAAATGTTGAACCATTGCATTCTTATACCTTCAAAATTTTCAGGAGTATGATATCAATATCTCCTAGGTCTAATGATCAGGTTTCTATAGGAGCAATCCTTGCACGTTTCAACAATCACAGTGTTGCAGTTCACAAGTACAATCAATAACAACAGCATTCAGTAACACAATCTGTAGAGTGCAAGGTTGCACAGCTGCTTTTGAATCTTCAGATGGAGTAAAAGAGTCCACCAATCAGGTCAGTAAGGCAAAACTTGTTTCTCCTGCAAAGAGAAAAATTCCAAACAAAACATATGCATCAACATGACCACATTTTTGAAAATGTTCATTCTCAGTTGGTCTCCAGGAATCAGTTGGCACTTGTGGAGTTCTTTCATGGAGCAAGTTTCTCTTCCACCTGACAGAAATCTAAGGTGTTCAGGACTTGCTGCTTGCAGAAATCTAAGGTGTTCAGGACTTGCTGTGACAGTTACTCAAATACAATCCTTACATGAATATATAAAACAAGAAAGAAAACTTTACAATGAATTGCCACCCTTCCCCCATCTGGGGATTGAAAAAGAGTCTTTTGATCATTACATGTCCAAGCATTACATGTCCATTTCTTTATTGGGAAGTTCTGCTCCACTTTGGTGTTTTTGGTGACTTTCAGTAGAGGCTGGCTCAAATGGATGGAATGTCTCTTTTGGGGAAAGCATCTTGACCCATGTATTTGGTTTCCACAGGTTTGAGTCATCTGCAGGACTAAAAAACATGAGAAAGGGTCCCCTTCTCCTCCCTTTCTAGGTGAGAAAAGGCATTGTTGGAGGATTAGGGAGGGGGCCAAAGGAGAATAGATAGCTTGCAGATAGAACTTGAAAACTGGTACAATATATTCCCATATGAGAAAAGGTAGCTGGTCCATCCTGGACGAAAAGTCGTTTTCCTTCTTTCCAGCACTTTTAAAATTCATACTCACACAAAAGTAGGGACAAAGACGAAATGACACAACTTGGGGAGGTGGTTTACACACAAGTCTCAGTTTTTTTAACAAACATACTATGTGGAAGACAGAAAGACAAACAATCAACAAAAACATACTATGTGGAAGACAGAGAAAAAGACAAACAATCAAAAAAAACCCATCTCCCACCCTTTTTATTCAGGTGTGGAAGTTGTTCACTAACAAATCCACAGTATCAAAAACTTCCAAAAACAAATCACATCATATCTTAGTGAAATCACCATTTGTCTTACTTGTTCATACTTTTCTAACTCCTAACTCCTATCATCAAACCGTTATTTTAGTGCCTGAAGCTTCAAATTCAAAGCTTGACTTAACAAATTAAATTCTTCATAGCACCAGTATCCTTCTAAGTTTCTTTCCACATCTTGTAATAAATAAATAAATAGAATTTTATTGGCCAAGTGTGATTGGACACACAAGGAATTTGTCTTGGTGCATATGCTCTCAGTGTAGATAAAAGAAAAGATACGTTCATCAAGGTACAACATTTACAACACAATTGATGGTCAATATATCAATATAAATCATAAGGATTGCCAGCATTATTGTCTAACTTATAATTGTCTAACTTAACTCTGAAATAGTTCTTAAAACAGGGCACATCTTGTGCTACTAAAAAAAATAAAAATAAACAATACAAACAGCAAATAAGGGGCGCCTTGAGTCTGATTCCAAAAAAATGCATTTTGTAAGCTTATGGATAAGTTTTTTTATGTGGAAAATCTGAGTGCATTTAAAAAACAAAAACAGATTTCTGCTTAAAAAATAAAAATGCACCCATACATAAGAAGATAGCCATTTGCCTGAAATGCTGTAGGGTTTCCTGCCTGGGCAGGGGTTGGACTAGAAGCCCTCCAAGGGTCCCTTCCAACTGTTATTATGTATGTTAACAGCTTCAAAAATACAAAGCTAAATGACACATTTTTAGTCAACTGTGTGCTTTGAAAACATTTATAAATGTATAGGTTTAATCAGGCAGTTTAAACCTCAAACATTTCCAGAAAAAAGAAAAATTAAAATTAAAATCAAAATCAAAATTGTATACAGGGTTAAAAATTAGAATCAAAATTGTTTTCAGGGTGGAAAAGAAAATATATCTGCAGGGCTTTTATGCAGAGGAAGAAATTCCAAATCAGTGAAAAGCAAAGCTCCAAAGAGCCTATTTGTCCCTCCCTTCTCAGACAGGCTCAGCAGAGAAAAAAAAAAATGGAGGGGGGGGTGAATGGTTCTCCCCCTTCGTCCACCCCCTCCCCTGGCTCAACAGGGAGTAATGGGGAGGGTAGTTAAGATGACAGAGAGAAAAAAAAAATTTCAAAAAGTCCACCCTGAGGGGGGGGGAATGGCTGTTGTCCAGCCCCCCTTTCTCTCACCCCTCCCAACCTGGCTCAAAAGAGAGCGAGGGGGGGTAAAGGTTAGAATAAGTCAGTGAGGGCTAGGGTTAGAGAAAAATTCCAAAAGTAATTCATTGCAGCAGTCAAGCTGCTTGCTCCATTTCTCTCATGTATCCAAACACACACACACACACACACACACTTCTTGCAAATCCAAAAGACAATACAGAAATCTCACACCTTCTCAATGAGTTTCTCTAACACTGCAATCAGGCTGCATTCCATGCAAATCAAGCATCACAATTATCTCAGGGAGCTTTCTTACAAGCTGCACTCTCTCAACAATTATTATGCAGGTCTGGAAATGGTTGCACACATACATACACACACACACCATCAAACAATGTTTACAGACCTGGGGAAGTTGTCTCTTTAAATCCTTCCCCCTCAAGTGGGAAAACTCAGAGAGCAGTTTCTAGCTGACCAAACCATGGAGGCTGAAGTCAAATTCCCTGATTCACTGGCCATTATTTTGGGAGATCTAAACAAAGTTACTGATTGGAACATTTTGAAGATACCACTGCAGACCTGGATGTACTCACAGAGACTGTAACATCATATGTCAGCTTCTGTGAAGACCTATGTGTACTGACAAAGAACTTACGAATATACAGTAACAACAAACCTTGGTTCACACCTAAACTTAAGCAGCTAAGTCATTCCAAAGAGGAAGCCTACAGGAAAGGTGATAAAATGCTGTACAATCAGGCCAGAAATGTAACCAGAGTACAGTACAATCACTTATCCAACAATCGATCCTATACTCAAATTATGCTCAATTGGGCCTGCTCAGTGGCCACTCCCTTCCTTAATTCTTTCTACCCTTCTCATCCTTCTTCTACTTTCTTAATCCTTTCTCCTCCTCACTTTCTCACTTCCTTCCTCTATCTCTTTCTACTTTCTTTGTTCTTCCTCTCCTTCTCTTTCCTACTTCTCTTTCTCCTTCCCGCTTCTCGCTGCCAGCCTTTCCAACCCTCTATCTTCCCCTCCTTCTCCTATCCTATCTTCCCCTTCCCTTCTTTCCTACCCACCTGCCTACCATCAAAACGACACTATAGAGCATTGCACATCAGAATAACTAGACCCAAGAACAGTTTTTTCCGTGAAGGAAAGCTATCACTCTGCTAAATTTATTTCCTTCAACAATGTCAAACTATTTACTAAATCTACACTACTAGAAGTTTAAGTAATTTGCAAGCTGGCCATACAAATCACAATCAATTCAATCACATTCAATTCTACATGCATACCCAAGAATTTTAACAGAACTCACACCAAATTGATCCTAGGTCTTCTTACCACACATAACAGCATCCACCTCTTTAAGCAGTAGAATGTCTCTGCCCTGGGGTGTTGTGGGGTTTATCTTGTTAGAGTCAGGGCTATTAAGGATCATTCACTTTTCCAGGAAACAGATGAAACTCCTGGAGGAATTTTAAGGGAGACTCCCTGCTGAGTGCATTTTACAATTGCTCCCAGCTTTGCTAGGGAATCCTTTCCCAAAACATTTCCCCAAAACATTGTGGCAATATTTAGAAAGGAACGCTTGAGTGATGGTCCCTGAAAGTAGCTTGTGTTACTTAAAAAGAGTGAGATCTGTTCCTTACTCCATCAGAGAGTCTGAGGGAAGCAATTTGCCCTCCAGAGCCCCATCAATAAAATTCAGGATAAAATTCAGGGGTCTGGGCTGATGTGAGGGGTGAAGGAGCTAGGGTTTTGGGGTTTCTGGCCTGAAGCCTCCCCGCCCAGTGACTGAACTGGGACATTGTTGTTCAAAGGGCATTATCTCCTCCAATGGGCAAATTGAAGACAACATTGATCTCTATGGATGGAGGTACTCCAGGGGTTAACTGAAGTTCCCCTCCCTCTTCTTTGGGGATTCCAGGAAGCAGCTGCTAAAAGAGCGGGTTGCTTTTGCATTCTCCTTTCTTACGGTTCTCTGCAGTGGGGTGGGGGGTTTGTAGTTTTGCAATTTCTTTCTTATGTCGGAGGTGCTTTGACTCACGAAAGTTATTTTCAGCAAAACATCATCAGTAAACTTTGGTCAGTAAACTTTGCAAAACCAATCCTTCAAACGATTCAGAAAAAGGGGTGGGGGGATTTTTGAAGGATCTGATGAATGCAGTGGAAGTTTACTGTTTTTTCTTTTGGGACACCCAGGTTTAATCCTTGCAGGACAAAATCCTAGTTCTCTGGAGGATGAGGCACTCCTGCAAGGTGGGAATTCCAATTGAAAGGAACTGGAGTGCTGCTGTAGGCACTTAAGCCAGGCATAGCATTTGCATCGTAATATGGTGTGGGGGAAACTTTCCTTCCTCCTCAGTCACTTTGGCTAGTTTGTTTCTTTTTCTGAAAGTGACAAGGGGGAGAGGATGTTGGAGTGAGTCCACACGCTCTCTGAATCTCTGGCTGACAGAGGAGGTTGAAAAAGAAACCAACAAAGGATTCCTCTTCAGTTCATTTGATGGTAGCCAAAAAATCAGCAAATTTGTTGATAAAATCTAAATCAAAGCTGTCTTCTGGAAGCCAAGCTCCCATGCTAGTAGGTTGGCCAGATGGTTTTAAAAGCAACTTTGATTGCTACGATAGGTCTAAAATCATCTGAAAAGTGTCCCAATCACTAAATACACAGTTAGAGGGAAACACAGTTCTACTCTTCCAAAGAGGTTACTTCTTCCAAAGAGGCTACCAGTATGGTTGCCCATTTTATTTTTTATTTTTATATTTTATTTTATTTTTTTATGTTTTATATATTTTATTCTTTTTTATTTTTTATTTATTTTTGTAAGGGATTTTACCTGACACAAGCTCGGGGTCTGCCTCACTCTCGGGCCGGGGACAGCTCGAAGTTCTTGGCCAAAGACCCATCTCTTCCCTCGAGACTTTCTCGGGCTTCTTCGGTCAGGGGGTTTTGAGTAAAACCCTCCCTCTTTTTAGTAAGGGCTTTTGTCCAGTGAGGGGCTTTCTCGGGCACTTCCTAGGCTTGGAACTGACAAACTCTCCTTTTTTCAAAAGGATTTCTTGGGCTCCCCTTTCAAGCTCAGAGTTTTTACCAGAACGACCCTTTCACTGCAGACTTTTATTCCAACAGTCACCCGCCTTTCAAAGTGATCCGCTCTGGCTGATATTCTCGCGAATAATCAGAACCGCAAATTGGATCTCCACACTCACTTGGAGGGCAAACCTCTAGTAGGAATTTCCCTCCTCTCATTCACGCACACACAAAGCAACACTCCCCTCTTACCTCCCCCCCAAAAAAAATTTCTACTCACCTAGGATTGTAGAATCTTCCCGGTTCAAGCCTCAATGGGGCGTTCAGGTCCGGCTGGAATCAGGATCTGCTGGCATCCGGCCAGTCCAATATCACCAGTTCAAACGTACTGGGAGCGCTCTTTGACATTGTCTATGGCCCATGCCAGTTTTTCCTGCCCACCGTTTTGAAGGCCTGCTGAACTTCAATGGAGTTCAGAATTGTGGGGGGCTAAATGTAGCCATTTCGAAGAAAAGCATTGCCTTCGAGCCCCACGTCTGGGCGCCAAATGTAAAGTCCATTTATTAATATGTCTAAGCTCATAACTGCCAATCAAGAGACTTAAACAGAGGCTTGAGTAAAATAGCATTTAATCTTGATCAAGCTTAAATGGTTAGCTGTTCCAAACACATAATGGTGCATACATACATGCAAGGAAGAACTACGAACTTATGACAGAAAGCGATGTCCTCTTATACCCAAAAAGTCATAAATCCTCAACTCTGGCATCTGCGTATTCTGGAATCTGGTTTGCATGTTCCCATAGTATAAGTCAGTGAATGTAAACTAACTTCTGGATTTACATCGGGTCACACAATAGTAAGGGTCAATGTATGTAATCTGACTTCTTTCTGTGGTGTTATCTTTTCCATTTGTCTTCTTAATTACCACTTGATTTCCTGGAGGATGACATACACGTTCTCAGCCAGAGTGGGGTGGGGAGAGATCAAATGATGGACTCTGACAATTTCCAGAGACTGTCATTGGTGGGATGAGGTATCAGTAACAATTCAGGAATTTAGTCAGTGTGACCTCCATAACCATCCATGATGGCATATTTATGTTCTAACCACAAAAGGGCACAATATATATTGTCAGTGCTATGGGAAACAGATATTTACCATGTGCAGTTATACAAACAAGAGACCAAGACATCAAATATCATTAGCAAGTTTCCTACTAATTCTAGTATTTTAGTATATATGTTCCCTTCAAAAGTAATAATTAGCAACCGGCACGGGTTTGTTTAAAAACAGATCATGCCAAACCAATCTTATAGAATAGAATAGAATAGAATTTTATTGGCCAGATGTGATTGGACACACAAGGAATTTGTCTTGGTGCATATGCTCTCAGTGTACATAAAAGAAAAGATACGTTCATCAAGGTACAACATTTACAACACAATTGATGGTCAATATATCAATATCAATCAATATAAATCATAAGGATTGCCAGTAACAAGTTACAGTCATACAGTCATGGTGGTGGGAACTATGAAACGATTAATATTTAATATTTAGATTAATATTTCATTCTTCAACATAGTGACTAAATCAGTAGACCAGTGGACGTAATATTCCACAAGGCATTTGACAAAGTAGACCACAACCTACTTCTTGGTAAGCCAGAAAAAAGTGGGATAGATGGCATCACCACTGGATGGATTTGTAACCGGCTGACAAACCCTCTTCAATGTCCTTCAAGGTCCTTAAAGGGTCTACGTCTACATGGAGGGAAGTAAGCGGTGGGGTGCCACAAGGTTCCATCTTAGGCCCAGGACTCTTCAATATCTTCATAAATGACTTAGATGAGGGAATAGAAGGGGAACTTATCAAATTTGCAGATGATGCTAAACTGGCAGGAATAGCTAACATCCTAGATGATAGGCTCAAGATCCAGATGGATCTTGACAGACTTGAACACTGGGCCCTATCTAACAAAATGAAATTCAATGTAGAGAAAAGTAAAGTCTTACACCTAGGCAAGAAAAGTCATTGTCAGCCTCCACTGGCTACCAGTTTATTTGCTATACCTTTATTGTTTTATAGCTTTATACTGTCTGATGGATTGGGCTTTTATTACCCTGCTGATTTAGGCTTTTATTACCTAGCTTGCTATGGCTGTCATGGTAACGGGGAGGGGGGGAAACAGTGCTGGTAGAGAAATGAAACTTTAGAATAGAGTAGAATAGAATTTTTTTTTATTGGCCAAGTGTGATTGGACACACAAGGAATTTGTCTTGGTGCATATGCTCTCAGTGTACATAAAAGAAAAGATACGTTATTATTATTATTATTATTATTTATTTGATTTTTATACCGCCCTTCTCCCGAAGGACTCAGGGCGGTGTACAGGCAAGATAAAACCAACAATACAATATACAGGTTAAAATACCATTTAAAAACCTTATTTAGATTAGCCTGAAAATTAAAATTTGCCGTAAACTAAAAACCCCGTTTAAAAGTTAATAAAATTTCACATTAAAAAATCCAATTTAAGCCAGCCCCGCGCGGATAAAGAGATGTGTCTTCAGTTCGCGACGGAATGTCCGAAGGTCAGGTATTTGGCGTAAACCCGGGGGAAGCTCGTTCCAGAGTGTGGGAGCCCCCACAGAGAAGGCCCTTCCCCTGGGGGCTGCCAGCCGGCATTGTTTGGCGGACGGCACCCTGAGAAGTCCCTCTCTATGGGAGCGTACGGGTCGGTGGGAGGCGTGTGGTAACAGCAGGCGGTCCCGTAAGTACCCAGGTCCTAAGCCATGGAGCGCTTTAAAGGTCGTAACCAACACCTTAAAGTGCACTCGGAAGGCCACAGGCAGCCAGTGCAGTCTGCGCAGGAGTGGTGTTACATGGGAGCTACGCGTAGCTCCCTCTATCACCCGCGCAGCTGCATTCTGGACTAACTGAAGCCTCCGAGTGCACTTCAAGGAGCCCATGTAGAGAGCATTACAGTAATCCAAGCAAGAGGTAACGAGCGCATGAGTGACTGTGCATAAGGCATCCCGATCAAGGAAGGGGCGCAACTGCCGAACCAGGCGAACCTGGTGGAAGGCCCTCCTGGAGACGGCCGTCAAATGATCTTCAAACGACAGCCGATCATCCAGGAGGACATCTAAGTTGCGCACCCTATCCTTTGGGGCCAGTAACTCGCGTCCGACAGCCAGCTGCGGCTGCAGCTGACTGAATTGGGATGCCGGCATCCACAGCCACTCCGTCTTGGAGGGATTAAGCTTGAGCCTGTTTCTCCCCATCCAGACCCGTACGGCTTCCAAACACCGGGACAGCACTTCAACAACTTCATTGGGGTGGCCCGGGGTGGAAAAGTACAGCTGGGTGTCATCAGCGTACTGCTGGTATCTCACCCCGAAACCACTGATGATCTCACCCAACGGCTTCATGTAGATGTTGAACAGCAGGGGCGAGAGAATCGATCCCTGTGGGACCCCACAAGTGAGGCACCTCGCGGTCGACCTCTGCCCACCTGTCAACACCGTCTGCGACCGGTCGGAGAGGTAGGAGGAGAACCACCGATATACGGTGCCTCCCACTCCCAATCCCCCCAACCGGCGCAGCAAGATACCATGGTCGATGGTATCGAACGCCGCTGAGAGGTCTAATAGGACCAGGGCAGAGGAATAACCCCTGTCCCTGGCCCTCCAGAGATCATCCACCAATGCGACCAAAGCTGTCTCCGTGCTGTATCCGGGTCGGAAGCCGGACTGGAACGGGTCTAGATAGACATCTTCATCCAGGTATTGGGGTAGCTGTCGCGCCACGGCACTCTACAACCTTTGCAACAAAGCGAAGGTTGGAGACTGGACGATAATTACCCAAAATAGCTGGGTCCAGGGAAGGCTTCTTTTTTTTTATTATTATTACTTTTTTTGCAACAAACAAACAAAAAGAAAATACATTATTACACCCTTGTGCTATACATAAAAAAAAGGAAGATTTGGGTCTTCGGATATATCCTCACGATCGCCAAAATCCACGTTCTCGAGGTACAGGTACCGAAGCGTCCAATGTTGCAAGCGCAAAGTCCACAAATGGTTTCCAAGTCTTCCAGAAAATATCTTCTTTATACACACCACTTCTAATTTTAATATCACATGTCATTTTATCATTTAAAGCTAATTTCCACATTTCAGAATTCCACTCTTCTATTCTAAAAATCACATCTAGTTTCCAATATCTAGCTATTATAATTCTACCTATTATAATCATAATTCTTTTTCATATTTTGTTAATTCTATTTCCTTAATTACCAACAATAATATAGTTTCCACTCTCAATGTTATTACTTTCCCCATCATTTCAAATATCATTTTCTCCAATTGTTGCCAAAACTTTTTAACCTTATCACATTTATACCACATATGTTCATAAGTCCCCAATTCCATCTCACATCTCCAACATTTTTTACTAATTTTTTTATCCATTTGTGACAATCTTACTGGAGTCAAATACCATTTCCAAACAACTTTATAATTGTGCTCTTTAATCCTTATAGATAAAGTTCTCATAATTCTACTCTTCCAATTCACATTCCAATCTGACTCTGGTATTTCAATATTAAGATCTTTTTCCCAATTTGTCCTCATCACTCTTTGTAATTTTTCATCAGAATTTATAATCTTATAAACCCTACTAACGAGTCCCTTTAGCCCAATTTCATCTTTCATAATCCGAGATACTAAATATTCTTAAGGAGGGGTCTCACCACCGCCTCTTTCAAGGCGGCAGGGAAAACCCCTTCCAACAAAGAAGCGTTGATAATCATCTGGAGCCAGCCTCATATCACCGCCTGAGTGGCCAGTACCAGCCAGGAAGGGCACGGGTCCAGTAAACATGTCGTGCCGTGAAGCCTCCCCAACAACCTGTCCACGTCCTCGGGAGCCACAGGGTCAAACTCATCCCAAATGGGCTCAACAAGACGTGCCTCCTCTCCCTCGCTTGGATCATCCCAAATCCGGTCCAGACCGTCCCTCAGCTGAGCGATTTTATCGTATAGATAACCACTAAACTCCTCGGCTCGTCCCTGCAAAGGGTCATCCCGCACCTCCTGATGTAGGAGAGAGCGGGTCACCCGAAACAGGGCGGCCGGGCGGTTATCTGCCGGCGCAATGAGGGTGGGCGTAGAACGCCTCGCTTCCCTCATTGCCACTAGGTAGGTCCTAGAATAGGACCTAACTAGTGTCCGATCAACCGGGCGACTGGACCTCCAGGTGCTCTCTAGGCGTCTTCTCCGGCGTTTCATCTCCCTCAGCCCCTCGGAGAACCAAGGGGCCGGACGAGATCTACGCCGGGTCAGAGGCCGCAAAGGCGCGACACGGTCCAAGGCCCCGGCCGCGGCCTGTTCCCAGGCCACGACCAGTTCCTCAGTCGTGCCGTGGGCCAGATCCTCAGGGAATGGCCCAAGCTCCGTCAGGAACCTCTCGGGGTCCATCAGGCGCCTGGGACGGAACCACCGTATAGGTTCCGTCTCCCTGCGATGGTGAATGGCGGTTCAGAAGTCTAGGCGAAGGAGAAAATGATCCGACCATGACATTGGTTCTGTTACTAAATCATCTAACACCAGATCATTTAACCACTGTCCAGAGATATAAATCAGATCCAGCGTGCCTCCCCCCGTGTGCGTAGGGCCATCATTTACTCGAATCAGGTCCAAGGCCGTCATGGAAGCCTGGAACTCCCGAGCTGCCGTCGATGACAAGCCAACTGATGGCAGGTTGAAATCCCCCATGACTATAAGTCTGGGGGTCTCAACCGCCACAGCAGCCAGTACCTCCAACAGCTCAGGCAGGGCTGTGGTCACGCAGCAAGGAGCCAGGTACGCGATCACCAAGCCCAGCTGATTCCTATAGCCCCACCGCACATAGAGGGATTCACAGCCGGCAATCTGAGGAACAGTGGTCTCCCTCGGCTCTAGATCTTCCTTAATAACAACCGCCACCCCCCCACCCCTACCTTGGACCCTCGGCTGATGAAATGCTCGGAAACCTGGAGGGCACATCTCAACAAGGGGGACCCCCCCCCTCTGGGCCCAACCAGGTCTCCGTAATGCCCATGAGGTCCGCGGACTCCCCCTGAATAAGATCGCAGATCAGGGGAGCCTTATTAACCACGGACCGGGCATTACATAACATCAGCCGAAGATCCAAGCTCTGAGGATCATGGCCACCCGAGGAACGGGTAGGGACTGAGGGGCCGGAGCACGTGATCGCTCTCAGACATCGAACACGTGCTCCCACAACTCGGTACGGCCCCTCTCCCCCGCCATATCTGCCTCTCCCACTTACCGTACAGATCGAACATCCCTCTAAACCTGGAACGTCCTTCCCCCCTGCCTTCAGACAAGATGGAATAGTGTCGTGAACTAGCACAGGGGCTGGATCCCTCCCCGACGGGTTCTCGCCCCCACCCGTCAAATCCCTCCCCCCCCTTAAAAAACCCTTATTTAAAAAACTATTTCATCAAGGTACAACATTTACAACACAAATGATGGTCAATATATCAATATAAATCATAAAGATTGCCAGCAACAAGTTATAGTCATACAGTCATAAGTGGAAAGAGATTGGTGATGGGAACGATGAGACGATTAATAGTAGTGCAGATTCAGTAAATAGTTTGACAGTGTTGATGGAATTATTTGTTTAGCAGAGTGATGGCCTTCGGGAAAAAACTGTTCTTGTGTCTAGTTGTTCTGGTGTGCAGTGCTCTATAGCGTCGTTTTGAGGGTAGGAATTGAAACAGTTTATGTCCAGGATGCAAGGGGTCTGTAAATATTTTCACGGCCCTCTTCTTGATTCGTGCAGTATACAGGTCCTCAATGGAAGGCAGGTTGGTAGCAATTATTTTTTCTGCAGTTCTAATTATCCTCTGAAGTCTGTAGTTTTTCTTGTTGGGTTGCAGAACCGAACCAGACAGTTATAGAGGTGCAAATGACAGACTCAATAATTCCTCTGTAGAACTGAATCAGCAGCTTCTTGGGCAGTTTGAGCTTACTGAGTTGGCGCAGAAAGAACATTCTTTGTTGTCCTTTTTTAATGATGTTTTTGATGTTAGCTGTCCATTTTAGATCTTGCGATATGATAGAACCTAGAAATTTGAAGGTTTCTCCTGTTGATACTGTGTTGTCTAGTATTGTGAGAGGTGGAAGTATGGAAGGGTTTCTCCTAAAGTCTACCACCATTTCTACGGTTTTGAGTGTGTTCAATTCCAGATTGTTTTGGTTGCACCACAAGGCTATTCGTTCGACCTCTCGTCTATATGCGGATTCGTCATTGTCTCGAATGAGACCAATCACTGTTGTGTCATCTGCGAACTTCAGTAGCTTAACAGATGGATCATTGGAGATGCAGTCATTGGTATACAGAGAGAAGAGAAGTGGGGAGAGCACACAGCCTTGGGGGGCTCCTGTGCTAATTGTACAGGTATTTGATGTGATCTTGCTTAGCTTCACCTGCTGTTTCCTGTTTGTTAGGAAGCTTGTGATCCACTTACAAGTCTGTTCCGGTACCTGTAGCTGGTTTAGCTTAGTTAGAAGAATGTCTGGAATGATGGTATTGAATGCTGAACTAAAGTCTACAAAGAGGACCCTTACATAGGTCTTTGGAGATTCAAGATGTTGTAAGATGTAGTGCAGAGCCATATTAACAGCATCATCTGTTGATCTATTTGCTCGGTATGCAAATTGCAAGGGGTCTAACAGCGGATCCGTGATGGTTTTCAAGTAGGAAAGCACTAAAATGAAGAGGCTTCTTTATATGTGTTCGGCAGTTGGAAAGCGGGCTGATAACAGTCAAGGTTAACAGCCCTGCATGCCAGAGGGATGAAACCATCTGAAGATGTACCTAGGGGGGACGTGGATTGGACAAGACTGACCGGACTACAGGGAGGAGGGCTTGGGGCATATTTCTTATATGTGTATTCCGCCAAATACCTCAGAGCTTGCTTTCATTTTCTTTTCTTTCAGTTCCTACTCAGTAAAAGTATCTATCTCCACAAGCAATGGAGTTGCGGTTTTTCTTTCTTGAGTATTGAAAGGAGGTATATCTGACAGTCATAAGTACACATACAGATTAGATGAAACCTGTCTTAATAGCAGTGGCTGTGAGAGGGACCTTGGAGTTTTAGTGGACAATCAATTAAATATGAGCCAACAGTGTGCAGCCGCCGCCAAAAAAGCCAGTGCAATCCTAAATTGCATTAACAGAGGGATTGAATCAAGATCACATGAGGTACTAGTACCTCTTTATAAAGCCATAGGCCACACCAAGAATACTGCATTCAGTTTTGATCACCACACTGTAGAAAAGATTTTGAGACTCTAGAAAGAGTGCAGAGAAGAGCAACAAAAATGATTAGGAGCCTGGGGGGCTAAAACATATGAAGAATGGTTGCAAGAACCAGGCATGGCTAGTCTAGTGAAAAGAAGGAGCAGGGGAGATATGATAGCAGTCTTCCAATATTTGAGGAGCTGTCACAGAGAAGTCAAGCCATATTCCAAAGCAGCTGAAGGCCAGACAAGGAACAATGGATGGAAACTGATTGAGAAGAAATTCAACCTAAAAATAAGGAGACATTTTCTGACAGTGAGAACAATCAACCAATGGAACAGCTCCCCTTCAGAAATTGTGGGAGCTTCAACACTGGAGGCTTTCAAGAAGAGACTGGACTGCCATCTTATCAGAAATGGGTCTCCTGCTTGAACAGGGGGTTGGACTAGATAACCTACAAGATCCCTTCCAAGTCTTATTCTGTATTCCCTGATGGTATCTGAAGCAGTTGCAAACTCTGATCCCAATAAATCTGGGCTGCTCAACTTCAAGTGGCACCTGAGTAAAAAGTAAATTTATTAACCAAATTTGTAGCCCACTGCACTCATAGGTACCCTCAGCAGCTCATAAAAGAGGAGTATACAGTAAGAGTATATAAAGATAAAAGACAGAATTAACATGATTTCATCCCCAAGCCCTCTAGAACAGCTGTTTTCAATTTTTTCCTGAAGGCTATTTTGAAGACCAATGAACTTTCATCAGAAAGCCGTTCCCAAGATTGACCAATCAATGAAAAGCAATGTTTCTAGGCATTGCTTTTGGAAACGGGACAGCCAGTTGTTTTTCTCACCATAATCATAGTGGCACAGCTGATCACCACACACACCCCCGCACACTGTTCTACTTACCACATGCCTCCTTTTGGCGTGCACTGCACGTGCACACCTTGCATTTGGTGTGTGGTGTGTATTGTGCATGCACAGCCAGCGAACTAGTAGTAAACCGGTTCAGATTTTACCCCTGCTGTCAACAGGTCCTGAAACCTGGCTGGATAGATTTCTGAAGGTGACATCACCACGCTTCCCTCAGTCAGATCTCAATATTCCCCACCATTTCTGTTTGTTTACCCACCACCATCATGGATGGTTGTGGTCTCATTACAGACTGAACCAGCTTTAGCCAGCATTGATTTGAGGTCAGGAGCCCCACTGATCCAGCCACTAAGACTCCAAGCAGAGACAGTCAAAGAAGAAACTGTCAACAGACTGGAGGCCAATAACCTGGAATGCCCCAGTTTCTACGACAGTTCTATGTTTTGCTTATTGGATTGGCTCTAACAAGGAGAGCATACTGCCCCCCTCCCCTGAGATTGCCTGCTTGATGAAATTCTAGCTCCCAGAATGATGCAGGCAACATGGTTCCATGTGCAAATACAACCAGGTGGGTTTTTTGTTTGTTTGTTTGTTTGTTTTGCTTCTTCAGGTTGGAAAATATAGTTTGGAATAAAGCAGGGTGATGCACAAAATACTATGTACAAAATACAGCTGGTATTTTGTACATAATATTTTCAAAATGGTTTGAAAAAACTGGCATTTTCCTCCCCCCATGCTATCAAACTTGAGGGCATCCACTGACACTAAATACTAATAGATTCAAGATGGATGAAGTATGTGGGCAGCAGTTAGTTTTGATTACAACACTGACTTTCAATGTTCTAAGAAGAGACTAAAGAGATTTGCGGAGGAGAGTCTTCTGCTTACTAATGTTGATGTTGTCTTATTACCTCTTTATGGCAATATTTCTAAATACTGGCTGATGGGAAAGGTGGAGGGTGGCTTTTGCAGGCATGCTGGATAGGGAATACTCGGTTTGATAACTGTATTTATGAAAAAAGCTTTTGCAGTTCTTTGATTGCAAACCAACTATGTTAGCAGAGTGGTCTGACTGCAAAAAGGCAGATACAAGTCCCTAAATTGTCAGAAATATTTAATTCACTTTATTTTGGTTTATCAAACCCCACCTTAAATACTGTGTCCAGTTCACATTTCGAGAAGGCTTCCAAAGAACTGGAAATTTTTACAGAATGCCACAGAATGCTTTTAAATGTCATCATTTTAACCAATTTCTCTAGTCTATCTTTTGAGAGACACATTCAGTGGTGTTTAAAAATTTGTGACCCTTTTTGGATTTTCAGCATTTCTGCATAAATATGACCTGTTTCTGCATAAAACAGATCATGCCAAACAAATCTTCTTTGACAAAGTTACTAAATTAGTGGAACAGTAAACTGTGGTGGACATAATATACTTGCATTTCATAAGGCATTTGACAAAATAGACCACAACCTACTTAGTAAGCTAGAAAAAAGTGGCATAGATAGCATCACTATCCAAATGGATTCATAACTGGCTGACAAACTGCAATCAATAATGTAGTCCTTAATAGAACTACAGTATATCTACATAGAGAGAAGAAAGCATTGGGGTACCCCAAGATTCTGTCCTCTACTCAATTTTTTCAAAAAAAATAGATCCTCTACTCTTCAATACGTTCATAAATTATTTAGATGAGGGAATAGAAGGAAAACTCATCAAATTTGCAGACAACATGAAGTTTGCAGGAATAGCCAACACATCAGAAGATAGGCTCAAGATCAAAAAGGATCTTGACAGACTTGAACACTGGGCCCTATCTAACAAAATGAAATTCAGTGGTGAGAAGAGGCAAGAAAACCAAATAGGTTTAGGCAAGAGGTTAAGGTTTTTAAGGTTTAGCTTATATTTAGGCAAGAAAAACCAAATGTCTGTTCCGTGCACATTTTCTAAAACTAGATAAAGAGAACTCAGTTAAACAGACGAGTCAAAACATGCTTGCTCATTTATTTGAAGAAATAAAGCTAAAGCTGTCTGACAAAAGTATGTGAACCTCTAAGATTATCAATTCATTTGAGGAGGAAGTTAAGAGGTAATTCAGTCAATGGGATGATAATTTTTTTATTTGCATTTATATCCCGCCCTTCTCCGAAGATTCAGGGCGGCTTACACTATGTTAGCAATAGTCTTCATTCTATTTGTATATTTATATACAAAGTCAACTTATTGCCCCCAACAATCTGGGTCCTCATTTTACCTACCTTATAAAGCAGGGGTGTCCAAACTTGGTCCCTTTAAGACTTGTGGACTTCAACTCCCAGAGTTCCTCAGCCAGCTTTGCTGGCTGAGGGACTCTGGGAGTTGAAGTCCACAAGTCTTAAAGGGACCAAGTTTGGACACCCCTGTTATAAAGGATGGAAGGCTGAGTCAACCTTGGGCCTGGTGGGACTAGAACCTGCAGTAATTGCAGGCAGCTGCTATTAATAACAGACTGCATTAGCAGCCTGAGCCACAGAGGCCCTTTTTTAATAATGATAATCAGGTGTGAGTGTGAGAGATCCTGCCTTCTTCCTGGGTAGTCACTATCAAAGTCTGATTTTTGGAACACAGGAAAGTGGGCGCATATCATGGCTTGCACAAAGGTTTTTGAGGACATCTGCAAAACAGTTGATGCTGGAAAACCAAACTGGAAAAGGTGACAAAACTATTTCCAAAGAGTTTGGATTCTGCCAGTACACTGTCAGGCAGATGGTGTGCAGGTGCAATTCAACATGATTGTTATCTTTGCCAAGTGGTTGATCAAGATCACACCAAGAGCAAGGACAATAATTCTTCAGGATATCTCAAAGAAGCCCAGGATATTGTCTAGTGAACTAAAAGCCTTCTCTTGCACTGGCAAATGTCAGTGTTTGTGAGGTCACCATCAGGAGAAGACTGAACAACCATGGTGTGTGTGGCAGTGTTGCAAGGAGAAAGCCACTCCTCCCCAAGAAGGCAGCTGCTGGCTCTGTACGGATTGAGAGAGACTAGGTGGCTAAGCCAGAAAACGCCTGGAAGAGGATTCTGTGGATGGATGAGGCCAAAACAGAACTTTTAGGCTTGAATAACATTGTCACGTTTCAGGGAAAGGCAAACCCTGCATTCCAGCATCAGGACCTTATCACATTATGTGAAACATGGCAGTATCATGGTTTGGTTCTGCTTTGCTGACTACAGACTAGGATGACTTCCACCACTGATGGAACTATGAATCCCGAATCGTGTCCCCAAATTCTACAGGTAAAGCCAGGACGTTTGCTTGTGAACTGAAGCTCAAGAGAAAGTGGGTCACGTAGCAAGACCACGATCCAAAACACACAAGTTATGACTAAAGGACTAAAGGATGACTAAAGCAGAAGAAAATTAATGCTTTGGAATAGCCAAGTCAAAGTCCTGACTTTAATTATTATTATTATTATTTATTATATTTGTATACCGCCCTTCTCCCGAAGGACTCGGGGCAGTTCACAGCCAATAAAAACAACAGAAAACATATAATACATATAAAACAGCAAAAAAGAATAGAAAATTAATTCAATTGATGGCCTAAAACTTTTAAATACAAATTTAAAACCCCGTTTAAAACCCCTGATTTAAAACCCCAATTTAAAACTACGTTCACGCTAGTCCTGCTCTTCAAAACAGCAATGTCTTCAGCTCGCGGCGGAAGGACCTGAGGTCGGGGAGTTGACAAAGCCCCAGAGGGAGCTCGTTCCAGAGGGTAGGAGCCCCCACAGAGAAGGCCCTCCCCCTGGAGGTCACCAGCCGACATTGTTTAGCTGACGGTATCCGGAGGAGGCCCTCTCTGTGAGAGCGCACTAGTCGGTGAGAGGCTAATGGCGGCAGTAGGCGGTCCCGTAAATATCCCGGCCCTAAGCCATGGAGCGCTTTAAAGGTGATAACAAGTACCTTGAAGTGAACCCAGAAGACCACCGGGAGCCAGTGCAGACTACGCAGGAGGGGTATTACACGGGAGCCACAAGGTGCTCCCTCTATCACCCGCACAGCCGCATTCTGGACCAGTTGGAGTCTCTGGGTACCCTTCAAGGGGAGCCCCATGTAGAGAGCATTACAATAGTCCAGGCGGGATGTAACCAGGGCATGAGCGACCGTGCATAAGGAAGCCCGATCCAGAAAGGGGCGTAACTGGCGTATCAGGCGAACCTGATGAAAAGCTCCCCTGGCGACGGCCGTCATATGATCTTCTAAAGACAGCCGTACATCCAGGAGGACGCCCAGATTGCGAGCCCTTTCCGTGGGGGCCAATAGCTCGCCCCCAATGGTCAGTGATGGAATTAGCTGACTGTACCGGGCCGCCGGCATCCACAGCCACTCGGTCTTGGTGGGATTGAGTCTGAGTCTGTTCCTCCCCATCCAGACCCGTACGGCCTCCAGGCACTGGGACATCACTTCAACAGCCTCGTTGGGGTGGTTAGGGGTGGAAATATAGAGCTGAGTATCATCAGCGTATAGATGACAACTCACCCCAAGACCACGGATGATCTCACCCAGCGGCTTCATATAGATGAGGCGAGAGAACCGACCCTTGCGGCACCCCACACAAGAGGCGTCTCAGGGTCGATCTCTGTCCTCCTGTCAACACTGTCTGCGACTGGTCGGAGAGGTAGGAGGAGAACCACCGATGAACAGTGCCTCCCACTCCAAGTCCCCCGAGTCGGCGCAGCAGGATACCATGATTGATGGTATCAAAAGCCGCTGAGAGATCTAATAGGACCAGGACAGAGGAACAACCTGTCCCGAGCCCTCAAGAGATCATCAACCAGCGCGACCAAGGCTGTTTCCGTGCTGTGACCAGGCCGGAAACCGGACTGGAATGGATCAAGATAGACAGTTTCATCCAGGTACTGGGGCAACTGTCGTGAAACCACACTCTCGACAACCTTTGCCACAAAGCGAAGGTTGGAGACCGGACGATAATTTGCTAAAATAGCTGGGTCCAGGGAAGGCTTCTTGAGGAGGGGCCTCACCACCGCCTCTTTCAAGGCGGTAGGGAAAACACCCTCCATCAAAGAAGCGTTCACAATTTTCTGGAGCCAGCCTCGTGTCACCTCCCGGGTGGCCAGTACCAACCAGGAGGGACATGGGTCCAATAAACATGTGGTCGCATTCAGTCCCCCCATTAACCTGTCCATGTCCTCAGGAGCCACAGGATCAAACTCATCCCAGATAGTAACATCAAGACCTGCCTCCCCCACCCCGTCCAGATCTACCCAATCTGTGTCCAACCCTTCCCGAATCTGAGCGATTTTATCAAACAGATATTGTCCAAATTCCTCAGCTCGACCCTTTAAGGGATCCTCTACCGCTCCCTGATGGATGAGCGAGCGGGTCATCCTAAACAGGGCGGCTGGGCGGTTATCTGCTGATGCAATGGGGTTGGAAAAATACTCCCGTTTTGCCAGCCTCATCGCCACCAGATAGGTCCGAATTTGAGACCTAACTAGTGTCCGGTCAGATTCGGAGCAGCTGGCCCTCCAGATACTCTCTAGGCGTCTTTTCCGGCGCTTCATCTCTCTCAGCCCCTCGGAGTACCAAGGGGCTAAACGAGATCGGCACCGGGTCAGAGGCCGCAAAGGCACGACTCGATCGAGAGCACCAGCCACTGCCCGATCCCAGGTGGCAACCAGAGCTCCAGCCGAGTCATGGGCTAAATCCTCAGGGAATGGCCCAAGCTCCATCTGGAAACTTCCAGGGTCCATCAGGCGCCTGGGCTGGAACCAGCGAGTCGGTTCCATCTCCCTGCGGCGGGGGTCGGCGGTTCGAAAGTCCAGCTGAAGGAGTGAATGATCTGACCATGACAGGGGTCTGATAACTAACTCCCCTAATTCCAGATCATTCAACCACTGTTCAGAGACAAAAATCAATTCCAGAGTGTTTCCCCCGATGTGAGTGGGGTCATTCACTAACTGGGTCAGGTTCAAGGCCGTCATGGAAGCCATGAACTCCCGAGCTGATGTGGATGCTATCCCCACCGATGGCAGATTGAAATCCCCCATGACCATAAGCCTGGGAGTCTCCACTGCCGTCCCGGCGACCACCTCCAATAGCTCAGGCAGGGTCTCTGTCACATAGCAAGGAGCCAGGTACGTGATCAGTAAACCCACCTGAACCCCACGGCCCCACTTCACAAGGAGGGACTCACATCCGGTTATCTGTGGCACAGTGATCTCCCTCGGCTCAAGACTCTCGTTGATAATAACCGCTACTCCCTCACCCCTACCCTGGGCCCTGGCCTGATGGAATGCACGGAAACCTGGTGGGCACATCTCTATCAGGGGAACCCCCCTTTCCGTGCCCAACCAGGTCTCCGAAATGCTAATCAGGTCCGCACCCCCCTCCTGTATAAGTTCGGAGATGAGGGGGGCTTTATTTAAAACGGACCTGGCATTGCATAACATCAGGCGAAGGTCCAGCTTCTGAGGATTTAAGCCACTCGGGGAACGGGAAACTATCGGGGGACCGGAGTGCACGATCGCTCGTACATAGCGCGGGCGCACTCCCCGAACCTGATATGGGCCCCCGCATCCGCCATACCTGCCCCTCCCACCCACCGTGCAGATAGAACCACCCTCATGACCATGAGCTCTAGCCTCTTCTTCCACCTCAGAATCAATGATGTTTATGCCGCGAGCCGGCACAGGATCTAGCAATGGCTCCGATAGGTATCCCCCTGAACCTAACTTCGCCGTCCCACCCTTCCCCCTGGATAAATTATATAAGAATTTACTATAACACCTAGTTAAAAAACCCCTAAGCCTCCTCTTAGAAGCATGCCACCTCTCGGGATTCCAAAATCCGTCATCAAGGTGGACCCTCCATAAAGTGGAGGGCCATGCCCACGAGAGGGGGGAGACTCGCAGGTTAAGAAGCTGCGATCGCGAGTACATTTCGGAGTTTATAGAGGGCGGCAGATGGTAACAGTCTTAATCTGGCCAATCAGATGGTCACAATAAGTTCCGGACAATAGATGGAATTTAAAGCTCCTCCGGTAAAGCGATGCTATTAGATGACAAACGAACATAGGATGGTAGGACCCCATCGCCGCCGTTGTCGTTACAAGAACAACGTCAGTCCCTGATCGGGCCCCCATCATAACGTCCCAATCGTCTTTAACCCGGTTCGGTCATTCAGACTCTTCCAAATGGGGGGGGGGGTCAGTTCCGCTGATGCCCCAAATCGGGCAGGCACAGCTGGCGCCTGAGCGCCCTACCCCCGCCAGCCAGTTCTTCTCAGCTGAGATGGTCTCTGAGGGAGAGGGAAGCTCAACCAAAAACGACGCCAGCATCAAGAGGCGCCGCTGCCGCTGCTACTACAAAGCGGCTAAAAACGTCGACTGCAGCCCGAATCCAGCGAAGAGCTCCCCGCACTCCAGCCAGCCATTCACCTTGGGGGCCAAAAGACCCCCCTTCGGTTGAAAGCAGTATCCAAGGAGAAAGGGAAGCTCCTCTGACGGCGCCGAGATCAAAAAGAGCGCCGCTGCCGCTGCTGCCAATGAAGAACAGCTGAGAACGCCAACCGTCGCCCGAATCGGCAGCAAGGTTGACGAAGAACTCCACCCAGCCCCCAGCCAGCCAGGTCTCTTCGAGGGCCCAACGACCCCCTCTTTGGCTGGGGTGGTCTCCATGAAGAAAAAGGGTGGTCTCCATGAAGGAGAAGAGCTCCAACCGACGGCGCTAGCTTCAAAAAACGCTGTCAATGCTGCCACCGAATGGAAAGTGGCTGGAACGCCATTGCCGACCGCCCCAAGTTATTGGAGCTGAACGGACCTCACCTAGACCAGCCAAGTTCTTCCCGGGAGCCAAAAACCCCCTCAGTCGGCTGGCAGAAAGGTCCTCTAGCCGAAAAACAGGGATAGCAATGAAAAATCCCCCAGCTGTCCGGGACTGGCCAGAAAGAAACGCCACCCCCCCGCCGAAATCTCTATCACACCGCCATTTTGCGCATGCTCAGATATATAATATAATATATAATATATAATCCCATAGAAATGTTGAGAAATGATCACAACATCCGAATTGAAGTTATTCGGCCAGGAGGAAAGGACTAAAATTTCTCCAAGCAGATGTGCAGGTCTAATCAGCTGTTACAAGTAGTCCTCAAGTTATGACCATTTGTTCAATGACTGTTCAAAGTTGCACCTCGAGGTACTGTACTTACAAGTTCTCAAAGTTCTGGTCATTGCAGCACCCTGGTCACATGACTAACTGGGTGCCAGGCTCACAATTACATCACAGTGAGTCAGTCACACTTTGCAATTTCTGACATTCCCTGCTGGCTTTTGGACATCGGAAGTTGCAATCACATGAGGTTGCTTAGCCATCTGTGCAGGTTTTGTTTAATGACAGCAACCAGGACTGCTGAAGTTGCCATTGCTAAGAGACATGGTCAAGAGACAGGGACTCCACACTTATTGGCGGAGTTCCATTTCCAATTGCCACTGTAATCTAAGGACTATATGAACAATATTAGAAATGCTTAGTTGCTCTTATTGATGCCTAAAGAGTTCCCTTTAGGGAATAACACCCATTATTGAATGCAAAGGTTCATATATTTTGCCACAACAAATATGTAGCTTTGGTTCATTTTCCTCAATAAATCAATGAAAATCAATATTGCTTTTTACTAATTTGTTTAATTGGGTTCTCAACTAGTTTTAGGACTTATATGGAAAACAGATCACATTTTAGGTCATATTTATGCAGAAACATTGAAAATTCAGAAGAATTTACAAACTTTTAAGCAACACTGTACAGTTGTAAATGTTTTGTACATTTGGAATAAAATAAAGTTTACTTTTTTTACTTCTCCTTTGAAACAAAATTGCTATTGATTTTTGATTACCGGACAGTGGGAAATTTCTTGGATTTGCAACAACCTAATAGGGACCAGTTGCAGGACTGGTCAGGCCTCTTACTATGATGTCCCAATCTGGAGGTAGGCAGCTACTTTGAACACATTCCCCAGTAGTAACTGATCATCCAACCTTCTTGTTATTCTCTCTCCTCTTCCGGGCTAATGTTTCTATTAGCATTGTACATGCTGCAAAAATGCTTTGGACTTTATGCTGGCTCAGCACCTCTGTGCTATTCAGTAAAATAACCTGGATTTATTCCTGACTTCTATGCTGCCCAAAGGCCTCTTCTTTAAATGAATCAACCTATATTAAACCATGCAACTTTTAAAGTAGCTGTGCTATTTTGCCCCTCAGGCTTGTGCAGAAAATTGGGTAGGGGTGGGGGGGGCAAAGAAAGCCAGGGAATTTTTATCAAAAGGAGACAAGTGCTGTGCTTAGATGAGAACCAAATCTTCTATATAATTTTTGAAGGCTAGCATTAATTTCCATAAATTCCCTTCACCCATTTATAAGACTGTCAACACCTGCATTTTGTTTCAAATTTGTTCCAAAGTGGTTTAGTAGTGAACTGAATTCTACCCTAAACCTGCCCAAATCCCCAGGACATTTCTGGTTTCTTCAATGATTGAAATAAAGAAATGAAAATGATCAGCAATGTGCAAATCCAGTTTGAGCGCTAATCCCCCCCCCATTCCACCATGCAATACAATAACACAAAGGAAACTCAACTTTATGCTCCCTGAATCCTGATCTGGTTTAAGGTTTTGGTAGGATCTCGTTATGTGTATCTGACTGCTTGACCTGGGGAAAAAGACCCGGGAGAGCAAAATACAGGCTTTTCTCATTGCCCAAAGTCCTTCTACAGTAGATCAGCCCCAAACCCAGAATGTCCTGACTCTGCCATGGCAAACCTCCTCATGGGCTCCTGCCAGAAGAGGCCTCTTTTGTGTTGCACAAGAAGTATCCCTTTGAATAGAGGCGTCAACATCTTCATCTGTTGGATCAGAAAAAGCCAAAGCGGCCATCGCTTGCTCAAACGCCTACTCTCAGCATGTAAAGGTGACAGGAACAGAAATGGGGGTGGCGAGACAGTCCAGAGCTGGCCCTGCACAAAGTGAAGGATTCCTGGAGGTGAGGAAACAACACCTCGCCTATATTTCAAGAAATGTTTGAGCGTGACAGTTTAATTGGAAAAAGACAAAAGAACAATATGAAACATATGATAGATATGACTCAAGTACCATACATTTTCCCCTCCTCTGTATCAACATTTTTACATGAACACAACAATTAGTCCAATTAATAGAGGGGCTTAAATATATTTAAATCATGTAAAATATTTTCAAAGTTGCTAAAAGGTACAATGCTTGGCCAATGAACAATACAGGAATATTTGTACACCTCGTTATACAAAGAGACAACAAATCAAGTCATCAGTCGTACAACAGCATTTCGTTTGGCCTTCTTGCCACACAAAAAGCCGGGCCCTGCAACCCTTTGCCCCTGCCAGACCTTGGAAAAAAAACCGTTTGCTCCCTCTTCTGAAAAAGTGAAGAGTCTATTTATTACGTCAATACGATTTTGTACTAACTAGTTCACCTTTAGTATTAGTTAAAATCATGCTGGTAACTTTTTATGCTCAGTTAAACATGTAAATGCATCAAATTAAAATTTCATGTTTTAAAAATGTCTGATACTAGAATGCCAGGATTTCAAGGGTCACGTTCACCATTCCTTTCACTTTCCATATGTGCCGGAGTGCATCTTGAAGGCAGACAGGCTGGCAGGCATTAGAAGTACCATCCTTGGAGATCCTGCAACTGGACATGACCTGGAGAATTTTGTGGGTTTACACCCAGAGTGATGACAAGTGCTGGATACCAAAGAACCAACGGTTAGAAATGAAAGTGACGGCAGCAGCATCAAGGGTGGCAACTTCTCGTGAAGAGAGATTTCCAAGCTCCCCAAAACACAGTTGCATGATTAATCAGAAGATCACAGTAATAATCCAGGCCCCACATGATCTGGGCTCGGCTACCTTAACTGGTCTAGGACGAAGCCAGCAATGCAAACTCCACTCATTTGCAGCAGAAGCCAACGTAATCAGTATCAGCAGAATGTGGGTGTGTGGGGGGGGTGTAGAAGCTCCACCAGAAGCACAAAAGCAAGCAAAGCAACCCTGAATTCCACTGGCTGGGCTTTTCCTCCTCCTCCTCCTCCTCCTCCCTTCTCCTCCTCAGAAGGAGAACTAGTTCGGCCCTGGAGCTGGAGGTGAGCCGGGCGTGGAAGAGTCCTCCGTCTGGGGGCACGTGGCACTCTAGCAGCAAAGGAGTGAGATGGGCACTGAGGGGCAGTCTCATTTTGCAGCATTCTGGTGATATCTGTGTCGCCAAACCTCTTGTATCTTTTTGCACCACTTATGAGCATTCCCACTTGGGTCCATCAGGTAGTATGTCCTGTTAGGCTGTAAGTAAAGAAGATTTAGCGCCTGTTCATTTCAGCAGCCAGTTAATATACTGCCAGCAGCACGTTTGGCTATAGGCACAAAGAACTCTATGCAAGCTTCTGCCCAGTGGGTCTTCCCCTTTACACGTCATCCAGTGTCCTAAGGCAAATGAACAGGGCCGCTCCTACTTTCTGCTGCCCCTAAAAGGAAATGGCTGCAGACGCCAAGCTCAGAGTTGCTGGCATTTTGGTCTATTTTGTTTCCCGATTAGGGATTTCTCACAGCTCCTGTTCTCAAAATAGCCTAAATGCCACCCCCCCACACATACACTTCAAAATTATTTGGATGAACATCCCAGCATAGAATTTGCAATTCAGGAAAACTCCCCTTGAACTGGCTGGGCAGGTTACTTACTGTGTGGACAAAAAAGGTCTTGAAGTTCTTTGCTTCTGGTCGGAGTTCCAGTGACCAAGGAATCTCGCCTTTCAGGACTTTGTTGACGGGATCAACATAGTACAGGTGTGGCCCTTCCGTAAGCAGCAGCTGTCGCCGGCGGGCAAACAGCCCCTGTGGAGAAGCACATCGCACTCAAAACCCATTAAAGGCTTTAAAAGCATGATCAGTACATAAAGTTCTATGGGATACTGTTTGGAACCTTAACTGTCTAGTTTCAGAAAATGAAGGCGTCACAAAAAGCGATTGTTATGCCACAACTACTATAACAAATCCCTTAAGTCGGAAAGCGAAACAATTCAATGCTTTCCAAAAAGCAGAGTTGAACATTAAAGCTTGATTTAGACTTGTCTGCAACTGTTACATTGTGAAGGGGCTGATGTTATAAGCATAGATGCGGATGGTTGTAGACGGGCCAATGCACACACCTCCCAAATCTCAACTGTAAGTTGTGTGATGCGCCTCCCGCATGATTAGTTGATCCAACTTCCTGTTGGACACATTGTTGTTTGAGTATCTCTATCCATAAAATTAACATTTACAGAAGTATAAATGCAATAGCCAGGCAACCATCTCCGAATGAGAGAGACAGACATTCCCTGACACAGAAGTCTAAATTGCCTTGCCAGAGTTCCCATCTCACCGGAAAAGCCCTAATTCTCTGCCCCCCGGCCAAGGGTCGCCTGTCTCCCAGATCAGGATGTTAACAGGGTCTGATGGGAGCAGTCATCCCAGGAAGCCACCAGCATGTCTTTTTCCCAGAAAGCCTTGGGAAGAGATGGAAAAGGAAACCCTAACCCGCTTCAGGATGGAAAGCCATGGCTGTTGCATGTTTGCCTAAATTACAGTTTATGACAGTTTTCATTTTAGTGCATTCCTTCTTTGTAAGTTGCTTTGGGCCTTCTTGAGTAGAACTGCATATAAACTGTGGCAAATGAGAAGAAATAAAATAAGAACCAATGACAATTGAATCCAAAGCTGCACACAGCCTTAAAAATGTTCTAAGTCAGGAACGGGGACATTTTTTGTCACCAGGGCTAGTCTTTATTGTTTTCTGTAGGCTACAGAATTAGGGTTAGGAGAACCCCACTACAATGTCATTAAACTAGAGCAGCACCAACATTTTTGACCAGGCATGGATAGTAATCAATGGATAGGTTCCCCTAACACAGATGCTCCAGCTGTCCCTCTTCTTATAAGCCAACAGCCCATCCATCGCCCAGGATATCTGCAGTTGTCATGCTCTGGTTCCCTTCAATTTAAAATGCCATTATTTGGGCTGTGCCTTCTCTGCTGCTGCTCCTACCCTCTGAAATGCCATCCTCCTAGATGCCTTTTGAGTCTCAGCCCTGCTTTGCTATGGAAGGCAATGACAACACGGCATTTTAAACAGGACATGAGCCAAAGTGTTTTGGGATCCTGAGAGGTGAGCGAAGAGCACTTTTTTTTAATGTTCTTCCTTTAGAGTTAACTTTTTGCACCTCCTACACTTTTCCTGTTTTCACTATTATAAGCTTCCTTGATTCTCTCGGATTTGGAGGCTGTATGTCCAATTAATGATGATGATGATAATGATGATGAGAGGCTACATAGTCAGCCAGATTTTTAGACTGACTTTTATTCATCTATCAACTCTTCCCCAAGAACTGAGATAGGTAGTTGCCGTTGTTTGATGGCGTTCAAAGATTTCGTCGCAGGATGTAAGCTGTTCCAAGTAAAGCTGCCTTGTGCAATTGACTGACAGGATTTTGTCAATGCGGATGGAGTCCAAGTGGTGCGCCAGTTGTTTTGGTGCTTATTATTATTGGTACTATCCTTGCTTTCTTTTGCCACAGCTGTTCTATTTGAAACTCTTTGAATTTTGTAATTTTTCCCCAGTTCTTTCTGTTCTGTTTTGGTATTACAGTTCATTTATTATTCCATTTACCCAAGAACCTAAGTGCAACCAAAACACTGTTTATATGGCTAGTAATCCACTTCTTTTACAGTACCTGTAGTCATTAACAATGCCTCTTCCTAAACAATTTGCCTATCAAAAGGTCAACCCAAGAATCTGAATATGCAACTAAGGCAGCTTTGGGGAGATTGTTTTCTTTGCCTCCCAAATGCACCAGTGGCATTTTTCAAAGATTTGCTCGTCTACCACTCATTAGACTGTCAGAAGCAGCCAAAGCAAAGACATCCTTGGGCCTGCAGTTACAATGTGAGCATTCAGAGCACAATTTCCAGAACAAGTGACCTACCGATCTTGTTCTAGAATGCTCCACATAAAAGGCCTGGGGGCTCCAGAGCCGCCTCCCACTGCTGCTGCAAAGAGGTTGGCTACAATGGCTAACTCTGGTCCAAGACTTCTAGAACTATCTTCCAGCAGGCAAGCAATTTACCTGCCATTATTCTATGGCCCTCACAATTCAATGCATTCCCATTTCCAGGAATTAAACCACAGCTACGGCGACCCTTGCTTAGTGTCCCCCCCCATGGCAGCCTTGTGGCAGAGAAACTGGAAGGTGTCCCCATATTTTGTCTCCCTGAATTAAATATTTTGGGGCAGCTGGATTCCACTTTTGTAACTTTGGGGGTTTCTAGTGCTGTGTTCCCAGAAGGCATGTCAAGCGACAGGACCAAGCAACTTACCTTTCTCTTGTCTACAGGCCCCATTTTCAGTATTAAATTGTTTTCTACAAACTGGTGCCTAAAGAGAAAACATCACAGCACATTATTCCATCATCCTATCTTTGAGCCACACCAACTTGCACCATGAGACAGCACAACTCCTCTGAGAACCAGAAGAGGAACATCATCCTTTGAGACCAATTTTCACATGCCAAGAAAAAACAGCCCTAATAACATCAACAAAGACCCAACATTTTGAGTCACAAATTGACTGGATTCTTAGAGTTAATTTAATTAAATTTTCTGAATCTATCTCTTACAAATCTGAGAATCTCCATCCTCATAATCAAGTAGGAATGTATGACTTCAAGAATAAGAATTTGATAGTTTTTTTACAATAACTTCTGAGAACCAAAGCTTCAAATCTGCTGTTACATTTCCACCAGCTTCTCCATTCTGAAAGCTTACAGCGCTTTAAAGAAGGAATGGGGAACTTGTGGCCCTCTGTAAATGGTCAGGAGACCACCACTTGCCATCTTCTGGATGGCTACAAGTTCCAGAGGAAGTTTCTTCTGCTTGCTAGAGTTTTATGCAATGTTGTTTAGTGATTTTAGACAACTCCTAAGAAGCCTTCTCTTGTCGCTGCACTTCAAGAATAGCAGCAGATGTTCTAAGCCCACTGAACTAAGTTTTCTCAGCTAGAGAAAATTCTTACAGTGTTCCAAGAAAATCTCTTCCATGTTGTCATATAGAAGCCCTTCTTCCTTCAATCTGAACAATTACTGTACTTCATTTCATGTTAGTCACATTCACCTTCTCATCTCCTTCTGGTTTGATCTTAAATTCTGTGGTTGTTTATTTTTAAGCCCGCCCCCATTCTTTACTCCTCTAAGACCCTCCTCTATGTTCAAGAGATTAAGGAATTCTATGGGACAATATTTTATTTATTAATCATTTTTTATGCTGCCCATCTCTGGGAGGTGACTCTGGGAGGTTTACAGTTTATAAATCAAATAGGTAAATAATTAAAATATATTAAAATATTAAAACTACACAGATTAAAAATTCAAACATTTTTTAAAAACTCAGCTCCGAGATCTCGAGACTTACCAAGGATTTCCACCAGCCTGCTTTGCCAACAGCAACCTTTTCTCCTCTTCTGAGAACTGGAGGTCCAGCTCAAAGGAATTGCTGTCCAGGTCATGGATGTATTGTTCTATGTTGTTTCCAGAAGTCTGCAAGGGACCCATTTCTGGGGAAGACAGTGACTGAGAAGAGGTTGAGGTGGAAACTTGCATGCAGCCAAACTGACTCAGAAGGTTGTCATACTACAAAATAAAAGCAAGCGCCATTTAGCACTTCGCTCTGAATATGGAGATACTGAGACAGATGATGACATGACAGGGCTTTCTGCCTTTATTCCAAAGGTGCCTTTTTAAAAAAAATGATAACTGAACTTTCTTGATTTTTCTTGAAGATGTTTTGCTTCTCCTCTGAGAAGCTTTTTCAGTTCTAACTAATGGAAGGATTTGCAGTCTTTTCAGTCAACCAGCCATTAACACTTGTCTTGCTGTGCTGCACTACCTATGCACAACAGGAGTAATGTCATCTACGCCGTGCAACATAGCGAGGCATGAGTACATTGGGGTGGGGGTAGAGAACCACTCCACAAAGGCATGGCTCAACACCAGAGAACTAATCATCAGGGCAGGATTCAGCAGTCCTGGAAAGAGGCACCAGCTTGGTCCTGCTGGCCCCTCTTGATTTGGCCATCCCTGAGGCTCAGACCCAGGACACCATGGTCCAGGATTCAGCTCAACTATAGTATAATCCCACCCAGAAATGTCTAGGTGATGGATTTCTTTTATACCCAAATCAAAATGTATTTTTCAATCCCTACGACTGACTCTCTTCAGGGATGCAAAGCCAGTCTCGGAGTATAGACAGACCAAAGTTAATGCTCCAGAGGCACAAAGAGCATCCTTCTCTGATGGGGATGATAGCGCAAACATGAAGGCTGTGAAGACGCAGTGGACACCCCAAAGCTGATCCAGGCGCATCACTCAACGGAGGAAATCAAGGTTTCTTGAAATCTGATTCACCTTCCTGTCACCCTTTGGCACTTACATTCCCATAGCAATCCTCATCGTCTTCAGACATGGCGGGCAAGTAGGCTGTGAGCTTGGGTGGGGTCTGATGATGCAAATTTTCCCAGGTGATGAAATCAAAGAACGGGTGGGCCCTCAGAGGTCCATAGCCTCCCATTTCTTCACATCCTAACCGTTTGGTAGCATCCAGAACCTGATTAAGAAATGACAGTTACTTTTTCCCTGAAACTGCTCAGCTTCCGATGACATTTTATTTGGGAAGGGTTCCTCCCAAAAACACACAGCCGGAGACTTGAAACTTGATCTTAACTCTTTCTACAGAGGATCAAAAGATCTATGTGGGTCTAAATTACAAACTGAGCCCCCCTGGAGTGCAGCCAGGGTGAACCAAGCCCCTTAGCATAGAAAAAAGGCTGCTCCGGCTCTCCATGCTTCAGTAACAACAGCTAAGACAATAGTAACAATTTAACACATTTTTATAGATTGTTATTATAAACTCAATCCCTGGGAAAATTTGACTGGGATGCATTATTCAAAATATAGTTCAATAAAATATTTTATATTTAGAATTAAATGACAGTTACATATTTAAAACAAGTCATTCTTTGAAAAAGGTTTTCCCAACTAGAACCTAGAACTTTTTAGAAAAAGAACCGTTGGTTGTGAGTTTGCTAACCATGGAGAACAAAGAGAAAGAGGGGAAAAACAAACGGATCTCAGTCTCTATTCGAATATGGTAACGATGTCCCTGGTTTATGTAACTTTCATTGTTTTTACCTGAAGAATATGCTAATTACACCTCTTGTGATCTTAAATTTCTCTCCTGGTTAGAGGAGAGGCTGAAAGGATCACCTGATGGCTTTTCTGACCCCATGTTCATTGGAGGGAGCAGAAAGCTCTCTGGGAAGGTCAGCAAAAGAAGACGATGCCAGAAGACATGTTACCAGAGCAGTGGAGGAAGACCCCAAAGAGCAGCCCAGGAGGAGGAGCAACTTCTTAGAGAGAGTGGGCAAGAAAGAATGCTGGAAGAACCAGGAAAAGTTTTGGTAACACATGAGATAGTTCTATTACTTAACAGCATCTTGGAGATCTTCTAACCCAACCCGCTGCTCAAGCAGGAGACCCTAGACCAGAGGTGGGGAGCTATGGCCCTTTTATGATTGTGGACTTCAATTCCCAGAATTCCTGAGCCAGCACGCACAACCTCTGAAGGCAAGCTGTCCCACTGATGAATTGTTCTGTCAGGAAATCCTACATAACAGAGCCCTACATCACAACTTTCATTGCCACAAGGGTCAACAAAAGCAAAATTCTCCACTGTTATGCTGCTCTCCTTGACACACAACAGACTCCCTAACTGAGCTGCTTGATCCTGTGGCTAGAGTGGCAGTAGTTCCCCAGATTTATGGTCCCGGGGGACATTGTCTTCCTTTGGGCCTGGAATTGGGGGCAGCTTGGAAATTCATGGACACCATAACAGCCCACAGACCACATGCACATTACTGAGGGCTTAACTCACAGAGGGACTCCATGCTACCTCTGATTTAGATCTCATAGCAGTAGCAATATGACCTGGAGTTGGAGGAGTTATAACACAGCTGGTAGAGCAGTAAGAACCGGGCCATGCCCATTGCTGCCTATATGCCACTGCATTCAGGACCTTCAAGGGCAGCTCTTTGTAGAGCACATTGCTGTAGTCCAATCCATATGTGATGAGGCATAATGCCATCTCTGTAAAATATTTGTCAAGGCCTTTCATGAAACCTTTATGGAGAAGATAGATAAACTTTACAGGACAGTGTAGTCCAATTGATTTGCAACTGGTTGAACAATCCCAACCAAAGTTCATGTAAACATTTCAGCATCAGTCCAGGAATTACTGAGTTCCATCCTTAGAGCTAACTCATTCATTATTTATAAACAATTCCGTGGCTGAATGGAAAGGAAGCTTATTTATTTATTTATCTGATTGATTGTTGTTGCCGTTGGCTGTCTGGGGAATTCTGGGAGCTGAAGTCCACACATCTTAAAGTTGCTGAAATTAAGAAACACTGGATTACTGAGTTTGTATTACAAGAGTTTTGAGGATGAACTTTTATAACTTTTAACAAAGCTCAAGGAATCCTATTTTACAGAGAGGAAGGATGTCCGAGACCTGGAAAGAGGCTAATATATCAGTAATACCTAAAGAAGATCAAGCTTGACTTTAGGAAGAAATTACAAACCAGTATCATTACTGAATAATGACTACAGTTGTTCACAACAATCCTAGCTGATAGAGTGAAAATAATTTTGCAGAATCTATTCATGAGGACCAGTAGGGGTTTTCATGTAAAAAACAGCTAAGGGACAATGTTACAACTGTTTTGTATATTCTTTTGAAGGGACTTTGTCTTTGTATATGACAGCTTCATTGAGACTATTCTGTGCTGAAAAATGGAAAGGTTCCATATCCCCCACAATGGAGGAATGGTTGGTGAAGATACTGGAACTTTTGGAGATGGCTAAATTTAACCCCTTTGATTAAAGAAAAAAAAATACATTTATGGCTGACAAGAAACTACTTACTGACTTTTTGTATGAAAGAGGGAAAAAAGCCCTTACGAATTACGGTTTAGGGAAAAAAATTAGATAGGAAAAAATTACCTTTTTATTAAATCATAAGAGAAAGAGATAACCTTCTAACCATACTTGTATTTGCTGCAAAGGAAACCAGAAGCTTCCTGTGGTTTTTTTTTCCTGCACTGTTGTCCTTTCTTCTTTATCTGTTTTCTTTATTCTGTCTTGTTTTTATGTGCTTTTTAAAGCTTTTGTATTTTAAAAAAGACAAAATGTTCTCTTGCCTCATTTCAGTTTCATAGCTTATACAGTTGCAACTTCTACATTTCAGTCATGCTTGGATGTTCTGTCAATTTCAAACTGGACTTGATCATGAAACTCATTCATCTCTTCTTCTGCATTGGGGTGAAGCATAAATTTGAAAGATTTGTCACATTAAAGGGCTGACTAAAAAGCAATTGAAATCACTGGTCATGGACTGCATGGTGTCCTTGCTAGGTTGTTCCTTCTTTCTTGTTCATATTCTGAGAATTAGGAGAGAAATGTGCTGGGATATTTAAGGGGACTGAAAAGTGAGGCCTCAGGGGACCAGTTCCACGTTTAGGCAATAATGATGTCTAGCTTACAAAAAGAAAAAAAAAGAAAAAAAATAATAGAAATCTATAGACTTCTAAAAGGCTGACATGTGCAAGAGGGGTGAACTGGTCTCTGCTGAAAACAAGAGCAGGGCAAGGATCAGCAGGGAGCCAAGCTGAGCACCTGGAGGAATTCTCTAAGCAGTGAAGCAGCTGACCCACAACGGGAGATATTCAAGTCAAGGCTGGAGGGCCACCTGGGATGGGTTGCTGGATTCCTGCACTGAACACGCATTTCCATTACAGATTCCTTAATGTCGGTTGTTTATCTAAAAAGGTTGCTGCGGATAACGAAGAACGCTCTACTTTCCACTGAAGACAACCTTGGTAGTCAAAATAACTAGATATTTATTTTCTACTTTTCTACTGTTTCCCTCACTGACAGCAGCATCTGGATCAGGGGTCTCCAACCTTGGCAAGTTTAAGACTGGTGGACTTCAACTCCCAGAATTCCCCAGCAAAGCTGGCTGGGGAATTCTGGAAGTCTGCCAGGCTTAAAGTTGCCAAGATTGGAGACCCCTGAAATAGAGGATCAATATATTTAAACAGGCCTTGCCTGCCAATAGCCTATTTTTATTAGCATCATTGAGAATCCTCTTTCATTATTGTTCTTAATAACAGTGATTATTTCATCATGACTCACTATAAAAAATAAGGAAGATGACTTTGTCCGAGATAGCAATAGCACTTAAAACTTATATACTGATTCGCAGTGCGTCAAAGCCCCTTTTAAGTCAGCCTCTTGCCCCAACAATCTGGGTCCTCATTTTACCAACCTGGGAAGGATGGAAGGCTGAGTCAACCTTGAGCCTGGTGAGCATCAAACTGCCAAACTGCTGGCAGTCAGCAGAATTAGCCTGCAGTACTGCATTCTAACCACTGCGCCACCCCAGCTCCTGCACAGCAAGAGTGATGAGTATGGAATTTGTGTATGTATTTAAAGGAATCCTTTGGGACAGGAATTACTGACACTAAGTGATTTGGTCATGTGACATCACTGTTTATGACTGAATCAATTAGTGCCAGCACTTTAGTGAGGACTGTGTGGTCATTAAACAAGGTTCACAACTCCAAATATCCTGCCAACTATCCCATTAAATTTTCTTGTGGGAAACCAGCAGAGAATGTTGGATATGACGTGACCACAGGGATGCTGCGACAGTTGGAACTCCCCCTAAGTGCCCCCACACGCACACTTAGCAGTGCTGCGAGTTCAAATGGTTACTGAATGAGTGGTTGTAACCTGAGGGTCACCTGTAAAAGGAGTATTTTTTTTCCTATCCTACCTGTAAACATTTAAGCCCTCCAGAACATCTCTGGAAAGGACCACAGTTGCTTTATCTACCCAAAAAAAACAGCTGTTTCTTCCCTTCCCCAAAGGCTTTCGATGGGCCAAAAAACCTGGTAGCCCAACAGTATCCTTCACTTCCCAGAGGTTTTCCCAGCCCAGCCAGTCTGGCTTTCCCTTCTCTCAGTATCTTTGGTAAGAAACTGATCTAATGTGGCTATACAATAAATAAAATAAAATAATAAAATAAAATAAAACCTGCAAAGTGCAGGCCCTGCTTATTCTCATGATTTAATCTCCACTTGGGTCCTCTATCCCAGATGTTCTTGCTTCCGCTTGACGGGCACCTTTTTATTAGGCTGGAGACGTTCGTTTTGCCATCTATCTCCAGTCTGGGCTTTTGCTCTTCAGGCATCCTTAAAGCAGCTCTACTCCTCCTAGGATACGAAAGAACCGCCCTTCCATACTACCCTGAAGCAAGCGGGAGCAACAGCCCGTTCAAAGGTGGAGGGAGGCAGATCAGCGAGAAGTACACTTTGGCACAGCTCCCCTCTCATCCAGCATGTCGTGCAACTGTGTCACTAAAGCCTTCCTGGCCTGTTCCAACTGCTCAGCAGGGGCAGTCCCGTAGGCCTGACCTTTTGCTCAAGCAAGAAGTCACTTTGGCTAGAGAGCAGCAGCTCCAGAGTGTAATAAGTCAATGAAGACTCAATCATCCAGGCGAAAAAATTATTTAATTATTTAAAGCATACTTTGGTCCGGTTGCCCTGACTGAACTTCTTAAAAAGTTCCTCCACCTTAGGGCAGACTTGCAAAAAAGAGCAAAGGATGGGCAGGCAGCCCAGGGCTTGAAAGAAAACAAAACCATAACAGATTGAGAATTATGGCCTTGATTTTAAGTTGTGAAAAAGCATTAAAAGGTGTGAAAAAAGACTTGCTGGAGAGGAAGCTCTGATGGTTATCAAACTCAAACCAGTGGGGGATGGGGACTTGGAGAACACACTTCAATGTTTTACATTTGTTTTTTTCTTTGGATAGTAAAGTTTATTTACCAGAAGCTTTTCTACAAGATCTTTTGCCTTGGGAAAGAACTTCTCTGGGAATTCATATTCCAGTTTGATTATCTTTTGAAATATGAGATATTCATTTCTGCAAAAAAAAAAGGCACATTAAAGTAAAATCCTAGGTAGCAAAGGAAGAAAACATATCATATCACACAAGTGGGCAATTTCTTCATCAGCAAGGAAATAGTCTCTGCTGGAAAATCTATGGTGAGGGTCAAGATATTATACTGCAGTGACCAGGCCAAAGTTGGTGCAAATCTCCATTGAATGCATCCAACTAGACACTGGCTTGAACCATACATTCTGCTTAAGCTATGGGTGAATCATTGTTTGTCTCCAGAAGTTAACCCACATTAAGTTGCACCTTGTGGCTTAATACAATATATCAAAACCATTGTGGTCCAAACACTATAGTTTGTTTCTTATAATTGTATGAAACCGACAACTGTAGCATTCAACAAATCACTCAGCAGATGTCAAGCCTTAAACAATGATTAGCCAAAAACAAACAAATTGGCAGGAGGAAGAGCGACACAGCTTCAGCTGTAACCATGGAGAGAGTGGCTAGAGTGTCTCTAAAAGGTCCACGAGGAAGTTCCCTTTTTTATTCCCATTCCGTGTCTCTTGAGGGAATCAGAGTCGAGACGGGCAAAAGCAAGGAATCTAGCTAGGGAGCCTTATGAAGCACAGACACAGCACTCTTTCCACAGTCAGAGATTCCAACCCCTCCCTGTTTCTCCTTTGCTTCCCATTACATGAGCATTCTCTTTCAAATCGTACTCAGGAAATCCTTTCTAAAAACTGGAAACTTGGTACAATTCAGGACATTGCCTTACCCAGCTCGGAATGGTGGTAACCCTGCTACAAGCTGGTACACGATGCAGCCCAGAGCCCAAAGATCAGAACTTCATCAGCAAGACGGACAAAGGGAAGAAACAAAGCACAGGAATTAATATGACATAAGCCACTTATTGTCATGTCTGCTTTCAACTGCCAAAACCACCAGATACAGGAAAACATTCTGCAGAGTTTCACCTACTACCCAAGGCGTTTCTGGCAAAGGAACTTTGACAACCCTTAGTCAAAATCCAGTCTTCGTGACCTTGCAAAAGAGGGTCAAACTGGGGCCCGTTTTGTCTCTGCGGGATGATGTTCCATAGGGAAGGACCCACCACAGAAAAGGCTCTTTTTCTTGGTCCCACTATATGAACTTCCTTAGGGGAAAGGACCCACAGCATTCTGTCTCCTCACTCTGGTGGGTCAGGTAGATGTGACCGGGAGAAGATGGTCCTTCACATCACCTGGTCCCAAGCCACGTGGGGCTTTAAAGGTGACAACCCGCACTTTGAATTAGAGCCAGAAGCAAATCGGCAGCCAAGAGAGAGAGAGAGGACATGTGTGCACATCTAGGCCAGCACAAAACCATGCAGGCCACTGCATTTTGAACCAACGGAAGCTTCCCCATACTTTTCAAGGGCAGCCCCATATACAGTGCATTGCAAGACACAAGATGACTAGGATGTGACTGACTGGGAGCAGAGATTGTTGGTTCAGGAAAGGGTATAAATGATATACAACAAAGGCCCTCGTGGCCATGACTGCCACCTGCTCTTCAAGCAGGAGTTCTGAGACCAGGAGAACCCCCGGATTACACATTGGGTTTCTCTGGGGCTGTGCCAACCCATCCAAGACCAAGTATGGCAATTCTCCATGGAACCCAGAGCCATCCCATCATACCAGGGTTCAGTTTCAGCCCATTGCTCCCCATCCATCCCTTAACTGCCTCCAAGCACTGTGAGAGAGAAGTCACAGCATCACTTAGCTCACCATGGGTTGAGATACAGAGCTGGGCATCATTAGCATGTTGATGATATCTCAGCCCCTGGTGACGGATGATCTCACCCAGCGGCTTCACGTAGATATTAAACAAAAGTGGAGGAAGTACTGAGCCAGACCTCTCACTTCCAATCAACACTGACTGAGAGCGGCCACAGAAGAAGTGAAGCAGGACAACACAAAGCCCTATTCCATTCCAGAAGGATACTGATGGTATCGACGGCTGCCAGGAGGTCAGGCAGAGCCAGGAGGGATGCACTGCCCCATCCTGCTTCCACCAGAGATCATCCAGAAGCACAACCGATGCGGTTTCTGTCCCATAACAGGCCTGAATCCTGACTGGTCTAGATAATTCATTTTATCCAGGAATCTTTGTATATGAGTTCTTTCGAAGCATAGCTTTTTCAAAGTACTTACAACACTGTAAGGTTATCATTTAAATTTTAAACTAAAAACAACAGCTAATAGACTATGTATATAGAAGTAGAAAACATTATTGAAAAAAAACTTTTGTTCTTTCCAAATAAGTTCTGTTTCGAAGAGATATAAGTTAGTAAGAAGATGAAGAGTATTTTAGCTGTAAATATTAAGAAACTTAGTTTAATTTAGCTGTGCTTTGAAATATAGTATTCATCCTTTATTGAGACTTCACTAAAAAAATATTGCCTAGTAGGAAAAAAGAATAAATAATTATTGTCTCATATCTGGGCAGAGCAAACGTTGTTTTGGAATGTTCTATTGAACAAATGTTTATGAGTTTAAAAACTCTCAATAAATTTGACAGTTTTTAGGATCCTTTTTAATCACCTGGACACCCCCCCCATGTCAAAATTTAACTGTCAACAAAGACAATGCAAAAAGCTTGGAGAATAGAGGTAAGAGCGCAAAGTCATCTCCTTAATGAAGCTCAAAAGAAAGCATAAAAGTATTTAAACGCATATGCCAAGCTCACCTTTTGCAGGCAGATTTTTCTGTTAATAACTCTGGAGACACGTACTGTGCTGTCCCTACAAAGGAGTTTGCTCGTGCTGAAAGAAGAAATACAGAAGTAAGGGAGGGCACTTCTCAAGGCAGTGCGACTATTTCAGGGAATGAAAGATAAATGACACACACCTTGTTTACTATCTGCAGACAATATTTTTGCTGTCCCAAAGTCCGTAATCTGAATATGCATCTCACCATTTAACAAGATGTTCTCTGGTTTCAGATCCCTAAAAAAAAGCAAAATGGTTATATGAATTGATCATCTATTCCTCCCCAAGGAAATGTTTAGCTCTACATGCAATGTCCAGCGTTGAAAGTGATATAAAAAAAGGGCTTTATACTATTGCAGTAGCATCAGAAAGATCACATTAGTAAGATGCAAACCAGAAAAGATTTAGTAGGCACTGAGGGCCTAGAGCTCAAACGCTTTTAACAGTAAATTCCATTTTAAAAACTCTTACTGCAGGATAAAAAGAAACCAAACACTGGAAAAAGGTACTGTTGTACATGTTTGAAAATAACTTGAAGTATTATTTATTTATGATATGAAAAACATGTTGCTGCTTTAAAGAATCCTCTCATTAAATATAATGCAACCTTTCTTCTTGTTTTGTTTGTGCCTTCTAGGCAGTGTTGCCTCCTGCATTTGACTGAATTACGAAACAACACTTAGGACTTGATGTTGGAAAAGTACTTTCAAATGTTGCAGAATATAGAACATCTTCAGGGATTTGGGCCAGGAATTTATTCTGGGATCCTGCAAAATACATCCCTCCTGCAACATGGTGGCAAAATCTCTGCACCACACAACCTCTGACACCTCACTTACTGCAGAGTCCTGCATCTTCTGCTGTATATGGAAGAATCTGGTCTATGTTTGATAATATTCGTACCAAATCAAGAAAAAAACTGATCTGTGAAAGGGTAGAAAAGCTTGTTTCAATCTGTGCAAACCTCAAGTTTTTAGAATTCCATGAGAAAAATGACAAGAAGAAGAAGAAACGGAAAATGATAGCAGTAGATCAGAAAATGAGATCGAATAAACTGCATGTATATGTTATGCCTTCTTCTGTTTCTTTTTTTTAAAAGCACCACTCAAAAGGTAAAACTTCTGTGGAGCTTAAATATTGAGGTGGACCATAACTTTATTTGCTATTAGTGCTAAGGGGCAACTCTGATTATTATTTTTTATATTGATGGTTTCTTGCTTTGTTGTTGTTTCTTTGTTATTGTTGCCTTTGAGGGAAAAGGGGGTGGTTACTTGTTTTACTGCAAGCATAATACCTTTATGCTTTTGCATTTCATGTAATTTGTAAAACTACTCCACACTGAACTTTTCTTTCAATTTTTCCCCAAAAAAACCCAGGGGAAAAAACAGGTTTTTTTCTCATGGCTTCAAAATTTTCGGAAATTTTACCCCTCTACTCTGGAGTCTTTGGTGCTCTCTGAGCTTGGTTGTTTTCTTGCAGACGTTTCATGACCCCAACCAGGATCGTCAGTGCTAGTGCTAATTTCTGGATAGTCTTCAAGGGCAGCCCCATGTCAAGAAAGTTGCAATGATCCATCTAGGAGTGCCACTGAATCATAGCTTCATAAAGTTCACGTGTCTTACAGAAATACATGAAATTTGAATTAACCTCAGCTTTTTTTGTTTCATTTATTTCATAGACAAAGTCATCCATCAGAGAATTTAGGGAACAGGGAAGAGTTATTATGAGATGGCAGAAAAGGAAGGGAGGGAGGAAGGAAGGGATTCACAAGAAAAAGTTAAGACAAAAAACCTGAACTGTGAATGTGGCCAATTACATGAAATGTCCTTGTCTACCGTATCTGTAATTCAGGGCAGAGCTATCTCCCCAGAGGACTAAGGGTACAGGGATAAACCCAGCATCCTGCAAGTTCCATATTGACTGCAGCCACACAAGCACTTTGGGCATGGGACAAATAAGAGTGAGACAAAGCCTTTAGGTACATGTTTCCTTCCTTGCAGTGGGCAAGCAGAAAAGGCCAAAGAGATCAGTCTTCAAGAAAGCCAAGGCAATGCAGAGACCCCTTCAATATTTTTGCCCCACTCAGCTTCAGAAGCATGGATGTTCCTGGTGGCAAAGGTGATGCTGAAGAGAAAGTTCAAAGCCTCAACCAGCAGTGGCTGGAAAGGTGGCTCCCATAGGCCTTTTGCTTATACAGTCACACGATAGAGAAATAACCCACAACAGGCAAATGAATCAGGAGGTGCATCAATTCAAAATACATTACCTATGGATAATTCCCTTTCCATGCAAGTACTCTAATGCAGCCACAATTTCAGCAGTATAAAACCTCGTACATGTCTCATCAAATGAACCAATCTTTCGGATATATTTTAGAAGCTCTCCATTTTTAGCATAACTGAGACCAAAATCTGAACGCCAAGTTAAGGATTATTTCTACTGGGTGATTATTTCTACTGGGTGATCTAGACAACACAAGCATCTATTTGGAGACAAGGCTAAAGAGAAAGCCATGAGATTGGAAAGCGGACAGCCCAGGGGACACAACTGGTAGAGAGGAAAGATTTTTACTGGTCTTTAAGGCTCTTTCCTTGAGTTAGGTTTCTAAACTAGGTATTCATTAGAGCTACTCCTCGATTTAGAACCATAGCTGGCCCCGGAATTCCATTGTAAGTCACTGAGGTCATTAAGTAAAGTCAGATTCAAATTTTAGGACAATTTTTACAGTGGTTGTTAAGCAAATTATGTAATCATTAAGAAAATCAAATGGTCACTAAGCAAACCCAGCTTCCCCAATGGGCATTTTTTCATGGAAATCAAGGTCACATATACAAATCATGTGACCATAGAAGGGTGCAACTGGTTGTAAATATGAGCTCTTGCCTGGCGGTTGAATGGCAATCCCATGACTATGGGTTGATTTGACAGTTTGTAAGTCACTATTATAGGGACGTGGTGGCTCAGGGGCTAAGACGCTGAGCTAGTCGATCGAAAGGTTGGCAGTTCAGTGGTTCAAATCCCTAGTGCTGCCGTGTAACGGGTGAGCTCCCGTTCCTTGTCCCAGCTTCTGCCAACTTAGTAGTTCAAAATCACATAAAAAATGCAAGTAGAAAAAATAGGGACCACCTTTGGTGAGAAGGTAACAGTGTTTTGTGCGACTTTGGCGTTGAGCCATGCCGGCCACATGACCCCGGAGACGTCTTCGGACAGCGCTGGCTCTTTGGCTTTGAAACGGAGATGAGCAGCACCCCCTAGAGTAGGGAACAATTAGCACGTATGTGCGAGGGGAACCTTTACCTTTACCTTTAAGTCACTATTTGCAAGGCTTTTGTAACTCTGAACCATGGTTACACGGTCGTATGTTGAACGATATATGAAGCAGGTATTTTAGTTTTTTAATGTTCTCCATGACAGAACTGGTGCCCTCCTTTTTCTGCAACTCAGTCAGAGGCGGCTCCAAAATCTTAGGATGCCCATCCTGCTCTTGAAACCATCCAGAAGCTGAGGAGATTCAGCATTCAGCGCACACACTTGGAATTCCAGTTCAGTTTCAACCAGAGACACCCTTCCATTTTTGCCCACAATTTTTACTGCCAATTCAAACACAGGAAAGGATACAGAGCTTTTCTTCATCTTGAAATGTGAAGTAGAGCTTCACAAAGAACGGGTGATCCAGGCGGGACATCACATCTCTCTCCCTGGTCACGTAGGGGACCTTATTCTCTTTGATGATATGACGCTTCTCTAGAATTTTAACTTTTAAACAACAGACAAATTACTAGACATTTGGACCTCGATCAATGAACCCCACTCTCTCTCTCTGTTTTGACCAAGTACAATAGTCACACCTTACAGCAATAGCAGATGTGACTTACAGCAGGGGTCTCCAACCTTGGCCACTTTAAGCCTGGCAGACTTCCAGAATTCCCTAGCCAGCTTTGCTGGGGAATTCTGGGCGTTGAAATCCGCCAGGCTTAAAGTGGCCAAGGTTGGAGACCCCTGACTTAGAGGGTCATCAACAAAATACAACCCAAGAAGCAAGTGATACTCACTGGCATATTCTCGGGAAGTGGTCAATTCTCTGGCCAGGACCACCTGTTTTTAAGGGAAAGAGAAACCGTTACATTCGGAGCATGTGACAAGCACTTGCTGGCAAGACTGGCATATACATTCTTGTAGAGCCAGGTGTTCTCTATCTGGACACTGTCATAATCAGGGCCGACAAAAGGGGTTAAGCACACTAAGGCCTTGCTGAAGTTTGCTTGGTGAGGTTTAGCATCTAGAGGGCATCAGTAGTGCAAGCCTGACATGCCATGCTTACAAAATGAGTATGGAAAAGTATCAGGTTAATTCAGCCAGTTGCTCCCCATTGTAAGTCCTACTCAGACTGCTCAGCCATTCTTACCAAGTGTTTCTTTGTATTTTTTGCTCAGAGAGACAAGATCCACAATCTTATAGGGATTTGTGGCAATCAATCTGAAGAAAATGCAACGCTTTGGGGAGGAAAAATAGGAATGGGAAGCAAGGGAGAAAACCAAAATCTGTCTAATGTGGTGAAGATCAGGCGCTCAATGACCTAAGCAGACTTGTCACCAAGCGCAAAGGCTAGGAGAAAAGCGACAGCAGCAGCAGCAGCAGCACACCTGATCTGGCCCTGGGCCTTAGCACTGACAAGGAGCTGCCGCAGATACTCACTGTGGAAAAAGATCCTTCCCCGAGAATCTTCCCAAACTTAAAGTCCTCTGGGCGTTTCTTTCGAGGCTGTGGAGGCTGTTGCAAGGTGCTCTCCATATTCAGTTCCTGTCTGCTGCCACAGGCAGCAGCAACAGGTTGAAGGCTGGAATCCACCTGGTTCCTCACCATTGATGGAGATGAGCAGGAACATAAAACCACACTGGACTGGATAGGAACAGCATCATACTGCAAAGTAGAAAGCACACTCAATGTTGTGGCCCTTAATCGATCAACCGTCATAAGACAAAAATGGCCAGATCATGAAACCTTGCAGGTGCTTACTGTCATTTTGCACAAGCTCCCATGGCCTAAATGGGAACAGCTCAAGTCAGAGGCGATCTCATAGCATCCTGCCTAGTTTTGGACCCTGAAATGTCCTTCTCTTGCTTAGGGTTCAAGTGGGGCACCCGGTGTCGTCCCTCATCTTCATCCCATTTTTTCATCCTCTGCCAATGGAAACTCTGCTTTCTATAGGATACTGAGCACTCTTCTCATTCTTCCCATCACCCATCTCCTTCCACTTATGATTGTAACTTTGTTGGTTGTATCCTTATGATTTATATTGATATTGTTTCCTGATTGCTTATTTGTTCCCTACGACTTAAGTGTTGCACCTTATGATTCTTGAGGAATGTGTCTTTTCTTTTATGTATGCTGAGAGCATATGCACCAAGACAAATTCCTTGTGTGTCCAATCACACTTGGCCAATAAAAAATTCTATTCTATTCTATAAAAAAAAAGGGGTGGTGGTGGTTCCAGAGACTCAGCATTTTGCTATGAGACCATCAGAATCAAAGAATGTTTCCATGTAATCATCAGAAATTAAACTTTTTTACTTTATCTCCTTTATCAAAATGACCTAACCTGATAAGTGAATCCTGCTCTCACTTTAGTGCCCTAAGATTTTATGGAAGAGATCTCCCTGGAGCTATGCTCCTTGAAAAGAGAACCAGACGGATGCCCTCATGGAGCTTCATTTGAAAAGCTGCTGGAACAAAAAGTCCCCAAAGATTCCCCTCAAGGAATAACCACTCCCACTCACGAATTCTCTCCAAACACGCCCAGTGCAGTTTGCTGCTCCTCACTTCCAAAAGATCAGTCAGCAACCCTCCCAGCTTGGTAGCCCAGAAAAAAGCCCAAATTGCTTCCTGTCTGTGTGAAAATTTTGTGAGCAGGACCTGCAGGGATTGGCACCTTCTTTTAGCTGCCCATGAGCAGCAAGAGGGGCAAATTCGATCTTCGTTCCATCTTGGGTTTGGTTCTGATTTGGATCCTGGCAGAGTAGTACTTGACTAGTACTAAGTAGTCGACTAGTACCGTACTAAGTGTTGCACTAAACCTGAAAGATATTACTCTCTACTTAATATTGTATATACATACATAAATACACATACACCTAGACATACATAGACATTAAGAAGAGAGAGTCAACCTATTTTCCAAACCACCTGAAAGCAAGTCAAAAAACAATGGATGGAAACTAACCAAGGAGAGAAGCAACCTGGAACTAAGGAGAAATTTCATGACAGAACAATTAACCAAAGGAAGTGCTTCCCTCCAGAAGTTGTGGATGCTCCATCGCTGGAAGTTTTTAAGAAGAGATTGGACAAACATTTGTCTGAAATGGTTTCCTGCCTGAGCAGGGGGTGGACTAGAAAACCTCCAAGGTCCCTTACAACTCTGTTATCCTGTGTGCGCGCACACACACACATGGTGGTAGCTTGGTACTCATTGTTAATTGGTTCCTGGAGTTGTGATGAATTTTTCCCCATAAAAAATAATGTAGTGAGTCAGAAGGCAGTCGACAGTGACAAGTTTTAGCTTCTGCGTTGAGTACCAAACAAACGATGAATACCGGGGCAAAATTTTTGTGTCAAAATTATTGTGTACCAAATTTGAGGAGTTTCAAAGCAGTTGAGTCCCAAGGTACCACTGTACATATATACCGTACATACATATGCAATAATTGCTTTATTTTTAAAATACTTTCTCTTAATTCTTCTGTCAAATTGCCATATCTTTTTCTGATCATCTTCTTTTCTGGGCTTTTGCGTCACCTCTCAGAATTATTTACTATATTTCAGCAAACGGATGGCCTTTCCTGCCAAGACAAATCCAGAGAGCCTGGAAACCGTAAAAACAGCCCACAACCCTCATTATCCTGCAAAATCTGCAGCACTTCATAGACAAGCAGAAAGCCGCAGCTAAAACACACTATTGACCTCAGCCCACAGGAGACTTCAGAATTTGACATGTCTTGGATTTTCCAGGAGAAGGGCAATCTGGCAAGTCTCACCGCCTCCATGCGTAGCTGCTTTCTTCCCTGTCCTCACTGCAGTGGAATCACACTTGAAATAGAGCTTGGGTTCAGCCCTGCAGTGTAGGCCAGCTCATTCACAAAGTGTGTGAGCCAGAAGAGTCACAGAGATGTCTGCATAGACCAAGATATAAAGGTGACCCTAGTGCACCTGGCTGCATACACAGGCCCTGGAGCCCAAAAGCAGGAGAAAAACCTCTGGGAACCCAATACAGGAAAGCAATTAACCAAAGACTGGGGAGGAAGGCAAGAACAGTTTCTCAAATGCTCCAATTAGAGATCTGCCTCTTTCATGCATGGAGGGAGGAGACCCTGCCCACAAGGCAACATGCCGATAGCTATTTATAATAGCTCCAAATAGCCTGTCCAGGGACGGGGCTTTCTGCCTGCCCAGACAGTTGCTGAGAGTTCGACCACCTTTGCCCAAAGGACTCTGTTCTACCACAGGCAGCTTCCCACAACGAGATAGTTAATTGAAGCCTTGCTTTCCATTTTTGCCTGGCAAAATCTGGTTTAGTCTGCTCTCAATGACATCTTCTTCCTCAAAATGCAGCCATGTTGTTTCGAGAGGATTTTCTTCTAAACTGGCTCAGACTGGATTTACTTGGATCTTAGGAATTTATTTTAAGAAACCTACCTGATTCAGAGCCACATATAAAATAGGTATGACAGATACACCCCCATTTGCAATTTAAGAAAAAGACAAGCAACTTCAACTAAGTTGGTTCATTTAATCATTTAGACAACTATTGCCTATTACCAGAATGGGTTCCAGAAATAAAAAAGATCATGCACGAGAGAGCTTTCTCATCACCTCTCGATAACCAACTAGAAATGTCCCCAGGGATGCTGTGCTCTGACAACTAAGTCACCATACTTCTCTTCTTTTTCTGCAATTGAGTTGAGACCTTTGCTAGGCTAGAATGGAGGTTTCTCAAATACATTTCTCTAGAAGTTACAAGAAAAAGTTATTGTGTACTTAATAAAATCAAGGTGAATATGTATATTTGTGTTTGATCCAAAATCATCTATGCCCCACTTTAACTGAAAGTATACATTGCCCAATTAACACAAACTCAAAACAAGAATGTGCTGGGGACAAACAAGCTTCCCAGAATAAACTTAATACTAGACTACACAGTATCAACAGTAGAAAGCTTCAAATTTCTAGGTTCTACCATATCGCAAGATCTAAAATGGACAGCTAACATCAAAAACATCACCAAAAAACACAACAAAGAATGTTTTTTCTGCGCCAACTCAGAAAGCTCAAACTGCCCAAGGAGCTGCTGATCCAGTTCTACAGAGGAATTATTGAGTCTGTCATCTGCACCTCCATAACTGTCTGGTTTGGTTCTGCAACCCAACAAGACAGACACAGACTTCAGAGGATAATTAGAACTGCAGGAAAAACAATGGCTATCAACCTGCCTTCCATTGAGGACCTGTATACTGCACAAGTCAAAAAGAGGGCTGTGAAAATATTTACAGATCCCTCACATCCTGGATATAAACTGTTTCAACTCCTATCCTCAAAACGACGCTATAGAGCACTGCACACCAGAACAACTAGACACAAGAACAGTTTTTTTCCCAAATACCATCACTCTGCTAAACAAATAATTCCCTCAACACTGTCTATTTACTAAGTCTGCACTATTAATCTTCTCATCATTCCCATCACCCATCTCCTTCCACTTATGACTGTATAACTATAACTTTGTTGGTTGTACAATTTATGTTGATATTGTTTCCTGATTGCTTATTTGTACCCTATGACTATCATTAAGTGTTGTATCTTATTATTCTTGATGAACATATATTTTCTTTTATGTACACTGAGAGCATATACACCAAGACAAATTCCTTGTGTGTCCAATCACGCCTGGCCAATAAAAAATTCTTTTCTATTCTATTCCTATTCCTTCTCTTCGATAGGTTAGACACATCTAATTCCCTTAACCTTTCATCATATAGTTTAGCCTCCTTAAGACAAGTTATCTGCTAGGTTTGTCAAGAACCTGTTTGATATCCCATTTGGTGCAGTTGTCTCCCAGTTGATATCTGGGTAAAGTCCTCCATTACTACTGTGATGTTTTTCCTGCACACCTTAGCTAACTGATTCATAAAAAGTTCATCTATTTCCTCTACTTAGTTGGACTGCCTGTAGTCTACGTTCATGGCACTGTCATTCCTTTTTCCTTTGATATTAACCCAAATGCATTCAAACTTTTTATATTTGGTTTTGTGCATTTCTGTAGAGATGTAGTTGTTTCTTACACATAAGGCAACTCCATCTCCTTTTTTAGTAGGTCTGTTTCTTTTGAACAATTTAAATCTTTCTAGCAGTACATTCTAGTCATGGGTTTCATCCCACCAGGGTTTTGGTAATGACAAGAGTGTTATATCTGCCCTTGTGTATTAGGACTTCTTGTCCATCCTGTTTGTTCCTCATACTTTTGAGCATTAATGTACAGGCATCTGAATCCTTTATGACTGACTCTGCATTTGCTTCCTACGATGTTTTCATCCATGTTTTCCTTTCTTCTCACTATTTCTTATCTCGTTGTTTGATTTGTTATCTTAAGGTTTATGCCTGGAATTAGATCCTAAAGACTGGTCTACTTCCCCTTTCAATTAAAATAAAAGCCCTTCGGATATGCCAGGGCCATTGTTTTACAAACATGTCCCGATTTTTGTGAGGTGTAGCCCATCCCGCCAGAAGCCCTTCATGCACATAATGTAGACCAGTCTAGGAATCTAAAATTCTCTCAACCGCATCATCCCTTAAGCCGATTCTCCATTCCCTCAGTTGATGTTGACTTTCCATTGGAAGTACCGATGAAAACACCATCTGTACTCCTAGCTCTTTGGCTTTTGTGTTCAGCTGCTCATAGTCTCTTGATATTTTCAGGCTCGTTGTTGTATAATTCGTTCTCATATTTAAGAGAAGAAAGGAATAATAATCTGTGGGCTTAATTATTTTAGTAAGCCTCTCAGCTACATCTTTGAGCCTTACTTCTGGGATAAGCAGATAAGATTGCCCAGTCTACAAACTGCTGGGTCCTTTACTCTGAAAAGTGTGTCTTCTACCGCCAACATGTATTTTTTTCCTTTGGGGAAGTCTTGTCTGTTTTCCCTGTCATACTGTTCCTTCTCCAGGTGTCTGCATGCTTTCTTCCAGGTGGAGAAGATGACATCGATTGCTCAGCTCCAGTGGGGACGGATTGAACTGGACTCAGCTGGACTGCAGGGGGTGTTCTCAGGGTGTGTTTTTTTTTAATTTGGGTCTTCAGTAGGCATGAATACATATATGGCACACATATATACATATCACAACAGGATTAGTCTTTCCATGACCTTATGTTTTTCTCGTGACTATGCTATTTGCAAATGCTCTGAGTCGTTCCAAGGCAGGGTGCCTTCTTTCTTTTAAAATTTGGTTTAATGAAGAGTTATGTTTTTAGCAGTATTTTCAGCAAGGCATCCTTTGGTTTTCAAAATTGGTCTTTGTGGTTAATGTTGAAATAAGATTTAAATGTTAATTTTTTGCTCCCTCTTGTGGCTAGTGTTGAAGTAAACTTTAAATATACTGGTAACTCATCAAAGGCCAATCAGATTGCCTTCAAGATGCAGTTGTAACCCAGAGAGGAATAGAAGGAAAAAAAGTCACTCGGCTCATTTATTGTAACAGAATATATAAAAATGGTAAATTCTCAATTCCTCCCAGGCAATTCTTTTTAGTAGGGTTTCTTAATTTTGTCTAATTTGGTGGCCTTTGGGGTCCATCTTTATTTTAAAAATTTAAAAACCTTGAATATTTTTATTTTTATTTTTATTTTTTTAAAAAATGAATTTAAGACAATAAATTGGACTATTTTTTAAAGTCTTTGGGTCCCTTTTTCTTTTAAAGATTTTAAAAATTCTAAAAATGGAAAAACCTAATTATTTAAAAAAAATAAAAATTTAACTGATTTTTAAAAAAATTGTATTTATGCAGATTTTTATTTCTTTCAACCTTCTTTAGATCCCTTTCTTTTTTGTTGTCATAAATTGGTCTTTTCTCCCATCTCGAGGTGTGGCTGGTGGTGATGATCACCTCTCTGTTCAGTTGTCCTCCTTTCTTCTCTCAGGGGTCTCACTGATTTATTTCAGCTTTTGTGTTGTGCCACTGTATTTTGGCACCAACCCTGATCACGGCTGACCCATGATCACCCATCACGGTCGGTTGTGATGCACCAATCTCACGCTACTGTCTTAGTTCATTCATTTATTAACAAAATTATGAAATATAGCTTGTCAAGCTTTTTGTCTATAAAAGGCTGTGTTACAACTGTGAGCTTAGATGATATTCCTCAACTCATAAACTGATTGCAAAACCTCAATTCCTGAGGACTTTCTGGAGTGCATGTGGACCATCTCACAATCTCTCCAGAGATCCAGGATCCAGCCACTGAGCACCATAAAGGCCATCTCCATCTGAAACACCATTCTACTTTAACAGGGACATCTAGCTCACCAGGATGCTCCTTGAAAGTTAGGTTTGTAAATTCACTTTCTAATCACTTTCAAAAATTATCTATTTGATAATCTTAAGGCTATTAGAGATCTGCAAAATGACAATAGATACTTGAATTTACCTTCATTCAAGAATCAATGAAAAATTATGTATAAGAATTTAAAGATTTGCATCAAATAGCGAAAAGCTAAATAAGATTTTAATCCAAGAAAGGTGTAAATTAAGAACTTTATAAGAGCAAAAGGATTTTTGCTATACAATTTTGGAAGTAATTATTAATTATTAAACTTTCATGAGAAATAAATTGTTTAGTTCATCTTAAGTCATATCAGAAACTTGAGGGGACTAAAATTTTGAAGCATCGAAGGAAAAATATAGGTTTGCTTGTTTATCAGCATGGAAACAAAAGGACACAAAATGGTACCCTATTTGAAATATTTCAGAAGAAATCTGAAGAACTGGGACAGAAACTAGCAGTTATAATGTCAGCAATGATGTCTGTTTTTATGGATAAAATACATCTAAAAAGTGTTATATAGAAAAAAAAGATAGATGGAAAAACAGAATATTCTGGAAAACCTAAAGGATAAAGAACAGAAACAAACCTCATCTGATTGAGAAATAGTAGTCTATAAAGAAATTACTAAAATACTGGGGGGGGGGGAACTGTGGCTTATAAAACAGAACAGATAGTAAAAGTGGGGAACAGAAATGACCAGTCAAGAGAATGACCTGCAGAGTAACTATTTACTGGATCAAGACAAGAAAAAGCCTCCAAGAAGGAATACAAAGTTGGTTTATTTGATTAAGGTTAAATTAAGATCTGTTTCTATGAAACTCTGGGAACCCTTTATGATGTTTGTTGACATCAGGGCTGAAATGTTAATGATTTATGGATTTGCTTATAAGTAAGAGATTAATTATGGGAAGAAAAGCTATTACATAAAACTTTACACGTGAATTATTTAAGCTTGTTTGTGCTTGTGATAAAGATCAGAAGTCACCTACTTAAATGTTCCTTTTCTCTTTTTTATTTTTCCTTTTTCCTTTCTCCTGCACTTTCCATTCTCTATTTTTCTTTTTTTCCCTCTGAGTTTAGTTTAGTTTATATTATCTTTTGTTAGAATCTTAGGGCTGGAAGGGACCTTGCACACAAGGCAGGAGTTCTTATAAAAATCCCAGACACATGGTTCTCCAATCTCTTCTTAAAACCCTCCAGCAGCAGAGCACAAGTCAGGAAGGCAAACTGTCCCATTTGATTAATGTCACTTCATTAATCTCACTGTCATGAAGTGGTTTTTTTCTTTAAAAAGCATGTGTTTTGTGTGTGTAAATTTATATTACTTATACACAGGTGGTTCTAGGCAGCTTACAATATTAAAAATCCATCAAATTAATTACTTGATCAGCTCCATCTCCACTTATGGTCCCCAGGCCCACTGACAAAACCACATCAGGATCTTTGGAAAAAGCAATAAGGGGTAGGGGGAGAGAACAATCGTACCTTGTGGGAACTGATGTTCCTAGGGAAGTGGCAACCACTGAGAAGGCTCTTTTTTATGGTCCCACATCTCTAATAGAGCAAACTCTGCCCTCCTGTCCTGGAAAGTTGGAGACAGGACTAAAGTTCTCCATCTGGGTGGGATCTAGTGATGGCCTCTTAAGAAGAGGCATAAAGACCGAGGCATCATGCCCTCTCCCAGAGAATCACTTATCACTGCCAATTAACCACCAGGAGGCTTTAACCAGCCAGGGGAGACATGGATCTAAAATGGCTGAGCTCAAATTCCCTAGGATCTTGTCCATTTCTTCAGGATCAACAGGGTCGAACCATTCCCAGGATCTACCCTGAGCATCTCCACTGGGCCAGTAACCACGCCAATGTCTAACTGAATGAATCCGAGTGATTTTCTCTGCCAGGAAATCAACAAATTCCTCAGCAGGCCCCTGCAGATGAACCTTCGAGTCCTAGAAGTGATTATATATATTCACCAGTAAAACTCCAACACTAATAGCAATATATCCTTGTCACAGTTAGCCAATTGGTCAATTGCAATAGTTCAAGTTCCATTCAGCAGAACAACAAAATTCTGTAATGACCCTTCAGACTCAAGCCATTTGCCACAATAAGTGCACATCCTCTTTTCCATCATCTTTCACCTAAGTGCAATGGGATACAATCAGTTTCTACTATTCTATTGGTGGTTAAAAAACACACAATAAAAGAACAATCATAACATTTGCTCAGAATGCTCAAGTTTTGGTCTGAACATGGAACAGAGTATTTTGTTCTAGATTCAAAGCATGGTGGTTACTTCAAGTTCAGAACACTGAGAATATTGAACTACAGGTACAAACCCTGATTAACAAAACATAAATTAATGAAGATACTGGTCAAATGCAACCTTGGAGATCTTGTAGTCTGACCCCTGCCTAGTCTAGGAATCCACTGATACCCCTTGGACAGCCATCCAGCCTCTACTTAAAACACCTGCTGCAAAAGTCCTACGTCACTGCTCAGAAGTTTTATTCTCAAGCTCTTATATCAACTTGCTTCCTTTCCACTCCAGTTTGGCAGTGTCCTTCCTAAAATGCAGTGCACATATGCTAATCTTCTGGCAATGACTGAATTGTGTTAAAGGTGCTTACAGACCTTACAATAGAGCTTGCAACACATGGGCAGACTTAACCATATTTTCAACAGGAAACTATGAGCATCCCAGACCAAGCCAAATCCAAAAAACCCTAGGGAATTCCTGGAAGCTTAGCCAAGACAAATCAGCCCTTAACATAGAGATAAATCATATTTACACAACATTCAAAAGAGGCAATTAAAAAAACTAAGAAGGAAACAAAAAGGCCAGAACATATCCTCTCCAGTAGTCTACACCCAGACAAACAGTGATTAACACCAGACAAACAATCAAGCAGAATACCTACCCTAATTAAGAAACTACCAAGGAGAATAACCACATCACCAACACTGGCAGGTGACTACATATAATCAGGAAGCAAACCTCACACTCAACTAGCAAGGATAATGTTACCTAGTTGGGTAACAAAATGTCTGCTAGCAAACAACCTACTCAGAGAGCACAAAGGATTCCACAATATACCAATTGCTCTCCCTAATGTGGGATGGACCGGGAGCAAGTTTTGACAAATGCTTAGACTTGTTAGAACCAGAATTGCAGGGTGAAAGGGGACCTCTGTTTCACCAGGAATTCTGCACTCACCCTCAGAGCACCACACGGTCCCTGGATGGACTGCAAATTATTTTTCTTTCTCACTGCTCTTGTGTCCCTCTCTTGATCTGTCTCTCTCTCAGTCTAACTCCTTTACCTCCACTATCAGCATTGCAACCAAAGGCTGCAGGTTGGATCAGGAAACACAGAAGAGTCTGCATTATTCCAATTCTTGAGTTTAAAATATGGGAAGGAAAGGCATAACTTTGTACAGAGAGGCTCTTTTTCCTAAAGGCTGAAATATGCTTTGGTTTGTTTTTATTACTTTTTTCTAACATTACAAACAAAGAAAAGAAAAAAAAATACATTATTCCACCCTTGTGCTATACATAAAAAAGGAAGATTTGGGTCTTCGGATATGTCCTCATGATTGCCAAAATCCACGTTCTCGAGGTACAGGTACCGAGGTGTCCAATTTTCCAAGCGCATAGTCCACAAATGGTTTCCAAATCTTCCAGAAAATATCTTCTTTATACACACTTCTAATTTTAATATCACATGTCATTTTATCATTTAAAACTAATTTCCACATTTCAGAATTCCACTCTTCTAAAAATCACATCTAGTTTCCAATATCTAGCTATTATAATTCTACCTATTATAATCATAATTCTAATCAATTCTTTTTCATATTTTGTTAATTCTATTTCCTTAATTACCAACAATAATATAGTTTCCACTCTCAATATTATTACTTTCCCCATCATTTCAAATATCATTTTCTCCAATTGTTGCCAAAACTTTTTAACCTTATCACATTTATACCACATATGTTCATAAGTCCCCAATTCCATCTCACATCTCCAACATTTTTTACTAATTTTTTTATCCATTTGTGACAATCTTACTGGAGTCAAATACCATTTCCAAACAACTTTATAATTATGCTCTTTAATCCTTATAGATAAAGTTCTCATAATTCTACTATTCCAATTCACATTCCAATCTGACTCTGGTATTTCAATATTAAGATCTTTTTCCCAATTTGTCCTCATCACTCTTTGTAGTTTTTCATCAGAGTTTATAATCTTATAAACCCTGCTAACGAGTCCCTTTAGCCCAATTTCATCTTTCATAATCCGAGATACTAAATATTCAAATTCAATTTCACATCTATTTATCGAATAGTTTTCCCTTAATTTTTTTGTCCATTTTTCTATCTGTATTTTTTCAAACCAGCTTAACCCTAATTTTTCAATTATTTCTTTGTTCCTCCTTTCATTTTCTAAAACTTTTAACCAATCTCTAATAGTTTCTATATTTTCATCTTTAATCACTTCATTACGTCATTTGAGGAAATGACAGGTCTGAAAGTAAATTGGTCAAAATCAGAATTATTGATGGATAGTAATGGTAATGAGCGCGATAATATGCAAGAGCAATTTGGGATAAGGATTAAAAATACATTGAAATATTTGGGTATAGTGCTTTCACTCAAGGTTAAAGAATTGAAAAAACTTAATTATGATGTGGTGATGAAAGAAATTGAGAAGAAGATAGATAAATATAAAATGTTAAAGTTGTCTTGGTTTGGTAGAATTGCAATGTGTAAGATGATGTTGCTGCCCAAGTTTAATTTTTTATTCGAGATGCTACCGTTAAATTTGACAGAGAAAGATATTGAAGGATATCAGAAAAAATTGGACAAATTTTGCAATGGTGGGAAAAGACCTAGATTAGTGAAGAAAATGTGGTATCAAAATCAAAAGGAAGGTGGATTAGGAATCCCCAAATTATTTAATTATTACTGTGCATATGGTATCCGGATAGTGGTAAAAATACTTAAAGGTGAAGATAATCATTGGAGAGATTTAGAGTTAAGGGATATAGAGAAATTTGGATCAAGGTGGTTTTTAGATAAAGCAAACTTAAAATGTGTAATTAGAAGTTATTGGTTAAAGGGATTAAGTAAAATGTGGAATAAATTTGTTAAAATTTTCATTCCGGATATAATCTTTTTGGGGAAGACAATTGAAATATGCTTTGTATTTATGCTACAGCCAAGAGGCGCTGTGCAGGTCGCAGCCCCTGAATGCATCTTCCCATTTGCAACCAAAGCACCACACGTTCTGGGCCTAGGAGAAGATGGGAAACACCACTCTAATGTGGAATCAGGTAAATGCTAAAGCAGTTTCAGTAGTGGGCCAAGATGAAGAAAAAAAAGGCTGCATCATGTGGGCTGTCCTTAAAGAAAAGGCAGTCAGGCATTTTTGAGGTGAGATAAGCAGATACGCCCTTAGGCTACATCAAAAGAGGATAGTTAATACGAGAACCCTCTGAATTAAACTGAAATCCATCGTGTTCTGTAACACAACAGGATGACCAAAGGATTGGAAATTATGTTTTACCAAAAAAAATCAAAGTAGCTGGGTGCATTAGCCAGATATGAGCTGAAATATGATAGCAATAGCCTTTCCTCCTTTTAGATCCTGTGCCAAAGTAGTAAGCTGAAACCTAGTTAGACATCCGAATTAGACACCGTTCCCACGTTAATGTCCCAGGAATTGATTAAACCGCAATGGAAAGCAGTCTCTTTTTAGAGCAGCAAGCCTACCTAAAGGAACCTGAGGAATGCAAAACAAACATGCTCCCCCCTCCCCCGGCTGCAACACCGGAAAGCAGGAGGCAGATGCTGAGCAGAGCTGGGCTTGCCCACTCACCTCCGCAGGGTCAGGTTTTGTGCTCCTACCAAACTCGCCCACTGTTGAGTGGCTGGGGCAGGGGGGAGAACCTGTGGGACAAGAGTGCCTGCCCACCCCTCCTCAGAAGCGAGGGAGCACATTTTACATAGCACTGCCCCACAATAAGGAACTGGCACTCCAGCTGAAGAGAAAGCAGGAAGAGGAGCAGTTTGGCTCTATCTGTGTTCTCTGGCAGGTCCTCTTCCCCTCTGGAACCGAAGCTCACACTGACAGCAAGAGTCCAGCAGCTTTCCTCACCTCCTTTTCTCCAGAAGCAAGGTAAGCAAGCGGACTGCCAATCTTCCCTTCCGTTGAAATGGCATTTCATCCAAGGGGGTGAAAACAAGCCTGATACTGCCTGAGCATGTTTAAAAGTTATTAGCTCTCCAGCATAGCTTAGGGTTGGGGAGAGAAACAGTTTTCCACTAGAGCCAATCTAGCTAGTCCATTCATAGTCGCTTAGCCACCAGGCGATGCAGCACCCCAGATATTGTTGTCTTGTCCAAAGAGCTGTTAATCTAAGGCAAATCAGAGCATGCTTAGGCCTGGAGAATGCGCCTGCCCATCATACTCCCCTCCTTTAGTGCTTGATCTCACTTGCTGGGGAGAGGACCAATCCCTCCAAGAATGGGCTGTCAAGCCATGCAGAAACACAGTGGAAAAAGGGGAACAAGGTGCCTTGAAAGCTGCCATCCAGCATCCTCTAAAACGAATGTGTTAAGGGGAAAAGTATTTCACAACCCCACTGGCAAGTGGGCAATTGAGGGGTTCAAGAAAGAGATCAGAAGATCAAAGACTGACCTCTTAATGGCTTGCAGAAAAGCTCCTAATCTCTATAGCAGCAATATATATATATATACATACATATATATACATACATACACACACACACACACACAATATACAACTTTTTAAAGTTGCTGAACATGAACAACAGAACAGTATATTCAGCTGTCAATCTGATGTGCTAAAGGAATAGACTCTATACCCAGAGACCTTCTGGAAGACTGGAAATATGAGAAGTCTCATTAGGCTGTTTGCAATAACAAATGAAAACCAATCTGGTTCCCCAGTGGTAAGCAATATAACCTTCTCAGGGTGCAATCACCCCATTCTGTTCCAGATGTTTCTGGTTTGCAGTATTAATCAAAGTAAGGAAAGACATCCATAATACCTTTCAACACAAACCAATTTGCTGAGCCAGAGTCAATGGTTGAGACCATCTTGACATCTAGGCACAAGGAAAACAGAGCATTTGACACGATGAAAGTTTGAACCTGGTGAAGAAGGAATCTTATGGCAGCACAAGAACTTCTTGGATTTCAATAAGTCACACTGGACTAGGAGGGCCTGATAATGAAAGCCTGTCTAGGCAGGCCACTTGGGCTTCATCACTCTGGACAAATGGAGTCCCTCTTTCAGGCATCCTTATGTGTGCCATTCAGGTGTATGGCTCTCATTTCCCCTCTGGCATCCTGTTTCCTTTCATGAAATTTAATACAGATTCACATGCACTGACATTGGAATTAAACAGATTCCAATCAATACTTCCTCTTGGAAACAGCTTTCCTAGTGATGCTAACCTCACCATTGAGTTGTCAAATTAGTAAGTGTTGATAACTTACCGGTAATTGATATTGATAAGAGAAGGTCTGGCCTCTCACCACAATAAGTTGATGTTAACGCCAGACCCTCATTTCATTTTTAAAGTTAATTCCAAGTCTCACAAGGCACAGAAGGTGGCACTTTTAAATTTCTGTCGCATCCTTTACCATCCAAGACGACATAGCTGATATAAGCTAGATATATTCAGGAGCTTAAGAACCAAGTGCATCCATGGGGACAGGAACATGGAATGAACTAGAGAGATATGTAATGTCTTCCTCTATTAGTAGATGGGTCAGGGAATGCATTTCAGTGGCTAAAACTAAGCAATTATTTGGGAGAATTACTGTCAATCAAAGAAGCTCTGTCAGCTGGGATTACCTGGTATGACATTTGTACAGAAGCCAAGTGGTCAGAATTATTTCCTTCCATTAAACATGACTGGAAAAACACATGGGCATCTGTAAAAATGGCCTTCGGTTACTCTATACTGACAAGTGTGCTGTACACCCCACACTCTAATAAAATTTCTTTTTTGCCAAAAACTTTCAGATAACCAAAAATGAAACTTGATCTTAAAATGACAAGTTCTGATTTTCGAAATAGTCCAACCCCTGGAAAGTCTTCCTAAGAGTTGTAACTGTCACCAGCAGGAAATGCTTGTGTTTTGTAATTAATGCTAAGCTATTATCTACTACAGCACTATCAATTGTATGAATACCTAGATTGAATTATTTTTCAACTAAAGATAATGCATGCAACTAAGGAGCTAGCCCTCACCAAATGACAAAAAGTTTAAGCCCTAAACTTTCTAGCCAGAGGAAGCAGAGTTAACCCTTTCTTGTTGGACCCCCACCCCTTCAGTGACATGAAGATATGCCTAAGCGAAGACCACTACAGAAACAATGGCTTCTGGCTTCCTAAGAATTACAGTACAGGTAGTCCTCAACAGTTTGCTTAATAACCGTTCGAAGTTACAACGGCACTGAAAAATGTGACATAACCATTTTTCAGTTATGATCTTTGCATCATGCCTATAATCATGTGATCAAAATCCAGATGCTTGGCAACAGGTTCATATTGATGACCGTTGCTGTGTCCCAGAGTCATGTGATCACCTTTTCTGACCTTCTGACAAGCAAAGTCAATGGGAAAGCCAGATTCACTTAATAACTGGCTTTTCAGCTGCAGCTATTCACGTAACAACTGTGGCAAGAAAAGTCGTAAAATGGGGCAAAACTCAATGTCCCACTTAACAACATAAATTTTGGGCTTAATTGTTGTTGTAAGTCGAGGACTGCCTGTACTGTATTTAAAAAACTTTCTGTCCCAAACGAAGTTGCTTAGAAGTAATGCTCACGAAAAATCAGGAGTGATCATATTTATATCAAGTAGAGAACTGGTGACCTGGTTGTGTCATCATTTCAGAGACATTTCCTTACTCATGCACTTGGCCCAACCCTTAGTCCCCCACCACACTCCAGAGCACCCTCTCAGCACCACAAAGTTAGACTGCCATCAACCCGTTGTGTTATTTCCTTACCTAGAGAGAAAACAGAATGATCACAGGTGGGGGGAAAGAGCAGGGGGAGCAGGAGTGATTTCTGACCAGTTCCCCCAAAGACATTCCTTGCAAGAAATGACAGCAATGAGAACAGGGGTGACCACAGCAGCATTAAAGAGCCACAGCTCTAAACTTCTGAGAGTTAGTTCGGACTCCTGGTAAGAGTCACTTGGACTGAGGCTGAGCTGCGGCTCCCTCTGACCTTCCTTGCAGACGGCCGTCCTCTGAAGCACCGTTTTACCCTCCACTCGGGGCTCCAGTTCCCGGACTTCCAGGGGCTTTTTTTTTTTGGAAAGGAGAGAGGCTACATACCCGAGACTTGCCTTCCGTCAAACGCCCCAACAAAGCCTCTGATCCCACCCAGCACCTGGACTCGGGGCAGGGCAGCCGCTCTTGCGACTCTTCCGATGGACCGAAACCCTCCCGAGAGACCCGGAAGGGGACCCGGCTGCCGCGTCGCCGCCGAGGCCCCGTCCCGTCCCTTCCTGCCCGCCAGGCGCCGAGACCGGATCCCGCCGTCGCCCCGGCAGGAGCCGAGCAAGGCTGGGCGGCCGAGGGCCAAAGGCGGGGCCGACGCCGGGCGCCGGCAGGCCGAGACCCGCGGGGCAGGGCAAGGCAAGGCAAGCAGAGCCGCGCGCCCAAGACCGCCGCCGCCGCTCGGGACACAGGCGAGCCGACGGGCACCGCGCAGCTCCGCTCCGACCCATCCTGGCGGAAGCAGCTCCTCCACCGGCCGGGCCTTCGCTCCGCGCACCCCGGGCGGGGCCTGAGGAACAGCCGCCGGCCCTGCCGCCGCCACACCGACCCGGCAGCCGGCGCCGTCGTTCGCTCCCGCGCGCGAGGGGCGGCCAGCGCCGCCGCGAGGCCTACCAGGGGGCTGCCAGCGCTGGCCATGGGCCCGCCGGCCCTCCGCCGCCTCCGCCGCGCCGCCACCAGGAGCGCGACCCAACGGGACGCCCGCGTCCTCCGCCAGTGACGTCAGCCACAACAATGCCCGCTTCCGCCCGGAGAGGTGGGACTTCCCCCCGCGCGCTTCCAGACTGGCTGTCCCGAGGCGCTGGAACCCCGTCCGCCGCTCTCGCGAGACTCTCTGCGCGCCACCCCTCCCCCCGGATTGACGCAGCCATCCTTCGCGGGGCCTGCTGGGTAGGAGGCCCGGATGTCGGGGGCGGGCCGAGGGGGCCGGCGGCGCTTCGGGTCTTTTCGTGGGAGCCCGGGCCGAGCGGAGGCGGGCGGCGTCCTGCCCGCGCAGCGGCCTCCCCGGCGGGCCGCGAGAGGAAGCGCGGAGGGGGGCTAGTGCCTGAAGGCCAAGGGCCGCTTCCCCTCATTCATTCCGCGACTCCGCCCCGTTTTGCTGCCCCCTGGTGGGCAAGTGTGAGTCCTGCAGCGAAAGGCGCGTCATAAGGATCCCCTTGAAAGCGACTCGGGATCCGGTCGGGCCGCTTGCCCAGCGCTGAGCTGAGCGCTGCTTCCGCACTTCTGAAGCGAGCCATGGAGGGCTAATCCGCCTTCGGCTCCGTTGTCTTTCCATAGCTTGACCCGCTTTGCAAACCCCATTTCGCCCAGCCGGCTTATCACGTGGTCTCCTGTCTGTCTCGGCCCAGAAAGTCCGTTCAGTCGGTAACGGCTCCACGTTGTCTGGGAAGTTGCAATTGAAGCGTCAGCTCGGCACAGTATGAAGACTTTTGACCAGGGCTCTCCAACCTTGGCCACTTTAAGCCTGGAGGACTTCAACTCCCAGAATTCCCCAGCCAGCTTTGCTGAAAAGCACCTGAAAAACTTTGCTGGCTGGGGGAGTCTGGGAGTTGAAGTCCTCCAGGCTTAAAGTGGCCGAGGTTGGAGAGCCCTGCTTTAGACTGAGGTCTCTGTGGTGCTTTTCAGGTTCCGCCTCAAAAGGCCACCGTGCCTGAAGTTAACATCGGAGGGAACTTCCGGTGACTTCTTAAAAAGAACCATATAAGGTGCCATTTTAGGACCAGCATCCTGCCAAAGTGATGTGCCCTGTCTACCACCTTCCTAGGTCTTCCTGCCTGCTGGCAAAGAGCTGTTTTCAGGATCATTCGAAAGGCCAGAGAACGGGCCCGTCTGATCTGCGGCAGGATGATGGTATTCCACAAGGCAGAGAAGGTTCTCTTCCTCGTCCTAATAAAGAAGAAAATTCGTAGCTCAGGATTGAAGTGAGGGGCAAGGAATGGCAGAGCAAGACAGTAGAATATAAACAGAGACTAAACCCCACTCCTTATACCACTGATGGTGTTACCCGGTTTGGGTAATGAAACATCTGCAAAACAACAAACAAAATAAACAAAACCCCAACCCAAGCTCAGATAACACCAAGGACCCTTCTTGGCCCTGCCAGACAATTGGCCCCTCCTTGGCTAATTGGCCCCTCCTGCCAGCCCTGATGAAAAGGGGAGATGCAACTGGGGACAGGCCTCTAGTCACCCAGCCTCAGCCCATATGGGGCTTTATAGGTCATTGCCTGAATCTTGAATCATCAATGTGGCTGCGGCTGAAACTCCTTGAGCAGACGGCGTAACATGCACAAAATTGTGGACACACGTAACTGCACACACAGCTGCATTTTGAACTAGTTGAAGCTTCCTAATATCCTTCAAGGGCAGCCCTGTGTAGAACACATTGCAGTAATCCATAGGAGAGGTGACTAAATGTGAATGACAGCCTATTGCACCATGATAATTTAGAGGCACAGTGAACCTATTGGCACTGTGATAGGTTCACATTCTAGATTAGGGGAAAATTGGGCAAGGCAGTTTACATTTGGTCTGTTAAGGGAAAACAGGCATAGTATAGCCAAGATGTCCAAACCAGGCCATTGCCCTAAACTATATTATAGCTAGGGAATGCAATGTGTTCTATGCTTTTAATCCAGTATTGCATCAACTCAGCCTGGGAGTCTCCACCCTGAAAAAGAGTGTGAAGGGCTACAAATGGCCCCTTCCAACATGTGTCCATTTGGACAGAGGAACTCTGCTTTAGGATCATTGTCAGAGTAAGCTGTGAATTGTTGATCACCAACACTCTAATCTTGTTGGGGCTTGTCACATGTCCACACTTATCTGCTGGCCCTCCAGATCAGTTCCCCAATCTGAGAGACGGTTTCCCTCACTTACCAAGTTTGAAATCAGGCAGGATATTATTTTGGTGCAAGAACCCAGTGTCTTTGGAGACCACCTTCTGTCTGCTGGGTAAAGGGCATCTTCCTTTCAGTGGAAAAACTTGAGAAGAATATCTGCACCTTCCTGAGCAGTGACAGAAGAGCCAAGGGTAAGGAAGTGCCCTTATTGCTCCCTGTGATTACTCTGTGCAGGCATCAGAAAGAAATGCTGCTGCTTGGCCCCCACCACCACTCTTGGACTCGGTTAAAAGGCAGACCTCTGCTTCCAACTGGTTTTCACCAGAGGCTTGTTTCTCAAGTCTGCCCTGTTTCCCTTTTCCTCCCTCCCTCCCTGTAGGGTCTGCTTGGGTGGGAGGTTGGACTAGATGACCCACAAGGTCCCTTCCAACTCTTAATCTGTATCTGTAACTTCCTGATTGGGTCCATCCACCCAGGCGTCTGTTGCCAGAATCTGCAGCAGGGGGATTCAAGACTTGGTTTGGGGCTGACTGAGTTCCCTTCCCAACTAAGTCAGTGCCATGTCTGTGTTGCATTGCAGACATCCAGAGGTCATGGGAAAAGCCTCCTGTGGGACAGCTGCCTGCTTGACGCTCTGGGCTCGGTTCTTCCTTCTCTCGGCAATGGAGCAAACAGGTATGTATGAGGTAGCAGCAAGAGCACCTGCTTATAATGGGATCTGTGACCCCAAACTGATGATGAGCCAATGGAGATTGGCATCCAAATCTTCAAGGTCCAGGTGTCAGAATATTCCTCCCTCTCTCCCCCTCTCGTCAATTTGGAGAAAAGCTGGGCATAAAAGTGGGCACCACACCTCTGTAGCTCCTGATGAGTGTAGCGGTACCTGCATCGCGGAGGGTGGGCTCTTCTTTTGACCAGAGCAGCAGTGCTGGAATAAAACAGCTGTACGACCCCTACAGGCCTCAAAAGGCCCACCCCTCAGTTCCAGAATCCATCTGCTCAGAAGCCCCTGAGGTGTCTCGTGTTCCGGGTCTTGACTTCTCCAGGCTGGCTACTGATTTTAGATGCGATGCCAAACAAGATGCCCATCGCTGGTCCAAGGAAGAGAAACACCGTGTCTTTTTTGCATACATCAGGTGGCCGCTTGAGGGCAGCTAAGGGATACAGTACGGACCAGTCTTCTTCTTTGCTGCCGTTGAATGGTTCTCTGGGCTTTGGCAGCCCGGGGAGAGTATTGCTAAGCCTCCGCTGTAAAGGGAGTGTGTGGGGGACACGACCGGGCAGGGGGAGGTGGGGAGAATTGTAATCCTCAGTTGCTTTCCTCTCTCTCCCTCTCTTAGCGGAGGCTGCCAGCCGGGTGCAGTGTCTCAACAATTACGGTTTTCAGGGACGCAGACTGGACTGCCGATGGCACCGCAATCAGGCTTTGGAGGGAACTCTGTTCTACCTCAATTTCTCTGAGTAAGATCCAGGGTTTAGTGGAGGGAGATGGCCTCTTGGACAGCAGGGTGGTCATTTCACTGCGTTGGTCTAATGTGAATTTGACAGTAGAAGAAAATGCGCCCACCCATTCCAGCCCATCTCCTTGGTCTTCTCAGGGCCCTGGAGAAAATGGCAGCTGCCTCTGGCAAATGGTCCTCTTCCCACCCCACCCCAGACTACCTGCCAGGTACACTGCTGTCCCACAGCAGCACAGGCACCCCCCCTTTCAAAAAACCCATCCTATACATCTGTCCCTCCACTGCATGTTGCAGGCCCTCCCCGTCCTTTAATTGGACAAGCGCCTATTGTGGGAAAGGGCCTTCCTGCGTGGCTGCTTCCATTTCCCTTCTCCCAGATCACGCTCTTCCCAAAAAATAGTATGGCCAACCAAGGGGAATCCCCCCTGCCCATCCCCCACCCCTGTTTCCTCACCAACTTCCATTCTAGCATGTTCTGCTCAGGGAGCTTCTGGGGTTTGAGCACAGAGAGGAAGCAGGGACGATTTCTGGGGGAGTCAATAGGGGAGCCTCCAAGCAGCATGGACTATAATGTCCATCCTTCCATCGATGGCCATGTTCAGTTCTATAAATCCGTGAAAACATTTTGGGGATTATCTACTTGTTTCATTCCAAGAACTCTTTCCAATGTAAAATTAATGGGACAATTAGTTTTTGTGTTTGGGAAACTATTTCACTAGAAACAGCCCAAAATTTCCTTTGCCCCTTCTTGTTTTTTCACAACCACATATTCAGGATCCGGACTTTTGAGACATCGAGTGCAGGGTCGCTTTCTGTTGCAGGGGAAAGCAGGATGGGGAAGGGCCACTTTTGTGGAAAGACTGAAAACAGGGGGTGCCCCCAGCAGAAGGGCAACAAAGCCTGGATCTGCCAGCCTAGGGAGAGGCTGTTGGGCAGCATGGGTGATGCCTGGCTGGGGGGATCTTTATCTGCACCGAAGAGCAGCTCATAAAAACCTTTGCAGCAAACTTGCCAGCGGTTGCCTTACCCAAGTAAAATTTCTAGAGATCAGATGTTCATGTTCAGAGGGGCTCTTCTCCTGAAATGGAGCCTTGAATGCCTCCCTCCTTCGGTTGGCTGCCAGGCACTTTGGGCTGCCCCTGCTTTGTGCCCTTCCATGAGTGATGCTTAGGGTGCAGACTGAAGCCGTGATGGCCTTTCTTCTTCCAGCACCCTTGGACTCTCCAGTGACCTCATCTGCCCTCTTTCCGCCTCCCCTGGCACCCCTGATCACTTCAACTGTTCCGTGCACAGCAAGGAAGGCGAGTTCACAGAAAACGATGAGTACAAAGTGGTTCTGCACGTCAGCTCCTTGGGAGAAAACCAGACCAACGTGATCTTTCTGAAGTATAAGCCCAGACTACACAGTGAGTGAACGTGAACTGGAGGGGGAGGATGAGACGCCTTTCTGGTGACCGCTGTGTTCTCTTGGCCTGCTCTGGCCTCTGCTCTTCTTCTCCATCTCCACGTAGCCTGGGGTCCTCGGGAAGGCTGCTAGCGTCTTGGGGAGTCTCAGGTGGAGCTCAGCAATGGGAGCCTTTGCATTCCCGAATCATTTCTCCCTGCCCGTCTTCTCTTTCCAGTTCAGTGCGATCCACCCTTTGATCTGCAGAGCAAATGCAGTGACAATACATGCTGTGTCCGCTGGAAGAGGCCAAAGGCCTGTGAGGAGATTTTGGAGGACTGGCAGTGGGAGCTGGCATTCAAGGCTGTTCAAGAGCCCTGGGAGGTAGGAGAAGCCAAGGGAAGGTGGTGAGATGGGAGGCAGCCCTCTGGGATCCTGGTGCTCCCAAAACCACCAGGTGATAAGGAGCAGAAAGAATGTTTTCGGGGGCTGCCAGGTCTCCCCTTTGGTCAGGACTAGGTAACTCAGCAGAGACAAATTTGCATCCATTTGCAAGTGGCTCAGGGCTTGCTTGATCTGCCCTCCAGTATCCCCAAACCAATTTGCTCACATGTGCAGTTCTCCGTCTTGCAGTGCCAGCTTTCTCACCTGAAAAGTTCTGAAATGTGTTGGACTGTAGTGCAACTTGGCCATTCCCTGCCATCACTTCCACAATGACAACCATTGCAGGCCAGAAGACTTTAATGGCAGAGAGCCAGGTAGTTCTCAGGTGCAGGACTGAGAGTGGAGACACCTGCTGGAGGCCCAAAAGCTGGCTGATGTTGAGCCAGCCCCATCTCAATGCCAGGAAGAGGGTAGTCGGGGCATCCCACTTCTGGATTTAAATGATCCTGGCAGTTGTTGTAAGACTGCAGGTCTGTATGGGTGGGTGTGTATGGCGGGGAGGGGGGAGGAAAAAGGGGGAGATAGAAAGATTCTGCAGCTAGACCACTTCCTCTGCTTTTTTTTGGGGGGGGGTGTTCATTCATCCAGGTACTTGATCGTTTCCCTCTCTCCTCCTAGCAAGCACAGAGAAGGGTCTTCGTCAACTCGGAAACCTGGGTGCACATAGAAAGCTTTGAGTTCAAGAGCGATAGAGATTATGTTGCAAGAATGCGCTGCAAAACCCCGGAGGAGAATCATCACTATGGCAGCCACTGGAGTCCATGGAGTTCCTGTGTCACTTGGACAGCTCACCCAGGTTGGCCTCCAGGATGCAACGTTGTCCTGATGTTGAATTGATGCCAATTTCCCTGATTTCTGTTTCGAGTGGTCATATTTTGAGAGTTTCTTAAACCTTAGTATTAAAAAGCCATTTTGCAGAAATTTGTTAGAATTGTTTATACAGGAAATTCTCCTTTAGCAACCATAGGTGGGACCAGCTACTTGGTTGTTAAGCAGAGTGGTCACTCTGCAAAACCACAAATGTGCTCATGACTTTACTTACGACCTGTGAAGGTCATAAAAGTGACGTTTGGCCGTAATGTTACATTTTCATCACCACTGTAACTGCAAAGCCACTAAGCAAGGCAGTTGCTAAGTGAGATCTACCCGTAAAAGTTTAAGGCATCATGGAGTTAAAAGGCACCTCAGTGAGTGTCTCATTTAAACCGATGGATCTTCTACGGTATTTTTGACAGATTGTCCCCAACCTTTGTTTTAAGGGGCGTGCATAAGAGCACAATCATGCCTACCCTTCCTGTCCTATTGTTTCCTTTCGTTATATCCAATTAATATAGTTATTACATACTCATACTCATATATATGCTTATATATTGTATAGTTATTTCATGCTTATGTTTATATATACTGTGTGACAAAATAAATAAATAAATAAATTCCAGGGAGAGGCCTCCTATCCCACTGAAATTCCTCCTGACAGGTAGCTCATCTGTGTCTGCTTCCCTGCATTTTCCACCCAGGATGATACAAAACGAGCTCCCTCCCTCCTCTACATGAGCACATCTTGATGGGGGTTCTTTTATCTCCCCTCGGTTTCTATTTTGCAGGAAAGACACAGCCCACTTCCAGTCTCTGGCTGAGGTTCTGGTTATCCTTTTCTGAACTGGCTGCTCTCACCACCCCACAGCTGGAGCAGTTACCAGCTGTGGCAACGCTGATAAAAGGAGGATAGCTTTGCCTTCTTTGGGCCCCTGCATTGCACCCACCCACCTTTTCTTACTGCATTTTTCTCTTGCAAGATTTCAGCATATTTTTTTCTTCTCTTTTACTCTCAAACAAGAGGTAGAAAACAAATCAAATTAACCCTTCCATAATAGCCCAATAGTAAAATTGAATGTTAAATTTTTTGCCAAGTAGGGTAGAGGAAGGAAATGCAGTTTGCTGCTCTTCAGAATAACCTTTCCTAGAGATGCATTTAAGATGTCCAGGTCTTAAATGCACAGTCTTTTTCATTTATTTATTAAATTTATATTTAATTTCCTGCCTTTTACAAATAATTTAAGGTGGCAAAATTATACAACACGCCTTCTTCCAATTTTCCCCACAACAGCCCAGTGAGGTGGGCTTGGCTGAGAGAGAGTGATGGGCCCTTAGTCACCTTTCATGGTTAAGGTGGGAATTCAGCTCACAGTCCCCTGCATTCCAGCCTGGGGTCTTAACCACTAGACCAGACTGGCTTTTCATACACTCATCGCAATCTGAAAAGCGGTTCTGGGTGGCTGAAATATAATATTCAGAAACGGCTCAGGCAGGTACCCACCTGATTTGCTGGTGTGTGTGTGTGTGTGTGTGTGTTCCTCCGTCCGTACAGCCGAGGCAGATTTCCAAGACTGTCCTTCTAGCCAATCTTAAAACAAGCAATTCTAATATTCCTGCACGGTTGATTTCTTGGCGGGGCCTACCTAGCCGAGCTGACGTAGACCAGGTCTCAAGCCAAGCCTTGTGAACTCAGTTTGGCTAGGCACAACTCTTTTTCTTGCCCTTGGCAGCAACTGAAATGGACTTGAAGCCCATCAGCCAGGCCGGCAGACTGGCAGCTCACCTCACACGCTACATGAGCCAGCAAGTTATGCCTCCGTGGTGCCCAAATGTCTCTAGAGGAAATAGCATGCTGGGTCAGGGCCTTCCGAAGCCTCTCTGCAGTGCTTCCTGCATGTCCAGGGCGGTCCTGCTTGTGCTCAGCAGCTCCTGTTTCCCATCCCAGGTGACTGGCAGCAGCTTGATGCTCCCATCTACCTCCTGTTCTGCCTCGGCACCCTCCTGCTGTTGCTGGCGCTGGCCTTTGCCCTCTTCAAGAGGTACGGTACCTCCTTTCGCTTTCATGGTGGCTCCCCTGCAAAGTTCTTACACCTGGGAGCTGTGCCAGGCACCTGAGGTGGCTGCAAGTGTCCCTGCCTGTTTTGCTCTTCCCCTCCCTCCAGCTGGGTCAAGGGGGGCCCTTTCCCGAAGGGGATTTCCTTCCCGCAGTTGCAGCCCACACAAGGGAGAGACCAGGGCCTGGCAGGCTTAACAGGAGAGCCCGTTCTCCAGTGCCACTTGTGGCGGGGGTGTGTGGCATCTGGGCTTCCCTTGTTACTGTTGGGCTGAGTGGCCAAAAGCAGCAGCTCTGCGCAGGGTCTTGGGAGGGGGGCAGCCGTGCTGGGCGCCCCTTGTGAGCCAACTGGGGGTGGGGAGAGGCGGGAGGCAAACGGCAGGACCAACCGGCCTTTCCTCGGCCACAGGGTGCAGAGGAGCTGCGGGGCCAGCATCCCCACACCAGCCACCTTCTTCCAGCCTCTCTACCTGGCTCACCAAGGGGTTTTCAAGGTAACGGCCTCCCGCCCTCCAGTGCCGGGCAAAGGAATCGGCTGTCCCCACCCACCCTTCCTTCCTGTGGCTTTGGCGAGCCCGGCTGACGCTGCTGCGCTCTCCCTTCTGCAGGGGTGGGCAGGGCTGGCCCCGGAGGAGGCAGCGGAGGCAGTTTCTCGGCTCTCCTTTCTGCAGCTGCCCACCTGCACCATGTCGGGGCCAGCCAAGCAGTGTGCATCTCCGCTAATCGAAGAGCTCCGGGGGGCGGCACTGGAGGCTGAGCACCCACCCAGTGACTACTGCACCCTTGGCGGGGCAGCCAAAGGGGTAGCCCCCATTCCTGCCCACTGGCCCCAGCCGCTGCTGCCTCCCAGTGCCCACTCGGGACCTCCAGCTGGCTCACTTCCCCTCTGCGGCAAAGGCCGAGCCCAGGAGCCGCCCGGCACCCCCGCCGCTCTGGGAGGGCTGCTCCAGGACAGCGGCCGGAGTGGGGAGGTGTGGCCGATGCAGCCCCTCTTCCTTTGAGGCTCCTAAGTAACGGGAAGCACGGCGTTGGGAAACCCAGTCTGTGAATGTCAATGGAAGACTATTTGGGCATCAATGCATCACATCCTTTTATATAGATATAAAAGAAATATTTCATTCATCAATTTCATTGATTTGTTTTTTTACAATTCCTCCTTTTAGGAAAAAAGTGGGTTTGGTTAACAGAAAAGTAGAATTGTTGTGAAAGAAAACTTACATGTTAGTAATCTAATGGTACAATTGACCTGAATATATATTGTAAGAATAGTTTTCGTTCAGTGCTTCTGCTTTCTCTTTTCCTTTTGCATATAATAAAATAAAAACATGAGGACGGACGGACCACGATTGATAGAAATTTCTTGCTTGAGGGGACTGGACTCCAAAACACTGTGCAATTATGGGGAGCTGCCCTGCCTGCTGCCTTTGCAGGTGAGGAAAAGGGAAGCCACCAAGAATCAGATGCTGCAGAAGAAGCTGGTTGGTCTACAGTAGCCAGAAATTGAGAGAGTGGTAGCATCTTCGCAGATGGTTGGACTTCTCAAAACAGTCCACAAAGTGGCTAAAAGATTTAAATAGGGATGAGGTGGGAGTTGGAGATGAGGGAATTTGTCAAAGGTCATCAGCAAACATGGTGTCTCAATGCTGTGCTTAGGTAGGTCTGAAATCTGATCGAGAGAGATCCAGCCAGTATTCTTCACATCTTTAAAAATGGTTTAGACCAGCAGTCTTCAAACCTTTTGGGTCCATGGACCAGTGCCAGCGGGAAGCAGAGGAGATGATTCAACACATGCACGAATAAAGCTTCAGGCACTCACCCACTGCTTCGTGGCCCGATTCCCAACGAGCCACGGACTGGTACCAGTTGGGGACCCTGGTCTAGATGAGAGAATAAAAGGGGAGGGGCACCAAATTTGCAGACGACACCAAGCCGAGGGAATTGCCAATTCTTTGTAAGATAAGCTGAGATTCAGAGGACTCTTCACAGGCATGAGCATTGGGCCCTATCCAACAAGCTTCAATTCAGTGGTGAGAAAAATAAGGTCCTGCACTTATGCAGGAAAAACCAGATGCATAAGTACAGAATAGATCCCCGATCTCAGGTCCTTCCACCGCGAGCTGAAGACGTTGCTGTTTCGAAGAGCAGGACTAGCTTGAACGTAGTTTTAAATTGGGGTTTTTAAATCAGGGGTTTTAAATGGGGTTTTAAATTTGTATTTAAAAGTTTTAGGGCATCAATTGAACTGAATTTTCTATTTTTTTTTGCTGTTTTATATGTATTATATATTTTCTATTGTTTTATTGGCTGTGAACCGCCCTGAGTCCTTCGGGAGATGGGCAGTATACAAATATAATAAATAATAAATAATAATAGGTGATACCTGACTCAACAGTAGTAACTGAAAGGGTTTCAAGTATCCTATTGGACTACTCTTTAAGTATGAGCCAGCTGTGTGCTGCAGCTTCCAAAAAAGCCAACGCAATTCTAAGCTGCATCAACAGAGGGATAGTACCAAGATCACGGGGAGTGACAGCACTGCTCTATACTGGACTAGTGCGGCCACACCTGGAATATAGCATCCAGTTCTGGTTGCCACAATACAAAAAGGATGCTGAGATTCCTGTTCTGTTCTGTTCTCAATTCTATTCTACTGTACTATACTGTACATAACTCTCATTCCATATTTTATTCTCTATTTTATTTCCTATCCTACTCTGGTGATCAATTTCTTTCACCATCCTTTCCTAAACAAGAAATGGTTGAAAACCAAACCAAAATTGTGCAATACAATCAATCTAAAAAGGTTGAACAAATTGCAAAAAACGAATGGAAGAACTGCAACAGAAGACACACTTCACTGACTGAAGACATTTTGAGAATATGAAGCAAGCCAGGGAAATTTTGGCATAGCAGATTAGAAAAGAAGAAGGGAGACAGATAATACCCACAATACAAGCAGTCCTCGCTTAGCATCCACAACTGAGGCTGACAACTCTGGTTAAGCAAAGAGAAGAATCATGTGACAGTGGCTGGGCTCTTTATTTTGCTTCAGCTTTCAGCGTCAGAAAGACGTGAGCCCAAAGGGCAGGGGAGGGTTTAGGAGCTCAGCGCAGGAGGCAAACCATGCAGCCCCTTTCCTTTCCCCTCCCCCCCTCCCTTTGGGAGCCTCCCCTTGTTGCTGGGAAATCGATGGGTGTATTTACACTCTTTGGAGAGGAAAAGAGTGCAAGGGAATAAGCAGGCACACAACGGATACAGATAGTCTTCGATTTACAACAGTTCATTTAGTGACCGTTCAAAGTTACAACAGCACTGATTTGTGTGACCATTTTTCACACTTGCAACCACTGCAGCATCTGCATGGTCCGTAATGAAAATTCGGACACTTGGCAACAGACTCGTGTTTATGACGGTTGCCTTGTCCTGGGATCACATGATCCCCTTTTGTGACCTTCTGAAAAGCAAAATCACTGGGGAAGCCGGATTCACCAAGCAACCGTGTTTCTAACTTAGAACTGCAGTGATTCACTTGACAACTCTGGCAAGAAAAGTTATAAACTTTTGTGGCAAAATTAACTGTCTCACTTAGCAACAAAACCTTTGGGCTTAGGTTTAACCATTATTAGATAAAATACGAGAATTAACGAAAATAGAGGGAATTAAGATTAGACAATATGAGTACAAAGTTAGAGCTTTTGCAGATGATGTAGTGGTTACCTTAACAAATCCTATAAATTCAAGTAGATTTTTGTTGGAAGTAATTGATAAATATGGAAAGGTATCAGGATTTAAAATAAATCAGAATAAAACAAAAGTGATAATTAAAAATATGTTTATACAACAGAAACAAAAACTAGAGGAAATGACAGGATTTGAGGTGGTAAAAAAGGTTAAATACATAGGGGTTTATATTAGCTCATCGAACAAGAAACTTTATAAGAATAATTATGACTTGCTATGGCAAAAAGTTCAGAATGATATGAGTGTCTGGAAAAAATTGCAGTTGTCACTATTGGGAAGGATTGCGGCTATTAAAATGAATGTGTTACCTAGATTTTTGTTTCTGTTCCAGATGATACCAATAATTAAAAAGGATAAAAATTTGGAAGATTGGCAGATTGGGATTAATAAATTTATATGGCAGGGTAAAAAGGCGAGGGTTAAAATGAAAATAATACAGGACTCACGGGAAAGAGGTGGCTTAAAAATGCCTAACTTTAAACTATATTATGAAGCAGTAGCCCTTTCAGTAATAAGTGACTGGTTTAATTTAACGGAGGAAAGAATTTTGAATATAGAAGGTTATGACTTGTTATATGGATGGCATGCGTATTTATTTTATGAAAAAAAAGTGGATAGGGCTTTTAAGAATCATGTGTTGAGAAGTGCTCTTTATGGTCTGGAAAAAATATTCTTATAAATTAGATTACAAGATTCCTATATGGGCGAGCCCTAGACATGCAATAGAGAATATAAATATAGAACAGAAACAGGAAATGATTACTTATAAAGAACTTTTGTATGCTGAAGGAGGTAGATTGCAATTAAAATCATTACAGGTAATTAAATGAAGAAGGGAGGAATTATACTTGGTTTCAATATGGGCAAATAAGTGCTAGATGGAAAGAAGATCAAAAAATTGGTATAATGCAAAGGGAGGAAAATTTAATAAAGCAAATTAGAAATCAGACCCAGGAGCATATAAAGAGATTGTATAATGTGTTGCTTGAAATAGATTCGGAAAAGGATTTGGTAAAGGACTGTATGATAAAATGGGCACAGAATATTCAGGAACCAATAATGTTGGAAACATGGGAGAAAATCTGGGTTAGAAATGTTAAGTTTACACAAGCACAGAATTTAAGGGAAAATTTTTATAAGATGTTTTATAGATGGCACTTAGATCCCAAAAAATTATCATGTATGTATCCTAATATCCAAGCGAAATGTTGGAGGTGTGATTGTGATGACGCTACATATTTTCATATTTGGTGGACTTGCAAGAAAATTAAGGCCTTTTGGATAAGAATTTGGTGGATTATTCAAAATGTACTGAAGAAGAAGATAAAGTTCCTGCCACAATTTTTCCTTTTGGGAATTATAACGGATTGTACAGGGATTGAGACTAAACTGATTCTGAATTTAATAACAGCAGCAAGACTGTTGATTGGACAATATTGGAAGAAAGAAGAGGTACCTACAATAGAAGAATGGATACTGAAAGTCATTAATTTGGCTGAGATGGCTAAAATCTCAGCTTTTTTAAAAGACAATACGCAGGAAAGATATTTAATTGAATGGAAAAAAATGGATTGATTATCTACAAAACAGATATCAGATTAAGAAATATCAGATTACCTTTGAATAATTAGAAAGTTATTTTATTTAATGGGGAGGGGGTTGGGAGATGAAAAGCTTTGGATGTGGTTATTTGGATTGGAAGGGAAAATTTTATTCTATGTTTGGTTTATGTATAACAATACCTTGTGATTGACCCGGGAAGCCGGGGGGAGGAGGAGGGAGGGGGGTTTTCTGGGAGGGAGGGGGGAAAAAAGAGGCAAAAATGTCTTTGTTTTTTTAAAAACTTTTTCAATATAAAAAAAACCTTTGGGCTTAGTTGTAGTTGTAAGCCGAGGACTACCTCTGCAATGGGCAATACAAAACACAATTGGAATACTGCATCCATTTTTAGTCACCACAGATATCACCAAAAGATACCAAAAGATATCAAGACTCGAAAGATTGCATAAAAGAGCAACCAAGATGATGAAGGGGCAGGAAGCTAAACTTTATGATGAACGGTTGCAGGAACTAGGTATGTCTAGTGGCTAATGAAGACAAGGACTGGGGGGCTGACATGATGGCAGTCTTCCGACATTTGAGGGGCTTGCCGCAGAGAAGTGGAGGTCGACCTGTTCTCCAAAGCACTTGAGGGCGGGACAAGAAGTAACCAAGGAGACAAGCAACCTAGAACGAAGGAGAAAATTCCTGACAGTGAGAACAAGCATCTGCAGTTTGCCTAGCAAGCCACTTAGGAGGCAGGCCTCCTAAGCTTCGAATGTGAAACTGATGATTAGGGTCTTCTCAGTGTCAGGCAGCAGCAGGAGCTGCCCTGGGTTTGAATTAAACTAAGGCCAGAGCTGAGCTTGTTAACTTACAATTAGCACTTTTTAGAGGGGCTGCACTGTGGAGAAAAGCAGACAGGGAATGGAGTGCATGTTTAGGTGACCTCTCTGCCCGGGGCAGGGAGGGCGGGAGGAAAAAAATGGAGCAGGCACAGGCCAACACGACTAAATTGTGTTCAAGTCACAGTTGAGGGTGGCCTTATCAAAGGGCAGCTTAGCATTTAGCGGCAGCACCTGAAAGCAGGGACTTGAAGGGGCACTGACCAGGAACTGGGGTAGAGTTTGGGGGCTGGAGTGCAAAATTGGAATGAGGTATCAAGATGGTATTGGATGATACCAGATTTAAGAATCTGCCCTGGCAGAGAAATGTCCAAATACCACTGGTTTCTCGATCACTTAGGAGGAAACTGACTTTTTTCCTCCCAAGCTATATTTGTTATGTACCAAGAATTGTTGAGGGCCTCCAGTGTGCAGCGGGCAAACTGAATAAAGATAAGGCAGTTTATCTTTCTCACATTGCTACAAGATGCCTATCTGGGTGAGATTATTGCAACTTTTTAAAAAAAGGAAGAGGTGGCCATCTTGCTCAGAAAATAACTTTTTTGCATGAAAGAGGGAAGAACTTAGAACTTAATTGAGTCACAACAAGACTCAGTTTTCCTGCTGCTCTTTCATCCTGCATCATTCATATAAAAAGATGTTGAGATTCAGGAAAGAGGGCAGAGAAGAGCAACCAGGATGGTTAGAGGACTGGAGAGTAAAACATGAAGAATGGTTGCAGGAATTGGGAGTGTCTAGTCTAATGAGAAGAAGGACTAGGGGAGACATTTTTTTTATTTTTTTATTTATTTATTTTGTCACAACATTATATACTAGCACATATATTGAAAGGAAACAATAGGACAGGAACGGTAGGCACTTTTGTGCACTTATGCAGACCCCTTATAGTCCTCTTAGGAATGGGGTGAGGTCAATGGTAGACAGTTTTTGGTTAAAGCTTTTGGGAGTTTTAGAAGAGACCACAGAGTCAGGTAGTGTATTCCAAGCATTAGCAACTCTGTTACAGAAGTCATATTTTCTGCAATCAAGATTGAAGCGGTTAACATTAAGTTTGAATCTATTGTTTGCTCTTGTATTATTGCGATTGAAGCTGAAATAGTCTTTAACAGGAAGGACGTTGCAATAGATGATTCTGTGTGTTAAACACAGGTCTTGTCGGAGTCGGCGGACTTCTAAGTTTTCTAATCCCAGGATTTCAAGTCTGGTGGTATAAGGTATTTTATTGTTTTCAGAGGAATGGAGAACACTTCTTGTAAAATATTTCTGGACTCTTTCAATTGTATTAATGTCAGAGATGTGGTATGGTATGACATGATAGATAGTGTTTCAATATTTCAGGGGCTCCTACAAAGATGAGGGTGTCAAACTGTTTTCTAAGGCATCAAAAGGCAAGATAAGAAAGAATGGATGGAAACTAACCAAGGACCTATAATTAAGGAGAAATTTCCTGTCAGTGAAAATAATTAATCAGTAGAACAGCTTGCCTCTGGAGGTTTTCAAAAAGAGACTACACAACCATTTATCTGAAATGATACAGGGTCTCCTGCTTGAGCAGGGGGTTGGACTAGAAGACCTCCGAGGTCCCTTCCAACTCTCTTATCCTTCCAGTTCTGTGCTTCCAAGGTTCAGGGGAAGAAAGGGGACCCCCCCCCACTTTCCAGCCAGGGAGTAGGGAATCCACCCAAGCACCATCTCCTCACTTTGCCTCATCTCTCTGTTGATTGTACCTCACGTCTTTGCAGCCTTGAGTCACCTCCTCCATCTGCAGTGACCAATGTTAGTCAGTTCTCTTCATGGTTTGCTGGTCATTCTTTTTCTCAGTTCTTCTCATCCTCACCCCACCTCCCCAAAAATGATGTTTAGTCTTGACAGAACCTGGCTGGTTTTCTTACAGAAAGCGCCCAGGACCTCTGACAAGTGTGGCTAATCCTGACTTGCAGTCCCTCCAGCCATGGAGTGGTGCAAGCCCTTTACCCACTCCCCCATGCAAGCTCCAAGCCTTGGATTCCCCAGATGCTGTGAGGGGACAGTGCGGGGGGTGTGTGTCTGCTGGATCTATTGGTAGCACTGGCCCAGGCTGGGCAAAGCTTCCTAGATCAATATGAGTGACCTTGTGTGTTCGAGGCAGTGACGATTTGTGACAATTGCCTGGACAAGTCCTTGCAGGGGTTTTTTGGTAAGGTTTTCAGAAGTGGCTTGCCATTCCCTTCTTCCTAGAACTGAGAGAGAGTGACTGGCCCAGGATCACCCAGATGGCTTCATGTTCAAGGCAGGACTAGAACTCATGGTCTCCCAGCTTCCCGCCTGATGTCTTTAACCAATACACCAAAGCGGCTCTCCAACCTGTGGTATCCAACCTAAGCAGGTCCCCCAGCTGTCCTTCCTGTTCACCTGCTGTCTTTTGCTCACTAGCAGAGAACCATTGAAGTGGGAAAGAAGGTATAACAGACAAGACTGTGGTATGGCTGGCTCGTTTCTGTGGAGGCAGCCCTTGTGGCAAGTTTCTCATTCAACTATGTTGCAGGAACTTAAACCATGGTTAGTAAATCAAACCATGGCAATAACTGCAATATCATTTGATCCTATATGATTCCTAAATTCTTTGTAATTTCTTTAGCAGCAGATACTCTAGGAAGCATCCTCAGTTTCTTCTGGGTGGCACAGAAATAATGCCCTGCCCTGCTCCAGAACACAGAGTAATAGGGTTGGAAGGGATCTTGGAGGTCTTCTAGTCCAACCCCCTGCTTAAGCAGGAGACCCCCTATACCATTCCAGACAAGTGGATGTCCAGTCTCTTCTTGAAAATCTCCAGTGATGGAGCACCCACAACTTTGGGAGCCAAGCTGTTCCACTGATTAATTGTTCTCACTGACAGGAAATTTCTCTATTTTAGTCTGGATTACTCTTTAATGATCTTCCATCTGTTATCCTTCAGAGGATAATTAGAACTGCAGAAAAAATAATTGCTACCAACCTGCCTTCCATTGAGGACCTGTATACTGCACGAATCAAGAAGAGGGACGTGAAAATATTTACAGATCCTTCACATCCAGGACATAAACTGGAAACAACTCCTACCCTCAAAATGACGCTATAGAGCACTGCACACCAGAACAACTAGACACAAGAACATTTTCTTCCCAAAGGCCATCACTCAAATAATTCCCTCAACATTGTCAAACTACTGACTAAATCTGCACTATTAATCTTCTCATAGTTCCCATCACCAATCTCTTTCCACTTATGACTGTATGACTGTAACTTTGTTGTTGGTAATCCTTATGATTTATATTGATATTGATTGTTCCTGATTACTTATACCCTATGATTATCATTAAGTGTTGTATCATTAAGTGTTATGACCATCATTTGTGTTGTAAATGTTGTACCTTGATAAAGGTATCTTTTCTTTTGTGTACACTGAGAGCATATGCACCAAGACAAATTCTTTGTGTATCCAATCACACTTGACCAATAAATGCTAAATGTCAAAAAAAAAATACTTCTTGTCCTGCCCTCAGGTGCTTTAGAGCAGGGGTCTCCAACCTTGGCAACTTTAAGACTTGTGGACTTTAACTCCCAGAGTTCCTCAGCCAGTTCACAAGTCTTCAAGTTGCCAAGGTTGGAGACCCCTGCTTTAGAGAATAGGTTGACCTCTGTGAGAGACCCTCAAGAAGACTAGGCAAATGGCAAGAGCTATGGGAGAAGAATTATAAATTAACAATGTCCATTGCATATAAAGAAAATCAATATAAAATGTTTTATAGATGGCATGTGCCACCTGAGAAACTGGTGAAAATTTTTGAAGATAAATCAGCTAAATGTTGGAAATGTTATCAGTTACCAGGATCTTATTATCATATGTGGTGGACATGTCCAGAAGCCAAAAACTATTGGGAGAAAATAAAGGGTTGGTTAGAAAAAATGACCCAACAACATATTGATTTAAAACCAGAGCTGTTTTTACTGGGGATCCTACCAGAGAAAATTAGTAAGGAAAACATTTATTTGATTATACATGTAATTACAGCAGCAAGAACAGTTATTGCGCTAAATTGGAAAGCAGAGAAAATACCCCTGGAAGGAGAAATTATTAGAAAAAATTTAGATTGTGCATAAATGAATAGACTAACCTTGATGATTAAAGAAAGAGAGGATTCAGAATATTTTAAGATATGGGATAAATTGTATCATTGGTTAGAAGAAAGGTACAGATAAGCAATGGATAATTATGTAAGAAAATGATAATAATGTATTTGTGGAAAAATGGTAATAGTTCAAATGGAAGTGAAGAAAAAAGAAACAACAAAACAATGGAGCCAGGAAGAAAACACCGAGATGTCACACGGAAGGAATTGCTGATGCTTTAAATGTATGTTTGTTTATAAAATAAAAAACTTTATTAAAAAAAAGGAAGACTGCTATCATATCACCGCTAGTCCTACTCTTTCTTGGACTAGACATACCTAGTTCCCTCAACTGTTCCTCAGACCCCTTATAATCTTTGTTGCTGTTTCCTGCACTCTTTCTATGGTCTCAACATCTTTTTTGTAACATGGTGACCAGAATTAGATGCAGTATTCCAAGTATGGCCTCTACAAAGCAATATATCACTCCTTGTGATCTTGAAACTATCCCTTTGCTGCTGCAACCTAGGACTGCATTAGCTTTTTTGGCAGCTGCCGCACACAGCTGGGTGGGTCATATCTAAGTGATTGTCCATTAGGACCCCTAGATTCCTCTCACAGTTGCTAATGTTGAGCCAAGTACCACTTGCTCTATGCTTATGTATTTAGTTCTCCTTGCCTCTGTGTAGGATCTTACTTTTCTCACTGCTGAATTGCATTTTGTTGGATAGGGCTCAGTGTTCAAGTCTGTCAAAGTCCTTCTAAAGAGTTATCAATTCCCCCCAGCTTGGTGTTATCTGCAAATTTGATGGGTTCCCCTTTCCCCCCCTCCTCTAGATCACTTATGAAGATGTTGAAGGGTGCTGGGCCTAAGACTGAACCTCGAGGTATACACCACTGCATGCTCCTCCTTCATGTACAGATGAAGGAGCTCCGTTAAGGACTGCACACATGGAGTACAGTTGCAAATGCATCTGGTGGCAGCGCCGTCTACCCCATAGGTGGCTGTGTCTGGTGTGCCTGCCTGCACTGTGGGCTCAGGACCGGCTGCTGGACTCCATTCCAAGTCATATGAGAGTGCAGCAGTTGCCAGTTGTTGAGCCGCTGCTTCTTCCATTTAGATGAAGTTTATAGTTTAAGTGTTTGGCATACAATTTACTGATAACTCTCAGAAGACTAATGGGTCTATAATTGCCTGAATCATTTCTCTTACCCTTTTTATAGATTGGTATAATAATTGCTATATTATAATAATAATAACACAATCTCTTGGCATACAACCCATTTTATCTATAAATGCCTCTCCACAGCAGGGACAGAATCTAGCAGGGTGTGTGGGAATCAGCAAGATATCTAAATGATCTGATCTTCCCAAAACAAAAAATAGCTTTCTTCAGAGCCAGATTTAATATTCTCCCCTCAGCACTTCTCCAGGGTAGGTATAAGAGAACACCAATAGCAGAACGGGTCTGTCTATGTGGTAAAGGAGAAGTCAAAAATGTTTTATTGTACGTGAGTTATACAGAGTATGTAGGTCAAGATATATTCTCCCCTTACTAGAGAGATTGCCAGGGAGGACCTATGACTTTTATGTAGACTTTCTCCTCTAAGACTCAAACCCGGCTACCATGCGTGCAATGGCAAAATTCTGTGTCGCTGCAATGACCACAAGAAAAAAATTGCTTACAGAATTATAGATGTCAACTTGTGCCAATTTTTTGGAGAGGTCAAACAATTTTTGGAAAAATAAATTTACTCATACTTATCAGCTCTCCACTCATGTAAATTAGGGAGTGACCCTAATGGTTTGAGATCATGTATTTTCATAACAGGGATGTTATTACAATTAATGTATTATTTTTAATTTATTGTATGTCTATTGCTGGTCGATGACCGTAATAAAGTTTATATTCTATTATTCTATTCCATTTAGATGAGGTGTGTGTGCGTGTTTCTGGATCATCTTTTCTTCAGCCCTTTTCAAACTCAGCCATCCTTTGCCACTTCTTCCTGCCCACCAACCTTGGTCACCTTCGGTCTAGTATCGTCAGGGTGGTCCAAAGCATTTCATGTCATTCCTTCCTAACATTCTGATGCGTTGGAAAGAACAAGGCCCTTTACCTTAAAAGAACCCAAGATGTTCTTGTGGAATGATGCTTCGGTCTCAGCATGTGACACTACATGACCAAATCCTTGCATGAGAAAAACAGAGGTGTGCATGCGACAATGGCGTGGCCAAATCACAATCGGACAATGCATTATGACCTCCTCTTCCATAGCCTGTGACTATCCATATCACTTCTGTGAGGCTGAAGACCATCAGAGACCAAGGACAACAATTCTTGAAACTTTTATTTGTAGGTCAGTAGATGGTTGGTGTCCATCTGAGTGGTCTCAGAAAGCAGGAAGGGAATCCCGACCAGCCTCTCCCATGGCACGAGCCACAATCCCAAGATGGGTGGGAATCCCTAATTCCTGTAAGTCAGTTTTACTCTTTAAACATCTTTATCAACTAAACATTGTGCAGAAGCAAAAGGCCACTCTAACTGGCCTAAAGGAGAGAAGGAAAACCAAGGGGCCGGGATACCTCAGGCAGTAGAGAAGCCTGTTATTAGAACACAGAGCCTGCAATTACTGCAGGTTCGAGCCCGGCCCAAGGTTGACTCAGCCTTCCACCCTTTATAAGGTAGGTAAAATGAGGACCCAGATTGTTGGGGGGGGGCAATAAGTTGACTTTGTAAAAAAAAATATACAAATAGAATGAGACTATTGCCTTATACATTGTAAGCCGCCCTGAGTCTTCGGAGAAGGGCGGGGTATAAATGTAAACAAAAAAAAAAAAGGCAGGAGCGGCCCAATTCAGCCCTGGGTGCAGCCCAGGGACCTGGCAACTGAGTCAGACAGTGAGGAGGCTGGGGAGAATAATGGGCCAGTCCTGGAGTCAGGGGAAGACCTGGACGAGGGCTCTGCATTGGAGGCAGAGATGGAACCAGGGCCATCTGGGAGCAATGTGCAGACTCTGGAGCCTCCAGAGGCGGACAGCAGAGAGGCAGAGGAACAGGAGGAGCCTGTTCCTAGTGTATGCATGTGAAGAGCTGCCAGGAGGCAAGAACAGCTGAAGAAAAAAGGACAACTCGGGAGTAAGGCCAGAAGATGATTGGCCACTCCCATAAGGCTTAAAAGAGCAGCAACAAGCCATTGGGTTCTTTGTAGAAAAGCAACGTTGATTTCCTGGCTTCTTGTCAGTGTCTCTTGAACTTTGTGGGGGTTTTGCCAAGAAAAGCCTTTGACAGGTTGCCAAAGACATCAAAGGTTGGTGATAAGGCCGATGGACTGGTTATTAAGAATTTTGTTTTGGACTAAGCTGAGAATGAATTAATTCTCAGCTGTTTTAATAAAATAAGTTTGTTGAGGACTGAATTGTGTTTAGTAATCACTACTTGGGCCTTGGGCACAACAGGTGCAGGCCTTCCCATTTGCCTTTGATGCCCCAAGATCCAATCCCTCCATTCCCGCACTGCCTGTAGAGCGTTACGTCTTCACAAAAAGAAAGCTGGCCACTTCTGGCATGGGGCAAAGGAGGGGAGACAGCATCACAAGCCTCTGAGGCAGAATAATCCTGCAAGGGCTGGCAGAGGCCTGTGGGATCCTCTTGGACTGAGCCGCTGCTCAGCCCCTGCCCAGCCCACCTGAGTCCCTCAGTGCCGTGGGACTAAATCCACTGCTTGACATATCTTGGCAGAAAGTCCTCTTTTTCAGGTGCCCCCACAACAGGGCTGGGATCAGACTGGCAACTGCAACCTGACGGCATTTCCTCCAGCTCCCCATCGCCAGGGCTCCTGCACTCGCAGTCTGCAAAGCCGCTGTCCATGGTGTCCAGATCCAGGTCGTTGACGGGATCGCTTTCCCCCTCCCAGTCGGGAGAGGGGGTTCCCCTGTAGAGGCCTTCCTCTGGGGCTGGGGCAGAGAGGCAGGGGCGGAGAAGCGAAGGGGCAGGCAGCAGACTGAAGAATCCCTCCCGGCCCCCTGGGGGAGAGCCAAAGGGAGGGTGGCTTGTCCAGGAGGCCGGCCCAGAGGGAAAGGAGTCCTGCAGTGGCACCTCATTCCCCAGCAGCAAACGGCCAGAGGCCAGGCCAAGGCTGCTGCTGCTGCTGCTGTCGAACTGCAGGCTGCGATAGGCCTCCTTCTCGCTGGTTTCTGTCTCCTCCTGCAGCTCCTCCTCCAGAGCCCAGCATGGGTGGGCGCTGTTGCACTGGGGGCAGTGAGTTGCAAAATCCTCCGCCACCGTGACGGTGCCAATGGAGAGGTGGCCATAGCCCTGCTCCCATGTGGCACTGCAGCCCTTGGCAAAGGCCTGCAAGTGTTCTGGCAGGAGCGGGGCGGACATTGGAGGCTGCCCATTCAGGCCATCATTCCAGTCTCCCTCGGCACAGCTCAAGAGAAGGCGCTTGTGTCCAGTACCAAATATCTCTGGCACAACTATGCCCCACTCAAAGGCATCGAGGGTTGTTCCAGAGCAAGGGGCGCCCACCCATTTCTGTGGAGAGAAGAAGAGAAATGCATGCAGTTCAACATCTAGAGGAAGAGGGTGCCATCCGGGTGGTTAGTTGCTCCAGAGAATATTGCCGTGAGCACAAACCACCTGCCAAGGTAACTTTGTTGTATTCAAACGATCAGTTGCTTAGTTCTCATCTACTCTGCCACTGTGACAGCCTTGCTTGCAGCTATGCTAAACATCAGAGCTGAAGGTTAGCAGCATACCAAGGACCCTACTCTAAATCCTCAGGCGACTGGGGTGTTTGTGGAGATGCGGAACATCGTAGGAAACAAGGTGGAATCCTGTGAAGCTCAAACTACAAATGTTTCAGCCATCAGCCATGCCAGAGAATGGGACTCCTGCAAACAGTTCTGCCTGCTCTGAGCTCAGCAGCATGGTCAACGGAACCCTCAGTCCTCGAGAGCTCCAGAAGTTGCAGGGTCGCTCCCTCTCTTCTGGCAATGGTCAGCCCACAGAAGGAGGAGGATTTCTGCGGCCCATTCAGGCCTAAACCTTGTTAGAAGTAATTCTGATCAAACTTTAGGAAAAAACAGCTTCCTAATGTTGGGGGTTTGATGGTGGGTGGATGTGGACTCCCCTTCTTTGGATGGGTCCCACCAGAGATAGCCATCGATTGGGGATACTCGAATTTGGACTCCTGCACTGAGCAAGGGCAGTTGCGTGTGGGGAGGATTATGGGTGGCAGGTTCACACTTCACTACGACACCAGCAAGAAGAAACTAAAGAGGAGTGGGGAAGCCCTAGCTCAGCCTCAGAGGACTCCACTGGAAGGCCTTAGTCCAAACATTGTCCGTGGACATTGGCTATTCTCCTCTGCCCCTCCGATGAGCGGAATAGGACAACTCACCATAGTCAACTTGACCACGGGACAAATTGCTGTGGCCCAATTCAACAATTCAATTTAATTATTTAAAATACTGTTAATTTTAAAAAACGTTTTAATTGTTGTTATTCATATTTTATTTTGAACCTCCTTTGCCATCCTTTCTTTAATGATTTGATTCCACTGTTTCTTCCATATTAATATAACTTTTGTCCTGCAGTGAGTTGGCCTCCCCACCCACACAACCCGCTCCTTTATCCCTCTGTTCTTGAGAGCATCAGAACTGTGGCCGGACCAATGGAGGTTGCAGCTCGCAGCTCGGCAAGAGCTAAGCTTCTGTTATTGACTCTGTTTGCTGGCCATAGGAGACCCGTGTTGGTGTCTTTCCCTAGCAAAGAGGGCAGAGACCTCTCAACTGTTTACAAATCCCACCTGTGTTTAGTTTGCTGATGTGGGACAGAGGAACATCTGTACAGGCAATCAGGACTTGGTAGCGACTGCAATGTGTGATGTAGGGGGAGAGGATGAGAACTGAGTGTGCTTTTTGCTGGGATTCCACTGCCTGCTTGGGCAGGAAATGGCTTCCCTTTTTCAGCCAAGAGGGTTGCCTGCTTAGGCTTTCTTCTGCTCGCAGGAGGGTGATGGAGGAAACCATGGTGTGGCAGAGTAGGGCAGGTTGCCAGGGTAGGCTGGCAGGAAGGGGGTGGAGAAACTAACCAATGCTGTTCCCTTGCCCTGAGCTGCCCACAGGCTGCCCTCCTTGCCACAGGGAGCCTCTTCTGGGCTGCCAGAAGCCGTGGGTGCTTCAGGTATCCCTTGCAACTGCAGTCCTCCCCTCCCCACAAATTACTTTGGTTAGCAACTGGTAAGGATCCGGCTCTTACCTTGAAGTCTCCATTGTGCCTCAGGTAGAGGGGCTGGAAGAAGGGGGCTGGGCTGGGGGTGAAACAGTCCAGCTTCTTCCACAACCTGTGAGGGGAAAGGCAGGCCGGTCACCAGATGTTGTCCCACCTGCTAAAGGTCAAGTGCTAAGCAGGAGTCCCATCCCTGAGTTGTTCAGCAACTTTTGTTTCTCAAGTCCCTGAACCCAGGAGGAGTCTTGAACTGGAGGTCTTTGCCCCACTCAGTGGCTGGTCTCCCTGGAAAGAGGGACGGTTGTGGCCCCAGGCCATCTTGAGATGACAACAAGGAGCTCATCTGCACCCTGGGATACCCTTGATGATTCTCTGGTCTCCAGCCTCTGCCGTTGGCCCCTTGAGATGCTCGCAGGAGCAAAGCACACCAGCCCCAGCTGATGCTGACTTGGATATTGGGTACGAGATGAAAAGAACACATTGGACGGGGGAATCCCTGCAGTGGAAGGAGACGTGGACTGGGCAAAGCGTCTGGCTTCCCCAGTAATGTCACTCACCTCTGGTGCCACCCCAGGAAGGCCATGAGGGCAACAATGGAGCTGAGCACCAATAAAATCACCTCCAGCCATTGGTTTGCGCCATGCTCTGAGGCTAAAGAAGGGAGGGGAAAGAGTCAGTTCGGTCCCCCAATCTTGAACAGCTGGTGCAGAAAGCCTCCTGCTGAGGAAGGCCCCGGAAGCCAGGTTGGGGGCCAGGATGAAGGTGTGGGGCAGGTCCTTTGCTCTTCATGAACTCTGGACTTCTCTGGACTGAGAAGATAACTGGGTAACCCAGGAGAGGCAGGGCTGCCCTTGCTCACGGAAGAGGCCAGAGAAGGGGCTTGAGGTCAGGAGGCCGTGCCTGGACTGCCTGTTTCCCCCACCATCCTGGCTTTGAAGGGGAAGGCCTGGAAGGCAGAAGAGGGCATGGGGCTCACCCTTGTGCGTGGTCTTAAGGGAAGCCAGGGAGCTCCAGTCACTCCATGTTCCCTGGTAAGAAGAGGCCGGCTTTGAGCGCACCTGGAACTCGTACTCAGTGTTCGGCTTCAACTCCTGGGGCAGAAGCCGCAAGCTGTGTAGGTTCTGCAGGAGGGATTTCTGGCTCTGCTGCTGCACAGAGGAAAAAGGAGAGAGAACTCCTGGGGGTGCTATTCTAAGCCCTCAAAGAGACCCCCAGGAGTTGTGGGATTAAGCTGACCAGCTGGGTCAGCTGGGTCACCTGAATTTTCCTAGGAAAACAGTCTCTGAGGGTCGGGGGTGGGTGGGATGGATACCCAGCCATGCCCAAAGTTGCCCAAGGAGATGTTCTAGATAGCCCTGACTTTGATTAGGCCTCAGAGGTTATTTCTTGAGTTTTTTTCAAAGCAGCCCCCACCCCCACCCCCGCTAGCCTCCACCCACACACTGCCAAGGAGGTTAGGAAGATGCCAGCCACAGTGGCTCCTCCTGAGCTACCATGAGATGATGGCTTGCTGGGGGCAGCAGAAAGACTCAGCCTTGTTCTTGAATCTCAGTCCCACTCAGCTTTGTTTGTAGGAATGACTACAGGACATTGATCTCTTACAGATTAACAGAGTTGGAAAGGACCTTGGAGGTCATCTAGTCCAACCCCCTGGTCAAGAAGGAGACCCTGCCTACACCATTTCTGACAGATGGCAGTCCAGTCTCTTCTTGAAAGCCTCCACAACTTCTGAAGGCAACTTCTGTCCCATTGCATGATTGTTCTCACTGGTGCAGCCAAAAAGGTGGCATTTCCTTTTTCATTGTGCCAGGGAAGTGCCAAGGTCGGAGGAAACCCGGTTTAAAAATGCTGCTTTTAATAGGAAGTCCAACCCCTTCTCCCACCTTGGAGATGAGGCAGGCTTACCTTGTTAAACAACATTATTTGCATTTTTAAAAAGTGGGAGTGTTAGTCAAAAAAACAACAACAACGAAGAGGAAGGGCAATTGCAAAAAGTCATTGGTCTTTCCCAAACACGAATTTTCCAAGTAATTGTCTCAGTTGCAAACATAAAATAATGCCTCACCTTCAGATAAAGCTTTTCTGCTTTTCCAGGTTTTCCTCATGAAAGGAGGGAAGACTCCCCGCCTCACCCTCCTGGGAGGAAGCTACTGCCTGGCTGGAGGCATTGGCTGGCTTGCTCTGGTCTGGTGCCCTTTGAGGAGGACAGGCCAGCCATAGGCTGCTCTGGACTGATTGTCCTGTGCCCGTGTCATTCCTCCCTGCTGGTGCCTTCGGATGGCCTCTCGAGCCCCATGCCTTGAATTCCTCCCCTTTCCGCTCTGCCTCCTCACCTGCCAAGGGTGGCCTTTTTCCTTGTACCGCAACTCATACTGCAGGTTGTCGCTCAGTAAGTGGTACTCTTGGTCCAGGTATTTGGTCTCCCAAGAAAGGGTGTAGCCGGCAGACGATGCAGCTGCGGCCAGGTGGATTGGCGGATATGGCTTAACTGGGAAGGGAAGAAGCCAGACTGGGGCACCCCTAAGCAGGGCGGCATTCTCTCCCCCCCCCCAAGGTGGACAGAATGCAGGTGGCCCAGAGGGCTGAAGGGGTAACCCTCACTTTAACTTCCCCTCCAAAACCCGCCTGAGTCCTTTATTTGCTTTGTCCTGCAGCAACCAGAGACAAAGGTGGCTTCAGCAATGGGACTTGGGCAGTTGCTGAAACAGCTTTTTAGGGACACATGAAAGTAGAGCCTGTTTCATGGTCTCATCTTGCTCTTTACAGCCTTCTCTTTGCATGTGTTGCGTGCAAAGGCTGCGCACGGCCTTGAACATCAGTTTGTTCACTGCAAATGCCCTTAAAGACGGCAAGCCAGGCCCGTGTTGCAGCCCTCCCGCTGCTCCGGGAAAGCAAATCAGGGCAAGGAGCGATGGGAGGCTCCCTGAGGCTCTGGGGAGGAAGGCCTCATGGAGGAGCAAAGCGCCACAAGGAGAGCAGCAGCGTTGGGGGTCTCTTTGTGCAGATACGACCGGCCGCTGAATCTCTGGCACCTGCCCGGGAGTTCTAGCACAGCTCCTTGGTTGCACTCACTGTGGTTCTGGAACAGGAACGTCTTATTGCAACCTTGCGGCAGCCGCGGAGGCTCCTCCGCAGGACTTGCGGCGGCGATGCTGACCTCAAAGGCATTGGTGGCAAAGCAGAGCTTCTGCTCACAGAAGCAGGCGTAGCGTGCGTGGGTGACGTTGCCGTCGATAAGGTTGAAGGAGCAGCTTCCGCCGTCGCCACAGTTCCTGGGGAAAGCAAATGCCTCGGGAGGGTCCGGCAAAGAGGCCGCTTCCCAGGGACCGTGGAGGGCTTGCAGGAGGAGGGAAGCGAAATGGCCGAGGCCCCCCAGGAGGCTTTCTGGGCTCTCTCCTGCTCTGCAGGCAGAAGCTCTTGACTGTAAAACTCCCTGGAGGAGCCTCCCTTGCAACAGGAGAGCCGCTTCCCCACCACTGATCCCCGGCATGGGGTTGGCCAGGCAGGACGACTGTCCAGGCCGACAGAGCCTGGCTGGGAAGCAGCTGCAGCGGAGGCTCCTGCACCTTGTTCAGAGTGGCTGGAGAAGCCCAGGGGCTGGGGGGCTGGGAGGCTGGGGGGGCCACAGCGCCTCATCCTCATACCTACCACTTTGCGCTGAGGTTATACCGGGCCCTGTGAGCTGGGCTGAGGCCGCCTCCCCACGTGCATTCCAGCCGCTGGATATAGTCCGCGAAGCAGGTGAGCTCCTGGCACGCGGAGGCTGTGTGGGAAGCAAGAAGTTGCCACGTCAGTTGTGGTGCCACAGGCCTCCCAAAGGCCAAGAAGGCCCAGCCTGACACCACCACCCCCATCTCTACCCCCCCTTGCCAGCAGGTGAGTCTCCTGCTCTGTCCTGGAAGCCCTTTTTCTTGGGAGTCACTGAGCTGAAAGGTCTCCAGACCCTCCGTTTCCAGCAATGAAAAGGTAGCATCCTGAGGGCCATGCAGGATGGACTTTGTAATACTTGAAACATGGTTTCTAGAGTATTGTTGCACTGGCTAACCATAACGAGTTTTCTTGTTTTTTCAAATGCACTGTTAATAGTTTGCCATAAGCCTTCAGGTAAAAGCTTCTCATCAGGACTGGCCGGAGAGTATTGGCTACGTTGCAGAGCCGTTTCCTTTTCTGCTGTTCTCAGGCCTCAGTGAAGAAAGCAAATAGTCAAGGCCAACCTTGGGAAGCTCTGAGAAGGTGCCATACCCAAATCCATTTGGATGTTTTTCCTTTCCAAACGTTTCTTTTACTTTTACTCAAAATACAATGCTCAAAATACTATGGCTATTCTCACATATTACTGGATGTTGTAACTCTTGTGATGTGATTGGACAGGTGACTATTTCTAAAGCAATCAACTTTTGCTTTGAAGTCCTTTGTTGTGCTAACTATAAAAGTGAATGTAATCCGTTTTTCCTGGCTCCCCTTTTCATAGGGAGACACCACTTTATCAGAGTACTCTAATAATTTCTTTTAAATGATCTTCCGACTCGGTGGCTTATTGCAAAAGGTAAACTGAGGCAGAACCTAGAGTCAGGTTTGGCCAACAGTTCCCAGCGAGGTTGCAGGCGAAGTGGAGAAAAGGCAAGGAAGAGCATTAGGCCACCTGGTTGGCTTCCCTCTTTTTCCATTCAGACATCTGGGGGGGGGGGAGATAGTTTGCCATGTTCTTCTGTCCCTTTGGGCAAATGGTCACACGGAGTCTGCCAAATTACACAGTAGCACAGTCACCACATTAGCACCAACTTTATGTTAAATTAGCACCGAAACACACCACTGGCTTCTATATTCAAACATTTGCATAGCATCAGTGAAGTGCTGATTAAAATAACTAAATTAATAAAGAAGATACTAAAAAAAGGCCTTTCTGGTTTCTACTATTTCAGAAACTTTCCTCTCACAATTTCCTTTGGCTTTTTCCCGGGACTCACCTCTCTGCACCAGGCTTTTGATTTACCAATAGTGGGTCCTCCTTCCCCAGGCACAGGGAAGCAGCAGAAGGGAGAAGAAATAAATGGGGACAAAGATACACAAACCAGCAAAGCTACAAACATCATTCTTCTTGTACACACATGCAGGGGTGATTTGAAGCACCTTGGTTATGATCTGCATGGGATTTGCTTGTGAGTACACAACATCGTTCATCTGTCCACCCGTTGTAGGGCACTGGGGGAAGAGCTTTTCCCCACCTGCTGCATTGCAGATACCTTAGCATGCAAGTCCCGTGCTGGGCCCTGTGCTGTGCAGCCAGGATGCTTTTGGGAGTGGAAGGAATCAGGTGGGCCTGAAAAGCAAAACGCCGGGGCTGCTGGTTGTTTGGCTAGAGCTAGATTTGTCCCTTTGATCCACTAAGCCTCAGTTCGCCTGCTGGTGAACGGGGCGGCCAGGTTCGCGTCTGTCTGGTTATCTTTGAGGAGTCAAAGATGGCAACCGAGCCACTTCTCAAGGCAAGGCTTCCTATGTGACGGTTGGCTTGACAGGCGAGAGTCATTCCTAGCATCATATGGAAGAACATTGGCCCACCTGCCATGATTTTTTTGCTTGGGTGTTATTTTTTTGCTTGGGTGTGATCAAACTCATCAGCAGTAATTGAGGTGCATTAAACCTCGTTTCGGAGCTGGTCAGGCAGAAACATTTTGGACGGCTGTAGAAATAGCAGGGAGGGAAATCCAGGCCTCCACCCCAAAAGTAGACTAGGGTCCTGGATATGAGGTCTTACCCTGAAGTGCAGCTCTGGGTTTTCAGTGTGTGCTCAGCTGGAAGGGAGAACCGTGTGGCTGTGATAAATGAAACTGGGTATCCCAGACTCCTTGGGCAATGGGGGTTGTCCAGGCAGGCTTTTTAAACTCTAGGTCACCCTGGATCAGGGGTCTCCAGCCTTGGCCACTTTAAGCCTGGCGGACTTCAACTCCCAGAATTCCCCAGCCAGCAAAGCTCCTCAAAGCTGGCTGGGGGATTCTGGGAGTTGAAGTCCGCCAGGCTTAAAGTGGCCAAGGTTGGAGACCCCTGCTCTGGATAACACAAGTGCTGAACATGCTAGCTAGAACTTGCCCTCAAAATGTCGAGCCAGATTACAAGGCAACTTACTGTGCTGAAGGAGAAGCAGCACCACAGCCATCTGGCCCAGCCGCATCCTTTCTTCCTCCTCTTAGGACTGGTTCACTGGCTTCTTCTGCGTCTTGGCCAAGAAAAGTTAGAGGTTAGCAGTGGTAGCAAGTCAGGCGGCAGGGCTTATGGGCCCCCAGATGCAGGCCTCTAGGGAGTCAGCAGAGACATATGTATTTCAGGGAAAGGACTATTTTCCAACTCAAAGCAGAGAACCAAGTTTGCAATCTTAGCCAGCCTGCCATCTCATCAACCTAGAGGAGACCCAAGGCCTCAAAATCAGACAAAGTACAGCACATTGGTCACCTATGCAGAATTTCCGATGATTTTACAGTGTTGATGGAACCAGGTCCATTTGTCCTAAGAGGCTAGGATTTAATCCAGGGCTATTTGGAATTTTCCATAATCTTCTTTTCTTTTGCCTTGTAGAACACCTAATTTCCATAATATTGACTTATGTCTAAGTATATTTAACCATGTAGTATGTCTGTATTACTATTATCCTTCTCATATGTTCCACTTTCTTCTCTTATTGGTATCATTATGAATATTATTACTTTGTTATTATGATTATGATTATTTTGTCATTTTGCATGTACACAGAACTTATGCACTGGAGACAAATTCCTTGTGTGTCTAATCATACTTGACCAAATAAAGTATTCTGTTCATCAGAGAGATTGCCTTGATTTTGTTGTGCCTAAGTTTCCCAGTTTCTCAGAAACTCCAGGGATTGTCCAAAAGGCTGATGCACAGAATGAGCTGAGGCAAGAAATGTTCAAACCAAGGGGGAAATAAAAGGAAATTTTGGCATATGCCAGACATGCAAAGAGGCTGTCAGGCCGTTGTGAAGAGAAAGGTGAAATGGAAAGGGGTAAAAAGCTTATAAGGATGAAAAGGCGGAAAGTTTCAACTCATAGTTTACATTTCTTAGGAAGGAAATGAAACTTTGGCTCTCCGTGGTTGTCCCACTAGTGGAAGGAGGATGTGGCAGGTGCTGATTAGACCAGGAGAGGGTAAAAGGCAGTTAGCTAACAGAAATGCCCCAGGCCAGAGGGATACTGAAAAAAATAAGCAAAGGTGAGCTTTTGGTTATCTTTGAGAACTCCCGGAAGGCTGGTGAGGTCCCAGAAGACGGGAGAAAACAGATATTGTTCCTTCACATGAAGGAAAGAGCTCAACTCACTTAATGACTTGCTTAGGGACTTGGTTAATGACTGGATAGGAAAAGATATTGTAAATCTGTCATACTCACATAATTTGCTTAGGTACCGTGACACTTATAGTAGCAGCAGAGCTTCTGGCCCCAATTGTTGTCCCTAAGTGAAGACTATTTGTATCTAGGATGCAGAGTGATTTTGCAGTCTTAAAAAATGGTGTCATAAAGGCTGAGAAAACATGGACTTTTTGCAATTGTAATGTGAAATACTGTGATTGTTGGGAAGAAACTTCTATAGGTGAACTCCTTGACCCTTGTGAATGGCCGGCCAGGAAAAGTTGAAAACTTACAATGCACAGCAGTCCCTGTGACTGGACAGAGCCCCTGTTGTGGAAAGCCTCTGTTTGGCCCTGAAATCTTCCCAGTGGATAAATGAAAACTTAATTGTTCCTAGAATTTCAGCAAATTCCTTGGTGAAACTATTGAATCCTCCCAGCCCTGAGGTGCAGGGAATGCTGCGGGAGATCAGGGGGAATGGAAGAGCCAACATTATGGGCAATTCTATGCCACCCGGAACAGAGAGAACTATGGGCCACTGTGGAGTTATCAAGATGGGGATTGACTCATCTTGTTGGTTTTGAGGAATTACTCTGGTGAGCACAGGAATCAGTGGCAGTAGCCACGGATGCAGGAAATCCTCCCCAAGAGAGGCTGTTCGCCTGCTGCCTTTCAGAGAAGCACTGAATGCAAGTGGACCATTCTCTGGGGGCAAATAAATATGGCTTGTTTCCAGGGCTGCGAAAGAAGGCTCTTTTTCCAGTTGTGCCTCACCTATGATCACAGATGGTTCACTAATATAACGTCTACTTCAGTAAGTTGAATCATGATAAGACATCGACAGATCTGGGATGTTACGCACCCTGGCTTGTTCAGATAAAAGACTACTGTGGTCTTGTCAGTAGCTATTTGCACAATTGCCTAGGAAAGTTTTGAGGGCTTTTCATGCTGTTGAGAATTCATTTACGCTGAGCATAGATTAGAAGCATCTTGGCTGGATCATTGCAGGCAGCCGCCCAGATGGAGAGACAGGCCTGCTTGAGTTATTCCAGAGTAAAAGACAAGTAGTGGGGCTTGGAATCTAAAGTGGGGCTAGAATGACGGTTGATGTTTTCTAAGAGGAAATGGGTACCTTGCTGCAACGGATGCATTTGCATATGGGATAATTTACTACTGTAGTTTTAGTAACTGCTGAATATAATTCAATAACACCTTATCTGAAGCTGGAGTGCCAAGGTTGTCAACTTAAGCATCAAGTATTTAAGTCAAAGCAGACCCAGGCCCCCTGGAGTTGTGGGCACTCCATCACTAGAGGATCCCTGCCTTGAGTGACAGGGCTGGACTAGAAAACCCCGAAGTTAGGGAAGATGTTAATGAACATGGACATAATATACTTAGACTTCAGCAAGGCATTCGACAAAGTAGACCACAACCTACTTCATCGTAAGCTAGAAAAAAGTGGGCTAGATAGCTTCACCACCAGATGGATTCGCAACTGGCTGACGAACTGTACTCAATGAATAGTCCTTAATGGGTCTAAGTCTACGTGGAGAGCAGTGGGGTGCCACAAGGTTCCGTCTTAGGCCAGTACTCTTCAATATCTTCATAAATGACTTAGATGAGGGAATAGAAGGGGAACTTATTAAATTTGCAGATGATACTAAGCTGGCAGGAATAGGCAACACCCTAAAAGATAGGCTCAAAATCCAGATGGATCTTGACAGACTTGAACACTGGGCTATCTAACAAAATGAAATTCAATGTAGAGAAAAATAAAGTCCTACACTTAGGCAAAAAAAAACCCCAAAAGGACACATACAGACCAGGCTTAATAGCAGTAACTGTGAGAGGGATATAATATAATATAACAACAGAGTTGGAAGGGACCTTGGAGGCCTTCTAGTCCAACCCCCTGCCCAGGCAGGAAACCCTACACCATCTCAGTCAGATGGTTATCCAACATTTTCTTAAAAATTTGGATTTTGGAGTTTTATTGGACAACCAGCTAAATATGAGCCAGCAGTGTGCAGCGGCAGCCAAAAGAGTCAACACAATCCTAAATTGCATTAACAGAGGAATACAATCAAGATCAAGGGAGGTATTAAACTCAAACTATTTACTAAATCTGCACTACTATTAATCTTCTCATCGTTCCCATCACCAATCTCTTTCCACTTATGACTGTATGACTGTAAATTTGTTGCTGGCAATCCTTATGATTTATATTGATATATTGACCATCATTTGTGTTGTAAATGTTGTACCTTGATGAACATATCTTTTTTTTATATATACTGAGAGCATATGCACCAAGACAAATTCCTTTTGTGTCCAATCACACTTGGCCAATAAAAAATTCTATTCTATTCTATTAATACCTCTCTATAAAGCCGTAGTAAGACCACACCTAGAATATTGCATCCAGTTTTTATCACCACACTATAAAAAAGATATTGAGAGACTAGAAAAAAGTGCAGAAAAGAGCAACCATGATGATTAGGGGACTGGAGGCTAAAACATACAATGAACAGTTGTAGGAACTGGGCATGGCTAGTGAAGAGAAGAGAAGAACCAGGGGGAGACATGATAGCAGTCTTCCAATATTTGAGGGGCTGCTACAGAGAGGAGGGGGTCAAGCTATTTTCTAAAGCACCTGTAGGCCAGACAAGGAAAAACAGATGGAAACTGAACAAGGAGAGATTTAACCTGGAAATAAGGAGAAATTTTCTGAGAGTGAGATCAATCAACTAGTGGAACAACTTGCCTTCAGAAGTTGTGGGAGCTTCATCACTTGAGACTTTCAAGAGGAGATTGGATTGCCATTTGTCAGAAATGGTGTAGAGTCCCCTGCTTGGGCGGGGGGGGTTGGACTAGATGATCTACAAGGTCCCTTCCAACTCTGTTAATCTGTAAACCTACAGAAAAGAAGTCAAGGCAGAGGGAAATTTCAGCGGGAAATAGTGAAGATATTGCAGTCAATGTGGGGGATTTAGAATTGCTTATGGGGGTAGTATAGTTGCTAGGTGGAAGAATTAACAGAACAATCAATCAGTGGAAAGGCTTGTCTCCAGAAGCTGTCGGTGCTCTATCACTGAAGGTTTTTAAGAAGAGACTGGACAGCCATTTGTCTGGAATGGTCTGGGACTGTGGTTCTCAACTGTGGTCTGTGGACCACTGGGGGGGGGGTGCAATGTTGCCACAGGGGATCCATGAAGACTTGAAGAAACGTTATAATCTAAATCTTGAGTTAAGTCTTGGTGGTTGTGGCCATGGTCCGTGGCCACAGAAGATGTTTAAAGGGGATCCATGGTAAAGAAAAGGTTGAGAACCACCGGTCTAGGATTCTAGGGTCTCCTACTTGAGCAGGGGGTTGGACTAGAAGACCTCCAAGGTCCCTCCAAACTCTGTTATTCTGCTCAGTTCAAATGAAGTAAATGGTGATTTTGGAGAATCTTGTGGAAGAATAGATTGAGGTGGAGAATAAGTCTTATTACTGGCTTTATAAATAATATTAATCTTGACAGAGGTCAGATTCCAACAGTTCTTTGATATGAACAAATAAGCAAGATTTTGAAAAGAGAGATGAGGGGCCAGGACTGAAGTCTTATATAAACAGTCCAATAATTATTATGTACTTTAATTGAGTTTAAATTTCCAGAACCAGTTAGAATTGTGACATAGGACAGGGGAGGAATTAGTTGATGGGATGGAGGAACGTTTATGCATTCTGCCCATTTGAGTCACAGCAAAGCAGCCAGGTGGCTGGAGAAGAGAAAATATGGCCCCCACTTTCAAAAGTGGGACGGGGAAAACCTACAATTTTCAGGCCACTCAGTTTGAATTAGTACTTGGCAATATTGTGCAGCAGTTCATGAAGGGTTGGGTCAAGAACCATGCAGCAATTTCCAGAAATGAGCACCCATTTATCAAGAAACGAGACTTGTCAAACTAAGATTATCTGACTGTTAATCTGTCAGCACTAACTTCCTTAGTATATCATATCTTGATTTTATGAAACCGCTTGACAAAGAACATAACATTCTGATTAGTAAGCTAGTTAAAGAGTGAGCTGGCTGCCATAGCAATTAAATACTGAGTTGGTTTGAAAATAGTACTCAGCTGGATCACTGGAGAAAGCAGTTGTGCTCGGAAGAGTTAGCAGTAAAAGGAAAGTAGGCAATCAAAGAACAGGGTGGCTGGATGCCATCAAGGCCGACACCAGCCAAAGCATAGAAAAACTCAAGGAAACAGAGCAAGATCGGAAGACAAGGAGAGAGACCTGGCCCAGAGAATAGCCAAGAGTCGGATTTGACTGAACAGATAACATCATCATCACTCATCTGCAGACTGTCTAATAAGGTCTTACAAGATCCAGTCTTGGGCCTTCTGCTCTTTTGTCCTTTAGGAAAGAGAAGTCAAATGGCGGGTGTGAGGCACCTGGCTTAGTCATAGGACTTAAAAACGGACTTGAAATTGTAGCTGATGAAAACCAAATGACTCCTGAGTAAAGCACAACTATATTTGTACAAACGTACAAAGAAAGATACAAGGAAGCAGAATAGGGCAAAGGAGGGGACTAAGGGCAGTTAGAGCAGGGGTCCCCATCCCTGGTCCATTTACCAGCATTGAGCTGTGGCATGCCAGAAACTGGGCCGCACAAACAAGTGAAGCCCCGTCCACAGGATGCAGATGGCACGCCAAACCACTCCCGCTCTGGCTCATGGAAAAACCTCTTTCCATGGAACCAGTCCCTGGTGTCTAATTCCCTGGTGTCTGAATTAGAGGGCTGCCCCATTTGTACCCAACCGTGCTCTGAATATGCCTGGGAACCTCTTTTTTTACCAGTCCCGTCGCCCACACTTCATGCCCAAATCATGACTGAATTTGCAACTGGAAATCCTTTGTTTGTTTATTTGTTTCTTTGATCTGACTTGGCACTGCCCAGTCCAGAGATTCCGGCCGGGTCAGAGTATGATCAACAGAATAAAAAACAGTGTAATAAAAACCACCACAGAACCAAAGAATTAGACCAGAAAAGAAAGAAAAGAATCAGATGAAGGTGAATTGAGCACACCACGCAGAACATAGGCCACCAACATCCAGAGGTTGCTCCAGCCACCTTAGCCCAGGCCAGTCAGTGTGTATCAGCTGAGCAGTCTCTGTGGAGGCAGGCTGGCCTCCAAACGCCCAGGACGTGCCACGTAGGACTTTAACCAGGAACCCTACCTGGAAACCAACTGGCAAACAGTGCAAGTCCCAAAGCAAAAGAGCCATATGCCGAGTGCCCATCAGTGTTTGTGATCCTGCATTCTGCACCAGCTGAAGTTCTCAGGAGGCCTTCGAAGACAAACCCCACATAGAGTGCATGGCAATAGTCAAGCTGGGGGGCAACCAGGACATGAGTGACTATCTGAAGGATCTCCTGATCTAAGAAAGGGCACAACTGGCCCATCAGACACACTGCACACAGGACTTCCTGGCCACAGCTGCCACCTGCTCATTGAGCAGGAACACCCCCAAGGCTGCTCAGTTGGGAGGTGCAACTATCCAAGGTTAAAGATAAGAGGTGCCAGATCTAGGTGCTTTAATATCTATGGCCACTGGGTCTTGGGAAGATTGAGTCCTTCCCATCAAACCCCACACAACCTCTAGGCACTGATGCTGTCATCTCCAGCCAATGAGAGGATTTGCATTTTTAGAATTATTTGGAATAAGAGGCAGCATTGGCATATCCTCAATTTTGTTGCTCTGGACCAGTGCCTACAAAGCTTAGCCTAAAGCTGAATCTGCCGTGCAGGACCTCACCCATCCGTTTCATGTAGATGCTGGAACAAGGGAAAGAGGAGACGGAGCTCCATGGTATCATCTCAAAGGTGGAACTGGGAGAGACTGGCATTGGCCCCAAAGGAGGAGGAGTATAGTGCCACCACCTCCCAATTCCCAGAGCCAATCCAGAAGGATATCATGGTAGATGGCATCAAAAGCGGTGGAGAGATCAAGGAGCACAAGCATGGATGTACAATCTTCAAGTCAGATTCATCACAGGTTGCCTACAGGTGTGACAAGGCTGCCTCTGCACCGAGTTCTAGTCTTAAATGGGACTAGATGATCCAGTTCCTGCAGAATTCTCAGGAATTCTGCAGGCTTACCTTTTCAACAACCTTCCCTACATGGTAGTTATCTAAAAGTGTTGGGTCTAAGGAGAGCCTCTTGAGGAGGTGCAGTACCATTTCCTTCAAAACTGAACGTACCTGAAAACCCTGTCTATGTACTTCTTCAGGCATTACCAACTCATCCCAGACCACACCCCAAGATGGCGCCCCAGGCATCTGGGACAGACCGACACTCTGTGTGTGTGTGTCTCTCTCTCTCTCCCCAAAATCTATAGATTAATTTATAGATTGATGGGAAATTTTATTTTTCTATTTCCTATATTCATTCATTTCTCACACCTTTATTACTTTTACAAATAACTCAAAGCAGTGAACATATCCAACTTATTTTCGCTTCCTTTCCCCCTAGAGAAATGGGTTTCATGTATCAATTTTTAAAAGTATATCAAATAAAATACTTTCATTCTAAAAAACTAATTTTTATATAGTTTTTAAAATATTTTAACATTTAACAATTTTTAAATATTTTAACATTTTATTGTACACCAATAAAACACCAGAATCTGTATTTGAAAGAGATGGGTGATTCAGAAATGTGAAAAATTGAATGAATGGATAAATAAACAAACAAACAAGTAAACAAACAAACAAACAAATATTGTTAAAAGTCTATTAGAGGGTGAAAGTAAATTGATGGAATTTGACAGCAGTATGTGTAAAATTTCTAACTTAAAACAGTACTAGTGAAAAACTAGACTGGAAGAGCATCTTAAAACTAGAGGAAGAGACATCAATAACCTGCGCTGTGCTGAGGATGCTCTGATAGTTAAAAATGCAAAGGATCTGCAGTCTCTAGTAATGCAAGTCAAATGGCACAGTGAAAAAATGAGATTAATTAAATATAAAGAAGACGAAACTAATGACAGCAACTAATGTAACCAGAATTGACAATGAAGATATTGAAGTGGTTTATAGTTTCTGCCTCTTAGAATTAACTAGGAACCAGCGGCCAAAATGCTCTCTGTGGATTAGCATTTGGTAGAATGGACACGAAGGCATTGGAAAAGGTACTCAAAGGTGGTGATATCTCTATACCTGCAAAGGTCAGAATTGTGTCGGCTGAGATGCTCTAGCGAAGCAAAAGGTGGACTTTAAAGAAAGAGGGTAGGAAGAGCATTGATTCATTTGAATTGGTGTTGGAAAAGACTCCTGGGAATATTGTGGACAATCAAGAAAGAAATCAATGGATCATCAAACAAAAGAAACCAGGGTTGTCCCTGACCAGGCTCAAATTATCCCATCTAAGACACGTGTGAAGATCCAGCTTGCTGGGAAAGAGGAGAAGACGATGACTGGTAGCAGGGTGGATGGGCTCAGTTACAGTAGCCGTGGGGCCCAGTTAGGGGACTTGAAAGACCAAGTTGGAGTCTGATCCTTCTGGAGAAATTATCTACCTGTGGGGCCAACTAGGAGAGTAGGCAAGGCTGACTCAATGGCAGTCAATCACAATCAATCAATCAATCAATCAATCAATCTTTTTTCAGACTTCCATATAAGCCTGAAAAAAAACTTTGCAGCTTTAAGTTTGCTCGAAAGGATAGCAGTGAAGTTATTCTGCCAAATTATTCCTGAAGCCTCCACAGCCTCTTAAAGGCAGCCTTTTGCTCTAAGCAACACTCTGCAGACCAGCCAGAGAGGCCTTGTGGCCCATAGGATGAATTTGGGAGAGGCTGCCCTGCTTCCCCCACCCACCCCAAGCACTCCTTGTCTTGAGTTTTCAACCCACGGTTACTTGCCAGGAAATGGCAGCTCAGCAAACTTCCCCAGAGGTCAACTCCCCTGACTTCACTAGCTCAAGGCTCACACTTCAAGGCCCTCAGACCCCCGGCACAACTAGATCAAAATCCTTTGCCTGCTAAGGCAACATCAGGAGAACTGACTGATCGTCCTCCTCAATATGGAGATGCGAGTCTCCCTCTCTAGGTAGTTTAATTCCAAGGTTACTTTTTCCCGCGTCCCTCTTCTGTTAACAGACGTTTTGTGCATGTCTTGGCCTTGAAATTGAGGACTGTTTTCTCTTTCCAGAGAAATTCACATTTGCATACTGGCTGTCCCAGGGCAGAGGGCCAGCCTGGCCACTCACATATTCTGTCCCTCTTGAATACGGCAGTGGACCTCAGAAGGCCAAAGAAGGCCAACCAGACTCCTAGAGGTCTCCAAGAGAGGCCGTCGCTGCCCATCAGCCGTGCCTGGCATTCACTGTAATGCCATCTGGACAACACTCTTATCCCAAGCAAAACCCAATGTGGAAGGCAAGGAGAAAGACCCCCTCCTCCCAGCCTCTCCCCAGTGCCCAGCATTACCGTTGACCTTCTATTCTGGCGATCGTGTCTTCCAGTAAGCGCATGTAGCTTCCCCAACTAAACCTTCTGAAGTCAGTGAGTCATTGCTAAACACCAGAGCTGCCTGCCCCACATTTACTGTTTCAGAAAAAGGAAGTGGTGAACGAGGTGGAGCAAAACGTCCAAGCCAGCTCACCTTGCAAGTCACAGGCAGCCTCTTCAAATACCAGCTAGCATCCCAGGACTGCTCAGAGCCACTGCCTGCCCTCTGCTAAGCAGCTACTGGGCTCACTCGGAGGCGGAAGCTCTGGGATTCCTGCTGCAGAGGAAGGGTGGCCACAGGTGCATCAAGGAGGGCCATGTGTGGAGACAACATCCCCTTCTGTGCTACTTGCAGACAACCTCCCTGCAACTATGCGTGGCTAGCACGGAACTGGCCAGAAGTGTCCTCTACATGGCCATCAAGGGCCCAACAGAGGCAACAGGTGCCCTTCCTATCTAGATCTGAAGGCTCACAACATTCATCCGGGGGCCTTGAATGGTCTAAAGCAACAGATTAAATGCAGGATCGGATCATTATTCTCTGCAGAATTAAGTGTTCGGTGTTTGTTTTAGGCAGTGAGGTTATAAATTCTGCGTTCTTCTTTCAGAGGGCGAGTTGGTATTATGGCCTTCTCTCCGGGTAGCAGGAAATTGAATGTAGCCCTAAACGTTAACCCTGCTGGGAAGCAGCCAGAGCGTAGCGCTCTCCAACCGCAGCTGGGAAGATCCGTGGCTGCAAAGCTGTTGCTGGAAAGGTCACGGTGGCCTTATGAGCTTTTTCTCAGAAGCAGCTGGGGATTTCCACCCCTGCCGGGGATTCAGCGCTTGCAGCCAACACATTGTGGGACCTGGAATGGAGCACAGAAGGGATTGGGCTGACCAGGGGCTTATTTAGGAGATTAAAAGAGTCACAGGCGAGAATTTGTCTCTCCCCCTGTGAAATACCAAAGTGCCAGGGAAATGGACATTTTCCTGGTCATTTGGAGTCAGGCCCCAGGATAGGCAGCACGGGTGTGCAGCCTACACTAATTCCAGGCATTATTGGTCTTGGTGGCTATGGCTTTTAGCCCACACTTATTTTTATTTTGTTTATTGATCGATTATTAATATATATATGCCACCCAGCTCACTATACAAAGTAACTGAATAGCTCGCACTATAGTGCAAGTGCAAAGATAAAAACATTAAAATTAACAGGAATTAGTTAAAGCTAGGAAAGAAGTAGACAAGCGGTAGGTAGGAAGGCTTGTCTTCTTTTCTCTGAAGGCTGATTTAGTTGCCTGCTGCTCACCTCCGCTGTGGAGGGTTGATGGGTAAGCCGACGGCTGCAGGCAGGCTGACGTCAACCCTCCCCAAATCCCAGCTGTGTAGTGTGCGAAGGTGCACATCCTGTCTGCTGATTGGCTGGTCCGACTTCCTGTTCTGTGCTTTGCTGTTTCAGGGCCACCTAGTTAGAATATTACATTTGCAGAAATATAAACGGAACACACTCTGGGAGGAAGAGGCTCCAAAGGGCGGGGGGGGGGGGGAGGGCATGGCAGAAAAGGCCCTTCTCCCAGAGCCTGCCTGCCAGGGTCCATAGATGCCTCTTCTGCAAGGGTGAACGGGGCACACCAACCCCATTGAGGCAAGATGGTTCTTTAGCCAGCCTGGTCCCATGTCGCCACTGGGTCATATTACGGTACAGAAACAACGGACGGAAACTGATCAGAGAGAAGCAACCTGGAATTCAGGAGAATCTTCCTGACAATGAGGACAATTAGCCAGTGGAACAGCTTCCTTTCAGAAGTTGTGGATGCTTCATCACTACGTTTTTAAGAAGAGATTGGACAACCATCTTTCTGAAATGGTATCGGGCAGGCAGGGGTGTCAAACTTGCGTCATCATGGCATGGTCCTATGACCTATTGGGACTTTCCCCCCCTTCGCTGAATGGAGGTGGGGCCCACAGGCTGCAAGTTTGACAGCCCTGTTATAGGGTCTCCTGTTTGAGCATGTGGTTGGACGAGAAGACCTCCAAAGTCCCTTCCAGCTGTATTCTGATTGAAATCCCTCAACAAACACCTGGGTTTGACCTGCCTTGCTCTGTCTGGACAAAATTGAACAGAATAAGGTGTTTTACTGGAAGAGGTTCCTCTGCCCTGTATCAGTGGGGATGGAAGGATTCCTCTCATTGCAATTGTGGGCTGCTATGCAAACTATTAACATATTGTGCAAGATTGCCCATGACGTGCATTCTCTGGTTCCCTAAAAGATCTGCATGAAGCAATGCCAGAGGCCATCGCTTGGATAGCTGAATTGTACATCCAGTTATGATGCCATGGTCGTACATCCATAGACGTTTTATATACAATTACTTGGATTGTGGGCATATGTTTACTTCTCTTCTGTTATGTTCTCATGACACGCTAAATAATAACTACGGTTGTAAGACTACCTGCATACATTTATGCTGATTCTCTGGCAGGGCTGTGGCCTCCAGATGGTGCCTGCAGGAGAAGAATGCGGTGCTCATTGGAAGAGAACGGAGGGGTCAAATTGGCTTGAATACGCAGAGATGGGGGTTGCATCCTCCAGGCTTCTTCGCGGCTCTCCCCTTTAGAGAGAGTCAACGGCATCCTTTTGCCTTTACCCCGGCTGGGCACTCGCAACACGGGACCCAGGTTCTCCCCATGTGCAACAGCGAGGCTGGCCAGTGGCCAAGCATGCCTTCCTTCTGCCACTAGCACCAATTCTGGCTTGCCAAAAGGCCCACCAAGTCCTGTTCCACAAGCATCTCAGGTGGCAACTCTGCTTAGCCTATTAGAGCTGTCCTGCATCAGCCTTTCTGCTGCCCCCCCCCCGCATGTTGGGAACTCCCAAAGATGTGAGCCAAGTTATGTGTGGGTGTGTGGGTGTCACGAGCCATGCATTTCAACCATGGGTGAAGTCGGAACAAGGTACTCATGGCCCCAACTTGTGCAATGTCAAAGCTGCAAAAGGGTTTGTTTATTCAGTTATTTATTAAATTTATGCCACCCATCTCACTATCCAAAAAGACTCTGGGCAACTTGCAATGCAATAAAGTCATATAAAAGCATTAACAAGAAATAGGAAAAGACTGAAAACCAAGAGCAGGAACATGGGGTCTTCTAAGAACATGGGGTCTTCTCTCTGTCCACCACCCACCTCCAGCGCGCAAGGCTCCCATTGGGGCCTAAAGCTAACCAGCTGAGCCAGGCTTTGAGGCTCTTCCGGGAGGACAGGCGGATGGGGATGGATCTCACCTCAAGAGGCATGATGTTCCAAAGAGGGGGGCCATGGCAGAAAAGGCCCTTCTCCTGGACCCCACCGGCTGAAGCTCCTCGACCCATGGGGTCTGCAGCAAGCCCCGCGAAAGGGGCAGGTTAGTCCCATTGGGGCGAGGTGGTTCCTTTCATAACCTGGTCCCATGAAGGGCTTTAAAGATAAAAACCAACACCTTGAATTGGACCTGGAAGCAAACTGGGTAATGGGAGTGTGTGTGTGTGTGTGTGTATTAGGTCTGGGAGACTTTTAAAGGCCTCATGGCTCTGCAGTGCATGTGTGTTTGTGTGGCTTCCCTGAGCCCTGAACAGCAGGCCACCTCTCCTTCAGGTAGAGAAGAGGAAGCCCTGAGCTGCACTGCACTCCTCATTCCAAGCACAACAGATCTGAAAGGCCCCAGAGCTTGCTTTCCCCCTCCAGGCAGGACCCCAAACGGTCCTTCCAGGAGGACCCTTGCTCCAGCCCACCCTTCCCTCCTACCTGTGGCCTGTGGAAGAGTAAGGAAGGTCTTGGAGGTTCAACTCACAGCTAAGGTTTGGAAATGCAGAGCCAGGGTGGGGACGGCTCAGGCAAGATGCTTTCCAGAGCAAGGGGCATCACCCAGGCTTCCTTCTGTAGCCATGGCTCTAGGAAGACCTGCAATCAGGAAGGGGCACAAGCCAGGACAGATACACCCCGTGATGTAGGCTGCCTTACCCACTACCCACATTCCCTGTTGACAGTCCACGAAAGCTGAAAATTGTGAGGCGGGGAAATGGGCTTTCATCAGTGGGCTTAATCTGCTTTTATCTGAAAAGGTGCAACATCTGTTTATCACCAAGTTTAAGCACAATCTCCCTTTGTCCTTACTGAGTTCCCTGCCCCCGAGAAGCCTCTCTTTGATGCCCGGAGGAAAGGCTTCTAGACGGGCTCCATGGAGAACTCCGGGGAGGCGAGGCTGCTCTGGAGGGCACAGTTGAAGGCCCGGTAGCCGGAGAAGAAAGCGGCCTTCGGACCAGGCAGGCTCTCGGGCCCTCCAGAGGCCCGCAGAGCAGAAGCTGCCAAGGCCTCTCCTTGCTGTGCAGGAAAAAGCCACATTCCTGGGGCAGCTGCTCCATAAAGGGAGAAGGCATCTCGACCTGCTGGGAAGCCTCCAGAAGTGTCTGACAGTGGAAGAAGGCTGGGCCCAGTGCTGCCCCAGACCTGCTGGCTTTGGGCTTCTGGGGCAAGACAAGGCCACTTACTCCAGGCCGGGCAGAAGCCGCTCGCCGGCTGAGCCTCCAGGCTGCTGAAGGACTTGTAGCCCGGAACCAAGGAGGCAGCAGGACTGCTCTCTGCCTGAGGGAGGGCAGTGCAGGAGGGATCCTCCAGCCCGGGCAGCCAGTCGGCTTCTCCTTCGGGAGTGTATGGGCCTCGCCCTGACAAAGGCAGCTCCAGCCCAGAGCCCTCAGGCTCCACTCGGCAGGCTTGATAAGCCGGCTGGCAGAAACCCTGCAGGCAGACAGGCTTCTCTGGAGCAGAGCAGCTTTGGGCGGAGGTTGCTGGGGCCCCCGGATCCTCCACACTCAGGACGCCACGCAGAAGGTTCCTGAAGAGACCGGCCACGGCGTCTTCGTGTGGGACCTGCTCCGTCTCTTCCTCTGCCTCTTCCGGGCTTCCTGGTTTGACACCTCCGGCACTGCTGTCTGTGGTTAGAGAGCCTTTGCTCAGGAAGACTTCTTCGGGGATTAGAAAGGGCTCCCGGTTCACACTGAGAGGCTGGTGAGGGAGATCAGCACCACCTTTGCTCTGAAACGGCCTGCAGTTGGCATGTCAGGAAGGAAAGGCACGAGGATCAGCGGACTGCCAGGACACGAGGGGAGGCCCCTTTGCTTGTTGGCCTCCCCCCTCCTGCCGCCTGGCTGCTCATTGGCCTCCCTTGGTTTTGATGACACAGCCAGGAACAGCGCTAGAGCAGCAGACCCGGCCCTGGCCTTCCTTAGAGACAAGACCAGCTACCCTCCGCTCTACGTACCGTCTGTAGGGAGCCGTCTCCATCTTGCCGAAAACCCAAAGCTGAAAGAAGCAGGAAGACGCTTGAGGGTGCTTGCATGGAAGGCGCCCTCTCCCTCCCCAAAAGGAGCCACCCTGGAGAAGCCTACCCATTTTCCCGCCGTTATATCCTCTGCCATTTTGCTCTTGCGGGGACTTGGGATCCCATCCCACCATTTCCTCTTCACCCTGCAAAGCAAGAAAAGAACTCACTTCGTTATCTGAAGAAAGGCAGGAAAACTGCAGCAGGCATGAGCCAGGTGGGACAGACCCTCCTATGCTGGATGCCCCAAACGCCCGAGGCTTTAAGACCCCAACACAAAGGGTTTGTCTTAGGCGCCACGTGAATGGGCACAATATTGCCTCGTTCCCCTCCTCTACTTCAGACTGATTCCAATTGGTGGGGATGGGGATGGAGAGGAAATTGAGGCTGAGCTCTTTCGGAAATTCCTCAGGGCTTAAACTCTCTCCACGTCTAGTCAACAACAACAGGAGGTTGCTGAACGAGGCCAACCTGGGGTCAGTTGATGCCCAACTGTGTCTCTTGATTCTTGGTTGACCAGGGATGCTTTTGAAGTTGTATCTTGGTGGTTTGGGATGGGGAGGGGCAGGGGCAGGTTCATTCCTAACCAGACTGAGTGACTGGATTCATGGAAGATGTAATTAAGGACCTGCTAATCTTGGTTGCTCATCCCAGCTGGTCTCTTGGATGTCTAGCTCTTGCTTGAGTACCAAATGACGGCTGTAACTAAAAAAGTTTTTGCACAGATTCATCTTGAGCACCAATTGTGTCCTTTCCTGGATCAGGAAGTCCTATGGCTGTACTACCACCATGTACTCTACATGGGTATGCCCTTGAATACCCATGTAAAGTACATGGAGCACTCAGAAGCTGCATCGTGGGCAGAATGCATAGTTTGAGTGGTAATGGGTGCACTTTGCTTCACCCCAACAGCATCTCCGCCCCATAAACTCCACAAGTTGCCACACAGCTTTTGGGTGAAATTCAAGGTAGTCGTCGTTACCAACGAAGTCCTTTATGGCTCAGGGCCTGGATACCTGCATATCTCCAGGTATGTCTAGCCATTGCGCTAGATCCCGCCAAGCACCTGGTCCAGTTATTAAAATTATGTCATCTTGTGGAGAACTCGAGACAGGACTGTTCTGGTGCTGGCTGTGTCCATGGGACAGAATCCCCCACCCCAATATCTGCTCAACTCCACTCTGGGGTTGCCCAGGAAGGCTCTTCAGATAAGGCTCCTGCAAAAGGCAGTTTCTGGTCCCACCCTGGGTGGGGGGGATTCTATTCCCTGGTTGTCGAAGTTTCCTTCTCCCATAGAGTAATACTTGTTTACTATTTCCTACTTGTTTTTTTATTTAAATGTTGTCGGTGGCTGAGAATAACTTGAAGCAGCTTATAAAACGAACTGAGGCGGCTTATAAAACGAACAAACAAACAAGCTAACCAATAAATGAAACCCACCACAGGAAACAGAGGTAGCAGAAGAGAATGAGACTAATGATTATCATGCAGAACCAAACAATGGACGTCCAGGATTTCTTTTCAGAGCTGGGCTCAAAATCTGCAAAGGAAGGAAACGGTTTCAAAAAGAGAAACCATGGAAATCAACATCAATTCAGGACTGCCCAAGTGGCTGAGCTGGAGAGAATTTGGGCCGAGCATGAAGAAGGAGCAGGTGTGGGTGAGAAGCACTACCAGGTCTCTCCCTCTCTCTCCCTCTCTCCTGACCCTTCCTCCCCAGGCGTGCCAGGCCAGGCCACCTCCCCCCATATAACTGTTTCCCCCTCTTAATCTGGATGACCTGGCATCAGCTGATTCCACAGTAAAGCCTACAGAGTAGGTCACATGAGTGTTACAAAAGCGAGAGTGATGAGGGGAGACTTTAACTACCCTAGCATTGGTTAAACTCTGCCAAGCAAGGTTTTTCAGGAAATGAAGTTCTCTTGCTGACAACTTTCTTTGGGATGGAAAAGGCCCAGGAGGATGACTTGATGCTTATGGACAGAGAAGACTTGACACTGATTGGCACAACCAAGTTCCCACAGAACAAATGGCTTCTTGAGTGAAGAAATTCTCATCTTCTCCTTGGACCCACCACACTAGGAAGGCTACCTCCATTCATATCTTGGACTTCAAAAAAGCAGATTTTGGTGAACTCAGAGCAAATATCAGCAGGATCCCACAGCAGGAGGAACTAATGGGGAAAGGACTTCAAAATGGGTGGAGGTTCCCAAGAAAGCGTATTAAAAGCATAATGGCAAGCCATGAAGGAAAAATGGAGGACAATTTGAGACAAGGGAGCTTCACAGATCGTTGAAAACAAAGGCAAACTGGAAGAGAGGTGGTTGTGGTTACTCCCAGAGCTTTGGTCAGGGAAGATGAAGCTCTTGATGGAGTTGAGCTCAATGAACAATGCTCAGAACAACCTAAAAGGCTTGTTTGGTATTTTCAACACCAAAGGAAAAAAAAATGGAAACCTGCAGTTAAGTGGCAGGGAGAAAATGGTAAAAGAATTTAAAAGCTGCATGAGTTCAGTCTTCTCCAACAAGAATTGGGTATGTCTAGTCTAGTGAAAAGAAGGACTATGGGTAATGTGATAGCAATGTTGCAATATTTGAGGGGCTGCCACAAAGAGGGGGTCAACCTATTTTACAAAGTACCCAAGGCAGGAAAAGAAACAATAAATGGAAACTAATCAAGGAGAGAAGTAGCCTGGAACTAAGGAGAAATTAACCAGCAGAACAGCTTGTCTTCAAACGTTGTGGGCGCTCCATCACTGGAAGCTTTTAATAATAATAATAATAATAATAATAATAATAATAATAATAATAATAATAATAATAATAATAATAATAATAATAATAATAATAATAATAATAATAATAATATTTTAATTTGTATACCGCCCTTCTCCCGAAGGACTCAGGGCGGTGAACAGCCAAAATAAAATACAAAAGGAACAATACATACAATACTAAGAACAACCCTTAAAAAACTTATTCAAATGGCCAAATTTAAAATACAATAACCCCTATAAAATTGACAGAAATTTAAAACCCATAAAATCAAATTAAAAATTCTAAAAATCAAGCCAGTCCAGCAAGGCGGAATAAATAGGTTTTAAGTTCGCGGCGAAAGGTTCGAAGGTCAGGAAGTTGGCGAAGTCGTGGGGGAAGTTCGTTCCACAGGGTGGGAGCCCCCACAGAGAAGGCCCTCCCCCTGGGGGCCGCCAGTCGACATTGTTTGGCTGACGGCACCCTGAGGAGTCCCTCTCTGTGAGAACGCACCAGTCATTGGGAGATAGAGGACGGCAGTAGACGGTCCCGTAAGTATCCCGGTCCTAAGCCATGGAGCGCTTTAAAGGTAATAACCAATATCTTGAAGCGCACCCGGAAGACAACAGGTAGCCAGTGCAGTCTGCGCAGGATAGGTGTTACGTGGGAGCTTCGAACTGCTCCCTCAATCACCCGCACTAACTGGAGTCTCCGGGTGCTCTTCAAGGGGAGCCCCATGTAGAGAGCATTGCAATAGTCCAAGCGAGAAGTAACGAGAGCATGAGTGACCGTGCATAGGGCATCCCGGTCCAGGAACAGACGCAACTGGCGGATCAGGCGAACCTGATAAAAAGCTCTCCTGGAGACGGTCGTCAAATGGTCTTCAAAGGACAACCGTCCATCCAGGAGCATGCCCAAGTTGCGCACCCTTTCCATCGGGGCCAATGACTCGCCCCCAACAGACAGCTGCATCTGCAGCTGACTGTACCGGGGTGCCGGCATCCACAGCCACTCCGTCTTGGAGGGATTAAGCTTGAGCCTGTTTCTCCCCATCCAGACCCGTACGGCTTCCAAACACCAGGACAGTACTTCGATAGCTTTGTTGGGGTGGCCTGGGGTGGAAAAGTACAGCTGCGTGTCATCAGTGTACAGTTGGTACCTCACCCCAAAACCACTGATGATCTCGCCCAGCGGCTTCATATAGATGTTGAACAGGAGGGGCGAGAGAATCGATCCCTGCAGCACCCCACACATGAGGCACCTCGGGGTCGATCTCTGCCCCCCTGTCAACACCGTCTGCGTCCGGTCAGAGAGGTAGGAGGAGAACCACCGATAAACGGTGCCTCCCATTCCCAAACCCTCCAACCGGCGCAGCAGGATACCATGGTCGATGGTATCGAAAGCCGCTGAGAGATCTAATAGGACCAGGGCAGAGGAGTAACCCTTATCCCTGGCCCTCCAGAGATCATCCACCAATGCGACCAAAGCCGTCTCCGTACTGTATTCGGGCCGGAAGCCGGACTGGAACGGGTCTAGATAGACAGTTTCATCCAGGTACTGGGGTAATTGACGTGCCACTGCACTCTCTACAACCTTCACCGTAAAACGAAGGTTGGAGACTGGACGGTAATTTCCTAAAACAGCTGGGTCCAGGGAAGGCTTCTTGAGAAGAGGTCTCACCACCGCCTCTTTCAAGGCAGCGGGAAAGACCCCCTCCCGTAAAGAAGCATTTGTAATCCCCCGGAGCCAGCCTCCTGTCACCTCCTGCGTGGCCAGCACCAACCAGGAGGGGCACGGGTCCAGTAAACATGTGGTGGCATTCAACCTTCCCAGCGAGGAAAAGTATTTTGAAACAAACGTTTGCAATGCCAGTTTTTAAGAAGAGACTGGACAGCCACTTGTCCGGAATGATATAAGGTCTCCTGCTTTAGCAGAGGGTTGGGCGAAAGACTTCCAATTCTTTTATTCTGTTAACAAAAATAATATGCTTCACCTGGAAATTGTCAGTCCTTCTTTATTGCAACCCTTAGCCTGCCCAAAGCAAAGATAACAGGAGACCTTAAGTGAGACACAAGTTTAGAAGAAGCAAAACCATGATTTCAAAACAAATAAAGCCTCATAATCGAAAGGTGATGATAAAACAGAAGGTTTAACTAAAAGGAAAAGCTTCACTGGAAATACAAGTGGTTCTGCCCAATTAAAAAATAATCCTAAATGCTAAGGAATGGCTATTCCATAATCCATCCAATTATGCTGCTCACAGGCAGGTAATCAATACACGATTAAAAACCAACAGAAACAAAAGGGGACAATCACATAATAACTTCAAGGGTGCCTGCAGACAATCTAAATGAATCCCTACAGCAACAGCCACACTGAATATGTACAGCTGTATAGCAACAACTATGACATTTAATGGGGATGTTTTTGTATCATAATCCAGTGACTCTGGTATATAAGAAGAAATATAGAATATATAGGTGGAGATTAAATGAGACTCTGCTATAAGCAATCAAGAACTGTAAAAAAGAGTTTGGTATGCAAATAAAATATTCTTGAGAGGACAATTTATATTACAGAATACTAAATTGAAGAAACTGACAAAAGATTGAAGTAAAAGAAAATGATTTAAAATATCACCTGGAAGGAAAAGTATTTTGAAACAAACGTTTGCAATGCCAGTTTTTAAATGTTGATGGATGAAGAAATAGAAACAAAAATGAATTTTGTTAAATTTTTTTTGAATGAGCAAATATATCGAGGACATGGCTAATAAATTTCCCCCTGGTTTGCGTCAATTACCTGACCTTCGGACCTTTCGCCGTGAATTGAAAACGCACTTGTTTATCCAAGCGGGACTGGCTTAATTTTTTAAACTTTTGAATTTTAATAATTTTAATTGGGGTATTTTATGAATTTGATGGGTCAAATTTGACGGTTTTAAATTTTCGGCCATTTATAGAATATGTTATTTTAATTTTTGTTTTAATTTGTATATTGTACTGTTTTTTAATCTGGCTGTACACCACCCTGAGTCCTTCGGGAGAAGGGCAGTATAAAAATCTAAATAATAAATAAATAAATAATATAAACTGAGGAAAAAAGGATGGAGGAAATGCTTTAAAATTACAAAAAGTGAATTATATGATAACAGATATCAAGATTATTCTTGAAATGTCTATGTGTGTTTGTGTGTGTGTGTGTGTGTGTGTGTGTGTGTGTGTGTATTTGTAGATTTTCATGGGTATAGGTATGCAAGTCTTGGCGTATTTGGGTCTTTTCCTGTGTAAGGTTGAGAGTATCTTGGCGACGTTTCAACGAGGTCCCATTCGTCATCTTCAGGCTGGTACTTTTGGCTTCGTGCTTTTGCGAGCAAAGCGTGGTCGGAGCTACCATCTCTCTATAAATAGGGAGGTATCATCATAAACGTGATAATACCTCCCGCCTACCAGACATCTGGAAACTAGCCCTAGTCAACAAATGAGTCCGAGCCATGAAAACTGACACTGGACCCAGGATAACACATGATGCCACCACCAATCATCCTCACCAGATTCAAACCCAAACCCACCCCATGGACAAAATACAACAACCATCCAGAAGCCAGACCACGGCGGCATCACCAGCTGCTGCACCCCCCTCCAATCCCCACGCAAAGCAAGCTGACACACGCCGTGAGTACATGGCAGGACCTCAGACTTTGAGCCAAGCCAAAGCCTGGGATGCTGCATCACAGCCATCTGCTCAGGATGTTGCAGCACAGCCCATTACCCAGGTCGTTAAGACAAATGGGCACACAGGCACACAGCTAAGACCACACTCACACAGGATGCTACACAGCCCATTACCCAGGTCTTTAAGACTAATGGGCACAAGGCACACAGCTAGGACCACACCCACACAGGATGCTACGAAACAGCCAACTAATCTGCAATCATCAACTCCATCAACCAATCAACAACACAGCCAACCAACCCGCTTACAGCAACAAAGCCAGCACTCCCCACGTCCCCACCAGTATTTATAGAGAGACGGCAGCTCCGACCACGCTTTGCTCACACGAGCATGAAGCCAAAAGCACCAGCCTGAAGATGACGAGTGGGACCTCATCGAAACATCGCCAAGATACTCTCAACTTACACGGGAAAAGACCCAAATATGCCAAGACCTACATATATATATATATGAATCAAGCATAAATATATATTCTCTCTATATATATACAAGTGTGTGTGTGTATGCATGTATAAGAGAAATTTATGAGGTAAAACAATTAAGTAGGAAAAGGAACAAGGACCAGGCAGTTCACCTGCATCTGACTGCAAATGCTTTGAAAATGGAAGGATGCAACTTTGCAAATAATGAACCCTATTTTGGAAAACAGTTTGATACCAGAGATTTTCCAAAAATCTCCAAAAAACAAATCCTGCTTTCATTCCTAAAGAAAGGCAAATTCTTATTTTACCAAAAAAAATGACCAGTCAATTTCTTCACTGCATTAGAACTATAAAGTATTTAGGATGGTCTTAGCTGAAAGAATGAAAGTTGTTATGAAAGATTTTGTACATGAAGATCAATATGGCTTTTTGCCTCAAAGACAGCTGAGGGGCAATATAAAAATATTCTTAACATACTAGAATATAATCAATATATGCAATCAAAAATAAGCCGTCTTGATATTTCTTGCTGTGGAAAAATCATTTGCCAGTTTGAATTGGATTTTTTGTTTAACATTTCTTGAAACAATGGATTTTGAAAATAATTTTATCAAATGAGTAAAACTCACAAACAGCACAAATAGTAATGGTAAATCGACTTAACCTTGTGAGATACACAAAGGAACAAGATTAGCTTTCACAGCTGTTATTCAGTTTGGCTTTGGAAGTCCTTACGAGAGATATAAGAGGAAAGAATAACTGGGGTGAAAGTGAAAAAGTAGTTATGTAAAATAAAAAGCATTTGCACACAGTTTGGTTTTAATAGTTGAACTTTTCTTGGAGGGAATAGATATATTATTGGAAAAACTGAAAGAATTTGATAAACTAGTTGGAATTAAAATTAATGAAGAAAAAACTAAAATCCTAGCAAAAAATATGAGGATGGAAAATCCAAATGAATTGATAGGAAGGACACCCCACTCATCTGGCTGTTAGCGCCTCCACTGAGAGCCACTGAGGCCACTTGGAAGTTCATCTGAGCCCTCAGCGTCGCTTGTATCAGGGTGGAAATGGGGGTGGGGCCTTCGTGGAAGTTGTAAGTTCTTACAAAAGAGTTCTTTCAGCACTTCCAAGAAGGTTCCACCCCCATTTCCACCCTGATATAGGTGACACTGAGGGCAGAGGGTGAGAAACCAAGATAAAATATAAAATTCTGCAGAGAGTTAAAACTACCCAATCTTAAATGATCTTTGCAGCCTATTTTTTGTTTTGGATGAAGGATCTCTAAATGAGTCTCTGGCCTGAGGAAGGAAACAGATTTCACCAGGAAGGTTCAGGATTCTACTCGGGTACTAGACCAGGACTGTCTTAGAAGTGCAGGTGGCTCAGAAGGACGAGTTAAAAGGAGCAGGAAAGGGCTGCAAGGGAGCACCATGTCAATCTGGAGGTGCAGAAATGCAGATATTTTCCTTCAGAGCTCCCAGGCATTTGAAGGCACCACGTCCATTGCACAAATGCTGCTTCCCAGGATCCCATGCGCTTCTTGCACCAAGAGGAAGACGATAGTGTGAAGTGCATGGCCAAGGCTCAGGCAAGGGCTGAAAGTTAAAGGAGGCAGGGCTAGGATCTCTGGGGTCAGAGTGCAAGACGGATGACCCCACCTCAGACCGATATGGATGACCCCACCTCAGATATTTCTTCATTTCTTGCCTGAGACAAAATGAGGGATTGCTGCAATCTAGTGCTCCTCCAGTTCCTGATTTTGCGTGCAAACCCATTTCTGCATTCTTCTACAGTGTTTCTCGTGAGATGAAGGAGGCTTAGCATATTGTGAGATTTTTAAGCTCAGGATTCCATCCTTAAAGCCTGGCCTCGTCAAGACCTGCATTTCCACAGGCTTCCTTTATAAGCAGCTTTGCAGGACTGGTGATCTCCATGTGGTCTCCTCTCCTTCCTTTGTCCCACCACTTCTAATGGACAGCACTTTATGTGTTCACCAAAACTCTTGTCTTCCATTACTTGTGTGTTTCCAGACTTGGCTGGCTACTGTTCTAGAAGTGCAAATTCTGGTGCCAAAGAACTATAAATTGGCTTTTAAAAAGTATTGCATTGCTTCCTTTAGCAAAATGTTGCTGTTTCTGTCTTATTACTAGCCTAACATACCTAAAATGTTTAGTAATTAATTAATTCTTCTTAGGCTATAATTCCTCTGTTTCTGGTTATATACTATAGACAAGATTACATTTTTTACAATACAATTAAACCAATAGATTAAGTCCAATCCCTTTTCCCTGAAGGTATCTAATAAATTAAGGAGAAATTAATCAACCTGAATGGGAACAATCTAACTCCCCCCCTCAAGAGAAAGTTGTTAATTACCCTTGAAAAATTATTTGCTGAATATACACTGTAGAAAAATCTCCTTTTTAATCTTGCTCCCAGCTAATTGCAGTATTATAACATCTATTTAGAAATATAAAGAATGCTTAGATCTTCCCCTGGGAAGCCACTGCTGAAGTGTTGATGATGGCTGCATAATTCAGAATAGTTCTAACGCAGCAAACGCTCAGGAAGTTCCTCCATTTTCAACCAGAATGTCCCAAGGTTGTTCTGCCCTGGGAACCTGAGAGGCAGCTTCCCCAGAGCAAACGTGGCCTTCACCACACTCACCATTGAGCCATTCACAAGTAGTACTCCAATCACTCCAGGTGTCCCAGAGCTTCAACTCATAGCGCACACTCGCTTCGTAGGTGGAGTCTGAACGGAGCTTGTCCGCGAAGAAAATATGACGGGATGAGTCCTCTGGAACAATGATTTTCTTGGAAGAGGAAAACACAGGTCAGCATGCGTGCACACACACATACACACACAGAGAGCAGCAACACCAAGTGAGGGAGATAACTTTGAGGGAAATAGGCAAGATTGTTAGCTTGGCAAAGAGGGCTAAAACATTCCTGAAGTCTTGGGAAGCAAGACAACATTTGGAAGAAGCTGAGACAGACCCTCCCTGATCCACTGGGATCCAAGAAGGAGGGGAGATCGAGCCCAATCAGACCACAAGATTGTCAATCAAAGCAGCCTTTCTTTTCCTCTGGAATTGATCCCCTGGGCTGATCTCTTCTTAGGGGGCTCACATACAATGCATAGCCTGAACCCTGAAGTGGCCCCTTTCTTTCTACTTCTCCTAAATGCTGAGCAGGCCAAGGAAAGGGCCACAAACTCGGTAAGCTCTTTTGGAAGATGGCTGCTGAAGCTGTGGGGCCTTGGCCAGGGGCGGAAGAAGGGAAGGTCCTGTTGGCTTCTAGGATCTGGCAGATAATGGAGTTTAATGCATGTGCCTTCTTATTTTGTACATCTATATCATTTATGGATTTTTAACATTTTCTTAGCTTTTAAAAATGTTCTGAAAAATTTCCCAGCCCTGCCTACGTTTCTGCCCGTGTTCATAATATGCTACTGAATAGCAGGGCAATCCTTAGCCCCTGCAGACATTTGAAGAACCATTTGACAGCAGAAAAAGCTGTCTGAGGCCTCCTACCTTGAAATGCCTGAGCCTGCTTTCTTTTCAAAGGACAGACTGTCTCTGGCTGAAGGTGCTGGGCTCTGACCTAATTTAGAAGCAGGCGAACTTTCCCTTTCGGGTGCCACCAAAGAAGAATAGATTACCTGTAAGCTCCTGCTTACCAAAAGTCCAGCAATTCTCGTATGAGGCTGAGGGAGCAACTCCAAGTGATACGATGTTCAGCTTCCAATCCATCAAATCTGCATTCCTCACCCATAGAAAGGGAGAGCGGGATCCCTTACCTGTTCTCTATGGTTTTTGGGCCAATAGGCAACCTCGTATCTTGCTGCAGAGTTTTGAAATGTGCTCGATTTATTGTAATCCCTCTTCCAGGTAAGGATGAAAGTGCGGTCCTCCTTCTTCTTCTCGACCGTCAGGTTGATCAGGGGTCTGGGCTTCACTGTGATGGTGAAGAAGTAGAGGAGGACACTGAGATGGGGAGAGGCATCTGGGGAAGGAAAACCCTGCAGACAAAGCATCGGGTGGGGCAAGGAGGACAATTCAGAGCCTCTCTGTATCTTTTCTCTTTCTTCTGCTTTAGAGACTTTTGTCCGAGTGTTGGAGGAAGCCCCAGGGTGGCTCCTCCTGCCCTCTCTGTCATTCAGACTCCCAGGTTCTGTTTCTCACGCACCCCCTCTGCACCCCCCACCCTCCGTTCAACTGAGAACTCTCCAAGCAGAAGAGGAAGGAGGCTTGAGATATCAACTGTTAGGATATCACCACAGAATTCTTTGGGATCTTTGTCTGGGAAACAAACACAAGCGCCATTTGGGAAGCAGAGCCAAGGGAGGAACCGACGGGCATTCTCTACTAATGCACCCAGCCTTGCAAATGAATTCTCCCCATCTCCTTTTTCCTACCCAGCATATCCATCATGCCAACAGATGCTCTTTTGCCATCTGAAACCAAAGTGGCTATGACTTGGGATGGTCCTGGGGTGGAAAGAGGTTTGCACGAAAAGCCAAGGGTATCTCACCAATGGAGTCCATATCCCAGGTCTTGTTGCTCCAGACCTTGGCATTGTTCTCTGTCCTGGCCAGCGATATGGTATACTTGACTCCTCTGAATTTATTCCCTCGAATCACGCAAACACACCAGGAAGCAGCGTCTTGGTCCTGCTCATTCTTCAGAGGGCACTCCTCTGGCTTCCTAGAAAAACGTCAAGAGAGAGCACACAATCCTTTCTTCATTTCTGCACAGCCAGAGATGGTCTGCAAAGTGCCAAATACCCTCGTGCTGCTTGGATTGTAGAGATGCCTCCATCCACAAAGGGAGCAGCGCTCCCAGCCTTGGGGGCTAGAGGACAAGGCGTGCTAGGCAGGCCCACAAAAGAGACCACGGGAGAAATTCTGCTCCTGAGACACGTTTCTCCCTCTTCACGTTTGGAAGCCAGGGATTTGTGCCTGACCGGCCCGGTGTTGCAGGTGTTGCTGGTGACAGGCGATGTTGGGGCACAGCAGATCCTGCAGGCAGTAGCCCTCATCCAGTCCACAGCAATGATCAGGCAACCATCGGGGATCTGCCCCAGTGAGCGTCACGGGCCTGCTAGAGGCAGCCCACCTCCCGTCTCAGGATGATCTCCCCCGCAGGTGGTGTGGGAAGCACAGCCTTTCCCAAAGGGGAGGGGGGCAGTGGTCAGCAACCTCTTAAGGTCTGTATTATCCATGATGCCCTGGGAAGATTTCTTCTCAAGAAGGAAACAGCAGCAGCATAACAGAGTTGGAAGGGACCCCCAGCCCCTCCTTACTAGATTCAACAAGCTGAGTTGCTCTAATTTATTTAAGGACTCTGTCCACTCTACTGGTTTTTGTGACCAGAGCCCATTCATGATTGCTGAACAAGACAGGCGCTGGACGTCTCTCTGACTACTAACAGCTTCGCCTAGAAAAGATCTTGCAAAGCCTTCCCAGGACTCATTCCCCTCTGTTATCCATCCAGGAGCTCTCTGCAAGGGCTCCACCAGGAAGGGACTGTCTCCTCAGGGCTACCACAGTACTGTACAACTCTACCAAAAAGCTAATTTGCCTCTGCCAAATGGGACAGCCAAACATCTCATGAAGGAAGTGAAATTCTGCCAGAAGAAACAAGAAACATTATAACATCAAGCAAGTTGGATGGACACAATTACAGCCATGATGTGTGCACCACTAGAAAACCTGAAGAAACCTGAAGAAGGTTGGGGACAGATGATCTAGCTACGTTGTCTGAATGAATTGACCCTCTCTTGAGGACTTTATAACTGCTTTATAACTGATCCCACATCTCCTACCCTTGAACGGAGGACTGTTGTGCCCCTCAACACAACACACAGCTAATACTTACTTTGCTAAACTAGAGTTTTGGTAGAGCACTTTAAACTCCGCGGTGCAGTTGGTGACAGCATCCACCTCCCAGCGACAAACCAGGTTAGTTTCATAATCGGTATGGCAGCGTGGCTGGACATTCTTTGAAGACGCAACTAGGAAAGTATAAAAGAATAGTTACTTGACGAAGCTGATACGTTCAGACAAACAGTCTGGCACAGCTCAAGGGGTTTCCCCAAAACTCTGCAGCAGAATGGACCTTTGCAGAAAAGTGGACCTCCTAGGTCTCTTGGAGCAGAAGTGAAAGAATCCTAGAAAACATTTTTTGGATTGGATCACATCCCTCTACGCTTGGGTTTCCTCGGCCAAAGGAGCAGGACCTTCCCTCGGCCTGCGTAACTTTCTTTGGCTGGATATAAGCAAACCAGCAGCCTGGTTGTAGTCCAGTTCCTAGTTATAAATAGCACATGTTATAAACATGGGGCTGTGATCTATGCTACTGCCCGACTCTTCTCCTTAATTGCCCAGGGATGGAGCAGGGCTTTCTCCGACAGTGGCTGGTCCTGGTTTTAATGCAGACTTACTGTAGGTGGGTCTGCTGATGCCATGGACGGTGGGCAAAAGGTAGCTGTTTATGCCACCCCTTTTTCTGTCATGGAGGGGAGGGGCTCCTCCTTCACCTCAGCCCAGGAAGCAGAAATGACCCCCTCCTCCTGCTTGTCAAATAGCCCGACCCGAAAGGGTGGATGGCACCCATACTCTCACACGGGACAATGTGTTATCGTTAGGAGAAAATAACTGTAGCAGTAATTAACACGTCTGTCTCCAAAAGCCCCAGAGAGGCTTCCTGGGCACCATCACTGGCTTTTCAAAGAAGGTTTTAATGGGTTGGTGGTAAACTTTTATCTAGAAAACGCGACTTAGTAACAATGAAGGAAGCTACACCCTACAGCATGTAGTAGTAGACATAATATAGTGAATCTCCTGGTGGAAAGGCAACTGTGGGGACATATTGTTCTAAGAACATTGTTGTCAAATCTAGGAGTGTATTAATTGCTGAAAACAATCACAATATTTCTATAGAAGAAGAAGAAGCTTTCCACGCCTTCATTCTACACAAAATCAGGTTGACAACGGGAGCAACAGAACATCCTTTGATTAACGGCCTCAGCGTCACAAAAGGAGTGCAAAAATTATTAATGGACTCATCTTGTTCTAAATGGGTTGATACACATAATTTGTGATACTGCAAGTTTGTGGCTAAAGAAATTGAATAATAAATAATCATACTGAAAGTAGCAAGCTGATCCAATTTAGTGGCAATACCTACTGAAAACAGCGGAGCATCAACAATAACAATCTAAACACAGTTCTGATAAAGAACTGATGATTTCAACAGAAAAACCAGAAGGAAGACAATGTGGTAACAGCAACAGGCAAAGAGGGGCTCATTTGCAGCCCCCCCCCAATCTAAAGGCTGCATCTCTTCTGAGCTAAAAACTAGCCCCAATATTCCAGTTTTTCTTTTCTCTATGGCCACAGTTCCACCAAATGGACCACAGGCTGTAGAAGATTCATCTCAACCCTTGGGATGAGCCACCACCACAAACAATTCAGCAACATCCTTATTCTGGCAAACTCAGCCAGATTTTGAAGCACCTCAGCCTCTGGGGTACATACTGGAGGATCAGGTCAGATTCACATCAATACTAGAAAATATTGCAACGAAAGACAGTCAACATGCTGATGAGTGGAATAGTCTTGGTTAGCTGTTTCCCCCCATAGTGGCTTCAAGGAAGATGCAAGTCACTCATCAATGTGTGTACTGAATATTTAGCTGAATATTTATTTGATTTTTTATTTAATTTATTAATTTGTCAATTATATATAAGATAACAGGTAAAAGTATAAACATAATTTGGATACATGAAAAGAGTAAGTAAAAATTAGGACAGGGATGGTAGGCACGCAGGTGCACTTATGCACACCCCTTACAGACCTCTTAGGAATGGGGTGAGGTCAACAGTAGATAGTTTAAGCTTAAAGTTTTGGGGGTTTGGAGAAGAAACTAGAGTCAGGTAGTGCATTCCAGGCATTGACCACTCTGTTACTGAAGTTGTATTTTCTGCAATCAAGTTTGGAGCAGTTTACCTTGAGTTTGTATCTATTATTTGCTCATGTATTGTTGTGGTTGAAGCTGAAGTAGTTATTGACAGGCAGGACATTGTGCTAGATAATTTTGTGTACAATGCTTAGGTCAGATTGAAGTCTGCGTAGTTCAGATTTCCTTGACCTGACACCTGCTGATGAATGACCAAAGAGGATCTATTACAATCCACTCTGGCCAGCTTCCTTTCCCTTCTCCTACATGAATGATTAATCATGTAACTCTCTCTGTATTAACTTGGAATCTAGCAGGATGGAAGGACAAGATTTGCCTGTATTTCTGTCCAGTTTTTATCACCTGATTGTGATAAAAAGGGCTTGGCTGAGGATATTTCAAGACCTGGGTCAATGGCATGGAAAGGGAAAGGCTGAGCAACAGGCGATAGGCCATATGGATCAGGGAAGATGGATATGGCAATAGGCCATATGGATCAGGCAGAGATATGATCATAGGTGGAAGAAGTCCTCCGAAGATGCTGTGCTGAGCGATTTTTCTCTCCTGCTGACAAACAGCTAATTTCACCATCAAAGTTGGGTCTTGGATTTGAACGACCCAAGCTGGTCCTTGGACAACCATGGATCAAAATGGGAAAAGGAATCTGGAAGATTGCAATTTTCAGTAGAAGCCACCAAAAGTCGTGTCTCCAACTTTTCCTTTCAGCTGTTTGTTTGTTGGTTTGAAGAATGCCTGGGTTTTAATTGCATGTTTTGATATTTCCTTTTAAATGTTAAATCGACTGGTTGAATGCTGTTTTATTATAACCCCTTGCTGGATATTAAAATGAATTTTGTGTTTTTACTGCTTTATTTGCTGTTTCAATCACTTTCTCCGTATGGAAGTTGATGGCGATTCCCTGGGTAGTAATCTGATTTGATTTACATTTGTATTTTCATTATAGGGATTTCACATTTTATTAATTTTAAAAAGCTCTGGTCTTATTTTTTAAATTGTTGATGGACATTTCCCTATTTTTTCTACTTATTTTTATTGTGGGAAAGATTATCTCAATGTTCAATTTTGTTATGGTGCTTCCCCTGTTCCTTGAGGGGAATTGTTTACATCTGGCTGTAAAGGCTCAGCTACAGAATGGTCTGGGAATATATCAAAAATGCAAACAATGCATCAACATAAGGATTGGAAAGCCCTTGAAAAAATGCTTTTCAACATACGAGTTCAAACTGAAATTTTAGATTAAATGTTTGATAAAATAACAATGGTTTTAAATCAACCCAAAGATGGTATTCAGATGCAAGGAACAGCAGTTAAACGAGACTTACAATCAGATGTTTGGCATCTAATTTGTTGCTGGCAGATTTGAAGGAGGGATTGGCATCGGCATCTGGTCTGAAAACGGCCAACTGGTTGGAGAAGACTAAAAAGGGCAGGGATTCTAAAGACTCAAAGTGGACAGAACTGATGAGTGATGAACTGGATGTTTCTAAGAAGAATAATGGGGAAATGGACTGGTTATATCTAACTGGAGAACGAATGTTAAGAGATTTTTCAACCTGTAGAAGATTTTTTGAACAACAAATGTTGTGGCAATACTGCCTACGACAAACTTATCAGATTTTGGGACTGATATCCAAGTGTTGGGGAAAAAAACAGTTAAAATTTTAGGGAAAAGCCTTATTATTAAGAATCAGTTGAGGATTTTTGATCCTGGATGGACGTGGACTTTCTACGAGTGAAATACATTAATAGATTCTTAACAGAGGGCTTTGAAGTCTAACTGTTGGTTTTACCTGTTATCTATGTTTTTTTTTCAAATATATATTCTGGGTAGATATCAGGTCAAATTGGTTAGGTAAACTTGTAGAAATTCATTAACTGTGCGCCTGTTTCGTGGTGTGAGAGAAACTATTATTCTTGAAATATATCAGTATTTGACTGGGGGGAACAATTTGTGTGTAAGTTTGTTTTTCTTTTTATAGACATATTTTTGTCTTGGTTAGTTTTGCTTTATTCTGTATTTTCTTTTTTATCCTTTTTTGGAGTTGTATTTTAATGTTTCGAATAATAAATAAAAATACCGGCAGTAAAAAGTAAATGATAGCTGCTTCATCACCTTTTTTGCTCGGCTGTCAAATAGGACAGGTGTCGAAGGTCTTACCCAGAGAAAGTCCATTTTGTTGAAAAACCCTTCGTGTTTTCTTTTTGGGCCTCACATCTATGCCTAAAATCCTTGGAAGACTACGTGATAGCCTTATCAAAGAACTTGAACCAGGCTGGCAGTTAATACAGGTTAACTTCCCCTTTCCTGCTGCAGACAGTTTGAGTTTTGCATACTTCCTTAACAGCCCCACCAGTGATGGACAAAGGCTCTCCTGCTTTAGTCAGGAGCCCACCTTCTGGGAGAGGCAGCCTCTGCCAGGGGTGTGAATCCTTTGTGGCTTGTTGCCTGCTGCTTGCTAATCACGTGACTTTGTTTTCCAAAGGTATATAAAAGCTAAGCTTCACCCCCCCCCCTCCACCTTTGTACTGTACAGAACAAACAGGCTGCAATTTTCTGCATTGTTCAATATTTGGCTACTTTGCACCAGGGAAAATCAAACCCAGCATTTGGCCAGGCCAATCTACGGTTTGTCTCTGGGATTCAATGTTTATACACTCCCACAAACGTCTGTTTATTATTCTCTAAGTATCTGGGTGAATTTGGAAGAAACCTTGGCAGAGGTCACCTTACATACTGCAATGCGAGGCTGGTGCCTCCTGCACAAGTTTATATTAGAACATGAACTTTCCTGAAGAATTCCACTCCCTGTTCCTGCCATGGCCTTTTAGGGAGCTGCAAAGAAATGCTGCTGATACGCAGTTGTTAAACCAGGAATGCCAGTGGAACCTGCAAATTGTAGACAAGATTCTTGTAGGCAAGAATCAAAACATTGCTTTCCCCTTTACTTACCATCAAGACACTTTAGACTGTATTTGTCTACTAAATCACTGTTTCTCAACCTTGGCAATTTGAAGATGTGTGGACTTCAACTTCCAGAATGAATCCTTGGACAAGATGTGGGAGCTGAAGTCCACACACCTTCAAGTTGCCAAGGTTGAGAAACACAACTGGACTGTGGAAACAGGACCGTGTCTCTTCTGCTTTACACACCAGAGGGCAGGGATCACCGAGCAGGTGCTGTCAATGTCTCTGTACACTCTGACCCCCCCCCCCGGGGTCTCGCTTAGCTTAGACCTCCGTAGGAAGAAGCGTATCATGGCCCAGAGGGGATGCCATGGCTCTGATATTGCCCTGCCTGGTAGACATACTTTCTTCACTTTGCACAAATGTTTTTATTGATTTTTCATATTTCTGAACCACCCATTTCTCTCAAAGAGGGTCTACAATAAAATGTTAAAATATAAAACAGTGTATATACTTTAAGAGGAGGGAAGACATTAAAATTAGTCAAAAGGCGAGGGAGGGTTTAGGGAATTAAGCAGCCCCACGGCTGCAAGCTCCCCCAGCCCCACTTGCAAGGCCATAAGGCAGGGATGATAAATTCAAGGCCAGGGGACCAGATCCAGACAGTGGGGTGCTGCCTGGAAACGGCAAAGGACCAGCCCACAGTGCCTCTGCCAGTTAAACAGAGCTGGCAGAGGGTTGCAGGAGGCTGTTGCAGCCAAAAACGGAGCTTGGGAGCCTGTTTTCTCTGGCAGACGCTCAGGCCCCTCCGACATGTGACGTTGAGCTGGCCATGCCCGCCCTGGCCATGCGCCCCCCCCCCAGGTCAAACACAACCCTGATGCGGCCCTCAATGAAATCGAGTTTGACACCCCTGCCGTAGAGGTCTTAGCTCCTTTTCAGAAAGCCAGGAGACTGAGCCTGCCCCATCTCTGGTGGGGTGGTGGTGGTGGGGAGAGAGGAGCATTCCACAGGTGAGGACAACAAGAGAGACCAATGGCGTTTCAGTCCCATATTCGGGCTTGAAAAGAGTCTGGATCATCCATTTCCTCCAGGATCCTCTGGAGTGCAACACTACCACCTTCTCGGTCACCTTCCCTAAAATGGGAAGGTGGGAGACTGGACAAACCTTGTCCAGAATTGTGGGGCCAGCAGTGGCCTCTTAAGTAGGGAGCTGGGAACACCCCCTCAGGCAACGAGGATGAATTCACCGTTACTTGGACCCATCCCAGGCGCCTTAAGCAGCCAGGAGCAACATGAATCAAATGCGTTGGTGGCGACGTTTGCATTCCAAAGGACCCCGGCCACTTCCTCAGCTCCAACAAAATCAAACCCTTCCCAGATAACTGGACAAGTCTCCTCCACAGGGCTTGTATCACGCTTGGTATTCAACTGGGAACAAATTGGAGTGATTTTATCCTCCAGATGCCAGGAAATTCCTCTGCACCACCCTGTAGGTAGATGTCTGAGTCACCTTTTCCAAGAAGAGGTTGTGTGACTCTAAACAAGGCTGCTGGGTGCCAGCAACAAGAGCAAAGTGGTATTGCTGCTTAATTGCTCTTACCACCACAAAGTAAACCTTAATAATGGCCTTAACTCCTGTTTGGTCGAGTTCCTTCTTCCTTTTCCTCCAGCACCACGCCAGGCACCTTTTTCCAGGTCCCCCGTGGGAACCATATGGAGAGATGTGCCAACAGAGGCCACATTGTGCCTAAGACTCCACCTGACACCCTATGCCAGGGTCTCAGTAGATTGGTAGCTATTTCCCCAGCTGCCTCTGAAACCCAGTTGGGTTCATTAGTTGCTGGGGGAACCCAGACCCCGAACTTCTCTCTTTAACCAAGAAGAAGCAGAAGGATCTATAGTGGACCACCTGAAGACATTGCACATATCCTGTTTGGCTGCAAATGGCATTCTGCTGAAAGGACCGTTTGCTTAGAGCTCTTTTAAAACATAAAAGACAGTGAGACACTTATTTCCTCTTACATTTCTTCCGGGGAACAAACATGCACATCGCTAGCAAGACTGCAATTTTTGTAACATCAAAGTCAAAGAAGATAAAAGACAAAGAAGGTGTCCTAAGAGAGATTGGGTTGAATGCTGCATTTATTATGAATATGCCCTTCTCTTTTCTCTGTATTGGTTTTATAGCTTTTTATATGCTCAGATAACTAATCAATAAAACCTGCTGATTTAATTCTGAGTTCAGACATTCAATCTTTCTTTGGCCAGGGTGAGGATTTCACTGCAGGTGGGTTGAACTTTCCATTTTACCACTGGGTGGTCATTCTAGCTCCAAGTCTGGAGGGTCCCACTGGGCTCCCTCCCTCCCTCCCTCCCTCCTATCCCGCCTTTATTATTATTCTTACAAAACAGTCAAGGCGGTGAACAACATGCCTTCCATTTCCCCCACCACAACAGACTACGACCCAGGCATGGAAAGGATTGGGCTGAGGACTTCTGTGCTCACAAAAAGCTGACTTTGGGGGAAATTTTAACTTTGAAAAATGCACTCAAGCAGAATTTGTAGTTATTTTGGGATAACATCAAGGGCGAAATGCTCCCAGCTTAGACCGGCTCGGCCGATCCGGTAGCGATGATGGCTGGTAGTTTGGAGAACTGGTAGCGATTGCAGCTTGAGGCTCCGTCCACCCACCCAGAAGTCATTTTTTGAGCCCCTGCTCATGCGCTGGGGCCAAGAGAGGCGGTGGTGGTGGTGGTACTGCATGTGCAGCCCCGTGACATCCGCCCTCTCTCCCGGAGTGCCGCTGCCGCCCCAGAGCTTGCCTTCACCTCTGCAGCCCACTAGCACTTCTCTTTCTGGGTGCAGTGCTTCTGCTTGTTGGGCCACTTCCCCGCAGTGCTTCTGCTGGTGCCACCACGCAAGCCTCCCGTGAGGAAAAAGAGGGAAAAAGCAAAGCGGCTGGCTGCGGAGCTGCCAGTTTCAGGAATTGGCCCAAAAGGCAGAAGTGAGGCGCCCAGAAAGAGACCTTGCCTCAGAGCCGCCGCCCACTCGCCACCCACTCCCCCTTCGCCTTGGGTCGGGGGCTGGGGCCCAGGGACGTGCCATTCCCCGAGGCCCCCGAGCCGCCCCTGCTCGCCGCCTGTCTCAACCGGGTCGGGGAATGCACCATTCCCCAACACCAGCCTTGCACCAGAGCCGCCGCCCGCTCTCCCTTCGCCATGTGGCGTGTCTGCCAGGGAAGGCAAGTGCCTGGAAGTTACCGGAGCCCCTCTCCTTCTTGAATGTGCTACTGCCATCGCCACCCTGTTCCATGCGTTGGCTGCACAAGCGCACATCGTTTATTTCATTTTCATCAGTGGCAGGTTGGTTGTGCGCTTGCGGACACCCCCTACCAAGCCACACCCACAGAACCGGTAGGGAAAATTTTTAGATTTCACCCCTGGATAACATAGCTAGTTTCACAATTTACAATTACAATATAAATACAATTCTATTTTTGAAACTTTTGCAGAGGTATTTTTTTAAAAGTCCAAGTCTGATTTATCTTAGACTTGGTCCAGATTACTTCTACTAGTTTAGGAGGGTTTGAAGAAATAAAATGTAACTTGTGATGTAGTAACCCTTTTTAATACAGGTGATACTGTAGTTGAGTATCAACTCAACTGTAACTGCAGTTGAGCGACTGTCACTGAGGCAGTCCTAAAGTGAAAAGTCACATGACTGCAGTTCATCGGATCCAGCTGTGGTGATCAAGCGAATGACTGTGGGTTGTTAAGCACAATGTCACATGACCGCCACCTGCGGCTTCGCACCAGCTTCCCCATTGACTTTGCTAGTCAGAAGTCGGCTGTGTAGCTTGCAAATGGTGATCGTGTAAACATGGAAGGATGCATTGCTCGTAATGAGGGCTGACGGCCAAGCGCCCAAGTTGTGATCATGTGACTGTGGTGACAATACAACAGCCACAATGTCAAGGACTTCGGGAAAGTTTCCTTATTCAGGGCAAGTTTGTTTGAACTGTTTGCTGAATGAGTGGTCAGAGAGCCGGGGCTGCCCGTAGTGGAAGGAAACGGATGAAACCGGAATAACAAACTGGAACCTCTTGTAGTAAACCAGTAAAGAATTGCTTTGAGCAACACAAAACTGCTTTTCCATGCTCTTAAAACAAGGTTAGTACTTGGCTCTGTCCAAAATTTTGAATACCATAGTAGAATCTTTCTAGGGCATCTGCTGCAAATTTAAGCTGAATTCTCAGGTTTTGACATGGATCCAGGCAACATGGAGATTGGCTAAACAAATGAAAGTATACGTGGCTGTTGGAAAGTGAGGCGTTTGTTGTTGTTGTTGTTGTTTTGCATGAGGGGCCCAGGCGGAGACTTTGGAACAGCAGAGTCAACGTGTTGGGAGTTCTGCTTCTAAGTAATCTTCCAGGTTTCCCCCTCCCTCCTTTTTTATTACTAGGAGTAGAACATCTGAAGTTAACCCGGTTGAATTAATGCTGGTCTGTTGTTGATTGTTCAGGTCAGCACTAAACTCACTTAACAGGAAGGTCGAGGCGTCAAAAGTCGGGAGGCCGCCGAGAGAGCGGAGCTCCGGGCCCCGTTTCTGGCTTCTCGGGCTCGACCGCGGCGCCCCTCGCAAAGGCCACTCTCCGTGGGAAACTCGGCCGAGCGGAACCCGATTCCCGCCCGCGGGCAGAGCTCCGCCGGCCTTCCCCTCCAGGCCAGCCTGGTCGCAAAGCGGGGCAGCCCACGGGGGAGGGCCGGGACTTTGGCCACCCTTTGCCCTCCGCGGGCGGCCCCGCGCTCCCCGCACCGCTACGGCCGGCCAGGCTGATGGCGGCGGGCGGGAGACGAGGGGCCGTCGGCGGGCGACCGAGCCTCCGTCCCCGGCCGAGGCGAGCTGTCGGGCCGTCGCGCCCTCCCGCCCCACCCGCCGCCGGGACTCACGGTGCCACAGGAGGCAGAGCAGCCCCGCCGCCGCCGCCGCCGCGCTCCGCCACGAACCCATCGCCGCCCGCCGCCCGGGACGCGCCGCCCGTCCTCGCCGCTGGCGCCACAGCCGCCCCGAGCCCCGCCGGGCGCGGCTTCCCAGAAGGAGCCCGGGCGTCCCGCTGCCTCCTTCCGCGGAAGGGCAGGACAGGCTGGGCGGGCCACGAGGGCGGAGGCGGCGTCTGCTGGGGCTGAGCCCTCCCGCGGAGGCCGAGGGAAAGACTGGGAGAGGGCTCGGCCGCCCCCGCCTCGCGGGCCTTCGGGGGCTGCTGGCCCGAGCAGACGGAGCGCGCCCCGGACTCTGCCCGCGTTCCCAAGCCGAGCCCTGGTCGGCGGGGATCCGTCCTGGGTTGCGTTAAGCGGCCCGTCTGCGCCCTTTGGCAAAAAGCGGAGCCCGCCCGTGGGGTAGGAAGCTCCTCGGGCGGCCCGGGTCAAGGGGGTCCTTTGCTGGGGTTCCGGTTGGCGGGTCTTTGGGCACCGGAGCCGCTTCTAGGGCGCCTGGGCTGCTCTGGCTCTCCCCTTCCCCAAAGCCCAGCCGGGCATCCCTTTGGCAAATGCCATAAAAGCGCCAACGCTCTTGGTTCTTTCTCTTCCAGCCGTATCTGCCCCGGATGCCCCAGTTGGAGAGGAGAGGAGTAAAGACCCCCTAAGTCCCAAGGCAGGAAACTGCCCCCCCCCTCAGCAGAGGATGATGAGCCCCCCCCTTCTCCACAGACCCTTGGGAACTTACAGCTGCCTATATAGGTTATTTTAATGTCGGTTTTAATAACTTTATGTAATAAGTTACTGGTGGTCATTTTGATATACTTATTTATTTTTTATTTTTATTTATAATTACATTTTTATACCGCACCATCTCCCAAAGGACTCAGGGCGGTGTACAGCCAATATTAAAATACACATAACACTATGATATAAATATAATAAATAAACACTATTTAAAAACAATTTAAAAACAAATATTTAGTGGCCGAATCACTAAAACGGTCGAAGACCGATTAAAAACCCATTAAAATTTACTTAAATAGTAAAGATAAAGGTTTCACCTGTCTGGCTCTAGTTTCTTAGCTGAGGGAGCCAGCGTTGTCCGTGGTCATGTGGCCAGCATGACATAATGCTTCCCACCAAAGTGATACCTATTTATCTACTCACATTTGCAGGCTTCCAAATTGCTCCATGGGTAGGAGGTGGGGCAAGTCACCCCATCCTGCAACCCTTGGGTCTCGATCTTAATCTTAAATTGCTGAGCCATCGTACCCCTTTGATATACTTAAAATGGTCTAAAGACCACTAGTATTGGTATAAATTATTGGGGTTCACCACAATCAGCCATATCTTCTGTATGCTATACAAAACAGGATGAAGCCACAGCTACCAGTTTTTTAGCTGGTGTCGCTGTCAGATGCATTGTGTTCTTTCTATTCTCACAATATTTTAACCTATTCACTTTTTTCTACTTTTCCTACTTTATTTTCCTACCATGTTTTTATTACTGGCACATGATAATTTTTAGATGTTCCAGTGAATCATTTTGGCAACCATGTAATGTTGTTAATAATCAATTAGTGTCATTTTACACGAGCTGAGTATATGATCTATTGTTTCTTCTGCTTCTTTGCATAATACACACTTTGAATCCTTTGGTGATTTTTCAAGTTTGTACCTGTATGCGGGTTAGAGAGCCACAGCACTTTTTGCCATAACCACAATATCAAGCTGGATTGAAACTGAAATTCAGCCTTCACCAGGAATTCAGCCTGGTGAATTCCTGGTGAATTCCTGAAGGAATTCAGCCTTCACCAGAAATTCAGCCTTCACCAGGCTGGATTCAGCCTGTGAAGTTTTCACCAGGCTGAAAACCAAAAGGCCCTGAGTTCTAGGTCCATTTTAGGCACAAAGACAGCGGAATCACCTCAGGCCAGTCGCTCTCACTCAGCCCTAGGAAAGAGGCAAGGGCTAATCACTCCTAAAAACATTTGACAAGGAAACAGGGAGCAGTCCAGGCAGTTGCCAGAATAAACAGTGACTCAGAGACACAAAACAAAACAAAACAACCCAACCACATGGCAGCCTGGGTTAAAAAACAACCAGCGCCATCGACGACATACAACACGGGCTTCACTAGCAGACTCTGCTCACTTTGCAAGGTCTTTGCGGCTTTCCAGGATCCCCATGCCTGCCTCTGGGGAATGGAGTTCCAGAGGGCAGGGTTGCTTCCTCGATCCAGAAGATGGCAACATGGAGGCCAGTTTGGAGAAGTGGTGAAGGAGGGGGAGAATTCTAGTCCTGCTTTAGCATGAAGGTTGGCTGGCTGGCATTGAGCCAATCCCTCTCAGCCCAACCTCCTCACAGGATGATTGTTGGGGAGAAAATAGGACTATGAGGTAGGTATAACCAAATGCATAGGCATAGAATAGAAAGTGCCTGGCTCAATAGCTGCAACTGTTAGGTGTCCCAGTGGGTCACCGCTTAAATATGAGCCAGCCGTGGTACTGCAGCTGTCAAAAAAGCCAACACAGTTCTGGGCTGCATAAACAGACGGATAGAATCAAGATCACATGAAGTGTTAATACCACTTTATAATGCCTTGGTAAGGCCACACTTGGAACATTGCATCCAGTTTTGGTCGCCATGACACAAACAATTGAGACTCTGGAAGAAGGGAAGAAGAGAAGAGCCACAAAGATGACTAGGGAGCTGGTTCAGTGGTGGGATTCAGCCAGTTCGCACCACTTCGGGAGAAACAGTTGTTGGAAGAAATCATTAGGGCAGAGAACCGGTTGTTAAATTACTTGAATCCCACCACTGGGCTGGTTGCTAATCTGTACGATGAACGCTTGCAGGAATTGGGTATGTCTAGCAAGTCTCTAGGAGAGAAGGATAAGTGGGATCACGGTGGGGAGGCATAAGGCTCCTGCCTTAAGTAGAGGGTAGGACTAGAAGACCTTTGAGGTCCCCTGCTCCAGCTCTAAGGTTCTATGTTCTGTATGTTCACCGCCTTGAGTTGTATATAAAAGGGGCTAGAAGTGGGTAGACAGGCCGGTCCTTGCAGGCAGCAGCCCAGCACGGGACACCGCCGGAGGGGCCACCGATGCCAGGTGGGCTCCTGCGCCTTCCAGACCGGCGCTTCCAAAGGCCTCCGGAGCGGCCCTCTGGGGTCCCGTGCCGCTTCCTGGAGTCACACCCGGATTGGGGGCTCTGCTTTCCGTGGCAACAAAGGGACTCTCTCTTCCCCCGGGAACTGAAGGCGCCCCCCGGAGTTTCAGGCGAGCCGTCGGACCATCCGCTCCCAGGGAGGCGCCGGCGGGCGCCAGACAAGCGGCTGCTGCAGGCCTCCGCCCGCCAGAGGGCGCTCTGGAGACTGGAGGAGGTGCGCTAACCAGCTGCCCTGCCCGGAAGGCGCGCGGGGAAGCCCCGCCTCTACCGGAGCCCCGCCCCCGCCGACCGCCATGGCCGCCGCGCTGAGCGACGCGCACCGGCGCTTCCTGCAGGCGCTGCTGTCCCGCGGGGTGGTGGAGGCGGCCGAGGCGGAGCGACTGCGCCGGCTGTGCTACCAGCGGCACCCGGGTCAGTGCGGGGCCGCCCTTGTCTGGAGGGGCGCTCGGGGGCCTCTCTCGGGGTGGGGGTGGGGCGACGGCTGCCTGACGCTCCCCCCTCCCCCCTCGTGCCTCCCGGCAGCCCCCGGCGCCAACGACCCGCTGGACGACTTCCTGGCCGCCCTGAACGCGCAGCTGCAGCCGCTCTCCATGGAGATCCGGAAAGGCTCGGCGGAAGACAGCGGGGAGACCTACGTCGCCCTGGTGAGCTGCCGGCTGAGGAGGCGCCCGGCCCCCTTCGGGCAGCCTGACACGTGCGGTGGATGGCGGCCCCGCCCGTGCCGAGCCCCCAAGCCCGCCTTTGAGTCCCCCCCCCTCCTTTCCATCCCAGGTGAATCTGGCAGAAACCGACCTCACCAAAATGGCCACTGACTTCTCTGAAAGCGAGCTGGAGCTCTTCAAGAAGACGGTAAGTAGGCGGCCTTTGAGGGATGCCCAGGACTGCTGCTGGTGCTGCTGCGGTTACTCGGGAGGTGTTGGCAGCAACACCCGGGAGGAAATGAGCCGATCCTGACCTGCTCAAGGGTCCCTCAGCCTCCCATCCTTCTCAGGTCAGTAAAACCAGGTTGCTGGGGCCAATAGGCAGACTCTGTAAACCACTTAAGGGGGCTACAAAGCACTGTGACCTGGTAGAGAAGTCCAAGCTGCTTGCAGGTTGCGGGGGTCTGTCCAGCAAATTGATACGAGGGGCGTCTTCCCACCTCTGGGCAAAATAGCCTTCAGAGCTTGGTTTGACATGCAAGACAAAGATACGTCAATCGTGACCTTTGTCATGTTCTTGTGAGGACCCCCGTCCTGCTCCATCCGATTCATGGCAGAGGCAGCGGAAACACATAATTTGTGGCACTTTGAGAATGAAACCGTCATTGATTTGAATTGGAGCTACTGATGTAGAGGGATTCTGCTAAGATAGATAAATTCTGGACACCGGTTTTAACTTTACATTTGATTGAGTTTATCTTGGGGCTGGACTTCGATCTCTCATTCGTGTGACTGTTCATAGGATGGATCTTATTAAAGTCTGGATAGAAGCTAGAGGCATGTGAACTTCTGGACCATTTAAGGGTTTCTTGTATGCTTTCCTCTGTTTCACAAACTAACCGGTATAGAGGGATAAAAGTAACAGAATTCTGAGGAATATTGGCAAAGGTTTTTTGTGGCTAAGTGCAAGGATAGTAGATTTCCTTTAAAACTCTTAGGCAGAGTACTAGTTTTTGGAGCTGGAGCTGCTGAAGGCACTGGCACCTATGAGGTGGTCCAGCTTTAGATCCCCCTCAACCAGAATGCGCTGTTTGCTTCCTCTCCATTAATTCTGCTAAAGAGAATTCTTTGGGAGAGCAAGGAGGAGAGGAACTACCTCGTATAGCTTCTCCTGTAGTTTTAGCAGCTCCTGGATCACTAGTATTTTGTGCTATGAAGTGGCCTGAATATGTTCTAAATAATCCATATGAGGGCTCCTGGGTGGTCTCTGAGCTTGGTTGTTGGTTGCACTGGTGATGTCTATGGAGATTCTGAGTCATCCAGGTTATACTTGACTCAAAGGTGCTTTTTGCAGCTGGACTGTTTTTTTCCTTGAGGAAGACATTTTGTTTCTCATTCAAGAAGCTTCATCAGTTGTGGTGGTAGGGGGATGGAAGGAGAGGTACTGACAGGATGGTGGTAGACTGCACTGATGATGTTCCCTAGTCGGGTAAGGAAACGTCTGCAAGCAAACAGTCTACCTCAGAGAGCACCAAGGACCCCCCAGTTACACTCTGAGCTAGAGAGATTCTCTTTCATTGGAATAATCCAAGTGGTTTGAGATGACCAATCACAAAAACTTTACTGGAATGCACTGATGAAGTGGAGGCGATTCTGCAGGAGGTAGTCCTGACCTGACATTCTGATGTCCTTATTTTTTTTCTTGAAGCATATCACCAATTTTAGGATAAAGCTGTTTTTTTCTCTTCTGTTTTGGCCCATGTGTGATGTGCAAAATGGTCTGTAGAGATAAAAACAAAAATATAATACAAATCTCTCCAGGGCTGTAGCCATAATCACCTATTCCAGGAAAAACACATTTATTAAGTTCTAGTGGATGATAGTCTCTAGTTCCTACATGCATTCTGCCTCTTGGGTCCTGTTGGGCCAGGGGAGGAAGGGAATAGCCCATCAGGTCACACCATCCCTGATTGGAAATTATTGGGACGGGGGGGATGCTTAAGATATGGCACCCCATGTCTGTCTGGGGAAACAGTTTTTTTGGCAGAAGTAACATTAGATCCTTTGTTTTTGCAGCTGGACCTGATCCTGTTGTCCAGGAACGGCTTTGCATCGTCCACCGAGATCTTGAACTTGGCTGATCAGTTGAAGCCAAAGAAAATGAAGAAAATGGAGGTGGAACAAGTGCTCCAACAGCTGGTGCAGAAGAAGTGGCTGTGTGAGGTGGGCAAAGGTCTCAGTGATGACAGGCACATCACACCTCCTGCACAGGAGGGAGGAAGGGCTGATGGGCTCCAAGGAGATTGACAGCCTCTTGATTTGTTTTACAGAAAGGAGGGGAGTACACCCTGCACATCCGCAGCATCCTTGAACTGGAGCAGTACATCTTCCGCCATTACCCGGAGTCTGCCCGGAAATGTCATATCTGCCACAGCCTTTCTATTCAGGTAACGCTACCAACCCATCTTGTGGCAGATACAAGAGACATGGATCACCTGTAAAAAATCAGTAGTAGATTGGTAATTAACCGTGAACTAACCTTTCATGGGCTGCAGTTCAGTCATACCTTGTAACAAAATCTGTTAGTAGAAAAGAGGGCTACCAGACTCCTGATGCTTGGCTGCCACAGACTAATGCAGCTGCTGCCTTGCAGTTTCCAACTGTAAGCAGGTGATGGGCCAAACCCTTCACATTAAGATGGTCAACCCCTTGGGTGAATTCCTGACCATTTAGCAACTTTTCCTTGGACTTACTGCAGAAAAGGGCTTCTCCTTGCTCAAGTGGTTTGGCCTCTCTGGAAGCTGGGATCCCAGCACAGCACAAAGGCTGGGAGGTCCCTGGCAGTGGGTGGGCAGTTGTTTGAGGAGAGTCCTCCTGCTTGTAACATTCTATTTTGGAGGTCTGAACGACACAGCTTTGCCAGGTCACTTGAACGCACAAGGCTAAAAACAATTACAAATCACCAAATGCATTTCTAGACTTTCCTATAGAGCAGCTGGTGGTGATAGAATAAGAGGACAAGCCTAGCCAAGTCTGTTTAAAGGAGAGCTGCCATTCCCTTGCTTCCTTTGGAGGGAGATGAGGGCTTTAAGATTCGGCAGCATCATTTCGTCCCAACCCATTAAAACCTCTGAAGAGTCAAATTATCTGCTCAGAGGCCTGGGCATCTTCTGTATGTGTGACTCAATGGGACTGTTTCTATTTCAGAATCAAACATGTGAGAACTGTGGAATTGTGCTCCATTGCTCTTGCCTTTCCAAGTACTTTCAAACCCAAGCAGAGCCCCGTTGCCCTCACTGCAAGCAGTTTTGGCCTCACAGGATTCCAGGTAAAAACCTCAGGGTAGCGTGTCTGTCTGTGGAATTATGTTTTTTCCTAGGGAGGCGAGGCCAACCTGGCAGCAGTGTCTGATCAATACAGGCGATTTGGCCTTTATTTCATTTTATAAGACCGCTAAGGCTGCTGGAAGCGGCAACCTCCTTCAAATAGAGGCTTTTTAGAGGGGAGGACCAAATGAAAATGGTAACATTTCAAAAGCAGAGAACTAGCCGGACCCACAGAGCCAAAGCCTTTCTTTCCAGAAGTCGAGGTGGCCTGCCATCACAATAAAAGTGGGATGTGAGCCGACACCATTCTGGTTTATCTTCCTTCTTCAGCTCATCCTGCATTTTCTCTTTCGCTATGCAGACCTCCACCCTCCCAGCCAGCTGCCCTCAAGTGCCAGGAGAGAGAGCAGGAAGGCCTCCAGGACAGGCTTCAGGCACCAGCAATAGCAGCAGCAGCAGCCTCTGACCTCTCGGATGACACAGAGGAGCGGGTTCTTTCTCTGGGTGCACGTGGACAAAGTGGGGCTGTGCGGAGGTTAAAAGTTGAAACTGCACAAGTGCCTGTGCTGCCATCTTTATTGGCAGCCATGTTGCCTTCTTTTTGCTTTGAGTGGTGGTTGGGCAGTTGGCCTGCCACTTATTTACTGCCTGTGGAGCATTGTCCTCAACATTTCTCCTTTATTTTATAAAGGGAATCACTGTAGATGGGGGTCCTATCCCACTTAGCACAATAGGATATGCCTGAGCACCTATTCCACTCACCCAGCGGGGCCATCCCTGCCTCTTCTCAAAGACATTTTGCTCTTGGCATCAATCATCCTCTATGAATTGGTGGGATTTGAGTGGGTTGTAGATCCATTAGAGAATTTTAATTTCCTTGCATACCACCCAAGAGCGAATCCCTTTGGGATTCTGCAGGATGACTTACTTAAGCCGTAATGTTGGTAGCTGCGAGTGACATATTTTCTACTGACAAAATAAATTTGGGACTGAATATTGCAAAGTGTGTTATTCCAGGGCAATTGGAAGTAGCAGGAACCAGAAGACTAGATTATTCTGCTTGCTGCATCTGTGGGTAGGTGTGCTTTTCTTGGATCAGCCACAGCATTCTGTACCTGTACTGTGGTTCCTCTTGATCTGTTCTCAGCATAAACTAGGACCACCAGAAGCTAACAGAGAAGCTGGTGTCCAGGGCTCGGACATAATGCCAGTAACTGGCCGGGATAAACAGGACCTCTCCAGGGTTCAAGAAACACTCTTGAAATGCAGCTGCCTTAAACTTTGGAAACTTCACTAAGTCGGGGTCTTCCACATCAACCTGCAAAAGAAATGTCTTTTTTAGACTGGACACTTCAAGAAGCTCAGGAATACCCTTACAGCCTCAGAAGATGGGGAAAGAAATGTCTTTGATACTACGCGCCTGTGGCAAAGCCTTTTTGGGCTGTTAGCTTTAAAAATCACAGTGGACAACTAGTGGCCATTGTTTCGTAAATCACAGGTGCCACCCACCTGGCTGGTGTTGCGAAGAAGGTGCCCTTCATGTGGATACAGTTTTTCAGACTGATCAGGAGAGAACAGGCGGATGTATTTGCGTCCCATCACCTGAAAATGGGAACATAAAAAGTTAATTGCCTGTCATGATGGGGAGATGTCGTCTACCCCACCCTTCTCTCCCTTCAGATGTTCCAGACTAGGCCCTTGCAGGGATGGCACAATTTCTTCATGCCCCGAGAGTTAGAAGGAAAGCCATGGACAGTATCCTTTTCTCTACTAATTCACAGGGTGAAGTTAACAGTCTGCTATGAAGGCACTTGGAACACCCAGCAAATATCTCTAGTGCCCCATCAATAATTTGGACCAATTGAAGCAGTGGGAAATGAATTTTTGGCAATGCCAGAAGTTAGATAAAGATGGTGGTCCAGAGCAAACTATTGCCCAAAATATTATGTTAAGAACCATAAGGAGTCGGCCTTGTTTCTGCCCTGGCAAAAACCTCTGAAGGTTGTAAACAAACCTGGACCAAGAAATTTTGTTGTGGATCCTGATGAAGAGGTGAGATGGTCCCTGATGGGCCAAACCAGGCATTGATGGTAATCTCCTCTTCATCATTTTTGCCCAGGCAACAATAGTCCGGGATGCCAATATCTTCTTTCAGCTCTGGAATCTGGTGATGTCCCATCAGAAGTAAAAGTAAAGAGGGTGTCTGAGGTATTGCATCATGCAGAGAACAAGATCTATAGCTAACTTGCCATTAAAATTACGCGGCTTATGGGAGTATAAAATTTACACTGTAAAATATATAGCGTGAAAGCATCACAAAGAGAAGATGACACTTATATGTCTTTCACCACTATAAGACCTCAGCTGACTATTACATATGGGAGGCATTAGGCTAGCATGCCTGTTTGTTGGATCAACTCCACTGGCTCCTCTGAGAGCCTGCAGCAGTTGCTCTTCCTCTTGCACGCACTGCTCCTTTGACTTGGATATCAGAGAGACTGATGGCCAAATTTGGGCTCCACAGTCTGACATTCCCCCCTCCCCCATAGCTTGTGGGATGTTGCACAAAAGACCTTTGATCTGACATGGCGCTCTGCGGCAATCCACAGGCAAAGTTATTTCTGCCTTGGGATCCTTGGGACTCATGCTCAGTCCCTAACACTGATCCCTTCTCTTCCTTGCTCAAGATGCCTCTTCGGTAAAGAGTAAGAAAAAAGGAGTCAGGACAAGCTTGCTAAAAAAGTGAAATAATACTGGATGTAGCCATACACTCAATGCCATTTAGACTAAGCACAGCTATCTCATACAAATATATTTCCACAGCAAGAAGCACCAATCCAGTACTCCCTCTGCAACAATACCAATAGAGCTTTACTACTGGGGTGGGCAATGGACTTTTGCTATGGAATCTGAGGGTCCCTGTGATGTAGTGGCAGCAGCCTTCCCCCGTGGAGTGCTTTAGGGCATAGTTGTGATTCGGGCCAGCATGGTGGATGATCTGCATCCAGAGTCATGATGCAAAACATCCAAAAGAGCTCCAGGGTGAAGGGAGAAGCATGAGACAACGTGGCTGGTTTACAAGGGACAGGATCTTCCCCAGTAAGGTTTAATATATGCTAATTTGCTTCTGAAGTGCTGGTTGTCATTCAAAGCCCTTCATGTCTTGGGAGCAGGTTATCTGAAGGACTCTCTCTCCCAGTCACATCTACCCAACCCAGCACGGCAGGGAATGCAGGACCAAGAAGGGCCTTCTCTCTGGCGACTCCCTAACCTGTGGAATATCGTCCCCATGGAGATAAGATTGGCCCCCATTCTTGCAAAGCCGTGAAGCCCTGGGACCCAAATGAGATGGAGCCCATCAAGTGGCTTATCTGATTGTTATGCCAGGAGAATGACAGGTTCATGGTTTTTATATTGGGCTTTACTCTTGTAAACTGCCCAGTCACTGAGACTCAGGTGGGCAGCCATATCATTTTTCATAAATAAATTAATTGGGGGTGGGGGAGGCTTAGGCTTCTGACGACTTTTTTCCATCAAGAGATCTCTCTTGAGTGAAGGGTAATTGGAGGGGGCCGAGAAAACACTTTGGGGTGTGATTCGGGGCAAAGAGAAGCCCTGTTTTCTAGGATCCACAGTAATTTCTGCATTTACCTGGTCAAAAAGCTGGTGCTGAGCAAGGTATCCATTGGGATTCTGGCATGAAAAAGAAGAGGCAGAAGAAATAGACCGAGTCATGTAGAGCAGCAGAAGAGGCAAAACCAGTCTTTGCAGCAGACCCTCCCCCTCTCCCATTTGCCCCTGTAAAGACTGAGCCTCCCACTTTCCCTGAAGAGGGGCTCTAACTCCAAATCCTGCAAGGGAGGCTCCCCATGAAGGCAGGAATACCGACTCCTCTCCCTCCCCCTCTCCCGGGGACTCCGCTGAAGGAAGAGCTCAGACCTCCTGCTCGACGAACCGGCTGATGAACTCGGCGACCGTCATGAGATTTTGGGACCAATCGTGGTCGGTGTAGCGAGCACCCAGCTCCACCGGGACGGTGCGGTTGCCGGCCAACTGCCGCAGGTAATCCACGCTGCGGGAAGAAAAGGCGAAGCTTTGAACGAGATGCCCCCCCCGCTCCGGGTGGTCTTCGGGAGGCCCAGCGGGCCCAGGCTGACCGGGGAGGGGGAAGGCGGGAGGGCCCCTCACCTCCACTTGCGCAGGCAGGGCCAGTGGTCCACCACGCCCTCCAGCACCAGCGGCGCCCCGGGCAGCAGGAAGCGCTCGCGGAACCGCTGCAGGGACGGGCGCCGCGCCCGGGGCACCGCCGCCGCCTCCTCCTCCTGGGCCGGGGGCCGCTCCGTGCGCGGCTTCTGGGGGGGAGGGGAGGGGTCAGAGGGCGTCCTCCCTTCCCGCGAGCCCCTCCCAGCTCCTCGCCGTCCCACCTTGCAGGGCGGGCCGTCCGGGGCGGGCAGCAGGCGCTGAAGCAGCGCGGCCAGGCGGGCCATCTCGGGGCCGGGCGCGCCCAGCAGCAGCCCCAGGTCGCAGGCGCGCAGGGCCTCCGCGCAGGCCCCCCGCGCCCGGCACAGGCAGAGCGCGCGCAGCAGGCAGGCGTGGGCGAAGAGGCGGCGCCAGGCGCGGCCCACGCGCTCCCACGGGCCCTCCTGCAGCCGCTCCCACGCCCAGTCGCCCAGCCGCTCCGCCGCCTGCAGGCAGGCCTCCCGCGCCGCCGCCGGCCACCCGCCCCGCCGCCGCCGCCTCGGCCTGGCCCAGCAGCGCCGCCGCCTCGCTCAGCAGCGCCGCCGCGCCCGCCCCCACCTCCGCCGCGCCCAGCCCCGGCCCGGCCCGCGCCGCGCGCAGAACCTCCGCCGGCTCCAGCGCCGCCCAGCCGCGCCCGCCCTCCCCTCCCCTCCCCTCCCGCTCATGGCCCCCGGCCCGCAGCCAGCCGGTCGCCCGCCCGCCCGCCCGCCACGCGTCACTTTCGGGCGCCGCGGGAGCCCCGCGCCTGCGCAGACGCTCGCTTCCCACCGCCGCGCTCACCCAGCGGGACGCCAGGGGGCGGGCTGGCCGCGCCTGAGTCGCTGCGTGGGCGGGGCTGCGCCTGGGCCGGCAGGAGGAGCTTTGGCCGAGCTGCAGGCCCAAGCCCCGCCCCCGTGGGGGTGTGGCCTGGGAATGGAGATTTTACAATATCCTTCCTCCAGGAGTGGGGAGGGAATGGGGCTTTTGCAGTATCCTTCCCCTGCCACGCCCACCAAGCCACGCCACGCCCACAGAACTGGTACCAAAAAAAATTGGATTTCACCATTGATACATGAGCATGATTAAAGCCTTTACGCAAAACAGACCCTAAAGCAGGAGTCCACCTAACTTCACTCTTTCTCGAACAAGCATTCGTGTTGCTTTGTGAATCCTCCTCAATCCCTTCTCCATCTTGTCCCAGGCTGCAAGCTCAGTTTTCCAAATACTCTGAGACAAAACGAGGTGGATGAGAAAGAGAAGTGGATGATGGTGGGAAACAGGCCAGTCCAGTGGGAGCTGTTTTAAAGAACAGACCGGCAATCCCTTAAGGGTTTCTGCCTTCAGGAGTCTCCCTTGGCTGAGGGTTCTGTACACCATGGTCACAGTGAAGATTTGGGTATTTTCTGCCTAATGAGAACAGAGACATCGTCAGCGTGGTTGGGAAGAACTGCTCTGAGAAGTGGCACCTGGCTGTGGTGATCTTCTCTTCCCCAAGGATGAAGAGGTTACTGGGTCAGGTTACCCTGGCAGCTCGTGACAACGGAACAGTCATGAAGGCTCAGTAGATATAATTGCCAGAGTGATTACTTAGCACCCATCGTAGAAAGCCTTAAATTGTTCCCCTCAAATTAACATTCTTTTTTTCACAGACAACAGCTGGTCCACAGCTTGAACGCAACAGCTAAGATAAATTAAATAAAAGAGGCAATAAAATTCAAACCTAATTTAATTTGTGGTACATGCAGATGCTGGCAACACTTTTAAAATACAACAAAATATGTGAATGTCAGCAATCTCCAATAACTGCTTGGTTCTCATTACTGCAGAGGTCACAAAACAAAATAAAGCAAGATTAATGTGGCAAGGCCCGAGAAAGAGTAACTCTCCTTGAAGGACCAAGACTTGTGAATTCAGGAAGACTTTCAGGCCTCCAGTGGCATCTCTCCTTGGCAAGCCCACCTGCAGTTTGTTGTGTTGTTCCTGGAGAGGAGTAAAGAGTCTACTATTTTATTTATATCATGCCTTTCTATTTAGGAAGCTGGGGTTTAAGTTAAGCATCATTTCAGATGGAGAACATTTGCCAGTCTGGGTGCTTGAGTCAGGATGAGCAGAGTTCCCAGTATAGAATGATAGCATATGTTGACTTTATGGACTTGGGTTTGAACAGCATGTGCTGTTTTGTTTTGTTTCATTATTTTTTTGTAAGTTGCACTGAATCATGTTGTCTGAGTTGGACAATATTACTGATCCTTTCAATAAATAAATAAATAAATACACCTACACAAAAGAAAAATAATTAAACCAATTTTTTAGAAACAGTCTCAGAGAAAGTGGAAAATCTGAAAGTAGGAAGAACCGTTGCAAGAACTGGACATGACGAGTGTTAGATCGGGCGATGGAAGAGACAGGACTCAGTGCTAACAGTAGCAACAGCTCTTTATTAGTAGATCAGTACAACCAAACAGCTGGCTTGCCTGACTGCTTGCCCTTTTATAGGGAGCTGCTAGACGGGTCGGCCAATGAGGTTTGAGTATTTTCCCACCAGATTGGGGGACCTGAGTGAAGCCTATGCTCACTCAATTTCAATATGTAACAGCTAGTCTAGTGAAGAGAAGGACCAGGGGAGACATGATAGCAGTGTCCCAATATTGAGGGGCTGATGCAGAGGAGGGAGTCAACCTTTTTTCCAAAGCACCTGAAGGCCAGGCAAGGAATAATGGATGGAAACTGATCAAGGAGAGATTCAACCTAGAAGTAAGGAGAAATTTTCTGATAGAACAATCAACCGATGGAACAGAAGTTGCCTTCAGAAGTTGTGGAAGCTTCATCACTGGAGGCTTTCAAAAAGAGACTGGACTGCCATTTGTCAGAAATGATGTAAGGTCTTCTGCTTGGGTGAGGGGTTGGACTAAATGACCTACAAGCTCCCTTCCAACTCTTATTCTGTTATCTATAGTACCAGATCATGGGACTCTTCTGAAGTTGATCTGGGCAACCGTTGGGATGACTTGTGGGAGCAGCTTTCTTGCTAATGAACTTCCCTTTTTAATCAACAACAAAAGACGTGGAATCTTAGAACTGGGAAAAGCTGTTTTGTCTCTGCTTTATTTACGGATCTAAATGAAAGTGCTCTGGGTTTGCCATTGGCTGTCTTCTGCTCTGTAGGAAATTCTGGGAATTTTCTCATGGAGGTGGCAAGAATTCAAAGGGGAAGAGGAGGAGGCAGCCCTGAGGGCCTTTGTGGGCAAAGGTGACTCCACTGGTATGGCAATATGAGATTTTACGGAGTTAGAAAGGTTGTGGGTCTGCAAGGCTAAATTTCCCATGGCTCAGCCTCAGGAAGGAGGCGATTTTGCCAGGAAAACTGCAGGGACACTAGGCAGCCTCCAGGAGTCCAAACTGACTTGAAGGCTTTATACACACACAGAATACACATACACACACACCGTTCTCAGCCCAGCTGGCCTATAACAGTTTCAGTCCCTCTTCTGGGATTTTAAGAAAGTGGAATGGGAGAAGATACGTCTAATGGGAAGTTAGCCCCGGTTCCTATTCCCTCAGAGCTCAGCAGGATATTAATTGGTTTATTTTACTCAGGTTTCTATGCTGCTCATTGTGGGAATGGATTCCTGCTTAGATTCTGACTTTCTGGCCAGAAAGTTCTAGCTGTCGGCTACTGGCAAGTAGAGATTGCCATTTTGTAGTGAATTGGCTAGTCAGGGCTGGATCATGATTTTAAATTAAAATAATTAAATATAATTACAAATGGAAATACAGGGATGTAGAGTCTAAATCTGTGTTCACATAAGACATTTACAGTTGAGTGAAAACTTTACAGATGCATTTACAGAATATGCTCAACTGTGTTAATTTTAAGCTTGGGTATTTTGCCATTTGAGCTTAGTTTATGGTTTACTGTTCTGTCCAATCAGAACCTATTTCTTTAGTCCATGATTCAGTGTAATGTGAGAACCCGGATCATGGCTTAATTCAGCAACCTGGCCAAGCCTTACGAATGAAGCTAAATCTTGGCAGGCGTGGTACGAGCTCTCATGGAACTCAGCAAAGCTGGCCTTTGAGTCAACCTGTGTGGGATTGTGCTATAAAGTATTTTTAATTGCCTCCCTGCTATTTGAAAAACGTTGAAGCCTTGCAGTCTGCTTTGTAACAAATAATTAGACTGCCACTGAGAGCAATCCGGCAGATTCCTGTATGGTCCTCTTGTGCAGGCAAATGCTATTGACTCATAAAAAGGGAAATGGGGAAAGCAGCAGGCTGGCTAAATCACCCCCCAGAATGGAGTGGCTCTTTTCTTCCAAAAGCTGCTCCGAGAAGCAGGCTGGTAAATCAGCAGAGGTGCAACCAACAAGTCAGCAGGAAGGGTGCCCCCCCCTCTGGAGAAGGGGATGCTCAGAAGAGGCTTCCCTCAAGTACAAGCACACCTTTATCTCCAGCACACATTGAAGGCACCAGGAATAATGTCACCTTTCCTTGGTTAACATTATACCATCCTGCGATAGCAATGAAATTATGACAATATGTTGCTTTATGCAAAAGTACACAACAGAGCTATTTGTGCGACCCAGCAGCTGCCACTCTCCATGGAGCAGATGGCCCTGATAAAAACGCAATGCGGGGAACAGGTTGATAAAGGCATCACAGTCGTTACACCTGCCTCATCCTATTAGATGCTCAACTGCAAGAGGCATGGCTGAAAGACTGCAAGAACCAGCTCTCCTATTCACGGAATTGAGTTTTGCTCCCCCCCAAAAGGGAGCAAGATCGTGGTGAGAAGAGCAACCTGCCATTTTGGGGAGGCAATGACTTGCCCTGCCGTCTACGGAAAAATGGGAAGAAATGTCTTATCCAGTCATGGAAATCAATCACTCTTGTCCCCCCAATCAAAACGAAGCCAGCACACGTCAGTTCAGGATCTTCCATGTTAACAGCATGTTGTACTTGGTGGAACTTTCAAGAGCAGGAAATGTCTACAGAGAAGCTAAACTATGGAGCTGTCCCTGGCACCAAAGGAACTTCCTTGCTCGTTTATGTTTTTTGTGGGAGTTTCTTCCTCAATCCTTAATAAACTCTTGGCAGTTGCAGATAATGACAAAAACTAAAAAGGTTCGGTTCAAATAATGCAGAAACAAATCCTCACTATATAAAAATAACAGATTTGGAAAGGGAGATTAAGTCCAATATTCTGCCCCAAGCAGAAATTCAAGCATCCTAGGCAGTCTTGCATCTTTCCACAACCTCCTCTCTTTTCTTTTTAAATTAGCTGACCCAGAGAGGGTGAAGCCTTGGATGCGACTGGTTTGTCCGTGGCATCATGGCTGCAACTGAAGCGTCATTAAAAAACTCCTCTCTGAGTCTTCTGGACTCTTCTGGTCTCTGGTCATCAGATCTCTAGAGGGCAGTTGACAAGTCCCACGTTGGTCCCCACATCTGGACCCCTTCCTCACATCCCAGCTCTGCAGCGTTGATTCCCTGGCTGCAACGTCTGCGTGACCTATAGATAGAAGCCAATAACTTTTTTTAAATAACAGCCATCTAGTAGCTAATAGTTAAAGAGCTCATCAGGTGACAAACAGGAATGGAGAAAATGTTCCATTGATTGATAGTACAAAAGGGGGAATCCTCCCCCCACCCGCAAACAACGCATGGGGTAACCAGCGTGCTTTGCTTGCCAGTTGGAGGATGCTTCTTATGGGCTGGATGTTGAGCAGCGTTCCATTCAAGGGAACCACCAATAGCGGACTAAAGAGAACAGTCCAGTCCCAACCTGCTCTGGATAAGGACAGATTTGGGGGTGGCAACATTCATGGCGGCAGGACTGACCAGCTCTGCAATTGGAGGAGAGCTGGTCAGACAGCTGTATGGACGTGGCCAATTCCAGCTTCCCTGCTGCCACTTGTTTGGCACCAGATTGATTCCTGGTGGACCATTTTTCTGTTGGAGAAGATTGAAGCAGTTGAGCAGCTTGGCATTTCCTTGGTAACTACCTGTCAGCATATGGTCCTTGTCAGACTTGATGCTTCACAAGAAAGGGAAGATATCCCCCTCCCCCACCCTTGACTATGAACCACAGTTATATGGAGGATTGTTGACTGTTTTATTGTAGCTGGATTTTTAATCTTTCTTTGCCACTTAGACTCGTGGTTGAGATGGGGGGCATGTAAGGGTTGTTGTGGGGACAAAATTAGAATGAACCCTTGAGTGTCTGCTCAATTAGACTTAAGCCTCCTTAAACATCAAGAATGACAAATGTAATTAGTACTTGCAGATTTTTATTGTACCCTAGAAAATAGCCGTGGAAACATTCTGAATCAGGATTGTAGGAGGCATGATACTTTATCCATTTTCTAAATATAAAACAGTCTCACAATTGCCAGTGATTATCATAATCCTGTGGAGAGGATCTGGGAAAACATACATGAAGAAGGAGCTAAAAATATAGAAATTACGCCTACCTCAAAGGGGAAAGAAAGAAAAGAGGCTGTGATAGATAAAGGGTGAATGGGTGTGAGGGATAAATTATAAAATGAACAATCGAAACAGGCCGTACTTCCTTAAAAAATAAAACTCAAAGACCAATCTGCAACCACAAAAATTTGGAGGGGAAACATGTTACGGACAGGAAGGACTCCTCAGTCTTGCTAAAGTTACTGGGTAATCTTGAAATGTTAGGGATTGGGCAAAGTGAATGCCTTTGATTCACAGGTGAAATTCAGTTGGTTCTCGCCGGTTCTCCCAAACCTTTAGTAAATTGCATAGGCAGTTTGGAGAACTAGTTAAAAATAAAGTGCAAGAGAGGGTTCCCCCCCCTTCAGTTAATAGCTCTACTTAACAGTTGCAGCTGGAATGCAGCCTATACACGTCAAGTCAATAAACAATAAACAATATAAACTGACATGATTAGGGCAGGGAAACCCATCAATCACCCATCTAGAGATGGGATTAACCTCTTCCCTTCAGGAAGAAGGACAAGATTACAAACATTTTCTTTATAAAAGCTGTGATCAGCTGATACTCCCTGGAGTTTCCCCAAGACCTTTTATAGCTGATGCAGTGTTGGCTACTTCTTGTTTCTTCCTAGGGGAAAAGATACAGGAGGGGACAATGATGCAGCTTGATCATACAGGCTGTGAATTTAATGCATCTGTGGTCCAGCCAGCTGTATTGCTTCTCCTATGAAGCACCCAATTTAGAACATAGAGAACATAGAATAATAGAGTTGGAAGAGTTAATGGCTTTTGGCAGCACACCTAGGCTTTCAATTAGCCTGAGCAACTGCTCTTAGTTTTCCTCTCAGCTGCTGCCTTTGCTTTGGGGTTGACTTTTTTAAAAAAGAGGAATGGCTGTTCTAAGTTTTCTGCATTATTTTAGTGGTTCCTGGCACTGTCCTTTTGGGATGTATTTCCCTCACTCTTTTTGAAAGTGATGGCAAGCTATTCCATTGATTGATTGGTCCCACCTTAGGTTATTTCTCCTTAGTCCTAGGTTGCTTCTCTTTGGTTAGTTTCCATCCATTGTTTCTTGTTGTGTCTTTTGGTGTTTTGGAAAATAGATTGACTCCCTCATTTTTGTAGGACCCCCTCAAATTTCCTGACCGAACAATTAATCAGTGGAACAACCTGCCTCCAGAAATTGTAAATGCTCCAACACTGGAAGTTTTAAAGAAGAGATTGGATAATCATTTGTCTGAAGTGGTGTAGGGCTTCCTGCCTAAGCAGGGGGTTGGATTAGAAGACCTCCAAGGTCCTTTCCAACTCTGTTATTCTATTCTAAATATTGGAACAATGCTATTATATTGTGAGTTGGACTAAGGAGGAATTTCCTAAGGGTGAGACCAATCAAGTTGGCCACGCTCTCTCAGCCACATGACCTATTTCCCACAGAAAACACTGGGAGCCACAAAACCTGGGTAGGTGTGGCTGGGGGGGCTTCATGTGACTGGGTGGGAGTGACATTGAGTTGGCCATGCCCAGCCACTCACATGACCACCAAGCCACGCCCACAGAACCGGTAGGGAAATTTTTTGGATTTCACCACTGCTTTGATTTGAGTGGCATTACACCATCAGCCATAAATTAGGTACTTTTGCTACTTCATATATTTTTAGCAATTTTCAAGTCCTTCAATGGGACAGTTCCTCAGCTGTTGTTTTATTCCGCCCAGACATGGCTACCTCTGTATACAGATCAAATAACCACTGCCTTTCCTAGCTTAATTCACACAGCTGGTGATTACTTGCCGAGCTCCTGTTATAATCACCCAGGGAAGAATTATAAATAAAATGTGTACAAGCAACAGATGTTATCACTTTAAAAATGGATCCATCATGCATCACAAAAAAATGACCCATGTAGGATTTGAGTGGTGAACTGCTAAGCAGGTGGTCTGTGGTCTTTTATAACCTCCCCCAAAATAGCAGAGCCATTGTGATTAATTCAAATTAACAGGGGAAGAAAAAGGACCTCAGAGGCGCCTCCTTCCTGTGATTTCCTGGGAAAAATGTCCTTTCTTCCAACAAAGCTCTTTGTAGGTTTGTCAACTGCCAAAGGAAAAAAATGCTGGCTTTTGTCTCTGCAGTTCATGGCTTAATGAACAGAATAAGAGAATAACAGACTTGGAAGGGATCTTGGAGGTTCTTCTAGTCCAACCCCAATGGAAGAACTCTCCATGGATATCTCAGGATCCACTAAAATATTTAGGTCAGGTGGATCTCCAGCCTGCTGTGAAGGGAAACTGTCAGGGTATGTAGATTTAATAGCTGTAAGCGGAAGGTTGTAAGTGGAGACATCTGAAAGCTGATGCAATAGGAATGAGGCAGCAGGGTTACTGCCACTTTAAGAAGCTGGGTCAGAAGCTGTCTTTATAAGGGAAGCTATTAGAGGGAGTTTCCCTTCTCCTCATGTTCTCTCTGTATCTCATTGCTCTCCTTGTGTCAGTAGCTGTATGATGAGGTATTTACCATATATAAGTCTGTATATACTTATTTAGCTGTATATAAACCACTGTTAATCATCTGAAGGCGCTTTGCTCCTGGGTTTATCTCATAATACTAGTCACACTGCCTAAACTCTGACAGAAACATCCTAATAAAGAAAACATCCATGTGGCCACGTTCTCCCTTATCTCTAACATTTATCGGGTTTCCTTATAGTTCTGATTCATTGGTTCTGGTCCTGCTCTCTGGGGAACATAGAACAAGACCAGTCCCTCCCAAATGTAACACTTGTTTCATTTTATTATTTTATTTTAATCAAAAGGGATAGTGGCTGACTAGCCTAGGTTTAAAAATGAACTGAACAAAATAGCCTTTACATTTAAAGAAATCACTGATAGTAATGGTCCTCTAGGACAACCCAAATGGTTAGTAAATCACAGGTGACACCAACTATCTTCCTGTCTCCCATACTTGAGAAAAACATCCATGTTTTTAAGTCTTTCTGAAACAGTTGCCAGGGCCAACAGAATTTCAGGGGGCAGGACATCCCAAAGGACAGGCTCTGCAACAGAAAAGGCACATCCGCCCTGGGTGCTGCTGGGTGATGTTCTTAAAGGGATGGAACTCGGAGACCTAACGGGATAGGTAGAAATAATTGCCAAAAAACAGGTCCCATGCACTACAGGTGACAACTTTGGAATACACCTGGAAGCCATTTGGGGGATAGGGCAGCTCCTGCAGCGGGTGTGCATGAATGGCTGCCTGCTCTGCTGCCTTCTGGATCAGTCACACTTCCAGATATTCTTCAAGGGCAACCCTGGCAGAGTGTGGCAATCCATGCTGAGATTATCAAGGCAAGAATGATTGTGTGTAGCATTTTCTGACCCATGAAAGGGTGAAATTGGCCCACAAGATGAAGTTGTAAGAAAGCCCTCCTGATAAACCAAGAGCACAAGTCTAGGAAGGCTCCCAAATGGTATACCAGTTGTGTTTGGGAAAGTGCCATCCCATGGAGAACTACGGATGGCAAAGAATGGTGAACTCTCCCATGCTGTGCCACTGTCCCAATGGAAAAACCAGATCGGATGGAATGGAATGGGAAATTATTTATTGACCAAGTTTGATCGGACACATAAGGAATTTGTCTCCTCTTTCTGGTTCATATAGTATAGAGATCCTCAATGGAACGCAAGCTGGTTGCGGTGTTTTTTTCTGGTCCTAATTATCTGCTGAAGTCTACCTGTTGTCAGCTTTGGAAGCCATACTAGGCCGTAAGCTTCCGTGCTGCCACTTTCTCATGTATGGGAATGTAGGAGGGGGGATTTAGTAGAGGGGCCCATTAGACACAATAACATTCTTCCTGCTGGTCAAGGTCAGGCCAGTCCTGCAGTTGGAGGAGGAGTGATAGGAGTGATGACTTGAGATGGGACGGTTGGCGATTGGAGCATGTGATCAGCGGAGGAATCGGGGTGGTTTTGGGGTTTTGATTTACTGAGGGAAAACCCAGATCTTTCAGATTCGGATTTTCCCAGATGTGCCAGTTTACCTATCCTAGTAAAAGAACTTTGAAAGATGCGTGCTTTGGAGTTTTTACTTGGTGAGGGGTTTTTCTGGAACGCTGACATCTGTCCTGTTTGGATGCTGTGCCAAACCAGACAGTTATAAAGGTGCAGATGACAGACTCAATAATTCCTCTGTAGAATTGGATCAGCAGCTTCTTGGGCAGTTTGAGCTTCCCGAGTTGACTCAAGAAGAATATTCTTTGTCCTGCCATTTTAATGACGGTTCTAATGTTAGGTGTCCATTTCAAGTCCTTGGGATAATAGAACCTAGAAACCTGAAGGTTTCTACTGCTGATACTGTGTTGCCTAATATTGCAAGAGGTAATAGTAGAAGTTCTTCTTAAATCTATTATCTCTACAGTTTTAAGAGTGTTCAGGCCCAGATTGTTCCAGCTGCACTACAGGGCCAGTTGATCTATCTCCCGTCTATATGCAGACTCATCATTGTCTCAAATGAGACCAATGGCTGTTGTATCGTTAACAGAGGGATCCTTTGAGATGCAGCCATTAGTATAGAGAGAGGAGAGTAATGGATAGAGAACACAACCCTTGGTGGGTGTGGTTGTTCCTGTGCTAATTGAATGGAGGTTCAGTGTGATCTTCCCTAGCTTCACCTGCTGCTTCCTGTTCATTAGGAAGCTTATGATCCATCTACGAGTGTGGTCAGGCACAGCTGAGTCAGTTTAGAGAGGAGGATTTCAGGAATGGTGAGATTGAATGCTGAGCTGAAGTCTACAAAAAGGACCCTTACGTAGTTCTTTGGGGATTCAAGCAGTGGAGGGATTCAGCCAGTTCGCATCTATTCGGGAGAACCAGTTGTTAACTTTCTAAGCAGTTCAGAGAACTGGTTGTTGGAAGAAATCTTAATTTTGGTTTTTTCCACTTTACAGGGCTAATCCTGCAAGGAAGGCAGGAAAGAAACATTGATGTTGTTTCTAGCCTCATCTTTATTGCCCTGCTTACAGAAACGGCCTCTCTGGTTAACCCTTATTACATTGTAACAGCTAAGGTGAAGCACCCATCCATGAGGGTGACGTTGAGCTGGCCATGCCCACACGGTCACAAGACCACCGAGCCACGCCTACCCAGCTGGTCATTAGGGCAGGGAACTGGTTGTTAAATTATTTGAATCCCACCACTGGATTCAGGATGTTGTAAGATGTAGTGCAGTGCCACATTGATATCATCCTCTGCTGATCTATTTGCAGGGTAGGCAAATTGCAAAGGGTCCAGCAGCAGATCTGCGATGCCCTTCAGGTGGGCCAACACTAACCTTTCGAAGATTTTCAAAACGAGGGATGTCAGGGCAACTGGTCAATGGTCATTCAGCTCTTTGATGGAAGGTTTCTTCGGCACTGGAATGATAGTAGAGCGTTCGAAGAAAGACATAACATGTCTCCAGTAATTGATTAAAGATGCAGGTGAAGATGGGGGCCAGTTGATCATCGCAGACGAAAGCAGGAGGGAATTACCCTGCCTGGCCCTGGTGCAGTAGCTATTATTCTAATATTTTCAGTAAAACCCTTGTCTTTGTAGTGCATCTTTGCAGAAAGTTAGCTCCCACCCCTCTTAGAAGAATGAAATATTTTTGGGAATATTAAAAAGGCAGAATATTATTTTATTAATAATTTATTATATATTAAAGGAGAAACATGTTTCTAAAGACAGAAACATAGTTTCCGCTCCCTGTCCCCAGATTTATTTTTTTTTTTGAATTTATATCCCACCCTTCTCCGAAGACTCAGGGCGGCTTACACTATGTCAAGCAATAGTCTTCATCCATTTGTGTATTATATACAAAGTCAACTTATTGCCCCCAACAATCTGGGTCCTCATTTTACCTACCTTATAAAGGATGGAAGGCTGAGTCAACCTTGGGCCTGGTGGGGCTTGAACCTGCAGTAATTACAAGCAGCTGTGTTAATAACAGACAACCTTAGTCTGCTGAGCCACCAGAGGCCCTTCTTTGGTGCCCATTGAGAAGGACTGGGCCAGCCTATCTACAAAACAAAAGACCTTCAGCTCCAGGGTGAGGGGATTAAGACATGACCCTCAGGACATAATAGGATTAGCTCTCTACCATCTAGCAGCAGAGCTCACCACATGGCACAACAAGCCCCTTCATTGCATCACCCAGCAAGCTTCAACCAAGCCTGGGACTCAGATAGCCTACAAAGCTAGCAGTGACCCCTACAACTGTGATGGCGAACCTATGGCACATGTACCAGAAGTGGCACGCAGAGCCATCTCTCCAGGCACATGAGCAGTTGCCCATTGCTCTTCTGTGTTCCAGTGTGCCAGCCAGCTGGTCTTCACATGTGCAGGAACGCCAGAAACCGGGAGAACAGCCGCTTGTCCATGTGCGAGCCGAGCAGCTGCTCTTCCAGTTTCTGGCACACACCTGTGCACCAGTCACCTGGTCTTCTGGTTTCTGGTGCGCATGCACATGTGAAGATCAGCTAGCCGGAATATATGTGTGTACCAGACACCGGAAAATCATCTTCCTGGCAGACGCATGCGCACTGGGTGGCTGCTCTTCTGGTTTCCAGCATGCATGCGCTCGGTGCCAAAAAGTTCACCAGCACTGCCCTACAACAACCAATAGAATACATTTCTTGCACAGGAACAGGAAGTTCAAGGGCAAGGCTCAAGAGAGGGTATCAATAACCCTCACTCTCATGGGGTCAGCTGCCCAGGACCTCAAACCCATGTGGTCCTGTTCGTGAATAAGCCATCTTTCCAATCAGCCTCCATGTTTCCAGTGTCTTTCTCCTCACGTGGAACTGAACCAGATGTATATTTCTTCCAACACCTTCATTCCCTTAGTACTTCTGATTTCCTATGTTACATTATACTTAGTTTTGCATTAGCCCTAGATAGGTTTTTCTAATTTTGCGTTTTTCAGATTGCAGGCCAGATAACTTCAGTAGCTAAGGGGCGGGGGTGGGGTAGGCAGAATGGGAAGGATTTATTTAATTATTTAAATTAAATTATTTATTATCTTATATAATGTAAGCCTTATATATGTTGCCCCCTCAATGCACGCATGTAGAAACACACACACAGTCTCGAAACGGATTCCATGGATGGAAATCCTGAAGGGGAAAATGCCCAAGAGTTGGAAAACAGCAACCAATGACAGGATCCTCCATGTTTGAAGAGGATTTTTCTGAAAAGGATCACCCTTAGAATTAACTTCCTGGCTGGGGACCAAAAGAGGGTAATTGTTACATCATCTCAGGCATTTGTCTGCCTCTGTAAAGCATTTTATCTTTATTCTTCAATGTCCAATTTATGTGTAAGATCTATTTTTCAGCAGCCTTCTTTATATCAAACCTATGATTTTCTGTGGGAAGGATTAAGGTCCTTCCCTCTGAACAGGGCAAGACCGTGACTTTTGATAGTGATCTCGTTTATCTGCAGAGTCTCCTACAACAAGGTTTCATAAAAAGTAGAACGCAGGGACACATTGTCCAGTGTCAACAATGTAAGTGTGCCCCCAAGCCATGGTTTGATACAGAATGTGGGGCAACCCAAACAACTGAATTCCCAATTGTAAGGTGTAAAGTTAAATTACCTATAATGTTAGAGCAAATCATTTTTTTTAAAAAAAGGCTTCTTTATAAGCAACTTCTCCAATCTTAAGAAATTATTAGAGTGCTGGACATTGTAGTCCTACAACATCCAAGTAGTTATTGTGCAGGTAGAAATGAGTGCAGCCTTTATTTTGCACATTTAAAAAATGGACCAGGGTTGAAATATTCTGCTTCTTATTAACAGCTGAGACTCGGGAGAGGAATTTTAGGAAACGGTATAATGAGGTGGAAGATCAGAAAAGGCCTCAGCCCTCAGCAGACCTGGTTTGGCCTCCAGCAATGCTTGCAGAGGTTAATGACTAATCAGCTAATTAAGATCAGGGAAGGCCCAAAAGGCCTCAGCCAGGGATTTAAGATGTTCTCAATTAAAGTGACCCAGTCTCCTGAGTTTCACTGTTTGTAGATAGCACCCCTGGGGATCGAGGCCTTGCAATGATAGCACTCTCTGAGGAAAAGAGGGGAGATGCCTCAACACATATAAAGCTATGAATTTGCTTTCAGCAAAAGAATACATGCCATACGGGAAACTGAGGAAGTGGGTAGAAAAATCAGGTGGGAGAAAAGAAAGGACCAACCTACTGCCCTGTTTAGTCTTCCAGCAGTTAATAGAAAAATATTCTACCTCTTCTGCAATTTTCCTTTATGTAGCCTTCATTGATTTTAAGTCACCTTTTTTTCTATTCATCAAGATAGTGGGAAAAGCTGGAAGCTCCTTGCCTGAGTTTCTTCTAATTTCCAAAGCTTCATAAAAATACAAAGCTGAAGGTCAGATGTCATTTCCCAAACTATGAGATTAGGCATGGATTATCCTCGCCCCATTGTTGTTTTTCTATATACATAACTTGGTAGGCAATTTAACAAATTAGGACATTCATCTTAGAAAGAAATCTATTTCAATAGTGCAGTAAATCTATTTGTGCAGTAAATCTAAAGCATTTGCCTGTACTTGTGATATGCAGATGATGTAGTTGTATTTCTAGGATCTCAGAAGAACAGAGGGCCCTAACACAATTTGCAAGCAGGATAGGCTAGAATTACATAACTACTGAAACCAAAGACCAAAATGTTTGGTCTTGCTTGGCTTACCGAGCAAGTAATATCCTTTAATTGGGAGCTGGCTTGTCTTATTTCTGCTAAAATAAGTCAGTGGTGGGATTCAGCCAGTTCGCACCACTTCGGGAGAACCGGTTGTTAACTTTGTGAGCAGTTTGGCAAACTGGTTGTTGGAAAAAATCATTAGGACAGAGAACCGGTTGTTAAATTACTTGAAATAAGTACCAACTTAAAAAAAAAAGATATTTGCTCTTCTTTAAATGTTCGCATTACACAAAGACTGATTACATCCCAACCGTCTCACATTATTTATGCTGGACATCATGGGCACAGGCTCCTCTCCTGACTTTGGCCCTCTGGACAAGGGCAGTTGCCTGGCTAAAATTGGCACTGCAGCTCCTTCACGCATCCCAGACACGCCCCAGCAGCGGTAGTGGGATTCAAATTTTTTTACTACTGGTTCTGTGGGCGTGGTTTGGTGAACGTGGCAGGGGAAGGATACTGCAAAATCCCCATTCCCACCCCATTCGGGCCAGCCAGAGGTGGCATTTGCCAGTTCTCTAAACGACTCAAAATTTCCGCTACCGGTTCTCCAGAACCTGTCAGAACCTGCTGAATAGCCCCCTCTGCCTGACAGTCAGAAGCTGGTGACTGACAGTGGAGGCTAAGCCTTTACTGCTGACCCACATTCATGGCTAAAGCGATCCTTTGTTTCTTCTAGGCAGAGCTGCTGGCTTTGCAGGGGGGATTCCAGGCAGCTTGGAAGTGATCTCTACCAGGGAAAGTAGATTATTTCGGGTTGTCTCTTTTCCATCTATTTATGCTCCCTGCGGCTTGATCAGCCTCGCTTAATGCAAAAGCAGCCGATTCTGAGCGTAGACTGCCAGGATATCCCAGGAGCGTCACACACCTCCCTAATTGTCAGCAGAACCAGCAGATAACCTGACCTGGAATGCCTAATTTCATCCGACCTCCCAGCACATCAACACACCCACAACCAGCAGGTGGAAGCAGTTCGGAGGGGATGCGCCACTTCCAGAGTAGATCAACCAATCCCTCTAGGGTGCCTCAGCTGCAGACCTGGGGTGGGTGGGGTGGGGGCTTCAGAAACAGAGACGTATTTGAAGCATACATCCCTGTGGAACAATTTGCCCCCCATCCCAGAAGAGAGGCAGGTCTTACTTTGCTGATAGACCCTGAAGTCCAGGTTATTCCCTCATGTGTTAGGCCAGTGGTTCTCAACCTTTATAGTGCTGCGACCCCTTTAATACAATTCCCCACAATGTGGTGACCCCCAACCATAAAATTATTTTCGTTTTGAATTTATCGCGCCTGAAGCCGTATTGGCTAGCGATCTGAACTGCTTGCGATTGCCTTGAGGACGGAGGCATTAAAGCGGAGACTCCTCCCCTATTAAGTTTATCGCGCCTGAAGCCAGATTAGGCTAGCGGTTGGGAGTGATTGCAGCTGGCCTGAGAGGGAGACCTCAGAGCAAAGATTTCTCTCTTTTTTAATTCATCGCGCCTGAAGCCGAATTTGGCTAGCGATTTGAAGAGCCTGCAGCTGGCTTGTGGAGTCAACCATTGGAGCGCGATTCTTCGACTCGCAAGTATACTTCCCATATTTCCGATGGTCTTAGGTGACCCCTGGCAAATTGTCATTCGACACCCAATGGGGTCCCGACCCACAGGTTGAGAATCACTGTGTTAGGCTGAGTAGTGGGGCAACTCTGGCGTGGGGGGCTCTGGATCTTGTAGCTTTGTTTTTATTGACCTTCAGGACAATTTCGGGGTTTTTGTTTGTTTTCCGCATAACTCTGCCAAGAGCTTCCTGGAGAGATGGGCAGCCTTATAAATTGACTGACAGACTGAATAAATAAATAAGTAAATCTGGTAAAATGCACTAAGAATATCAAAAACTGAATTTGGATGGAAAGTCATGCTATATGCTGATTTAAATGCAGAATTAGGTAAGTTTCTTTGAAAATGCCAGTTGGAAGTTCTCCCCCCCATCCTTGGGAACAGGGCGCCTTGCATTGCTCCAGAAGTAGTCAATTACAGCCTTTTTTTGTGGGGGGTGGGCAGTGTTGGTAGAATTGACGGTAAGGAACTTGGCCACACATGGACACTTCAGGCAAGGGAAGGAAAAGCCTCTTGGCCCACCTTGGGTTGATAGAATAGTCCCGGTTCTCCTCCCCACCTCCTGATACCCTCTCCTTTCAGGTGCACAACACCCACGGAGAGGCAAAACGACTGGGACCCCTGCTTCTCCTTTGCAGAGCCGGCCCTGCCCCTCGCCCTAACTCACCACCTCCTCCAGTCTGTTCTCCCCCAAAGCGAAACCTTTTCAACAGAAGCTTTTCCGAAGGGCTGCCTGCAGTCAGGCCTCGGAGCAAAAAGCCCGAACCCCCTGCCTGAACCGCCATTGGAGCCGCCTTCCTTGGGGTTCCTTCTGCCTGCGGCCAGGCCCTCCCTCGGGTGAGTGGCCGAGAGGGAGGCCCTGAAGGCGGAATCGTCCCCGCGCTCCAGGCTGTAGAGGAGCCCGCTCTGCCTGGCCAGGAAGGGGCGGAGGCACCTGCGGCCGTTTCCTTCGTTGGGAGGCGAAAGGAAAGCGACGGGGCTTCGTCTCTTCGGGGACTCGCACCCGCCTGGCACCCAGAGCCGCGCACTCCCGGCGGCCACTCGCTCCTCCGGGGCTTCATCCCTGCACTCGAACAGCTGTTGCGCGCATGGCGCCAACCGCCGCTAGAGGGCAGCATTGCTTAACTTCGTGCCCACCTGAATCCCGGCGATGCCCGAAGGCAACAGGTGGCCGCGCCCGCCTCCCCCCGCCCCCGCCCGGCTTCCTCCTGAAGGGCCTCCTCCCGCCCCCCGCCCCGACTGAGAGCCCCCCCGCGGGCCCCTTAATGGGAAAGGGATCCCGCCTTTTCCAGAATCACTCCGCAGGGTCTGCTGGATCGCCCGTTATCTTGGGGTGGGGCTGGGGGGTGCCGTTCAGGAGCCGGCGGACCAGAGACCGGGCAGGAGGGGACCTTTCCTGCCGGGCGAGGGGGCGCTGAGTCCGGCGCCCGACGGGGAGGGGGCCGTGAAGCCATCCCAGGAGGGCGAGGGTCTACCCCAAGGGCGGCTGAGGCCGAGGGCTCCAGCCCTTCCCGGGCCGGGCCCCGGCTAAATAGGTCCGGGGGCAGCGGGGCCGCAGTTCCCGGTCAGGGGCTTGGCCGGCATTTCCTGCCCGGGGGCTCCCGCCTGGCCTCCCTGCAGGCGGCCCGAGCGGACTCCCGAGCAGCCGGTGGGCAGGGAAGAATGGCCGGCCCAATTCCAGGCCGTCCCTGCCCTTTGCGGCCCATCCTGACTGAGAGTTGCGCTTCTTTGCAAACGGCCCAGTCCGCCCCGGGGCTTCCGATCCGCTTTCCTCCGGCCGAGCTGCCCTGAGCCCTCCCAGCCGCTTCCCCCTCGCGGGCCCTTTGGGGCAGCCCATTTCCAACGTTGCAGCCTGCGCCGAGCCGGCCTCGGGATGCGGGCGAGGGCGGAGGGGCTGGAAGAGCAACGGCGGGACTCCTTGGGTCTCTCGGTGATTTGAAGCGCCTTTTCTTCTCCCGGGCTGGTCCGATCGGAGCCCCCTTAACTGGGCTCCCCTCGGTGCTCTGGGACCCCCACTCGGACACCCTCCCCCCACCCTCTCTGGGGCCGCTGAGCAGGCGCAGCCCGGAGCCCGAGCCCTCCTTAGAGGGGAAGGGAAAAGTTTGGGAGGGGGCGCGGGTGGTCTTAAGGAGGCGAAGGAATTGATGGCAGGAGGCTTGCGGCGAGAGGGCTGCGCGCGTCTGGAGTGTGTTTGTTTTTGTAACTGTCAGCACAAACGTTAAATTAAAAGCAAATACACGCCTGACACGATCCTCGGGTTTCAGCGCTTAGCCAAAGCTTTGATGGGAATCCGGTTCCAGCGAAGGCCGGCAGGCTCTTATCAAATGTGATCCAAGCCAAGAGGAGAGGTCAGCCAGAAGGAGGTTTTGCACTGGGAGGAGTACCGTAATTCCTGGAAGCCCCCTCCCAGCAGCCAAGGCCTCTTGAAAACCCCTTGCTCTGGGTAACAAGGGAGGGGCCTTCAAGGCCTTGTTGGTGGGGGTGGCGCTGGTAGGGATCTGCTTTCTGGAATGAATCTACCAGCGCTGCCTCCTGTTCTACCCCGCTTCCAATGGCTCAAAAATGGTTTAACAAAGTTTCCAAACTACCGAAAGGAACCGTTCCACTTTCTTTAGCACTGATCAACCCCTGAGCGCTGTACACCATTCTGGGCTTCACACCATAAGGATCAAGAAAACGGGCAACCGAGTAGGCAAGGAGGAAGATCCGGGAATCAGACAGTGAGGAAACCTGAAGGAACTGGTTTTACCTCTCAAAGGCAGGAGAGGAGAGAGGGCCCATTCTTCAAACCTTTAGAAAGCTGTCACTTCTTTAGTGACAGCTTTCTTTAGTTTTCGTGGAAGTTACAGGACAGAGAATACAACTGCAAGTTGGAAAAAAAAAGTTCCAGAACTAAGGGCAGTTTGAGAACAGAGCCGATGATCCCGAGAGATGCTGAGCTCCCTTCCTAGAAATGTTCAGGACTGGTGGGGCAGCCTTTGGCTGGGGCAGTTCATCTGATTCTTGCCCTGAGCAGAAGGTTGGACTTAGGGACCCAACAGCTTTTTCTGATTTTAGCATTTTATCAGCCTTTCCTTTCTCCAGGATCAGCCTGATTTGGGGGCTTCCCTAGTTGCTTGCAGGCCATATTCACAGGTTCAAAATCTGCACCTTTTGATCCAGAAAGGAGTATTAAGCACCCAGCGGCCGTTCCAAGATGAAAGGCAAACTGTCCATCCTGGGTGCATTCAAGGGAAGGACAGGAGCAAGCTGGACCATCATCGGGGCTGCCCCTTCCAGTGGCTGCACTGGGATCCTTGGCTGGGCTTTAGGGGATAAAGATGTGAGCTGCCTTCTTGGAGTCTGTCTGTTCTGCTGATCCAACCGTGATCGGTTTGCTTACGCTTCTCTGAAGTGCTGACTCAAGGAGCTTTAGCTGCACTGGGCAAAAACAGTGACATGGCTCAGTTACGGTTTTTCATGGGAATTTCACATAAACAACCTTTTAGGCAATGCCCAAAATGCAAACATTTGCCGGTTGTTGCTACCCCAGCCTTGCCAAGACCTCCCAAGGGAGTAAGCTGTAGTTCAGCCACATCCTTATGGGACTTGGTCCATTTTGTGAAGGCCGCTGAATGCCGGAGAGCTACGAAACTGTCAGAGCAAGCCTGTTGTCCCCTGAGTGGCCCTAATCAGTGCAGAGGGCAGAAAGGCTGGATCTCTGAGCCTGGGGTGGGGTGGGGATGGGGGGCTCTGGAGCCTTAGCTAAGTCTGAGCAGGGCAGAAATGATTGCGCGACCACCTGAGAGAGGGGCTTGCACCCCTTGCCTGACCCCAGGTGGGTCCTCCTCTGAATGGCACCTATGGAGAACTGAGCCTCTTTCCCCCACAACAGGAACCAGGGCTGAGAGAGAAGGACCGGCTGGCCCAAGATTTGGACTGCACATGGAGGAGATCCTAGCATGAGAAGGAGGACGTCGAGACTAGCTCATGCTTAATGCAAGAATCCCAATGAAAAGCTCCCCGACAGATGATTGTCTCCTGTGGAATAAGGCCGGATAAAGAGAAACTGGCCAGTTTTCCAGAAATCGCTTTCCCTGCTGAGTTGCTTTTACTGGGAAAGGCTCTTCCAACACTCCATCAAAATCTGCCTCCCTCCGGCCCGATTCTGAGCAGCTCCTGTACTGGCCTTTTTGCATGTCTTCCTTTTGGGTTTATTTGTTTATTTTATCAAATTTATATGGCTGTCCATCTCACAAAAAGTGACTTTGGGCGGTGTAAAGCAATTCCACCACGTCTCATCCCACATCAGTCATATTTTCTTCAGGCTAAATATATGCAGCTCCTTCAATCACTCGTTCACTCACTCAAATAAAATAAATCTTTATTTCAGTCATAAACCAGCATAAGACATCAGTAAGAATTACTGTAGAGTCATTTTAGTAATAACACTGAAACCTGTGAGACCTTAAACATACCTAAAAGCTAGCATTATTGGCACAATCATATTAAAACATGAAGATCTTGGTATAACATTCCTTAATGTTAATACAAAGACCTCACGCTACAAAGTGAAAATATAGCATAGGATATAAAACATGACAGAATAATTAAATTAAATTTGAAGAGTATGCAGAAATAATGGAACAGTTTTCATCTAATTTTATTTACTTATGCTCGTAGCTCAAATCCAATTAAAACATAAAACATAAAATAATAACTGTAATACATCCTCAGTTCTGCCGGTGGGTTTTACAGCAGCTGCGCAAAGCTTGGCAGTCCACGTTGCTTGAGAGAGAAGAACCAAGTCTGGCATGAGCCTCCTTCAGCTGGAGGAGGACAACTCGCCACGGCCAACTCGCTGCAGGACAATTTAATAATTCAATGTAATTAATTAAAATAATTTAAAAATATTTTAATAAATAATTTGTCGTGCACATTCACATAACTCTTGTCCCACGGTGAGTTGGCCATGGCCAGTTGGCTGCCATGGTGGGTTGTCCTAGACTCCCTTCAGAGCCCATCTTTGTTCTGGTCCCTGAACGTCCCTCTTGCCCGTCACTGAAGCTCTTCGGGGTTCTGAATCCGGAAGGGCTGCCCAGAATGTCGAAGCAATGAATAGAAACCGGGTTGGCATTTGGAGCTCTTCCCACTGGGAATTCATGTCCCATCCTTCATGCAGTTGATTAAAAAGCTGGCTGGTTGCCTGATGGGGGGAAAACCATCCTATTATTTCCTCATTTTTCTTACTTTTTCATTATCACGAGAGGTAAAAATGAGGAACATGGGGAACCTGGGAGAAGCTTTCTTTATCCCGTTGCTCCCGTAAATGAGTCGGTGGGAAATTTCTGGTGGCTCGGAGCTGGTGGAGCCCTTGCAGATCCAGCGTGGGAAACTCGAGGCCAGGCAGCAGAGCAGCTTCTCTCACTCTCCAGGTGTTGCTCATTTGTAAAGCAGGTTTTATTGCTTGTTGATATTTTAACCTTATAGCTGTGGTGCCCTGAGGGCAACTGAGAGACATTAATAACAGAGCTGGTGATTATCGTCCAACGTGAATACAATTATCGTTGTAGTCCTGCATAAATCATGGAGCAAGATGACAGATCTCACAGCCAGTCCTGGTGGAGATACAGCAAGTGACCCAGGTAGAAGCGGTATTCGGCCATCTTAGAACAGGGAGAGACCTTTTGACTGTAATTGATTGTCTATGATTCCACCTATGCCGATTGTCCACACTGGCTGGTTATGAATGTCAGATCAGGAACAAGGTTTTCCTGCTGAAACATCTGAAGAACGGCATTATCTTTCACCTCTTCCCCACAGCAGCCAGCACCACAAAATCAGTGGGCTGGCTGAACAACTAGGCCACAAACCGTGGCTGGGATTTTGTAATTGCCTGTGACGCTTCCTGATTCTTACCGAAGGGTCTCTGTGAGCAGCATCCAAAGACTCTATCAGTAGAAGAGAATATTTGCAGCTCAGGGTTGAACTGTAGGGTCAAAGTTGGGACTCTGAGCACCGATGTGGTCCTGATTAGCTGGTTTGTCTGTAAGAAAACAACCAAGCTCTGAGAGCACCAAGATTTAGATTTTAGATTTAGATTTTATTAGATTTTTATACCGCCCTTCTCCCGAAGGACTCAGGGCGGTTCACAGCCGGAATAAAACAATAAAATATACACAGTAAAACAATAATTAAAAAACTTATTAAATATATGGCCAACATTAAAATCCCTTTAAAACCATAAAAACCCCATGAATTTACATCCAAAATATTAAAAACTACTAAAATTTCTATGCCAGTCCTGCGCGAATACATAGGTATGTCTTCAACTCGCGGCGGAAGGTCCGAAGGTCAGGCAATTGGCGGAGTCCTGGGGGAAGTTCATTCCAGAGGGTGGGAGCCCCCACAGAGAAGGCCCTTCCCCTGGGGGCTGCCAGCTGACATTGCTTGGCAGACGGCACCCTGAGGAGTCCCTCTCTTGAGAGCGCACGGGTCGGTGGGAGGCAATAGGTAGCAGTAGGCGGTCCCGTAAGTAACTCGGCCCTAAGCCATGGAGCGCTTTAAAGGTAGTAACTAACACCTTGAAGTACACCCGAAAGACCACAGGTAGCCAGTGCAGCCTGTGCAGGAGTGGTGTTACATGGGAGCCATGAACGGCTCCCTCTATCACCCGTACAGCTGCATTCTGAACCTACTGGAGCCTCCGGGTGCTCTTCAAGGGGAGCCCTATGTAGAGAGCATTGCAGTAATCCAAGCGAGAGGTAACAAGAGCATGAGTGACCGTGCATAGGGCATCCCGGTAAGGAAGGGGCGCAACTGGCGAATCAGGCAGACCTGATAAAAAGCTCTCCTGGAGACGGTCGTCAAGTGATCTTCAAAAGACAACTGCCCATCCAGGAGAATGCCCAAGTTGCACACCCTCTCCATCAGGGCCAATGACTCGCCCCCAACAGTCAGCTGTGGCTGCAGCTGACTGTACCGGGGTGCCGGCATCCACAGCCACTCCGTCTTGGAGGGATTGAGCTTGAGCCTGTTTCTCCCCATCCAGACCCGTACGGCTTCCAGACACCGGGACAGTACTTCGACAGCTTCGTGGCCTGGGGTGGAGAAGTACAGCTGCGTATCATCAGCATACAGTTGGTACCTCACCCCAAAACCACTGATGATCTCACCCAGTGGCTTCATATAGATGTTGAACAGGAGAGGCGAGAGAATCGACCCCTGTGGCACCCCACACGTGAGGCGCCTCGCGGTTGATCTCTGCCCCCCTGTCAACACTGTCTGCGACCGGTCAGAGAGATAGGAGGAGAACCACCGATAAATGGTGCCTCCCACTCCCAAACTCCCCAACCGGTGCACATGGTCGATGGTATCAAAAGCTGCTGAGAGGTCTAATAGGACCAGGGCAGAGGAATAACCCCTGTCCTGAGCCCTCCAGAGATCATCGACCAACGCGACCAAAGCTGTCTCCGTACTGTATCCGGGCCGAAAGCCAGACTGGAACGGGTCTAGATAGACAGTTTCATCCAGGTATTGGGGTAATTGACGTGCCACCACACTCTCTACAACCTTCGCCACAAAGCGAAGGTTGGAGACCGGACGATAATTTCCTAAAACAGCTGGATCCAGAGAAGGCTTCTTAAGGAGGGGTCTCACCACCGCCTCTTTCAAGGCAGCAGGAAGAACCCCTTCCAACAAAGAAGCATTAATAATCCCCCGGAGCCAGCCTCGTGTCACCTCCTGCGTGGCCAGCACCAGCCAGGAGGGACACGGGTCCAGTAAACATGTGGTGGCATTCAACCTCCCCAACAACCAAGGACTCCAAAGACTGTATTTCAGTGTAGAGACCGAAGATTTCAGTGCCTCTCTTAGGAAAGTAGGATCACCTGAGGGAATTTTTTTCCTTATCTTCCTTCCTTATTCCTTACACATCGTAAATTTCAGTCTCAAGCTTGCAAAATGGAACATTAGTGCAACATTAAGAGAACTATTGAAATCATCAACCACAGAACGTTCCCAGTGTGTCTCAACAATGCAGCTTTGAGACTAACTGCTCTGCGCTGGACTTGGGGCTCCCTTTCTGAGGCATTCTACATGTGTCTTGGGCACATGGGCTCAGGTTGGTGCAGAAGTGAAGCGAGTCTCCCTTGGATTGTCAGGGGTCCCATTTGGTGCCATCCATGAGGTCAGTCTCAGCTTCCTCCTGCTTCAGTGGGGTAAGAGGGTCTCAGTTTACCTTCTTGTGCAGATCCAAAGCCACCTGTGACAATGCCCAGACAGGCAGCCTGGATCCAGAGTAGGACGAGCATGGCATCCTCAAAAACCAGCGCTAAGAGCCAAGAGGCACTGCATGCAAACCAAACCGAAAGCCATCCGGGTGAGCTGAACGAATCTTCCCATCCTCCAGTCCCAAGTTCCCTCTGACGTTTATATGACAAAAAAGAACATGTTTGTTAGCGTCACCCAGTTGCTGCCAACCTAGCGTGGTCATAAGCCAGAGGGCTATAAGTTCTGGCCCAGGACAAGTTTTGTCTCTTCCTTCAGTTCTAGGATGGTAGCTGCACCCGAGGAATCTCACACTCGCCATTTTGCACCAGGGATGTCCACTTGCGCTTCATCTTTCTGTGTCTTGCCCACAGAGCTTTGTCTTTCAGGAAGCTCATATATAAAACTGATAGCCGAAGCACTTGCTCTAAGAAGTTGCAGGTGATCATTAATTATGCTGGGCTTAAACTTCTCCAGCACTGAAAGGAGCTGCTTCCTGAAAGGTTTATTAATCTCCCTCCAGGCCCCTTGACACGGCCCTGTTCCTTTTCTCCGCAGGGTGGAGGGTGATAGGATTCTGGCTGGTATCTTTGCAGCTCGGGAAGCGGCAACCATGAAGGTGAGGCTGGCTGGCCTTCCAAAGGTGGAAAGTCAACGCAGAGGCTTTCACCAGATGAGTATCTGGTGATCACAATCACAGCTGTTCTCCAAAGATCCCCCAGAAAGATCCTAGACATGAAAAGATCAGTCAATAACAATGCTGGCTCTAAAGCACTCTGTACTCGCCGCCAAAATGCTCAGGACCTTGTACATCCCCCAACAATTTCGCCGCAAATTGAAAACATATTTGTTTATTCGCGCGGGGCTAGCTTAAACGTTTTTAAACTGTTTAGCTTTTAAATTTTAAATTCTATTTATATTTTAAATTGGGGTTTTTAGATTTTAATTATTTTAATTTTTTCGGCCAATTGTGTAATAAGTGTCTTAATTTAGTTTTTTAATATTGTATATTGTGTATGTTTTTTAGCCTGGCTGTACACCGCCCTGAGTCCTTCGGGAGAAGGGCGGTCTAGAAATTCAATAAATAAATAAATAAATAAATAAACAAGCCCAGGAAATGTCCAGCCAGGAGGAGGCTTCTGACCTCCTGCCCCACTGCCACATCCAGTGTTGGGCAAAACGCAAAGCTCCCCCTTTCTTGGTGGGCGAGGTAAGGACAGTCACTTGGCTTCAGGAGAAAGGCGGCGGGGTGGGGGAAGAGGCAGAGAGCTGGAACAGTGGAACCAAGAAGGTTCTCTCCTCCCCCCCCCCACTGCATTTTGCGGAAAGGTGAACCAAGAAAGTCCTCCATTAATCAGTTCTGCTGTCACTGAGCGGAAGGACCCAGAGACCCAAGAGTCACCAGTGGCTTAAATTAAAAGTTATGCTTTGAAGCCTTTACTGAACAAAACCCTCTGTTTAAAGGTCTACGCATGGTTCCATGATCCAGTAGTTTTAATATAAAGTTTGCAGATCAGTAAGTACTATATCACTATTCCACCTTATTGTTAGATGGTTATATGACCCTTTGGTGCAGTCCTAAAATTAAGCCAGAAGCAAGTGACAAAGTGGCACCACAAAGCTGGTGTGCCACTTCTGTGTCACATAGCATCTCGCCCCACTCTCGAGGGCTCTATATTAAAAATATTAGGGAAAAACATGTGCAATCAAGAATAGCCTGTTGTAACTGAAGGGAATTGAAATTCTGCTGGGTTGGCTCCCCTTCTGCCCCCCAACTGGCGCCAAGTCAAGCTGCCTTAGGTCTTGCCACCCCCCCCCCCGTCGGCGCCCCCTCACTGCACCCCTGAAATGGGCCTGAGAGATGCTGCTGCCCATAGAGCTTCCCAGGCCTTGTTCGAAGGGCCATGACTGGTGGCTCCATCGGCCAAAGTCCACCCTGGGCAGGAGCAGCACCTGAAAAGGTCCGTCCAATTTACCAGGCACCTAATTCTGGAATTCCAGGCACTGAGGTTTTTTTTTCTTTGTTACTTCACTGTAACATTGTGGGGGGGGGGGTTCAGACAGCTGGTCATGCCCTGGTCACCTCCTGGCCTGATGACTGCAATCAAGGGGGCTGCCCTTGGAGACCATTGGGAACTACTCCTGGCCAAGGACGCAGAAGTGCAGAGAGAGATGTGCAGGCCTCCCAGGTTGGCTACTTCATGAGCTGAACTGGTTGCCTGTGGTTTTGATTCAAGGCGCTCTCACTAGCTGTCTAGCCCTACCTGGCATAGGGCCTGGTTACTTGAGGGACCACCTGTCTCCATTAGTACCACCCCAGCCAGTCCTATCCAGATTCCTTTAATTAAGCTGTGTCATCTTTTGGGAACCCAGAAATGCTCCTTCTGTCTCACAGCATCTTTCCTTTATAATGAAGTCCCCTCCCCGAGATCTGAATGATCCCCACTCTGCTGTTGCTTTGAAGGGCCTCTGGCAAAGGCCCCTTTTCTTCTTTTTCTCATCTTTTAGTATACCTTCCTGTCACTGACTGAGTGATCTGGGGGGTGCCTGCAGCCAACAAAGAGCATTCAGTGGCCGAAGGGAAGAGTTAGAGCCCTTCTGAGTCTATTGCTGGAATAAGAGAGGGGCTACTTGGAGATCCATTATGGGGCTATGGAGGAATGGCCTGGACTTCAATGCAGTAATGATGCCTGCTCTAAGAGTTGACCTTACGGCTTGCAATGGTGTGTGGGAATGAGCTTCGGAAATGATGGGGAGAGGTGCTGCCTAGGGAATCATCAGATGTGGGGGGGGAGCCCCCAGCTGCATAACAGGCAGAGAAAAAGGGGCCTTCCTAACTAATCAGATGATAAAAGAGACGGTGAGAAGTTTGTACTTTCAGAGTTGCAAGATTCTGTTAATGTAGCCCCACAATAAAGTCGAATTAGCTCATTCTGTCATGTTTCCTGTCTGTCCTACTTGGGAGGCTGACAGTAACTGGTGTATTCTGTACCTGCAGAACTTTTTGTAGTTATGCAAATGTTTTGTCAGTGAGCCCAAATGCCAGTAGAAATATGTCTGCTGGCAAAACATAACATATATACATATTGTGGGGCTAAATTAACACAATCTCTCTCTCTCTCTCCCTCCTGCCCTCCCCCTCCCTCTCCCTCTCCCTGTACATATATACATATATATGTATACACACACACATACGTATGACAAAACATACCAAAAGAGATTAGAGGAATTGAATATCTTCACTCTGGAGGACAGAAAGGAAAGAGAGGGACATGATTGAAACCTTGTAATATGTTAAATGTGTGAAGAAGGTTCTAGTATTTTCAATATACTAGGCCTCTGTGGCTCAGACTGGTAAGACAGTCTGTTATTAACACAGCTGCCTGCAATTACTGCAGGTTCAAGTCCCACCAGGCCCAAGGTTGACTCAGCCTTCCATCCTTTATAAGGTAGGTAAAATGAGGACCCAGATTGTTGGGGGCAATAAGTTGACTTTGTATATAAATATACAAATAGGATGAAGACTATTGCTAACATAGTGTAAGCCGCCCTGAGTCTTCGGAGAAGGGCGGGATATAAATGCAAATTAAAAAAAATATTAAGCAAAAATCAAGAACCCCGGGGGCATCATCTCAAACTGATGGGAGGAAGTTTGAAAGTAATGTTAGGAAGTATTGCTTTACAGAAAGAGTGACTTTCTTGCTTGAGTAATCTCTTGCTTGGCACTAACTTCCAGCAGAGGTAGGGCATCAGTCATCAAGAACTGAGTTTAAATACAGTTGGGATAAACTCTAGGCTGCCTTTTAAAGGAGATCACGGCAGCATCTTCTTCATCCTTGGACTGGTACCCATGTCTGCCTCGGGGTCAGCTGGCATCCTTATCAGTTCTAAAGCAATCCTTTCTCCTATTGGTGGTCTGTCCCTAATACCCCCTCAAAGAAATGCAGCTCACCCAATGAAGTGATCGCCAGACCTTTGTGCATAGCCTGGAGTGCTGCTTCCCCCACCCACAGCTTCCCCATAGCTGGGAGAGTTGACCCAGTGAGAGGGAGGGACAGGCCAAAGTCTGCTGATCAAGGAGGAGGAGGATGGCTGTAGGGAAGGGGCTGAGCGTTAGCACTCAGATGGTGGGGAGGGGGCTAAAGACGAAGCCAGGAGGAGGAGCAATATCAGCCTCCCGGATTGGAATTGTTAGAATCCTAGGATAACAGAGTTGAAAGGGACCTTGGAGGTCTTCTAGTCCAACCCCCTCTGTTTGAGCAGCAGCTGATGTTATTGCATCTACAGACAAGACAACTGGCCATCATTATTGCTTCAGCAGAATTTTCATATAAAATCTCTCTCTACTCTTCAGTTTCAAGGACACCCTTTCAAGCTCAGTATGGAAGACACCCAAAGGTCTCCCAAAGAGCTCTGGCCAAGAGTCACCTGTTGCCTTTCCCCTCCCATTGGCTCCCTCCAGGAAGTTCATCCAGTCTTTCACCACTCATTACTGCTTAAGGATGCCCCTCCCGCAAGCACCCTGCAATCCCACCTCCAGTAATTCTGGATGGGAAACCATAATATGAAGTGGAAGTAATCAGGGGCTCATAGGTCAAGGAATTCTGTGTTTGCTCCAATGGGGTGGGGGGGGGTATCCAAAATCTGAAGGCTTGTGGGAGAATGCACATCCCTGATTTCACCTCTGATTCCCTGAGGAACCACAACCTGTGGTTGCTTATGATGGCCTTCAGCTCCCGGGGCCTTGTAACACTGTTCCTGCCTTCCAGCAACTGCCCTCCGGTCTGTCTGTCTGTTTCAGAAGTGGGGGAGGAGGGTTCTTTGGGGCCACGGCTTCTGTGCCAAGTTCCCATGAGGACTCAGATTTGGAAGAGACTGTTCAGGAGGGGGAGAGCAGCTTCAAGGAGCTCCTGGACCAGGGAGGGGGCCACGTTGGAGGGGACAGTGATGTAGGAGATGAGCACACTGACCTGAAGGGAGGTTAAATGAGACATTAGACTGGAATATTTGCATTCCCACAAGCAACTTAAGTCCAGCCCTCAGTGAATTCCTTTGAGTGCTATCTAGCCCAGTTTAGCTTTGGCCATTAGTTGACCAGATTCTTTGTATAGGTAGCAATAATAAACTCTTCAGTGCTTTGGTCTCGGTGAATGTTCCTGGTTCTTTGTGCCAGACAGTCGATGCAGTCTAGGACTGTGTTGGCTTTTTTGGCAGCTGCAGCAGACTGTTGGCTCACACTTAAGTGGTTGTCCACCAGGACACCTAGATCCCTCTCACACTTACTGCTACTGAGCGTTTCTTACTCTTTCCACCACTGAATTGCATGTTGCTGGATAGGGCCCTCTTTATACATTTGCTAATTTGCACTATTTTCAGACTTAATTAAAAGTCAGACTTTATATTTGCCATACTGTGTTAGGCGTTCATAGATGGGGACGATTCTTGCTTTAAAGTAGTTAATCTTCTGTTGGATAAGGGTGCTGTTAGTTTTGTCACTGCTGTGTATTTAAGTTCCTAATCAGATATTGTTGGGATTGTGTCCTTCTTCCACTATGGACCAAAGTTTATTCTCATTGCTGCAAGCATGTCTCTCATTAAATCATGATATTTGTTAATCTATGGTTTCATTTCAAATTAAATTCCAGAATTTTATGCATTGCACTGTGTAAGCCTTGGCTTCCTATCTCCAGTCAGTTCCTGGTGGGCGACGCAGAAGCTTCTCCCTCAGCCTTCTGCAAGAGGAACAACCCCCATGCTGTGAATTGATCCCTCAACCTTTGCTGGGGAAGTGCTATTGATTGCATGGCTGCAGCAAATCTCCCCTGGATTCTCAAAAGCATTTGGACTTATGACCCATGGATGGAGACTCAGACGTGGGGCCCGAAGCTGCTCTTCACACCAAGTGTTCTGTATGGACAAGGATGGAGCCAACATGAAAACAGGTGTGATATGCAGCTAGAAATAGAACAAAGAATCCAACCTATGGGGACCCGTTAGTGTAGAAAGGCTAAATTTCTCTCAGTTTTACTCTCAACTGATTGAACTTGCTCCCCAACCCCTCCCCCCATTGCTGTTTCTTGTGCTAATAAGTTCCTGGTTTTCTGTGTTGATTCTGCCAACACAAGTGGAGATCTACTCCACTGTCAGGATTCTGAATATGGGATCAAGGCTGACTGGTCCAGTTTATAGCATTGGATCAATTCCAGATTTTAAAGTTTACATTGACTATAGCACATGTAAGACTAAAGGCAACTTAGGCATTTATCCAGAGCAGTCAGTGGTGGGATTCAAACTTTTTCTTCTACTGGTTCTGTGGGCGTGGCATGGTGGGGAAGGGTCATGTGGGGGTGGCACTTGGCTGTGAGTGACATCGAGTTGGCCATGCTCACTCAGTCACATGACCCCCACGAAGCCACATCCACAGAACCGGCGGAAAAGACAGCTCCTGTGGACTGTCCCTTTATGGTTCCCCCCCTCCCTCCTGCGTCGGAGTACCTTAAAGGGACACCGCAGTCTGGCTGCCTTCCGAGCAGCTCCGCTGCGATGCTGTTCCTCCAGCTCAGCAGGCCGTTCTCCTGGCCAGATCTGGCAATGGAGTGCTGCCGCACACGTGCACCGGCAGGCAATGGGCTGTGTGTGTGCAGCTGGCGTGAAGAACAGAGCGGTGACGACAGGACCGCAGGCCCCTTTTTTGGCCTGTAGTTTTCGGCGCAAGAAGCCTGCAGCCGCTGCCTCTTTTTTGGCGCCAGTCTTGGAAAGCGGGTGGAGGCTCCAGGGCCTTGGGGAAGGGTGCCATGGCCCCTGACCCAAGGCGAAGAGTGAGTGGGTGGCATGCTTACCTTTGGTGAGCTGAGCAGAGCGGGCGAGGCCACTGGCAAGGTGATTAGCTGGGCCGCGTGGTGAAGGCAACATAATAGGGCTGGGGCGGGCCTGGGGAGTGATGAGTGGGTAGGCAGGGCAAGCAACTGAGCAGGCATGGGCAGGGCCAACCAGAGTTGTTATTTACCGGTTCAGCGAACCAATTCAAATTGCTGCTATTGGTTCGCCCAAACTGTTCCGAACCGCCTGAATACCATCTCTGAGAGCGGTGGTCTCATCTTTTGGGCACCAGGGACCATTTCCATAGAGAGAGGTTTTTCTGCACGCCAGAGGGGCATGGTTTCATGTACTGCCTGCATTCCACGGATGGGGCTTTGCTTGTTTGCATGGCCCAGTTTCTGGCACCCCATGGCCTGTTGCCAGTCCATGGCCTGGGGGTTGCCGATCCCTGATCTAGAGCACCTAACTGGGCACCAATTGGGAAGAATGAATACATTTGAGAGGAAGTAGGGTGCCAATTGCATGAATTCTTGGGGGAGCCAGTGGGGATCAGCTAGTGGAGAGCTACCACTGACCACTACTGTCCAGAGGGAGTGAGCAGCCATCAGGTTCACTGACAAGTGCTGGATTAAATCTTTCCTGGTTTGAAGACTGATGGAGAAGCATGCTACCAAATGTCACTTGTGTTTCTGGCCTGCCATCCTCTGCTCTTTTCTTGCTCTGGGTCATCAGCCTGCCTGATCACCCAAATCTTGGCAGCAGATTTCAATCCGGACACCATCAAGTCCGCCCGGAGTCTGCCCTCCGGCAGCCTAACCTCAGAAGAGCCGGCTCTGTCCTCAGCCTTGCCAAGATGGCCCCTCTGCCTAATGCCAGTGAGGAGAGGTACCTTCCAACATGTGGGCAGCCCTCCTGACTCCCTCAAGCCCCCCAACAACCAGAGGCAGCAAAGCGCTACTGCCCTATAAAGGCAAGTCACTGGGAAGACCAGATTTTGCTGATATTTACTTACACACACACACACACACACACAAACTATGTGATGTGACTGCCCAGCTTGCTAAATGTCATAGTATTGGAAGAACTGTCCATCTGGGTTCAGATCCAAGTGGGAAGAAAGAAACTGGAAACATGGAGGCTGCTTGGAAGGATGGTTAAATGATGAAGCAGAACCACCAAGCACAGAGGAGAAAGAGATATATATTTATACCCCCTCTTGGGCCTTGCAAGAAATGTCTCCTACTGGTTGACAGACTCCCAGGGGGCTAACTTGGTAGGCAGTCTTTGTCCCAGGCTTGCTTGAATCTTGCTGGGTGATGCAATGAAGAGCTTCGGGCTTCATTGCATCACCCTATTATGGCTGAGGGCTAATCCTACCTTTGTTGGATCTTGGGTGAGGGTATTTGCTTCTGAATAGAGCTATCTATCTCTTTATCTCTTAAGTGCTGACATCTGCTGTGGGCTATTGAGGAGGGTGGGGGCTATTAAGAATGACTCTACTTTCTGCTTTAAAAAAAACAGTTTCTCCATTTCTCATCCGGGGAAATATAATATTCTGCCTTTTTAATATTTCCTAGAATATTTCATTTTTTTAGGAGAGGGGTGAGTACTAACTTTCTACAATAGCTTCTAAAAATTAAAACCACATGCTAAAAAAGTAGAAACCATAAAATGCCAAGGCAACTGCGCAGCTGACAAACATGAGATCTCATGACACCCCCTCCCAAAACCCCCGGGAAAGCAGGAGGTCTGGTTGGAGCCTCACTTGGAATGGACTTCCAAAGGGTGGGTTCTGCAGCAGAAAAGACCCCTGGGATCAGTGGTGGGTTGCTACTGGTTTGTTTGGGCAAACCAGTAGCAGCAGCAGTGGGTGGCTCCCCCCATCTACTTGGACGTCATCAAATATGATCTGCACATGCGCAGAAGCTTCTCCCTCAGCCTTCTGCAAGAGGAACAACCCCCATGCTGTGAATTGATCCCTCAACCTTTGCTGGGGAAGTGCTATTGATTGCATGGCTGCAGCAAATCTCCCCTGGATTCTCAAAAGCATTTGGACTTATGACCCATGGATGGAGACTCAGACGTGGGGCCCGAAGCTGCTCTTCACACCAAGTGTTCTGTATGGACAAGGATGGAGCCAACATGAAAACAGGTGTGATATGCAGCTAGAAATAGAACAAAGAATCCAACCTATGGGGACCCGTTAGTGTAGAAAGGCTAAATTTCTCTCAGTTTTACTCTCAACTGATTGAACTTGCTCCCCAACCCCTCCCCCCATTGCTGTTTCTTGTGCTAATAAGTTCCTGGTTTTCTGTGTTGATTCTGCCAACACAAGTGGAGATCTACTCCACTGTCAGGATTCTGAATATGGGATCAAGGCTGACTGGTCCAGTTTATAGCATTGGATCAATTCCAGATTTTAAAGTTTACATTGACTATAGCACATGTAAGACTAAAGGCAACTTAGGCATTTATCCAGAGCAGTCAGTGGTGGGATTCAAACTTTTTCTTCTACTGGTTCTGTGGGCGTGGCATGGTGGGGAAGGGTCATGTGGGGGTGGCACTTGGCTGTGAGTGACATCGAGTTGGCCATGCTCACTCAGTCACATGACCCCCACCAAGCCACGTACACCAAGCCACATCCACAGAACCGGCGGAAAAGACAGCTCCTGTGGACTGTCCCTTTATGGTTCCCCCCCTCCCCCCTGCGTCGAAGTACCTTAAAGGGACACCGCAGTCTGGCTGCCTTCCGAGCAGCTCCGCTGCGATGCTGTTCCTCCAGCTCAGCAGGCCGTTCTCCTGGCCAGATCTGGCAATGGAGTGCTGCCGCACACGTGCACCGGCAGGCAATGGGCTGTGTGTGTGCAGCTGGCGTGAAGAACAGAGCGGTGACGACAGGACCGCAGGCCCCTTTTTTGGCCTGTAGTTTTCGGCGCAAGAAGCCTGCAGCCGCTGCCTCTTTTTTGGCGCCAGTCTTGGAAAGCGGGTGGAGGCTCCAGGGCCTTGGGGAAGGGTGCCATGGCCCCTGACCCAAGGCGAAGAGTGAGTGGGTGGCATGCTTACCTTTGGTGAGCTGAGCAGAGCGGGCGAGGCTACTGGCGAGGTGATTAGCTGGGCCGCGTGGTGAAGGCAACATAATAGGGCTGGGGCGGGCCTGGGGAGCGGTGAGTGGGTAGGCAGGGCAAGCAACTGAGCAGGCCTGGGCAGGGCCAACCAGAGTTGTTATTTACCGGTTCAGCGAACCAATTCAAATTGCTGCTATTGGTTCGCCCAAACTGTTCCGAACCGCCTGAATACCATCTCTGAGAGCGGTGGTCTCATCTTTTGGGCACCAGGGACCATTTCCATAGAGAGAGGTTTTTCTGCACGCCAGAGGGGCATGGTTTCATGTACTGCCTGCATTCCACGGATGGGGCTTTGCTTGTTTGCATGGCCCAGTTTCTGGCACCCCATGGCCTGTTGCCAGTCCATGGCCTGGGGGTTGCCGATCCCTGATCTAGAGCACCTAACTGGGCACCAATTGGGAAGAATGAATACATTTGAGAGGAAGTAGGGTGCCAATTGCATGAATTCTTGGGGGAGCCAGTGGGGATCAGCTAGTGGAGAGCTACCACTGACCACTACTGTCCAGAGGGAGTGAGCAGCCATCAGGTTCACTGACAAGTGCTGGATTAAATCTTTCCTGGTTTGAAGACTGATGGAGAAGCATGCTACCAAATGTCACTTGTGTTTCTGGCCTGCCATCCTCTGCTCTTTTCTTGCTCTGGGTCATCAGCCTGCCTGATCACCCAAATCTTGGCAGCAGATTTCAATCCGGACACCATCAAGTCCGCCCGGAGTCTGCCCTCCGGCAGCCTAATCTCAGAAGAGCCGGCTCTGTCCTCAGCCTTGCCAAGATGGCCCCTCTGCCTAATGCCAGTGAGGAGAGGTACCTTCCAACATGTGGGCAGCCCTCCTGACTCCTCAAGCCCCCAACAACCAGAGGCAGCAAAGCGCTACTGCCCTATAAAGGCAAGTCACTGGGAAGACCAGATTTTGCTGATATTTACTTACACACACACACACACACAAACTATGTGATGTGACTGCCCAGCTTGCTAAATGTCATAGTATTGGAAGAACTGTCCATCTGGGTTCAGATCCAAGTGGGAAGAAAGAAACTGGAAACATGGAGGCTGCTTGGAAGGATGGTTAAATGATGAAGCAGAACCACCAAGCACAGAGGAGAAAGAGATATATATTTATACCCCCTCTTGGGCCTTGCAAGAAATGTCTCCTACTGGTTGACAGACTCCCAGGGGGCTAACTTGGTAGGCAGTCTTTGTCCCAGGCTTGCTTGGATCTTGCTTGGGTGATGCAATGAAGAGCTTCGGGCTTCATTGCATCACCCTATTATGGCTGAGGGCTAATCCTACCTTTGTTGGATCTTGGGTGAGGGTATTTGCTTCTGAATAGAGCTATCTATCTCTTTATCTCTTAAGTGCTGACATCTGCTGTGGGCTATTGAGGAGGGTGGGGGCTATTAAGAATGACTCTACTTTCTGCTTTAAAAAAAACAGTTTCTCCATTTCTCATCCGGGGAAATATAATATTCTGCCTTTTTAATATTTCCTAGAATATTTCATTTTTTTAGGAGAGGGGTGAGTACTAACTTTCTACAATAGCTTCTAAAAATTAAAACCACATGCTAAAAAAGTAGAAACCATAAAATGCCGAGGCAACTGCGCAGCTGACAAACATGAGATCTCATGACACCCCCCCCCCAAAACCCCCGGGAAAGCAGGAGGTCTGGTTGGAGCCTCACTTGGAATGGACTTCCAAAGGGTGGGTTCTGCAGCAGAAAAGACCCCTGGGATCAGTGGTGGGTTGCTACCGGTTTGTTTGGGCAAACCAGTAGCAGCAGCAGTGGGTGGCTCCCCCCATCTACTTGGACGTCATCAAATATGATCTGCACATGCGCAGAAGCTTCTGTGCATGTGGAGATGGGGCGTGCACACAAGCGAACTGGTAGCAAAGGTAAGTGAAACCCAGCCCTGCCCGGGGTGCCATTCTCCAAGGAAGAGGATTGTGGGCAGGAGAGGAGAGGAAGAGGCCACTGGAACTGCAGAGTCTGTCCTCATCGCATCCCAGTGGAGCGAAGTAAAGAAATAGCTGAACAATCTGATGAGCAGTTTGAATTATTCCCACCTCTAAAAAGGGCAAAAAGAATTAGTGGCTCCTCACTGAGTCCCTCCCAACAAAGGCAGATTGGCTTCTTTCCCTGATCTCTCTGCTGTGCCTGGAGGGGATTCCTGGAGTTGCAAAGAAGATGGAATCCCTGTCAATCATCAGAGCCTTCTTTTTCCTTCTAACCCAGGGGAACCAACAATTAGTTGCATTTTGGATGGAACTGGTCTTTAAACCGCTGGAGAACAAATATCCTGAGAGTAAGACATAAACAATTCCCATTAAGATATCATTAACTGGAATGCACAGCATTTCATTCAAATCATGACAATTTGTGTCTTCACTTATTTATTTATTATGTGTTAGTTTGATTTACGTCATGGCTTTCTGCCCATGAGATACTTAAGTAATTAGGAGAAGGAATGCAAAGCAGGTAGTTTCTACGGAGTAGGCACACTGGAAGAATAAACCCAGAAAGAGAGCTGGAATTTGGCAGAGGAATTCAAGGGGGAGCACCTAACAAATTGCTGCTTTAAATAGCTTATGCAACGGACAGAAATGGGTGGCAATTACTGCTACTCTGATGTGCAAAGCTTGTGACAGGTTTCTGTGCCAGCCGGAAAACTCTCTGGCATATATTTGCAGGCAATGCAAGCTTGTAGCATCCTTGCAGATAGAAAGAGGAGCAGAGCAGAGAATGGCTGCACTCCAACTCCTTAGAAAAGACTCTGCAGGAAGAGGAAGCAGATCAGACAAGGACCAAGGAACTGCGAAACATCACCGCCCTCAGTGTTCTGCCCAAGGCCAGCTCAGCAACAGCTTTCAAGCCCGGGCTCTGGATTGCCCTGGCAGGGAGAGAAGGCAAGGCTGGATGGGAGACAAGAGAGCGGAAGGCAGAAGAGACACAAAGGGCAGAGATTTGTAAAAGTTGTTTGTCCTTTGTAATATGACAAAGCTGATGAGTCCAGGTGCCTCTGCTGGCTTCTGAATTGCGCTGGCTCCTGATAAGCACTGTGGGAGTTAGTGGGAGAGAACCAGACTCAAGACCTAGTAAATCATTACAGTACATGAAAAATCAAGAACAACATGGATTTATAAAGCCATTGGTCATCCTGGCCATGAATGTAAGAGACAAACTATTAAATTCTTATTGTAGGAAGGCAAATATAGAGAAGGCAAACCGAGAGTCACTTTGGTGTAGTGGTTAAAGGTGCTGATTTACAAACCAGGAAACTGTGAGTTCCAGTCCGGTCTTAGGCATGAAAGGTGACTTTGGGCCAGTCCCTCTCTCTCAATCCAACCCACCTCACAGGATTGTTTTTGTGAGGAAAATAAGAGGAGGAAGGAGCATTAGGTATGTTAGGAGCGCGGTGGTGCAGTGGTTAGAAGGCAGTACTGCAGGCTACTTCTGCCGACTGCTGGCTGGCTGCAATTTGGCAGTTAAAATCTCACCAGGCTTAGGGTTGACTCAGCCTTCCATCCTTCTGAGGTTGGTAAAATAGGCTGACTCTGTAAACTGCTTAGAGATGGCTGTGAAGCACTGTACACTATATGAGCCAGCGGAGTAACAGAACTGGAAGGCACTTTGGAGTCCTCTAGTTTAACCCCTGCTCAAGCAGGAAATTGTCGGGCAAATGGCTGTCCAATCTCTTCTCTCCCTCAGAAACAAGGTCAGTGGTGTTGCTATTTATCAGCATCATGTCTGGAGGTCAGAGTGCTGACCTGGGCCCACATGACTGCCCCCCCCCAAAGAATGGACACACACACACACATACCCGCCTCATTTTAGTCATTCACTGAAGCTGCCAATGCCGGTTCAGGGCCCCTCTGTAGGTCTCCATTGGAGTTAATAAACAATCCAGGTAACCTGTTTCCTTGAAGGCCCTTCACAGCTCACTTTCTCCAGAACCCTCCGGAAGCCCTGAGCTGTTTTGCCTTCTCAAGGCCGGTCACGGTTGGGCAGCTGCACCAGAAGCTGCGACTTCCAAGCGTTGCAGAAGTCCAAAGGTCTCCACAATGTTATTTCCAGTGTTACTCCTTACTTCGTAATAAAATACTCGAGACTGAGAGGGAAATTGGAAATAATCCTATATTGAGAGAATTCTCCTGGAAAGAAAGTTCAGCAAAAATGAGCTTCTAAATAGGAACCTTTCCATTTTTCCGAGACAGTTCACTTCTTGCTGCCTCTTATCTTGCCAGTTAAAAAGTCTGAAATGCTTCAGTGATTCCAAATAAAGGAAGCAGGGCGGGCTTAGTCAAATTTTAGAGTGGGCGCAAAGAAAGATCTGCTAACATGGTAAATGTCATTTTTCAAGTAATTCTTAAAAACAATTAAAAATAGCACTCTGGCTGTCAGGGCTCAAACTGCAACCTGCATGTTTACAAACCAAACAAGGCAATTAGCAATGGGAAATGAAACCTTCTCCCAACTTTGCCGTTCATCCACAATCTGTCAGAAAAGAGGGAACACGAGAGCCAGCTTCTCCTGGATGGAGGCACGGAAAGCATCAATAACTCCTCAGCTGAAGGACCGGATCTGAAGAGGTCTCATAAGCCAGTTGGAGACGAGCGTGAAGAGAAAGGATGAATCCTGTGCTTAGGACACTGCAGTGTTTTATTAAGAGGTAGAAGGTAGGTAGATTTGCAGAAGATACAAAACTGAATATGACAGCAAAAATTATCCAGTCCCGCATATTGCAACTGGTTCACTGCTGAGCTGCTCCTTCTCGGGATGTTTTTCTTAACTTCAACCAGAAAAAAACTTGGATTCAGTCCTTGGTCTGGCTCTGGAGACTTTAACTGTTCCCAAGAAGCCTGACTGCTTGGCCATCCCTCGACTTACTTGGATGGCCACCTCCTCCATAGGACAGCTGCTCATCATAAACCCAGTTGAACTCAGTTCTCTTGGGGAGAAATTGGAAGCAAAATAGGAGTTTAGGATCTCTGTTTCTCCTTGTTGTCTGTTTCTGTTGCACCGTCTTCTCTTGGCAGCTGGGCCATGCCTTCCTCCTTCTTGCTTTTAATGATAACACAACAACAACAAAATTCCTTCTTGTGGTTCTTTGCTTTCCTTGTGAGCCTGCATTCCTTCCTCATCTAGCCTTTCTACCTTTCTGCAGATATCTGCTATTTCCTAATATTCTTCCCTGGGATGACATTCATGCTTTATTTCCTATTAATGGCCTTCTTAACAATTCAGCCTGAGGTGCCATCTAGACCTGTTTCCTAAAGCTGTCCTTTCCTTTCCTTTCCTTTCCTTTCCTTTCCTTTCCTTTCCTTTCCTTTCCTTTCCTTTCCTTTCCTTTCTTTCCCTTCCCTTCCCTTCCCTTTCTCCTCCCTCTCCTTTTCTTTGCCTTCCCTTTCCCTTGCTGAAAAGAAATACAATTTTACTTCCAATATCAGGGGTTCAAGGCTTTCTGAACAGCCCTGGGCTCTTTCTGTCCTGATCTAGACACAAAACATTTAGTACTACTCTGAGTTGTTGGAGGTGGTTCTACTGAAACCTAGTATGTAAGTACAATTATGTTCCAAATACTTTTCTGTAGTACTTCAAACCCCCAAGAAGATCTGATTTCTCTCTAAATTCCCATTGCTTTTATCTCTTCAGAAAGCTTTTCCATATTGGTTAAGTACCAATCCATTTATCTGGTCTTAAAATCTGGGAAATAAACCAGCAAGAGCACTAATGAATGGGGGGAGGGGAGGGGAAATCTTGCCATTTTGGCTGACTTTAGGATTCTAACAGCTGTGTAAGGAGTCGGTATCCCACTGTGATCATGATGCTTGTCATCTGGAGGGCAATAATAATAATAATAATAATAATAATAATAATAATAATAATAATAATAATAATAATAATAATAATAATAATAATAATAATAATAATAATATTTTAATTTGTATACCGCCCTTCTCCCGAAGGACTCAGGGCGGTGAACAAGCAGATAAAATATAAATACACACAATAATTAAAAACATCCCTTAAAAACTAATTTAAATGCCCAAAATGTTAAAAACGACTCCCCGTAAAATAACAAAATTTTAAAACCCATCCAATAAAAATAAAAATCAGGCTAGTCCAGCCATACGAAATAAATAAGTTTTAAGTTCATGCTAAAGGTCCTAAGGTCAGGTAATTGTCAAGTCCGAGGGGAAGTTCGTTCCACTGGGTGGAGCTCCCACAGAGAAGGCTCCCCTGGGGCCGCCAGTCGACACTGTTTGGCTGACGGCACCCTGAGGAGTCCCTCTCTGTGGAGCGCACGGACGATGGGAGATAGAAGCCGGCAGTAGGCGGTCCCGTAGATAGCCCGGTCCTAAGCCATGGAGCGCTTTAAAGGTGGTAACCAATACCTTGAAGCGCACCGAAAACAACAGGTAGCCAGTGCAGTCTGCGAGGATAGGTGTTATGGGAGCCCGAGACGCCCTCAATAACCCGCAGCCGCTCTGAACTAGCTGAAGTCTCCGGTGCTCTTCAAGGGGAGCCCCATGTAGAGAGCATTGCAGTAGTCCAGGCGAGAGGTAACGAGCATGAGTGACTGTGCATAAGGCATCCCGTCCAGGAAGGACGAACTGGCGGATCAGGTGAACCTGATAAAATGCTCTCCTGGAGACGGTCGCCAAATGGTCTTCAAAGGACAACCGACCATCCAGGAGCATGCCCAAGTTGCGTACCTTCTCCATCGGGCCAATGATTCACCCCGACAGACAGCCGCATCTGCAGCTGACTGTACCGAGGTGCCGCATCCACAGCCACTCCGCCTTGGAGGATTAAGTTTGAGCCTGTTCCTCCCCATCCAGACCCATACGGCTTCCAGACACCGGGACAGCACTTCGACAGCTTCACTGGGGTGGCCCGGGTGGAAAAGTACAGCTGGGTGTCATCAGCGACAGTTGGTATCTCACCCCAAAGCCACTGATGATCTCACCCAGCGGTTTACATAGATGTTGAACAGGAGGGTGAGAGAATCGACCCCGCGGCACCCCACACATGAGGCACCTTGAGTCGATCTCTGCCCCTGTCAACACTGCCTGCGTCCGATCAGAGAGGTAGGAGGAGAACCACCGATAAACGGTGCCTCCCACTCCCAACCCTCCAACCGCAGCAGGATACCATGGTCGATGGTATCAAAAGCCGCTGAGAGGTCTAATAGGACCAGGGCAGAGGAGTAATCCCTATCCCTGGCCCTCCAGAGATCATCCACCAGTGCGACCAAAGCTGTCTCCGTACTGTATCCGGGCCGGAAGCCGGACTGGAACGGGTCTAGATAGACAGCTTCATCCAGGTACTGGGGTAGCTGACATGCCACCACACTCTCTACAACCTTCGCCGTAAAGTGAAGATTGGAGACTGGCCGGTAGTTCCCTAAAACAGCTGGGTCCAAGGAAGGCTTCTTGAGGAGGGGTCTCACCACCGCCTCTTTCAAGGCAGCGGGAAAGACCCCCTCCCGCAAAGAAGCATTTGTAATCCTCTGGAGCCAGCCTCGTGTCACCTCCTGAGTAGGAGGTGCCCAGATTTCCCTCCAGTTTTTTTTAGTCCAGGCCACAATGACATTGATCTTCCTTGCACTCTAATTCAAATACACAGGTTCAAATCGACACATTTCCTACACCTATAATGCATCTTTCTCTCCCCCCCCCCTTTTAAAAAAGAGCTATGCTCTCAAATATTTGAATATCACTCATGAATTCCATCCTGTCTGTTTTCAGCGATTCCTACTAAATCGTATTCAGCCTCTCTGCATTAAGACATCCAGTTCTTCATGTTTGTTTCCCATGATCATTGGGATTTCCTTGGCTGAAAATACTTCTCTGCATTCCCTGCTCATTATTGGATTCCTCCATGTCTTGTGGATCACTTTAAATCACCTGCCTGTTCTTGGGGTTGAAACAGGTTCTGGGCTCTCTTCTCCCACTCACACAACATACAGATTATAGCTCTGCAGGTCAACTGTCAGTCGCCCACTTCCTTACTCCCATGAGCTGCAACCCATCGCTTGAGAGAGAAGTCAGAATTGCTCAGATTCTCATTGCTCCACTTGCTGGCTTCTCTAAACATGGTCCAGGAATGTACCAGCTAATATTTTCTGACTAACTGTGGGATGAATGTGAACTTGAAGTCCTCACCTTGTTGTGTGTGGTTGGAGTCCAGAGGGCTGCAAGTGGCCGCAAGTGGCTGACGCCTCCAAGAGTCCATCTTTCATGAGATCCTTTTCCACCCAAGTTTTCATTGGATCTGATCACTCTACTTTCCAACTACAGGGTGTGATTCCCAGAGCAATCATGAGGAAGTCATGCCATGCAGTATCAAAAGCGCTATATTTGATGCTTTTGAACTTCATTCAGCTGCCCAGATTCTGCACAGCATTGATAGCATCGACGATGGACAGAGGAGCCTTTTGGTGGGGCATTTCTTCTCCTTTTTTCACCAGAGACCCCCTGTCACTGCTGCAAACAGCTGGGCAGCCTGGCCAGGACAGTTGCTGCCATTGGCTGGGGGAGCTACTTTCTGCTGCTTTAGGAAGGTTGAACTGAATTGTGCTGGAATTGTTCAGTCTGCCCAGGCTGTGCTTCACCAAACAGGATGGTTGCCTGGAAGGCATCAGTTGCGGACAGCTTGGTGCTGTCAGTACGGAGACTTAAATTCTGATGAATAATCAGCAGTTTTTATATTGAGGAGGATGTCACAGACTTATCTTTTACTGTTTGCAAAATCATGCTGTCATCAGCAAACATGAGATCTGAGACGAATTCGTCCTGTCCAAATCTGACACAGACTGACCAGCAAAGTCTTTACACATGGCTGCATCGATCACAGTATTGAGCAGCGAGAGAGATGAAAAGTAGGTTTTGCTTGTGTCAGTCCATGCGAGGAGGTCTCTGGACATTCTGCCATAAGAACAAGAAGGACTGTGCTATCCCTTCCATCAGTGGTGGGTTGCTACCGGTTCGGGTGAACCAGTAGCGATGGTGGTGGGAGGCTCCATCCACCCGGACATCATCAAATATGGTCTGCACATATGCAGAAGCTTCTGCGCATGCACAGATGTGGTGTGCGCGCTCGCTTCACTCGTGCACATGCGCAAACAAGCCGGTAGCAAAGGTAAGTGAAACCACCTCTGCCTTCCACACTATGCCTGTTGCAGGAGGCGGCTCTCTCTTTTGGCCTGCTGCCCAGAGAGGCTTCGTAGCGAAGGCCAGTGGACAGTACAAAGCCAACAAATGTGGCGATGGCCTGCTTTCCACTCCAGGAGTATCCCTGACCAATTAGTCTAGGATGTTAGTCACAACATCCTCTTCCAGGCATGAAACGGGCCTTTCAGGCGAGCTGCTGTTTTCTGAATCCTTAGTAGGCGACTCAGTACCTTTCCCACAACTGGCAACAGGCTGGTGATTCTTCAACTCCGATTGTCTCTCTTGAATTGAAACCAGAGGCTTTTCTTTGGGGACTGAGGGACAGGCAACTTGGCAAAAGAACTTTGTTTTTATATATGACAACTTCAGCAAGGCTCTTACATGCTGAACAGTACAAAGGTTCAATATCACTCCAAATGGAGGAAAGGTTGGTGAAGATGATGGAATTTGCGGAGATGGCTAAATTAACCTCTTTGATTAGAGGAAAACCAGTATCTACATTTATGGCTGTCTGGAAGTCCCTTATAGACTTTTTGCATGAAACAGAAAAAAATGAATATGACTTGCAGTTTCGATGATTAGAAAAAAAATAGACACTAAAAAGTGAGCTTGGTTTTGGCTTCTCTTCTTTTCTTGGAAATCTCTATGGTTTGTTCTGAGATTTAGTTGCTTTCTTCTGTTTCTTGATTTTTGGTAGTCTTGTTTCACATTCATCTTTAATCACTTCTTTAAGTCCATTCCATGCTTTCTCTGATTCTCTGTTAATGAGGCTTAGGACCTAAAAGCAATTACTGATGTTCTCCTTGAATATGGTGGGTCAAGATCATCTTGTGAAAAACTTGGCTTTCTCCTTGCACCTTAATTTCACTTGGGGCTTGGGTACAACATATATATTGTCTAACTGTGTAATATATAGTTACTTCCACGTTGGAGGATAAGCACTGCTGGGCTTCTCTCTAAAATTTGAAATAAATGCAGAGCTAAATATTTAGCTATGCAACCAAACCTAAAATATATTTAGTCAAATAGAAGTCTCAGTTAGGCTTCTATTTTCCCACCGAGCCTTTTTAGTTTTTTGCTGACTGTCTCTTTTGCTTAAATTTTTTCTACCCCCTTAATCAATTGTTTCCTACCCTGTTCAAGCACTGCTGAAACTGCCTTTGATCAATCAGCTTCTGTTCCCCAGAGACCATTTACTTTCCCTTTATAGGCCACATAATTGCTCATTGTTGTTTTTAAAATTTTATTGTACGTGAAACTTCTGTACTTAAGAACATATGGATAAAAAAGAGAGGATCGCTGGAGGCCTGTTTTTCCAAGCAACTGCAAAAGAAAAGAGCTTTTTCCCCCTAGTCTTAGATGGTTTAAGTTGGCATAGAAAATGTATTGAAATATAAGGGTCCCAATTTGAATGTGATTCTTTATTGATACCCTTCCTGCTCTTCTGCCATGATTGGCCTCTCCCACTGGTGAATTTTCCCTTTGCTTCTCTATGGCACAGTCCTAGAAGCCTAGAGTGGCAAGGGGGGCCAGCCTCCTGCTTATAGTGCAGAAATGCACAGGGAGCCATCTGGGGAGATGCATCTGATTTCTGCTTGGGCACAGTCGGGGTAGGGGAGGGTGATGGGGACAATGCCCACTTAAGTCAGGAACCAAAGCCTTGGAGACAGAGGCAGGCCAGGGTCTTGACTTGGCAGGCACAACTGCCTGATCATAAAAGCCCAGTCCAACATAATACCACTGAAAAAGGAAAACAAGAAATCCAAGAAAAAACCAGCATGGCTGCACAAAGATCTCTCTGATAAACTGAAAGACATAAAGGATAAGTACAAAAAAATGGAAACAGGGACACAAGGCAGAATATCAGCAGATAATTCTAACAGACAGGAAGCAGCAGGTGAAGCTAAGCAGAATCACATCAGATACCTATACAATTAGCACAGCACCCCCCCCCCCGCAAGGCTGTGTGCTATCTCTACTTCTCTTCTCTCTGTATACCAATGACTGCATCTCTAACGATCCATCTGTTAAACTACTGAAGTTCGCAGATGACACAACAGTGATCGGTCTTATTCGAGACAATGATGAATCCGCATACAGACAGGAGGTTGAACAACTAGCCTCGTGTTGCAACTGGAACAATCTGGAACTGAACACACTCAAAACCGTAGAAATGGTGGTAAGTGTTAAGTTCGGGCAATGAAGAGGCAGGAGACAATACAAGTGACAACAGCTCTTTGGTTTATTGTGATCCCAGCAAAAACCAACAGGCAAAACCCCTCTTTAAAGAGTGTTTTGGCTGAGGCATCAGCCAATCAGCAACGTGCAATTTCCCGCCCAAATTTCTCTCCTGAAATTCAAATACATTACACTCCTCCCCTCCCAGAACACATTGTACCATATTTACATAGTTTTTTGCATAACATTTACATGTTATTTTCCACGTAGTCACGCAGGTAGACAGGGCGTCTCCTAACTCTTTCTGACCTGCGCAATTCATTCCCTGGGAGTGAGTCGAGCTGGTTGGAGGGACTGTTTGTTCCTCCCAGCTCCTCCTCTGGGCCATCCGGCCCTGGATTATTGGCAGAGTCGTCCCTGCTGTTCTCTGGAGGAGCCGGTTGGCGTCGCTGGACTTCTTCAGACTCAGCTAAGTCCTCCGATTGCCTCGGGGTTGAGTTAGCTGTTGGTTCAAATATTGGGTAGTCAGGGTCTGGCTGTTTGGTTTCTGGATTGATTTGTATTCTTTTTCGTAATTGATCTATGTGGCGTCTCCACACTCGGCCATCCCCCATGTCGACCGTGTATGACTTTGGGCCTGTCACTCCTACAATGGTTCCCTTTAGCCATGCTGGGCCCTCACTATACTTATGTGCCCATACCGGGTCACCTGTTGTCATTGTTCTGGTTCTTCCCGTTGTGTTTTGGTACCCATCAGGGGAGTATGTTGTGTTTAACCGATCTAGGGGGCACCGGAGTCTTCTACCCATTAGTAACTCCGATGGGCTATGGCCGGTGGTCACACAGGGAGTTCTATGTTGGACTGCTAGGAAGGTATCAATTTTGGATTGCCAATCTCCTGGGCTAATTCTAGATAGCGCTTCCTTGGCACTGCGTACGAAACGTTCTGCAAGTCCGTTCGTCGCCGGGTGGAAAGGCGCTGGAGGACATGTCGGATGCCCCCTTCTGCCAAGTACCCCTCAAACTGGGTGGCCGTGAATTGTGGGCCGTTATCGGACACTAGAGTGTCAGGCAACCCGTGTGTCACAAAAAGATGCCTCAATACTGTGATTACAGCTTCCGCTGTTGTGGTTTTCATGAGTAAAATTTCTAACCACTTCGAGTAGGCATCTACCACAATTAAGAAGGTCTGCCCATGGAATGGCCCGGCAAAATCTATATGGATCCTGGACCAAGGACCCTAGGGTTTCTCCTAATCCCTTATGGGGGCTGTTGGGGGTAGTGGCCTTGATTCTTGACATGCTTGGCATTTCCCTACCCTGTCGCTAATGTCTTTATCCATTTGTGGCCACCACACATAACTTCTCGCTAGGCTCTTCATCCTCACAATCCCCGGGTGGCCCACATGCAATAGTTCCAAAACATGCCCTTGTAATTTCTCCGGAATTACCACCCTATCCCCCCATAACAGACAACCCCCTTGTACCGACAGTTCCGAACCCTTTTTTGTAAATTCTTTGAAACGATCCCGCGGTGCAGTGGGCCATCCCCTCTGCACCCAACCAATCACAGTTCTTATGACAATGTCTTTGTAAGATGCCCTAGTCACTTCCGCAGATGTGACTGGGCCAGAGTCCAAAGAGTCAATTAACAAGACGGGCGTCCCTGGGGTCGGGTCTTCGATAGTCTCTGGCAACGGGCACCTACTTAAAGTGTCCGCATGTCCCAAATCTTTGCCAGGTCGGTGAGACAGTTTGTACGAATATGCTGCCAGGAAAATAGTCCAACGGGTCTGCCTGGGTGATAATGCAACCGGTGTTGGACAGTCCCCTGCCAATAGTCCCAATAACAATCTGTGGTCTGTGACTATTTCAAATTGCCGCCCAAACAGGTATTCATGGAACTTTTTAACCCCAGAAACTATAGCCAGGGTTCCCGGTCTAGTTGGCTATAGTTCCTTTCCGCTGCGGACATCGTGCGGGAAAAATATGTGATAGGGGCTTCTGAACCGTTCGGTAACCTGTGGCTGAGGACAGCCCCTACCCCGTAGGGTGATGCATCACAAACTAGTACTAATGGCAACGTCCCATTGTACTGGATTAGAAGGCTATCACTAGATAAGAGATTCTTAATGCCTTCAAATGCCTTAGCCTCAACCCTGCCCCAAGTCCAAGCAGATTTTTTCGCTAGCAGTTTATGTAGCGGTTCGGCTACCGTTGCCTTATTTTTTAAAAATACCGCATAGAAGTTTACAAGCCCCAAGAATGCTTGTAATTCTGTTTTGTTTTTTGGGGTTGGGGCTTTTCTAATGGCTCGCACTTTGCTCTCAGTTGGATGGATGCCTTCCTTATCTATCCGGTAACGCAAGAATTCTACCGATTCAACTCCTATCTGGCATTTGTTGAGTTTAACCTTAAGTCCCGCAGATCTGAAAATGCCCAAAACCTTCCGCAATTTGACCCCTAATTCTTCCAAGTTTTCTGCTGATACCAGTACATCGTCGAAATATGGGACTACTCCCGGCAGACCTTGTAGGAGTTGTTCCATTAGGTTTTGGAATAACCCGGGGCTACACTAACTCCGAATTGAAGTCGAGTGCATTTAAAAGCACCCTGATGTGTGACAATCGTCTGCGCTTCAGCCGTTTCGCTGTCAACTGGTAATTGTTGGTAGGCTTGGGCCAGATTGAATTTGGCAAAAACCTGTCCCTGTCCTAACGAGTGCAACAAATGTTGCACTACGGGAACGGGGTAAGCACTCTTTTGCAATGCTTTGTTGAGCGTTGCCTTATAGTCAGCGCAAATCCGGACTGATCCGTCCGGCTTGACTGGGGTCACTATTGGTGTCTCCCATTTTGCATGGTCGACGGGGACTAGTATTCCCTGGCTTACTAATTTGTCTAGTTCCCTGTCAATCTTGGGTTTTAGGGCGAACGGGACCCTCCTAGCTTTTAATCTAATGGGAGCCACCTGGGGGTCAAATTGAATGCAATGGGGGTCCCCATGTACTTGCCCAGGCAGTCTTGGAAAACGTCCTCGAATTCTCTCAATAATTCGTCCTTCAGGTTGACTCCGCTTCGGTGAACCCCAGTTACCTCCATGCCCAAGGCTCTGAACCAGTCCAGACCTAGCAAACTGGGCAGGTTTCCATCTACGATGGTGATCGGCAGGGTTTTCTTGAATTGTCCATATTTCACTCTGACGGACGTGACTCCTCGAACAGGGATTCGGTTCCCCTGGTAGTCTTGCACTCTCAGCTTTTGGGGTTGCAGCTGGCGTTTCACGACATCTGGCAGGTCCTTTGCGATTGTGTCCCAAGACATAATCGTGATTGATGAGCCGGTATCCACCTCCATTTTACACTGCACTCCTTCGATGTGTGTCTTGGTGAATATTTTCTTCTCTAGCCGTGTCGATGCGTGGCCCACTCTCACAGTGGTCTGATTCAACTTTGCGCCCTTTTTGAACTGACCAATCCCTGGCCGCTTCGCGGATCCGGCGCCCTGTTGATTGGCCAGTTTGAATCTTGGGCGGGAAGGTTGAGAGGCTTGGGAGGCCTGAGCTATGTGTCCTTTCTTTTCACACCACCGACAAATTGCGTCTTTGAACCTACAATTCTGTCGTTGGTGTTGGCCTCCGCAACTCACGCACTCATCCCGGTCACCTCTCTCCGGTCTCCCGGTGTGGAAGACCTCCTCCTCTTCTTCATCGTCCGACTCGGCCTGGATTTCTTCACTGTGGACCGGCGTCGCTTTCGCGCATTTGGCGTGTTCGGCTTTTGTAAGGTTTCTGCCGCTTTGGTGGACATCTTGTGTGCCCTGGCCTCATCCATGGCTATCGACAGGGTTAGGTTGCTTTTCGACAGCAGCCGCCTCTGTAGTCGGATGTCCCTGACCTCACAAATGAGTTGTTCTAATAGAGAGTCCTCCAAGTCTCTATACTCACAGTAGTTTGCGGCTTTCCTTAATGCGGCCATATACACGCTTATCGATTTGCCCTCTCGCTGAACTCTTTGCCTCAACTCGAACTGTTGTACAAACTTCGATGGCACCGGCGCGTAGTGTGCTCATAGTGTTGTCTGTAGAGTTTGCCATGGCACCGACTGTACCGGTGTTGGTTCCGACAGCGATTCGGCGGTATCGAAGACTTCTGGCCCACAGTGGCTCAGGAAGTAGGCTCGCTTCCGATTATCCAATACTCCTTGCAGTTCGTTAGCTTTGAGGAAACACGCAAAATGAGCCATGTACGACCCCCATTTCTCCTTGGCTGGGTTGAATGGCACTGGCGGTGTATAGCTAGACATCGCTATGTATCCGCCCTTGATACTGGCTGGGTTTGCAGTTACGTTGCTCCTTCAGCTCTTTTCATAGTCTTACTGCCTTCAATATCCCACCTTCGTTGCCAATGTTAAGTTCGGGCAATGAAGAGGCAGGAGACGATACAAGTGACAACAGCTCTTTGGTTTATTGTGATCCCAGCAAAAACCAACAGGCAAAACCCCTCTTTAAATAGTGTTTTGGCTGAGGCATCAGCCAATCAGCAACGTGCAATTTCCTGCCCAAATTTCCCTCCTGAAATTCAAATACATTACAGTAGGCTTTAGGAGAAACCCTCCCATACTATCAGCTCTTACAATACTAGACAACAGTATCAAATTTCTAGGTTCTACCATATCTCACGACCTAAAATGGACATCCAACATCAAAAACATCATCAAAAAAGCACAACAAAGAATGTTCTTTCTGCGCCAACTCAGAAAGCTCAAACTGCCCAAGGAGCTGCTGATACAGTTCTACAGAGGAATTACTGAATCTGTTATCTGCACTTCTATAACTGTCTGGTTTGGTTCTGCAACCCAACAAGACAGACACAGATTTCAGAGAATAATTAGAACGGCAGGAAAAACAATGGCTACCAACTACCTTCCACTGAGGACCTGTATACTGTACGAGTCAAAAAGAGGGCTGTGAAAATATTTACTGACCCCTCACATCCTGGACATAAACTGTTTCAACTCCTATCCTCAAAACGACGCTATAGAGCACTGCACACCAGAACAACTAGACACAAGAACAGTTTTTTCCCGAAGGCCATCACTCTGCTAAACAAATAATTCCCTCAACACTGTCAAACTAGTTATTAAGTCTGTATTACTATTAATCTTCTCAACATTCCTATCACCCATCTCCTCCCACTTATGACTGTATGACTGTAACCTTGTTGCTGGTATCCTTACAATTTATATTGACTGTTTCCTAATATGATTTGATTGCTTATTTGTTCCCTATGACTATCATTAAGTGTTGTACCTTATGATTCTTGACAAATGTATCTTTTCTTTTATGTACGCTGAGAGCATATGCACCAAGACAAATTCTTTGTGTGTCGAATCACACTTGGCCAATAAAGAATTCAATTCAGTTCTGTTATTCTATTCTATTCTGTTCTGTTCTGTTCTGTTCTGTTCTGTTCTGTTCTGTTCTGTTCTATTCTATTCTATTCTATTCTTGCAACCCAAAGGTGCTATTCAAGAGGCAACTTCTGGGTTTTTTTAAAAGACATTTCACTTCTCATTTGACGAAGCTTTTTGGATGAGAAGCAAAAACATTTTCAAAGAAAAACCAGAAAGTCCAGTTGCCTCTTGAAAAAGCACCTTTGGGACAGCCATGACCTGGATGATGGAGAATCTCCAGAAACATTAATCTTGCAACCATTCCTGTTTCATGATCTTTGCAGGTCTGTAAAGCAAAGAAAAGCTGAAGTTAGACCATAAGCCCAGGTGTGGTTTCATTTAGCAACCACTTAACAACTGCGTTGCTGACTCCAATTGTGGCTGCTAAACGAAAACCACTTGTATATTCCATAGCTGAGATGTTCTTCCTTTTGATTCGTCCCTTCTCCTCTCTTCCCTAGATATTCCTGTGTGACAAGGTTGGAGGTAGCAATGGGAATTTCCAAGCCACCCCTTCAGAACCATTCTTTTAAGCAGAGAAGTAAACCTGTATGAAGTATTATTTCTAGGCTTTCTTGGGTGCAGTTGAAGAGAGAAACACTTTTGTCTGCTTAGCTAGAAAGATACCTTTCAAACTCTGGGGCTGTTGCTCCCAAGGTCAGAGAGCCTGGCCAGACTAACAGGAAAGGGCTGATCTATCTCTTGAGGTTGGAAATTCAGTCCCAGAAAGACTGAAAAAGTTTGAAGGAGCTGGAATTCCAGAAGGGATAAAACATTTTTTAAAAAGATAGAACAAGAGAAGGAGAAGAAAAATAAAAGGATCTCCAGAAGTGAAGTAAGGATCTGGAATCAAGAAGACTGGAACTGAAGACGGGAGAGATTAAAAAGTGGAAAAAAGTGGATAAATTTTATGAATTTATCATTAACTTGACTTTTAGGTAGCTAAGTTTCCCCTTGGGGCTGTTTCAAGATCCGGGCTCAAAGATTTTTGCCCAGTCTATTTTATCACTCATCTGAAGCAATGCACCTTCCCCAGATCCATGGGGCAGCTGCCCCATTCACAGGAAGAGAAGTGGGGGCACCAGGCAGGCAGTGGCTCAGCTCCTGGGACAATTGCTATGAATATCAAATCCTTGAAAGACACAACAGAAACCAGCGGAGCAAATTAAAAATTACAGACCATTTCATTATTGAACGCTGAGTATAAAATATTTGCATCAATAATGGCAAATAGATTAAAAAAGTTAAATGAATTTATAGACATGGATCAAAATGGTTTTTTACCTAAAAGACAGATTAGAGATAATATGAGAACAATTTTAAATACTCTAGAATATTATGAAGTGCACTCAAATAAGCAAATGGCAATGATATTCTTGGATGTGCAAAAAGCATTTGACAATGTGATTTGGCAATTTATGATACAAATTATGGACTTTGGGGGGAGATTTATAAATATAATAAAAACAATGTATAGCAAACAGTCAGCAAAGGTAATGATGAATTGAGATATGACAGAAAAGTTTAATATAATGAAAGGAACAAGACAAGGATACCCTTTATCCCCATTATTATTTGTATTGACATTAGAAGTATTAAATAGGAATGTAAGACAAAATGAAGAAACAAAGGGATTGAAAATCAAAAAAGAAGAATATAAACTACAAGCCTTCACAGATTTATCTTGGAGGAATCTCAAATAACAGGACTTAAATTAATAGATCAAACAGAAGAATATGGAGATGTGGCAGGACTGAAAATAAATAAAGAAAAGAAAAATATATTGGTGAAAAATATTACAGAAAAACAAGAGAGAGACTTAATGGAGAAACTAGACATTCAGATTGCGAAGGAAGTAAAATATTTAGGAATCCAATTAACTTCAAGATGTGTAACGATTAAAGAGGATAATTATTATAAACTGAAAAATCAAATTGAGAAAGACTTGGAGAAATGGAAAAATCTACAGTTATCACTAATGGGATTGCAATAATTAAGATGAATATATTACCAAGACTCTTATTTTTATTTCAAACAATACCGATAAAAGTAGAAAAGAAATATTTTGAACAATTAAATAAAATAGTAATGAAATTCATATGGCAAGGGGAAAAAATGAGAATTAACATAAGGATGTTACAAGATGCGAGACTTTGAGGAAGCTTTGGACTACCTAATTGGGAACTATCACTATCAGGCAGCGGCATTGACGTGGATGAGAGAATGGATTGAATTAAGAAATACAAAACTATTCACTTTGGAAGGACATGATTTATAATTGGGATGGCATGCTTTTTTATGGTATGGCAAAAATAAGATGCACAGTTATTTTCAAAGACACCATGTGAGAAATGCATTATTATTTGTATGGGAGAATGTTAGAGATAAACATTACTTGAAAATACCAATATGGTTATCTACAATGGAAGCGTTAATACATCCAAATATTATTAATATGGGGACTATTTTTAGATATAAAAATATACTAACAGATAAGGGGAAACTGAAAAAGAAACAAGAAATAGAAGAATAAGGGATTGAAATGGATTGATATACGCAGTTACAAATACAAACAAGGTATGAAAAAGATGCTAAACTATATGGTTTTTACTTGGAAATGACAGAGCTGGATGAGATACTCACAGGAACAGATGAAAAAATGATTTAAAAACTATACAATTACTTATTGAGAATTAAACTAGAAGAAAGGGTAAAAGAAACAATGATTGTTCTATAGATGACACATGGCACCTGAAAAATTGGCAAAAATGTTTAAAGATAAATCAGCGAAATGCTAGAAATGCCATCAGATACCAGGATCGTATTATCATATGTTGTGGATGTGTCCAGAAGCGAGGAACTACTGGATTAAAATTAGAACACGGCTAGAGGAAGTGATGCAACAACGCATTGATTTAAAACCTGAACTGTTTCTATTGGGTATCTTACCAGAGAAATATAGTAAAGAGACAAATTCCTTGTGTGTCCAATCACACTTGGCCAATAAAAAATTCTATCCTATCCTATCCTATCCTATCCTATCCTATCCTATCCTATCCTATCCTATCCTATCCTATCCTATGAGATTATTTATTTATTTATTTATTTATTTATTTATTTGCATTTCTATCCCGCCCTTCTCCGAAGACTCAGGGTGGCTTACACTATGTCAAGCAATAGTCTTCATTCATTTGTATATTATATACAAAGTCAACTTTTATTGCCCCCAACAATCTGGGTCCTCATTTTACCTACCTTATAAAGGATGGAAGGCTGAGTCAACCTTGGGCCTGGTGGGACTTGAACCTGCAGTAATTGCAAGCAGCTGTGTTAATAACAGACTGTCTTACCAGTCTGAGCCACAGAGGCCCTTGATTATACATATTACGTGCATAAGAGCACGTAATAATTATATGTACATAATATTTATTTGATTATACATATTATGTGCATGAGAGCACAAGCGTGTCTACCATTTCTGTCCTATTGTTCATATTGTTCCTGTCCTATTGTGCATAAGAGCACAAGCGTGCCTACTGTTCCTGTCCTATTGTTTCCTTTTGTTATATCCAATTAATATAGTTATTACCTACTCATACTTATATATACTATGTGACAAAAAAAATAAAAAAAATATTGTAACTGCAGCGAGAATTGTATTTGCGAAAAATTGGAAAGCAGAGAAAATCCCTTTAGAGGGAGAAGTAATTAAGAAAATATTGGAATATGCAGAGATGAATAGATTAACATTGGTAATTAAAGAAAAGGAAGAATTGGAGTATTTTAAAGTATGGGGACAATTATATCAATGGTTAGAGAAGAGATGTATATAAAATTTAGATAATTGATGAATTAATATAAGCATAAGAAATTTAGGAAGAATGAGGTAACAATCTAAATGAAAATATAAAGGTAAGATAGAAATATAATATGAAAATGATGGAGGAGGGAGTAGAAAACACAAAATATATACTCAGATGAAACACTGAATGATTAAGGATGTATTGTTTGTCTGTATGTTTGTTTAAAAAAAACTTAAAAAAAAGAAAGCAGGGGAGCAAAATTAAATTTTTAAATGAGAGAATTTAACTTGGTTTTTCAGGAATTAACAAGATAGTTATTTCTTTTTACAACATATGTTTCTCAATTATCTTGATGGAAAATGGCTAGGAAAGGGAAAAGGCCACGTACGGTCACAGCATTGGGTTTACCCATAAGCTCCACACCTGTTGTATTTTCTGCACAGAATCTAATGCTAGCATTGCCTTTGCACTCTCTTATCCTTTATGTCCCTTTTATCCCTGAGAAAGACAGGACGATAAAAACAGGGTGGCTACAAGTGCAGGTAAAAAGGAAATTAAAATGTGCCAGCTTGACTTGAAGCTGTGCTCTAGAAATGCATACACTTCACCTAACAGAGAGGCCAAGCTCCATTACTAAAAGGTGGTTCCACAACAATGCCCAGGAAGGATTTGTCAAAGGCCACCAAAAAACTGTAGCAAAAACAGGTGGCATTCCCTCATTCAGTGCACCGAGATGATTGGAACAGAGGAGAATCAAGATCCAGTCAGATGCCACCATACTGACTCCTGACTGGCTCAGAGTCGGGGGGGGGAATCTGATCCCCTGCTTAATTGTTCTCACGTGGGGCCTTGTCCCCATCAAATGTTCTGAGCAGCTAAATCAAGTCCTGGGCTTCCTGGACAAGCAGCCAAGAGCCATTTCATTAGAGGCTCCAGAAAAAAACTGGTTCAAAAGAGTCCAATGAGCATCGTGCGGTGAACTTCAGAGCCATGTCCTCAGCAGGAGAACAACAAAGACTCGGAGCAAAGAGTTATTGGGAGCAAATATGGAGGAGAAACAAGCCATGCATGGCTGGGCCTGTCCTTCCTTTCCTCCAGCTGGCCTGTAACTGGAGAGAACCCCAGCAACCATGCGGTGAGATGCATACCCAGAATCCCAGAAGAAAGCCTTTGAAATACAGACCTGGAGATGGCCGGAAAGGACGGAAAAGGAATTTTCCAGAAGGTGAACTGAAGAGAGATCCAGTGACAGAGAAGGACCAGGGGAGACAGGATAGCCATCTTCCAATATTTGAAGGACTGTCACAGAGAGGAGAGGGGGGACAAGCTATTCTTCAAAGCACCTGAAGGCCAGACAAGGAAGAATGGATGGAAACAGACCAAGGAGAGATTAAACCCTGGAAATAAGGAGGAATTTTCTGACAGTGAGAACAGTCAACCAATTGAACAGAAGTTGCCTTCAGAAGTTGTGGGAGCTTCATCACTGAAGGCTTTCAAGGAGAGACTGGACTGCCATTTGTCAGAAATGGTGTGGGGTCTCCTGCTTTTGCGGGGGGAGGGGGTTGGACTAGACAAGCTCCCTTCCAACTCTGTTATTTTGTTATTTTTCTTCCACTTAGCAACTCTGGCTGGCATTTGAATGTGTACCAGAAGTGTCGGTTGACCACAGTTCTCCTCTAATGTGCCACATGGAAAAGATGGAGATGTTCTGTAGACCCTCTTAAGTGATGCATTTATGGTGAGGGAGAACAGGTAGGTCAAAATCCTACAGAAGAGGAATGTGTTGGGAATGGGAAGCTCTAGGTGCGGAGGGGGGGGCAGGGCAGGGCAGGACGGGGCAGAACAAAGAAGGCTCCAGCCCTCTTGAGTGCCGTTCTTCTTCAGTCAGCACCTGGGAAACTCCTGGAAAGGATAATCAATTGGCGGATTTGTGAGCACCTCAAAATGAGCAAAGCTATTACTAGAAGCCAACATGGGTTTGTTAAAAACAGATCATGCCAGACAAACTTTATTGCCATCTTTTATAAAGTGACTAAATTAGTGGATTTTAGCTGCTAAGATTAAGTAAGCAGTTAGTTCTTCACTTTGACGGTTAAGGTTAGATTGCATAAATAAAAGCAGTCACCCTAATTCTGGGACCCATTCAATTATTTCTTTAGTTATGATGCTTATCTCACCAAAAATTTTATGCCAGAATGTATCCTTACCATTTGACCGACACAAATGAAATCTAACATTAACCGCAAAAATGAAGATCTCACTGTATTTAATCTTAGCAGCTAAAATAATAAATGCTCAATGACGGAAAACTGTAGGCAACCCTAATAGTTGAGATGTGGACCGACAGGGCTCCTTCAATTGCTCTGTTAAAAATGGTTACAGATAAATTAAGAATTATAATGATAGAGAAGAGCAGCTGATAAAAGACCCCGGAGACTAAACCATGTGAGGAACAGCTGCAGGATTTGAGTTTGGTTAGTCTAAAGAAAAGAAGAATTAGGGATGATGTGATAGCAGTATTCCAGTATTGGAGGGGCTGCCACAAAGCAGAGGGGGTCAAATTATTCTCCAAAGCCCCTGAAGGCAGGACAAGAAATAATGGTTGGAAACTAATCAAAGAGAGAAGCAACCTGGAATTAAGGAGAAACTTCCTAACAGTGAGGGGAATTAACCAGTGGAAATCGTGGGTGCTCCATCACTGGAGGTTTTGAAGAAGAGACGACACAGTCACTTCTCTGAAATGGTATAAGTTCTCCTGCTTGGGGGTGGACTAGAAGACCTCCCTTCCAGCTCTATTCTATTCTATAATCTACAGAGGCAGGAGCCAGAATTAAATCTGGGCAGATTTTACACATGATCGTAACACCTACTACAGGTAGTCCTTGACTTACAACTATTCTTTAGTGATCCTTCAAAGTTACAACAGCACTGAAAAAAGTGACTTATGACCATTTTCCACACTTAGGATCACTGCAGCATCCCCTCGGTCACATGATTTACATTTGGATACTTGGTGACTGACTCACATTTATGACGGTTGCAATCTGCTGGGTTCATGTGATTCTCTTTTGCAACTTTCCGACAAGGAAAGCCAGATTCACTTAACAACTGTTACTAATTTAACAACTGCAGTGATTCACTTAACAAATGTGGAAAGAAAAGTCGTAAAATGAGGCAAAACTCACTTGACAAAGTTCTCACTATAAATTCTGGGTTCAATTGTGGCCACAAGTGGAGAACTGCCTGTATTTGCAATATGTGGCCCGATTAATCTATTGATTAGTCAATTGACCAGATTAGGACACAACAGAGCATCGATTGTTGTGCCTCCAATTCTTTGAATGGTGATAAAGTCAAATCCACAGTGATGGTATTGATCAACAGAATTGGCACTTGGACAAAGAGCTTACTGAACAAATTTCCTTCCCATACCTGGACTGGCTTTTTCTGATGGAGGGTCATAAGCCAACCACCTCAAAACAAGTTTAGTGAGAATGCAGCAAGTTACAAAGCACCACTTAAACTACTTAGCTATAATTATCCAGGGGTTTACAAGGTTTACTAAGGGTTTACAAGGTTTACTAAAGGTTTACAAGGTGAAAATAGCTGCCATGTTGACTTAGGGTGCAGACCTGTGAGATCTATTAAAGCCTCCTTTATTGAACCAAACGAGACCCGTTTCTTAAGATGCAGTTACCAGAGCTTATAAAACATTTGCTAGACCAATTCTTGAATACAGCTCGCCTGTCTGGAACCCATACCACATTTCAGACATCAATACAATTGAACGTGTCCAGAAATATTTTACAAGAAGAGTTCTCCACTCCTCTGAATACAACAAAATACCTTATGCCACCAGACTTGAAATCTTGGGTTTAGAAAACTTAGAACTCCACCGCCTTTGACAGGACTTGTGTTTAACTCATAGAATCATCTATTGCAATGTCCTTCCTGTTAAAGACTATTTCAGCTTCAATCACAACAATACAAGAGCAAACAATAGATTTAAGCTTAATGTTAACCGCTTCAATCTTGATTGCAGAAAATATGACTTCTGTAACAGAGTTGTTAATGCTTGGAACACACTACCTGACTCTGTAGTCTCTTCTCAAAATCCTCAAAGCTTTAACTAAAAACTGTCTACTATTGACCTCACCCCATTCCTAAGAGGGGCGTGCATAAGAGCACAAACGTGCCTACCGTTCCTGTCCTATTGTTTTCTTTCATTATATCCAATCAATATAGTTATTACATACTTATGCTTATATATATATATGCTTATATATTATATAGTTACTTTCATGCTTATGCTTATATATACTGTTGTGACAAAATAAATAAATAAAAATAAAAAATAAAAATAGAAAACTGACAAACATAGAGGTGGGCCAGCCTGGGTAGTCAAAGCTGAAATCTCTCTTGTACTTGGCTATTGAATAATTAAACCTTCTAACTATTGATGGATGATGGTCTTAATGGATCATGGGAGACTCCTGAAAATGTGTCGTAGAAGAATGGATAGGTGTGGCCCAGCCCTCTATGTGAATTAACCAACCTATTAAGTTATTTCACAGCCCAGCCTATCAAACTAAGATCTCTCTTGGCCAAGGAAGTCTTTAAACAGGGAGGTCTGAATATCATTAGCCAAACGGTATAGTTGCTTGCAAGTCATAGATCTTCAAAACAGTTGGCCAAGGACAAACCAATATTTCAGATAGACAAATACCTGATGATGGGTTTGACATGGAACCAAAGGACAGCTTTTAATAGAGCAAGGGATGGGTCATGGGATTTTCTGAGAAAACACTGACACTTCCACCAAGGGCTGAACTAATGGAGGAAGGGCATCCATAGAAGGCACCCTGTGCCTCTGTCTCGAGGGCCAATTATATGGCCAGGTAATTGGAACCATTACTTGAAGGGACCTCAGGAACAGACAGTCACCCTTCTGCCAGGGTACCAACATCCACGTGGCCAGCAGAACTGCCAAGGGGGTAGACAAGGCTCTTCCACTGAGAGTCTGCTTTCCAGAACAGATCAGAGTTACATGCCAAGCAGATGCATTCCCTGTTCTTTTCCATACATTTATAGCTATCTTACTTTGTTGTTAGCTAATGCTGTATTGTATCCTGATACAGGCAATCATCTAATCAAGAAACTAATTACATACTATTGATAGATGGCAAATATGGAAGGGATTCATTACTGTTTATCTTTACTTTTTGTTTTTTAACTGAGATTTCCTCCTTTTTTCTATCTGTTATAGATTTAAGTTATTCAATTGCTTTAAAATGTTCAACAAAATAAAAAATAAAAGTAATTAAAAAAAACATTTCAAGAAAAGGGCTGATTTGAGACAGGGCAACAGCTGTCTAAACCAACTGGATTCTGGCTGGCCTCCTGAGGATGGAAGAGCCAACCAGGCATAGATCTCACTCAGAGGGGACCGAGTGCTGCCAGGGAGCTCTCTTTCCAAGGACCAACAGGCACCTTGGCTAACACTGCAAGATGATACATGCAGACTGCTGTGCCAGGAGGGGCAGTGAAGCAGGGCAGTTGCCACCTGAGCAGCTGGAGGAGAGAATTTGGGCTGGTCGGGAGGGGCAGATTGTGGACTGTCTCTTCAAGGGAGATGCCACTTTCAAATGCAGGGCAGCTAAGGGATCAGACCATTTATTGCCTGGTTTGGGACGGCTGCTTTTGAGCCAGAAAAGAAGATCAGAGGAAATAACAGAAACTAGGCCCTGGAGGAAGCTGGATCTCAGCAACTTTGCTGGCAGAATGGTGTGCAAAATGTTTCCAGTGGCCAGGCAGGAGATTGCCTAAATATTGTCCACTCTAATGGAATTCAGCACCCTGAACATGCCCACTGGCTGGCCACACATGAACCTGGTGCCTGAACTTGGGCTCCTATTTATATTTGGCCAGATATTCTGCCCACAGCTCTGGAGCTCTCCCTTTCCTGGAGATCCTGAGTAAACCAGGAAGTCAACTGGGAGGAGATTGTTCTGTCTCCTTCCCCACTTCGGATTAACGAGCTGACCTTCAGCCAGTGGATTCACCGCTCTTATCAGTCCTGGCAGAGAACTCGCAGCTGCCTGCCAAAGTTCAAACAAATGACTCATGTAGCAAGACTTTCAGCTCTTTTTGAAATGGTTCAGCTAAACTTTTGCTTCCCGTGGAGTGAGAGCAGTCCTAAAGCTCCTTATATATCCTGTGGCGTGGGGCTCCTGCCCCACCCTTCCCTTTGATGACGCCGCCTCTCTAATCTTCTGAAGCGCGGGTCAATCCAAGCTTGATTATTATTATTGTCAGCTGGGTCTGAAGGCGTAGCGTAATCCTCTGACTGGCCTGGTTCTGGCTCCTGGAGCCGGGCCAAAGGAATCGGTGCTCCCGAGGTAAGCCTTACCGGCCCTTCCCCCTCACTCTCAGAGTCACTTTCGGGCATGGGGCCAGGTTCAGGGGCTGGAGTCACAACAGGAGATATTCCTGATCAGCCTGGATCACCTCCTGTGCCATAGCTAACCCGGGTCTCAGTGGCATCCCCCAAGTGCTCTGGGGAATCCGTATAGATGCATCCAGTATCTGGGGCAGATTATCTTAATCTGGCCATTTGCTTTATGATTTACCCATGGCAATAGCTGGAGCAGAGCCCCCTCCGTGCTGAAATCTTCCAAAGGCCATAGGCTTGTCCCAAGCAATCTCAGGCCCGGCACATATGGAAGTGCTTGTCTTAAACCAGGGATTGGATCATCTGGATGTGGAGGGCACTGCCATGGTTGGATTCTGAGTCTTCTTCCTGGTTCTTCCTTCCATTAGTCCATATAAGCCAACTGGGTTGGAGGGACTTCTGTCCCTTCTTCCAGCCCCTCCATTGGCTGCCTCCAGGGCCCAGTTTCTATTGCTGCCTCTGAACTCTTCTGGTTTGGGAGCAGCCATCCAAAATTAATGGTTTGATCCTTTAACATTGGCTGCCCTGCATTTGAAAGTGGCATCTCTTGCAGGTGCTGCCCAAGCTCTCCCCTCCGGCTGCTCAGATGGCAGCTGCCCTGCTTCCCTGCCCTTCCTGGCATGGTAATCATCAAGGGCCACCAGTCTAAGTCACATCCTGCAGGCCAGACAAGTCTTTCCGGGGACAAAGTTCTGGCTTTCCACTGACCTTTCCGGTTTCTCATTCTGAGCTCATCCAGCTCCAGAACTCTGCCACTGATTCAACTAACCTGCCATGGGATGTGGGCAAGAGCTTGAATGACAGGGCAGAGACGCTGCTTGGGTTAGATAAGAGAAGGCAGAGCCCACAGCTTCATCAAGGGTTGACAAAGAGGCTCAGGAGTTAGGACTTCCCTTACGGTCTCTGCAGTGGTGGGTTGCTACCAGTTCACCCCGGTTCGGGTGAACTGGTACCAGTGGTGGAGGAAGGCTCCGCCCACCCACCTGGACATCATCAAATGTGATCAAATGTGATCTGTGCATGTACAGAAGGGGTATGTGCACGAGCGCACACTGGTAGCAAAGATAAGTAAAACCCACCTCTGGTTCTCTGGTTATAACGGTGACGGTTAGAATATTTTACAGTCACTTTCAGGATTCCGTTAATGTAGATTCACAATATGGTGGAATTAGTTTATCTGGCCATGTTTTCTGTGTGCTCCACCTAGTAAGGTTGTCATAACCCTAATCTAGTTCCTGCAGTATAAATGCTCTGCCTTCCACTCAGCCAACTGGGCTCTGTCTCTGCTCCAAACTCTCCATCTTCTCACTCTTTCAGACTGATCATCCTCTCAATCAATCACCCTCTTGCCAATAAATAAATAATAAACAAACAAACAAATAAATAAATATTTTAAAAAAGAGTTATAGCAGTTTGAGTCAAATTGTGCTGTCAGCGAATATTGAATCACGGACTTAAATCAAATCATGGTCGTTTCAAATTCTTATTTTCAATTTGAATCAAATCAAGGTTGATTTGTGCCTACCTCTGTTTTTATGATGCAAGTTGTTCTTTTAAATTATGAAAGACCTGAATGGTTTGGGGTCAGGAGACCTGAAGAAATGGCTGCTGCCCACATGAACCTACCTGTAAATTTCCAGTGTGCCTGTAACTAAAAGAGGCCAGGGGTCTTCACACCAGCTCACCTCCCCACCCCAAATCCCAAACCCCCTCCCAGTTTCCATGGCAGCTGAGGGCAAGCAAGCTGCAAACTGCATTCTGGAGATCCAGCTGACATCAGAGTAGCAAATGCACCAGCTGTGGCTTGTCTAGTAATCTTTCCCAGCAGTTTTATGTAGATATAAAATCAGGATGGGGAAACAATTGGCTTTAAGGCCCATGCAGCTGCCAATAACTTAGAATAACAGAGTTGGAAGGGACCTTGTAGGTCATCTAGTCCGACCCTGTGCTCAAGCAGGAGACCCTATGCTAGTGTTAGTGAACTTTTTCAGCAGGAGAGCGCGCACGCTGTCGTGTCCCACTCCTCTGCTGACGGCCGGGTCAGGGAAATCCGAATCAGGCTTGCCTCTGCAGCTTTGCCCAAAGTCCTAGCAAAGTCCTCAGAGCAGGCAGGAGACCAGTAAGTGACTTCAGCAAGATAAGTTCGACTTTTGCCTGACTCAGAGACTGCCAGAAAGTAGCTCCTTTATATAGGCCATGGGGTGTGGCTCCATGACTCAGCACTCATTAAGGCCTGCCCCTCCCTTCCTTCTGTTGCCTCCGCCTCTCCAATCTTCTGATGCGAGGGTCACTCCAATCAGCTGTTCTTGGGAGTAAACCCTCCTCAGGCTCACCTGCTGTGGAGGAGGGGGAGGGGTCTAGCTGCTCCGTTTGCCTGGGCATGGAGTCAGGGCTGGGGCAGGGAGATGCTCCTTCTTCTGCAGTTTGTGTGGGCATGGAGCCAGGACTTGGGCTGGAAGGCATACATTCCTCAGTGTTGGGGAGCAGGTAAGAAGGCCCCGGCTGCTCTGAGGGCGGGCAAGACACAACATGCGCATGCATGTATCAGACAGCTGCTCTTCCGGTTTCCAGTGCACACCAGCCATGTGGTCTTCCAGTTTCTGGCGTGCATGCTTGTGCGGAGACCAGCTGGCCAATGTGCATGTGCTTCCCTAGACTAGCCATGCCCAGTTCCTACAACCGTTTGTCATAAGTTTTAGCCTCCAGTCCCCTAATCATTTTTTTCCTGAGACTTTCTAGAGTCTCAACATCTTTTTTATAGTGTGGTGACCAAAACTGGATGCAGTGTTCTAGGTGTGGTCTTACTAAGGCTTTATGGAGTGGTATTGGTACCTCACATGATCTTGATTCAATCCCTCTTTTAATGTAATTTAGGACTGCATTTACTTTTTTGGCTGCTGCCACACACGGCTGGCTCACATTCAACTGATTTTTCACTAGGATTGTCCAAGATCCCTCTCAGTTACTGCTATTAAGTCAGATTTCACCTCAACTGTACAGGTATTTTTGGTTTTTCTTGCCTAAGTGTAAGACTTTATTTTTCTCTATATTGAATTTCATTTTGTTAGATAGGGCCCAGTGTTCAAGTCTGTCAAAATCAGGGGTGAAATGCTCTCGGTTCGGACTGGATCAGCTGATCCGGTAGCAATGGTGGTGGGTGGTTCGGAGAACAGGTAACAAAAATCTCTGTCCCCCTGCCCATGCCCACCCAATTGCCCACTTAAAATTTAAAAAATGATTTGAAAAGGTTAAAAAAAGGCTCTGAGAATAACAGCTAAGCTGCCTGATGTCAGAGCCTTTTTTTTTTTTACTTTTAAAAACATTTTTTTACAACCTATTCCTTAGGATAGTGTTAGATTCGGGCAATAACGAGGCAGGAGACCAGGATAGTGACAACAGCTCTTTACTATATGGTGAACCCAGCAGCCAGTGCTGGGAAAAACCTCTCTTTATATACAGTTTAGCCGGAGGCTTCAACCAATCAGCAACGTGCTATTTTCCCGCCAAAACTTTTAAAGATACATTACACTCCTTCCCTCCCAGAAAACACTTTACCAATATTTGCATAAAATTAGCATCTTATTTTTCTACGTAATCACGCCGGTAGACTGGGCGTCTCCTGACTCTTTCGGACCTGCGCAATTCACTTTCTGGGAGTGAGTCGAGCTGACCGGAGGGACTGTTTGTTCCTCTCAGCTCCTCCTCTAGGCCATCCGGCCCTGGATTATTTGTAGAGTCGTCCCCGCTGTCTTCAGGATGGGCCGGTTGGTGTCGCTGGACCTTCTGGAACTCAGATAAGTCTCGCTTGCCACGGGTTTGAGTCAGTTGTGGATTCATTCGTTGGGTAGTCAGGGCCTGTTTCGTCTGTTTCTGATTTACGGTTATGCTTCCTTATCTGGTCTATGTGGCGCTTCCATACCCGGCCATCCTCTATCTCTACTAGATATGATTTTGGTCCTGTTATTTCTAGGATTTTCCGTTACCCAGGTCGGACCTCGCTGTAGTTGTGTGCCCACACTAGGTCGCCTACTGCCATCCCTCTTGTTTTACCCTGTACCCCTTTGTAACCGCCTGGTGTGTAGTTTGGGTTTAAACGGTCTAGTGGGCACCTGAGCTTCCGACCCATTAATAGCTCTGCCGGGCTTCTGCCAGTTGTGACACAGGGGTTCTGTGTTGGACGCCAGGAAGGTATCGATTTTGTTTGCCAGTCGCCTGGCCTGATTCTGACAATGCTTCTTTGCGCCCGAACGGAACGCTCTGCAAGGCCATTCGTCGAGGGTGGAAAGGCGCCGAGAGGACATGCCGGATGCCCTCTTCTGCCAAATATCCTTCAAACTGGGTTGCCGTGAATTGCGGGCCATTATCAGAGACTAACGTGTCGGGCAACCCGTGGGTTACAAATAGGTGCCGAGGACTGAAATCACGGCCTCGGCTGTCATGGATCTCATGAGAATGATTTCCAGCCATTTGGAGTAGGCATCGACTACTACCAGAAAGGTTTGGCCGTGAAGGGCCGCAAAATCGATATGGATCCTAGACCAGGGCCCTGGGGTCTCTCCCATTCCCGAATCGGGGCCGTTGGGGTAGCGGTCTGACTCCTGGCAGGCCTGGCATTTCCCTACCCTTTCAACAATTTCCGAGTCCATTAAGGGCCACCACACATAGCTTCTCGCTAGACCCTTCATTCTCACGATCCCTGGGTGGCCTTCGTGAAGGAGGTCCAATACCTTTTTCCTCAATTTCTCCGGGATCACCACTGATCCCCCATAGCAGGCACCCCTTGAGCTGAGAGTTCCCACGCTTTTACAAACTCTTTAAACGCCGCCCGCGCAGCGGGCCAACCTCTTGTACCCAACCAATTACAGTCCTTATTGTAATGTCCTTGTACGAAGCCCGAGCCACCTCTTTGGATGTGACTGGGCCAGAGTCCAAAGAGTCAATTAGCAGAACTGGTATCCCCGGAGTGGGGTCTTCGATAGTCTCTGGTAACGGGCATCTGCTCAGGGCGTCTGCATGCCCTAATTCCTTCCTGGCCGGTGTAGTAATTTGTAAGAATACGCTGCCAGGAAGATAGTCCATCGGGTCAGTCTGGGCGAAAGTGCCACGGGCGTTGGTCGCCTGCCAACAGACCTAGTAAAGGTCTATGGTCCGTGATGATTTCAAAATCACGACCAAATACATATTCATGGAATTTCTTTACTGGAGACTATAGCCAAGGCTTCCTTATCAAGCTGGCTATAATTCCTTTCAGTTGATGACATGGTTCGGGAGTAATATGCAATAGGGGCTTCTGTGCCATTTGGTAACCTGTGGCTGAGCACAGCCCCACCCCATAGGGAGATGCATCGCAGCTTAACACTAATGGCAGCGTGCCATTGTATTGGATAAGGAGGCTATCACCGATAGGAGATTCTTTACCCTTCGAATGCCCTAGCTTCCGCCTTTCCCCAAGACCATGCAGCCGTCTTTGCTAGTAATTTATGCAGCGGTTCGGCAATTGTTGCCTTATTTTTTAAAAATACCGCGTAGAAGTTGACCAGACCTAAGAATGCCTGTAACTCCGGTTTGTTCTTTGGGGCTGGGGCCTTCGTGATGGGCCGCATTTTGCTCTCAGTGGGTGAATCCTTCCTGTCTATCCGTAGCCCAGGAATTCCACAGATCCAACCCCGATATGGCATTTGTTCAGTTTAACTTTTAGACCGGCAGACCGGAAAATGCCCAAAACTTTTCGCAGCCTTACCCCTAATTCCTCTAGGTTCTCAGCGGATACCAATACATCGTCGAAGTATGGTATCACCCCTGGTAGTCCTTGCAATAGCCGCTCCATGAGGTTCTGAAATAACCCTGGAGCCACACTAACCCCAAACTGTAACCGGGTGCACTTAAAAGCCCCTCTGTGAGTCACAATTGTCTGTGCTTCGGCTGTGCTGCTATCTACGGGTAGCTGTTGATAGGCTTGGGCCAAGTCTAGCTTGGCAAAAACTTGCCCTTGCCCCAATGAGTGCAGTAAGTGCTGTACCACCGAACGGGTAAGCACTCTTTGCAATGCTTTGTTGAGCGTTGCCTTGTAGTCAGCGCAACCGGACCGACCCGTCCGGTTTGACTGGGGTGACTATAGGGTCTCCCATTTAGCATGGTCAACTGGCACTAGAATTCCTGGTTTACTAGCTTGTCCAGTTCCCGGTCAATCCTGGGCTTTAGGCTAACGGGACCCTCCTAGCCTTTAAACAGATAGGGGCAACTTGTGGGTCTAAGTTAAATGAGATAGGGGTCCCTGTACTTGCCCAGGCAGTCTTTGAAAACGCCCCAAACTCCTTCATGAGTGCGTCTTTGAGGTCGACTTCGCTTCTGAAGATTCCAGTCACCCCATGCCCAATGCTCGGAACCAGTCCAGACCCAATAAGCTTGGCAGGGTCCCATCGACGATGGTGATGGGCAGAGTTTTCTTGTATTGTCCATACTGACGTGGACAGACGTTACCCTCGAACAGGGATGCGATTCCCTTGGTAGTCTTGTACCTTTAATTTCTGTGGTTGCAGCTTGCGCTTATGATGGCGGGTAAGGCTCTCACGAGATTGTCCCAGGACATGATCGTGATCGATGAACCGGTGTCCACCTCCAATCGGCACGGCACCCCCTCAATCTTTGCCTTTGTAAAGATTTTTTTCTCTAGGCGTGTTGATGCGTGACCCACTCTCACAACAGTCTGATTCAACTTCGCCTTTTTAAACTGACCAATCACGGCCGCTGCCGCTCCCCGCGCCTGATTGGCCGGTTTGAATTTTTGGCGGGAAGGTTGGGGTGCTCGACAGGCCTGTGCTATGTGCCCCTTCCTTTCGCACCGCCGACACACCGCATCCTTAAACTTGCATTGTTGTCGTTGGTGTTGCCCTCCGCAACTTGCGCAGTCACCCCGGTTTTCTTTCTCCGGCCCTCCGGTGTGGAAGACTCCTTCCTCCTCCTCACCCTCCGATTCGGCCTGGACCTCTTCATTGTGGACCGGGGTTGATTTCGCACCAGCCGTCGGTGCGACCTGCTTTTGTAGGGTTTCCGCCGCTTGGGTAGACATCTCGTGAGCCCTGGCTTCGTCCAAGGCGTTTGCCAGCGTTAGATTGCTTTTGGACAGCAGCCGCCTCCGCAAACGGATGTCCCTGACCCCGCGGATGAGTTGCTCCAGCAATGCCTCATCCAAGTCTCGGTACTCACAATGTTTTGAGGCTTTCCTCAGGGCGGCCATGTATGCGCTGATGGACTCGCCCTCTTGCTGTCTGCGCCCCGACCAACCGCTGCACATACTTGGACGGCGTTGGTGCATAATGGGCTTTCAATAAAGTCTGCAGAGTTTGCCACGGTACCGACTGTACGGCGTTGGCTCCGCCAGGATTCTGTGTCGAAAACTTCTGGACCGCAGTGGCTCAGGAAATACGCTTGTTTCCTGTTGTCTGAAACTCCTTGAAGTTCGCTCGAGGAAACACTCAAACGAGCCATGTATGACCCCATTTTTCCTTAGCTGGGTCGAATGGCGCTGGCGGTGTGTAGCCGGACATCGCTGCTTTCCGCCCCTTGTTTGCTGGGTTCGCGTCTTCCTGGTGAGTTCAGCTCTTTTCCTGGCGCTCTTAGCCTCGAGATCCCACCTTCGTCGCCAGTGTTAGATTCGGGCAATAACGAGGCAGGAGACCAGGATAGTGACAACAGCTCTTTACTATATGGTGAACCCAGCAGCCAGTGCTGGGAAAAACCTCTCTTTATATACAGTTTAGCCGGAGGCTTCAACCAATCAGCAACGTGCTATTTTCCCGCCAAAACTTTTAAAGATACATTACAGATAGGTTAAGTTAGGATTCTCTCTCTGGCACAGAATTCAATTTCTCCCTCGTTCACAGTGGAGCTGCTGCTACAGCCTGCCTGCCCCTTTAAGGTACTTCAATCCGTGGGAAGGAGGGGGGTGGACCACAAAGGGAGCAGCAGCTCCGCTGTGAATGGAGGGAGAAAATTAGATCTGTAAAAAATGCAAAAATTAAGAGAAATCATGCAGAAGTAGTTCCTGTGTCCATTGCAAAAGTAACATAAAAAGTACCAATTCCTTCTTTTTGGGAGTTGCGCAGCTTGTTGTGCTTGTTCAGTGCAGCTGCAGGCAAACCAAGTGACAGTGGGATGAGGGGCTGGTGCATTGGGATCCCCTCTGCCTCCTCCTTTTGCTGGTGCCACCACGCAAGCCTCCCATGAGGAAAAAGAGGGAAAAAGCAAAGCGGCTGGTTGCGGAGCTGCCAGCTTCAGGAAGTGGCCCAACAGGCAGATGCGCCACACCCAGAAAGAGACGGGCAAAAATCGTTCTGTGCTGAAGCAGAGACATTCCGAGCCTTTAGCATCTCCCAGGATTGCAAGGCTGAAGGTTCGCAATGGAGATTTTTTCACGAATGGCAGGAAAATGGGGAGGGTTTTTTTCCTACCTACCATTCTTCCTTCAGACTGTGCTGAGCTTGAGGAATGGATGGTAGGCAGGAAAATTCTCCTCCCATTTGCGAGAAGGAGTGGCTGGGAGGGTGGAGGGCCAGGTGACGCGCCCCTCGGTGTGAGTGATGTCGAGATGGCCGCACCCACCCAGTCACATAACCCATCCACCAAGCCACACCCACCAAGCCGCGCCCACAGAACCGGTAGGGAACATTTTTTTGTTTTAACCCTGGTCAAGATCCTCCTGGATCATGAGCCTATCATCTAGAGTGTTGGCTATTCCTGCCAGCATAGTATCATCTGCAAATTTGATGGGATCCCCTTCTGGACAACAGAAAGGTGATAATTGGGACAGATCACCTTTTGAATCTGAGCCTCCCAACTGGAGCAGAACAGGATTGCTGCATGGTCTGATTTCTATCCCCAAGGACATCATGATGGGTGCTGCCTCCAGGACTGGGCCTAGAAGAATCAACCTAGTTATACTCTGTCATTGATCATCTGGCACAAAGTGATCCCAGCAATGCTGCTTCCAGAATAAAGACCAGAAACCCAACTGGGTGGATTTAAATGATCCATTTCATCTCAGAGAGAGACTGAAGTTGCCAGGACCAGCCCAGGGGAGGAAGAAAACAACCCACTGCATTTATTGGAGAATGAAGTACTGACGTTCTCTTAAACTCCAGGGAGTTTAAATCAAATGTAGGGTGAAAACCAAATATTGGATGTTCCCCACATGTGCTGGACTGATGGCATTGGGGGAGCACAACCCTTGGTGGTTATGAAGACACCCCCAAATCATACTCAAGTGCTGGACACTGTCTTTGCCCTGCCTGGAAGGCTCTTGCTCAGCAGTACATTGGTACCATTGCCAGAGAAAGCAAATGAGACACCCAGTTCAAGGTCCAGAGAGCAAAGATGGCCGTTCCATAGAGGACCGGAATCCTTTCCCCAAAGATGAGAAAGTCATGCGCAATTGAGGCTCTGGACAAATAATCTATAGCCAGATCACAAAGTAGGTGCTGCACCCACCAGCTGCATTCATTCAGAAGACTGACCATGCAGGCTGGGCTCACACAATCCGTGTTTCCACCCAAAAACCACTCAAAATTAAAACTAAACCAAAGTAGGACTAGGGGTTCAGCTGAGGAATTACCCATCTGTTCTAATGCTGGCTTGACCGAGTTCAGCTGATTAACGGTGTCAAGTGCTAGTTAGTCCAGGGGACAAAGCGAGTTAGCAGCTCAGCCAGTGGGTTGGAGGACTATGGCAGAGAGGCTTAACCGAGAATTCTTCCTGCTGCTGAAACAGAGATGCGGATGCCTTCTTTGGACTTCCCTGAAATCAGGAGGCTCTCCTGAGAATGAGGCAGCATTAATTGGCCTGTTGTGATTCATCTCAGGCAGAGCAAAATCACAAAAGCAGCAGACAAGACAAGGCCCAGCTAGTACCAAGGGTGTGTTGCGTTCCTCCCTTGTAGCCCCTCCTTTTGTAAGGAAATCTCTCTAAGCTCTGCAGCCTTATGCTCTTGTCCTTCGCACCATGGCGCACAGCGGATGCAGAATCCTCAAGATGCGGAGGGGGGGACAAGGGCTTTCCCAGCTGCTGCCTCTTCTGTGTTCTTCCATGCTTTCTATTTACAATTTCCACTCCACTTTGCACCCATGGATTAACCAGAGTAAAAGGCCAACTTTTTCTTTCTTTCTAAAAGTTACTTCTCACGTTTTCATTGCTAAAAAGAACCTGTAAGAGAATCCACGCATCTAGGAAATTGTACATTTTGGGGCATATCAGACCGTTCTGTCAGTTTCACGTGATGGTGGCGTGGTATCCAATTTTAATTTGGTTCCTTTTCGAACTCCCAACAGGGCACAGTGAGCAACTGCGCGGCAGAATCAAAAAGAGGATGTTAAGCAGCCCAAGAGCAACCAACACCACGTTTAGCACAGCGAAAATTAGCAAGTAGGAGAGTCGTAGTTATTTGCAAACAGGGAGTTAAGGTGGTTCAGTTGGTTCCAGAAGGTGGGCAGCTGAAGCCTTCCTCTCCTTCCCCCTGGGTTGACCAGGGATGATGGTCTTGCTGCTTCTTTTGCACACGAGGTGGTTTGTGTATGAGACACTTGCTGATTGAGAAAGAGGTTGTTATGACAAACTTGACTTTTGTCGTGAAAAATTGGCCCTTTGTTGTTGCGCTCTTGCTTGACGGTCAGAGTCAGCTTTCTTGTTGACATTTCTTGCTGATGTGTCTCTTGGCCAGTTATCCTGCTTGTTGACCAGCTGAATTCTTGCCCACATCTGCTCTTTTGGGTGCTGACTGCGCTTAGCCCAGCCTTGTTTCAGGGAAATAGTTCCATGGAAATTGTTGCCGTGCCCTTAATTGTTACTTACAATATAAATAAAGCAATGTACGCAGCCAGACATTGACATGTTTATATATACATTGTTTAACCTCCCTGGCTCTTTCTTTAATACTAAGAACTGAGTATTCTTTAATACTCAGGTCATGTCAGTAAGCACAGGCTGTTGCCTAGATTTGATGTTCATACAGGAGATTTTTCCAGAAAGAGGCTAGAATCAAATAAGAAGAAAGAAGCATAAAACATTGAACTTGTTCTGGGTTCTGATTCAGCACTGTATGTATTTATACTGAGAAGAAAAATGAGAATAATAATAGCAATAGATACCTTTAATACTACCAAACAACAGCATCTGGCTATCCTAGGTCCTTGGGAAGGACTTGATAAGTGGATAAAAATGCCAAGTCCAGGCTAAAAAACTGGCGATCTGTGTGGCCGGTCATAACAGCAACTGAAAACCAAAGAAGGTTGGATGCTGAGCTGGGCTGCAAAATGAAAGGTGGGCAGTCTTGACTCACAGAAGCCATTTAGATTTTATCCACAAGGCCTTCACCTTCTTGACTGGTCACTACTATTTCTAACCTCAATTTCTTTTGGGTGTGGGGGCATGGTTTACTGAGAGTCTCCCCTTAACTTTGGCGTCTGAGACTGAGAGCTCTTACAGTTTATATCCTTCCTTGTAACCAAGAATGGGAGAATTTTCCTTGGCCCACACATTTTTTTAACAGGCAGAAGCTCTTGTGAACCACAAGTCACATTGTGAGTTGCATGGAGTGGCTCAAGAGATGAAGAATTGAAATCGGGGTGAGCCAGAGCAGAGGAAGACAGGGACTTATGCAGATTACACGTGAGACAGATTAAAAGCACCCTATTAATTCACCATAATAATAATCTCTCATAAAATTCCACTGGGATGTCAATAAATTCTATCCCTCTGTCAACTTTGGTTTCAGCCTGGTTAGCTGATAGCATTGGAAAACTACACACTATTAGATAAACCTCGTGTTATATGGCCGCTCAGCCTTACCTGCGTCAGCTTCTACTCTGACGCTCCATCATCCAGGCCTCCAACCACATTTGTTCTGACTCTCTTGACAGGGATGCTCAACTGATGGAATTAAACTAGGCATTCAGGACACCAAACTCTCCACCCAACGAGATCAATAGACAAATCAATAGAGCCAGATTGATTCCCAGAGAGGACTTATTAAAAGACAGACCATAAAAACAGAACAGAACTGCATCGGTTGTCACCTCATAGCTCAAGCTACTCAGATATATTAATATGCTACGATCCATACCGGACTGCACCTGCAGAGAGGCCACCACCCAATTTAAGCAGGTTCTCACAGGAAGAAGAAACAGCGGGACAATACTGGCAATCTAGGAAGCAGCCCTGCAACAAACCCAGATCTCTGCTCAGCTCCCACATTTATCTCCACAGCACTCTCACAGGCTGGAACAATTTCCTACCCAAGATGAGAGCACTTAGTGCTAAGGTGGCAGATGCCACTGTCTGCTCCCAGGGCGTGCTGGCTTCTAGAATAGAATAGAATAGAACAGAATAGAATAGAATAGAATAGAATAAACTTAGGAAAGAATAGAATAGAACAGAACAGAACAGAACAGAACAGAACAGAACAGAACAGAATAGAATAGAATAGAATAGAATTTTTTATTGGCCAAGTGTGATTGGACACACAAGGAATCTGTCTTGGTGCATATGCTCTCAGCGTACATAAAAGAAAAGATACGTTCATCAAGGTACAACATTTACAACACAATTGATGGTCAGTATATCAATATAAATCATAAGGATTACCAGCAACAAAGTTACAGTCATAGTCATAAGTGGAAAGAGATTGGTGATGGGAACGATGAGAAGATTAATAGTAGTGCAGATTTAGTAAATAGTTTGACAGTGTTATTTGTTAGTGTTATTTGCTAAACAATTATTTGTTTAGCAGAGTGATGGCCTTTGGGAAAAAACTGTTCTTGGGTCTAGTTGTTCTGGTGTGCAGTGCTCTATAGCGTCGTTTTGAGGGTAGGAGTTGAAACAGTTTATGTCCAGGATGTGAGGGGTCTGTAAATATTTTCACAGCCCTCTTTTTGATTCGTCCAGTATACAGGTCCTCAGTGGAAGGCAGGTTGGTAGCCATTGTTTTTCCTGCCGTTCTAATTTGAAGTCTGTCTCTTTCTTGTTGGGTTGCCAGACAGTTATAGAGGTGCAAACGGCAGACTCAATAATTCCTCTGTAGAACTGAATCAGCAGCTCCTTGGGCAGTTTGAGCTTACTGAGTTGGCGCAGAAAGAACATTCTTTGTTGTCCTTTTTTGATGATGTTTTTGATGTTAGCTGTCCATTTTAGATTTTGCGATATGATAGATTTATTTATTTATTTATTTATTAAATTTTTATACCGCCCTTCTCCCGAAGGACTCAGGGCGGTGTACAGCCAACCTAGAAATTTAAAGGTTTCTACTGTTGATACTGTGTTGTCTAGTATTGTGAGAGGTGGAAGTATGGAAAGTGTAATGTATTTGAATTTTAGGAAGGAAATTTGGGCGGGAAAATGCACGTTGCTGATTGGCTGATGCCTCAGCCAAAATACAATTTTGGCTGAGATCTGTTGGCTTTTTCTGGGATCACAATAAACCAAAGAGCTGTTGTCACTTGTATCGTCTCCTGCCTCGTCATTGCCCGAACTTAACATTGGCGACGAAGGTGGGATTTGGAAGGCAGAGAGACTAGGAAAAGAGCTGAAGGAGCGACTTAGTTTAAAACCCAGCCAGTAGTAAGAGCGGATACATAGCGATGTCTAGCTATACGCCGCCAGCGCCATTCGACCCAGCCAAGGAGAAATGGGGGTCGTACATGGCTTGTTTCAAGTGTTTCCTCAAAGCTAACGAACTGCAAGGAGTATTGGATAATCGGAAGCGAGCCTACTTCCTGAGCCACTGTGGGCCAGAAGTCTTCGATACCGCCGAATCGCTGTCGGAACCAACGCCGGTACAGTCGGTGCCATGGCAAACGCTACAGACGACGCTACGAGCACACTACGCACGGGTGCCATCAAAGTTTGTACAACGGTTTGAGTTGAGGCAAAGAGTTCAGCGAGAGGGCGAATCGATAAGCGTCTACATGGCCGCATTAAAGAAAGCCGCAAACCACTGTGAGTATAGGGACTTGGATGACTCTCTATTAGAACAACTCATTTGTGGGGTCAGGGACATCCGACTACAGAAGCGGCTGCTGTCGAAAAGCAACCTAACCCTGGCGATAGCCTGGATGAGGCCAGGGCATACAAGATATCCACCAAAGCAGCGGAAACCTTACAAAAGCTGAACACGCCGAATGCCGTGGCGAAAGCAACGCCAGTCCACAGTGAAGAAATCCAGGCCGAATCGGATGGTGAGGAAGAGGAAGAGGTTTTTCACACCGGGAGGCCGGAGAGAGGCGACCGGATGAGTGCGTGAGTTGCGGAGGCCAACACCAACGACAGAATTGCAGGTTTAAAGACGCGATTTGTTGGCGGTGTGAAAAGAAAAGACACATAGCTCAGGCCTGTCAAGCCTCCCAACCTTCGCACCAAAGATTCAAACCGGCCAATCAACAGGGCGCCGGTTCAGCGAAGCGGCCAGGGATTGGCCAATTCAAAAAAGGTGCGAAGTTGAATCAGACCACTATGAGAGTGGGCCACGCATCGACATGGCTAGAAAAGAAAATATTCACAGTGCAGTGTAAAATGGAGGTGGATACCGGCTCATCAATCACGATTATGTCTTGGGACACAATCGCAAAGGACCTGCCAGACGTTGTGAAATGCCAGCTGCAACCCCAAAAGCTGAGAGTGCAAGACTATCAGGGGAACCGAATCCCTGTGCGAGGAGTCACGTCCGTCAGAGTGAAATATGGACAATTCAAGAAAACCCTGCCGATCACCATCGTAGATGAAAACCTGCCCAGTTTCCTAGGTCTGGACTGCTTCAGAGCCTTGGGCATGGAAGTAACCGGGGTTCACAGAAGTGGAGTCAACCTGAAGGACGAATTATTGAGAGAATTCGAGGACGTTTTCTAAGACTGCCTGGAAAAGTACGTGGGGACCCCCATCTCATTCAATTTGGACCCCCAGGTGGCTCCCATTAGATTAAAGGCTAGGAGAGTCCCGTTCACCCTCAAACCCAAGACTGACAGGGAACTAGACAAATTAGTAAGTCAGGGAATACTAGTCCCCGTCGACCATGCAAAATGGGAGACGCCAATAGTGACCCCAGTCTAACCGGATGGATCAGTCCGGATTTGTGCTGACTATAAGGCAACGCTCAACAAAGCATTGCAAAAGACTGCTTACCCCGTTCCCGTAGTGCAACATTTGTTGCACTCATTAGGGCAGGGACAGGTCTTCGCCAAACTCGATCTGGCTCAAGCCTACCAACAATTACCAGTTGACAACGAAACAGCCGAAGCACAGACGATTGTCACACATTGGGGCACTTTTAAATGCACTCGACTTCAGTTCGGAGTTAGTGTAGCCCCCGGGTTATTCCAAAACCTAGTGGAACGACTCCTACAAGGTCTACCAGGAGTAGTCCCATATTTCGACGATGTACTGATATCAGCAGAACACTTGGAAGAATTAGGGGTCAAATTGCGGAAGGTTTTGGGCATTTTCAGGTCTGCGGGGCTTAAGGTTAAACTCAACAAATGCCAGATAGGAGTTGAATCAGTAGAATTCTTGGGTTACCGGATAGATAAGGAAGGCATCCACCCAACGGAGAGCAAAGTGCGAGCCATTAGAAAGGCCCCAACCCCCAAAAACAAAACAGAATTGCAAGCATTTTTGGGGCTTGTAAATTTCTATGCGGTATTTTAAAAAAATAAGGCAACGGTAGCCGAACCGCTACATAAACTGCTAGCAAAGAAAGCTGTTTGGACTTGGGGCAGGGTTGAAGCTAAGGCATTTGAAGGAGTTAAGAATCTCTTGTCCAGCGATAGCCTTCTTATTCAGTACAATGGGACATTGCCACTGGTACTTGTTTGTGATGCATCACCCTATGGGGTAGGGGCTGTCCTCAGCCACAGGTTACCGAACGGGTCAGAAGCCCCTATCGCATATTTTTCCATATTTTTCCCACACGATGTCCGCAGCGGAAAGGAACTATAGCCAACTAGACCAGGAAGCCCTGGCTATAGTTTCTGGGGTTAAAAAGTTCCACGAATACCTGCTTGGGCGGCAATTTGAAATAGTCACAGACCACAGACTGTTATTGGGACTATTGGCAGGGGACTGTCCAACACCGGTTGCATTATCACCCAGGCAGACCCGTTGGACTATTTTCCTGGCAGCATATTCGTACAAACTGTCTCACCGACCTGGCAAAGATTTGGGACATGCGGACGCTTTAAGTAGGTGCCCGTTGCCAGAGACTATTGAAGACCCGACCCCAGGGACGCCCATCTTGTTAATTGACTCTTTGGACTCTGGCCCAGTCACATCTACGGAAGTGACTAGGGCATCTTACAAAGACATTGTCGTAAGAACTATGATCGGTTGGGTGCAGAGGGGATGGCCCACTGCACCGGGGGATCCTTTCAAAGAATTTACAAAAAAGCATTCGGAACTGTTGGTACAAGGGGGTTGTCTGTTATGGGGGGATAGAGTGGTTATTCCGGAGAAATTACAAGGGCATGTGTTGGAACTATTGCATGTGGCCACCCGGGGATTGTAAGGATGAAAAGCCTAGCGAGAAGTTACGTGTGGTGGCCACAAATGGATAAAGACATTAGCGACAGGGTAGGGAAATGCCAAGCATGTCAAGAATCAAGGCCACTACCCCCAACAGCCCCCATAAGGGATTGGGAGAAACCCCAGGGTCCTTGGTCTACAAAGAGGACCCTTGCATAGGTCTTTGGAGACTCAAGATGTTGTAGGCTGTAGTGCAGAGCCATATTAACAACATCATTTGTTGATCTATTTGCTCGGTATGCAAATTGCAAGAGGTCTAACAGCAGATCCGTGATGGTTTTCAAATTTATTTTATTTATTTTATTTATTTGATTTTTATACCGCCCTTCTCCCGAAGGACTCAGGGCGGTGTACAGGCAAGATAAAACATACAATGTACAAATTAAAATACAATTTTAAAAACTTGTTTTAAAATTAGCCTGAAAAAATTAAAATATGCCATGAACTAAAAACCCCATTTAAAATTAATAAAATTTACAAAATTTAAAAATTAAAATTCAATTCAAGCCAGCCCCGCGTGAATAAAAAGGTGTGTCTTCAGTTCGCTACGGAATGTCCGAAGGTCAGGTATTTGGCGTAAGCTCGGGAAGCCTGCTCCAGAGTGTGGAGCCCCACAGAGAAGGCCCTTCCTGGGGCCGCCAGCCGGCATTGTTTGGCGGACGGCACCCTGAGAAGTCCCTCTCTGTGAGAGCGTACTGGTCGGTGGGAGGCATGTGGTAACAGCAGGCGGTCCCGTAAGTACCCAGGCCCTAAGCCATGGAGCGCTTTAAAGGTCGTATCCAACACCTTAAAGTGCACTCGAAAGGCCACAGGTAGCCAGTGCAGTCTGCGCAGGAGCGGTGTTACGTGGGAGCTATGCGTAGCTCCCTCTATCACCCGCGCAGCTGCATTCTGGACTAACTGAAGCCTCCGAGTGCACTTCAAGGGGAGCCCCATGTAGAGAGCATTACAATAATCCAAGCGAGAGGTAACGAGCGCATGAGTGACTGTGCACAAGGCATCCCGATCAAGGAAGGGGCGCAACTGCCGAACCAGGCGAACCTGGTGGAAGACCCTCCTGGAGACGGCCGTCAAATGATCTTCAAGCGACAGCCGATCATCCAGGAGGACACCTAAGTTGCGCACCCTATCCTTTAGGGCCAATAACTCGCCTCCAACAACCAGCCGCGGCTGCAGCTGGCTGAATCGGGATGCCGGCATTCACAGCCACTCCGTCTTGGAGGGATTAAGCTTGAGCCTGTTTCTCCCCATCCAGACCCGTACGGCTTCCAAACACCGGGACAGCACTTCAACAACTTCATTGGGGTGGCCCGGGGTGGAAAAGTACAGCTGGGTGTCATCAGCGTACTGCTGGTAACTCACCCCAAAGCCACTGATGATCTCACCCAACGGCTTCATATAGATGTTGAACAGCAGGGGCGAGAGAATCGACCCCTGTGGGACCCCACAAGTGAGGCACCTTGCGGTCGACCTCTGCCCCCCTGTCAACACCGTCTGCGACCGGTCGGAGAGATAGGAGGAGAACCACCGATACACGGTGCCTCCCACTCCCAATCCCTCCAACCGGCGCAGCAAGATACCATGGTCGATGGTATCAAAAGCCGCTGAGAGATCTAATAGGACCAGGGCAGAGGAATAACCCCTGTCCCTGGCCCTCCAGAGATCATCCACCAATGCGACCAAAGCTGTCTCCGTGCTGTATCCGGGTCGGAAGCCGGACTGGAACGGGTCTAGATAGACATCTTCATCCAGGTATTGGGGTAGCTGTCGCGCCACAGCACTCTCTACAACCTCCGCAACAAAGCGAAGGTTGGAGACTGGACGATAATTACCCAAAATAGCTGGGTCCAGGGAGGGCTTCTTAAGGAGGGGTCTCACCACCGCCTCTTTCAAGGCGGCAGGGAAAACCCCTTCCAACAAAGAAGCGTTGATAATCCTCTGGAGCCAGCCTCGTGTCACCTCCTGAGTGGCCAGTACCAGCCAGGAAGGGCACGGGTCCAGTAAACATGTCGGGCGTGAAGCCTCCCAACAACCTGTCCACGCCCTCGGAGCCACAGGGTCAAACTCATCCCAAATGGGCTCAACAAGACGTGCCTCTCCTCGCTTGATCATCCCAATTTCGTCCAGACCGTCCCGGAGCTGAGCGATTTTATCGTATAGATAACCACTAAACTCCTCGGCTCGTCCTGCAAGGGTCATCCCGCACCTCCTGGTGAAGGAGGCGGGTCACCAAACAGGGCGGCCGGGCGGTTATCTGCCGACGCAATGAGGGTGAGGCGTGACGCCGCCTCTCATTGCCACTAGGTAGGTCCTAGAACAGGACCTAACTAGTGTCCGATCAGCCTCGGAGCGACTGGACCTCCAGATGCTCTCTAGGCGTCTTCTCTGGCGTTTCATCTCCCTCAGCCCGTCGGAGAACCAGGGGGCCGGGCGAGATCTGCGCTGGGTCAGAGGCCGCAAAGGCGCGACACGATCCAAGGCCCCAGCCGCGGCCTGTTCCCAGGCCACGACCAGTTCCTCAGTCGTGCCGTGGGCCAGATCCTCAGGGAATGGCCCAAGCTCCGTCAGGAACCTCTCAGGGTCTATCAGGCGCCTGGGACGGAACCAACGTGTAGGTTCCGTCTCCCTGCGATGGTGAGTGGCGGTTTGGAAGTCTAGGCGAAGGAGAAAATGATCGGACCATGACATTGGTTCTGTTACTAAATCGTCTAATACCAGATCATTTAACCACTGTCCAGAGATATAAATCAGATCCAGCGTGCCTCCCCCCATGTGCGTAGGGCCATCATTTACTCGAATCAGGTCCAAGGCCGTCATGGAAGCCTGGAACTCCCGAGCTGCCGTCGATAACAGACCAACTGATGGCAGGTTGAAATCCCCCATGACTATAAGTCTGGGGGTCTCAACCGCCACAGCGGCCAGTACCTCCAACAGCTCAGGCAGGGCTGTAGTCACGCAGCAAGGAGCCAGGTACGCGATCACCAAGCCCAACTGATTCCTATGGCCCCACCGCACATAGAGGGATTCACAGCCGGCAATCTGAGGAACAGTGGCCTCCCTCGGCTCTAGATCTTCCTTAATAACAACCGCCACCCCCCCACCCCTACCTTGGGCCCTCGGCTGATGAAATGCTCGGAAACCTGGAGGACACATCTCAACAAGGGGAACCCCCCCCTCTGGGCCCAACCAGGTCTCCGTAATGCCTATGAGGTCCGCGGACTCCCCCTGAATAAGGTCGCAAATCAGGGGAGCCTTATTAACCACGGACCGGGCATTACATAACATCAGCCGAAGATCCAAGCTCTGAGGATCATGGCCGCCCGAGGAACGGGTAGGACTGAGGGCTGGAGCACGTGATCGCTTTCAGACATCGAACACGTGCTCCCAACTCTCGATCGCCCCCCGCCATATCTGCCTCCCACTTACCGTACAGATCGAACAACCCTCTAGTCCTGGAACAACGCCTCCCCTGCCTTGAACCAGATGGAGTGGTGTCGCGAACTAGCACAGGGCTGGATCCTCCCGACGGGTTCTCTCCCCCACCCGTCTTGTCCCTCCCCACCCTTAAAAAACCCTTATTTAAAAATCTATTTAAAAATCCCCATAAATTCTTCTTAGCCGCATGCTAAAACAGGAATAGGAAAGCACTAGCCTTTCAAAGGTTTTCATGACTACAGATGTTAAAGCAACTGGTCTGTAGTCATTCAGTTCCTTGATGGTGGGCTTCCTCGGCACTGGGATGATGGTAGAGCGTTTGAAGCAAGAAGGAACATAGCACATCTCTAGTGATTTATTGAAAATATGGGTGAAGATGGGATTCTTCTTCTACTTGGTCAAAGAGCCAGCCTTGTGCCAAGGCCTCTGCTGTCCTGAAACCGAGAAATGTCCCTCGCACAGTTGAGCCAGAAATGGGCAGATTCACATACATTTAATTTATTTTAATTTAATATTTAGCTTAATTTAATTTTAATTTAATTTTAATTGTATTAATTTATTTATAACTTTTAAATTCTAAGGGTTTTATATCGGTCTATGACCGTTTTAGTTTAAATTGGCCTGTTAAATATTTCATTTTAAATGTATTTTAAATTTGGGTTTTGTATTGTGTATCTAGGTGTTTTAAATAAGGCTGTACACTGCCCTGAGTCCTTCGGGAGAAGGGCAGTCTAGAAATCTAATTAATAAATAAATAATAAATAAATAAATCAAAAGGTCTCAGATACTTTGCCAGAATGGTTGCTACAGCCCACCTTCCCTTAAGCTCTCAGAGCAGAAATGCAGGTGTTGTGCTATGTTTCTCTCTCATTCTCTCTCTCAGCCTTTGCACCCAGTTCATGTGATTCCTTGGAGGAAGAAATGTTGGCATTGCTTCATCTCCTTGGGGTTTTTTTCTCTTTTCTTCTTCCCCAGGACACTAAATTGTCAACTAACACCATCCTGTCCTGTGCAGGTGCCTGAGTGTTTCTTTGTGCGAGTGATTGATGTGTGTAGGAGAGAATTGCTGACATATGCAAAAGGGATCCTCAATTTTGTAAACTAGTTACCTTATTTTACAGGCAATTAATTTTATTTTCTATTAAGTACTGCTTTGTAATTAATGCAATTAATTAGCTAGGGTATATTTATTTTTGCATTCTTCCCTGTTGTTGCAGTGTGGCTTCTGATAGATATATGTACACAAATGTACAAATGTGTCATATGCACATATTTATTTTGTTTGAGAGAGAGAGGATTTCATGAGCATTTAATCTGTATTTATTTATTGTCCTGTCTATTTGTCCTTTGTGGGTCATTTATATGCAGTGGCTACAACCAATCACACCCCAGTGGAAGCAAAATACCTTGAATGGCATATAGGCATATATATAGGCATATATATTTTGCATTTATATCCCGCCTTCTCCGAAGACTCAGGGCGGCTTAACTATGTTAAGCAATAGTCTTCATCCATTTGTATATTATATACAAGTCAACTTATTGCCTCCAACAATCTGGGTCCTCATTTTACCTACCTTATAAAGGATGGAAGGCTGAGTCAACCTTGGGCCTCGGCTGATGAAATGCTCGAAAACCTGGAGGACACATCTCAACAAGGGGAACTCCCCCCCCTCTGGGCCCAACCAGGTCTCCGTAATACCTATGAGGTCCGCGGACTCCCCCTGAATAAGGTCGCAAATCAGGGGAGCCTTATTAACCACGGACCGGCATTACATAACATCAGCCAAGATCCAAGCTCTGAGGATCATGGCCACCGAGGAACGGGTAGGACTGAGGGCTGGAGCACGTGATCGCTTTCAGACATCGAACACGTGCTCCCAACTCTCGATCGCCCCCCGCCATATCTGCCTCCCACTTACCGTACAGATCGAACAACCCTCTAGTCCTGGAACAACGCCCTCCCCCCTGCCTTCGAACCAGATGGAGTGGTGTCGCGAACTAGCACAGGGGCTGGATCCCTCCCCGACGGGTTCTCTCCCCCACCCGTCTTGTCCCTCCCCACCCTTAAAAAACCCTTATTTAAAAATCTATTTAAAAATCCCCATAAATTCTTCTTAGCCGCATGCTAAAACAGGAATAGGAAAGCACTAGCCTTTCAAAGGTTTTCATGACTACAGATGTTAAAGCAACTGGTCTGTAGTCATTCAGTTCCTTGATGGTGGGCTTCCTCGGCACTGGGATGATGGTAGAGCGTTTGAAGCAAGAAGGAACATAACACATCTCTAGTGATTTATTGAAAATATTGGTGAAGATGGGATTCTTCTTCTACTTGGTCAAAGAGCCAGCCTTGTGCCAAGGCCTCTGCTGTCCTGAAACCGAGAAATGTCCCTCGCACAGGTGAGCCAGAAATGGGCAGATTCACATACATTTAATTTATTTTAATTTAATATTTAGTTTAATTTAATTTTAATTTAATTTTAATTGTATTAATTTATTTATAACTTTTAAATTCTAAGGGTTTTATATCGGTCTATGACCGTTTTAGTTTAAATTGGCCTGTTAAATATTTCATTTTAAATGTATTTTAAATTTGGGTTTTGTATTGTGTATCTAGGTGTTTTAAATAAGACTGTACACTGCCCTGAGTCCTTCGGGAGAAGGGCGGTCTAGAAATCTAATTAATAAATAAATAATAAATAAATAAATCAAAAGGTCTCAGATACTTTGCCAGAATGGTTGCTACAGCCCACCTTCCCTTAAGCTCTCAGAGCAGAAATGCAGGTGTTGTGCTATGTTTCTCTCTCATTCTCTCTCTCAGCCTTTGCACCCAGTTCATGTGATTTCTTGGAGGAAGAAATGTTGGCATTGCTTCATCTCCTTGGTTTTTTTTTCTCTTTTCTTCTTCCCCAGGACACTAAATTGTCAACTAACACCATCCTGTCCTGTGCAGGTGCCTGAGTGTTTCTTTGTGCGAGTGATTGATGTGTGTAGGAGAGAATTGCTGACATATGCAAAAGGGATCCTCAATTTTGTAAACTAGTTACCTTATTTTACAGGCAATTAATTTTATTTTCTATTAAGTACTGCTTTGTAATTAATGCAATTAATTAGCTAGGGTATATTTATTTTTGCATTCTTCCCTGTTGTTGCAGTGTGGCTTCTGATAGATATATGTACACAAATGTACAAATGTGTCATATGCACATATTTATTTTGTTTGAGAGAGAGAGAGGGATTTCCATGAGCATTTAATCTGTATTTATTTATTGTCCTGTCTATTTGTCCTTTGTGGGTCATTTATATGCAGTGGCTACAACCAATCACACCCCAGTGGAAGCAAAATACCTTGAATGGCATATAGGGCATATATATATAGGGCATATATATATTTTGCATTTATATCCCGCCCTTCTCCGAAGACTCAGGGCGGCTTACACTATGTTAAGCAATAGTCTTCATCCATTTGTATATTATATACAAAGTCAACTTATTGCCTCCAACAATCTGGGTCCTCATTTTACCTACCTTATAAAGGATGGAAGGCTGAGTCAACCTTGGGCCTGGTGGGACTTGAACCTGCAGTAATTGCAAGCAGCTGCTGTTAATAACAGACTGCATTAGCCTGTTGAGCCACCAGAGGCCCATATATAATTTCAATGCTCATTAAATAGAGTTTGACTGCCCCTTTAAGAAATTCTGCCTCTGGAATCGAGGATAATTTTAGCCAAAGAGACAGGGAAAATCCTGCAAGGCTGCTGAAAAGTCATTTTCGGAAACCCACCAAGCCTTACCTCTTGCCCAGAGGGTCTCTCATGCCAAGGGCATCAGATGGCAAATCAACTGGACCTCCTTGGTTTGATGGAAAAATCAAAGCTGCTGCTGCTTCTTGGCATCCTTCCTGCTGGCAGAGCCTTTAATTGTATTTTGAGTGGGTTATATTCTATATGTAAATATCAGAGACTGCTGGAATTCTTCGTAGCCAAGCTGTCTGTTTATGCAAATTGCCTTCTAAAACCAGCATTTCTGCTCCAGAATCGAAGTGCCTCTTATTTAATGCCATCCTCTTTCTCTCTGCCAGGTGGGAGGGAAGGAGAAAGGCACCATTCATGGTTTCTCCTCTCCCGGGGCCCTGAGAGATCCCCGCACCCTCCCTTCTGCAGCTGCGGGATCCCGTCTGAGCACTCCCGGAGCAGACTCTGTCCTCCCAGGGGTCTCTTGCAGTGTCCTCACTGAAGATCCCATGGCAGAGACGATCACACAAGGAACAGCTGCTGTCACTGCTAATGAGCCATGATAGCCCAAAGGCCACGTGCCCTCCAATTAAACAGCTTTTTATGGCTTGTCTTTGCAAGTGGTTTACCATTCATAATTTCTTCACCAGTTAAATCCTACTAATGTTAACCACTCCCCCATGGCCTCTGCAGACCCCTCGGTGGAAAGTGTAATGATGCAATGAACTTGGCCTTAAAACAGCAGGTTTTCCTAGCAAGAAATAGGCAATTTTTAAAAGAAAGGTCTTGCCCAGAGCCTCGGGAAGCCATGGGCAAACATGGTGGCAAACTTCATGCTGGGATGTAAATTTGGCATCAGAGCAATGGAGTGGGGATGGGAGGCTCCTCTGTAACATTTTCCATAATTTTGAAACTACAATTATTCACATTTATCAGATTACCAGTGAGATCTAACAAAGGTTCTGTCTGAACATGTAGCTTATTACAGGAATAAGTACAAAATTTCCAGCTGCTAGTTCTTTGTGTGCTGGATATTCCAATAACCTTTCTATGACTTTAAGATGTGATGACATTTAACACATGTCTCCAGCTCCTTTAAATGTGCAGCTCTTACCTCTAATTAAATCTGTTTTTGTGTTGCCCCTATTTATACATCTACCAATTGCACTGGAGAATCTGAAGGTACAGTCAGGATATTTTCTAGAAAATGATATTTGGTCTCCCATGTTTAAGATTTAAGATGCAATTATCATGTTCCTATGTGGGAATAGTATCCAAAATACATAGCAAGTAAGAAAGAAATTGCTGTCAGTTGGGCCTGATACAGTTTGAAAAAGATTCAGACTTTGAAGAGAGCATAGATTGATTCAAGCCTGTCGTTGGAGATTTCATGGCAACCCAATTTTATGAAAACTGATTTGAGATTGAAAACAATTTGTCAATAAGTCATAGTGGGGAAACTTTAAAATGCCTAAAACCACTTCAGTTTGAGGCAGAATGGATGGAAAACAGCAGGGATGGTGAAAGTATGTTAACCCTGCCAAATTCTACTTGGATACCCTCAAGGATTTTACTCTGTGTATCTTTAAAACATTTCCCTTGTAAGACTCAAAGGGGCTTTCTTAAAAGGCAACTTTGTTTTCTTTGCTTTTCCTCAAAGATGTTTCGTTTTTCGAGGTAAGGTTGGCAAAGATGTTTAAAGATAAATCAACTAAATGCTGGAAGTGCCACCAGGTACCTGGATCTTACTATCATATGTGGTGGACGTAGAGAAGCAAAGAAGTATTGGACAAAAATTAAGACATGGTTGGAAAAGATGATACACCAACGTACTGAGTTGAAACCAGTTGAATTTCTGCTGGGGATTGTACCTGAAATTTATAATAAAGAGAATGCATATTTAATTGTTAATGTATTAACTGCAGCTAGAATTGTATTTGCACAACATTGGAAAAGTGAAGAGTTTCCCATTAATGAGAAGGTGATTAGGAAAATATTAGAATGTGTAGAAATGAACAGATTAACATTAGCAATTAAGGAGAAAGAACAAACTGAATACTATATGACTGTGATGGTGAACCTATGACACACATGCCACATGTGGCACGCAGCACCCTCTCTGTGGGCACATCTTTCGTAAACACCAAACTTAGACTCTAAATCCATTCCACCTCTAAAAAGGCCAAATGGTGAAGATTGTAACAATGATGCCGCTAAAGCTAATTTCTTCAACACTTTTTTCAGTTCAGTCTTTGTCAACAGCAATGGCATCTCCCCCTCATTTCCTAGTTGTACCTCATCCAATTGCAATTATCTAATCCACATTGATTTTACTGAAGATACTGTCATAAGGGCACTACACAATCTAAAGCCATCTCTATCTATTGGTCCTGATGGAATATGTGCCTTCTTTCTTAAAAAGCTTTCCTCAGCCAGAGCTGAATCTCTGAGCACCATCTATGAAGTTTCTTTTAGAATGAGCTCCTTGCCTGACATTAACAACAGTCATCCCTATCTTCAAAAAAGGTGACCCCGGCCTTGTTGAGAATTATAGGCCAATCTCTCTTTGTTATGTCACGTGTAAAGTCATGGAATCCATCATAAACCAATCCATCACCCTCCACTTAGTGGCAAATAACCTACTCTCTGATAAACAATTTGGTTTCCAGAAAAATTTGTCATGTAATCTGCAACTCATGCACTGCAAAAACATCTAGACCTCTCAACTCGACCAGGGCAAAGCAATAGATGCAATTTACATAGACTTTTGTAAAACCTTTGATTCAGTAGTGCACGAAAAACTACTTCTGAAACTAAAATCTTATGGCATTTCTGGACCCCTACATAATAGCTGCGTTCCTGTCAAACAAGTGGTCAAAATAGGCAGCGCCCTATGAAATCCTGCACCTGTCAACAGTGGTATCCCCCAAGGCAACATTCTAGGTCCAACACTCTTTCTGCTTTATATCAACAACCTTTGTGATCAAATTATAAGCAGCTGTGTCCTCTTTGCCGATGATGTTAAACTATTCAACACCACAGACAACCTTGCTATCCTTCAAAATGACTTAGACTATGTATCTGAATGGTCAGACAATTGGCACCTCCAAATTTCTGCTAACAAATGCTCAGTCCTGCACATTGGCAATAGAAATTAGAACATCAAATATTTGCTGGCTGGAAATGATCTAAAAGTTGACCCACATTCTGTCAAAGACTAGGAGTACTCATTTCAAAGGATCTAAGTCCCAGAGCTCACTATAACATCATTGCAAAAAAGGCAATAAAAGTTGTAAATCTTATTTTACGAAGTTTTCTCTCTGGTAATGTTATACTCCAAACAAGGACATAAAAAACCTTTGCAAGACCTATACTTGAATACTGCTCACCTATCTGGAACCCTCACTGTATTTCAGACATCAATATATTAGAGAGGGTCCAGAGATATTTTACTAGGAGAGTTCTCAAATCTTCTGCTCAAAATAAAATTCCCTATACCACCAGGCTTGAAATTTTAGGTCTAGATAGCCTCGAACTATGTTGTCTACGTTCTGACCTATGCTTAGTTCATAAGATTATTTATCAAAATGTTCTACCTGTAAATGAGTACTTTAATTTCAACCATAATAACACAAGGGCTATTAATAGATTTAAACTCAACAATTCTATTTTAGCTCTAGAGTCTGCAGTGATAGCCCACCAGCAAAGATATCATCTGTGGGGCAGGAGATTAAGAAGAAGACTGAGAAGGCATATAGTGAGATACACCCGCAACAGCATCTAACTGGATTTTCGACTTTTTCCATGCACAGATTTGAACCATTCAACTTTAATCCCTGCACATTTAATGATTTTTTAAAGGAACGTATCTTTTTCTGCCCACCATCTCTTGGACTGACTGGACATGCTGGCCCTCCAGGTCTTCCCTTGGTGCTGCTTTCTGCATTTGGTAATGAATTTCTTGGCACAGTTTTAGTGCAGAATCCAGGCTGGTCAGGATCAGCGAGCCCAGCTAGGTATCTGACTAGTTCTGCTTAGCAAAAGTCCCAGGCACCTTGTTTTTTTTTTAATTTATTTATTTATCTTTGTCACAACAGTATACACAAACATCGTCATAAATAAAAACAACACATCATGGAGGAAAAAAATATATATAAGTAAAAGTATGCAACATTTGATTAATTTGATATAATGAAGGGAACAATAGGACAGGAATGGTAGGCACTTTTGTGCTCTTATGCACGCCCCTTATAGTCCTCTTAGGAATGGGGTGAGGTCAATAGTAGACAGTTTTTGGTTGAAGATTTTGGGATTTTGAGTAGAGACTATGGAGTCAGGTAATGAGTTCCAAGCATTAACAACTCTGTTACATAAGTCATATTTTCTGCAATCAAGTTTAAAGTGGTTGACATTAAGTTTAAATCTATTGTTTGCTCTTGTATTATTGTGATTGAAGCTGAAGTAGTCTTTTACAGGAAGGATATTGCAGTAGATGATTTTGTGTGTTAAACACAGGTCATGTCGAAGTCGGCATGATCCAATAAATATAGATTTATTGTTTTATTTATTTATTTATTTATTATTAATAAATTGATAAAGAAATAGATTTATTTATTTATTTATTATTAATAAATTGTTGGCAGGATCCAATAAATATAGACTGAATAATACGCCCTAGGCATGAAACATCTTGTCTTTGACAGACCAGAAAAGCAGTGACTGTCTGAAAGACCAATTATGAAAGTGTTCAAGGGAAAATGATTTTCAGTGGAAAATAGCATCGGAGAGACAGGTTGGCGTATGTGTTTATGCACTTTGTGAATGGAGCTGTTGTCCCAATGATGAGCTATAACAACACCCAACACCGTCATTCGGCAGCCTCTTTCCCCTCTTCTGTGCATGCCTGAGCTGGCACTGGTGCCTCTGCTGAACAAAGGACTTTAATTTGTTTAAGAAAGATTACTCTGAGGCAATCCAGGTGGCAGGGAGAGAACGGGAAGGCCACTGGGGGAAGGAAATGCCTGCTGCCACCTATTAAGGGATGGCATGGTTTTTCTATAAGAATCTGGGTGCCAGACAGAGGCTGACTCAGAGAAGTGGGGTGAGCATCAGCCATCTGACTGTTCCCCCAGCCCACCCCCAGCAGCTCTGAAAGTCTGCCAGCTGCAGAGCTGCAAACAAAATGCCTTTCTGCTGGGGGACAGCCTCCCCCACAACCCCTCCCCCAGCAGCCCCCCACCTAGTTATCCCCCTTTCCAGGTGGTGGCCATTCCTTCAGGCAGAGGAAGCCTGGCTGTGTCTGAGGGGCAGGGAAGACACTGGCAGTCTGTTTTATATTCTTTTTCTCTGATGGTTTTAATTAAACCCATTCTCTCCTGCAAAGCCTGGAGAGATCACAAGCCTTGGTTCTCTTCCCCCATGCTCTGAGAGTCTTCTTGGTGTGAGCGAAAGGGAGCCCCCACAGCAGCCCTGGGGATCCTGCCTCTGCCGGCCTTGAAATAATCAACATAAAATTAAAACCCTGTTCCAGCAAGCCGCCAAGTCATTAGGAGCCCTTGTGCAATTGTGACTTTGATCCAATCTTTCATGCAATTTCACAGCGTTCAGGAGGAATTGACCATGCATAGGCTGATCTTGTTAGCTCTGGCTTGATTATCTGCTTGTACAGAGACAAACAGGCGTGTGGCAGAAAGGCTGCCTCATCCTTTGATCTGTAGGCTTCCCAAAGCCGGCTGCCACAAGAAGCCACAGCTGGCAGGAGCTTCCCGTGACTCATCAGCACCCGCAGCAACCATCTTGGCGGCTCAGATGTTCAAAACATCCCTGAACTTGACACATTTCGGCTCTCAGCTGTAATAGGTAACACAAGAGGGAGGCATCTGCTGGAATCAGCTTGGGCTGGTCTCTCTCTCTCTCTCAGTCCAACCCACCTCACAGGCTTGCTATTATGGGGAAAATAGAAGGAGGAAGGAGTATTATGTGTCACCGATGATGTAAAATTATTTAACCACCAACAATGCTGCTACCCTTCAAAAAGACCTTGACTTTGTGTCGGAATGATCAAAAAATTGGCAATTGCAAATCTCAATCAACAAACACATTGGCAAAAGGAATCAGAACACAAAATACAAGCTGAGTAGACATAACCTTGTAGATGACCCTCACTCTGTCAAAGACCTTGGACTACTCATATCAAATGATCTAAGTGCCAAAGCCCACTGTAACATTGCCAAAAAGGCATTAAGGGTTGTAAACCTAATCTTGCATAGCTTCTTCTCCAGTAATATTACACTACTAACCAGAGCATACAAAACATTTGCTAGACCAATTCTCTAATACAGCTCGTCTGTCTGGAACCTGCACTGCATATCGGACATTAATACAATTGAACATGTCCAGAAATATTTCACAAGAAGAATCCTCCACTCTCTGTTCGCAACAAAATACCTTATGCCACCAGACTTGAAATTCTGGGTTTAGAAAATTTAGAACTATGCCGCATTCGGCATGACCTGAGCATAACTCATAAAATCATCTGCTACAATGTCCCCTACCTGTCAATGACTACTCCAGCTTCAACCACAATAATACATGAGCACACAATAGATACAAACTTAAAGTGAGTTCTGCTCCAAACTCAATTGCAGAAAATATGACTTCAGCAACAGAGTGGTCAATGCCTGGAATGCATTGTGCATAACTCTGTGCTTTCATCCCAAACCCCCCAAAACTTTAACCTTAGACTGTCTACTGTTGATGTCACCCCATTCCTAAGAGGTCTGTAAGGGGTGTGCATAAGAGCACCAGCGTGCCTACCGTCCCTGTCCTAATGTTCCCTTTAATTGTATTCATTTTATGCACTCAGTTCATGCTTATACTTATATGTATTATTTAATACATACTCGACAAAAATAAAAATAAAAAAAATAAAAAATGTTTATCACCTTGAGTTACTTATTGTTGGGAAACTGGAAGGAGGGGTCAAGCAAGAGCCTAGCCATGAGTCCTTGCACAGCACCAAGAGGCATAAGCTTAACTTCCCCTTTCATCCGTGTGAGCCTCAGTGGTGCAATGGTTTGAATGTTGTACTGCAGGCTACTTCTGCTGATTGCCAGCTGCCTGCAATTTGGCAATTCAAATCCCACCAGACTCAAGGTTGACTCAGCCTTCCATTCTTCCAAGATGGGTAAAATGGGGCCTCAAATTTTGGGGGGCCAGAGGCTGACTCTGTAAACCACTTAAAGAGGGCTGTAAAGCGGTATATAAGTGTAAGTGTTATTGCTATTGCTATTGTTCCCAGGGGAAGGTAAGCAGCCTGATGAGATTCTTGTAACATAGGTGGTTACTTTCACAATTCATGAGTGACTTTGGTTGCTTGTACCTGACATTTACACAGAAATAATAAAGGCAGGATAAAAATTTAATAAATAAATAAATAAATCATATCCAGAGGAAAGGAAGAACATAATGAAGGGCCTGGAAGGAGACGTCCATGAGAAATGGTTGGAAGTGCTGGGTTGTTTCAACCTGGAGAAGAGAAGGTTGCAGGGGACCCAGTAATTGTCTTCAACCATCTGAAGATGAGAAACAGTTGTTGACAGATGAGCTTAACTTACAAGAATAGAGGTTTTGGGAGGCCACTAAGAAAACCTCCTAGCCATAAGAGCTGTTTTGCAATGAAACGGGATGCCTTGAGAGGTCGTGGAGGTGTTTAAACAGAGGGTGAATGGTCAGGGGTGGTAGAGCGGTGCATTCCTGCCTTGGACGAGAGGTTCAATCGGTCTAAGGGAGAATTACTCGCCATCAGCTGCTGCCTGGGAGTCAAAGCCACAATGAAGCCATTTGTCTCCCCCCAAACTTGTCCTTGGGCTCTGCATTGGAGAAAGACTTCATCTCTGCCAGAAGACTTCATCTCTGCCAGACTTCATCTCTGCCTGAAGACCCTATCCTGCTCCCTCGGGTGACAGGGCTGTCCTCCTGGATGCTTGGAAAGGCTGAATCCAGACTGGGAAGGTCTCGGGGCCATCAGTTATGTCCAGGCTCCCAAGGGTCTCCCTGCATCCCTTCAGCAAGTCCAACAGAAGATTTTACAGAAAACTCAGGTTAGGGCCAAACTGTGGATGGCAGATATGTGGATGGTCATAATAGTCAGAGTGCATATTTCCATTATTATTTCTACTATTATTTCTACTTCCCAACAAATTTAGCAGAGCCCTTCATGAACTCTCCTCCCTCCTACAGCAAAGACTATTGGCAATCCTTTCCTCTTCTACTCAGGATCTTCCCCCCTCGCACCTCACCAGGTTACAAAGAGGCCCTGGGACATTTTCAGGCAGGCTTTGACTCTGCCTTGTTGCCAGCCCAGGAGGGAGAGGCTTTGTTAGCCCTCACCCTCGTCTCTTCTCACAGGAATTCTAACTGCCCCTCATCACTTTTCCTTTCCAGCTCCCTTAGTTTCTCTCCTTCCAGTGCCAGAAGTAGACGTGTCAGTTTATATGGACTCCCCTGAACTAAGCAGCCCAGCTCTGTCCTTGTTTTTTGATGGGTGGTGGCTTTAGCCTCCTTTAGTCACCCCCCACTTGCTGGATGTTCAACATCCTCTTCTTCCAAGGACCCAGTATTGCCTGTGAAGCCCCCCCCCAATCCCGCAGACAATTAACATGACATCCTTGTCATTGTCAACTGCTAATTGTTGAGCAAGAGAAAAGACATGTAGATTAATTAGCAATAATTTGTCCTGACAGCTCCAGGAACTGCCACTTTTTATTGATTAAAGGCCCGAAGTTCAGGAATTTATCAGGACTGCTGTAGTTTCCACCAACGCAGCCAGAGCGGGATGGAGCTCTACTGTCCCCTGTATCCCTCGGCCTCTCCTTGCACCACGTTTTCTGCCCATTTTGTTTTCTTTCCTTTCAGACTCCGGGACTTTCTCACTGCCCTCCTTTGCAAATGCCTAAAAGTAGGTTATACCGAGAAAACTTTTTGACGAATCCACCCTGAGCTCTGGTAATGATCATGTTGTTTTCAAAGTGCTGACACTTTGCGATTAGCTTCGGAATCTCTTCAAGTGGGCTTGTCAGACTGACTGGTCTGTTGTTTCCTGGATCCTCCTTTTTCAAGAGAGGACGTTGGCCCTTCTCCAGCCCTTTGCGCTCGGTCAAGGTCAAGGATTTCTCAAAGAAAAATCTGTAATAAAGCTTTGTCCATAACATCAGTGAAGTTTAGTGCTATCCTAGGATAAAAATCCTTTTGACTCAGCAGAAGCGAATTCCAACAAAGTAAAGAGTCTGTTTCTGAGTCTGTGCCCAGACCAGTTGCTTCCTCTTGCTTTCCCAGAAGTCTGGTGGAACGCAGGTTGGCTTGTCTGGGTGTTCACTGAACGGATTGTTTCCTGAACGACGACGTTTCCTGAATGTTGCTGAAACATTCTTTCTTTTGAACACAGCTCAAAAAGCCATTGTTGTTATTCTAGCATCCTTTGCTGATCTCAGCTAAGTTTCTTTCATTAAGTTCAAAACATCTACCATAGAGAGAGCAACAGGCTGTTCCGGTTTGAGATGCTTTCTCCTGCCCCAGTTGGTCGTGGCTGCGTTGGCTGGGGAGAGACTTGACAGTGGGGGCGGGGGCAGGGGCGGGGAGGGGGGCATCAGTCTTCTGAGCTTCAAAGGAAACCATCTGTCACCACTTCTGCTCATAAGTGGTTATCAGAAGAGAAAGGAGGAGGAAAGGGAGCTGTGGATGGGGACATCCTGTTTTGTGGATAGTGCAATGCAAGGGATGGCAGGTTTGACAGGCTCTTCTAAAATTCCCCACACCTAGAAATAGACTTCCGAGGGCTCCCTCCCATCTCCCCACCTGCTTATTATTTTGCTGAAACCCCAAATCAAGAATAGCTACAAGGAGGAGGTCGAAGGCTTCTGAAATCATCTCAGGATCCATCCAGCCTGGCACGTTCCAGCTGGAGAACAGAATGTCTTGTGTTTCCGGCTCACCTTAGGACAATTCTATTGTCAGGCTAGGAATGTGTGGCTCAGAGCAAGGGGCCCTTGGCAAAGGGTGACGCCGTTCTTCAGAGGGGTCTCTGTGATGCCCCTTGAATACAGAGCTTGTCCATGTCCATTCCTTCCAGGCTTGCCTGGCCCAGGTTTTGAGAAACAGAGCTGTAAAGAAGAATATTGTGACTTGAAATAAATGGCACTATTAGCATAAAGGGGCTCCCTAATTAATCAACACTCACCCATTACTGTAACTTTTATTTCATTAAATTGCAATCATAGAAGAGCTGTTGATAATTCACTGAAATGTTTACTATACAACTTTCTATATTATTTATGTCTGTGAACATACATCCTGTATCTTTTGTTTTATTTTTTAGCTCCCATTTTTCTTCTTTAATAATTTTGTTCTTTCTTTCTTTCTTTCTTTCTTTCTTTTTCTTTCTTTCTTTCTTTCTCTCTCTCTCTCTCTCTCTCTCCCTTTCTCTCTCTCTCTCTCTCCTTCTTGTTTTGTCTTTAGTTAATTTTAAAATGGGAGGAACAGCTCTTGTTATATTCCAGCAATGTATCTGACATGCCTTCCCAATAATTAGTTCCAGAAGTATTATCTAATTTAAATTTTAATTAATTAAAAATTCTCACCACTATTCTCCTTTGCTTAGTACTGGGGGCACTTTTAGGAACTGGTTTTCTGTAAAATTCATCCAGATAATTTCAACATTTGTCATGCCCATATATGGTATAACATTAGTTGGATATTTTTGATCTCTGGATGATGCTTCCAATATATTAATTGCCTGAATGTAGATCTTAACAGATTTGCACAGCCTTTAGTTCTGATGACAGGTCCACCAGAGATGTCCCAGGGCTTCCAATTGCCCTCCCTCCTGGCCGACATCCCAGAGGCCTGCTATGCAAGCCACAATCTGGCATTACTGAGTTAACTTTGGTTTCCCTGCTCAGTTCTCCTGCAAGTGGTTAATACATTATGGATTGCTTTGCCCAACTTCCTTAGTGGATTGCCATAGAAAATAATTAAAACCAAGCCATGGCTTGTTTGGTTTGTTCCCACAGGAATAAACCAGAGTGCTTAATTTGCAAAGTGTGTTAAACAAATCATGGACCATAATTTGTCAGTATAACTGAGTGTAATCATACTACTGGCTGGCTTCTCACGACTTGTGACAAGGGATCTAATCAATGACCAAAAGGGAAAGTGATGCCAAGACTAAGTGGATAGTTAGGCAGTTGAGCCCTATCCAGGATGCCCCAGGGAAAGAAGTTTAAGGTGTGAGATTGCAAGCTGAGTTTGGCGGCAGATAAAGGAAGGTGCCCAGTCTGTACTTGTTGAAACCCAGATCCTTCCTCAGCTGCAAAGGAGCAGACATTCCACCAAGAGAAGGCGACAGGGGCTGAGTGGTGGCAGAGATGGGTCTGGAAGCAAAGGAAGTGGACAGCAGTGGATGAGGCGTATCCATCAAGAAGAAGCTCAGTGGTGAGAAAAGTAAGGTCCTGCCCTTAGGTAAGTACAAAGTTAGGCTTCAATAGCAGCAACTGTGAGAGGGAAGAGAGTCCTAGTAGGCAATCACTTAAGTATGAGCCAGCAGTGTGCTGCAGCTGCCAAAAGGGCCAATAGTTTCCTGCTTTGGGCAGGGGGTTGGATTAGAAGACCTCTAAGGTACCTTTGAGCCCTATGATTCTAAGATGGAAGATGCCAGACTAACTCATGCATTTTTCACCAAGTACTACAAATCAACTGATGGCAGAGGAGTCAGTGCCACCCATATGCTCGCAGGCTCTTAAGGCAGTCATGACAATTCACTTCTTTTTTTTCTCCCGACCTTCTTTGGAGAGATTTTGGGGGCCACCACAGAGAAAAAAGGGCCTCTGGTGGCTCAGACTGCTAAGACAGTCTGTTATTAACACAGCTGCTTGCAATTACTGCAGGTTCAAGTCCCACCAGGCCCAAGGTTGACTCAGCCTTCCATCCTTTATAAGGTAGGTAAAATGAGGACCCAGATTGTTGGGGGGCAATAAGTTGACTTTGTATATAATGTACAAATGGATGAAGACTATTGCTTAACATAGTGTAAGCTGCCCTGAGTCTTCGGAGAAGGGCGGGATATAAATGCAAAAAAAAAAGAAAGAAAAAAGAATCTATGAGCTGTGCTTTAAACAACAGTCCCCTAAGTGTCCTGTGCCATGCTCTTCAGATAGGAGGTTGAACGACTAACCTCGTGGTGCGAATGGAACAATTGGAACTGAACACACTCAAAACCATAGAAATGGTGGTAGACTTTAGGAGAAACCCTTCCATACTTCCACCTCTCACAATACTAGACAACACAGTATCAACAGTAGAAACCTTCAAATTTCTAGGTTCTATCATATTGCAAGATCTAAAATGGACAGCTAACATCAAAAACATCATCAAAAAAGCACAACAAAGAATGTTCTTTCTGCGCCAACTCAGGAAGCTCAAACTGCCCAAGGAGCTGCTGATTCAGTTCTACAGAGGAATTATTGAGTCTGTCATCTGCACCTCTATAACTGTCTGGTTTGGTTCTGCAACCCAACAAGAAAAACACAGACTTCAGAGGATAATTAGAACAGCAGAAAAAACAATGGCTACCAACCTGCCTTTCATTGAGGATCTGTATACTGCACAAATCAAAAAGAGGGCTGTGAAAATATTTACAGACCCCTCGCATCCTGGATATAAACTGTTTCAACTCCTACCCTCAAAACGACGCTATAGAGCACTGCACACCAGAACAACTAGACACAAGAACGGTTTTTTCCCCAAACGCCATCACTCTGCTAAACAAATAATTCCCTCAACACTGTCAAACTATTTACTAAATCTGCACTACTATTAATCTTCCCATTGTTCCCATCACCCATCTCCTTCCACTTACGACTGTAACTTTGTTGCTTGTATCCTTATGATTTATACTGATATTGATTGTTTCCTGATTGTTTATTTCTAGCCTATGACTATCATTAAGTGTTGTATCATTAAAGTATTAAATTGTACCCTATGACTATCATTAAGAGTTGTAAGTGTTGTACCTTGATGAAGGTATCTTTCATGTACACTGAGAGCATATGCACCAAGAAAAATTCCTTGTGTGTCCAATCACACTTGGCCAATAAAATTTTATTCTATTCTATTCTCTACCTCTTGGTCCATGTTCCTTGCAGGCACTCCTTGCCTTCCAACACGGAGTCACCCTATGGAAATTGGGAAGCCATATAAATTTATTTAATAAATAAATAGACATAAATCTGAGACTTGCAAAGGCAATTTGCAAGGGGGAGAGGACAGTCCCTGCTCATCACCCCTCTGGCCCATCCCAACTCCCAGACTTCCTCACTGAAGAGATGGCATGTTAGACATACATGATACTGAAGTTTGGTTAGACCTTTGAGATAAAGCCATATTAACCTCAAGATGGTACCTGAAGCTGTCCACATTTGCATACAGTTCTAGCTAGCGGAGAATTTCGGACCCATTGCCAAATTCTAGGTGTATTCAGAAGTTAGATGCACCCTGATGCTTGGCTCAAGACAGATGTTTCCCATGCATGCTGGCCTCCCATTAAGCCAGTCTGAATCTACCCTTTCATCTGGCTTGCTTTTGTTTTTCCAAGTCTCCTTTCTGTAATGATGGGTCTCTTACATCTACTCCCAGAATGGCCAGAACTGTATGACACAGAGCCTTTCCGGTTCTCATGCTATCCCCAAAGACTTTTCTCCAATCCAGCCGAGGCTTAGATCTTGTGGTAGGCTTCTCTGGACCCATTGGCCGGCAGAAACAGCCAAGGGCATCTTCTGACTATGGAGTTTCCGGTAGAAGACCAGATTCCTTCTCCAAACGAAGCTTGGGGAGTCGGCCTCCTCCTCCTGAATCAAGCTTGGTTTCCTCGGAGGCTGATCTGTCGTGTCCTCCTCCTTCAGGCTTGCCATGGAATGAAGAACATCCCTCCACTAGTCAGACCAAAATGTTCCCGTGGATGGTTGTTAACAAGTTCATAAATTCTTGTACCGTTCACACCACCCCCATCCCAGGATTTATTACGCAAAGTCTCTTTGCTCATAGTAATGAGATTTTCACACTGATCTGCAATGCTTTTGACAACTGCTGTTATTCACAGGAAAATAGGGAAGTCTGGTGAGGACAGCTGGGTGAGTTTCCTCTGCAAGGGGCATAAGCAGCTAGACTGAATATGGTGATACCAATCCATGAGGCCACCTAGCAAATATTCACTGCATCCAAATATATATATGTGATTAGGGAAATCAGTCAACCACACACCTGTGACGCTGGGCTCCTGGCCCAGCCTTGTATCTTCCTCTCTTGCTGCAAGCATTGAATGGCCAGGAATCCACATTTAGCCTGGAACAACTCTCTCACTCAAGTCAACTTCTACTTCTAGCCTGTAGCTTCACCAAGCACAACTGCTTTCAATATCAAAGAAATGAATAACTTAGCTGTTCCTAGCCCCAGAGGTCTGTTCTCGGTGGCCTACAAGTCTCCTGAAATGTGTTTTTATTTCCTGTAAGTGCCTTGAGTTACCGTGTCTAGGTGGCAATATACATTTCCCAATAATTAAAATAAAATAAATAAGTCTGTTGCCTATGAATTTTTAAAGAACCTGTGTATTTCTTCTGAGCCCCAAAATTGAGATGGCTGATCTTCAAACCCCAACCTCCTGCTATACTCTGACCCCCCAGCTGAAGCCCCTGAAAAAGAGCCAGCGTGCCAAGAGTGGAGGCAAAGCACTCCTGTTGCTCTCAGGCTGCCCAGGAGGACTAGGCTGGCCAGTGATGCCGGAATGCTGGCTGGATGAACCCAAGTCATCAAACACCTGTGTGTTCACAGAGGACAAAGGCCTCCCCCAATAGATGAAGGGGGAGCTCTGAGCACTGCCAGTTCTCCACATAACCATTCCATGCAGGAATCGCCATTCTCACTTTTGGCACCTTGTAGAGATGGGAAGGCCTCGAGAAGATAGGGCAGGTCCCCTTCTGAGGAATTCCTCACCTGGGTGGCTCAGGGACAGATATACGGCAGGTGTTTTCAGGCATCCCAAGGAGGTCTCTGGTAGTCTGCTAAATTGCGTTTCCATGCTCAGGGCAGCCTATTGACAGGTCCCCCGTTCTGGACAGGCAGGCCCACAAGGTGCAACATGCAGACAGTTGAATTTGTCTAGGAGAAGCTTTCCTGCCAATTAATGCTCTGAGCTGGGAGAGCCACACAGGGAGCACAAGCCTCGGCAACAGGATTCAGAACTGCCTTTCGAATCTACATGCTGGCAATCTGGTTACTATGGCTACTGAGGTATGAGGGAGGGAGAAAGATGGGTTGAGGAATGGATTCAGCAAGCAAGACCCCTCCCTTCCTTGGTAGCCTCAGGCTGCTCCTGAAGCCTTGCAAATAATTTGGAGGTTCTGGGGGTTCCCCATCCCCACTGAAGATGGGGAGTCCCAAAGCGGTTTTCTTGCAGGGATGGCAACGATGCACTGAAGGCTGAGCTCAACCCTGGGAGACGCTGCCCAGCAGCAGAAGGGCCCAGCAGCAGCCAGCCACAGGGGTTGCCCTAGAGGGGGGTGTGGGAGGGAATAGATGACGGCAGCTCAGCTGAGTCAATCTGGGGTGTGTTTGTGTGTATGAGCAAGGCATCATGGGAACATCGGAAAAGGCGAAGGAAGGTGGCCAAGGGAGTCCGACAAGTATGGCTCTGAACAATGCTCCCCCCTCTCTGTTTCATTTTATACCAGGCATAATTGATCATCACTTTCCATAAGGGCCGGTTGCTTGCACAGGTGCAATGGCTGTTCACTGATTGTGCCAGACAGGCTTGTCTCCTTCCAGTCATCCTACAGCTTGATCTCTTGGCCTCCAATGATGGGCTGTACTGCCAGGTGAACTTTTAATTCTAAATGACAGTCAAATTTAGGAACTGCTTTTCGCATGGCAAACGTCTTCCAGAAATGCTTCTGCGCAACTCCACGCTGAACACCTGCTGATATGAGGCTTGTCAGAGAGGAGAGGAGGACAAATATGTGGTTGTGTCTTTCATTTCTCCCTCCCTCCAAAAGAACAAAAAGTCTTATTGTAAGGATGAGTCATGATGAATCAGTTGAGCAAGGTTGACATCAACCACAGGCTGGCGGCCCTTCTGAGTTTAGAAGCTAAGCAGGATCAGGGCTGGTTAATATGTGGATGGGCAACCTCCAGGAATTCGAGCTCTGGACTTGACTGGGAAGCTGGAAGAACATCCTAGGTAAGGCAACTTTCATGGTCCAGGAAATTGCCAGGAGTCGAGTTTGAAAGAGGCTGGACCTTATACATCAAGCAATTAAGGTAGTGGACCTGATGGCAGCGTGAAACTTCCGCCTAGCATGGGTTTTCTGGAACGCTGACACCTGGACTAATTACGCAGTATGTGAATTTGCTTTCAGGATCACCTCCTACATGCCAGGTGCCTCCACCTTCTCCTACAATTCCACTCAGAACCAGCAACCTTCTCCAGGTCTCCATAGCAGAAGACCCACTTTGCAGCCTCCGTAATGAGGTCAGGAGGGGCTGAGTGCCCACGACAGAGTCCAAGAGGTATCCTGGCACACCTTGTTGGTTGGCAAGAAGGAAGGGACAGTCTGGGCAAGATGCATGCCTGTGTGGCAGTATACCTGTGACCTGTAGAAGGAGACAGCAGCCTGTTTCTTAAGGAAAGCTGCTAAGAGTGGATGTAGGGCTTTGTTAAATAAGTTGCTGAATCAAGGTATAATTATGTCTGCAGCCTTCCTACTATTGATTAAGGAAGTTACCTGGTAAAAAAATGAGATAAATTAGCAGGGCCAGTTTTATTCCTGACAAATCTGTGTGAACCAGAAATTACCACAATCTCTTCAAAGTACTTCCAGGTCAATCTCTTGAGGCCGTTAAAGTGTCGGTATCAGAATGACTGCTGTGCCATTCATTTTTCCCGTGTTCAAAGATAGGGATAAACTTTGCTCTCCTTCATTTCTTTGTGTGGATGTGCTGGCTGTGGCATATGGAATGTGCTCCACCCACGGCCCAAGGCAGAAGGGCACGGAGGGGAGGGGACGGCTGCTTGCAGGTGGATGTCCAAAGGTTTGTGACAGCCCCAGGCAGGGAAGGGCTGGGCAGAAGACGCAGCAGGAAAGCCTCAGCAAGCTCTGTCCAGAAGGCGCACAAGGGGCTCTAAGCAGATGGCAGCATAGCTCAGCCAGTGCCCCCCTTCTCTCTCCAAAAGAGAAGCTGGGGTGGGGAGGATGAGTGTGTGTGTGTGTGTGTGTGTGTGTGTGTGTGTGTGTACCGAACAGCCTGGGAAGAGTTCTGTTTCTGCCCTGATCTTGGCACGGGATCCACATGGCAAAGGAACCCGAAGAACCTCCACATCTCTGTCTCCACCAGGCTCCTTGAAGTCATGCAGACACTCGCACTCAGCTCTCAAAGTTGCTTGTGACAATGAAGCGGACGCATCACCTGGGGACTTTTTAGTTCTAAAAATAGGTTCGGCCGGACCCTTGGCTCATTTCTTCAGGATCCTGGTCTGGAATTCACCTGTTTTAAAAAATGCCAGCTGAAACATTTGAACATTAGTGGGTTTTTATAGGGTTTTACCTAGGTTTTAGTTTTGATAAATTTTAGCTAATATTTTAAGTTACAGCGATTGAATCAGTTTTTTAAATTTGATAGTGTATTTTAAATTTTTGGGATTCTTGTCGTTTTATTGGCTGTACACTGCCCTGAGTCTTCGGAGAAGGGCGGTATAAAAATATGAATAAATAAATAAATAAATAAATAAACACAGCTCAGCTCCTACAACGGTTCAGAAGACGGGCTTTTTGGCGAAGGTTGTTGAGAGTGTGGTGGCATATCAGCTTCCCCGATACCTGGAGGAAACCGTCTATCTAGACCCGTTCCAGTCCGGCTTCAGACCTGGATACAGCACTGAGACGGCTTTGGTCACGTTGGTGGATGACCTCTGGAGGGCTCAGGACAGGGGATGTTCCTCTGTCCTGGTCCTGTTAGATCTCTCGGCGGCTTTTGATACCATCGACCATGGTATCTTGCTGCGGCGGTTGGAGGGATTGGGGTGGGGGGCACTGTTTGTTGGTGGTTCTCCTCCTATCTCTCTGACCGTTCGCAGACGGTGTTGGCAGGGGGGCAGAGATCGACCGCGAGGCGCCTCACGTGTGGGGTGCCGCAGGGGTCGATTCTCTCGCCTCTCCTGTTCAACATCTATATGAAGCCGCTGGGTGAGATCATCAGTGGTTTTGGAGTGGAATATCATCTGTACGCTGATGATACTCAGCTGTACATTTCTACTCCGAACCACCCCAACGAAGCCGTCGAGGTGATGGGCCAGTGTCTTGAGGCCATGCGGGTCTGGATGGGGAGGAACAGGCTCCAACTCAACCCTTCCAAGACAGAGTGGTGTCCTGGTACAGTCAGCTTTCGCCTTCGCTGACTGTTGGGGGTGAAGTATTGGCCCCAGGGGGAGGGTGTGCAACTTGGGTGTTCTCCTGGACGATCGGCTGTCCCTAGAAGAACATTTGACGACTGTCGCCAGGGGAGCATTTTATCAGGTTCGCCTGATTCGCCAGTTGCGCCCCTTCCTTGACCGGGACTCCTTACGCACGGTCACTCACGCCCTTATTATTTCCCGCCTGGACTATTGCAATGTTCTCTACATGGGGCTCCCCTTGAAGAGCACCAGCGTGCCTACCGTCCCTGTCCTAATGTTCCCTTTAATTGTATTCATTTTATGCACTCAGTTCATGCTTATACTTATATGTATTATTTAATACATACTCGACAAAAATAAAAATAAAAAAAATAAAAAATGTTTATCACCTTGAGTTACTTATTGTTGGGAAACTGGAAGGAGGGGTCAAGCAAGAGCCTAGCCGTGAGTCCTTGCACAGCATCAAGAGGCATAAGCTTAACTTCCCCTTTCATCCGTGTGAGCCTCAGTGGTGCAGTGGTTTGAATGTTGTACTGCAGGCTACTTCTGCTGATTGCCAGCTGCCTGCAATTTGGCAATTCAAATCCCACCAGACTCAAGGTTGACTCAGCCTTCCATTCTTCCAAGATGGGTAAAATGGGGCCTCAAATTTTGGGGGGCAAGAGGCTGACTCTGTAAACCACTTAAAGAGGGCTGTAAAGCGGTATATAAGTGTAAGTGTTATTGCTATTGCTATTGTTCCCAGGGGAAGGTAAGCAGCCTGATGAGATTCTTGTAACATAGGTGGTTACTTTCACAATTCATGAGTGACTTTGGTTGCTTGTACCTGACATTTACACAGAAATAATAAAGGCAGGATAAAAATTTAATAAATAAATAAATAAATCATATCCAGAGGAAAGGAAGAACATAATGAAGGGCCTGGAAGGAGACGTCCATGAGAAATGGTTGGAAGTGCTGGGTTGTTTCAACCTGGAGAAGAGAAGGTTGCAGGGGACCCAGTAATTGTCTTCAACCATCTGAAGATGAGAAACAGTTGTTGACAGATGAGCTTAACTTACAAGAATAGAGGTTTTGGGAGGCCACTAAGAAAACCTCCTAGCCATAAGAGCTGTTTTGCAATGAAACGGGATGCCTTGAGAGGTCGTGGAGGTGTTTAAACAGAGGGTGAATGGTCAGGGGTGGTAGAGTGGTGCATTCCTGCCTTGGACGAGAGGTTCAATCGGTCTAAGGGAGAATTACTCGCCATCAGCTGCTGCCTGGGAGTCAAAGCCACAATGAAGCCATTTGTCTCCCCCCAAACTTGTCCTTGGGCTCTGCATTGGAGAAAGACTTCATCTCTGCAGAAGACTTCATCTCTGCCAGACTTCATCTCTGCCTGAAGACCCTATCCTGCTCCCTCGGGTGACAGGGCTGTCCTCCTGGATGCTTGGAAAGGCTGAATCCAGACTGGGAAGGCCTCGGGGCCATCAGTTATGTCCAGGCTCCCAAGGGTCTCCCTGCATCCCTTCAGCAAGTCCGACAGAAGATTTTACAGAAAACTCAGGTTAGGGCCAAACTGTGGATGGCAGATATGTGGATGGTCATAATAGTCAGAGTGCATATTTCCATTATTATTTCTACTATTATTTCTACTTCCCAACAAATTTAGCAGAGCCCTTCATGAACTCTCCTCCCTCCTACAGCAAAGACTATTGGCAATCCTTTCCTCTTCTACTCAGGATCTTCCCCCCTCGCACCTCACCAGGTTACAAAGAGGCCCTGGGACATTTTCAGGCAGGCTTTGACTCTGCCTTGTTGCCAGCCCAGGAGGGAGAGGCTTTGTTAGCCCTCACCCTCGTCTCTTCTCACAGGAATTCTAACTGCCCCTCATCACTTTTCCTTTCCAGCTCCCTTAGTTTCTCTCCTTCCAGTGCCAGAAGTAGACGTGTCAGTTTATATGGACTCCCCTGAACTAAGCAGCCCAGCTCTGTCCTTGTTTTTTGATGGGTGGTGGCTTTAGCCTCCTTTAGTCACCCCCCACTTGCTGGATGTTCAACATCCTCTTCTTCCAAGGACCCAGTATTGCCTGTGAAGCCCCCCCCCAATCCCGCAGACAATTAACATGACATCCTTGTCATTGTCAACTGCTAATTGTTGAGCAAGAGAAAAGACATGTAGATTAATTAGCAATAATTTGTCCTGACAGCTCCAGGAACTGCCACTTTTTATTGATTAAAGGCCCGAAGTTCAGGAATTTATCAGGACTGCTGTAGTTTCCACCAACGCAGCCAGAGCGGGATGGAGCTCTACTTCGTCCCCTGTATCCCCTCGGCCTCTCCTTGCACCACGTTTTCTGCCCATTTTGTTTTTCTTTCCTTTCAGACTCCGGGACTTTCTCACTGCCCTCCTTTGCAAATGCCTAAAAGTAGGTTATACCGAGAAAACTTTTTGACGAATCCACCCTGAGCTCTGGTAATGATCATGTTGTTTTCAAAGTGCTGACACTTTGCGATTAGCTTCGGAATCTCTTCAAGTGGGCTTGTCAGACTGACTGGTCTGTTGTTTCCTGGATCCTCCTTTTTCAAGAGAGGGACGTTGGCCCTTCTCCAGCCCTTTTGCGCTCCGGTCAAGGTCAAGGATTTCTCAAAGAAAAATCTGTAATAAAGCTTTGTCCATAACATCAGTGAAGTTTAGTGCTATCCTAGGATAAAAATCCTTTTGACTCAGCAGAAGCGAATTCCAACAAAGTAAAGAGTCTGTTTCTGAGTCTGTGCCCAGATCAGTTGCTTCCTCTTGCTTTCCCAGAAGTCTGGTGGAACGCAGGTTGGCTTGTCTGGGTGTTCACTGAACGGATTGTTTCCTGAACGACGACGTTTCCTGAATGTTGCTGAAACATTCTTTCTTTTGAACACAGCTCAAAAAGCCATTGTTGTTATTCTAGCATCCTTTGCTGATCTCAGCTAAGTTTCTTTCATTAAGTTCAAAACATCTACCATAGAGAGAGCAACAGGCTGTTCCGGTTTGAGATGCTTTCTCCTGCCCCAGTTGGTCGTGGCTGCGTTGGCTGGGGAGAGACTTGACAGTGGGGGCGGGGGCAGGGGCGGGGAGGGGGACATCAGTCTTCTGAGCTTCAAAGGAAACCATCTGTCACCACTTCTGCTCATAAGTGGTTATCAGAAGAGAAAGGAGGAGGAAAGGGAGCTGTGGATGGGGACATCCTGTTTTGTGGATAGTGCAATGCAAGGGATGGCAGGTTTGACAGGCTCTTCTAAAATTCCCCACACCCAGAAATAGGCTTCCGAGGGCTCCCTCCCATCTCCCCACCTGCTTATTATTTTGCTGAAACCCCAAATCAAGAATAGCTACAAGGAGGAGGTCGAAGGCTTCTGAAATCATCTCAGGATCCATCCAGCCTGGCACGTTCCAGCTGGAGAACAGAATGTCTTGTGTTTCCGGCTCACCTTAGGACAATTCTATTGTCAGGCTAGGAATGTGTGGCTCAGAGCAAGGGGCCCTTGGCAAAGGGTGACACCGTTCTTCAGAGGGGTCTCTGTGATGCCCCTTGAATACAGAGCTTGTCCATGTCCATTCCTTCCAGGCTTGCCTGGCCCAGGTTTTGAGAAACAGAGCTGAAAAGAAGAATATTGTGACTTGAAATAAATGGCACTATTAGCATAAAGGGGCTCCCTAATTAATCAACACTCACCCATTACTGTAACTTTTATTTCATTAAATTGCAATCATAGAAGAGCTGTTGATAATTCACTGAAATGTTTACTATACAACTTTCTATATTATTTATGTCTGTGAACATACATCCTGTATCTTTTGTTTTATTTTTTAGCTCCCATTTTTCTTCTTTAATAATTTTGTTCTTTCTTTCTTTCTTTCTTTCTTTCTTTCTTTCTTTCTTTCTTTCTTTCTTTCTCTCTCTCTCTCTCTCTCTCTCTCTCTCTCTCTCTCTCTCTCTCTCTCTCTCTCTCCCTTTCTCTCTCTCTCTCCTTCTTGTTTTGTCTTTAGTTAATTTTAAAATGGGAGGAACAGCTCTTGTTATATTCCAGCAATGTATCTGACATGCCTTCCCAATAATTAGTTCCAGAAGTATTATCTAATTTAAATTTTAATTAATTAAAAATTCTCACCACTATTCTCCTTTGCTTAGTACTGGGGGCACTTTTAGGAACTGGTTTTCTGTAAAATTCATCCAGATAATTTCAACATTTGTCATGCCCATATATGGTATAACATTAGTTGGATATTTTTGATCTCTGGATGATGCTTCCAATATATTAATTGCCTGAATGTAGATCTTAACAGATTTGCACAGCCTTTAGTTCTGATGACAGGTCCACCAGAGATGTCCCAGGGCTTCCAATTGCCCTCCCTCCTGGCCGACATCCCAGAGGCCTGCTATGCAAGCCACAATCTGGCATTACTGGAGTTAACTTTGGTTTCCCCTGCTCAGTTCTCCTGCAAGTGGTTAATACATTATGGATTGCTTTGCCCAACTTCCTTAGTGGATTGCAAGCCATAGAAAATAATTAAAACCAAGCCATGGCTTGTTTGGTTTGTTCCCACAGGAATAAACCAGAGTGCTTAATTTGCAAAGTGTGTTAAACAAATCATGGACCATAATTTGTCAGTATAACTGAGTGTAATCATACTACTGGCTGGCTTCTCACGACTTGTGACAAGGGATCTAATCAATGACCAAAAGGGAAAGTGATGCCAAGACTAAGTGGATAGTTAGGCAGTTGAGCCCTATCCAGGATGCCCCAGGGAAAGAAGTTTAAGGTGTGAGATTGCAAGCTGAGTTTGGCGGCAGATAAAGGAAGGTGCCCGGTCTGTACTTGTTGAAACCCAGGTCCTTCCTCAGCTGCAAAGGAGCAGACATTCCACCAAGAGAAGGCGACAGGGGCTGAGTGGTGGCAGAGATGGGTCTGGAAGCAAAGGAAGTGGACAGCAGTGGATGAGGCGTATCCATCAAGAAGAAGCTCAGTGGTGAGAAAAGTAAGGTCCTGCCCTTAGGTAAGTACAAAGTTAGGCTTCAATAGCAGCAACTGTGAGAGGGATCTAAGAGTCCTAGTAGGCAATCACTTAAGTATGAGCCAGCAGTGTGCTGCAGCTGCCAAAAGGGCCAATAGTTTCCTGCTTTGGGCAGGGGGTTGGATTAGAAGACCTCTAAGGTTCCTTTGAGCCCTATGATTCTAAGATGGAAGATGCCAGACTAGCTCATGCATTTTTCACCAAGTACTACAAATCAACTGATGGCAGAGGAGCCAGTGCCACCCATATGCTCGCAGGCTCTTAAGGCAGTCATGACAATTCACTTCTTTTTTTTCTCCCGACCTTCTTTGGAGAGATTTTGGGGGCCACCACAGAGAAAAAAGGGCCTCTGGTGGCTCAGACTGCTAAGACAGTCTGTTATTAACACAGCTGCTTGCAATTACTGCAGGTTCAAGTCCCACCAGGCCCAAGGTTGACTCAGCCTTCCATCCTTTATAAGGTAGGTAAAATGAGGACCCAGATTGTTGGGGGGCAATAAGTTGACTTTGTATATAATGTACAAATGGATGAAGACTATTGCTTAACATAGTGTAAGCTGCCCTGAGTCTTCGGAGAAGGGCGGGATATAAATGCAAAAAAAAAAGAAAGAAAAAAGAATCTATGAGCTGTGCTTTAAACAACAGTCCCCTAAGTGTCCTGTGCCATGCTCTTCAGATAGGAGGTTGAACGACTAACCTCGTGGTGCGAATGGAACAATTGGAACTGAACACACTCAAAACCATAGAAATGGTGGTAGACTTTAGGAGAAACCCTTCCATACTTCCACCTCTCACAATACTAGACAACACAGTATCAACAGTAGAAACCTTCAAATTTCTAGGTTCTATCATATTGCAAGATCTAAAATGGACAGCTAACATCAAAAACATCATCAAAAAAGCACAACAAAGAATGTTCTTTCTGCGCCAACTCAGGAAGCTCAAACTGCCCAAGGAGCTGCTGATTCAGTTCTACAGAGGAATTATTGAGTCTGTCATCTGCACCTCTATAACTGTCTGGTTCGGTTCTGCAACCCAACAAGAAAAACACAGACTTCAGAGGTTAATTAGAACAGCAGAAAAAACAATGGCTACCAACCTGCCTTTCATTGAGGATCTGTATACTGCACAAATCAAAAAGAGGGCTGTGAAAATATTTACAGACCCCTCGCATCCTGGATATAAACTGTTTCAACTCCTACCCTCAAAACGACGCTATAGAGCACTGCACACCAGAACAACTAGACACAAGAACGGTTTTTTCCCCAAACGCCATCACTCTGCTAAACAAATAATTCCCTCAACACTGTCAAACTATTTACTAAATCTGCACTACTATTAATCTTCCCATTGTTCCCATCACCCATCTCCTTCCACTTACGACTGTAACTTTGTTGCTTGTATCCTTATGATTTATACTGATATTGATTGTTTCCTGATTGTTTATTTCTAGCCTATGACTATCATTAAGTGTTGTATCATTAAAGTATTAAATTGTACCCTATGACTATCATTAAGAGTTGTAAGTGTTGTACCTTGATGAAGGTATCTTTCATGTACACTGAGAGCATATGCACCAAGAAAAATTCCTTGTGTGTCCAATCACACTTGGCCAATAAAATTTTATTCTATTCTATTCTCTACCTCTTGGTCCATGTTCCTTGCAGGCACTCCTTGCCTTCCAACACGGAGTCACCCTATGGAAATTGGGAAGCCATATAAATTTATTTAATAAATAAATAGACATAAATCTGAGACTTGCAAAGGCAATTTGCAAGGGGGAGAGGACAGTCCCTGCTCATCACCCCTCTGGCCCATCCCAACTCCCAGACTTCCTCACTGAAGAGATGGCATGTTAGACATACATGATACTGAAGTTTGGTTAGACCTTTGAGATAAAGCCATATTAACCTCAAGATGGTACCTGGAAGCTGTCCACATTTGCATACAGTTCTAGCTAGCGGAGAATTTCGGACCCATTGCCAAATTCTAGGTGTATTCAGAAGTTAGATGCACCCTGATGCTTGGCTCAAGACAGATGTTTCCCATGCATGCTGGCCTCCCATTAAGCCAGTCTGAATCTACCCTTTCATCTGGCTTGCTTTTGTTTTTCCAAGTCTCCTTTCTGTAATGATGGGTCTCTTACATCTACTCCCAGAATGGCCAGAACTGTATGACACAGAGCCTTTCCGGTTCTCATGCTATCCCCAAAGACTTTTCTCCAATCCAGCCGAGGCTTAGATCTTGTGGTAGGCTTCTCTGGACCCATTGGCCGGCAGAAACAGCCAAGGGCATCTTCTGACTATGGAGTTTCCGGTAGAAGACCAGATTCCTTCTCCAAACGAAGCTTGGGGGAGTCGGCCTCCTCCTCCTGAATCAAGCTTGGTTTCCCTCGGAGGCTGATCTGTCGTGTCCTCCTCCTTCAGGCTTGCCATGGAATGAAGAACATCCCTCCACTAGTCAGACCAAAATGTTCCCGTGGATGGTTGTTAACAAGTTCATAAATTCTTGTACCGTTCACACCACCCCCATCCCAGGATTTATTACGCAAAGTCTCTTTGCTCATAGTAATGAGATTTTCACACTGATCTGCAATGCTTTTGACAACTGCTGTTATTCACAGGAAAATAGGGAAGTCTGGTGAGGACAGCTGGGTGAGTTTCCTCTGCAAGGGGCATAAGCAGCTAGACTGAATATGGTGATACCAATCCATGAGGCCACCTAGCAAATATTCACTGCATCCAAATATATATATGTGATTAGGGAAATCAGTCAACCACACACCTGTGACGCTGGGCTCCTGGCCCAGCCTTGTATCTTCCTCTCTTGCTGCAAGCATTGAATGGCCAGGAATCCACATTTAGCCTGGAACAACTCTCTCACTCAAGTCAACTTCTACTTCTAGCCTGTAGCTTCACCAAGCACAACTGCTTTCAATATCAAAGAAATGAATAACTTAGCTGTTCCTAGCCCCAGAGGTCTGTTCTCGGTGGCCTACAAGTCTCCTGAAATGTGTTTTTATTTCCTGTAAGTGCCTTGAGTTACCGTGTCTAGGTGGCAATATACATTTCCCAAATAATTAAAATAAAATAAATAAGTCTGTTGCCTATGAATTTTTAAAGAACCTGTGTATTTCTTCTGAGCCCCAAATTGGAGATGGCTGATCTTTCAAACCCCAAACTCCTGCTATACTCTGACCCTCCAGCTGAAGCCCCTGAAAAAGAGCCAGCGTGCCAAGAGTGGAGGCAAAGCACTCCTGTTGCTCTCAGGCTGCCCAGGAGGACTAGGCTGGCCAGTGATGCCGGAATGCTGGCTGGATGAACCCAAGTCATCAAACACCTGTGTGTTCACAGAGGACAAAGGCCTCCCTCAATAGATGAAGGGGGAGCTCTGAGCACTGCCAGTTCTCCACATAACCATTCCATGCAGGAATCGCCATTCTCAATTTTGGCACCTTGTAGAGATGGGAAGCGTCTCGAGAAGATAGGGCAGGTCCCCTTCTGAGGAATTCCTCACCTGGGTGGCTCAGGGACAGATATACGGCAGGTGTTTTCAGGCATCCCAAGGAGGTCTCTGGTAGTCTGCTAAATTGCGTTTCCATGCTCAGGGCAGCCTATTGACAGGTCCCCCGTTCTGGACAGGCAGGCCCACAAGGTGCAACATGCAGACAGTTGAATTTGTCTAGGAGAAGCTTTCCTGCCAATTAATGCTCTGAGCTGGGAGAGCCACACTGGGAGAGCACAAGCCTCGGCAACAGGATTCAGAACTGCCTTTCGAATCTACATGCTGGCAATCTGGTTACTATGGCTACTGAGGTATGAGGGAGGGAGAAAGATGGGTTGAGGAATGGATTCAGCAAGCAAGACCCCTCCCTTCCTTGGTAGCCTCAGGCTGCTCCTGAAGCCTTGCAAATAATTTGGAGGTTCTGGGGGTTCCCCATCCCCACTGAAGATGGGGAGTCCCAAAGCGGTTTTCTTGCAGGGATGGCAACGATGCACTGAAGGCTGAGCTCAACCCTGGGAGACGCTGCCCAGCAGCAGAAGGACCCAGCAGCAGCCGGCCACAGGGGTTGCCCTAGAGCGTTGGGGGTGTGGGAGGGAATAGATGACGGCAGCTCAGCTGAGTCAATCTGGGGTGTGTTTGTGTGTATGAGCAAGGCATCATGGGAACATCGGAAAAGGCGAAGGAAGGTGGCCAAGGGAGTCCGACAAGTATGGCTCTGAACAATGCTCCCCCCTCTCTGTTTCATTTTATACCAGGCATAATTGATCATCACTTTCCATAAGGGCCGGTTGCTTGCACAGGTGCAATGGCTGTTCACTGATTGTGCCAGACAGGCTTGTCTCCTTCCAGTCATCCTACAGCTTGATCTCTTGGCCTCCAATGATGGGCTGTACTGCCAGGTGAACTTTTAATTCTAAATGACAGTCAAATTTAGGAACTGCTTTTCGCATGGCAAACGTCTTCCAGAAATGCTTCTGCGCAACTCCACGCTGAACACCTGCTGATATGAGGCTTGTCAGAGAGGAGAGGAGGACAAATATGTGGTTGTGTCTTTCATTTCTCCCCTCCCCCCTCCAAAAGAACAAAAAGTCTTATTGTAAGGGATGAGTCATGATGAATCAGTTGAGCAAGGTTGACATCAACCACAGGCTGGCGGCCCTTCTGAGTTTAGAAGCTAAGCAGGATCAGGGCTGGTTAATATGTGGATGGGCAACCTCCAGGGAATTCGAGAGCTCTGGACTTGACTGGGAAGCTGGAAGAACATCCTAGGTAAGGCAACTTTCATGGTCCAGGAAATTGCCAGGAGTCGAGTTTGAAAGAGGCTGGACCTTATACATCAAGCAATTAAGGTAGTGGACCTGATGGCAGCGTGGAAACTTCCGGCCTAGCATGGGTTTTCTGGAACGCTGACACCTGGACTAATTACGCAGTATGTGAATTTGCTTTCAGGATCACCTCCTACATGCCAGGTGCCTCCACCTTCTCCCTACAATTCCACTCAGAACCAGCAACCTTCTCCAGGTCTCCATAGCAGAAGACCCACTTTGCAGCCTCCGTAATGAGGTCAGGAGGGGCTGAGTGCCCACGACAGAGTCCAAGAGGTATCCTGGCACACCTTGTTGGTTGGCAAGAAGGAAGGGACAGTCTGGGCAAGATGCATGCCTGTGTGGCAGTCTACCTGTGACCTGTAGAAGGAGACAGCAGCCTGTTTCTTAAGGAAAGCTGCTAAGAGTGGATGTAGGGCTTTTGTTAAATAAGTTGCTGAATCAAGGTATAATTATGTCTGCAGCCTTCCTACTATTGATTAAGGAAGTTACCTGGTAAAAAAATGAGATAAATTAGCAGGGCCAGTTTTATTCCTGACAAATCTGTGTGAACCAGAAATTACCACAATCTCTTCAAAGTACTTCCAGGTCAATCTCTTGAGGCCGTTAAAGTGTCGGTATCAGAATGACTGCTGTGCCATTCATTTTTCCCGTGTTCAAAGATAGGGATAAACTTTGCTCTCCTTCATTTCTTTGTGTGGATGTGCTGGCTGTGGCATATGGAATGTGCTCCACCCACGGCCCAAGGCAGAAGGGCACGGAGGGGAGGGGACGGCTGCTTGCAGTGGATGTCCAAAGGTTTGTGACAGCCCCAGGCAGGGAAGGGCTGGGCAGAAGACGCAGCAGGAAAGCCTCAGCAAGCTCTGTCCAGAAGGCGCACAAGGGGCTCTAAGCAGATGGCAGCATAGCTCAGCCAGTGCCCCCCTTCTCTCTCCAAAAGAGAAGCTGGGGTGGGGAGGATGAGTGTGTGTGTGTGTGTGTGTGTGTGTGTATGTGTGTGTGTGTGTGTACCGAACAGCCTGGGAAGAGTTCTGTTTCTGCCCTGATCTTGGCACGGGATCCACATGGCAAAGGAACCCGAAGAACCTCCACATCTCTGTCTCCACCAGGCTCCTTGAAGTCATGCAGACACTCGCACTCAGCTCTCAAAGTTGCTTGTGACAATGAAGCGGACGCATCACCTGGGGACTTTTTAGTTCTAAAAATAGGTTCGGCCGGACCCTTGGCTCATTTCTTCAGGATCCTGGTCTGGAATTCACCTGTTTTAAAAAATGCCAGCTGAAACATTTGAACATTAGTGGGTTTTTATAGGGTTTTACCTAGGTTTTAGTTTTGATAAATTTTAGCTAATATTTTAAGTTACAGCGATTGAATCAGTTTTTTAAATTTGATAGTGTATTTTAAATTTTTGGGATTCTTGTCGTTTATTGGCTGTACACTGCCCTGAGTCTTCGGAGAAGGGCGGTATAAAAATATGAATAAATAAATAAATAAATAAATAAACACAGCTCAGCTCCTACAACGGTTCAGAAGACGGGCTTTTTGGCGAAGGTTGTTGAGAGTGTGGTGGCATATCAGCTTCCCCGATACCTGGAGGAAACCGTCTATCTAGACCCGTTCCAGTCCGGCTTCAGACCTGGATACAGCACTGAGACGGCTTTGGTCACGTTGGTGGATGACCTCTGGAGGGCTCAGGACAGGGGATGTTCCTCTGTCCTGGTCCTGTTAGATCTCTCGGCGGCTTTTGATACCATCGACCATGGTATCTTGCTGCGGCGGTTGGAGGGATTGGGGTGGGGGGCACTGTTTGTTGGTGGTTCTCCTCCTATCTCTCTGACCGTTCGCAGACGGTGTTGGCAGGGGGGCAGAGATCGATCGCGAGGCGCCTCACGTGTGGGGTGCCGCAGGGGTCGATTCTCTCGCCTCTCCTGTTCAACATCTATATGAAGCCGCTGGGTGAGATCATCAGTGGTTTTGGAGTGGAATATCATCTGTACGCTGATGATACTCAGCTGTACATTTCTACTCCGAACCACCCCAACGAAGCCGTCGAGGTGATGGGCCAGTGTCTTGAGGCCATGCGGGTCTGGATGGGGAGGAACAGGCTCCAACTCAACCCTTCCAAGACAGAGTGGCTGTGGGTTCCGGCGTCCTGGTACAGTCAGCTTACGCCTTCGCTGACTGTTGGGGGTGAAGTATTGGCCCCCAGGGGGAGGGTGCGCAACTTGGGTGTTCTCCTGGACGATCGGCTGTCCTTAGAAGACCATTTGACGGCCATCGCCAGGGGAGCATTTTATCAGGTTCTCCTGATTCGCCAGTTGCGCCCTTTCCTTGACTGGGACTCCTTACACACGGTCACTCACGCCCTCGTTACGTCCCGCCTGGACTATTGCAATGCTCTCTACATGGAGCTCCCCTTGAAGAGCACCAGGCGGCTCCAGCTAGTCCAGAATGCGGCCGCGTGGGTGATAGAGGGAGCACCGCGCTGTTCCCATATAACACCCATCCTGCGCGGCCTGCACTGGTTGCCGGTAGCCTTCCGGGTGCACTTCAAGGTGTTAATGACCACCTTTAAAGCGCTCCATGGCTTAGGACCGGGATATTTACGAGACCGCCTTCTGCCACCTATAGCCTCCCAATGTCCTGTGCGCTCCCACAGAGTGGGCCTTCTCAGGTTGCCGTCGACCAAACAATGTCGGTTGGTGGCCCCCAGGGGGAGAGCCTTTTTTGTGGCAGCACCGGCCCTTTGGAACGAGTTGCCTCCGGGTTTACACCAACTTCCCGACCTCCGGACCTTCAAGCGGGAATTGAAGACGTTACTCTTTCATCGGGCGGGACTAGCCTAAGTATATTTTAATGTGTACTTTAACTGTATTTTAAGGGGTTTTAAGTCGATCTTTGACTGTTTTAGTTGATGGCCTTCTTAATATTTAAAAATTCTTAAAAATTTGCTATTTATTTGTTGTATTTTAAGATGGCTGTACACCGCCCTGAGTCCTTCGGGAGAAGGGCGATATAAAAGTTTAATTATAAATAAATAAATAAAAAATTGTGCAGAGATTGTGGCAGCATCGCTTCTCTGCAGGACCTTTTTCTTTGCGCCAACTGTGCCTTTCCCCAGCAGTCAGCAGTTGCATAACCCTCCCCCTGGATGGGGAAAGAAAGTTACCTGATTGCAACTTCTGAAGTTACAAGTCAGTCCAGGCCTATTTATAACGCTGCACATCATGCACTTGGCTTGTACAGAACAGCAGCCCCCTCTTCCTTCCTTCTCCCTTCCTTCTCCCTTCTGCCACTAATTAATAAGATTCCTTCTGTGGTGCTAATTCCAGATGCTGAAATGAGCAGCCAAACCAGGCAGGCTGCCAACACTGCTGAGTGCGGCCCACTGCAAGAGCAGGGAGGAGGCCGGTGCATAGCCCAGGGGGGAAGGAAATGGAGGGAGGGAGAGGACCCCAGGAGGCAGCCTAGTCCAAGGCCCGGCTGATGAATGCTGGAGCGGTTGAGACCACAGAGAAGAAGGCAGAGCGCTCTGTGCCCTCTCTGGGACACGGGGTTGGGGGTTGGGGGTGGGGGGAGAGCTGACCGATGGGCCATTCATGTTGTCAATGCTGCAGAATCAGAGCAACCTGGACCATTTTTCATGTCACTGGCAATTAATAGGAGAATGCAGCAGGCAAGGCCTGGCGCCCTGAGCAGCAGGCTTGGTGATCTGCAAACAAGGAATAGGGGAAGTGAAGGGAAAGGGAGAGAGGGAGAGGGAGGCAGGAAATAGGGTGTAGGGAAAGGATTTAGGCCAGGGGTCCCCAACATTTCAGATCTCAGGGACCACTAAATTCATAATTTTAAATCCCACGGACCACTAAAATGATCTCCCACGGACCCACAGGGCTGGGTGGGTGTGGCTAGAGTTTTGCCTTGACCACCTGGGTCATAACAATGGTTTCGCTTTTTGCCACCTTCTGGCAAGCAAAGTCAACAGGGAAACCAGATTCATTTAACTATATTTTTTTTAAATTAAAAATTAAATTAAAAATTAATTAAAAATTAGTAAAAAGTATTACTAATTTAAGAATAGAATAAAATAGAATAACAGAGTTGGAAGGGACCTTGGAGGTCTTCTAGTCCAACCCCCTGCCCAGGCAGGAAACCTTACACTACTTCAGACAAATGGTTATCCAACATCTTTTTAAAAATTTCCAGTGTTGGACCATTTGCAACTTCTGCAGGCAAGTTGTTCCACTTATTGATTGTTCTAACTGTCAGGAAATTTCTCCTTAGTTCTAAGTTGCTTCTCTCTTTGATTAATTTCCACCCATTGCTTCTTGTTCTACCCTCAGGTGCTTTAGAGAATAGTTTGACTCCCTCTTCTTTGTGGCAAGCCCTGAGATATTGGAGCACTGCTATCATGTCACCCCTGGTCCTTCTTTCCTTAAAAAAACAGAGTTGAGCACAGTTCCCGCAACCGTTCTTCATATGTTTTAGCCTCCAGTCCCCTAAGCATCTTTGTTGCTCTTCTCTGCACTCTTTCCAGAGTCTCAACATCTTTTTTACATTGTGGAGACCAAAACTGAATGCAAAGTGTGGCCTTACCAAGGTGATGTTGGTATTAATATAATATAATAGAATAGAATAGAATTTTATTGGCCAAGTGTGATTGGACACACAAGGAATTTGTCTTGGTGCATATGCTCTCAGTGTACATAAAAGAAAAGATACGTTCATCAAGGTACAACATTTACAACACAATTGATGATCAATATATCAATATAAATCATAAGGATTGCCAGCAACAAGTTATAGTCATACAGTCATAAGTGGAAAGAGATTGGTGATGGGAACTATGAAACGATTAATAGTAGTGCAGATTCAGTAAATAGTCTGACAGTGTTGAGGGAATTATTTGTTTAGCAGAGTGATGGCCTTCGGGAAAAAACTGTTCTTGTGTCTAGTTGTTCTGGTGTGCAGTGCTCTATAGCGTCGTTTTGAGGGTAGGAGTTGAAACAGTTTATGTCCAGGATGCGAGGGATCTGCAAATATTTTCACGGCCCTCTTCTTGATTCATGCAGTATACAGGTCCTCAATGGAAGGCAAGTTGGTAGCAATTATTTTTTCTGCAGTTCTAATTATCCTCTGAAGTCTGTGTTTTTCTTGTTGGGTTGCAGAACCGAACCAGACAGTTATAGAGGTGCAAATGACAGACTCAATAATTCCTCTGTAGAATTGGATCAGCAGCTCCTTGGGCAGTTTGAGCTTACTGAGTTGGCGCAGAAAGAACATTCTTTGTTGTCCTTTTTTAATGATGTTTTTGATGTTAGCTGTCCATTTGAGATCTTGCGATATGATAGAACCCAGAAATTTGTAGGTTTCTACTGTTGATACTGTGTTGTCAAGTATTGTGAGAGGTGGAAGTATGGAAGGGTTTTTCCTAAAGTCTACCACCATTTCTACGGTTTTGAGTGTGTTCAGTTCCAGATTTTTTTGGTTGCACCACAAGGCTAGTCGTTATAATACCAATATTATAAAGTATTAATACCTGGTATTAATACCAATATTATAAAGTGGTATTAACACTTCACATGATCTTGATTCTATCCCTCTGTTTATGCAGCCTAGAACTGTGTTGGCTTTTTTGGCAGCTGCTGCACACTTCTGGCTCATATCTAAATGGTTGTCCACTAGGACTCCAAGATCCCTCTCACAGTTACTATTATTGAGCAAGATAGCACATATACTGTACCTGTGCATTTTGTTTTTCTTGCCTAAATGTAGAACCTTACTTTTTTCACTGTTGAATTTCATTTTGTTAAATAGCGCTCAATGTTCAAGTCTGTCAAGATCCTTCTGTATCTTAAGCCTATCTTCTGGAGTGTTAGCTATTCCTGCCAACTTGGTGTCATCTGCAAATCTGATGAATTCCCTATCTATCCCCTTGTCCAAGTCATTAATGAAGATGTTGAAGAGTACTGGGCCTAAAACAGAGCCTTGGGGTACTCCACTGCATACCTCCCTCCATGCAGTTCCATTGAGGACTACACATTGAGTGCGGTTGGTCAGCCAGTTACGAAGCCATCTGGTGGTGATGCTGTCTAACCCATATTTTTTTTCTACTTTATAGTAGTAGGTTATGGTCTACTTTATCAAATGCTTTACTGAAGTTCAAGTAAATTATATTGACAGCATTCCTCTGGTCCACTAATTTTGTCACTTTGTCAAAGAATACAATAAGATTAGTCTGGCATGATCTGTTTTTAACAAACCCATGTTGTCTTTTGGTTATTACTTTGTTTGCTTCTAAGTTTTTGGTGATTTGTTGCTTGATTATCTTTTCCAGAATTGCAGTGATTCGTTTAATAAATGTGGCAAGAAAAGTTGTAAAATGGGGCAAGACTCATTTAATAAATTTCTCACTTATCAACATACATTTTGGGCTCAATTGTGATCGTAAGTTGAGGATTGTCTGAATTTTATCACGTGGCCGTGGGAATGCTGCTGTGGTTATAAGGAAAAACGGTCATAAATCAGGCCAGTGCTGTGGGATTTCCAGATTTTCAATGCGTTGTTTAAGAGCATTGAGTACACATTCCTACCCCATCATTAAAAATGTAATGTATTTTGAACTTTGAGAGGGAATTTTGGGCGGGAAAATTGCACGTTGCTGATTGGTTGAAGCCTCGACCAAAAGAGTATTTAAAGAGGGGTTTTTGCCGGTTGTGCTTGCTGGGGTCACAATAAACTAAAGAGCTGTTGTCACTCACTGGTCTCCTGCCTCTTCATTGCCTGAACATAACATTGGCGACGAAGGTGGGATGTTGAGGCAGTGAGATCGTGAAAAGAGCTGACGGAACCAGGAATTCGCAAACCCAGCCAGTTCTCGAAGGCGGAAAATAGCGATGTCCAGCTACACGCCGCCAGTGCCATTTGACCCAGCAAAGGAGAAATGGGGGTCGTACATGGCTCGTTTCGAGTGTTTCCTCGAAGCAAATGAACTACAGGGAGTCTCGGATAATCGGAAGCAAGCATACTTCCTGAGCCACTGCGGTCCAGAGGTCTTTGATACGGCGGAGTCACTCTCAGAGCCAACGCCGTACCAATCGGTACCGTGGCAGACACTACAAACAACACTTCGAGCGCACTACGCACCGGTACCCTCAAAGTTCGTCCAACGGTTCGAGTTGAGGCAACGGATACAGCGAGAGGGCGAATCAATAAGTGTGTACATGGCCGCGTTGAGGAAAGCCGCAAACCACTGTGAGTACAGAGATTTGGAGGATTCCCTACTCGAACAACTCGTTTGTGGGGTCAGGGACATCAGACTACAAAGGTGGCTGCTGTCCAAAAGCAACCTGACTTTAGCGATAGCCCTGGACGAAGCCAGAGCTCATGAGATGTCCACCAAGGCGGCGGAGACCTTGCAAAAGCCAAACACGCAGGGTGCCGGGACAAAGACTACACCGGTCGACAGCGAGGAAGTCCAAGCCGAATCGGAAGGTGAGGAAGAGAAAGAGATGTTCCACACCGGGAGGCTGGAGAGAGGTGACCGGGACGAATGTGTGAGTTGTGGGGGGCAACACCAATGGCAAAACTGCAGATTCAAGGACGCGGTTTGTCGGCGGTGTGAAAAAAAAGGATACATAGCTCGGGCCTGCCGAGCCCCCCAGCCTTCCCGCCAAAAATTCAAACCGACCAATCAGAGCGCGGGAGCAGCGAAGCGGCCCGGGATTGGTCCATTTAAAAAGGGCGCGAAGTTAAACCAGACCACTGTGAGAGTGGGTCACGCATCGACACGACTAGAGAAGAAAATATTTACCCAAGTCTACATTGAAGGGGTGCAGTGCCCAATGGAAGTAGACACTGGGTCGTCAATCACAATTATGTCCTGGGACACCATCGTGAGAGACTTGCCAGCCATCGCAAAATGTCAGCTACAAACCCAGAAGCTGAGAGTGCAGGACTACCAAGGGAATCGGATCCCTGTTCGAGGAGTCACATCCGTCCAAGTCAAATATGGACAATTCAAAAAGACCCTGCCAATCACCATAGTAAACGGAACTCTACCGAGTTTGCTAGGACTGGACTGGTTCCGAGCTTTGGGCATGGGAGTGACCGGGGTCCACAGGAGCGACGTCATCCTCAGAGATGAACTACTGAAGGAGTTTGAGGACGTTTTCAAGAATTGCCTGGGCAAGTACGTGGGGACCCCTTTTTCTTTCAACCTTGACCCCCAAGTCGCCCCCATCCGGTTAAAGGCTAGGAGGGTTCCATTCGCCCTAAAGCCCAAAATTGACCGAGAATTAGACAAGCTAGTAAGCTAGGGAACACTAGTCCCCATCGATCATGCAAAATGGGAGACACCCATAGTAACCCCAGTCAAACCGGACGGATCGGTCCGGATTTGCGCTGACTACAAAGCAACGCTTAACAAAGCATTGCAGAAAAGTGCATACCCCGTTCCAGTGGTACAACATTTGCTGCACTCATTAGGGCAAGGGCAGGTCTTCGCCAAACTCGATTTGGCCCAAGCCTACCAGCAGCTACCTGTAGATAGCAGCACAGCGGAGGCGCAGACAATTGTCACGCACCGCGGGGCTTTCAAATGTACGCGACTCCAGTTCGGAGTTAGCGTGGCCCCAGGGCTCTTCCAGAACCTAATGGAGCGATTATTACAGGGCCTACCAGGAGTGGTACCATACTTCGACAATGTATTGGTATCAGCTGAAAACTTAGAGGAACTCGGGGTAAAACTAAGGAAGGTGTTGGGCATTTTTAGGTCTGCTGGGCTTAAAGTTAAGCTCAACAAATGCCACATTGGGGTGAAATCTGTAGAATTCCTAGGATACCGAATAGACAGGGAAGGGATCCACCCCACGGAGAGCAAGGTACAGGCCATTAGAAAGGCCCCAGCCCCCCAAAATAAAACAGAATTACAGGCATTCTTGGGGCTTGTTAATTTCTATGCGGTATTCTTGAAGAATAAAGCAACAGTAGCCGAACTGCTACATAAGTTGCTAGCAAAGAAAGCTGTGTGGTCCTGGGGGAGAGAAGAGGCTAGGGCATTTGAGGGGGTAAAAAACCTTTTGTCCAGCGATAGCCTCCTCATCCAGTACAATGGCACGTTGCCACTAGTGCTAGTTTGTGATGCTTCACCATATGGGGTGGGGGCGGTGCTCAGCCATAGGTTACCAAATGGAACAGAAGCCCCTATAGCATATTATTCCCGGACGATGTCCTCTGCGGAAAGGAACTACAGCCAGCTAGATAGGGAAGCGTTGGCCATAGTCTCCGGGGTTAAGAAATTCCACGAATACTTGTTCGGGCGAGATTTCGAGATAGTCACGGACCACAGACCCCTTCTAGGACTCTTAGCGGGTGACCGCCCAACACCCGTGGCACTTTCTCCCAGGCTGACCCGATGGACTATTTTCCTAGCGGCATTCTCCTACAAATTGCTCCACCGCCCAGGAAAAGACTTAGGGCATGCGGACGCTCTGAGCAGATGCCCTTTACCAGAGACAATTGAAGACCCCATCCCGGGGACACCCGTCTTGCTAATTGACTCTTTGGACTCTGGCCTAGTCACATCCAAGCAGGTGGCTAGGGCATCTTACAGGGACATTACAATACGGACTGTAATCGGTTGGGTGCAAAGGGTTGGCCCGCTGCGAGCGTTCAAAGACTTTGCGAAAAAACGATCAGAACTGTCGGTTCAAGGGGTGTCTGTTATGGGGGATAGGGTAGTTATCCCAGAAAAATTACGAAAATGTGTTGGAACTGTTGCATGGGCCACCCAGGGATTGTGAGGATGAAGAGTTTAGCGAGGAGTTATGTATGGTGGCCCTTAATGGATAAGGACATCAGCGACAGGGTAGGGAAATGCCAATCCTGCCAAGAGTCGAGGTTGCTACCCCTACAGCCCCAGTTAGAGAGTGGGAGAAACCCCAGGGCCATGGTCCAGGATTCACATAGATTTTGGGGCCGTTCCATGGGCAGACCTTTTAATTGTAGTAGATGCCTACTCAAAATGGTTAGAAATCATCCTCATGAAAAGCACAACGGCCAAGCAGTAATCACAGTCCTAAGGCATCTATTCGTAACACACGGCCTGCCCGACACCCTAGTCTCTGACAATGGCCCGCAATTCACGGCAAACCAGTTTGAGGGGTATTTAGCGGAGAGGGCATCAGACATGTCCTCTGCGGAAAGGAACTACAGCCAGCTAGATAGGGAAGCGTTGGCCATAGTCTCCGGGGTTAAGAAATTCCACGAATACTTGTTCGGGCGAGATTTCGAGATAGTCACGGACCACAGACCCCTTCTAGGACTCTTAGCGGGTGACCGCCCAACACCCGTGGCACTTTCTCCCAGGCTGACCCGATGGACTATTTTCCTAGCGGCATTCTCCTACAAATTGCTCCACCGCCCAGGAAAAGACTTAGGGCATGCGGACGCTCTGAGCAGATGCCCTTTACCAGAGACAATTGAAGACCCCATCCCGGGGACACCCGTCTTGCTAATTGACTCTTTGGACTCTGGCCTAGTCACATCCAAGCAGGTGGCTAGGGCATCTTACAGGGACATTACAATACGGACTGTAATCGGTTGGGTGCAAAGGGGTTGGCCCGCTGCGCCGGGCGAGCGTTTCAAAGACTTTGCGAAAAAACGATCAGAGCTGTCGGTTCAAGGGGGGTGTCTGTTATGGGGGGATAGGGTAGTTATCCCAGAAAAATTACGCGAAAATGTGTTGGAACTGTTGCATGTGGGCCACCCAGGGATTGTGAGGATGAAGAGTTTAGCGAGGAGTTATGTATGGTGGCCCTTAATGGATAAGGACATCAGCGATAGGGTAGGGAAATGCCAATCCTGCCAAGAGTCGAGGTTGCTACCCCCTACAGCCCCAGTCAAAGAGTGGGAGAAACCCCAGGGGCCATGGTCCAGGATTCACATAGATTTTGCGGGGCCGTTCCATGGGCAGACCTTTTTAATTGTAGTAGATGCCTACTCAAAATGGTTAGAAATCATCCTCATGAAAAGCACAACGGCCGAAGCAGTAATCACAGTCCTAAGGCATCTATTCGTAACACACGGCCTGCCCGACACCCTAGTCTCTGACAATGGCCCGCAATTCACGGCAAACCAGTTTGAGGGGTATTTAGCGGGAGAGGGCATCAGACATGTCCTCTCGTCGCCTTTCCACCCAGCGACGAACGGCCTTGCAGAACGTTTCGTTCGGAGCACCAAGGAAGCGCTATCTAGGATAAGTCCAGGCGACTGGCAAACAAAAATAGACACTTTCCTGGCCGTCCAACATAGGACCCCTTGTGTAACAACTGGCCGCAGCCCAGCCGAACTCTTAATGGGCAGGAAACTCAGGTGCCCACTAGACCGACTAAACCCAACTTATACCCCAGACGGGTACAAGGGTATTCAAGGAAAAATCAGGGAAATGACAGTGGGTGACCAAGTATGGGCACACAACTATAGCGAGGGCCCAATATGGTTAAAGGGGGAAATTCTGGGCATAACCGGACCCAAATCATACGTAGTAGACATGGAGGATGGCCGGGTATGGAAACGCCACATAGACCAGTTAAGAAAACGTATACCAAACAAACTAGAAACCAAACAACCAGGCCCTGACTACCAATTGTTTGAATCTGCAGCTGACTCAAACCCTAGGCGAGCGAAGGACTTATCTGATTCCGATGAAGTCCAGCGACGCCAACTGGTTCCTCCTGAAGGCAACAGGAACGACTCAGCCAATAATCCAGGGCCGGACGGCCTAGAGGAGGAGCTGGGAGGAACAAACAGTCCCTCCGACCAGCTCGACTCTCTCCCGGAGAATGAACTGCGCAGGTCAGAAAGAGTTAGGAGACGCCCTGTCTACCTGCGTGACTACGTAGAGAGATAGCATGCAAATATTATGTAAATAGCGGTACAAAGCGTTCTGGGAGGGAAGGAGTGTAATGTATTTTGAACTTTGAGAGGGAATTTTGGGCGGGAAAATTGCACATTGCTGATTGGTTGAAGCCTTGACCAAAAGAGTATTTAAAGAGGGGTTTTTGCCGGTTGTGCTTGCTGGGGTCACAATAAACTAAAGAGCTGTTGTCACTCACTGGTCTCCTGCCTCTTCATTGCCCGAACCTAACAAAAAACACTTTCCTGGAGAAACCAAGATGGAATTTTTGTTAGAATGTCCAACTATTAGGTAGAATTTCTGTGATTAAGATGAATGTTTTTGCCTATAATATTATTTTTGTTTCAGACAATACCTATTCTGACAACTGATGTACTATTTAAACAATGACAGAAGGATGCATCTAAATTTGTACAGCAAGGAAAAACACCATGAGTTAAATATAAGCTGTTAAAAGATATGAAAGGAAGAGGAGGAATGGGCTTACCAGATCTGAAACCCTATTTTGTTGCCTGTTTGGTTTGGATAAAGGAATGGGGATTTTAAGAAATAGGTTATTCCATTGAGAAAAGGCCATGATTTGAGACTTGTGTGATACAGATATCTGTGGTATGATAAAGCAATGGAACAGGAGTTGCCTTCAGAAGTTATGGGAGCTTCATCAGTGGAAGCTTTCAAGAAGAGACTGGGCTGCCATTTGTCAGAAATGGTGGCGGGTCTCCCGCTTGGGCAGTGGGTTGGACTAGATGACCTACAAGGTCCCTTCCAACTCTGTTAATCTGTCAATCTGTTAAAGCTTTAAAAATAATTGTGGCAGGTGGACTATTCTTAGGGTATGGAATAAATATAAACATAAATCCTGCCTGAAAATGTCTTCGTGGCTTTTTATAGAAGAAAAACGATATGCAAACATAAATGATGTTTATTATGTTGTACTTTTTCAGATTTTTTCAAAGAGATTGTGAAATGAAATCAAGATAAGGTTTGATAACAAGGATAGCCTTGCTGATGGTTTTCTTTTGTAAACGGAAAGAGTTAAACTGGATAAAAGGTTTTATGGTTTTGAACAGAGTGAGCTTGAGCTTGAAATAGAACTATGTACTAATGCTAGTGTTATTGCTAAAATTTAGGAACTTTTGCTGAAACATGAGACAGAAGGACAAATGAAAGAATGTACAATAAATGGGCTGAAAATTATCTATAATATACAAATGGACCAGTAAGAAAATATGTGGCTGAAAGGACTGAAATTCACATTATGTTCTAGCCAAGAGAATTTTTATCAAATCATATATTGTTGATATTTGCTACCAGAGAAATTTCTAGAATGTATAAAGTCACTTTGAATCTTTTCTGGAAATATAAACAACACGAAGGGACATTTTATCATGCTTTGTAAAAAAAAAAAACAACCAAAAATTTGGATACAAATCAGGGGTGCTATTCAGCAGGTTGACAGGTTCTGGAGAACGGGTAGTGGAAATTTTGAGTAGTTCAGAGAACCGGCAAATACCACCTCTTGCTGGCCGCAGAGTAGGGTGGGAATGGAGATTTTGCAGTAACCTTCTCCTAGAATGGGGTGGGAATGGAGATTCTGCAATATCCTTCCCCTGCCATGCCCACCATGCAACACCATGCCCACTAAGCCATGCCCACAGAACCGATAATAAAAAAAATGAATTCCACCACTGATAAAAATACATACATTAATTCAAACGATTTTAAAGGTTAAAGTACAATAGAAACCATTTGGGAACGAATGGGTCAGCAACTAGAAAAAAATCGGATCTTTCTTTTCATATATGACAACCGCAGTGAGGCAATTCTATGTGTAAACTTGGAAAGCCTCACCACCATCTATGGAAGGAACAGTTGGTGAAGATGGTGGACCTTGAAGAGATGGCTAAATTAACCATTTGGACTAAAGAGAGAAAAAAATGATAGCTACATTTATGGCTGACTGGAAACCTCCTTAAAGACTTCTAACATGAAACTGAAAGACATGCATTTCTGATTTGTGGTTTTGATATTTACAGAAAACTGGATAATAGAAAAGAATAAGCTTTTTTGGTAACTATAGAGTAAGAGATAATTGTGTAGCTGTGTTATATTTGCTGTAAAGGAAATCAGAAGCTCTTTTCTTTTCTTTCTTTTCTTTTCTTTTTCTCCCTCCCTCCCTTACTTTCCTGCAATTACTTTTAGTGTTTCTGTTAGTTTTTATCCTCTCTCTCTCTCCCCGTCCTTCCTCCTCCACCCCCATCTCCCAGGCCATTCGGGCTTGGCTGATTCCTCCTCAGTCCAAACCTTGGTGCATTTTTCACCTCTATCCCAAGATCTCCCAGTATGGCTGCCTGGACATCTCTTCCCTTTAACCAGCCTGACCATCGGCAGCCTTCTAGGTGCTGCAGGGGAAGTGCTAGGAAACGGGCCTTTGCAGCCACTGCATTGATGCAGGATCAATTTTGGCATGTTCTGGCTTCTCTCTTGCCTCCTGATTCCCCACCGGGAGTAGAGAATAGTTGCAGCGATTGAATCCAGCAGCATGTCCAGCAGACTCATTCATCTTGGAGCCTGGCCCAGACTTCCGAAATGGCAGAGGAAGAAAAGAGGAGTCCTGATCCATTCCGAAGGCCAACATCCCGTGCAGAATCTGGATGTTGTTCAAAGTGAAGGTGCGGCACGTGGTGCTGGCACCTTAGCTGGTCTCCTCACCCACCAGAATTGTAAGCAGACACCATGGTGGATGCCACTGCGGATCCTAGGATTCCCCATGAAGAGCTGCTTTCTGGAGCACCAGCGGGCAATCTCATGGCTTCTCCTTTATCCAGAGAGGTTCCCTAGGTCCAGTCTTGCACCTAGATACAATCTCTGCCTCAGCATTGTCCTTGCAAAGGCATATCTGTCCGCCATTTTCTGCATCAGGAAACCCTGTTCAATGTAACTATGTAACTATTTTTACATCTTTACTCTGCATCTCATTTGTATAAGTAACACCTTCTTAGAGTCAGCGTCTGTTGCCGAGGTTGGTCAGGGGGGCTGATGGGCTCTGCCTCAGCTGCTCACAATTCTTGGCTGCTCCTGAAGCAGTTCTTCGGTTAGGGCTGCCTCTGCACACTGGCATCCCCCACTTCTCCTGGGCAGCATCTGTTGATTGGCTTCCCCTTCAGCTCTGGTGTGCCACACTGCCCTCCACTATCTCTGACATTCACCAGCTCCTCCTCCTTCTTTTGACAGATCCCCAGGAGGCTCTCTCTTTGCAGCTGGATTGCAGCCCTGGCCAACCAACGTGCCCTCTAAGTCCAAAAGGGAAAAGAAAGGGAGGAAATGACAGGCTGCAATCTGTCACAGCTACACCATCTGGGTCTTAGGGACTGCTTTCCCAGGAAGTGTAACAGGTGGCGCTTCCTTTCCTTGCCTACAGAGAAGCCTCTTCCAGAATTCATCCAGGCTTCCTATCACAGCCTTGGCTGTGGGGAGCATCTGCTCTGTACTTTGTGGGTGTATTTGCATTACTCAGAAGGAGAAAGAAGAGACTGGGAGTCTTCGACAGGCCTTGTTGCTGCCCAGCTGCCTTTGGAGATTACCCTGATGAAGGAGTCCTGAGCCTCTGGGTGCCCTCTGCACCCTGATCTCCTACGGAGTTCCTTTGAAATGTTCTGTTGGGTTGGGAAGAGTGACCAGGGAATGGGAATCGACCCCTGGGGCTTCCTTAAAGGGCCCCTAATGCTGGCTTGTTGCTTCACCCAAATGATAACATGCGCCTGCTCTTCCCTCCCTTCCCCTTTTCAATGCTGTCCACTTCTGTGGGGCAAAAAGACTTGAAACCCTGATGGACATTAGGCAAGACCTCAAGGCTGCAGTTATTTGGGGAAATACTCAAGGGAGGTCAGTGCAACAAGAGGGGTGGTAACAGAGCACTCTGAATGGAGCATTGAACTGCCAGCTTCACCCCTAAGATCATCCAATGCTTCCAGAAGACTCTGCTCCAACCTTTCCATGCTTGGGGGAGGGGGATGCATTTCCAGGAGAGAGCTGGAGGAGACGCTCATTTCTGGATAGCAGATTTGGGATTTGGTCAGCAGTAGCCGGTCTCCAGGCTCAACGCAGGGCAGCCCAGGCAGAGGAAATCAGCAACTCCTCTCCAGATGCCCCCAGGACCACCTCGGCAGGAGGCTCTGGAGGTCATTGCCAGGCCTGACCTGGCTGGACTGGTGGAAGCTATTCCAGCCTTTGGTGGGGGATGCCAGTGTGGAGGGGTCTGAGGTGCCAGACTCTGTTTGCACAGAGCATCCGCCTGTCAGTTGGGAAGCAGCCACGTCTTCTGGACTCCAGGAAAGCCCATGCAGGGAAGCGGTTCTGCCCGCTTCCTCCCCATGTCTGCTGCCCTGAGAGCAGCCTTCAGTTAGGGGCCCAGGGGTCCTCTCAAGGGGGTGGAGGCCAAGGTCTAGAGCGGGCAGGGCAAGCCGGGGGAGTGAAGCCTTCCCTTGGCTTGCGCATATGCGTGTGCATGAGTGTGTTTGTCTTTAGTTCCAGGAATTCAGTTAAGCCTTCTATAGAATAGAATAGAATAGAATTTTATATTGGCCAAGTGTGATTGGACACACAAGTAATTTGTCTTGGTGCATATGCTCTCAGTGTACATAAAAGAAAAGATACGTTCATCAAGGTACAACATTTACAACACAACTGATGGTCAATATATCAATATAAATCATAAGGATTGCCAGCAACAAGTTATAGTCATACAGTCATAAGTGGAAAGAGATTGGTGGTGGGAACTATGAAACGATTAATAGTAGTGCAGATTCAGTAAATAGTCTATCAGTGTTGAGGGAATTATTTGTTTAGCAGAGTGATGGTGTTTGGGAAAAAACTGTTCTTGTGTCTAGTTGTTCTGGTGTGCAGTGCTCTATAGCGTCGTTTTGAGGGTAGGAGTTGAAACAGTTTATGTCCAGGATGCGAGGGATCTGCAAATATTTTCACGGCCCTCTTCTTGATTCATGCAGTATACAGGTCCTCAATGGAAGGCAGGTTGGTAGCCATTGTTTTTTCTGCAGTTCTAATTATCCTCTGAAGTCTGTGTCTGTCTTGTTGGGTTGCAGAACTAAACCAGGCAGTTATAGAGGTGCAGATGACAGACTCAATAATTCCTCTGTAGAACTGAATCAGCAGCTCCTTGGGGAGTTTGAGCTTTCTGAGTTGGAACAGAAAGAACATTCTTTGTTGTCCTTTTTTAATGATGTTTTTGATGTTAGCTGTCCATTTTAGATCTTGCGATATGATAGAACCTAGAAATTTGAAGGATTCTACTGTTGATACTGTGTTGTCAAGTATTGTGAGAGGTGGAAGTATGGAAGGGTTTCTCCTAAAGTCTACCACCATTTCTACGGTTTTGCATGTGTTCAGTTCCAGATTGTTTTGGTTGCACCACAAGGCTAGTCATTCGACCTCTCATCTATATGCGGATTCGTCATTGTCTCGAATGAGACCAATCACTGTTGTGTCATCTGCGAACTTCAGTAGCTTAACAGATGGATCATTGGAGATGCAGTCATTGGTATACAGAGAGAAGAGAAGTGAGGAGAGCACACAGCCTTGGGGGGGCCCTGTGCTAATTGTACAGGTATTTGATGTGATCTTGCTTAGCTTCATCTGCTGCTTCCTGTTTGTTAGGAAGCTTGTGATCCATTTACAAGTCTGTTCCGGTACCTGTAGCTGGTTTAGCTTAGTTAGAAGAGTGTCTGGAATGATGGTATTGAATGCTGAACTAAAGTCTACAAAAAGGACCCTTGCATATATATATAGGACTTGCCTGTTCATACTTTCCCTGAGTGAGACTTGCAGGGCCAGAGAGGCCGGGTATCGGCGCCTGTGAGGTGCTTTGGCTCCTCTATCCATTCTTAGTCACCCCATCCAGTTCTTCAAAAGGACTTTTAAGGCCCATCCTTTCCCATGGGGAGGGGGGCTTTCAAGCCCCTCCTCAGGGGGCCGTAGGGTCATTTGACAGGGCTTGACTTGCAGTGAAAATACTTAATCAGTGCTGGGATGTGAGCTCCTTACAAGGGCCCCAGACATTAATTCCAGTCACAGTTGGGCACACTCTATCGCCCTATAAACACCTCTCCAGTTTCAATTAACATTTTCCATCTCCTGTTTCGCTGCATATTATATTGAACTAATTTAGAGGGATTGGTAAAGATAGTTTTCACACTTCACAGGAAAGCTTAATGAAATAATTATACCTCTACCTACAACAAGCATGAGGGTATTGCATAAGCATCTCTGAAGTCATTGAAAGTTGAAACTTCTCTGGGATACCTGCGCAGACCCTCCAACGCATCAGCCCACTCCAGGAGGGGGCTTTGGGTCAAAGGCAGCCCAGTGTGAAGCACGTGGAGAGGAGGAGAGGAGGAGGAGGAGGAGGAGGAAGCTCAAGGGTGAAATAGCATGGAATCTTAACTCAGGCTGGACACCCTCTGCCTCCACTCGGAGGACCCCACTGTTTGTCCATCCTTTGCATGGGATCCTGCAGCATGAGGCCTAGACCCACCCAGGGGCCTTGTGCCACTAAACCCACCGAGAATCTTCCCTCGGGAACTGAGCTTCTTGAGGAGGCTCACAGTCCTGGGCTCTCTCCACTGCTGCTGGCCTTCAGCAGGGAAGAGATCATCGTCCTTTTATTCAGGGGAGGAGGGATAGGTTGTCTTAATGCACAAGAAGCTCTCCCTTCCCTCTGCCCAGCTGAATCACCTTGCTCCAATCTTTCCAGAAGCTTTTTTAGGAGGAACTTTTTCTATCATCCCCTCTGCTTAGATATGAAGGCCAAGAGATTTGCTTTGCCTTGATCTCCCAGCCCATCTCCATGCAGGAGAAGAAGCCAAACTTCACTTCACTCATCCAAAGAGGTCTTTTTCTATACCCACCATAACTGTGATTGTGACTCTCATGGACGGCAACCGACAGCCTTGGAAACTGATGGCAGCAGGAGCTGAGATTTGGGGTCCTTGTGCTACACTCCAGAGTTGCTGCAGAGATTTGTTTGGTAAGAGCAGGAAAAGGATTAGACCTCTGGCCTTCTTCTAACTTGGGGAAGAAATGCAATCAAAACCAGGAGATGACCTGGATTGTCCAAGCATTTTGCTAGAGGACGTTTGTAGTTTTCAAAGCAGCTCAGCAAATGTCTTTTTGTGTGCAGGGGAAATTGTTTTTCAGCTTGGGGCTTACAGCATTGCAATCCCAGGTCCTGCACCTGACAATTCTTGACCTAGAGGCTGTCTAAACAATGATATCTAGGCACATGAAAGTTTTTTATATGTGTCCTGCCCGGTCATGCAACTGAGAGCCAATTGTCTCTGGATCAAACTCCCTCTTCCTGAAAGGGCTCCTGGATGCTCTGCTGCCAGCTCAATAGAGAAGCACAGAGCCCAACAAGTCCCCGTCCGACTCCTTGGCCAGCAAACAGGATTCTGAGGGGAAGGATGAGTCACAACAGGAGAAGCTCCAGTACCTGTGCAAAGGTACTGGAAGGAGCAGGTTTCAGACCCACAAACCTTGGGAGAAGGGAGCCCCACAGTACATCTCAAGGGATGTGCGGGCCAGTGAACCTCAGGAGGCTTGGGAGGAGCAGAGCTTCAATCTGTCTTCCTGCCATATGGGGGGATCTTACCAGCTCAGAGATCCTCAGTCAATGGGGGGAGAGGCAGCAGGATGGGCTAATGGGACCTACAGCTGCAGGAAACAGGAGGGATCCACCAAGTTCTCTTCCAGGTGCTCTTCAACCCCACCAGCCAACCTCCTCCCACCACACCTCCATGGCCTTGCCCAGCTGGCTCTGTGGCCAGAAATGTTCACTCTACCTTGCTCTGAAAAGTGCTCAGACCCTGAATTGCTTGGGTAAATTCTCTTGGGTAAAACTCTGCCCCTGGGCGGGGGGTGGGTAAGCAAGCGTTTTTTTTCATTGGCCAATCAGGAATGTGGTATCCAAGCAAACAAGCTTGACTTGCTGAAAATATCAAACTAGTGTGTGATTGCTGCAAAAAAGACAAATTGTCTGATAGGGATTGCTAGAAGATGAATTGAAAAGAAGGCAGTCAATGTGAATTGGAAGCTTAGAAATCCAGAGAGATTTCTTCCAGTAAAGGGGAATCCATCACAGCACTAAGCACCATGTTCCATTGGTTAACGGCTCTTATTATCAGAAATTCCTCCTAAGAGGCAGCTGGCAATGCCCAGGCTGGGGCTCCTGTTCCAAGTGTGATTTATCTATTGTAGAGAGAGAATTGTTGCTTCCGCTAATTTGGATGTGATGCTTTGTTTTGGGCTCAGACTGTCTGGCTTTTGAGCTGCTTCAGCACCGCTTTTTTTAAACAAACAAACATACAAACAAACAATACATTTTTTTCTGAATAGAGTATTGACCGAGTCAAAATTTATACAGTTTATAACATAAATATTTCCTAAATATAATTTATATATTTCAATTTCTTTTTTCTACTTCTTTACTATTCATCTCTACTTTACTATTCATCTCTACATATTTAATGAATATTACCATCCGCCCTGATCCAATCTTAATCTTATTTAATTTCTTGATCTCATTTCTCCATTTATCACATATATTTCTCAAAATTACCACATTTGTAAATTATCCTCAATTTATTTTCTCCTTTTTCCTTATTTCTCTTAAAACCCTTTAATTTAAACTTAGTCATTTTCATTGTTAGTTTCTATTTTTTTTATTCTAGCTTGATATTTCACATTTGTCTCTTAATGTCAATTATTTTCCAAGGTGGACCAATTTATCATTTCATATTTCCCTATTAATTATTTTGTCATTTTACCAAAAACACTATATTTCTTCAAATTTGTTTTTCACACCACCCTTTTCAAATACAAATACAATTATCTTAATTTCTTAATCATCTTCTTTTTCTTAATTTCTAGTGATATTTTATTCAATTTCAATTTCATTTGAATTTCCATATCTTAACCTAAATACATCATATAATTCATATCCATAATTCCATTTTTACAATACTGATATTAATACAATTTATTTAATTCTATAGGTATATAGTGTATTTCCTTGCCTCCTTTCCCTTGTTTTTCTCCATTCTACCATTCGTATTACACAATATATTTCATATTACAATCACAAATATTAATATAATTCACTTATTACTATAGGTATATATCATATTACCCTTCCTCCTTTCCATTAATTACTCCTTTTAACTATTTTCTCTTGGTCCATCCAGCAATCCACCTCTTAAAATTTTCCTCCCTTTATACCATTCTTATATTTTCTTTTTTTTCTTTTTATAATTATCATGTATTTTCTTCTGTATCTTTCCTTTGACTTTTAAGTCTTTTACTCATCTAGTTTGCCCTAAGTTTTGTTCTTCTCCCTGCATTAACATTCCCCAATGCCAAATAGCTGATATTTCCTTGCCAGGACTTCTTTTAAAAATTTAAAAATACTTCTTTTTTACTTGTGAGTTGGCCAATCGCTCACCTGGTACAAATACTCCGTTCAAATCACCACTCCTGCACAAAACTTATTCCGCTTGCCCCAGCTTCATGAAGGCCACAATGGCCGCTGCCCCTGCTGCCGGATTGAAGGGTTTCCTCCGACCTTGCCTGTTCCTCTTGGTCTTCCAATGTGCCTCTCCTTCTTCATCATCCCTACAGGATGGATCTGGTCCGAAGACCCCCCCCGCCCCCCGCAACAGCAGTTTGTGTGCCTGGATTTATGCAGGGCTCATCGGAGCTGCTATTTTCCAGCCTCTCAGTGATGCTTCCGGTTCTCTCCCTGCCTAACTGCTTCTCATCTGGGCTGCTAGCTAGCTTGTTGAATAACATTGGCTCAGTCCTCCTAAGTACTCAGTCCTCCTCCTCCTCCTCCCCCCCCATGGGGGACACTCCTTTCCATATGCATGTTTGCCAAGGCCATTTATATTAGAAAACCATGGCTTGGCATTCTTGCTGAACTCTCTGAATTGTTCTGACTTCTTCGACCATGGTGTTGTGATCTGTCAGCAGCCCGCGGACCTGGCAATGGAGTCAGACAGTGAGGAGGCTGTGGAGGACAATGGGCCAGTCCTGGAATCAGGGGAAGGCCCAGACGAGGGCTCTGCATCGGTAGCAGAGATGGGGCCAGGGCCACCTGGGAGCGATGCACGGACTCTGGAGCCTCCAGAGGTGGGCAGCAGAGAGGCAGAGGAACAGGAGGAGCCTGTTCCTAGTACACACATGCGAAGAGCTGCCAGAAGGCAAGAGCAGCTGAAGAAAAAAGGACAACTCGGGAGTAAGGCCAGAAGATGAATGACCACTCCCATAAGGCTTAAAAGAACAGCAACAAGCCTTTGGGTTCTTTGTAGAAAAGCAACATTGCTTTTGGTCAGCATTTCTTGAACTTTGTGGGGGGTTTGCCAAGAAAAGCCTTTGGCAGATTGCCCAAGACATCAAAGGTTGGTGTTAAGGCTGACGGACTGGTTATTAAGAATTTTGTTTTGGACTAAGCTGAGAATGAATTAATTCTCAGTTGTTTTAATAAAATAAGTTTTTTGAGGACAGAATTTTGTTTGGTAATCACTACTTGGGCCTTGGTCACAACACATGGCTTGTTTGATGGGTGAACTCCAACTGTTTGGTCCTACAACATGACAGCAGAAGAAGGAAGGAAAGCTAAAATTGTTTGCTTTTAAATTTGATTTTATCATCTGCTACTCATTCTGTAGTTTAGGTAATTAGTTATACTGAGTTCCAGGGAAGTTGGATGCTTTAAAAAATAGGTATAATTTGACTGTATTGATTTTAATCAAGAAATCTTGCCTTCCTATTCATGCAAACTATCTGGTATTTGCAACTATGAATTTCCAAACTTTATTGTGTTTGCACTGCAGCTTAAAATGGCCATGAAGTTTTAAAAAATAACAAATAACAAACAAAACAAAAATAAAATAATCCTTATGTTTCATAGACTTGCTTTTCTGTCTAAAAATGAGAAGAGTTAGGATTACATCTCAACAAACTCTATCATATTTGGCACTTTTTAAAATTCATGTAACAAAGCATGTTGATTCTGGCAATATGGAAGGATAATATCAGAAAATAATATTGCCGTGTTTTATTTGACTTGGCTTTGAAACACATTATGCTTATTGATTTTCAATAGAGTGCTTTTAGCTGAATAGCTAAATGTCCTTCAATAAAGAGGCTAAAAGTGTACAGGATTTCCTTTGGTCATCCCACCCATACTAAATCGAGCTGCAGCAGAACGTCATAAAATCCTCGAAGGGATCAAATGACAGCTCCATGCAGGATCTGGGATCTAAAGATCTCTCTGCTTCAGTGAAGTCATCCCAAGTCAGGTCTTCAGCTCGTGCTGTGAGAAGTTTCTCCTAATCTTCACTTGAAGTCTGCTTCCACCACCCGATGGCTATTTTTGCTGAACAAGGGAAGCTTGTTCCCCAAAGATGAGGATCAGTTCAAATCAAACCCCAGCCCCATGTGATCCTACCGTATCACCACCAATTAAACCAGATCTATTTCTGGATTGGCTGAGGCTTATTTGACTCCCAGTAGACCAGTCTCTTATTTTTAATGCAAGGCTCTGCGGGAGTTTATAGATGATCGGTTGGTTTCCCCTTCTGAGACGCTGATGCCTTACGATGACCCCAAATTCCTCCTCCCCCTGCACTTTTTTAAAGGAGAGGCAGCTGGGTGAGTTTACTGCTACTCTTCATATGGGCTGCTTGGATTTTGGAGGCTTGCATGCCACCAATGAAAAGACCTAGACTAGAGGAAGGTTGTCTGGTTTCCCTTCTGCATGGAAAGGATGTAGAATTTTTGTTACTGCAGGTTATGCAACAGTCGATGACAGGATGGACTTTTTCTCAGCAATGCAAGATTGCCAATTGCAGAACTCTGAGGGCTTCTGAGGGGTGGAGGGTAGAAAGAGCCACTCCTGCTTTCAGTGGTGGATTTGGAAGGCCAAGCTCATTTCCCTCGTCCACACAGTGTGAATGGAAACGGGCCTGTGCTGCTACCTCCATGCCTCATCGGCTGATAGAAGGGACTTTGGAGGTCTTCTCCTCCAACCCCCTGCTCAGTGCTGAGTCTCCCTGGAAGAGAGCGTGAAAGCAAGGGACCTCTTCACTCCCTAAGCAGCCTCTTTCTGGGCTGAAGAGCTCTGGCTTTTAGGAGATGCTTCTAGATCCTCTCGCCCCTTCTGTTCAACATCTATATGAAGCCGTTGGGTGAGATCATCAGTGGCTTCGGGGTGAGATACCAGCTGTACGCTGACGACACCCAGCTGTACTTTTCCACCCTGGGCCACCCCAATGAAGTTGTTGAAGTGCTGTCCCAGTGTCTGGAAGCCGTACGGGTCTGGATGGGGAGAAACAGGCTCAAGCTCAATCCCTCCAAGACGGAGTGGCTGTGGATGCCGGCATCTCGATTCAGTCAGCTGCAGCCGCAGCTGACTGTTGGAGGCGAGTTATTGGCCCCAAAGGATAGGGTGCGCAACTTAGGTGTCCTCCTGGATGATCGGCTGTTGTTTGAAGATCATTTGACGGCCGTCTCCAGGGGGGCCTTCCACCAGGTTCGCCTGGTTCGGCAGTTGCGCCCCTTCCTTGATCGGGATGCCTTGTGCACAGTCACTCACGCACTCGTTACCTCTCGCTTGGATTATTGTAATGCTCTCTACATGGGGCTCCCCTTGAGGTGCACTCGGAGGCTTCAGTTAGTCCAGAATGCAGCTGCGCGGGTGATAGAGGGAGCTTCGCGCAGCTCCCACATAACACCGCTCCTGCGCAGACTGCACTGGCTGCCTGTGGCCTTTCGAGTGCACTTTAAGGTTTTGGTTATGACCTTTAAAGCGCTCCATGGCTTAGGGCAGTGATTCCCAAACTGTGAGCCGCGGCCCCCCAGGGAGCCGCGCTATTGTCATGGGGGCGCCGCGGAATATCTGCGCCCGCTGGGTCCGGTGCTGATGCGCCATTTCTGGGGCGTCTGGTGCGCATGCGCAGTTGCAGGTCGGATTTCCGGGGGAGCCGCGGGCGCATCTGGTGCGCATGTGCAGTTGCAGGTCGGATTTCCGGGGGAGCCGCGGGCGAAAAAGATTGGGAACCTCTGGCTTAGGGCCTGGGTACTTACGGGACCGCCTGCTGTTACCTCATGCCTCCCACCGACCCGTACGCTCTCACAGAGAGGGACTTCTCAGGGTGCCGTCCGCCAAGCAATGTCGGTTGGCGGCCCCCAGGGGAAGGTCCTTCTCTGTGGGGGCTCCCACACTCTGGAACGAGCTTCCCCCAGGTTTACGCCAAATACCTGACCTTCGGACCTTTCGCCGCGAACTGAAGACACATCTTTTCATTCGTGCGGGGCTGGCTTAGATTTTATCGATTTTAAAATCTTTATTATTAATTTTAAATGGGTTTTAGTTTTTATATATTTTAAATTTTTAGGCTAATTATAATAAGTTTTTTAATCTTGCATTTTAAACTGTATATTTTCTTGTCTGTTTTTATTTTGCCTGTACACCGCCCTGAGTCCTTCGGGAGAAGGGCGGTATAAAAATCAAATAAATAAATAAATAAATAAATAAATGTCCAGCCGAAAGCTGCCGCCGTGTAATCCAGTGTCTCTTCTGTTTTCCAGAAAACATAAAGACAGATACGAGAAAAAGACGGAATCCCCAAAGACTTGTCCAGAACAATTTACTTTAATTGACATGACTGCCCACATCACAAGACTTTTATTGCCTTTACTGCTCCCCCCTGAATAAGTCTCAGGTTTTCACTGGCTTTCCTAAAAGAGCAGAACAAAACAGAACAGGAAAAACTGAAGAAGCCTCTCGGATGAGAAGCAAAACATTTTCAAAGAAAAAAAAATTCAAGAAAGTGCAGATGCCTTTTGGAAAAGCACCTTTGGGACAACCATGATCTGGATGATTGAGACAGAACAGGAAGAAGTATTCTAGTGTGGTTTGACCAATGCAGAATGGGGAAGAATGATCGCGCCTTTTGATCTTGACACAATTCTTTGCAGCCAGGATGGCATCTGCTTTTCTTCTTTTCGGCTGCAGCACCATTGCTAGTTCAAGTTCAGCTTGTGACTCACTACCAGCTAAAGATGCTCTTTTTACACATAACGGTGCCCAGGATGGTTTTCCTCACCACATCATCCACGCCACTGATTTCCCCACATTTGTCTCTTTTAAATTCATTATGTTGTTCCTGCCCAACTGTCCAGCTTGTCAAGATCCTCCTGAAAATTGATTCAGTCCATCAAGGTGTTTGCCATCATCTTTGTGTTGGCTGCATATCTGATCCTCATATTTTCTAACCACTCATCTGAGTAATTTATACATCTGTTGAACGCACAGGGCTAGAATGGACACTGACATTTCCAGCCATCTGCCCACTCATTGGGCATCACGGGTCATCTAATAGTATTGCTCTTTTGTCATTATGGTGCCTCTCAGCGGAGTTTCTAATTACCACCACCCATCTCCTCCCCCCTCCCCCAGCACAATCTCTTCCCTTTGCAGAGTTTGAAGCACCTTCCTTCCTTCTCAGCCCCTGATGCTCACAGCCATTGCGCTCATTCAGGGCCAGAGAGGTCATCCACCGTGAGAGCTTTTCTGAAGCTGCAGAATACTCTTGGTCCTCTCGGTCACATCCCTCCATCTCCCTGCCCCCTCCGCTTGGTTTGCTTCTCTCTTTATGGCACTGTTGTCTCCCTTAAGGCTTCTTTCCAAGAATCCCTGATAAATTGGGAGATAGACCCTTCCCTTTCTCTTCGTGGCAGTCAACCAGCCTGCATGCAGGTTGTCTTCAGGAAGAAAAACAAGCATGACCCTGCCCCTCCTAGGAGCAGCTTCCCTCCCCCTTTCTTTATGATAAATCCAAACCCCAAAGGGTCAGACTACTAAACTCGCTGCTCGCTCTCCCTGGTCACTCATTCAGGGAGTACACCGTCCGGCCACACGGCTTCCTTATGCCTTCTCTGAACCTGGTCAGCAGCGGAATCAGCAGTAAAATGGTACCTGCAGCACAACACTCAGCCTCTTTCATCTCCTCTGCATCCTCCTCCCTCCTCCCTCCTCCCTCTTCTCAGCTGAACCCCTGTGTAAAAACCCTCTTTCTCCTCTCCCTTGGTTCCTCTTGTCTTGGGAGCTGGCCATCCACAAGCAGGGCTCCAATGACAGGCATCAGCAGAAAAGAGCAACTGCCCATTCCTTCATCCTGGTTCCTGCTTCCTCCTCTTTTCCATCTCTTCCCCCTTCCCCTTCTGCTGAATTGCCACCAAATGTTGGTTTTTCTCTTTTTGCAAAACTGTTTGCTGATCCTGTTTGCTTGCTCAGTAAGCTGGACTTTGCAGACAATCTTCCCACGGCTGCCTCCAAGGGTTGCCTCGTCCTGCAGCACAATCACAAACAAGCCACAGTCATGAAAATCTGGCTCTGAGTGGCACCATGAATATCCCTCCCCCTCCTCCCAACTAGTCACTTTCAGTCCATTTCTGCCAGGGGGAGAAAATGCCTTCAGGGACCCTCTCAGTCACAGGTGTGCCCACATGCACCAAAGCTGACGCCCCACAGGAAGATTTGCAACCTAGCAACCGGGAAAGGTCAAGGGAGGCTCTTTCTCTCCCCGAAGGTGTCCAGCTCTGCTTTGGCCATGCCCTTCACAGGTCAGAAGGAAAGGAGGAAGCGATCTGGCCCTTCCAGCTTCCTGAGAAATGCAGCAGCATCCAGTGGACAATGAAGTTGCCACTCTTCATGCTAAGATTACAGTTCGGAGCGGGGGGGGGGGGACACCTCCAAAAGTCAGGAAGCAGCCTTGCTCAGTCTCCCCACCCCCAATATTTTGGAAGGAGAACTCTGAGCTATGCAAATCCAAAGTTACAATATTTTAAATGCATGTAATTGTTTCAAAACGCATAGATGTGACAAGACAAAATCTTTTCCTGCAGTGAAGTAGCCATTAGCTGCCCTGCCAGTCCAAAGTTATAATCCCCCATTACAGATATAATCAAATGCAATTTTCTCTATTTCACGAATCAAACACACCATTAAAAGCTCCGTTTTTGTCCTGCTTTCACCCGGAACTCCCTCTCTGTTCTCGGGTTCCATTGAGCAGATGACTGCTAAGGGCGCCTTACCCTCAACGGCTTCTATTAACTAAGAGAGAAAAGAAAGAAAAAGACAGCTGGAAGTGAAAATATGAAAAACGCTGCACTTGTGACAGAAAAAGGCCAATTTTTATTACCTGAATAGGCAATTTGTGACAAAGAGAAATTCTCAACTGAAATCAGAAGCAGCCGAGAGGCAGGAAGGCAACATCTGGTGACACTGAGGGGCAGCTGAGTTGGGGGGAGCCGTGTGGAGTCTGAAATGCAAGAACAATTGGGGGGGGGGAGCATTGATTCTGGCTTCAGCAAAGCTCAGTCTCTTTTTTTCCTGGGTCAGGGGCAGGGGTGAAATGCTCCTGGTTTGGACCGGGTCGCCCAATCCAGTAGTGATGGCGGCGGGTGGTTCAGAGAACCGGTAGCAAAAATCCCTGCCCCTCCCCCCATGCCCAGCTGAGCAGTGCGATCATCAGAGGTTTTTTTTTTTACTTTTAAAAGCATTTTTCTTCAGCCGAAAAAATGCTTTTAAAAGAAAAAAAACCGCTCTGATGATCGCGCGGCTTAGCTGGGGTCGTCAGAACCTTTTAAAAGCATTTTTTCTACAACCTCTTTGGGCCAAAGAGGTTGTAAAAAATGCTTTTAAAAGGCTCCTCTGAGCTGAGTTGCCTGATCGTCAGAGGCTTTTTTTTTTTTAAAGGCAAAAAAAAATGCTTTTAAAAGTAAAAGCCTCTGACAATCAGGCAACTCAGCTGGGATCGTCAGAGGAGCCTTTTAAAAGCATTTTTACAAAAAAAAAAAAAGTTGGCAACACCCACCCAGTCACATTACACCCCTCCCCACCAAGCCACGCCCACAGAACCAGTAGTAACAAATTTTACATTTCACCCCTGGTCAGGAGGAAAGTTTTTTGTGCATGGAAAGGGCCGACCTCCCCCACCTGACCCACTTAGCAGTGGGTCCTTTGCATGCCAGCCCACCTTCGCCCTCTTTCCCCCTCCCAGCAGGGGTTTCTGACACCAAGAATCTGATTATCCCTGGTTACATGACCAATTCCCTTTCCTCTGTGGGACAACTGATAGCAGGGCAGCTAAGGGTTCTTCCAACCCTCTGCAGCAGGAAACCAAAGGCCAGACCCCGCAGGCCAAAGCAGAACCTGGCTAGAAAAGATGCTTCTCTTCCAAAGTTAACTATCGATCCTAGAGAGAAGTTTCCCAAAAACCATCGATGGTGTTGAGTGTAGGAATTGCAAGAAGAGACAGGACGACAGCAAGTAACTTCAGCTCTTTATTTCAAGTTAGTCAACCTCTGCAATCTAAAGCTGGCAGTGCTCCCGTTTTAAAGGGAACTGCCCGCCAGTTCAGCCAGTTGCTTTACTTTTCCCACTGCTTGAATCCACCAATCAGCGGCGGGCATGCTAATGTCCAGCTACACCCGGACCTGAGTGAAGCCTTCGTTCCTGGCTTCACTCGCTATTTACATATTTAACAGATGGGTTCAGCCCTTCGAAGAAAAGTTCGCATGTAAAAAAATTAGCCAGGGATGCCTGCTACTGTCCCACCAAAGCGGGCCAGTTACTCTGAGAGCTGACTCATATTGGTATTACCGTATGATTACATTCCATCTTGGGAGGTAACTTTTGTTTTATTAATAATAAGCAGTAATACTAGTGATATTACTTCAGGGGTGAGAAGTCATGCTGGATTGACTGATGTCCCCAGATATTTTAGTTCTGTGTATCAAGAGGAATATTGACCGTATCTGCTCTTAAGGAGCTATTCTGACCTCTGATACTTCTGATATGGACTCTGCCCAGGAGCCCCTCCTCTTTATACATATACACACAAACACACACACGTGCACCTCCCTGCAGAGGCATATGTGTATATTGAAGTCCCCATACCCAATTCTCTCTCTGTTCAGAGCATGAGCCACCTTCCATGGATGGCTTCCAGTCTCAAAGACCAGTAAATAAAATCAGTCTATTTACATTTATTTTAAAAAGATAATTCACTTTCCATATTTTTCACGTGAATGTGAAAAACTGCATTAAGTGATACCATTTGTACAAATGACCAGAATGAGGGGCTGAAGTAAGTTTTTGAGAAATATATTAAATCTAAGCGAGAGCTTCCTGAAATAAAGGACCATCTTTAGTAATAAAGCTCATGGTTTCATTGGAAAAGGTCAGTGATGCTAGGAATGGTTAGTGGGTCAAGAAGAAGAGGTCAGAAAAGAACCCGCTGGCTTGATTCCCTCAAAGCTGACAAAAAAGTGAACACCCAACAACTGACAGGGTAGCATGGAGAACACATGACTACAACGTCACCAAAAGTCAGACACGACTGCATGGTTAAAACTAATGATCACTATAGCTCAAATACATCCAGTAAAGAGAGTTTTTGGTCCCACTGTTAGAAGTTTCCTGAGACTAAACACCAATCTTCTTTCCTGTGACTTCATGATTTTGTGTCCTGCAAAAGGCTTGGCCTTTTGCTCCTAAAGCAAAATAGCCTCAACTCTTTCTCAATCTTTTTATTGGTCTTACTTTACACCCTTCTTTATATTATATCTTCTATATAGCAATAAAACTGTCCTGTCTGTTTGTGTTCTTCAATTGGGTGCATTGTAGAGCAACAATTTTCGAATCCAGGTACCTGAACATAAAGAATGAATGACTCCCCTGGGACTGACATTACAAGGATCTCCAAACCCATTGTACTGTATAGGGAAAGTTGTAGCTGCTGCAGCTCCACCAGGCTGCCCTGCAGTGCTATTGTGCCCTTGCAATCAGCCATGGTCCTATGATCATGATTTTGGATGCTTCTGGCCAGCAAAGTCCATGGAGAAGCTGGCAGGAAGTTGAAACTATCTCTGACTGCCACTGCTTGTTTGCTCACCTGTGGTCCTTCTGTTTATTGGTTTAGCTGAGGAAATATCTCTGAACCTAACAGATTATCGGTCGTCTCAATATCTGTTATAGTTGAAGTCCAGAATTTGACAGAATATTCAGAAGTGGAATGAATCCTTCCAGTGATTTTGGAAACTATTTCTCTTGATGCAATTTAAGATTACATTTGCCTTTTTTCCTACTTCAAACTGCTGACTCATATTCAGTTTCCATTGTTCCAAGTATTTTTCACAAGTACAGTTACCAAGCAGCTAGCCCCCCATTCTATCCTTGAGCATTTGATTTGTTTCCTAAATGAATAACTTTGCATTTATCTCTGTTAAATTTTGCCCTGTGTTATTTTCATTTTATTTTGCTAACTTGTAAGCTTGTCTTTGGTTTTATTCCTGTCTTCCAGGTTATTTAGCTACCCCAACAAATGTTATGGCATTGATGAATTCCCTCCCACCTCATCCAAATCATGAATAAAAATGTTGAAAACTGCAGGGCCTTGCAGGCCTCACTCCAATCTGATCATCACATATCTCAAGGAGCCATTTGTGTGCCCAAACAGGACCTCCCCTCCCTCAGAGGGCTGTTTGCTTCCTTTACAACTAGTTGTATCCTTCCGTTCCATGTTCCCTCATGAGATTCACGAGACCATCAGGTCTCACTTGCCGAAGCTGCCTTCTTGTCCTAAAGAAGCCATGCTCCCCTTCCTTCCCATGTCCTCCTTCATGCTCCCAACCACCACAGGGTTCAGTTTGAAGCCCCCTTTGAATCAAGCTCATAGTGCTTTGGCCAACCCTTTTCTTAATCAGTCTCCCTAGGTCAGCTGGGCAACACCACTGTTGAAAAAGGGAACAGAGAGGGTGTGTTTGTGATGAAGAATAAAAACAGATCTTCTCCAACCATCTATTAAAAAAGATCTTCCTATACAGCTTTCAGTAACCACCAGTGCTCATCCCCACCTCAGGAGCCTTTATCTCCCCACTTCCTCAGTCCCTGGATCCTCTCCAAATAATTCACATCTTCACTCCTTTTGAACATCACAAGGGGCAGGTCACCCCATAGGAGGTGGCAGAAGAATGCTCATCACCCCATGTGGGAGCAAGCACACTGATTGGACGTGCACTCTGCTCTGGCATAGTTTGGCTGGGTGATTTTACTGTCTAGAACAGCGGTTCTCAACCTGTGGGTCATGACCCCGTTGGGGGTCGAATGACAATTTGCCAGGGGTCGCCTAAGACCATCGGAAATATGGGAAGTATACTTGCGATAAACTTAATAGGGGAGGAGTCTCCGCTTTAATGCCTGCGTCCTCAAGGCAATTGCAAGCAGTTCAGATCGCTAGCCAATACGGCTTCAGGCGCGATAAATTCAAAAAAACAGTTTGCCACTTTCCCCCCCCTGCTGCGGCTGCTGAGGCGCGCTGAGATCGCTGCCTATCATTTGCACATGCTTGCGTACGATTTTACGGTTGGGGTCGCCACATCATGGGGAATTAAAGGGGTTGCAGCACTGGTCTAGAATCTCACAGTCAACTAAGTGTAAAGTCACCTAGAACTCTATAGGTTCTTACCAGTTCCTTGGATAACACCTGGACACAAATCAGCAACCAAGGCAACTCTGCAGCACAACTGTAACAAGACAATATGGGTTGTTTCTATTGTTTCTATTGGCACATGGGAACGTGGGACATTTTATACCAGCTTCAATTTCCAGATTGTCTTCAAGTCCCATGTAGAGCAAATTGCAGTAATCCAATTTCTGCACACCCAAACCATTCAATGAACCCCGCAGCTTTATGCAGATGTTTTTATTTATGTAATAAATTTATATGCCACCCATCTCACTAATAAGGCGACTATGGATAGCAATAGCAATAGCACTTAGACTTATGTACTGCTTCACAATGCTTTCCAGCCTTCTCTAAGCAGTTTACAGAGTCAGCCTATTGCCCTCAACAATTTAGGTCCTCATTTGACCAACCTCAGAAGGATGAGGAAAGACTGTGTCAACTTTAAGCCTTGGTGAGATTCGATCTGCCAAATTGCAGGCAGTCGGCATCAGCAGAAGTAGCCTGTAGTACTGCATTCTAACCATTGCATCACTGCAGCTCTTACAAATGGTGAAAAGATAAATATAAAAACAAAATTTAAAAAGTTATATAAAAACTAGAAGTGGGCGAGCAGATGACAAGGGGGTGATGTCTTCTTGTCCCATCAACCACCTCCAGCATAGAACGCCCCATCCAGGGTCCCAAATCAACCGACAAACCCTGGTTTTAATGCCCTTCTGGAAGGCCCAAAGGGTTGGAGCAGATCTCACCTCTGGCAGCTGAATGGACAGGGGCCACAGTGGAAAAGGCTCTTCTCTTCTGGAAGACCCTGGAATTCCTTCCCTTAAAAGGAGTGGGGGAGGGGAGACCTTGAAGCAGCCATACTGAGGTGCCATGGAGCTCAACTTCTCCCCAGGCACAGTGATGGGAACCATCCACTCAAGAAAAGATGAAACCACTACATAATACTGCCCCAAGCTCCATCCTCTTCTCCCCACTAAAAGGCTCTGACATTTTCAGTAAAAATTTGTTTGTGATAAAACAGTTTTGCAGTGATGGCTTTCTTAGAGGAAGCGATCCATCTCATGTGGCACAGATCCTAAGAATTTGGAGCACTGGCAAAATCTCACACCTTGTTAGATCTGACAGACATTGTTTTTCTCCTCTTTTGATCTGTATCTTATCTACATTCCTGTCTTACAGGATGAAATACCAGGAAACTGTCACATAAGCTGGAATCTGATCTTCTATGCTTCTCCTCTCTTCATGGCTCTTCTGAAGGAATTCAGGTCTCAGATAATTTTCTTTTTCTTATTCACTTAGGCCTATTACTAGAATAGAATAGAATTCTTTATTGGCCAAGTGTGATTGGACACACAAGGAATTTGTCTTGGTACATACACTCTCGATGTACATAAAAGAAAAGATACAATTGTCAAGAAATATAAGATACAACATTTAATGATAGTCATAGGGAAACAGTCAATATAAATCTTAAGGATACCAGCAACAAAGTTACAGTCATAGTCATAAGTGGAAGGAGATGGGTGATAGGAACAATGAGAAGATTAATAGTAGTTCAGATTTAGTAAATATGTCGTTTTGAGGGTAGGAGTTGAAACAGTTTATGTCCAGGATGTGAAGGGTCTGTAAATATTTTCACAGCCCTCTTTTTAACTCATCCTCAATGGAAGGCAGGTTGGTAGCAATTATTTTTTCTGCAGTTCTAATGATCCTCTGAAATCTCTGTTTGTCTTGTTGGGTTGCAGAACCAAACCAGACAGTTATAGAGATGCAGATGACAGACTCAATAATTCCTTTGTAGAACTGGATCAGCAGCTCCTTGGGCAGTTTGAGCTTTCTGAGTTGGTGCAGAAAGATCATTCTTGTGCTTTTTTGATGATGTTTTTGATGTTGGGTGTCCATTTAGATCGTGAGATATGGTAGAACCTAGAAATTTGAAGGTCTCTATTGTTGATACTGTGTTTTCTAGTATTGTAGCAGGTGGTAGTATGGGAGGGTTTCTTCTAAAGTGCACCACCATTTCTACGGTTTTGAGTGTGTTCAGTTTCAGATTGTTCTGGTCGCACTACGAGGCTAGTTGTTCAACCTCCTGTCTGTATGCGGATTCATCATTGTCTCGAATAAGACCGATCACTGTTGTGTCATCTACGAACTTCAGTAGTTTAACAGATGGATCATTAGAGATGCAGTCATTGATATATAGAGAGAAGAGAAGTGAAGAGAGCACACAGCCTTGTGGGACCCCTGTGGTAATTGTACAGGTATCTGATGTGATTCTGCTTAGCTTCACCTGTTGCTTCCTGTCTGTTAGGAAGCTTATGATCCACTTATAAGTGTGTTCCGGTACCTGTAGCTGGTTTAGCTTAGTTAGAAGACTGTCTGGAATGATGGTATTGAATGCTGAACTAAAGTCTACAAAGAGGATCCTTGCATAGGTCTTTGGAAATTCAAGATGTTGTTGGATGTAGTGCAGAGCCATATTAATAGCATCATCTGTTGATCTATTTGCTCGGTATGCAAATTGCAGGGGGTCTTACAGCTGATGATAGTAGAGTATTTGAAGCAAGAAGGAACATAGCACATCTCTAGCAATTTATTGAAGATATGGGTGAAGATGGGGGCCAATTGGTCAGCACAGACTTTTAAGCAAGAAGGAGTTATCTTGTCTGGGCCTGGAGCTTTTCCTGGCTTTTGTCTGTGAAATAGGTCTTGTACTTCCTTTTCTGTGGTCACTCAATGGGGTGTTGTGGGGTTGTGGGGGTTGTGAACTCAATGGGATGGGGTCAGTTGTAGGACCTTTGGCTGTTGTTGGTGTGTTTTGATTTTTTTTGCCAATGTGCAAGACAGAGCATTTGTTGGTTGAGATTTGAAGTTGCCACTTGTTTGACCAATCTGACACATAGTCAAGGGTTAGTCTCATTCTTTCATATGTCCCATAGTCCCATTCTTTCATACGGTAGGGGTCAATCTCCCCCCTGCACCCAGGCTCCTCAACTGTGGTTATTCTTCCCAATGAATAGTTGTGCCCTCAGTGCCCCTCTACCTGTCCTCTGATACATCCATCACACCCTCCTTTGCTCTGATCTTGCTCAACCCTCTTCTGACTCAGTTTCTCCAATCTTCTTAACAGTCCCCCACCCATCCAGCTTCTGCTGCTACTATGGCATTTCCCACTTTGACCACTTGGGACTCCTTTTCCTCTTCTGTAATCCAGTAATCTTTGCTCCAATGGCAGGCAGTCTGACTCTCTGTCTCCGTTTCTGGGCCATTATTTAATCCTTCACTGGTCCCCAATGGGGCTGGGATCTGGTCAGCAGCACCCTCATATTCACCCATCCTTGGCAGACATTTAGCTCCTATTCTCATAGACTGGAGCCTCCTGCCATGGTGTGATTTTATGGACCCTGCTTGCTGCCCTGAGTGCCAGGCTAACCAATGGCCCTGGTCACTGCCCTTTGATCTCTCTCCACGCTTCCTGCCTGCCTGGCCTCTGGCCTCGCTCTCTCTTTTCAGTGGCCATTTTTCATAACACACTTCATCATGGAAGAGTTGATTTCCTGACTACCCTAAAACATGAATATCTGCCCAATCCATCTATCAATCCAGTGCATCCATGCACTACATCCAACAACATCTTGAGTCTCCAAAGATCTATGCAAGGGTCCTCTTTGTAGACTTTAGTTCAGCATTCAATACCATCATTCCAGTCACTCTTCTAACTAAGCTAAACCAGCTACAGGTACCGGAACAGACTTGTAAGTGGATCACAAGCTTCCAACAAACAGGAAGCAGCAGGTGAAGCTAAGCAAGCTCACATCAAATACTTGTACAATTAGCACAGGGCCCCCCCAAGGCTGTGTGCTCTCCCCACTTCTCTTCTCCCACTCCCACTCCCTCCAACCGGCGCAGCAGGATACCATGGTCGATGGTATCAAAAGCCGCTGAGAGATCTAATAGGACCAGGGCAGAGGAACAACCCCTGTCCCTGGCCCTCCAGAGGTCATCCACCAACGCGACCAAAGCTGTCTCCGTGCTGTAACTGGGTCGGAAGCCGGACTGGAACGGGTCTAGATAGACAGCTTCCTCCAGGTGCCGGGGAAGCTGCCATGCAACCACATTCTCTAAAAAGCGAAGGTTGGAGACTGGACGGTAGTTTCCCAAAATAGCTGGGTCCAGGGAAGGCTTCTTCAGGAGAGGTCTCACCACCGCCTCTTTCAAGGCGGCGGGGAAAACCCCTTCAACCAAAGAAGCATTTATAATCCCCTGGAGCCAGCCTCGTGTCACTTCCTGAGCAGCCAGTACTAACCAGGAAGGACACGGGTCCAGTAAACATGTAGTTGCATGCAACCTCCCCAGTAACCTGTCCATGTCCTCGAGAGCTCAGAATCAAATAACCTCCACAAGACGTGTCTCTGCCATCTCGGCTGAATCATCGCAATCATGGTCCAAGCCATCACGAAGCTGAACGATTTTATCGTATAGATAACCGTTAAACTCCTCAGCTCGTCCCTGTAGGGGGTCATCCCGACCCTCCTGTTGAAGGAGGGAACGGGTCACCCGAAACAGGGCGGCCGGGCGGTTATCTGCCGATGCAATGAGGGTGGAAATGTAGGAACGTTTCACCTCCTTCATTGCCACTAGGTAGGTCTTAGTAAAAGACCTCACTAGTGTCCGATCAGCCTCGGAACGGCTGGATCTCCAAATACTCTCTAGGCGTCTTCTCCGGCATTTCATCTCTCTCAGCTCCTCGGAGAACCAGGGAGCCAATTGAGATCTACGCCGGGTTATGTACATCCTGGACATAAACTGTTTCAACTCCTACCCTCAAAATGACGCTATAGAGCACTGCACACCAGAACAACTAGACACAAGAACAGTTTTTTCCCGAAGGCCATCGCTCTGCTAAACAAATAATTCCCTCAACACTGTTAAACTATTTACTAAATCTGCACTACTATTAATCTTCTCATAGTTCCCATCATCAATCTCTTTCCACTTATGACTGTATGACTGTAACTTTGTTGTTGGCAATCCTTATGATTTATATTGATATATTGACCATCATTTGTGTTGTAAATGTTGTACCTTGATGAAGGTATCTTTTCTTTTATGTACACTGAGAGTATATGCACCAAGACAAATCCCTTGTGTGTCCAATCACACTTATTTATTTATTTATTTTTCATATTTTTATACCACCCTTCTCCGAGGACTCAGGGCGGTGTACAGCATAGATAAAACATAGATATCAAAATTTTTTAAAATACAATATTCAATTAAAAATCTGATTCAATAAGCTGCATGTTAAAATTACTGAGTAAAAGTTACTAAATAAATTAAAACCCCTTAAAAAACCCACTAAAAACCCTCAATATTAAAATTAGACCAGCACCGCCTGGTTTTGAGGTTTTGAAGAAGGTTTTGAGTTTGCGCTTAAAGGTCCGAAGATCAGGGAGAAGACGTAGTCCCACAGGTAGATCATTCCACAGGGCCGGAGCCCCCACAGAGAACGCTCTTCCTCTGGGGGCTGCCAGCCGACATTGGTTGGCCAAAGGCACCCTAAGAAGGCCCTCCCTGTGAGAGCGCACTGGTTGATGGGAGGTAACTGGCAGCAGCAGGCAGTCCCGTAGATATCCCGATCCCATGCCATGGAGCGCTTTAAAGGTGATGACCAAAACCTTGAATCGCACCCAGAAGACCACCGGTAACCAGTGCAGCCTGCACAGGAGTGGTGTTACATGGGAGCTACGAGGCGTTCCCTCAATCCCCCGCGCGGCCGCATTCTGTACCAGTTGGAGCCTCCTGGTGCTCTTCAAGGGGAGCCCCATGCAGAGAGCATTGCAGTAATCCAGATGGGAAGTAACGAGGGCATGAGTGACTGTGCATAATGAGTCCCGATCCAGGAAAGGGCGCAATTGGCGAATCAGGTGAACCTGATAAAAAGCTCCCCTGGCGAAGGCCGTCAAATGATCTTCTAAAGACAGCCGTGCCTAAATTGTGCACCGACGTGTCTTCAGCCCCAGTCCTGGCACCATGCCGAGGCAAACAGAGCAACTAAACCCCTCCCCCACAGCATGTGAGCCTGAAGAATGTGAAGCCAGTCATGAGCTAAGATTACCAACAGCTGGAGGCTGGAGAGATCGTCGCTTCCGGAGAGTAGAGAGGCGACGTCAGCAAAAGGAAGGGAGGGGCAGGCCTGGATAAGTGCTGAGTCATGGAGCCACACCCCATGGCCTATATAAAGGATCTGCTTTCTGGCATTCTCTGAGTCAGGCAAAGTCTACCTTGGATTGCTGAAGTCACTTCCTGGTCTCCTGCCTGCCTTGAGAACTCTGATAGGACTTTGGCAGAGCTGCAGAGGCATGCTTGGTATGGACTTCCCCGACCAGGCCGTCAGCGGAGGAGTGGGACACGACAAAACTCTCATTAATAATAACCGCCACCCCCCACCCCTGCCTTGAACTCTCGGCTGATGAAATGCTCGGAAACCCGGTGAACACATTTCAATGAGGGGAACCCCCCCTTCCGTGCCCAACCAGGTCTCCGTGATGCCCATCAGGTCCGCACCCCCCTCTTGTATCAGATCTGAAATGAGGGGGGCCTTATTAACTACGGACCTGGCATTGCATAGCATCAGCCGAAGGTCACGGCCCTGAGGAATCCCGCCACTCGGGGAACGGGAGAAGGCAGAGGGACCGGAGCGCGCAATCGCTTGCAAACAGCGAGGGCACGCTCCCCGAACATGATGTGGTCCCCCTGTTCTGCCATATCTGCCCCTCCCATAGACCGTGCCGGTCGAATAGCCCTCTTGGATATGGGCACCAGCCTCCTCCCCCAACACCCTCGGACCTGCCTTTATGTCGTGAACTCTAGCAAGGTCTGGCCCCCTCCCACATGGATCCCCCCTCCAACCCACCCTAACCCTCCCTCCCCTTAAAAGCCCCTTAAAAGTCTTCATTAAAAAGCTCCTCAAACCCCTTTTAGCTGCATGCCACTTGGCCAATAAAAAATTCTATTCTATTCTATTCTATTCTATTCTATTCTATTCTATTCTATTCTATTCTATTCTATTCTATTCTATTCTATTCTATTCCATCTGATTAAAACACTGTCTGCTTCCCTGGAACAATCTCAGAAGAAATCTATGCATCAAATACAATCTTGATAAAACCTTATGACTAAACTCCTATTTTGTAAATAAGCAAGTAACAACAAAAATACAGGAAAAAAATTAAACCATACTTCAATGAGGAAGATGCTTATTTTTGCGTAACTCCCTGATGTCCAGGCTTCATTTCAAAGTCAAACTGCAGGGACTTGTCCAGCTGCCAGGACTCAATACTGACTCAGAGGCAAGGAATAAATAAAAGATTTTAGCTTCTTTCAAACTTCTGTTAAAATATGCCTGCTTGTATTGGCAGGCTGTGAGTATAATAAAGTCCCAAATAAAAACAAAACCACAGACACCTGATGAGACCAATGTGGTTGCATGAAGCTCTCTGAGAAGCTGAGGGACAAAAAGGAGAAGTATAAAAAAATAGAAAGAGGGGATAGTAATTCGAGCAGAATACCAGCAAATAATCTGAATTATTTCTGCAATTCTGCAGTTCTGCAAGAACTGAGTCAGGAAGGCCAAGACTCAGAATGAACTAAGACTTACAACAAAAGCCAACTATAACAAAAACATTCCTTTCAGCATCTAAAAAGCAAGGAAAAAAACAAGGAAGTGGTTGGTGCTTTAATGAGAGAAGATGATGGCCAGCAGAAGGGAGACGGTAGAAGTGCCTAATTAATTTTTGCATATTTTTACACAAAAGCAAAAAATAATCCAATCTATCAAAAACAGTACAGAACAGGAATGCCAGTCAAAATAGGCAAAGAATTGATAAGAGAACACCTATCTGCTTTGGATAAGTTCAAATCTTTTGGACCAGATGGTTTACATTCCAGGGTGCTGAAGGAGCTGGCCAATGTGATCTCGGAACCACTGAATGAAATCTTTCAGAGATCCTGGAGCACAGGAGAACTATCAGAGGACTGGAAAAGAGCTGGTGGGGTTCAAATCTTCCAATCTTACTAGAAGGCAGCACAGGTTTGTTAAGACAGGTCATACCATACAAACCTTATTGCTTTATTTGATAAAGTGATCAAAACAATGGACTAAGAAAATGCTGTGGATATGGTATGCTTAGACTTCAGTAAGGCATTTGATAAAGTAGACCACAGCCTACTTCTTAGCAAGACAGAACAATGTGGAATAGACAGCACCACCCCCAGATGGATTCATAGTTGGCTGATTAGTCGCACTCGGCGGATAGTCCTTAATGGAATTACTTCTACATGGAGGGATCTACACAGTGTGGTTTCTTAAGGTTCTCTCTTGGGTCCAGTGATCTTCCACTCTTCATAAATGACCTAGCTGAGAGGATTGAAATTTGCAGATGACACCAAGCTGGAGGGAATAGCTAACACTTGGAAGATAGATTCAAGATTCTGAAGGATCTTGACAGACTTGAGCATTGGGCTCTATTAAAAAAGATACAGTTTGCTGGTGAAAAAAATAAGGCCATGCATCTAGGCAGAAATACCCAGATGCACAGGTACAGGATAGGCAGTACCTGACTCAACTGTAGTATGTGAGAGGGATTAGGTGTCCTGATGGACAACAATGTAAATATGAGCTAGCAGTGTGCTGCAGCTGCCAAAAAACCCCAACACAGTTCTAGATTGCATCAACAGATGAATAGCATCGAGATCACAGTTAGTACTGCTTTATAAAGCTTTGGTAAGACCATACTTGGAATACTGCATCCAGTTCTGGTCACCACAATACAAAGATGCTGAGGTCATAGAAAAGTGCAGAGAAGAACAAAGAAGATAAAGAGGTTTGGAGGTTAAACCGTATGATGAACAGTTAAGGGAATTACATATGTCTAACCTAACAAAGCAAAGGCTTAGGGGTGGCATGATAGCCAACTTCCAATATTAGAAGGATGTCATATAGAAGAGGGGATCGAATTATTCTCCATAGCAACTGAGGGCAGGACAAGGAGCAATGGATGGAAGCTTGTCAGAAAAACATCCAACCTGGAACCAAGAAAAAACAACTTGCCTCCAGGAGTTGGACTGGAAAGCCATTTGTCTGAGATGGTATGAGGACTCCTGCCTTGAGCAGAGGGTTGGATTAGATTAGAAGATCTCCAAGGTCCCTTCCAGACTATGATACCAAAAAATTGTTGAGATTATAGAAAGAGCGCACAGAAGAGCAGCAAAGATTATTAGGAAATCTGGAGGTAAAACATATGAAAAATGATTGCAGGAATTGGGTACATCTAGTTTAATGAAAAGAAGGACTAGGAGTGACATGATAGCAGTATTCCAGTATCTGAAGGGGCTGCCATAAAAAACAGGGAGTCAACTATTCTGCAAAGCACCTGAAGGCAGAACAAGAAGCAATGGATGGAACATTATCAAAGAGGGAGCCAACCTAGAATTAAGGAGATTTCCTGACCATGAGATCAGTGGAATGGCATGCCTTCAGAAACTGTGGATGCTCCATCACTGGGGGCTTTTAAAAAACAGCCATTTTTGTGACATATTTGGGCAGGGGGTTGGACTAAATGACCTCCAAGATCCTTGTCAACTCTGTTACTCTGTTATAATTCCCTTTGCAAATAGTCATATTTTTTCATAGGGATGGGGCAGACATGATTTTACCTTTGCAAAGCAAACATGGCTTGGTAAAATAAATGTATTGCTTTGCATTTGGCAAAATGTTTGCACAACATTGGTCAGCCTACTTGAAAAAAATTGTCTCAAAACTCTGGTGGAGTTGTGAACCACACCTTAGTAAATATACTGTAGGCCACCAACTACTATCCTCTTTGTCACTTCCCAGATAGCAGCCATGTCCCTTCGCTTTTCAGAACCTTCCCTTCTTGTCTACTGTTTAGCTCGGTGTTTTTTCCTGACATGGAGACTCAGAGTTTGTTTCTCCTACGGAAGTTTGAAAATCATTTCTGAAATCTGGTTGTTATGTCCGGGCAATGAAGAGGCAGGAGACGGTACAAGTGACAACAGCTCTTTGGTTTATTGTGATCCCAGCAAAAAGCAACAGGCAAAACCCCTCTTTAAATACTATTTTGGCTGAGGCTACAACCAATCAGCAACGTGCTTGTTCCCGCCCAAAACTTCCCTCCTAAAGTTTAAATACATTACACTCCTTCCCTCCCAGAACGCATTGTACCCACATTTACATAAAATTTGCATGTTATTTTTCCACGTAGTCACGCAGGTAGACAGGGCGTCTCCTAACTCTTTCTGAACTGCGCAATTCATTCTCTGGGAGTGAGTCGAGCTGGTCGGAGGGACTGTTTGTTCCTCCCAGCTCCTCCTCTAGGCCATCCGGCCCTGGATTATTGGCAGAGTTGTCCCTGCTGTCTTCAGGAGGAGCCGGTTGGCGTCGCTGGACTTCTTCGAACTCAGATAAGTCCTCCACTCGCCTCGGGTTTGAGACAGCTGTTGGTTCAAACATTGTGTAGTCAGGCTCTGGCTGTTTGGTTTCTGGATTGTTTTGTACTCTTTTTCTTAATTGGTCTATGTGGCGTCTCCACACTCGGCCATTCCCCATGTCCACATACGATTTCGGCCCAGTTATTCCTATAATTGTTCCTTTTAATCACGCTGGGCCTTCACTATAATTATGTGCCCATACTGGGTCACCTGTTGTCATTTCCCTGGTTTTCTCCTTCATACTTTTTTACCCATCAGGGGTGTATGTTGGGTTTAATCGATCTAAGGGGCACCTGAATTTCCTACCCATCAATAGTTCTGATGGACTGCGACCAGTTGTCACACAAGGGGTTCTATGTTGGACTGCCAAGAATGTATCAATTTTGGTTTGCCAATCTCCTGGACTTATCCTAGATAGCGCTTCCTTGGCGCTCCGAACGAAACATTCTGCAAGTCTGTTTGTCGCTGGGTGGAAAGGCGCCGAGAGGACATGTCGGATGCCTTCTTCCGCTAAGTACCCCTCAAACTGGGTTGCCGTGAATTGTGGGCCATTGTCGGATACAAGAGTATCGGGCAGCCCGTATGTTACAAATAGGTGTCTCAGGACTGTGATGACTGCTTCAGCTGTTGTGGTTTTCATAAGTATGATTTCTAACCATTTCGAGTAGGCGTCTACCACAATTAAGAATGTTTGCCCATGGAACGGCCCGGCAAAATCTATGTGAATCCTGGACCATGGACCCTGGGGTTTCTCCCACTCCCTTATGGGGGCTGTAGGGGGTAGTGTCCTTGACTCTTGGCAGACTTGGCATTTCCCTACCCTGTCGCTAATGTCATTATCCATTAGTGGCCACCACACATAACTCCTTGCTAAACTCTTCATCCTCACAATTCCCGGGTGGCCCACATGCAACAGTCCCAACACATGCCCCCGTAATTTTTCTGGAATAACCACTCTATCCCCCCATAACAGACAGCCCCCTTGAACTGATAGTTCCGAACGTTTTTTCAAAGACAAAGTCTTTGAAACGCTCCCCCGGTGCAGCAGGCCATCCCCTCTGTACCCAACCAATCACAGTCCTTATGATAATATCCTTGTAAGATGCCCTAGCCACTTCCTTAGATGTGACTGGGCCAGAGTCCAAAGAGTCAATTAGTAGGACGGGCGTTCCCGGGGTCAGGTCTTCGATAGTCTCTGGTAAGGGGCATCTGCTAAGAGCATCCGCATGCCCTACTTCCTTGCCCGGGCGGTGGAGCAATTTGTACGAGTATGCTGCTAAGAAGATAGTCCAACGGGTCAGCCTGGGTGAAAATGCAACCGGTGTTGGACGGTCGCCCGCTAAAAGTCCCAATAAAGGTCTATGGTCCGTGACTATCTCGAATTCCCGCCCAAAAAGGTACTCGTGGAATTTTTTAACCCCAGAGACTATAGCCAGGGCCTCTCTGTCTAGTTGGCTGTAGTTCCTTTCTGCTGTGGACATCGTGCGGGAAAAGTATGCTATAGGGGCTTCTGATCCGTTTGTTAATCTATGGCTGAGGACAGCCCCTACCCCGTAGGGTGATGCATCACAAACTAATACCAGTGGCAACGTCCCATTGTACTGGATGAGGAGGCTATCGCTGGACAAGAGGTTCTTTTTTTTTTTTTTTTTTTTTAACCAAAAAGTTTTTATTGGTCAAAAAAGGTTTATACAAATACATATCAGGTATGGTAAATTTTCATTTTTCTTATACAAGATAAGAATTTTACTCAAAATTTTAAACACATACAACAGCCATATGGCAAGCAGGTGATACGAAGTAGCTAAGTTTATCAATCTTACATACGCAATAAAGAAGGGTCAAGAATAATCAGAATATCATACAAAGGAGAATAAGGAAAACCAACACACTACCAAATATCATTGTCACTTCCTAGTTTTGGATCTCAGAACTCTGGGTTCAGCCTGACCCAACTCCAGGGCCGCAACAGCGGCAGCCGCCTCCTCCCCATGGTCTATAACCTCCCCTTCTTCAACTCCTGGGTCATCTAATTCCAGGAGGGCTTTGTGTTCCTCCACGTAGGCCGCAGCCTCCGCAATTGTACTAATTTTTTCGTAATGCCCTCCCGGAAAATCATCAATCCTCTGGCATCAGCCATCTGAAGCCTACTCCTTCTGGTACAATTTGCTTGACAAAAGTAATATTTCTTTCTCATTTCACGTACCTGTCTGGGAATCTGCCTCAGAATGGCTATCTCCCTGCCCCTATAAGTCAGTGCCCCACTCCTATGTTTTCTAAGAATTTCATCTCGCCTCTTCTCACAAATTTGACATGAACCTCTCTAGGAACTGCATGCGTGCGTGCATATTTTGAATTAACTCTATAAGCTCGATCCACATCCCAATTCATAAAGTCAACACCTCTCCCAAGAAATTCTCCCAACAGTTTAGTCACAACATCTCTCAAATCTTCTTGGTCCACTTCTTCCAGATTTTGAAACCTAAGGAAATAAGACATTTTATCCATCTGTAGTCCAAGCACAGCATTGCCTGTCGTCTCCTCTCTTTTCTGCACTGCCGCATCTCTCCTCCAGACCTTCCACTTTCTGCTTGTTTTCTGCTGAGACTTGTTGAGTGTCCTTTAAATCCTTTTGGATAGTCACAATTTCTGCTCTTATTTCATCCAGTTTCTTGTCCATATTAGATAACTTTTCCAAAATTCTCTCCATTTCTCCAGCAGTTGGTCTCTGACCTTTTGCCATTTAAAAAATTTTTTTAAAATCCTCAGGCAAGCACAGTATCCTTGTAATTTCCTCCGGATCCACCAGGGGGCACTCACAGGAGCAACGAGTCCAGAGTACAGTTAGTCAACCAGGAAGCCGAAGGGAAGTGATGTCATCAAGATTCTCATAGTGAAGGAGGAAGCTGGACGCCACCATTGTTCCCCAGAGGGAGGGGGGGCCTCAAACCCTCCCTCCTAAATTTCTCCATCACCTCTTCTCTCCAGAGCTCCACAAAACCGGTAATCTTGTTATTTTAAGTTCTCCTCTCTCCAAAGTGATTCGTGCTCCTTCCAGTCGCAGGGGAGAGAAACCCCCCCGCACTCCGGAGCACTCCACTCACATTTGCCGATATCTCCTTCCCTTCTCCCTTCCTCAATTCTTCTCCGTTCCCTGTTCGCCACCAGGCTGCTGCAATTATAAATCCAAAGCCCCGGTGTCACTGGGCACAGCGGCCCAGGCGACGACCAAAATAATGGCCGCGGCCTGAGGCCTCCGAACCCCTCCGAGCCTAGGACGCGCCAGCATCGGTCCCCCCAGTCCTGTATGTCGGCTGGGAGACCCCTGGCGAGCCGTCCGTGCGGCAGGTGTCCTTTTCGGAACACCTGGCCCCTAAGGGCCTCGGAGGCGGCCGGATTCGGACACTGGAGGCAGGAGAGGCACCTCCAGATGTCCGTTGCCGCCGGATACCAGAAGTCGTCTCCCGCTGGACAAGAGGTTCTTAACACCCTCAAATGCCCTAGCCTCAATCCTGCCCCATGTCCAAACAGCTTTCTTCGCTAGCAGTTTATGGAGCGGTCCGAACTGTTGCCTTGTTCTTTAAGAATACCGCATAGAAATTTACAAGCCCTAAAAATGCTTGTAATTCCGTTTTGTTTTTTGGAGCCGGAGCCTTTCTAATGGCTCGCACCTTGCTCTTGGTGGGTGGATCCCTTCTCTGTCTATCCGGTATCCCAGGAAATCTACAGATTCAACCCCTATTTGGCATTTGTTAAGCTTAACCTTAAGCCGAGCAGACCTGAAAATGCCCAATACCTTCCTCAGTTTGACTGCTAACTCTTCTAAGTTCTCCGCTGATACTAGTACATCGTCGAAATATGGGACTACCCCCGGTAGACCCTGTAATAGGCGTTCCATTAGGTTTTGGAATAACCCGGGTGCTACACTAGCTCTGAACTGAAGTCGAGTGCATTTGAAGGCGCCTCGATGCGTGACAATCGTCTGTGCCTCGGCTGTGCCGCTGTCTACTGGTAATTGTTGGTAGGCTTGAGCCAAATCGAGTTTGGCGAAAACTTGCCCTTGTCCTAACGAGTGCAACAAGTGTTGCACTACGGGAACGGGGTATGCACTCTTTTGCAACGCTTTGTTAACCGTTGCCTTATAGTCAGCGCAAATCCGGACGGATCCGTCCGGTTTGACTGGGGTCACTATGAGTGTCTCCCATTTTGCATGGTCGACGGGGACTAATATTCCCTGGCTTACTAGTTTGTCTAGTTCCCTGTCAATCTTGGGCTTTAGGGCGAATGGGACCCTCCTAGCCTTTAACCTAAGAGGGGCAATTTGGGGATCCAAATTGAATGAGATGGGGGTCCCCACGTACTTGCCCAGGCAGTCTTTGAAGACGTCCTCGAACTCCTTCAGCAGTTCATCCTTAAGGTTGACTCCATTGCTGTGTACCCCGGTCACTCCCATGCCCAAGGCTCGGAACCAGTCTAGCCCTAGCAAACTCGGTAGAGCTCCATCTACGATGGTGATCGGCAGGGTTTTCTGGAACTGTCCATACTTTACTCGGACGGCCGTGACTCCTCGAACAGTGATCCAGTTTCCCTGGTAGTCTTGCACTCTCAGCTTTTGGGTTTGTAGCTGGCGTTTCGCGATGTCTGGCAGGTCCCTCGCGACGGTGTCCCAAGACATAATCGTGATTGATGAGCCGGTGTCCACCTCCATTCTGCACGGCACTCCTTCAATGTATGTCTTGGTGAATATCTTCTTTTCTAGTCGTGTCGATGCGTGGCCCACTCTTACATTGGTTTGGTTCAACTTCGCGACCTTTTTGAATGGACCAATCCCTGGCCGCTTCGTTGCTCCTGCGCTCTGATTGGTCGGTTTGAATTTTTGGCGGGAAGGTTGAGAGGCTCGGCAGGCCTGAGCTATATGTCCTTTCTTTTCGCACCGCCGACAAATTGCGTCTTTCAATCTGCAGTTTTGTCGTTGGTGTTGGCCCCCGCAACTCACACATTCGTCCTGGTCGCCTCTCTCCGGCCTCCCGGTGTGGAAAACCTCTTCCTCTTCCTCCCCTTCCGATTCGGCCTGGACTTCCTCACTGTGGACCGGTGTTGTTTTCGCCCCGGCACTCTGCGTGTTTGGCTTTTGTAAGGTTTCCGCCGCTTTGGTGGACATCTCGTGAGCCCTGGCCTCATCCAAGGCTATCGCCAGGGTTAGGTTGCTTTTGGACAGCAACCGCCTCTGTAGTCGGATGTCCCTGACCCCACAAATGAGTTGTTTGAGTAAGGAGTCCTCCAAATCTCTGTACTCACAGTGGTTCGCGGCTTTCCTTAATGCGGCCATGTACACGCTTATCGATTCGCCCTCTCGCTGTACCATTTGCCTCAACTCGAACCGTTGAACGAACTTTGAAGGTGCGTAGTGTGCTCACAGTGTCATTTGCAGCGTTTGCCATGGTACCGATTGTACTGGCGTTGGTTCCGACAGCAACTCGGCGGTATCGAAGATTTCTGGTCCGCAGTGGCTCAGGAAATACGCACGTTTCCGATTATCCGAAACTCCTTGTAGTTCATTTGCTTCGAGGAAACACTCGAAACGAGCCATGTACGACCCCCATTTCTCCTTGGCTGGGTCAAATGGCGCTGGCGGCATATAGCTAGACATCGCTATGTATCCGCTCTCGATACTGGCTGGGTTTGCGACTTCAATACTCCTTCAGCTCTTTCCTATCTCACTGCCTCAACATCCCACCTTCGTCGCCAATGTTATGTCCGGGCAATGAAGAGGCAGGAGACGGTACAAGTGATCCCAGCAAAAAGCAACAGGCAAAACCCCTCTTTAAATACTATTTTGGCTGAGGCTACAACCAATCAGCAACGTGCTTGTTCCCGCCCAAAACTTTCCTCCTAAAGTTTAAATACATTACACTGGTAGTGCAGAATGTTTCTGATGGTCTTTGAGGATAGGAAATCATGCGGGAAAGGACAGGTGAATGTCTGAGCCCCAGTTAAAATCATAGAACCATAGTGCTGGAAAGGACCATGGAGGCCTTCTAGTCCGACCCGCTGCCCAAGACAGGAGTCCTTCTTCCATCTGGACAAAGAATTGTTCTCCAAGGAAAAGCAGGAATGGCTCATTCCGGAGTGACTACCTTTCCTCTCCACATCAGCAATGTTTCCTTCAGAAGAAAATCACTCCTGTTCAGTTACGTCGCCCAGTAAGCATGAACCAAATCCAAGCAGCCACTCCATGAATGCCCCGTGGCCAGAGGTACAGCTGTGGTCCCTTCACGCTTACTGGAATTCTGTTCCTTCTTGGCGAGTGTTTGATGAAAGTCATCTTCTACGTACGCTAGGTAAAGGTAAAGGTTCCCCTGGCACTTATGTGCTAGTCGTTCCCGGCTCTAGGGGGCGGTGCTTATCTCCGTTTCAAAGTCGAAGAGCCAGCGCTGTTCGAAGACGTCTCCGTGGTCATGTGGCCGGCATGACTCAATGCCGAAGGCGCACGGAACGCTGTTACCTTCCCACCAAAGGTGGTCCCTATTTTTCTACTTGCATTTTTTACGTGCTTTCGAACTGCTAGGTTGGCAGAAGCTGGGACAAGTAATGGGACCTCACCCCATTACATGGCAGCACTAGGGATTCGAACCGCTGAGCTGCCGATCTTTCGATCAACAAGTTCAACATCTTAGCCCCTGAGCCACTGCATCTCTATGCTAGGACCAGTCAAAAAATGTGGCTGATATGGACCCCAAAGGCTAGGCAGGCGGCCTTTCCGTGGTGCCTCTAAAAGGCCACCTCCCTGGCTGGCCGAGTGCTGGCCTTGCCGATTTTGAAGACCCAGCCAGACTGAGTTTGTGCACAGTCCTAATTCACTGCAGGAAAGAGCTCAGCTACCCTAATTCTCCCTTCTTCCTTGCCATCCGTCAAATACAGGCAGCTCCCCCTCCCCCTCCAGTTCTAGGGATAATAAGGAAGGTAGCTCACCTAATGAATGTATCCAAACTTGATGCATTTAAATTAAATGCATGCATCACTGAACAGGTCACGCTCTGTTGTCTCCCTCCTGCTTCTTCTCTCGGTGCTCGTGTTGAGAGGGAAAGGGAAATATTCATCTGCCAAGAAAACAGAGGCGTTTAATTACAACTAGTGGTTGTTTGGAGGATGTGATTTTGGAACACTTGCCAAAGGAGCACAAGAAGCAGGAAGGCAACTGTGAGAGACGCAACCTCCTGTTTTTGTGGCTGAGATGTTTATTGCTTGCTCTGATCCAGCACTCAGAAACTATAATTTAACTAGAGAACTATTAACTGTGAATCAGACTCAGATCTGGTTCCATCCAAGTCTGAGCAGTTGCTTCCTTTCCTACCTCTCCTTCCCTGGCAAACCTGGGTTGTCCTTGGTGTAACCTTGTTGAGCACAAGGCTGCCGGTGACTGGGGTCAGAGAGGGGCTGTGCTGCCAGATTGGAACCAGCAAAGCATTTCTGATGGAGGGAGAGAAGACAACAGCCACCCCTCTAGAGGGTGCAGGTGCTGAAGTTGGGGCTGCTACTGTTCTGCAGAATACCCTTTGCTGCTGTGCTTCACTCTGCTGCGCATTCTTAGAGAACAGACCAAGTACCTCCAAGGCTGGATTCACACGGTAGGCAGGCTATCTCTGTCTGGTTCAGACTAGCATCACCTGATGTATGGACTATTCGCTACCTCCAACGGACATGCTTCATGAAATCACATACAGGCTGCATTCAAGGGACCCGAGCCGGCCAGCTCAAATGACCCATTACTTGGTACCGTCAACTGATCAAAGGGCCCACATTTGCATAACAGGTAAGACTCAAATGTATAACCCAAGATCAATATCAAAAGAGCTCGCTGTATAGAGTGAAAACACAAATACTAACATTAATTAATGCTGATTCATTTTGTTCTGAACTTGTTTCCTTCTAGTTCTGTGGCTCCCAAGTGGAGCTGCCTCCAGTGTTGCTTTCCCCCCTTGCCCGCAGACTGTATTCCTGTGCCACAGGGACAGTTTTCACACATGTGGACATAGCCTTAACCATCTCTCCCCATCCCTGCAGAGCAGCCAGATTTTCAGCTTGCAGAGAAGTCCAGAAAACCGGCCCTCAGGCTTCCCTCCTGATGACCACCCAGCAACCCCTGGGAGCTGGGATCTCTTCATCCCAGTGGGAGACCAGCCCTGCCTTTGCCTTCCTCCACAAGGAGGGCAGGATTTTTTCCAGGACAGAATGCTAAGGAAGGGTTCCTATCACCTGGATCCAGAAATCACCTGGTTTATGGGCTTTTCCAGCTGCTCTGGAAACACGAGTGGCCCTGGTTTGAGGGAGCTCTAAGGAAGCTGCTTTGAGCAGTCAACCTCATTTTCAGCTGCTGCCTGCTTGTTCATTTGTTTGTTCATTTGCAGGGCTTATAGGTTCAGCTGACTCGAAGTGATGTACACTCTCCAGTACATTATACTGAGGATAAAACAAGGCAAAGCAAATTTCAAAGTAAATCATACCATTTAACAACCCAAATCTACCCAGAAAACTAAAACTGATGCCTCCTCATAACTACCGATATGCAGATGCTGCTCTGGCAGATAACTGTGGCTGGCCAAACGCGCAAGTGTAGCTCCCTACTTCTCAGGAGAAACGCAAGTGTCCTGGGACACTGTTCCACCAAGGTCTGGGTGCTGCTTCCAAACAATGAGCAAAGAAGACAGCTGTGAATCAGATGGTGTCTCACTGCATGTGTGGATGACAGAAGGTTTTTGGAGGGATGGAATTGTGGCAATTGGAGGAGTCCTCAGAATCCACGCTCTCTTTGTGTCTGGGTGATAGGGAGACCTCTGGCTTTCAGAGGAAATCGGGGAGATGAAGTGGGAGGAGGAGAACAAAGAGGGCATCCTGCTCCCATCTATTCTCTGCTAATAAATTTACCACAACAGCCCAGTGGAGGCCAAACTTGACTTACCTTCCTGTTCACACCTAAGTAGTTAGCAGGAAAAAGAAAAACACTCCATCTTAGCACATAGGGCACCTCACCCCCTATACATTTAACCCACCATCTGAGGAAGGGCATGCAGCCCCTATTCCTCCCCAGCCTTCCACCAAATTATCCAAATTTTTGATCAAGAGTCCAACTCAACTTACCACTTTCAAACCTCAGGAATTCCAGGATAAAATCTCTAAAACTTTCACTAGCAGTAACCACCAAGGCAGAGTCAACTCCACCATCTTATGGCCACTGAGCAGACTCAGTTAGGGTTGGAGGTAGACGGATTTCCTGACCTCCTCAGTCTAACTGATCTTGCTTAATTGGTCAGATTTGATCTGTGTTCTCCACAGGGCAGGTGGCTTCTGCTTCATGCTTGGTAATTCATCTCAGGTGTTGCAACAGCTGGACAAATGTTTGCACATGGCACATCTCATGTCACAGCTGGTGTAGCTGTTAGATGCTTACCTGGAAGAGATCACCAAGACCAATCCAGATTGTTTATTAAATATGATGCACAAGATATCTAAAGATTTAGCCATGATGACATGACCAACAGTGGACAAGGAACTTTGACTTAAATGTGCTATGAAATCTACCTGTAGGGATCTGCCCCAACAGGTCCCTCAGGAAAGCAAAACTCTTGACACCATTGAATTGAATCAAAAGAACTTTTACTGAGAGAATGTGGCTGCAGTAAAGTCAGGTGGGATCTGAAAAGCCCACGCAAAGCACAAAGCAGTTATTTTGTGTCCCGAAATCCAACCCCCCTGACCAGTCTACTGGCAGCCAATATGATGAGGCAAGGTTGTTTTGAGAACACTGAGGTGCTAGGTAAATAACAGTTCACCCTCAGGGTATGACGACCTTGGAACAAGGCTGGAAGCAGCTGGGAGGGAGTCTGCTCTGTCTTCAAAGACTATCCCCCTTCCTAATTCCCAAGAGGTTACAGCAAAAGCAAAAATATATGAAAAATGCCAGCAAGCCTCCCCCCACACACACTTCCAACATAATGGCAGAATACGATGATGGATCATTTGGAATCATTTCTGATGGGAACGGACATTCCATGCCATGGGCTTTGGAGTCATGACATCCAAAAGAGAGCTGGAAATTGGATCTGAACTCCCAAAATTTCTCTCTGGATAAAGGAGAGAACTTGAGAGGACCCATATGAACTCTGGATAGCTTTTTTTGTTAAGTAGATAGCAGAAATGGGTGTTTTTGCAGTTGCTTCAGATCAGCTGGCAATTCCAACATGCTCTGAACTGTTAATGTAGTCTTTTTGGGGAGATTGAAATGTTGACCAAATCTCATCTTTTATCCTCTATTGCGCTTATTCCTTTTTCCTTATTATTATTTATTAAGATTGAAAAACCCTTGAACCACAAGTTTAGCTTGCACTAGGTAAGTGTCTCTACAAACTGTTTAGAAAAAAAGGCGCTTATGTGACTAAAGGTTTGTAACTTTTATTTTTTCTAATATACACTAAAAGATTATTGTGTTGATTTTAGAAAGTGTTTTTTAACAAACAAAAGATTCAGATGAATTTGAATTAAAGAAAGACTTTGAAGATAATCAAAAGGACCCTCTCGCATGGAAAAATCTTTTTACTTACTAGTGATAACCAGACTTTGGAGCCTAGATACTTTGCTGCAGATGGCTACTGTAAAAGAAATGTTTGATGCTTGGATCCAAGAAGTTCTCCCACAATTTATAACGGACACAAAAGGTATTATAAAAGAGGAAAAGATGGAAGTACTGGATTTACAAATTGAATTGGATTAGGACTTAAAAAGTTTAAAAGATACACAATAATAATAAAATGAAAGAGTGATGTGGGCTTTTTAAAATTTTAGACTATAAGGAAATAACTGGAGTTACTTTGCTGCAACTCAAGAGGATTTTGAAAAAGATATCAAGAACTTTGAGAGAAGAGATTATGAGAAAACAGATGTTGGACTACCCGTGGGACTTTTAGCCGGGGAACCCAAAATCCCTTCAATCAACTTTTCTCCTCAGCTGGTGACCACTCATTTGGAGGGAGGGTCTTCCCCATCCAGAAAATGCTTCCCATGAGTCCTTGCAGCAGGAGGGTTCTGGCCGGGTTCGATGATGTCACTAGTCATTGGGCAGGCAGATGGCAAGAGGGGCATCCCATTATCCATCCATGGAGGGACGTCCCTGGTGCTATTTTGGGTCTGGTTTGCACATGTTTTGTCACCAAATCTGCTGCAATAGACCATCAGCTGGTTCCACAATTTGGGAATTGGAACTGAACCACCTGATGACTGAGCCAGAGATGAAACTACAGAAATGGATGCCCCCCCTCTTCTGCTTCTTGAGGAAACTGGAAGTACTCTGAAAGAAGAGAGGAGATCCTACACTTTACATGCAAATGCCAGTCTTGGAGAGATGCCTCTAGGCTTACCTGCTTAATTACACATCTCCACACTCTTCTCTGCCAAGGAAAGCAACATCGTGCAAAAAAAAGGATTAATTAAATCCTCGAACGCCAGAGAAGACACCAGGCAAGCTGTGGCTCCAAAGACACCTGCCAAGCCTGTTTAGTCACAGACTTCTCTGCTTCTGCTCTAGTCGTCATCTCCAGGGCTCTTTGGCTACAACCTTTGCAATGCACTGGAGAATTCAGAAGACTTGGCAGAATGAGTGAGAGGAAATGGGGGGGGGCATCACAGAAACCAGGGGCTTTGTTCCCATCCTGAGGAAGACCCCATGGGAACCTTCCTAACCATCCCTCTCTTTCTGGTGGGAACTCTGCCAAGGTTACATCCACACCAGTGCTTTCCTCAGTGTCCCTTCCCCCAACCCCCTTTGGTCTTGGAGCTGGCCGGAATGTCATCCTAGGATCATTCTGCCCTGACCAGGGTCCTTCCTGTGCACGGGGAAGGCGTGTGTCACACAGCTCCTCAAGCAGCATCCCAGCATTCTAAGTGCTGAGATGCTGGTTGGCCACATCAGGTTAGAACTCTTGATTTTAGAAAATCGTCTGGCAAAAAAGCTAGATTAAAAAGGTTGATTCCAATTAACTAAAAGAAATAATAAAGAAGATACTATGGGAAGAGAATCTTAATGGTAAAGAAGATGTCTTCAGCTGGGATTCTTAAAAAGAGAATTTTAAATTTTGGAAAGGGAAGATTCTGCAGTCTCAAACCGTATCAATCGAGTGGAAATCCAAGAGCATCTGCAGAAGCCAGTGGGGTCCAAAGGCCCCTCAAGGAATGTCAAACGTCTGTTCACTGGAGAGTAAGAGAAGGGACGCTCTCTAAGGAGGCTGGAGCTGTTCATCTCTGGAGGGGCTTCATGAAGAGCCTGGACAGCCACCTCCCATGGATGCCTTCACTGCTTCTCCTGCAGATTGCAGAGGATTAGATGATCCTGGTGGTCCCAGAAGACCCTGGTCTCCTCCAGGCAATTTCTTCCCCTGAAGAGCCAGAATACTCCTGGGAAAAGAATTCCTGACAAGAAAGAATTCTGAAGCAGCAGATAGAAGTCTTTTCAGTTACAGGAATTAAGCCAGGGACAAGCCTGGGGATTTCAGGGTCAAGTGCAGGGTTAGTGACCAATCAAGTTAGCCAACCCATTAAAAAAAATTAAAGGTGGCTCTGGAAGCCAAAAGAAGTTTGAAGGCTGATGGACGGAACAGATTGTCTCACAAAAAACTGGCAAAACCAGCCAGAGCCACAAATGTGCTGATGCAGAACATTTTGTTTCATCTCCCTCCAGGGGGGGTCCACGTGACTACACTGCCTGCAACACAAGGGGGAAGACATCACTTGGGTGCCTCAGCTGTGAGTGAATAAAACACAGCTAGGGGTTGCAGACATGCTATCCAGGAATGGCTGCTGGGCTGTCCTCAATCTGGGCTAGGGAGATTAAGAGGATCCGTGCCTAAGTGTGTCTCCTTCCTGCCAAGCTAGGCTTCACAGTTCAGTTCTTGCAGGCATCTGTAGCTTGTCATGGAGTCTTGGCACTGGGGACCCCAAGAGGTCCATTCGCCAGCAGATGGTTAAGTCCACCTGCAGAAGCCCCTCCTTCTTCTCCTGACACCAACAATAGACACAGACGCAACTCCGAAGTCAGGTGGATCCCTTTCCACTCAATATGCTTATTGCAGCGTGAGTTATTTCTGTATTGAGAAGGTGGGAGCAATTAAAAACCTCACCCTTTGCATTCCAAAGGAAAGGCTTAAAAGAGGGTCCTTCCCGAGGCTCAGCTGCTTTTTTGCCTAGGGTTCGAGAGCGCAGTGGGCCTTAAACTTTCTCTAGCTCTCTCCCAGGTGGGTTAAGTGCTTTCTGCCCAGTTTGCAAGTGCCAGTGGAGTCTTCTACACAGAGGACAGGATGAGCCACAGGTTCTGAGAGGAGAGCCCTGTCTCCAGAAACAGTCCCTCTCTTCTGTGTACTTAATATTGGCAGGGTGTCCTTTTCTCTCCCTGCTTCTGAACCTCTGTCGTTTGGATCATGAAAGATGCGGAATTATGGTTGCTTCTCTTATTTAAATGGTGAGCTCCATGCTGCAGGTCATTACAGGACATTCCAAAATTAGAGGTATGAAGGAGGCCAGGGGAATCTAACTATTCTGGACTCTAGTTATGGTCAGGCCCCTCAGTGCTCATACATGTACACGGGGCCAGCAGAATTTGGAAGCCCAAACAAGAAGAAAAAGATTCCCCCAAGCCTCCCAGCTATTCTTCTAGGGGAATTTCATCACCTGCCTCAATTTCCAGCTGCTCCATCACCCAACTTCAGGTGGGTCGAAGGAGGGCCCTGACAATAGCATCTTCCCGTCAAAGAGAACGTGCCTACCAATTCCACACCCAAAGTGGGATGGATGCCAGTGGTGCTCCTCTATACATTGCAGCAGACACCACAGCATATGTGTCTCCCACACACAATCCAAGCAGGCACCAGCTGGGCTGAGTCGGTTTGCTGGTTCCTGGTGGAAGAAGAGCCAAGAATGAAACAGTTCCTGGGTGCTCCTCTGCTAGCTTCTTCTATCTTGCATTGGGAGGAGGGGTGGGGAAGAGATTACATATTCCCTAACATGTCCCTCTCTGGCCCTTTTTGGCAGCTCCACAACTGCTCTGAAGAAGAACAGTCAAGGAAGCATTAAAATGCACTCCAGGCATCCTGGGGAAATCTGAAAATACCAGTCCTCCCTACCCAGCGATCCAGCCCCACCTTCCTGGCTTTACCACAACCTTTAGAGTTACTGAACTGCTGCCCTTCTTGACCTGACAAGACTATGAATATCCTTCGTCTACAGCAGGGCTGAAATCCATCAGGTTCTGGAGAACCGGCAGCAGAAAATTGAGTAGTTTGGAGAACCGGTAGCAGAAATTTTGAGTAGTTTGGAGAACTGGCAAATACCACCTCTGGCTGGCCCAGAGTGGGGTGGGAATGGAGATTTTGTAATATCCTTCCCCTGCCACACCCACCAAGCCATGCCCAGCAAGCCACACCATGCCCAGCAAGCCACGCCCACAGAACCGGTAGTAAAAAATTTGGATTTCACCACTGATCTCGGGTTCTTCCTGCCCTTGCTGATCCCGAAGGAGTCTCCCTCTAATAGATCTTGGCTTACCAGATGGCTGGATACTGGATGGCTGGAGGTCTTGCTCAAGTCCTTAGAGGGCCCTCCTGGTCAAGGGGCAGAGAGGGGATTGTTGCCCTTTGAAGGTGGCACTGAAAGTTATAACAGGGAAGCTGCCTATCTGAGGGAGTCAATCCCTGGGTTACGAATTTGCAAATAGGGAGAAAGACCCCAAGACTTTCTCTGCCCTGATAAGGAAAGATGTTGTGTGCAAAGCCCCCTCCTCAAAATTCCTCTCATCTTCTCTGTTGGCTTGCAAGAATGCCTGAGGACCCTTTCACAGGAGCCCCTGTCAGGAAAGGTCCATGCTGCAAAATGGGTCCATGTGAAAACTGGTAGCAACATGGTAAAGAAGTGGCTTCAGAGTAAAAACATATCCTCTCATTGGACGACTTGTTTGGTGACAGGTTCTACAAAATGTTTCTCTTCATAGAGATGCCACCCAAAGAACCCCTATACTTGTTTTTCTATAACCTCTAGAGCAGGGGTGTCAAACTCAAGGCTGACGGGACAGATCTGGCTCTGGAGGTGTTTAGATGTGGCCTGCGGGGCCATCCTGGAAGCAGCAAAGGACAGCTCAAGCTCCACTTTTGCTGGCAGAGGGTTGCAGGAGGCCGTCCCAGCCAAAAACGGAGATTGGGAGAGCCCGTTTTCACTGGTAGAGCACTTGGGCCACCACAGGCGCTCCTGACATCAGTGTCAAGCTGGCCACGCCCACCCTGGCCATGCCTGGCCACGCCCATGCCCATGCCCACCCCCACAAACCTGATGCGTCCCTCAATGAAATCGAGTTTGACATCCAGAGACTTTTCAATGGATACTCAACAGCCCAGAATTTGAGATTTTCTGCCTGCTGTTCCTTGTACAGCTTCTTGGTTCTGATCTCGGTGGATCCCAGAAAAACTCCACTGTATCCAGTGTGAACAAAACTGCTCTCCTCCCACTCAGGACCCTCCATGAGAGGGCAGGTGAAACCTACGGAGAAAGGGCAGTGCAGCAGCCGCCCTGTGGGCCATTGGAAGAGGTCCAGACAAAGGAGGCTCATCGTTAAAAAAAATGTTCATTGTCAAAAAAAATGAGAGTGCTGCAGCTCAAGCAGCCAAGCAATGTGGGATCCACCTGAAATGCAAGGCACACCCACATCTAGGGATCACCCACCTCTGCACTGCAATCTCTACAAAAGGAAGTTGGCTCTGCAACTTACCTGTGATCTATCCAGAGAGGAAGACCCACGCAGAAGGACCCTGTTAGGCTGGGGTTGCAATGCGAGCGTGGCCTTCTTGATCTTTCTGAAAAGCAGATTTAATTTCTGTGCCAATCCTCCCCCAGGCCTCTTGCTGTCTGGAGCTAATGCTAAGGTGCCAGTTCAAGGTGGGCAGAAAACCTTCTTTTTCAAGCAGCCCTGATTTTATCCTCCCAATTCCTTTTCATGAGCACATTGCTCATGTGTGAAAACTCAGCAGGAATAATTGCTTATCCCTTTGGAATCCTTTTCGTAAGACTGCAGACTGCAGGCTGTTTTTTGGTAGTCTACCCAAGTGCCGAGGAGCTGTGTAACTCAGACGAGCACAAACACACCGCAGGATCCCAGAATACCAGAAAATGGGAAAATACCCCATCTTTCAACAAAATGGATAGCATGCAACTTTAATAAAAAAAGGCTTCAACCTGCTACAGCACAACCAACACAAGCTATGAAAAATTTAACACTGCCATATATCAAAAATATCTCAGAATCAACCAATAGACTATTACAACCACACAACATCACTGTGGCACACAAACCAACTAAAATCCTTCAAAACATCTTAAAATAAACCAAAAGGCACAACAGAAGAAGAAGAAATAGGGGGCACCTACAATATGTAGTGTAAGGATTGTAACAGCCACTATATAGGATAGGCAGGCAGGGGAGTAGCAGAGCAAATTCATGAACATCATACTAGCTGTCAGAAGACACAAGAAAAACTCCTTTCACAAAACATGGACAGACTAAACCATAATTTCAAGTGGGAAACTGAACATCCTAGACTAAGCTAAACCTAAAAATGCTAAAGAATTCCTGGAAGCTTGGCATTCAGACAAATCAGCCATCAATAAACCCTAATTCTAAATCACATCTACAGGTCATTGAAAGAGACAACAAACAGCTAAGAAGGAAACCAAAAGGCCAGAACACACCCTCTTCGCCAACCAACATCCAGATAAGCAGGGATTAACACCAGACAAACAACCAACCAGAAAAATATGCCCTAATCAAGGAACTACTGGTACAAAGGAGAAAAGTGCCACCCCCAACACTCGTAAGGCAAGCTATATAAACAGAGAGTAACCCCACCTTCACTTGAACTGATGATGTTACCAAGTTGGGTTTACAAATGTCGGCAAGCAAATAACAGAGAGTACCAAAGACTCAACTCCGAGCGACATATTTTTTCTTAGTTTCTATTTGTAGGGAAACTAAGGTCTCCCCGCCTTTCCCCACAAGCTCTTTTGGATCCCTATTTCTCAATAATGTGTGGATTAAGGGGTAAAGAGATCAGTTCAGGCAGCACATCTGTCTGCAAACACAAGACTTTCCAGTGTGCTTTGTTGGCAGAGCAACTTCATTTAAGAAAGCACTAGAAGACACTGAGCTTTATTGAAACATTATTTGTTTTTATTACACAAGCAAATTAATGCACCAGGGTATGTACCTATTTAGAGCAGAGCAGTATATATCAGTGTAAGTAAAATCAATTCAGGGACAAATGCTCCTGAGGCATTAGGGAAAATTAAAGCACACGTGTGAAGCGAATGTCACCCTTCCTTTCTGTTCCAAGGGAGGTGAGATCTTGATCTGAATCCTAGACCAGCTCTTGAGATGACCAGCAAATCTAGGCTTGGCTGACCTTCTGAGCGTGAGCTGCCTGGAGGACTTTTCTGGGCCTGGCTTGAGGGCGATCTCAGGAAGATGCTGAGCTGCAGGCAACTAAGACCAGCTGCAATGCGGCCCCTGAAATAGAAAGCTGTGGAAGCCCAGCTGTTTGGCAGCAGCTGGCGGAAAGGAGATGGGTGGGGTGATGACGCTGGGCTGTCTGTCGGTCCCACAGGAAGGGATCTGCAAGAGTTCCTGTGAAACGGGAGAGCAATTCCTGCCGGTTCTTCTTTCCTGGGCAAAATGCTCACCTGCTCCCACAGAGGAACTGAGGCTGATTGATGAGGGCCACAAGGGAGAACTGCTATGAGGAACCCGGAAATTATTAACAATTTAATTGGAAACCGGGAGAGAAATTGGTCATATATTTCAGGAAGGGATTAAGGAAGCAATCTGGCTCTATCTGTCTTCTTCTCACGCTTAGTGCAGTTTGTGAGAGGAGCTGGAACATACAAAAGGCAAAAAAGGTTTACAGATTAACAGACTTGGAAGGGACCTTGTAGGTCCTCTAGGCCAACCCTCCACCCAAGCAGGGGACCCTACACCATTTCTGACAAATGGCAGTCCAGTCTCTTCTTGGAAGCCTCCAGTGATGAAGCTCCCACAACTTCTGAAGGCAACTTCCGTTCGATTGGTTGATTGCTCTCACTGTCAGAAAATTTTTCCTTATTTCCAGGTTGAATCTTCCCTTGATCAGTTTCCATCCACTATTCCTTGCCTGGACTTCAGGTGCTTTGGAAAATGGCTTGCTCGACTTCTAAGACTGCTATCCTGTCTCCCCTGGTCCTTCTCTTCACTAGACTAGCTAGGCCCAGTTCCTGCAACTGTTCATCGTATGTTTCAGCCTTCAGTCCCAGTCCAATTCCGGTTGCTCTTCTCTGCACTTTTTCTAGAGTCTCAACATCTTTTTTCTAGTGTGGTGACCAAAACTGAATGCAATACTCTAGGTGTGGTCTTACTATAGTGTTATAGAGTGGTATTAGTACCTCCCTTGATCTTGATTGTATCCCTCTGTTAATGCAATTTAGGATTGTGTTGGCTTTTCTGTCATTATAAGTCAGTGTCTCTTTCTGAATTTTAGAAAGTGACCTTTGAGGTTGTTTTTGCCCCAGGGCTGCTCTCTAGGGCTTAAAGGACATTCGGGATCCCTTTTCTTCAGGGGAAAGTTGGTGACACAGTGTGGCTGCCCTGCCCTGCCCTGGCCCCTCCCCACACATGCTTCTTTTTGCGATGTGCCACATCTGGGCAAGCCTCAGCCTAGCCTCTCCTTGGGCCCTGGCATCACCTGGCTTTGCAGCCCAGAGGGAAGGGGACGCCATCGCAAGAGCAGAGCATCTGGGCACTCCTGGGTGGGAATGCCATTCAGATGGACATCCAGCTCTGCTTTGGTATTCGTTGCAAAGGAGGGACACCTCAAGCCATGTCTTCCTGAAGGCTTCAGCAGGCTGGGAAGAGCCAGGCCAGGGCAGCACGACAGACCCAGGAAGCACAACAGACCCAGGAAGGAGCTGCCCACTGAGGCACACTGGCAAATGCCGCTGGGAGCCAGTTCGATGGGAGCCAGGCCAGGGCCTGCTGACTTAGCAGATGCTTTCAGAGATGTTCCTGCCTGTATGTCTGTCTGGGGGAAATCAAAGGAAACAAAATGTAAAAGCAATAAACCATTTCACTGGAAATGTCTCCTGGCTTCCTTATTTAAGCCCGAGTCGCTCTGATGTGACCATGAGCTGTTGACAGATTCTGCCGGGCAGCCCCAAGGAAGGAAATGAGGCGTTCAGCAGCCACTTTATCAGTTTTGAGGGACAGAGAAGGAGCGACTTCTAAGATGGCCTGCTACTCCCCTTCTCTTCCCCTTCGCCCTGCCGAGCTGGGGGAGGCGCTGGGTGCGGAATCCGCTCTTTTGTGACCCTCGCCCACTTGTTGCAAAAGAAATCATGGGCTCCGCACGCAGCTTCCCGGCCTCGCGCGCAAACATCCCGCCAGCCAGTCTTCGTTTAACGCGCCGCTTCAATGAAGCTCCGCAATAGCTCAGCGTGAGCGATTTCCCCCTTATTAATATTAATCTGGACATGCTCAGGAACCGCCGTTTCTTTGCCACGAGGACTGAATCAGGCTGCCGAGAGCCCTGCGGGGGCGGCGGGGGTCGTGTCCCCGCCAGGCAAAAGAAGATCCTGCAGTGGAAACAGATGGAGTCTGCCTTGTGATATTTAGTTATTCTATTTAACCGCCCGTTCCCCTCGACAATGTACAATTTAATAAAATTAAGCATTAAAACCAAAATAATTTAAAGTTAATTTTTTTACAAAATATAAAACTTTATAAAATTATAAAAGTTGGAGACTTCCAAGATGAGGAGCTTCTTAGTTGTTAATCCAAGTGGGGGGGGGGATTCTCACGGGACCAACCAGCTCCATGGTTGTGTGGGCTCCCAATAACTCTTTTGCAAGAACTACTACCAAGTTAGATATCCCACATTTTATGCATTTGATTTTTGTTTTCTAATTGAAGATATTTTCCATTTCCTTTTTCTATTATTAGCTGGTTCTCTTGGATCTCTCATCAGCCTTCAGTACCATCAACCAGAGTTCTGGCCTGTTTAGGAGGATGAGTTGAATGGCGTTGAGCTCCAGCGGCTGTTTTTCTTTCTCTCTAGTCAGTGTCAATGAAGGGCAGAGGTTGGGCCTGGCACTCCTGATATAGGCTGGGGTGCTTCAAGGCTCAATATTCCTGTTCCTGCTCTTTAATATGAAGCTGCCGGGTGAGGTCATACGTTGGCCTAGGATTACATTATGTGTATCTCCACCCCTAGAACCTAAGCATTGCTGCCAATGAACTGTCCTGCATGCTACTGCATGAAGAACAGGTGGCAGCTATGGCAGGAAGGCCATTGTTGCATCCTTTTCTCAACCAGGAGGCCCTTCAAACTTTCATTCATGCTTTGGTCAGTTTGCATGTGGACTACTGCAATGTGCTGTACTGAAAGCTCACCTTGAAGACTAACCAGAAGCTGCAGTTTAATCACAATGCAGCAGCTGGACAAGTATGGATATGCCTTAGTATGCTCATATAGCATTCCTGATTCAGAAGCTATCTTGGCCACGTGTAGGCTTCTAGGTGGAATTCAAACCCCTGGTGATCACCTTTATCTGGCCTAAGACTAAGCTCCTTGAGGGGCTGTTCCCTCCCATAGCATTGGCCCATCCTATTTGATCTCCCTGCAGACTCATTTTCCAATCCAGCCTCCTCTCTATACATATTTATTTATTTATGTATTTATGTATTTATGTATTTATGTATGTATTTATTTATTTATTTATTTATTTATTTATTTATTTATTTATTTATTTATTTATCACATTTATATACCGCCCTATCTCCCTAGGGACTCAGGGCGGTTCACAGGCAAGTAAAAAATACATATAAATACAAACTAAAATAACAGTTAAAAAACTTATTCTACATGGCCGAATTATTAAATATACACATTGATTGAATCAATAAGCAGAGAGCTTTGTCTCCTTCCTTTGTTGACCTGTTTTGTTATGTTCCTTCTGGATTTATAAAGGATACAAGAAAGACGGTGTCCTAGAGAAGTGGAAAGCTTGTGGGGGAAACCTCAAATACAACCTCCCAAACACACACATATCCCTTTTTGTTTGTATAACACCTAAGTTGCAGTGTCTGTTTCTCACCTGGCCTGACTCAAAGGACTGACAAGTTGGAGCATAAACTTGGGTAATCATATTAAAGGATTGTTTGTGAAGTTTAATTTAAAAAATTACTCAGCTATTGATTGCTTGGTGCCTAGCTACAGGTTTTGCTCAATTCTTCCTGATTATGGAGCTGCTTGCTTTTTGTGTCCTGGGCAGTGAACTGTGTGCTCTTCAGACTGAAAGAATCCAATTCTAACCCATTTCAATCCACCAATACCCAAGAGGTCCATGTATTCTCCATTTATTTCACCTTTCACTGTGTTGAGCTCTCCCTGCTCCGTGTTGCTCATGTCCCCTATATCCATGTTCAGGCTACATCAGCAACTAGATGTACCGAAGGGGATATAGTGTCCTAAACCCCATTAGTACTCCAAAAGTCCCCCAATTCTTCCTCAGTAATATGTCAATTGCCATCTGACTGAGGGGTCCATCTTCTGGCAGCCCAGTGTCCAAAACGTCATCTGGTTGACTCACTTGGCTTTTTTGATACGTGGAGTGGCTTGCCCATTGCTATCACAGCAGGAATTTGCTGCTGTCACTAAATGAGGGTTCATTTTGTGTTTCTTATTGCTTTTATTGTTTTTTTATATTGCATGCTGCCCAGAGTTGTTTTTAAATTGAGCAACCATAGAAATGACTGAATGAATCTAACCTATTAAGGTAATTTGGAATCTTATTTCTGCTTTCTGGACTAATAATCATCCCATCCAACATTCCCTTCACCTCTCCATCCCAGTCATAAAAAAAAAGAGTGACAAGAATCTGGGATTGTTTCTTGTGACAACCCTCTTCATACCTCACCCGAGATGGATGAGAAACCACAGATGAAAATTCTTTGAATAAGATTTCCGTCCCAGTTATATATCCACTTAATTGCCTTGCAGTCCAGCCCAGACTTAATTAACTTGCTAATCAGAAAGCCACAAAGTATTTTCTCATGGCTTGCCAAAATCAAAATATATTTGTTTTTGCAAGGGATCACAGACATCTTCTCTTATTTGGTTGAGCAACCAATGACAATATTGCTTTTATTTCTTCTTCCATTTATTTTAAGTCTGATTACAACATTGCCAGTTGGATTTCTGGGCAGAACTGATATTTTTAATATGCTGTGGATTTCCTCTTTTCTTTGTATTGCTTTTAATCCTTAGAAGAAATTATCCTTTTTAATTGCTATGTTACATCGATAGGAGTAATCTGATCTGGTTTCTATTGTATTTGTATACATATATGCCTTCCACACCTTGATTATTTTTCATAGAATGATAATGCATGTTTGAACTTTGAGCCAGCAGTCTGTCCTTCAGCTAGCACAAGCCATCATCCCAGAAACCAAATTTCTCCCTTTGAACCCATTGTATGGTCAATTGGTCACGGAGAATTCACAGCAAATGAAAATGACCTGAAAGCAAAATGACCTGAAAGCAAAATGCACATTCTGCCATTACAAACTGGCTTTGCAAATGATGTTAAAATAAATTTGGTTGGAGGACAAACCGATGGTACAAGAGGGTTGGTCAAGCTTTGGAAGGTTTGATTAGGTAGTCTTTGAACTGAATCCTATTCTGGGTAGAAATAAAAACCTATAAATAAGGGGCTCATATAAGGGCTGGTGTACTAAGGAAAGAAAAAGGGTTGTGGAAATGGGGCCTCTTAAACTACCAAATAAATCATCTGAAAGAATGTGGGATTATTAGGCATTTCACAGTTTTTCCCATGGTGGCTAATTTTGAGTTTGAGAAACTGCTCCGAAGGGAAACACCCTGCTCTTGGGGCCAGTAGCTTCTTTCCTAATTCCTACCCTTCCGCTCTTCCATCTACAAGGGGCTCTGATACCCCCACCCCTTTAGTTCTGAGCAGAGCAGGCGGCACCTGCTTTTCAGAACCAAAGATAGAGGACAGCTCCGTTTGGCCCTAGCACCTCGCAAGACCTCCAAGGCTTGCTTGGAGAACACAGCCTCTCTGAACTACTCAACAGCCAGATAGGACCCCATTAAAACTCCAAGCAGAGCTGCAAAATCTCACAAGCACTTTTCTCTTCCCGCTGCCTGGCTCAAGTCCTCTTGTATCTTCTCCTCGCTGGAGCCAGTCCAAATCCAAGAAGGCCGCTTTTGGGTTCCTCCAGGATCGATACATTTTGTTTAGTCCAATTTTGATGCCACCTAACTCCCAGTGACTCTGGGCAAAAGAAAAGAAACACTACCTATCAAAGAGTACTTAGCAACCAGAAGAATAAACCTAAGTTAAAAGGCAAAAGGTCCCCTTTTTCTGGTGAATGGATTGTGGCAGTTCCATCTGCAGAAGGGGACCAGCTGGAATTACAGCAAACAAGGTCCAGTCCCAGCATTGCATTTCAGTTCACCTCTGGCCTCCTCCGGGCCAAAAAGGGAGCCAATTAGCCCAGTCTGGGAGTGTCTGGAAAATGGTGCAATTGCAACGGGTGGGAAGCGATGTATTGGAGCCGTGGCCCTGGAGCCCAGAAGGTTCCAATAACTCAGAGGCTGGAAGAGCCATAAATCCTCCTCCTCCTCCTTCTGAACATGATATAATAAAGAGGAAAGAGAGACAAATACAATGGCAGACGGAGGCCAGTTCATATATCACTCACCTCGGTCTCTGGCAATATTTCTTAGAAGTCCAATGAAAAGGCAGAGATTTTTCCGCTCCTCCACGCAGAAAAGGAGGAAGCTGCTCAGAGCGAAGTCTGAGCCAGAACGGCAGACTTGCATCAGCTCCAATGTTAGAATGCTGCCCCTCTCCACCATGCCAGCCCCATGCCAGCCTCAACACCAAGCAGCTGCTAGTCCCCCATATTTTCTCCCCACAACAACCACCCGGTGAGGGCTAACCAGGCAGGGCCATTGAGCCAATGTCTGAAGCAGCCACTTTAGGCCTTAAGTGCCAAATTCAGGAGCCAAAAATCTTCTCTGGAACCGTTTGTGAAAATTAGTTGCAACCAAAACAGCTTCTTCATTGCTCATTTGCACTTTCCAGCCGCAGGTGAGATTCTCTTGGTCTGTGAATGTTTACCTGGAGTGTGGATGTGTGATAGGAGAGGAGACTGGAGCCCCTCAGAAGAAGTGCTCCAGGTGAGAAGGTGGGCAGCCCCTCCCCCTTTTAATCTGGCTGTGCAAAGCCTGCCACTCCCCAGTCCAGGGGTTCTAAAGTTGACAGAGCTGTTAAAAAAATGTCAGAGTTTCAAGGAGCCACTTGCAGCACTTACTATCTGGTTCATCATAAATTTCTCTGATGTAAAAAAATTCAAGGGAGACCTGGAGATTTTTCCTCTGTAGCCAAAACCATGAAGGTTGCATCCCAGCCATTCTCAGATGGTGGTGGCCAAGGAGGCTAGGAGCTGGGTTGCCACTTCCTCCCTCCCTCCTTTCCTTCCTTTTTTGCCCCTGAGTGGGGTCAGTGGCAGGGAGTCTTTCCATGAGGAGGGCACAGGTGGGACTTCCCTGGCTTCTAGGTGCTGTGCTGCCCATTTGTATGGCCAGGAAGAAGCCTTGTGGTATGATCTAAGAACAAGTGAGACTTACCTGGCTTGGCAAGGAAGAGGTAGGAAAGGGATGTGGAATGAGCCAACAGTATGATACAAGCAAGTGCTACACCTGGAGAGGTACTGATTGTAGCATCGCACAGTGGTTTTCAAACTGTGCGCTGTGGAACCAGGGAAGCACAGCAAACCTATGAGGTGCTCCAAGGTTTGGGCCAAGGGGCCTTGTGAAAAATTACTGAGATTCTGCTGGTGCCATGAACTCGGAACCTTGGGGACCTCTGGCAAAGAGTTCTGGATATAGAACTTAATCTCTCCAAACCCTTTTAGGGATCAGGACTAGCTATTGATCAATCTTGGTGGTGCTTGTTGACTGAGAACTAATGAGACCAGGTCAACAGAAACGGAAGCTTGAGGTCCATCTAGGGTCTAACATGTATTGTGGGTTTCATTTCTAAAGTTCAGCAACTCTTCGGGTTTTCATCAGGTGGTCCCAGGACCATCCCCATGGATGAAACCAGGTAGACGAGATGCGCAGGTAGGACAAGCAGGAAGGCAGAGCTCAGGACATGGGAAATTTTCCAGCTCCTGAGAAGAGGAGCAGAAAAGGAAGATAGGCTTGAGCTGCAGCTATTTGTATTCTGGGAAAGATATTAACTGTAGAAAATCTGAGGTCAAGGCAGGGTCATATAATTTCACGCTTCAAGACGCCGGGTCTTCAGAAGGCACCCGCTGAGCAGGAGCTCTGCACTCAAGGGAAAACGTCACCAGAGACTCGGAGCCCAGCTGGGACTGAGGAGCAGTCTCTCTAATGGGCCAAGCACCGTTCTTCTTGGGATTTGGGGAACGGGAGGCAAGATAAGCACAGCCCAGCATCCCGAGAAGGCTCTTGAGATGCCCAGCAGCAAAGGAGGCCACAAAGAATTGCCAGACATGCAGGGCTGCCTTTCCCAGAAGACACTGAAGGGCTCCCTGCATGAAGCCATATTGAAGGCTGCTTCTCTCCGAGACTGTGATGGCCACTCACGATGCTTTCCTCCTTTTTATGGGGTGCCATATTTTCTAGTGGGGTAGAAGGACGGAAGGCAGCAGAGAAGTGACTCCTCCCATGAAGGAAAAGTGACCCCTCCAAAAGGCTTCCCTATTGTCATAGCCTGGGCTGAAAAATCTGGTCAGGGAGCCATAGGAATTGTGGCCCAGTCCTGGTGACCCAAAGCTCTCCCAGGAACGCAGCCTTTCCTGAGGACTCAGGTAGGTTCTAATAATGTGGCAGAGGGAGTAAGTCATTCTCTGGCTTCTCTCAGAAAGGGAGGGGCACCTCCCCACCAGCATTGAGGAAGCGGGAGGGAGGGGCACAACCCTTCAGAAGGAACTCTTCTGTTATGTAGCTTGTCTTTTCTTGGTGTTCTGGGCACACTTCACGGTTCCCTGCTTTAAAAGGAATATGGAGAAGCCGCAGCATGCCGCTTTCAAGGGGGAAGTGGTGAGGAACGGCTGAAGGAGCTGGCTGTGTTCAGCTTGCCAAAGAGAAATCTGAAATGAGATATAACAGCAGCCAGCAAAGATCTTAAAGGTCTTTGTGTACAAGAACAAGTGAGCCAGCAGGAACCAAGGCCAAGGTCTTGCATGATTCTGCTGGATCTTAGGAGCTTCCTGATGGCAGTGCTGTGGGAGAAGTGGGGTGGGAGGCCAAGAAGGGAGGAAGTTTTCCAGGTGGGGGCTGGATGACTGGATAGGGGTTACAGTATCCACACAGAATGGGTGGAAGGGGAAAGGGAAAGGGAAGAGGCAAAGCAAAAAGAAAGAACGAAAGTAGACCCATCAAGTAGCTGAGCTAGGAAGCAACATTTCTCTCTAGAAAAAAGAAGAAGCAAAACATTTCATTGCATGGCCAGTTCACAAAAATGGAAGAAAAAGTACCAACAATTGAATGTTGTTTATGGGGGATCTTGCAAAACTGGGAGATGGAGAGCCAAAGATTTTGCAGTTTGCTCATTGAGGATTCCACACAGCAGCGAATAAAGCGAAAGCAGCTTTTGTAGAATAATACCGTTTTTTCTTGGCCCATCTAGGCCAGGAGTGCCTGCTTTGATCAAGGGCAGCTCTGGGAGACCAGAGAGGGTGCTTCTTTGTACCTGGAGACTGAGCTTGGGGACATCTCACGGACACCCGCGGAAGTGCACCCCATTTGCCATGCCTGAGGATGGTGGAACTGGATAGTATTAGTCCACATACACTGTGAAGCCCACCCTGCATTCAGAATCAGAGAAGATCCACTGCAGATTGGCACTGACCTTTGGAGTAAATCTGAGCAGGTTTACCGCTGGCTGAGGAGGCACCCAGTAGTGTTAGGTTGCAGCTCCAGGTCCTCCTTGTGGAGAGCTGGACACACAGCCATGGAAAGTCAGCCATATGATGATCAGCGCTCTGTTCTCCTCGCTTCCTTGGGTGGCACAGGGATGGGAGCAAATAGAAAGAGCTAGAATTCTTAATACACGAAACTAATTATGATTGAATAGTTTTACTGAAACCTTGGGATATAATTCATGAATGGAATGCAAGGACTGTGGAACATAAATTATTCAAAAGCTATCGGAAATTGACAATTCTTGCATCAAACCTAAATTAGCAATTTGTCTCTTTGGATTCTTTGAAAAGGAAGCTCTTGTGTCTCTTCAGAAATGTTTTGGTTTGCAAGAGTGCTTTGTATTACTACAGTTAAAGATTTATGATTGCAATAAATACCCTGATTTGTATCAGAAGCCAGGCTGTGTGTGTGATTGGCATCGGAGACCACCCAGGATCTCGTAGCTACTCTTTGAGAGCCTCAGTGGGATAAACCAAAGTGAGACACACAACTGCATTTGGTTCATCAAGGTGCCTTGATACCTTTGCTGCTGTCCTTGGGGATGCCAAGGCAGAGCAATCTCTGATGGAGGGGCTCCATGGCCTGAATCCTCCTGGCTATGTTAGATGGGTAGTGAGGCCTGTGATCAGCTCAGGCCCAGCTACCTCGGCTCTAGTTCGTGCATCAGTTATACTACCTAGAAGAAGAGGGCTTTGTGACCATTCCTTCTGCCATTATCACTCACTGGGACTACTTCAATGCACTCTGTATGGGTCTGCTCTTGAAGGTCCTTCAGAAGCTTCAGTTGGCCCAGAAGGCAACAGCCTGGTGACTGGGGGGAGGGGAGGGAGGTCTCTGCCAACATCATAGTCCAACTGTGCTCTGGGTGTGGCACTGGCTTCTTGATTCTGCTGTGGTGGCACAGTGGTTAGAGTGCAGTACTGCAGGCGACTGCCAGCTGCCTGCAATTTGGCAGTTCGAATCTCACCAGGCTGAGGGTTGACTCAGCCTTCCACCCTTCTGAGGTCGATAAAATGAGGACCCAAATTTTGGGGGGCAATAGGCTGACTCTGTAAACCACTTAGGGAGGGCTGTAAAAAGCACTGTGAAGCAGTATATAAGTCTAAGGGCTATTGTTATTATTAGTTTTTGAATGCAATTCAAAGTATTGTTTTTCACCCTTAAGACCCCATATTTGGCATCAAAGAATTCCCAGGACCACTCCCCCCCCCCGCCCGAATGTTAACCAGCCCGAGTAAGATATCACAGGAGGAACTGCTGGGAATCTGTTTTTGCAAGGGAGGGGAAGGGAAGATCGGAGCTTTTTCTTTTGGAGAGGGGAGGGATTCCCATGCTTCCATCTGGGCTGCAGGTCTTCCTGCCATTCCTGAGGGTGATTTTCACAGCCTGTGACATTCCGGAATGGTATCCCCTGAGAAATTCCATCTCCCTGCATTGTTGGCATCCCTCAAGCTATTACAAAATAAAATGTTTTGTGGAGCCTTTTTGAGCAGGGGTGAAATCCAGCGGGTTCTGACAGATTCTGGAGAACCGGTAGGGGAAATTTTGAGTAGTTCAGAGAACCGGCAAATACCACCTCTGGCTGGCCCCAGAATGGGGTGGGAATAGGGATTTTGCAATATCCTTCCCCTGCCACGCCCACCAAGCCACGCCCACCAAGCCACACCCACAGAACCGGTAGTAAAAAAAAATTAGATTTCACCACTGCTTTGGAGAATCAGACTATTGTGTGATGATTTGGGTTTTCTATATTCTTTTATTGTGGCTCTTTATTGGCATGTGTAAGTGGCACAGGGGTTTTAGTGGCCTGGCCTGGCTGCTGTTCAGCTGCTGTGAGTTAGGTCATGGTGTGAGCAAAGCGGCTGGGCTGCTGAGATGCAGGGCTGCAAGGGGCGGGGGCGGGCAGGGGATGTGGAGATGTCCTGGCGGCAGAAGCTGCTGCTCAACTGCTGTGGGACCTGCTGCCAGCCTGACTACAAATGGGGGGAGGAAGCAAAAGAGCCCTCCAGTTCAAGAAGAACCTTCCACACTCTGACAATGTGAACCATCAAACATCATTCTGATTGTGGTGGAACACAAATCTAATAAGTAAATGAAAAGCCTCAATGTTTTTCCATCTGATTATCTGGAATTAAATTGAATAGAGTGCTTGAAGAACCCTGAACCGAAATTAAATGTAAAGAAAATCTGAAGAGCTAGTCTGGTCTTGGGTTAAGGCACCAGGCTAGAAACCAGGAGACGGTGAGTTCTAGTCCTGCTATAGGCATGGAAGGAGGCTGGGTGACTTTGGGCCAATCACTCTCAGCCCAACCCTGAGGAAACGAGGGGAAATGAGATAGGACTATTAGGTATGTTCATTGCCTTGAGTTACTTATAAAAGTAATAAAGGTAGAATATAAATCAAATAAATGTAAGCAAAAGTATCCTGAAGTGCAAAAAGCAAACGAAGAGGAATTGGTGCTTGGCTCAGATACTGAAAATACCTAAAAGAAGGAGGAAAGGAAAAGCAACATAGGCAGAAGACTATTTTCTCCCAGCAAAATTTGACTTCTAGAAAAGCATATAGAATAACAGAATTGGGAAGGCACCTTGAAGGTCTCCTAGTCTAACCCCCTGCCCAAGCAGGAGACCTTCTACAATCCTTGACAAATGACTGTCCAATTTCTTTTTAAAAACCTCCACCAATGGAGCACCCACAACCTCTGGAGGCAAGAAGTTTCACTGGTTAATTGTTCTCACAAAGAGATATAGAATTACATGCAATGCAAAGAAATTGAGGAAGAAACAAAGAGGAAAGGCAAAATACATATTTAATAAAACTTCAGAAATCAAGGGAAACTTTTGTGCAGAAACAGCACAATGAAAGACACAAAAGGCAGGCTAATCTATTGGACACAGAAGATATAAAGCAGAGAAGTGTGAACATATGGAAGAAAATGTCCCCAAATCAATACTACATACAAAGATTTGATCATTGAACTTCTGCCAGGCGCTCTGGCCCGGATGGGCACTAAAAAATATTGCTAGCACTGAAACGGCAAGATTTGATGAAACAGCATCAGGGCTGCTTCAGATTTTACAAGGTGAGGCAGTTAAAGAGCTCCTTGCAATTTATAAGCGGTATGGAAAGCACAGAATGGCCAAAGGGCTGGAAAAAATCTATTTATGTTCCAAAACCCCAAAAAGGGCAGCATTAAAGAAGCTCAAGTATTGAACAATTGAACTTAGCTCAGGTGCCAGATAGCCAGAAATATGCAATCCCAGTTCAGTAGTTCCTGGATCTAGACCCACCTGCTGGAATCAGAAGAGACGGGGTACTCAAGGTGGCATCGCCAACAGCCGAGGGATAATGGAAAGAAAAAATGACCTCTAGAAAGACCCCTGCCTTTGCTTTATTATTTATTCAAAGTCTCTGGTTGTGAGATCACAACAAATGGCGAGAGCCCTGAAACATGGGTGTCCTGACCACAATTGTCTGTCAAAGAATTTGAATGGCGACTGTGGAAATCAAACGGAATTTGAAGCAAACAAACAGTTCAAAACGGGGCCAGGAAGGCTCCAAGATAGCACCATCTTGGTTTATTTTTTTTAAACTTAACATGCAGAATAAAGCTTAAGAAATGCTGGACTAGAAAAAAATAGAAATCAGAAATAAAGTTTTTGGGAGCAACGGCAATAACTTCAGATACTGTTCTGAGGTAGCCTTTGAATGGCAGGAACAAAGAGTGAACCTCTTCCTGCAGAGAGAACTGCTCAATAGCAAAACCTGAGTTTGCATCAACAGGTGATGCCCACCCAAGGCAAATAGGTGGGGAAGAAACCGAACGGCCCCAGGAACCTTCTTCCTGGGTTCAAACATTCACAGGCAGGGTGGTTACACCTGTGAACTGAAGAGATACCTCGTCTTTGTCAAGATAAAACAAAAGAAGACATTTTAGGACAGTCAAACTCAAAAATAAAAAAATGAAACAAAAAACCCTGAGTGAAACAGCAACCAAAAAACACAGTAAAACCCCATAGTTATAAAACCAGTGAGGTCAACGAGTGACATATTTTAGAAATAGTAAACCACAATTCAGGCCCATTAAGCGAAATGAAATTGGAGCAGTTGGGATATTGTTAGCTGCAAGAAAGGGGCATCTTTGCCATGGGACCAGCACAAAAAAGGTGAGTTGGCATTTCACTGCCCCTTCCCCACTGGGGCAGCCTTTGTCCCTCTGCTTCCTCTTCAGAACAGCTGCTGGGAGGGCATTAATCTTGCCAGGCTGGGCCTCTTCTGGATTGGGAGTTGGTTATTTGACTTGTCCATCAAGCTGCCTTGAAGAAGAGAGAATGGCTGCCCAGGAACACATCCCAGGATAGGGTATTGGCTCTGACCAAATCCTTGGCCCTTGTTTAAGGAATGCCTCTGCAAGTTCTTACCCCATCATTAGGACTGAGTTGGGAAAGATTTGTCTGGGCAGATTGTTCAAGTGACTGAATGCCATCTTGGATAATCTCTCCAGAGTCATACAAGACTCCAAGAACAGTCACAGGCAGACAGTCCTGAAGGTCCCATCTCAGGCCCTCCCCCCTTCAAGTAACTGGAAGAAGCACTGAGTTGCAGCTATCTTCTGTGGACAGTAATGGGTGTCCAACTAGGCCAACATAAGGCCACAGGTGTCCTAAATTCCTGGGATGAAGAAAGCTGATTAATGGTCCTCATGGGAGGAGAAGAAGAACCAAGTAGAGGGCCAGCAGGATCACGTTTGAGTCCTTTGTTCTCAGGAGGTGACCAAGGGGATGCAGGTGCTAGACAGGAGACCCAGGTTCTGCTCCATTCTCAGCTATGGAAGTACGCTGGATGATTTTTCTCACAGTGGGAAGAGGAGAATGGGATGCACTCTGCTTTGAGCACCAAGAGGAAAGATGACCTAACAGTTACAATGAAGTGTGTGTGTGTGTGTGTGTTCATTAATGGGATGAAGAGGCAAAAGGAATACTTATGAAATGTCCAGTTGATATTAAATGGCATAGTACTATGTAGGATAAACAGGCAGAAGACTACTAGAGCACATCCATGAACACCAACTAGCAGTCAGAAGACATGATGAAAACTCTGGCATTGCACAATGCATGGATAGATTTAATCACAGTTTTGTCTGGGAAACTGTGAGCATCCTAGACAAAACCAAATCCAAAACCGCTAGAGAATTCCTGGAAGCCTGACACTTGGACAAATCAGCCATCAATAGGCATATAGAGATAAACAACCTCTATATACCATTCAGTAGAGACAACCAAAAAGCTTAAAAGGAAACTAAAAGACCAAAACATCTCCTCACCAGCAATCAACACACAGATAAGCAGAGATGGACACCAATCTTAATACCAGACCAACAAGCAGTAAATAATACCCCAATCAAGGAACTACCAACTCAGATAACCAACTTAACAGTAAACAACAGCCTAATCAAGAACTACTAAGGACACTCCCACCAATACTGGCAGGGCAAGTCATTTGAAAATAAACAGAGCAAGGCCCATTCCCTTTTAGCACTGATGATATTACCTAGTTGGGCAATGAAATGTCTGGAAGAAAACAGCCAAGCTCAGAGAGCACCAAGGACCCCACAAACCAGTAAAGTGGCAGTCGTGCACTGGCAGGGGAAGCTGGCACCTGGGAGTTGAGGGATTGGGGACCTGGGAAGCTGATCTTGATTGGGCAGTCTGGATTGCCTGGGGGGAGCAAGGCTCATCTGAAACGGGCTCCAAAATTCCCTCAGTTGCCTCTGAGGAAGACGGGGCCAGTTGGATCCTTTTGAGAAGACGGACGGTGCTTTTCCCCACCAGCTGTTTCTGTTCCTGCCTGCCAGGCCTTTGGCTGTTAGGACCGCAGCTTCTTCCTGCCTCATTTCCTCAAGCTCATTCACAGCATGCAGAGGACTTTTGAGGTCTTACCGTGTTGCCCAAGTCTGAGCTGAGAAGTCCTGATGGCTCCTCCATCCCAAAGCATTTTGTGGGTGCTGGGAAGCTGGGAAGCACTTGAAGGATGCTGCCCTCCGACTCTTGCTCTGAGCCCCGACTCTGCCTCCCTGCCTCCTCTGCCACCTGGTGGGTCCTTCTGGGCTTCCCAGGGATCCTGTCAGACCAAGATGCTGCTCTGCCAACCAGCTGTTAGGGCAAAGTCCTGCCAGTCCAGCGTCTGACAGTCTCATCCAAGGTGGGGTGCCCACAGAAATGAATTCATTGTTTTAGGGGGTCACAGCATCCCACGCTTTGACAACCTTTGCTCCAGAAGATAGAAATAAATTTCAGGATGGTCTTGATAGCTTAGATAAATGAGCTAAAGTAGCAGGATGAAATTTAACAGAGACAAGTGCCAAATTCTTCATTTAGGAAACAGAGATGAAATGAACAGGGATAGGATGAGGGATATCGGAGTCAGACTTCACAGTAGACCTGGCAATAAATCTCCAATCTCCAGAAACAATTTTGAGCTCAGCGGCTAACTGCCGGAGCTTCAAGGGCATGGCAAGCCTGGTAAACAATTTTTATTGTGGAAGCAGAACACGTGCAGATCAGCTTGGGCTAAAGCAAAGGACCCCAGCGCTGTCCACGCCCAGAAGCCCCCAAGTTGAACCTGTTCGGAGGAGCTAATTTCTGAGACCTCCCGTCTGCTGCCTCTCCCACCCTTATTAACAGACCTGTCTAGCCTTAGCTCTTGCCTCAGCAGCCATATACCTGGCTTGCCAATAGGATTGAGGAAAAGATCTTAAGATCATCAACAGAATGTGAGTCAGCAAACACAGTTCTGGGCTGCATCAACAGATTTGTGTATCGGTATGAGTTACATCTACCTGTCCCAGCGGATCCAGCACGAGAGGCCTATTATTAAGGAGCATCATTAGATGGGACCCGGGAAGGGAGCTGTTAGATACTGACTGACTGAAGGTTTCACTCAGGTCCGTTGTTTGAGTGGGAAGAATACTCAAACATGATTGGTTGAACTCCCTGACAGCTCTTTATATAAGGGCGAGCTGTCAAAGAGGCAAGCTGCTGGATTGTAGTTAGTTGTCAAATAAAGAGCTATTGTTTGAAGTCTATTTCCAGTCTCTTCACTCACCCAACACTGGCAACTAAGGTGGGATTTGTGAAGAAGAACTGAGGCAAAAAGAGCTGACAACAAAACATCCAGCCAGGCGGATGAGAAGGAACGGTGGCCATTTTGTGCATCAATTTCAAACGAACAAAAAGTGGCAAGAATTTCCACCCACTCACACCCTTTGATCCAATGAAAGAACACTGGGACACTTATATGACCTGATTCGAATGCTTCATGGAAGCAAATGACCTCCTCGGGTTATCGGACAACCGAAAAAGGGCACTATTCCTCTGCCATTGCAGCCACGATGTGTTCGACATGGCAGAATCCCTCTCCAAACCAACTCCAGTGCAATCCGTACCATGGCAAGTGCTTCAGAATGCACTGAAGACTCACTACACTCTGTCCCCGTTCAAGATTGTGAGACACTATGAATTCCGGCATCAAATGCAGAAGGATGGTGAGTCCATCAAGCAATATATTGCAGCACTTTGAAAAGCTGCTGCTCACTGTGAATTTAGAGACTTAAACGATCTCCTTTTAGATCAACTCATCTGCGGGGTACAAGACTTCCACCTGCAACGAAGACTCCTAGCCAAAACAAACCTGACTCTGAAGGCTGCATTAGATAAAGCAAGGCTACTTTAAGTACTTTAAAGCAAGTACTTTAATACTTGGGCTAATTTAATCAGTTTTTTAAGGGTTGTTTTAACTATTGTGTATATTTGTATTTTACCTGCCTGTTCACCGCCCTGAGTCCTTCGGGAGAAGGGCGGTATACAAATTAAAATATTATTATTATTATTAAGGCCCACCGAGTCATCTAACAGAGTGGCTGAATCACTCCAAAAGCTCACTACAGCCCCAGCAGCAATAAAACCTACAGCCACCAGGCACAAAGGCCACTACCAGGATGAAGAATCCAAGGATAGCCAGGACGAGGTCTATCACACAGAGAGAAGGAGGCCCACCGAGCAAGAAAGCAAACAACCACCATGTGCCAGTTACGGGGGCCAGCACCCAAGAGCATCCTGCTGCTATCAGGACGCCATCTGCTGAAGATGTGAATGAAAGGGGCACTTGGCGAGAGTATGCCGGGCAAATCTGCCCATCACCCGCAGAGCCACTCCAGAGGCTGCCCTGCCTGATGCCCCAAAGCCACACAAGTGGGAAACATGGAAACTGAGGCATACAAACAACAACGCAGGGAGCACCTGAAACCAACCAGACGAGAGTTGGCCAAGCAATTGGCCTCCTGCTGAAAGAAACTAAACCTGACAGTGCAGATCGAGGGGTTCCCTTATGAGATGGAGATTGACACTGGGTCATCGGTGACCACCATCTCCTGGCAAGCCCTAAAGAAAGCGGTTCATAGACTCCAGAAGCGGCAGTTGAAACACCAACAGCTAAAACTCAACGACTACCAAGGGAACCACATTCCAGTGCTGGGCTGCAGAACATTCAACTTGAAATACAACAAGTTCCACGGAGAGCTGTCATTAACAATGGTCGGTGGAGACCTCCCGAACCAGCTCAATTTAGATTGGTTCGATTTCCTCAGATTGGGGGTAACTGGCATCAATGCTATCACCAGCACCTGTGCAGACGACCTGATCTGAGAGTTCCAGGATCAGGGGTGAAATGGTCCCGGTTCGGACCGGCTTGCGCGATCCGGTAGCGATGGTGGCTGCTGGTTCGGAGGACCGGTAGCAAAAATCCCTGGCCCCATCCCCCCGCCTCTGCTGAGCCACACCATCAGCAGAGGGTGTTTTTTTTTGGTTTTAAAAGCCGGTTTTACTTCAGCCGAAACATGCCTTTAAAAGTAAAAAAAAGCCTTTGAGGATCAGGCCCCTCAGCTGAGATCGGCAGAGACTTTAAACTTTAAAAAAAAAAAAAGTCTCCTCTGGCGATCTCACCTGAGTTCCTCATCAGCAGAACCTTGTACTCTTACTTGTAGAAAACATGTTTTCTACAAGAGTAGAGATTCTAAGGCACTTACCTGATTACTGATGAACGCATGGCTTTTTTTCCAGCCAGAAAGCCCCAGTTTCACTTTCAGCCAGACAGAATCAATTGCTTAGCTAATCTATTTCCTCATGATCAACTAATGCTGTCTGGCTTTGCTGGCTGAGGAACTCTGGGAATTGAAGTCCAAAATAAAATAAAATAAAATAAAATAAAATAAAATAAAATAAATAAAATAAAATAAAATAAAATAAAATAAAATAAAATAAATAAAATAAAATAAAATAAAATAAAATAAAATACACAATCTAACTACACAAACACACGAAATCTCAGAAAGCTGTATGTGGCATTTTGTGTGTGTGTGTGTCAGTTGTGTTGTGTGTGTGTAAAGTGTGAAAGTTGGTTTTTGAGCTTTTTGTGCCTGTGTGAAGTGCAGCTGCTTTTACATTGTGTGTGAGTCAGTTGTGTTGTGTTGTACTGTGTGTGTGTAAAGTGTGAAAGTTGGTTTTTGGTACCTCTTATTGTTTTTTATACTTTGTTTATTATTTTTACTATTTATTGTTATTGGCCACGCCCACCCAGTCATCTGACCACCAAACCATGCCCACCAATTAAGCCACACCCACAGAACCGGTAGGGAAAATTTTTAGATTTCACCCCTGTCCAGGATGTTTTCAGCCCAGACCTTGGCAAGTATGTGAGTACCCCTATTTCTTTTAGTTTGGACCCTAACGTTGCACCTATACCCATGAAGCCCCGGAGGGTCCCCTTCATATTAAAACCAAAATAGACATAGAACTAGACAAGTTAATTTGGCAAGGCATTCTTGAACTGATCGATCACGCTAAGTGGGAGACCCCCATTATGACTCCCGTTAAAGGGGACGTGTCGGTGCGCATTTGTGCTGACTATAAGTGCACATTAAATAAAGCACTTCAACAGAGCGCCTACCCAGTGCCAATCATCCAACATTTATTACACTCTCTGGGACTGGGGAAAATATTTGCAAAACTTGATCTCGCGCAGGCATATCAGCAACTGCCTGTAGATGGCGCTACTGCCAAGGCACAAACCATTGTAACGCATAGAGGGGCCTTCAAATGTCCCTGTTTGCAGTTGGGGTTAGTGCTGCCCCAAGACTTTTTCAAAGTGTTATGGAAAGACTGTTACAAAAAATCCCCAGGGTAGTGCCATACTTCGATGATGTACTAATAACAGCTAGCAATGAGCAGCAACTATGTTCCAGGCTAAGGGAAGTGCTGACTAAATTTCGCATTGCTACCCCAGAAACAGAAAAGGAACCAACCTGTTATGACCCGGGCCCAAGTAGACCCGGGTAGTAGGAAACTCAGTCAGTGAAAAAACAAACAAACTTTATTCGAATAGCTGAGAATTACTTCATTCTCAGCGTAGTTCAACTAAATTAAAGCAAATTCCTCCCATCACAAATTCCTCAGTCCTATCACCAACTTTGGTCTAATTAGGCAAACTGCCAAAGGCCTTTCTTCAGAAGGCACCGATACAAAAATAAATGCAAGAAGACGAAGCTACCAGCGTTGTTTTAGAATAGAATAGAATAGAATAGAATTTTTATTGGCCAAGTGTGATTGGACACACAAGGAATTTGTCTTGGTGCATATGCTCTCAGTGTACATAAAAGAAAAGATACGTTCATCAAGGTACAACATTTACAACACAATTGATGGTCATATATCAATATAAATCATAAGGATTGCCAGCAACAAGTTATAGTCATACAGTCATAAATAGAAAGAGATTGGTGATGGGAACTATGAGAAGATTAATAGTAGTGCAGATTCAGTAAATAGTTTGACAGTGTTGATGGAATTATTTGTTTAGCAGAGTGATGGCCTTCAGGAAAAAGCTGTTCTTGTGTCTAGTTGTTCTGTTGTGCAGTGCTCTATAGTGTCGTTTTGAGGGTAGTAGTTGAAACAGTTTATGTCCAGGATGCGAGGGGTCTGTAAATATTTTCACGGCCCTCTTCTTGATTCGTGCAGTATACAGATCCTCAATGGAAGGCAAAGCCCAAATGCCATTGCTGGTCTTTTAAGCCTTATGGGAGGGGCCAATCATCTCTTGGCCCTACTCCCGAGTCGTCCTCTTTGCTTGAGCTGCTCTTGCCTTCTGGCAGCTTTTCTCATGCGTGCATTAGGAACAGGCTCCTCCTGCCTCACTACTGTCAGCCTCTGGAGTCTGCACCTCACTTCCCAATGGCCCTGGCCCCACCTCAGCCTCCGATGCAGAGCCCTCATCCGGGCCTTCCCCAGGCTCCAGAACTGGCCCACACTCTTCTTCAGCCACATCACTGTCGGATTCCATTGCCAGCTCCATAGGCTGCTGGCAGACCACAACACAACCAGCCGCAAAAACTGAAGGACCCCTATGGCTGAAGGACCCCTATGGCTACCAGGGAAAATGGAAAAAATAACAGGCCCAAGATTGTATAGTGTTAGACGGGCGCCAATGGAGGTGGCACATAGACCAATTACATAGCCACCTCTGCCCTAACACGGAAAACCAAGAACCAGACAATACTGAGCTAAAATATACTCCCTACTTAGCAAACTCAAGCCCGACGGAGACAGAGTATGCCCTGAAGAACTGGGAATCCAGCGACATTCCTACCACGAACCGGTTACAGCTGAACCCGAGGCTCCACCTGAAAAGTTCCAGGAGTTTCCATGCCACCATACTTACTGAGCTGTGCAAGTCTGGAAGGACCTGTAAACACCCCACCTATTTGTGTGACTATTTGCAGAGTGGATTGTTCCAACTAAGAGGGGAGGGGTATTAGATACTGACAACCTGAAAGTTTCACTCAGGTCCATTGTTTGAGTGGGAAGAATACTCAAACATGATTGGTTGAACTCCCTGACCGCTCATTATATAAGGGCGAGCTGTCAAAGAGGCAAGTTGCTGGATTGTAGTTAGTTGTCAAATAAAGAGCTGTTGTCTGAAGCCTGTTTCCAGTCTCTTCACTCACCCAACTTACCAGGAGCCTTTCCTGCCATGGCATCCATCCTGTGGAACATCCTCTCTCTCCAGATCGTATACTGGCCCCTAGGAAGGCTTCGCTTTGCCATTGTGCCTGGCTAGCGGTCATGGTGAGCCTGGGCATAAAACAGAACATCAGAGTTAGAAGGTAACAGTAACAGAGCTGGAAGAGACCTTGGAGGTCTTCTAACCCATCCCCCTGCTCAAGCAGTAGACCCTGTACCATTTCAGACAAGTGGCTGTCCAGCCTCTTTTTAAAAGCCTCCAGTGATGGAGCGCCCAGACTTTTGAAGGCAAACTGTTCTGTTGGTTCATTGCTCTCACCGTTGGGAATTTTATCCTTACTTCAAGAGTGCTTCTCTTCTTGGTTAGTTCCATCCATTGCTTCTTGTCTTGCCTTCTGGTGCTTTGGAAAATAAGTTGAACCCTATTTCTTTATGGCAGCCACTCAAATATTGGAAAACTGTAATCATGTCACCCTTAATTCTTCTTTTCATTAAATAGACATATCCAATTCCTGCAACCGTTCTTTGTATGTTTTAGCCTCCTGCCCCCTAATCATTGTTGCTCCTCTCTGCCCTCTTTCCAGAGTCTCAACATCTTTTTTACATCGTGGCAACCAAAACTAGATGCAGTATTCCAAGTGTGGTCTTACCAAGGCCTTATAAAAGGGTACTAACACTTCGTGTGATCTTCATTCTATCCCTCTGTTAATGCAGCCTAGGATTGCATTGGCTTTTTTGACTATGGTTGCAGACAGTTGATTCATATTTAAGTGACTGTTCACTAGGACGTCCTCTCACAGTTACTGGCATTAAGCCAAGTTTCACCTAGTGTATACCTGTATAGTTGGGTTTTCTTGCCTAAGTGTAAAACCTTACTTTTATCTAGATTGAATTTCATGTTGTTGGATAGGACCCATTGTTCAAATCTGTCAAAATCTTTTTGGATCTTGAGCTTGTCTTCTGGGGTCTTGGCTGTTCCTGCCAGCTTAAGTTTGTCTGAAAATTTGATGAGTTCTGTTGGATTTGGGCAATAACGAGGCAGGAGACCAGATGAGTGACAACAGCTCTTTAGTTTATAGTGAACCCAGCAGCGAACAACAGACAAACCCCTCTTTATATACAGTTCAGTCGGAGGCAACAGCCAATCAGCAACGTGCTATTTCCCGCTCTAATTTCCCTCCAAAACTCTTAAAGATACATTACACTCCTTCCCTCCCAGAAAACATTTTACCCCTATTTACATGAAATTAGCATCTTATTTCTCTACGTAGTCACGCAAGTAGATTGGGCGTCTCCTAACTCTTTCGGACCTGCGCAATTCATTCTCTGGGAGTGAGTCGAGCTGGCCGGAGGGACTGTTTGTTCCTCTCAGCTCCTCCTCTAGGCCATCCGGCCCTGGATTATTTGCAGAATCGTCCCTGCTCTCTTCAGGAGGGACCGGTTGGTGTCGCTGGACCTCATCGAACTCAGATAAGTCCCGTGTTTGCCCCGGGTTTGAGTCAGTTGTGGATTCAAACAATGGATAGTCAGGGCCTGTTTCTGGACTTTTGGTTGTTCTTTTTCTTAATTGATCTATGTGGCGCTTCCAAACCCGGCCATCCTCTATCTCTACCCGATACGATTTGGGTTGGGTTGTTTCAAGGATTGTCCCCTTTACCCATTTTGGGCCTTCTCCGTAATTGTGTGCCCATACTGGACTTCCCACTGTCATTTCTCTTGTTTTACTGTTTGTTCCTTTGTACCCATCTGGGGTGTAGTTTGGGTTTAACCGGTCTAATGGGCACCTAAGCTTCCTGCCCATCAGTAGCTCTGCCGGGCTGCGGCCAGTTGCTACACAGGGGGTTCTGTGTTTTACTGCTAGGAAGGTGTCAATTTTTAATTGCCAATCGCCTGGCCTGATTCTGGACAATGCTTCCTTTGCACTCCGTACGAAACGTTCTGCAAGGCCGTTCGTCGCAGGGTGGAACGGCGCCGAGAGGACATGCCGGATGCCCTCTTCTGCCAAGTACCCTTCAAACAGGGTCGCTGTGAATTGAGGGCCGTTGTCGGAGACTAGGGTGTCTGGTAACCCGTGGGTTACAAATAGGCGCTGCAGGACTGGGATTACGGCCTCGGCTGTCATGGATCTCATAAGAATGATTTCCAGCCATTTGGAATAGGCATCGACTACCACTAGGAATGTTTGCCCATGGAAGGGGCCAGCAAAATCGATGTGGATCCTAGACCATGGGCCCTGGGGTCTCTCCCACTCCCGAGTTGGGGCCGTTGGTGGTAGTGGTCTGGATTCCTGGCAGGCTTGGCATTTTCCTACCCTGTCACTAATCTCCGTGTCCATCAAGGGCCACCACACATAGCTCCTTGCTAAACCCTTCATTCTCACGATCCCAGGGTGGCCCTCGTGCAGGAGTTCCAAAACTTTTTTCCGCAATTTCTCCGGGATCACCACTCTATCCCCCCAGAGCAGACACCCTCCTTGAGCCAACAACTCCCCGCGTTTCTTTACATATTCCTTAAACCGCTCGCCCGGCGCAGCGGGCCATCCTCTTTGCACCCAACCAATTACAGTTCTTATTGTAATGTCCTTGTAAGAAGCCCGAGCCACCTCCTTGGAAGTGACTGGACCCGAGTCCAAAGAGTCAATTAGCAGGACGGGTGTGCCCGGAGTGGGGTCTTTGATAGTCTCTGGTAGTGGGCATCTGCTCAAGGCGTCTGCATGCCCTAACTCCTTTCCTGGCCGATGCAACAATTTGTATGAATACGCAGCCAGAAAGATAGTCCATCGGGTCTGTCTAGGCGAAAGTGCCACGGGCGTTGGGCGGTCGCCTGCCAACAGGCCTAGTAGGGGTCTATGGTCTGTGACTATTTCGAAATCACGGCCAAATACATATTCATGGAACTTCTTTACCCTGGAAACTATGGCCAAGGCTTCTCTATCTAGCTGACTATAGTTTCTTTCAGCCGATGACATTGTTCGGGAGTAAAATGCTATAGGGGCTTCTGTGCCATTTGGCAACCTGTGGCTGAGCACAGCCCCCACCCCGTAGGGGGACGCATCACAAACTAACACCAATGGCAGCGTGCCATTATATTGAATCAGTAAACTATCGCTAGACAGAAGGTTTTTTACTGCTTCGAATGCCCTAGCTTCCGCCTTTCCCCAAGACCACACAGCTGTCTTCGTTAGTAATTTGTGGAGCGGTTCGGCTATTTTTTAAAAATACCGCATAAAAATTGACCAGACCTAAAAACGCCTGTAACTCCGTTTTGTTTTGGGGAGCTGGGGCCTTCCTGATTGCCCTAACCTTGCTCTCAGTGGGGTGGATTCCTTCCTTGTCTATCCGATAGCCCAGGAATTCCACGGATCCTACCCCTATCTGGCATTTATTCAGTTTGACTTTGAGACCGGCGGACCGGAAAATGCCCAGAACTTTTCTCAACCGTACCCCTAAGTCTTCTAGATTTTCGGCGAATACCAGTACGTCATCAAAGTACGGTACCACCTCGGGGAGTCCCTGCAATAGCCGCTCCATTAGGTTCTGAAATAACCCTGGAGCCACACTAACCCCAAACTGTAACCGGGTGCATTTAAAAGCACCCCTGTGCGTCTGATCGTTTGTGCTTGGCTGTGTTGCTATCTACGGGTAACTGCTGATAGGCTTGGGCCAAATCTAGCTTGGCGAAGACCTGGCCCCGCAGTAAGTGTTGTACTACTGGGACGGGTGGGCACTCTTCTGCAACGCTTTATTAAGCGTTGCCTTGTAGTCAGCACAACCGGACCGACCCGTCCGGTTTGATCGGGTGACTATGGGTGTCTCCCACTTTGCATGGTCAACTGGCACTAGTATTCCCTGGCTTACTAGTTTGTCCAGCTCCCGGTCAATTCAGGCTTAACGGGACCCTCCTAGCCTTTAACCGGATAGGGGCAACCTGTGGGTCAAGGTTAAAGGAGATCGGGTCCCTCGTACTTGCCCAAACAGTCTTTGAAGGCGTCCCGAACTCCTTCATCAGTCGTCCGGTCACTCCCATGCCCAATGCCCGAACCAGTCCAGTCCCAACAAGCTCGGCAAGGTTCCGTCGACCACGGTGATGGGCAGGGTCTTGTTGTGTTGTCCATACTTGACTTGGACGGACGTTACCCTCGACGGGATGCGATTTCCTTGGTAATCTTGTACCCTTAGTTTCTGTGGTTGCAGCTTGCGCATGACGGCTGGCAAACGTTTCACAGAGTGTCCCAGGACATGATCGTGATCGATGAACCGTGTCCACTTCCATTCGCACGGCACCCCTTCAATGTGCGTTTAATAAAATCTTTTTTCAAGGCGCGTGGCTGCTTGGCCTATTCTCACGGCAGTCTGATTAAGTTTTGCGCCTTTTTTGAATCGACCAATCACGGGCCTCTTCGTCGTTCCCGTGCTCTGATTGGTCGGTTTGAATTTTTGGCGGGGAGGTTGGGGCGCTCGACAGGCCTGTGCTATGTGCCCCTTCCTTTCGCACCACCGACAAGTCGCATCCTTAAATTTGCAGTCTTGTCGTTTGTGTTGTCCCCATAACTCGCGATTCGTCCGGTCGTCTTCCTTGGCCTCCCGGTGTGGAAGACTTCTTCCTCTTCCTCGCCGTCCTCTTCGCCTGGACTTCCTCATTGTGGACGGGGGTTGTTTCGGCCCCAGTCCCCGGCGCGATCGGTGTTTGCAGGGTTTCTGCCGCTTGGGTGGACATCTCGTGAGCCCTGGCCTCGTCCAAGGCGACGGCCAGTGTTAGTTGCTTCTGGACAGCAGCCGCCGTCGCAATCGGATGTCTCTGACCCGCAGATGAGTTGGTCGAGTAATGCGTCTTCCAAGTCTCGATATTCGCAATGGCTAGCGGCTTTTCTCAGCGCTGCCATGTACTCGCGAATCGATTCGCCTCTCGTTGCATCCGTTGCAATTCGAACCTTTGAACAAATTTTGAGGCGTCGGTGCGTAGTGAGCCGAAGGGCGGTCTGCAGGGTTTGCCACGGTACCGACTGTACGGCGTTGGCTCAGCGACTCTGCGGTGTCGAAAACTTCCGAACCGCAGTGGCTTAGGAAGTATGCTCTCTTCCTGTTGTCGGAGACCCCTGGAGTTCGTTTGCTTGAGGAAACACTCGAAACGAGCCATGTATGACCCCCATTTTTCTTTGGCTGGGTCGAATGGCGCTGGCGGTGTATAGCTGGACATCGTTGCTATCCGCCCTTATTTTGCTGGGTTCGTTCCTGGCGCTCTTTTGCCTCGAGATCCCACCTTCGTCGCCAGTGTTAGATTCGGGCAATAACGAGGCAGGAGACCAGATGAGTGACAACAGCTCTTTAGTTTATAGTGAACCCAGCAGCGAACAACAGACAAACCCCTCTTTATATACAGTTCAGTCGGAGGCAACAGCCAATCAGCAACGTGCTATTTCCTGCTCTAATTTCCCTCCAAAACTCTTAAAGATACATTACAAGTTCCCCTTTTATTCTCTCATCTAAATCATTTTTGAAGATATTGAAGAGCACTGGGCCTAAAATCTTAGGGTACCCCACTGTTTAACATTTTGGGCATTTAAATTAGTTTTTTAAGGGATGTTTTTAATTATTGTGTGTATTTATATTTTATCTGCCTGTTCACCGCCCTGAGTCCTTCGGGAGAAGGGCGGTATACAAATTAAAATATTATTATTATTATTATTATTATTATTATTATTATTATTATTATTATTATTATTATTATTATTATTATTATTATTATTATTATTATTATTATTATTATTTCTTTACTTCCATATAGATATAGTTCCAGTGGCTGTATTAAATAGACATATGATTTACAGGTAGTTCTTGACTTACAACAGCTTGTTTAATGACCATTCAAAGTTACAAGGTCACTGAAAAAAGTGACTCATGGCCAGTTTTCACACTTACAACCATTGTAGCATTCCCACGATCATGTGATCAAAATTTAGATGCTTGGTAACTGACTCACATTTATGATGTTTCCCAAGATCATGTGATCCCCTTTTGCGACCTTCTGACAAACAGAGTTCACTTAACAACAAAGCAGTGGTGAGTTGCTCCGGGTTCGGTCCGGTTCTTGTGAACTGGTAGTAAAAGTGGCTGGAGGCTCTGCCCACCCGCCTGGACAATCTGCACATGTGCAGAAGCGCACGCCCTGTTGCAAACCGGTAGTAAAGGTAAGTAGAACCCACCCCTGAACAAAGCCAGATTCACTTAACAATAGTTTGACTAACTTAACAACTGTGGCAAGAAACATTATAAAATGGGCCACACTCACTTAACAAATTTAGCAACGGTAACTGCTGATAGGCTTGGGCCAAATCTAGCTTGGCGAAGACTGGCCCTGCCCCAAAGAGTGCAGTAAGTTGTACTACTGGGAAGGGTGGATTTGCAACGCTTTATTAGCGTTGCCTTGTATCAATCAAAATCGACCGACCCGTCCGGTTTGATCGGGTGACTATGGGTGTCTCCACTGCATGGTCAACTGACAGTACCTGGCTTACTAGTTTGTCCAGTTTGTCAATCTTGGGAGTAGCAGGACCCTCCTAGCCTTTAACCGGATAGGGGCAACCTGTGGGTCAGGTTGAAGGAGATGATCGTATTCTGCCCAAACAGTCTTTGAAACGTCCGAACTCCTTCATGATCGTCCTAGTTGCTCGTTCGGAAGACTCGTCACTCCCATGCCCAATGCCCGGAACCAGTCCAGTCCCAACAAGCTCGGCAAGGTTCCCGACGGTGATGGGCAGGAGTTTTTGTGTCCATGACGGAATGACGTTACTCAGGGATCCTCTTGTCATCTAGTTTCTGTGGCAGCTTGGCTTGCGATGCAAGTTTCTAAGTGTCCCAGGACATGATCGTGAGAACGTGTCCACTTCCATTAACGGCACCTTCAATGTGCGTTTTAATAAAATCTTTTTTCAAGGCGTGATGCCTCTTCAGCAGTCTGATTAAGTTTTGCGCTTTTTTGAACCAATCACGGGCCTTTCGTTCCCGGCAGTTTGTTTGAATTTTGGCGGAAGGTTAGGCCGCTGCTATTGCTTGCCCTTCATGCCGACAAGTCGCATCCTTAAATTTGCAGTCTTGTCTTTGTGTTGTCCCCCAATTTCCCGGTCGTCCTTTCCTTGGCCTCCCGTGGAAGACTTCTTCCTCTTCCTCCTCTTATCCTGGACTTTCATTGTGGACTGGGGTTGTTTCGCCCCAGCCGATCGGTGTTTGTGTTTCTGCCGCTTGGACATCTCGTGAAAGCCCTCGTCCAAGGCGCGGCCAGTGGGTTGCTTCTGGACAGCAGCCACCGCAATCGGATGTCTCTGACCCGCAGATGAGTTGGTCGAGTACGCGTCTTCCAATCTCGGTACTCAATGGTTTTTCTCTCAGTGCTGCCATGTACAACTCGCCCTCTTGCTGCATCCGCTGCCAGTCGAACCTTTGAACAAATTTTGAGGCGTTGGTGCATCCTTTCCGGTCTGCAGGGGCCACGGTACCACTGCGTTGGCTCAGGATTGCTCGAAAACTTCCGAACCGCAGTGCTAGGAAATGCTCTCTTCCTGTTGTGAGACCCCTGGAGTTCGTTTGGAGAAACACTCAAAAGCCATGTATGACCCCATTTTTCTTTGGCTGGGTCGAATGGCGCTGGCGGTGTATAGCTGGACATCATGCTATCCGCCCTTATTTTGCTGGTTGGTTCCTGGGATTTGCCCGAGATCCCACCTTAACAGTGTTAGATTCGGGAAATAACGAGGCAGGAGACCAGATGTAAACAGCTTTGTTTAAATTGATTGAACCAAGCAGCGAACACAAGTATACAGTTCATCTGGAGAACAGTAAGCAAGCTATTTCCCTCTTTTGAAATCAAAACCTTTCTTAAAGATACTTTTTGATTAGTTTCTTTTAAAATGGCTCCTAAAAGTGAAGTAAATTTTAAAGACGATTTTAACAGCGTTTGGATTAATTATTAAAGATTTTTATATTAATTGATTAAAGAACAGTTATTATTTTTTAATTAATTATTATTATTGAAGACAGAATTATTAAGAAGCATTTAAAACCTTCAAGAAGAGGATCTGAAAAATCTTGAGGAAATATTGAAATTACAGATTAAAACTTTCTGAAGATAGTTATGGTAGATTTTTAATGCATGAGTATTGATCTTTCCTGGCAGTTCAAGGACTGAAAAATTAGCTTGGATTGGAAGTTAGAATGCAACAGATTTTATCATGGAAGAAGTATTTAGAAGATCAAATGAAAGGTGTTTCAGAAAAAGTGGATTCAAAATGAAGATCAATTGTTGTGATATTGAGCAATAGAAACTTATGGAAGAGCTCTTAGAATTCTTTTTCCATAGGCGTGGAGAAGACTTAAGAAAAATTATATCAAAGCATTGGCTGAATTTTATTAAGGACAAGAGGTAACACCAAATTGATAAATATATGAGTTAATTTTGGATCACAGACAGAGAAACTTACTTGGGGACATTGTGGTTTATTTTGTGAAAAGGACTATATGAAATCAAATTCAGAAGTTTCATATCAGACAACTTTAAAATTGGAGAACAGGAGTTTTGAAGAAGATTCCTTCAAATTATGTTAAGAGACAGGAATTTATTGTTTTTACACAGAACTTAAAAACATCAGATTCAATTAGATGAGGTGCCAGTTGGACTGACACTATTCTATAGGAAGGAGATATAGAATGACAGTTTTAAAAGGCAAAGTTTTCTTTCTACAGTTTTTGAAATAGATACAGTGATAGAAAAACTTCAAGAGACTCAAGAAGGCGTCTACCCAAGAGCCTTTATCCAGTATTAGAGGAACCACAAGAGCAAAGGTGACAAGAGGGAGCCCTTAAGCTTATAATAAACAGTCTCAAAGTAAAAGTCAGGATCCCATTATGGAGCTTTGCTAGACGGAAGATACAAGGACATTGTCTGCTCTAAAGCTTAGGAGGCCAGTAATGGCAAAATCTTGTCATGGAATGTTAAGCTATGAATTCAGCTCAGAAAAGAAGGAAATATTTCAATACTTGAAACAATTAAAAATGATGTGATTTTTTGCAAGAGACAATATATAAAATTATCAGACCAAAATATTTTTAAATTCAAAATTTAATTTTGTTGCATCAGCTTTGGAAAAGAATATGAAGTTGTATATATCAGGAAGGATACTGCCAGCTGATTAATTGAGGCAGATATTCAAGGAAGATTTATTGCTATTGAACTGGTGATAATAAAAAAAGACTTTATTGATAGGTATTTATGCACCCAATCAGCTATAATTTAAGGAAGAAACAGAAAGCACGTGTCATACAAAAATAGAATATAAAGGTAAAGAGATATACCAACAGGATAAAATTAAAAACATTCTCAAATTTTATACTGCACTATATGCAAAAGACAAAATATTGGATAGGGACATTTATGATTATTTGAAAGATTATAAGGTGAATATTCTAACATTAGAACAGAGGGAGGAGCTGAACCGGCCGATAGCTACTGGAGAAATAGTGGAGGCAATTAAACAATTAAAAATGGGGAAAACCCCTGGTACAGATGGTCTTACAGCAACTTATTATAAAAAAACACAGGATGAAATATTAGGCCCACTTAAAGAATTATTTAATCAGATACAATTAGGGTGGGAATACCCCGTCATGGAAAACATCTTTTATTTCACTGATACCAAAGAGGAGCAAGACTGCTCTAAACCTGGTAACTATAGGCCGATTTCACTTTTAAATAATGATTATAAGATTTTGTAAAAATAATAGCAAATAGATTAATGTTAGTTTTACAACAAGAATTCATACTGATCAATCTGGTTTTATAAAAGGGAGGCAGATGAGGAATAATGTTAGACAGACTTTTGAAGGCAAACTGTTCTGTTGGTTCATTGCTCTCACCGTTGGGAATTTTATCCTTACTTCAAGAGTGCTTCTCTTCTTGGTTAGTTCCATCCATTGCTTCTTGTCTTGCCTTCTGGTGCTTTGGAAAATAAGTTGAACCCTATTTCTTTATGGCAGCCACTCAAATATTGGAAAACTGTAATCATGTCACCCTTAATTCTTCTTTTCATTAAATAGACATATCCAATTCCTGCAACCGTTCTTTGTATGTTTTAGCCTCCTGCCCCCTAATCATTGTTGCTCCTCTCTGCCCTCTTTCCAGAGTTTCAACATCTTTTTTACATCGTGGCAACCAAAACTAGATGCAGTATTCCAAGTGTGGTCTTACCAAGGCCTTATAAAAGGGTACTAACACTTCGTGTGATCTTCATTCTATCCCTCTGTTAATGCAGCCTAGGATTGCATTGGCTTTTTTGACTATGGTTGCAGACAGTTGATTCATATTTAAGTGACTGTTCACTAGGACGTCCTCTCACAGTTACTGGCATTAAGCCAAGTTTCACCTAGTGTATACCTGTATAGTTGGGTTTTCTTGCCTAAGTGTAAAACCTTACTTTTATCTAGATTGAATTTCATGTTGTTGGATAGGACCCATTGTTCAAATCTGTCAAAATCTTTTTGGATCTTGAGCTTGTCTTCTGGGGTCTTGGCTGTTCCTGCCAGCTTAAGTTTGTCTGAAAATTTGATGAGTTCCCCTTTTATTCTCTCATCTAAATCATTTTTGAAGATATTGAAGAGCACTGGGCCTAAAATCTTAGGGTACCCCACTGTTTAACATTTTGGGCATTTAAATTAGTTTTTTAAGGGATGTTTTTAATTATTGTGTGTATTTATATTTTATCTGCCTGTTCACCGCCCTGAGTCCTTCGGGAGAAGGGCGGTATACAAATTAAAATATTATTATTATTATTATTATTATTATTATTATTATTATTATTATTATTATTATTATTATTATTATTATTATTATTATTATTATTATTATTATTATTTCTTTACTTCCATATAGATGTAGTTCCAGTGGCTGTATTAAATGGACATATGATTTACAGGTAGTTCTTGACTTACAACAGCTTGTTTAATGACCATTCAAAGTTACAAGGTCACTGAAAAAAGTGACTTATGGCCAGTTTTCACACTTACAACCATTGTAGCATTCCCACGATCATGTGATCAAAATTTAGATGCTTGGTAACTGACTCACATTTATGATGTTTCCCAAGATCATGTGATCCCCTTTTGCGACCTTCTGACAAACAGAGTTCACTTAACAACAAAGCAGTGGTGAGTTGCTCTGGGTTCGGTCCGGTTCTTGTGAACTGGTAGTAAAAGTGGCTGGAGGCTCTGCCCACCCGCCTGGACAATCTGCACATGTGCAGAAGCGTGCACGCTCCTGTTGCAAACCGGTAGTAAAGGTAAGTAGAACCCACCCCTGAACAAAGCCAGATTCACTTAACAATAGTTTGACTAACTTAACAACTGTGGCAAGAAACATTATAAAATGGGCCACACTCACTTAACAAATTTAGCAACAGAAATGCTGGACTCAGTTGTGGTCGTAAGTTGAGAACTTTTCACCTGCCGACTGTCATTGTCTTTTACTAAATTCTTAATCGTAATTTTAGGATACTTGTTAATTTTTATTGTTCCTGTTATCTTGAGTGTGGTGAGCTGCCCAGAATCACACATAAAATGGGTGACTACACTAAATATATAAATTTTTAGAGTGAGTCCAAGAATCTGGAACAAGTTTAAGAACATTTGCAACTAAAATGATCAAGTTGCAAGATGTCTTATTGAGAGTGACTGAAGAAGTTGGGAACGTTTAATTTTCAGAGAAATGACTAACAGTGATAGAACAAGATCAGAGAGTGTTGTCTTGCAGGATGCAGAATAAGAGACGCCAGTTATAGGAAGGTCGATCCCAACCAAATCTTGTGTGGGGTGGGGGTGGGGACCTTCTGACCCAAGAAGTTTGATACTCAAATCTGCTCCGTGAATGTTCAAATGTTCTGTCTGGCTTTCTCTCATCCTGCAGTGAGCTGGGGGCTGCAACTGACAGGGCCAGGGGCCCCTTCCAAGCCTCTGGTTTTCTAATGGAGGCTGGGAAATCTTCAGAGGAGCCAAGAAAACCAGGAATCAAAGAGGTAGCTGTGTCCTTTTGATCGGCTCCACTCCAGACTTTTCTGCGTAAGCATTTTGGCTTATGCAGGAGTTTGGAGACATTTTTTTTCCTGCCAATCTCACAACACCAAAAACAAGAAGAGTTTTTGAAGAAGAGCACCAGCATGCCTACCGTTCCTGTCCTAATGTTCCCTTTGATTGTATCCAATTCGTATGGTTATTTCATGCTTATACTTATATAAGTATATAAGTATAATTGATTAAATTGGCTTAAATTGATTTTAACAAATTTTTAAATTCTTAGAAATTAATTTTAAATGGGGTTTTTTAGCTTATTATATATTTTACTTCTCAGGCCAATTTTAAAATAAGTTTTTTAACTGCATTTTAAATTTGTATATTGTACCGTCTGTTTTATTCTTGCCTGTACACCGCCCTGAGTCCTTCGGGAGAAGGGCGGTATAGAAATCAAATAAATAAATATATGCTGTTGTGTTTGACTAAATAAATAAATAAATAAATAAACAAACCAGTCAACTACTGCCTTGCCCTGATCTGCTACAGATCCTGAGGTAACAAAAACAACAACAATCCTTCATCTCTGCTCTGGGAAAAAGAAATAATAAAAAAAATCCTTAAACCTCCCCCCTCCAACTTTACTTTTTGCTGTGAGCGTCTGATTGTCAGTAAAACCAACCTGGGAGATGGTTGGCATATAATTTAAGGAAGAAACAGAAAGCACGTGTCATACAAAAAATAGAATATAAAGGTAAAGAGATATACCAACAGGATAAAATTAAAAAGGCATTCTCAGAATTTTATACTGCACTATATGCAAAAGACAAAATATTGGATAGGGACATTTATGATTATTTGAAAGATTATAAGGTGAATATTCTAACATTAGAACAGAGGGAGGAGCTGAACCGGCCGATAGCTACTGGAGAAATAGTGGAGGCAATTAAACAATTAAAAATGGGGAAAACCCCTGGTACAGATGGTCTTACAGCAACTTATTATAAAAAAACACAGGATGAAATATTAGGCCCACTTAAAGAATTATTTAATCAGATACAATTAGGGTGGAATACCCCGTCATGGAAAACATCTTTTATTTCACTGATACCAAAGAGGAGCAAGACTGCTCTAAACCTGGTAACTATAGGCCGATTTCACTTTTAAATAATGATTATAAGATTTTTGTAAAAATAATAGCAAATAGATTAATGTTAGTTTTACAACAAAGAATTCATACTGATCAATCTGGTTTTATAAAAGGGAGGCAGATGAGGAATAATGTTAGACAGATTATTAATATATTGGAATATTTGGAAAAGAAGAATACTTCAGCGGCACTTATTTTTTTGGATGCAGAGAAAGCCTTTGATCGATTGCATTGGGATTTTTTATTTAAATTAATAGAGAAAATGCAATTTGGAGACTGTTTTATTAGAATAATTAAAGCGATTTATGGAGAGCAAACAGCACAGATTATAGTAAATGGTAGTTTGACAGAAGTTATTAAGATTGCGAAAGGAACAAGACAGGGATGTCCCTTATCACCATTATTGTTTGTTTTGACTCTGGAACCATTATTAGATAAAATACGAGAATTAATGAAAATAGAGGAATTAAGATTAGACAATATGAGTACAAAGTTAGAGCTTTTGCAGATGATGTAGTGGTTACGTTAACGAATCCTATAAATTCAAGTAGATTTTGTTGGAAGTAATTGATAAATATGGAAAGGTATCAGGATTTAAAATAAATCAGAATAAAACAAAAGTGATAATTAAAAATATGTCTATACAACAGAAACAAAAACTAGAGGAAATGACAGGATTTGAGGTAGTAAAAAAGGTTAAATATTTAGGGGTCTATATTAGCTCATCGAACAAGAAACTTTATAAGAATAATTATGACTTGCTATGGCAAAAAGTTCAGAATGATATGAGTGGCTGGAAGAAATTGCAGTTATCCCTATTGGGAAGGATTGCGGCTATTAAAATGAATGTGTTACCTAGATTTTGTTTCTGTTCCAGATGATACCTATAATTAAAAAGGATAAAAATTTGGAAGATTGGCAGAGTGGGATTAATAAATTTATATGGCAGGGTAAAAAGGCGAGGTTAAAATGAAAATAATACAGGATTCACGGGAAAGAGGTGGTTTAAGAATGCCTAACTTTAAACTATATTATGAAGCAGTAACCCTTTCAGTAATAAGTGACTGGTTTAACTTAACAGAGGAAAGAATTTTGAATATAGAAGGTTATGACTTGTTATATGGATGGCATGCGTACTTATTTTATGGAAAAAAGTGGATAGGGCTTTTAAGAATCATGTGTTGAGAAGTGCTCTTTTGGTCTGGAATAAATATTCCTATAAATTAGATTACAAGATTCCTATATGGGCGAGCCCTAGACATGCAATAGAGAATATAAATATAGAACAGAAACAGGAAATGATTACATATAAAGAACTTTTGTATGCTGAAGGAGGTAGATTGCAATTAAAATCATTACAGGTATTAAATGAAGAAGGGAGGAATTATACTTGGTTTCAATATGGGCAAATAAGTGCTAGATGGAAAGAAGATCAAAAATTGGTATAATGCAAAGGAGGAAAATTTAATAAAGCAAATTAGAAATCAGACCCAGGAGCATATAAAGAGATTGTATAATGTGTTGCTTGAAATAGATTCGGAAAAGGATTTGGTAAAGGATTGTATGATAAAATGGGCACAGAATATTCAGGAACCAATAATGTTGGAAACATGGGAGAAAATTTGGGTTAGAAATGTTAAGTTTACACAAGCACAGAATTTAAGGAAAATTTTTATAAGATGTTTTATAGATGGCATTTAGATCCCAAAAAATTATCATGTATGTATCCTAATATCCAAGCGAAATGTTGGAGGTGTGATTGTGATGATGCTACATATTTTCATATTTGGTGGACTTGCAAGAAAATTAAGGTCTTTTGGATAAGAATTTGGTGGATTATTCAAAATGTACTGAAGAAGAAGATAAAGTTCCTGCCACAATTTTTCCTTTTGGGAATTATAATGGATTGTACAGGGATTGAGACTAAATTGATTTTGAACTTAATAACAGCAGCAAGACTGTTGATTGGACAATACTGGAAGAAAGAAGAGATACCTACAATAGAAGAATGGATATTGAAAGTTATTAATTTGGCTGAGATGGCTAAAATCTCAGCGTTTTTAAAAGACAATACGCAGGAAAGATATTTAATTGAATGGAAAAAATGGATTGATTATCTACAAAACAGATATCAGATTAAGAAATATCAGATTGCCTTTGAATAATTAGAAAGTTATTTTATGTAATGGGGAGGGGGCTGGGAGACGAAAAGCTTTGGATGTGGTTATTTGGATTGGACTTTACCTTGTGATTGACCCGGGAAGCCGGGGGTGGGGAGGAGGGGTGTTTTGTTTTTTTTTGGGAGGGAGGGGGAAAAAAGGGGGAAAAATGTTTTTGTTTTTTTAAAACTCTTTCAATAAAAAAAAAAAAAAAAAACCAACCAAAGCCAAACTTCTTTGTGGTTCCTTAGAAAGAGACTGAAATTGTTGAGCCACTTTGCTGTTTCAGGCTGTCTGAAATGAGGAAAGGGTTGCATGGAAGCTCCGTGGAGCGGCCACACTTCACAGAAAATATTCACTGACCGCCATTTCCAGGTCTCTAAAGCTCTTCTCCCAACATGATGGGGGGATCCCAGAAGTCCAGGGCTTGTGCGGAGTCCATGTTGGAGGTCTCCAAGGAAGATCAAAGGATTCCAGAGAGTCGTCCTTCTCTCCTTCTGGCCTCGCATGCCCCTCCCCCCCTCTGACCAGGAGTCCCTTCCCTCAATTTGTTTTGCCCATTTCCTCCATTTACTTCTGCTTTAATCTGCATATCATCGACAGCACAAAAGATCTGGGAGGAAAATTTGACAAATGATGCCCATTTTTCCACAGCCCCCATCTTCTCCTCTCTCGCCACCTTCTAATTTGTGCTGGCATTATAACTATGCATCAATAGACAAGCAATATTATGTTAAGAACATGATAAAATGCCAGCAGCTTCATAATGGCACCAGCCAAATGGTAATTTCTCCTTCAAAAATTGGTCATTTATTTTGCTGGTCCATTCCTATGTTCAAATTAGATGAAGCTTAATATCCTGTAAAATTGAATGTATTCTATCCTTTTCAAGCAGCCTGGCCTGTGATTTATGGCTCCGAACCCTCCAAATGTTAAAGCACCTCTTTCTTGAGATGTCAAGCGCTTCCAGTCGGAGGCAGGCCACATGTCACCCGCCTCCTCCCCTTACCTGCCTAGCCCTCTCCTTGGCATGGGTCCAGCAGCCACAGCAGGCGCCACTTGTGGGATGGGCCCTTGCTATCCTTCTACAACTGGCCCGCCTGGGATTGGGGAGCTGCCTCCCCACAAGTGAGCTGCAAGTTCTGCCTGTTTCCTCCCATTTCCACATTTCCTTTTCCATGTCCCAGAAAACAGCCCTCGTCAAGCAGGGCTGGCTAGGCTTTGGCCCCAGAGGCCAGGAGTGAAGGAGAAGTGGCCACCCGCCACTCTGAGGGACAAGAAGCAATGCAGAGGACCCTCCCTCTTGCCAGTCTTTCCCAGGCCGGGTAGAGGCGACCCTGCCACGGCCCTGAGGTTGGGTGTCTTTATGGGAAAAGAAGCAAATGGCAGCCAGAGGGTTCTGGAACAGTTCACTTCCATTCCTTTCTTGTTTCTTTAATTTACGTGCTGCCCATCTCATCACGTAAAGCAGAGTTGTCAAGCAACTCTGGGTGGCTAAACCCCTAGTCCCCCAAACAACAGCCCAACATTGGGAGGGGCACAGTCTTGAGGGCTGGGGTGGCTATAAAGGTAAAAGGTAAAGGTTCCCCTCGCACATATGTGCTAGTTGTTCCCGACTCTAGGGGGCGGTGCTCATCTCCGTTTCAAAGTCAAAGAGCCAGTGCTGTCCATGGTCATCTGGCCAGCGTGACTCAATGCCAAAGGCACACGGAACGCTGCTACCTTCCCACCAAAGGTGGACTCTATTTTTCTACTTCTATTTTTTACATGCTTTCAAACTGCTAGCTTGGCCGAAGCTGGGACAAGTAATGGGAGCTCACCCTGTTACACAGCAGCACTAGGGATTTGAACCGCTGAGCTGCCGACCTTTCAATTGATAAGCTCAGCGTCTTAGCCAATGAGCCACAGCCTCCCTCTTTGCATATGATGGATGTGGCCCACGGTTATTCTGGCAGTTCAGATCTGCCTCCTTCTTCAGAGGGACAATGGCTTTGGACTCTATAAAACCCCCTAGCAGAAAGCTGGAGCCCTGAAACCCATCTCCACAGCGAGGGCAGCTCATACCCCAGGGAGGTGCCAATCTGATGAGCATTCATAGAACGTCAGAGAGGTGGGTGTTGCAGGAGGCATTGGGGAGGGCAAGGCCTGGATGGCATCGCAGTGGCACTGCCTGGACTACCAACCAGATTCCTTTGGCTTCCTCACAGGTGGCAGGAACAGAGAGAAAGTCCACCACAGCAGCAGGTAAGGCAGGATTGCTTTGTGTGTGAGGAAGGCCATTGAGCCTGATTCCTGCTCAGGTGAGGGATCTAAGGGGAAAGCATCCCCTGCAGATAGCTGCCCCTGATAGAGGGAGCTCAGAGTCAATGTGGTTTCACTGCAGAGTTTCTCTAGTTAAGGAAGGATTGCACACAAGGAGGGACCGAGGGTCTCTTTTTCCAACCGTTTCCTAGCAACAAATGGGGTGAACATCTGAGCTTCAGAAGTCAGCAGGTCTGGGTGGCCTAGAAAAGCTCACTCTTCATTATAAACTGGCCTGAGACTTTCCATCAAAGTACATTAGAGTAAATAAATATATTAGCTGCTTGGTTTGCTTTTCCTTATGCCTGCACTTAACTCCTTCTGTTCTTGCTCTGGAAATTGAGAATTCTAAAATAGTGGGATGACTCATGAAATCACCTAAAGCACTTCAAGGGTGCACCATGTGGCAGCACAGGCAGCTACGTCTGCTACTTGAGCAGGGCTCCTTACGCCTCTGGTCCATGAGCTGCACTGGCTCCCAATGTGCTTCTGGGTGCAATTCAATGTGCTGGTAAAGTCCTACATGACACGGGAAGAGGACATTCGAGGGATCACCTCTTTCGGTTACATCTACCTGTCCTCATCAGATCCAGAAAGAAAGAGGAGCATCATGGCTGGGTGCATCATGGCTGACTGAAGATGTCTCTGTGATCAGTGCAGATGATGACCACAAGAATAATTTAATAAATAAATAAATAAAAATAAATAAATAAATAAATAGAGAACAAGGGACCAGCAAGGAGACCCTTCCTTTGTAACCTCTCCAGAGAAGGAGAAGACTGGAGATTGCCCAAAAGCACTCCAATAGGAGGTTCTCACGAGGGGTTCATAGAACAATGTTCCTCCCGTGGGACTGAGCATCAGGAGATGATGGAGACTCTTTTAAAGGCTCTCAGCCACAACCAAGCCTTTAAAAAGGAGACTGACCCAGCTGCACTCACTTTCCAATCATTCTCAGAAAAGATTATTTAACTATCTCATAGATATTAGAGACCTTCAAAACACTAAGTTTAATTTGACACCAGGTGAGTTTTACCTTCTTTTTTTAATACTAGGAATAGAGAATTAAGAGTTTAAAAACAATGTAAATTGACAAAAAAGAAGAAAAAGATTTAAGAAAGTTATAAACAGACTAGGAAACCAGAGAAATTTGGAAAATTTGTATTTTTTCTGTTAGATTTGAAAAACAAGTATATAATTAAATAATACACCAGTGGGAAATGACCAAAACAAATTAAATCTATATTAGGAAATGAGATTCTTTGAATGTTGCAAATGGACACTAGAGGGGACTAAAGGACCAAGAAGTGGGGGGGGGGGAAGGAACGTGCATTTATCAACTTTCAAATTAAAGTTTTAAAATGGCCAACCCTGGCATATTTTTGAGTTGCTTAAAGAGTTCTTTGAAAACATGGGCTGAGATATTAATGACTAATATCTTGGAAAGCATCCCAGCTCCAATAGTTAAATGTTGAGAAGTTGTTATGGGAGACTTTAAAAAGCAACATTCCTGTCACAGGACTAGGACTTATAAGCATGGAATATAATATAACTGAAAAGAGGACTAAACCAGAAAACCAAGAAAAACCAAGAAAGGACTTGGACAAAGAGCAACTGTGACAAGAAACTCTGGACCTCTTTACTGGATTTATGAAGTAGCTTGGAGAAAAATCTGAAGAATCTTTTGGAGAGCCAAAGATTGATGAATGGTCAAATCCCGCAACGGCACTGGAAGGAATTAATGGCCAAGATTGTGAAGTGCAAAAGGAAGAATACAAAGCTGAAGCATTTAATCGGTGGTAAATTATATGTTTGATATTTCTGGCAGCTTCTAATGGACTTTTTGCTGAATCAGGACATAAAAGATAACAACATCTGGATTGTGTGTGCATTAAGAATAAGGGAAGTTTTGTCTGCAATTTTAAAAACCGAGTGAAGATTCATGTTAGCTTCGGCTATGTGTGATGAAAGTTAGAAGCTACTCTTGATTATTGTCTTTATTTTTATTTATTTTATTTTTATTTATTTAGATTTTTATACCGCCCTTCTCCCGAAGGACTCAGGGCGGTGTACAGCCAAAAAGATAAAAACTCAATGTATATACAATTAAAACAAAAATTTAAAACAGAGCATATTACAAAAGGCCGACATTAAAAATTTAAAAATTTAAAAACCCTTTTTTGTTTATATTTCCTTTCTCTCTTTCTCTTTCACACTCTTTCTTTCTTTCCTTTTTCTCTTCACTTTTTAATTTTTTTTTTCTGGATTTTCTTTAATTCAATAAAGTTATTACCCCCCAAAAAAGGATCTGGCAGGGAAGCATGTCTATTAAGGAATGTCAGTTGATGGGACCCAGGAGAAGAGAGTTTTCTGTCATGACAGCTGCCCTGAGGAGCATTTCCACCCCCCCACCCCCCACCTGCATCTGGCAGTAATGTTGTGCCTTGGAAATGGCTCTATGAAATGGGCCTATGATTTACATTCTTCACCGGCTGACTGACATATTTTGTGTTTAACTGAGTTTTTAATGATGGTTTCAATATGATTCTGTGTTTGTTGTGTTTTATATTTTATTCCCGTTGTTTTTAATAGACAGTGTGTGGAGACTGTTAAGGACTGCATTGGGAGCAATGGGCTGAAACGAAACCCTGGTAAAATGGAATAGCTCTGGGTCTGGAGTTCATTAATCCATGGAGAATTGCCATCTCTGATCTTGGGGTGGAACTGCCCCAGAGTGCCTTGTGCATAATCTGGGGGGGGGTCTCCTGGATTCACAACTCCTGCCAAAGAGCAAGTGGGAGTTGTGGCCAGGAGAGCCTCTGAGCAGCTGCAGGTTGTGTGCCAGTGACGCCCTTTCCTGGATAGGGAAGCTCTCTGGACGGTTATTTATTTCCTAGTCACCTCCATCTTGACTACTGTTTGGATTGCTTTTCATTGTTTTTATTTTGGGTTTTTACCTTTGTAAACCACCGAGTCACTGAGAGTGAGTTGCACAGCCATATACATTTTCTGAACTAAATGAAGATTTGTGAGCCTCCAAGAGTCACATTCAGGTAGTCCTTGCTTATGGCCACTTTTTCAGCAACCAAAATCAGAGGGCTCAATGACATGCTTGTAACTGGGGCCGTCGCAGCATTCCCCTGGTCATGCGATCACCATTTGCAACTTTCACTGACAGCTTCCAATAGCCGGAGTCAAAGGGGACGTTTGCAGGAGGTCCATGGTGATCGTGTGACTGCAGGACGCTGTGGCTGAGGAAGTCCAAACTGGGAGTGCTGGAATTGCTGTCGTAAGTCGGCTTAGGCTGTGTGAGATTGCACCTGACAGCTGCATCCCTTAGCACAGAGTTCCCAATTACCATTGGTAAGCAAGGATTGCTTGTATGTGAGGTGGATCTACACAACCAGCAAATGAATCCATGGTCATGTAGTCCCTGCTCAATGCAGGGTCCATTAAAGTGTTGTGGACAAACCCAGTCCTTGTTTGAAATTCTCCAGTAAGGAGAAGATGTTGGTTCCAGAGACAGCATACGACATCAATGGACATTTCAATGAATCCAGATTGGGCCCTGCTTGCTCGTTCCAGTTTGACAGTAAGCAACATAGACTTCAACACAGTGTGCAACATAGGCATAAGTCAGTCCGTAATATTCCACTTTCTTAGAAGGCCTTTTGAAGATTCTGAGCACTGCTTGTCTGAGCATGGAGCATGGATGCTGTCCGCTCATGGCCTTTGTGCTTCCCGTTAAGTAGAAGCAACCTAGAACTAAGGAGAAACTTCCTAATGGTGAGAACAATCAACCAGTGAAATGGCTTTCCTCCAGAAGTTGTGGCTGCTCCATCACTGGAGGCTTTCAAGAAGAGACTGGACAGCCACTTGTCTGAAATGGTCTAGGGTCTGCTGCTCAAGCAAGGTGGTTGGAGTAGATGACCTACTCCAAGGTCCCTTCCAACTCTATTTTTGTTAAGTATCCTAAGGGAAGCAGTCATCTGCTGGGCAAGGCAGGCTGGCTAACAGCTTCTTCAGAGTGAGTCTTGAAATCAGACTTATATCAGCTCCTGTATTAATTTTAAAGCCTAATTCAGGGCCATTAATTTGCAAAGATACTTCTCACAATTTGGCGGAAGCATTAGGGCATAAAATTGGTCTGAAAAATAATTGCTCATTGATATCACCACGTTTTGCAACTTCTCTCAACTCATGAATATGACAGGCAAGTTCAAAACAATCCACTGACTTTCCTTTATGGTTTTTAATAGTCTTTGTCCTTTTGCGGAGGGAATAGATGGAAAGCTTCGGGTGCAGTTGGGCCAAACCTCTCTGCTCTGGCTTATTGCCTCAGCAGGATTGTGTGGCTGGCTGGGGCTTTCTAGCCTAGGGAGGTTCCTGGGTGCTGCACCTGGATGCAGAGTTCAGAGTTCCTAGCACCTTGCAAGGTCAAAACCATTTCTGACTACAATTTTGAGGCCAGAGCCTTTATCCAAGTGGTGCAATGAGTCCGCCCCTAATACTTTCATCTCATGGTCATCTGCTAATTATTTACCATTTCTGCTTTTAAAAATGGGCTTTGGTTTAATTTTTGAGTGTATTGATTTAAAACTTTGTTTGTTTTATTGTAATTGCCTTATTTAAGAACGTTGTGCTGTGCTCTTGTAAATCACTTAGGGACCTCTGGGAGGAAGTATGCAACCAGAGCTAACTAATAAATAATCAGTACTAAATAAATAAGGCATGGAAACACCAAGGAAGGAATCTGAATTTCTCAGTTCTCCCCTTCTTCACAGCCACGTGTGATAGCACTCTCTGCCTCTGAAAGGATGTTGCACAAAATAAAGATACCGAGACTCAGCACTAAACTTGCATGCTGTCAAAGGTTCAGAACATCAGGCTGTCACGCTGGCAGGGCAGGCACCCAGCAGGCTCCTTGCTGGAAGGAAGTTGGGAGCCGGCAGGCAAGGCGGCCCAAAGGGAAGAGGGGCACTGATGCTCCTTCAGCACTGCCCGGGAGGGGCTCTTTCTCCCCAAGGGAAGAACCCCACCCTCAGGCCCAGCCCTGGGCTCCCCAAAAGCAACCCTTCCAATTTCCTCACAGGAGGAGAAGCACCCCAGACTGCTTTCAGCTGCTGCTGGGGAAGGGAGAAGGAGGGCCAAATACTGGGCTCGAGGCCCTTTGGAAACAAGGCCTGGGTGGGTCTCTTTCTGCTGCTTTCCTCTCCCCTTTTCCCTCCCTTCCATCTTACTGCTTTCCCCAACATCAGGGGCGGGTTTCAAAACCCGTCGTTTCTGGTTTGCTCGTGGAGGTGTGTGCGCTCACACGTGTACAATGCTTCTGCACATGCGCAGAAGCATCCAGGTGGGTGGGCGGAGCCTCCTGCCATCGCCGCTACCTGTTCGCCTGATCCGGAGTGAACCGGTAGCACCCAAGCACTGCCCAACGTGCTCAGAGTGCCAATGGCTCCTTCTGCAAGGCACAAAGCTGCAGCTGTTTGGCTGCTGAAATTCTCCTCCTTGCTTTCTTAAACCTTCACAGAAACATTTTGCATCCAGAAAGTAAAATATGCAGATTAGCTACATAACTGAAGAATTGCATACAAATTAATTCAGAATTACTGTTCCATAACATAAAGAAAAACTAGGCAGCAAAAATAAGCTGGAATTAGCTGGTGCCAGAAAGTGTCTCCTCGGGGAAAGAAGATGGTGCACATGAATTAAATATGGTATATTTTTTTAAACCAAATTAGAATTGCTCATCAGAGGACCTCGTACAGGAACCAGCCAGAGGGATTCTGTGGGCACATTGGCCAAAGTGTTGTCGCTTCCCTTCTTGGAAGAGCCAGGAGAAGGCAAACCTCCTGTCCTGTTGCAGGTTGAGAAAGGCTTCCCTTCTGGCAACCCCAGGGCAGAGGCTGGCCTCCACCTCACTTTAGACAGGACAGTCCCAAAATGGAGGAGTTCTTGCATTTACGAGATTCCCGGGTCCAGCTTTGATCCAGGATGCCATTCAGTTATAGGTCGGGACCAGCGGTGAAATCCAGCAGGTTCTGACAGGTTCTGGAGAACCGGTGGTGGAAATTCTGAGCAGTTCGGAGAACCGGTAGCAGAAATGTTGAATAGTTTGGAGAACCGGCAAATACCACTTCTGGCTGGCCCCAGGGTGGGGTGGGAATGGAGATTTTACAGTATCCTTCCCCTGCCATGCCCATCAAGCCATGCCCACCAAGCCACGCCCACAGAACTGGTAGTAAAAAAATTTGGATTTCATCACTAGTCAGGACATATCAATGAACTGGACCCCGCTTTCTATCCTGGTATTTTACATTTGGAAGATTTTATAAGCAACTATCATTTGGTTAACCATCCCTTGTATCATACCCTACATCGACCATAGTATCTTGCTGCGGCGGTTGGAGGGTTTGGGGGTGGGAGGCACCGTTTTATGGTGGTTCTCCTCCTACCTCTCCGACCGCTCGCAGATGGTGTTGTCAGGGGGGCAGAGATCGACCCCTAGGCAACTCACTTGTGGGTGCCGCAGGGGTCGATTCTCTCGCCCCTCTTGTTCAACATCTATATGAAGCCTCTGGGAGAGATCATCCATGGTTTCGGGATGAGCTGTCAGCTGTATGCTGACGACATTGTACATCTCCACACCGAACCACCCCAACGAAGCCGTCGATGTGATGACTCAGTGTCTTGAGGCCGTTCGGGTCTGGATGGGGACGAACAGGCTCCGACTCAACCCATCCAAGACGGAGTGGCTGTGGATGCCGGCGTCCCGGCACAGTCAGCTTACTCCATCGCTGACTGTGGGAGGCGAATCATTAGCCCCCAGGGAATCGGTGCGCAATTTAGGCATTCTCCTGGATGCACGGCTGTCTTTAGAAGACCATTTGACAGCCGTCGCTAGGGGAGCTTTTCATCAGGTTTGCCTGATTCGCCAATTGTGCCCTTTCCTGGACCAGGACACGTTATGCACGGTCACTCATGCTCTCGTCACTTCCCGTCTGGATTACTGCAATGCATGGGGCTCCCCTTGAGGAGCACCCGGAGGCTCCAACTGGTGCAGAATGCGGCCGCGCGGGGGATTGAGGGAGCTCCTCGTAGCTCCCATGTAACACCTCTCCTGCGTAGGCTGCATTGGTTGCCGGTGGTCTTCCGGGTGCGCTTCAAGGTGTTGGTTATCACCTTTAAAGCGCTCCATGGCATTGGACCGGGATATTTACGGGACCGCCTGCTGCCGACAGTTACCTCCCATTGTCCGATACGTCCAGTGCGCGCCCACAGGGAGGGTCTTCTTAGGGTGCTGTCGGCTAGTCAATGTCAGCTGGCGGCTCCCAGGGGAAGGGCGTTCTCTGTGGGGGCCCCGGCTTTATGGAATGAGCTGCCGGTGGGACTCTGTCTCCTCCCTGATCTCCGGACCTTTAAGCGCGAGCTCAAGACTTTCTTTTTTCACCAAGCGGGGCTGGCCTGATTGATTTTAGTATGGGGATTTTAGTGGGTTTTTTATAGAGTTTTACCCAGGTTTTAGTTTTGATAAATTTTAGCTAATATTTTAATGTTACAGCGATTGAATCAGTTTTTTAAATTTGATAGTGTATTTTAAATTTTGGGGGATTTTTGTTGTTTTATTGGCTGTACACCGCCCTGAGTCTTCGGAGAAGGGCAGTATAAAAATATGAATAAATAAATAAATAAATAAATACTGACTCTTACAAACATTTTTTCTTGTTGGAAGAAAAATAAATGGGTGTGTTGGCTACCTGCAGCATATTCTTCCTTCCTCAGGATTCCAATGGACTAATATGGGCTTGAGAGGTAAACATGTCCGGCGAGCCACAAGTTGAAGCATATTCAGCGGCATCAGCAAAAGGATGCTTAACAGTTCTCACTTTCAGGAAATTTCTCCTTAGCCCCCAGGGAATCGGTGCGCAATTTAGGCATTCTCCTGGATGCACGGCTGTCTTTAGAAGACCATTTGACAGCCGTCGCTAGGGGAGCTTTTCATCAGGTTTGCCTGATTCGCCAATTGTGCCCTTTCCTGGACCAGGACACGTTATGCACGGTCACTCATGCTCTCGTCACTTCCCGTCTGGATTACTGCAATGCATGGGGCTCCCCTTGAGGAGCACCCGGAGGCTCCAACTGGGGCAGAATGCGGCCGCGCGGGGGATTGAGGGAGCTCCTCGTAGCTCCCATGTAACACCTCTCCGCGAGGCTGCATTGGTTGCCGGTGGTCTTCCGGTGCGCTTCAAGGTGTTGGTTATCACCTTTAAAGCGCCCATGGCATTGGACCGGGATATTTACGGGACCGCCTGCTGCCGACAGTTACCTCCCATTGTCCGATACGTCCAGTGCGCGCCCACAGGGAGGGTCTTCTTAGGGTGCTGTCGGCTAGTCAATGTCAGCTGGCGGCTCCCAGGGGAAGGGCGTTCTCTGTGGGGGCCCCGGCTTTATGGAATGAGCTGCCGGTGGGACTCTGTCTCCTCCCTGATCTCCGGACCTTTAAGCGCGAGCTCAAGACTTTCTTTTTTCACCAAGCGGGGCTGGCCTGATTGATTTTAGTATGGGGATTTTAGTGGGTTTTTTATAGAGTTTTACCCAGGTTTTAGTTTTGATAAATTTTAGCTAATATTTTAATGTTACAGCGATTGAATCAGTTTTTTAAATTTGATAGTGTATTTTAAATTTTGGGGGATTTTTGTTGTTTTATTGGCTGTACACCGCCCTGAGTCTTCGGAGAAGGGCAGTATAAAAATATGAATAAATAAATAAATAAATAAATAAATACTGACTCTTACAAACATTTTTTCTTGTTGGAAGAAAAATAAATGGGTGTGTTGGCTACCTGCAGCATATTCTTCCTTCCTCAGGATTCCAATGGACTAATATGGGCTTGAGAGGTAAACATGTCCGGCGAGCCACAAGTTGAAGCATATTCAGCGGCATCAGCAAAAGGATGCTTAACAGTTCTCACTTTCAGGAAATTTCTCCTTAGCCCCAGGTTGGATCTTCTTAGGAGCAGCTTCCACCCATTGCTCCTTGTCCTACCCTCAGGTCAGTGGTGGGATTCAAGTAATTTAACAACGGGTTCTCTGCCCTAATGATTTCTTCCAACAACCAGTTTGCCAAACGAAAGTTAACAACCGGTTCTCCCGAAAGGGATGCAAACCGGCTGAATCCCACCACTGCCTCAGGTGCTATGGAGAATAAACTGACCCACTCTTCCCTGTGACAGCCCTCCAAACACACTGCTTGACTATTCTTCCCAGAATTTTCCCAGGTACTGATGTCGAAATGATTGCGGTTTTCTGGATACACTTTTTCTCCCTTTTTAAAGACTGGAACTGCATCAGCTCTTTTCCAGTCCTCTGGCGGTTTCCCCAGGAAGATGAGAATTGCTCGAGCTTCAAAGGCCCACGGAAGGTATTTCTCTTACCGCTTGGTACCCAGAAAGCCAGGAAGGATTTTGCTGGGCTGTCTTCCTGACAGGACTCCAGGAAAATCTTTCCCCAGACGAGAGTCAGGGACAATGATGGGTGCAGTACTTAAATTAAAATGAAAAGGAAGCTATTTTATCTACAATACATCAAATATTTCTCTGCTGGTTCTATTTTTTAAAAGGAAGGCTTTTTGCATCATTCTGGAAGGTTTTAACAGCTTAATACGTTTGAACGAATTTAACATACAAGAAAACTCAAGTCAGTGCAACAGTACTACAAAACCCATATTGCAAGTATTACAAAGTCCATCCTACGTAGCCCTTATTCCCTCCTTCGATGCTTATCAGAGCTGTGTAGCAGGGAGATATGCATCACCATATGAATGAGGTTTTGAAGGACAGACAGATGAAGGAAGATAATGAAGAATTATTATTATTTAATTATAATTAATTATTTAAATAATTATATAATAATTATTTCCTCTACACCAAACACTGCAAATCTTAAATGTAAATTGATAAATGCAAGAAGTATTGTAAACAAATTACCTGAATTTTTACTCTTGTTAAATACTGGTACCTTTGACATTATATTTGTATGTGAAACATGGCTGAACTCATCCTTCCCTGATTCCATTATCTCAGAGAAAGAGTATCATGTTTTTCGATCAGATTGTGAATACTGCAGAGGAGGTGGAGTAGCTATCTATTACAAAAAGTCACTAAATATAAAAAATATTTAAGTTGCACATAAACTCGCTCTTCCTGAAACTATTGTATGTGAACTGTCCTATAACATCACACTTCACTTCCTGCTATGCTACAGAGCCCCTGACTACGATATTGCACATGCGAACATGTTAACCACACTACTAACATGGGCCACATCTTGCCCTTATCCCCTCATCTTCCTGGGTGACCTAAATCTACCTCTTATTAACTGGATAACAAACGAATGTTCAAATGAACCCATCCATACTACCATGTACAATGCTGTTACAAATCTAGGTCTTGAACAACTAGTAACTAACAATACAAGACTCAACAACTATCTTGACCTGTTTTACACGAATACTTAGGGCAATTTATGGAGAGCAAACAGCTCAGATAATAATTAATGGTAGTTTGACAGATAGTTTTAAAATTGCGAAAGGAACAAGGCAGGGGTGTCCTTTATCACCTTTATTGTTTATTTTATCTTTGGAACCTTTATTGGATAAGATAAGAGAGTTAAGGGAGATAGAGGGTATTAGAATTAGAAGATATGAATATAAAGTTAGAGCATTTGCAGATGATTTGGTTGTTATGTTGACTCAGCCTATAAATTCGAGTGTGTATTTGTTGGAAGTAATTAATCAATATGGAAGGGTCTCAGGGTTTAAAGTGAATCAAAATAAAACAAAAGTGTTAACCAAAAATATGATTAAGAACCAGAAAGAAAAACTAGAGGAAATAACAGGATTTGAAATTGTAAAAAAGGTTAAATATTTAGGAGTCTTTCTTACTTCATCAAATGGAAAATTGTATAAGAATAATTATGATGTGTTATGGAAAAAAATTCAGAAGGAAATGAATACTTGGAAAAATTACAATTATCTTTGTTAGGAGAATAGCAGCTATAAAATGAATGTTCTGCCTAAATTCTTGTTCTTGTTTCAGATGATACCAATAATTAAGAAAGATAAAAATTTGGATGAATGGCAGATTGGAATTAATAAATTTATATGGGAAGGAAAAAGCGAGAGTCAAAATGAAAATAATGCAAGATACACGGAAAGAGGAGGATTAAAATGCCTAATTTAAAACTGTATTATGAAGCAGTTGTTCTTTCGGTAATAAGTGATTGGTTTAATTTGACGGAGGAAAGGATTTTGAATATAGAAGGTTATGATTTATTATATGGTTGGCATGCATATTTATTGTATGATAAGAAAGTAGATAAAGCTTTTAAGAATCATGTGTTGAGAATTTCTCTTCATGTGTCTGGAAAAATATTATTATAAGTTAAATTATAAAATTCCTATATGGGTATGTCCTCGCACGCAGTAGAGAATATAAATATAGAACAGGAACAAGAAATGATTACTTATAAAGATCTTTTATACAATGAGAGGGAAATTTACAACTAAAATCTTTGGATACATTAAAAGAAGAAGGAGGAATTATACTTGGTTTCAATATGGACAGTTAAAGGCTAGATGGAAAGAAGATCAGAAAATTGGTATCATTCAAAATGAAGAAAATCTGGTTAAACAAATTAGAAATCAAACTCAGGGGCATATAAAGAGATTGTATACTGTGTTGATAGAAATAGATTCTGAAAGAGATTTAATAAAGGATTGTATGATAAAATGGGCACAGAATATTCAAGAACCAATAATGTTGGAAACATGGGAAAAATTTGGGTTAGAAATGTTAAATTTACATAGCGCAGAATTTAAGGAAAATTTTTATAAGATGTTTTATAGATGGCATTTAGATCCTAAGAAATTATCATGTATGTATCCAGATATGCAAGCGAAATGTTGGAGATGTAATTGTGATGATGCTACATATTTTCATGTATGGTGGACTTGTAAGAAAATTAAGTCTTTCTGGATAAGAATCTGGTGGATTATGCAGAATGTTCTGAAGAAGAAGATAAAGTTCCTACCGCAATTTTTCCTTTTGGGAATAACAACGGACTGTACAGTGATTGAGACTAAGTTGATTTTGAACTTAATAACAGCAGCACGACTGTTGATTGGACAATATTGGAAGAAAAAAGAATTACCCACAATAGAAGAATGGATATTGAAAGTTTCCAATTTGGCTGAGATGGCTAAAATCTCAGCCTTCTTGAAAGACAGTACTCAAGAAAAATATTTAAATGAATGGAAGAACTGGATTGATTATATTCAAAATAGATATCAGATTAAGAAATTTCGGATTGCTTTTGAATGAAGGATGTTATTTTTGGTTTTAATGGAAGAAGTCAGGTTATGTGAGAGAAAGATTATAATTGTGTTAGATTTTAAAAAGTTTAATGTATGACTGTTTTGTTTAAGGAACTATACCTTGTGTTTGCTCCGGGAAGTCCGGGGGGGGAGGGGGGTTTAGGAGGGAGGGGGGGAGGGGGAAAAATTTAATTGTTGTAAAACTTAAAAAAAAAAAAAAACAAAAAAAAAAAACAACTATCTTGACCTCATCTTCTGCAACAGTACCAATACAATTTATGGACTACAAATAAAAGAACCCTTTTCCAACAGTGACCACAACATGATAGACTGTTCTCAACCTGTAACACTGCTGAAGACCACTATAGTGTTTTCCTACTTGAAGTCAATAGAGTCATTAATGTATACATTCCACAAACCACCACCAAAATCAGAAAAAACAAATTACCCATATCAATAAAAAAGCTGCAATCCAAAAAAAAAATCCCTCTGGAGAAGAAACAAAAAGGGCTATGTAGCAAATTTCAAAAACCGCTACAGAAATATATGCAACCAAATAAAAACTGAATGCACCAATTATCACACCAAGCAAGAAAACCTTCTGCGCACAAATTCCAATCGTGCTTTTTATAATTTTCTGAACAACAAACTTAAAGACTCGAGATCCATCCCACCACTAAAAGGATCTAACGGCAAAGAATATAATGATGAAACAGTTAAAGCAAACCTCTTTAACACATTCTTTGGCTCAGTCTTTGTTAACAACGATGGCTAATACCAGACATTCCCCGATCGTACCAACAGTGAGTACAATGACCTAACATATATAGATTTCACAGAAGATAATGTTGAAAAAGCTCTTCGCAAACTGAAACCATCCCTATCTATTAGACCTGATGGACTATGTGCATACTTCTTAAAAAAGCTTTCCACTAATATAACTGAACCCCTAAGCATAATCTTTGAAAAAGCTTTCACGATCAGTTCCCTACCCAAACTTTGGTCACTAGCCACGGTCATCCCTGTCTTCAAAAAAGACGACCCCAGCCTAGTTGAAAATTACAGACCAATCTCTCTATGCTGCGTCACCTGCAAAGTAATGGAATCTATCATCAACCAATCCATTACCCTCCACCTAGAAACAAACAACCTACTCTCTAATAAACAGTTCGGTTTCAGAAAAAAATTATCATGTAATTTACAACTCCTTCACTGCAAAAACATATGGACTACAAATCTTGATCAGGGCAAAGCAATAGATGCAATCAACATAGACTTCTGTAAAGCTTTTGATTCAGTAGTACATGATAAACTTCTCCAAAAACTAAAATCTTAGTTTTCTCAGGACCCCTCCACAATTGGAAAACAACTTTCCTGACAAACAGGCAACAAGTGGTCAAAATTGGCAATGCTATATCAAATCGTTTGCTAGACCAATTCTTGAATACAGCTCGACTGTCTGGAACCCATACCACATCTCTGACATTAATACAATTGAACGTGTCCAGAAATATTTTACAAGAAGAGTTCTCTACTCCTCTGAATACAACAAAATACCTTGTACCACCAGACTTGAAATCCTGGGTTTAGAAAATTTAGAACTACACCGTCTCCGACTTGACTTGAGTTTAACTCATAGAATCATCTATTACAATGTCCTTCCTGTCGAAGACTACTTCAGCTTCAATTGCAACAATACACGAGCACACAATAGATTTAAGCTTAATGTTAACCGCTCCAATCTTGATTGCAGAAAATATGACTTCAGTAACAGAGTTGTTAATGCCTGGAATACACTACCTGACTCTGTGGTCTCTTCCCAAAATCCCAAAATTTTCAACCAAAAACTGTCCACTATTGACCTCATCCCATTTCTAAGAGGTCTGTAAAGGGCGTGCATAAGAGCACAAGAGTGTCTACCGTTCCTGTCCTGTTTCCTTTCTTTATATTCAATTAATTTAGTTATTACCTACTCATACTTATATACTTATATACTGTATAGTTACTCATGCTTACACTCATATATACTATATGACAAAATAAATGAATAAAATAAAAATAAGAACACGATAGAACACATGTAACACATGTTCCTCATGTCTCTCATCTTTGAGATGGAGGAATATAACAGTGAATGCAGGTACTACAAAGTCCGTCCTATGTGTCCCTCGGAGGGGCCAATGAAGTTCCTTAAATGCCTCAGGCTGCAGGACAGAGCCAAAGAGTTTCAGACTTCAGGTAGGAAAAGGAGGCCAGGAGAGGACCAAGGGCGTTCACATCCAGCGCAGCCCCTCTAACTATCCCAGCGTCAGGAGGGGGGGATCAAAGCTGCAGCTTTACCCGCCTTCTCTCTTCAGGCAAGGGGCCATTTCCCATTTACTCTCCCCAAGGGGCTGTACCCATTGCAGGGTGTCCTATGAGTGTATTTTTATGTACTTTAATAAGGCTCTTTATCCTGAAGAGAGAGAGAGAGAGAGAGAAGGAGGGAGGGAGAGAAAGGCAAAGAGAAAGAGAGAAAGAGAGAGAGAGAGAGAGATTTCTGAGAAGGGAGAGGTGAAGGAATCTGTTCCCCTTGGCCATCAGAGTTCTCTTTGAAGTTCAGATCAGGGCCTGGATGGAGTCCGGCAACTGCTACCTGCTGGGGTCAAATCCAGAGCGTAAAATGGGAAAAAGAGGCCTTCGCTTGTTTGGTGTCACAGAGCATGGTGAAGAGAAGGCTCAGTTCAAAACCAGACCTGAAGATAATGAACAAAATGATAAGAGCAGCCCAGAGTCCTACTGGACTGGGAGTCCCAGTTCTTTCTGATAACTGGAAGGGCAGAAATCCACCCTAATTTCAGCTTTGGGGCATCGTGTTCATTGTGTGAATATTTGACAACACCAAACTGTAACATGTTTTGCACTTTTTCTCCCTGATTGTCTGCAGCTCTTTCCGGAATATGGTAAGCTTTCTTCCTTATTGATTTTGCATCTCAAGTGTTTGTTTTGTGTATTGGTCCTTGGTTTGCTTGTAACGCTTTTAATTCCTCTGAGGGTATTTCCAGATCAGCTTCTGCTGTGGGGTTAAGCTAGGACTTGTCTCATGCACAGCGAGGAACCAGTCAAAAGCTTGCTCTGCAAAATCCTCCTCTGGTAGACTCTTTTCTTCTTTCCTCTCTGGGTTTTAAGTACAAAGTAGATCTCACTCTGCACGTCCCGAATCTCTTCTGTGCCACCATCCATGGGTCTTCCCACCCACGGGAAGGTTAGATCCCTGAGTCTGCAACAACTGCACCGCTTTGTCCCCTATGGTGACTTTTGTTATGTATTTGAATTTTAGGAGGGAAATTTGGGTGGGAAAATGCACGTTGCTGATTGGCTGATGCCTCAGCCAAATTACTATTTAAAGAGGGGTTTTTGCCTGTTGTTCCTTGCTGGGATCACAATAAACCAAAGAGCTGTTGTCACTTGTATCGTCTCCTGCCTCTTCATTGCCCGAATTTAATAACTTTTATATCATACAACACTTTGATTCTCCTGAGCAGCCTTCAGATTCTGCTGTAACTGTGTTTTTACAGCTTCTCCCTTTACCCAAGATTGTACTCCCTGTATGTATATATATATATATATATATATTGGAGAGCATATTCCAATATTCTTTGGAACTGGAACTTTGTTTGACCTGTTAAGTTTGGGCAATGAGGAGGCAGGAGACAGTCATTGGTGACAACAGCTGTTAAGTTTATTGTGAGAACCCAGCAAAAGCAACTGGCAAACAGCCCTCTTTATATAGTATTCTGGCTGAGGCACCAGCCAATCAGAAATGTGCTTTTTCCCGCCCAAATTTCCCTCCAAAAATTCAAATACATAACATGACCACTCTTCTTCTCCATAGTCACACTAATCCTGTCCTGTTCCCCCACCCCGCCCGGCCCGGTCTTTTTCCATGTAAGAGTTAAAAAGGGCTGAACATGTCAAAATAGCACCCAGGGTCCTTCTCTGAACACGTATTGACCTCTTTTTTTCCCTCTGACCTCTTTTAAGACTCTATTTCCACTCTCTAGCATGGTTTGCTCTGATTCCAGTTTTGCCAGCTTTGAACAGCAAATGGCAGATGGAAAGAGTGTGGTTTGAACTGCCAGCATCTCTGGCTATTCATCAGCTCATCAGCCAAGGCTGCTGCTGCTGGTGGTGGTGGTGCAAGATTTTGCCTGGAGCTTTCTAGTGGCTGAGTCACAGATAACCCAACTATGCTGGTTTCTTTGACTGGCGTTGCAGCTAAACCGTGGCGATACATAAGGTGGACTGGGGCATGTTGGTCCTTGCTTCTCCTTCGGCTTCATGTGCTGTAGTGGCCCTCTGGGCAGGACTGGCCATGAGTTCCCCATCCTTGATCACTGCTCTAGGCGATCAAGAAAGAATCTGCCTCTAGGTCTTGTTAGAATTATGTCTGCCCCACACAATCTTCACAGGAGTTTTGTGCAGAAGTGTCAGCAGATCTGCTGTGATGCTCTGTGGAACAACAGTTTTGTCCACCTTTTCTCTCATTAACCTTTGCCAGCCCTGCCCCCGATGGGGTTCTAAAGGGGGGAGTGTCTTATACCCACCTCCCATTTCATCCTGATGGGTTGGCCTCTAATTCTGCCAGATCCCTAAAAGCTTTCTCTTTACCTGACTGCTTTTCTAGGCTTGATAAGATGGAGTGGCTGTGGGTGGGCAGTTCTTCTGTATCTAGAGTATCTTATCATCTCTGCTCCTGGATGGGGTGACATTGCCCCAGGTGGACCCAGTGCATATTCTGGGGGTTGTCCTAGACTTGCAAATCCTGATCATACCGAGAGGACCTTTTTTTCAACTTTGCCTTTTATGTTACTAATGCCCTTTCTTGGATTAGGAAGTCCTCTCGGTCACTCATGGCCTGGTCCTCTCCTGTATGGACAACATGCTCTGCACTGAGCTGCCCTTGGAGAGGATCTGGAAGCTTCAGCTCCTGGAAATGCGGGGTGGACAGTTATGGGCACCTTTAAAGCTGCCCATGCATGACCACTACTGAATGAACTGCACTGGGTGCAAGTTTGCCTCCGCATGCAATCCAAGATGTCGGTTATTACCTTTGAAGCCCTGCGTGGCATGGGACCAGCTTATCTGAGGGAACCTGTCATCCCTATGACTTCAACTCATCCCACCCTTTCTAGCAGGAAGGGCACATTATGGACAGGTGAGGTCTGCCGTTGTCCCACCTGTGGAACATCTCCCTGGAAGTGAGGTTGGCCCCCAAGGCTTTTGGCCTTCCAGGAGAGAGTTAAGACAGACTCTGCCATCTGGCCTGGGGTTCAAGAGTGGCAGGCAGCCTGGCTGGTGCCTTGTGGAAACTCTCAATCTCTCTTTTTGTTCCCAGAGTCACATACAGTACAGTGAAATGGGCCATATATAAATTTGATAAATAAATAAGATGAATAAATAAATGTGATTTGGATGAGAATATAAAATTGCAGACAATTCTTCTGCCTCCCTGTCTTCCTTCAGCTTTTCTACCATTTTCTCTTGAGACCAACTATTCTTCCTTCCTGTTGATGTTGCAGAGTTGTATCTTTAGCTCCTAGGTGCCCACATACTGGCAGGTGAATACCAATAGTTACTTCCTTTGGCAGCTCAGTCACAAGATTAGCATTGGTTTTCTCCACCTGATTTAAGATTTGAAGACAAAGCAGACAATGCTTCATTTGCCCAAAGACAGCAGGGACGGCCTCTCTAAGCCCATCTGGGAGGGAGACGTTCTGCCTGGCTCAGTTGCTGCCAGTATCCAAGGTCCCTTCGGCTTCCTGGCATGGACTTCTAAGGATGCCATGCCCCCTTTTTGCTGGGGAAGCTTATTTCAGTGTATTCTTGAATTATATGTCGGTGTTTCTCAAACTTGGGAACTTTAAGACTGTGGACTTCAACTCCCACCCAGAAGAGCTGTGGTGGCGCAATGGTTAGAATGCAGTACTGCAGGCTAATTCTGCTGACTGCCGGCTGCCAGCAGTTCAGCAGTTTGATCCTCAGCCCTTCATCCCTCTGAGGTTGTTAAAATGAAGACCCAGATTGTTTGGGCCAACATGCTGACTGTAAACCGCTTAGAGAGGGCTGTAAAACGGTATATAAGCCTAAGTGCTATTGCTAACTCCTAGAATTGCCTCTGGGAGTTAAAGTCCACACATTTATTTATTTATTTATTTATTATTTATTTATTTATTTATTTATTATTTAAATTTATATACCGCCCTATCTCCCAAAGGACTCAGGGCGGTTCACAGGCATATAAAACATCAGTGTACAAAATTAAAATAATCTTTAAAAAACTTATTCCAGTGCCCTATCATTAAAAATAGAAATATAAATATTAAAATCAATTTAAAACCCCTATAAAATTTAAAATCTAAGCCAGTCCTGCACAGATGAATAAATGTGTCTTGAGCTCATGACGGAAGGTTCAAGGTCCGGAAGTTGACGGAGTCCTGGGGAGCTCGTTCCAGAGGGCGGGAGCCCTCACAGAGAAGGCCCTTCCCCTGGGCGCCGCCAGACGACACTGCCTAGCTGACGGCACCCTGAGGAGTCCCTCCCTGTGAGAGCGCACGGGTCGGTGAGAGGTATCTGGTCACAGTAGGCGGTCCCGTAGATAACCCGGCCCTATGCCATGGGCGCTTTAAAGGTGGTCACCAAAACCTTGAAGCGCACCCGAAGGCCACAGGTAGCCAGTGCAGCCTGCGCAGGATGGGTGTTATCACGGGAGCCACGAGGGCTCCATCTATCACCCGCAGCCGCATTCTGGACTAACTGTAGCCTCGGATGCCCTTCAAGGGAGCCCCATGTAGAGGCGTTGCAGTAATCCAGGCGAGGCGTCACGAGAGCGTGAGTGACCGTGCATAGGGCCTCCCGATCCAGAAAGGGGCGCAACTGGCGCACCAGGCGAACCTGGTAGAACGCTCTCCTGGAGACGGCCGTCAAATGATCTTCTAGAGACAGCCGTTCATCCAGGAGGACGCCTAAGTTGCGCACCCTCTCCATCGGGGCCAGTGACTCGCCACCGATGGTCAGCCGCGGATTTAGCTGACTGTACCGGGATGCCGGCATCCACAGCCACTCTGTCTTGGAGGGATTGAGCTTGAGCCTGTTTCTCCCCATCCAGACCCGTACGGCCTCCAGACACCGGGACAGCACTTCGATAGCTTCGTTGGGGTGGTCCGGTGTAGAAAAGTACAGCTGGGTGTCATCCGCATACAGCTGGTACTTCACACCGAAACCACTGATGATCTCACCCAGCGGCTTCATGTAGATGTTAAACAGAAGGCGAGAGAATCGACCCCTGCGGCACCCCACAAGTGAGGCGCCTCGGGGCCGACCTCTGCCCCCCTGTCAACACCGACTGCGACCGGTCGGAGAGATAGGAGGAGAACCACCGATAAACGGTGCCTCCCACTCCCAAACCCCCCAACCGGCGCAGCAGGATACCATGGTCGATGGTATCGAAAGCCGCTGAGAGGTCTAATAGGACCAGGGCAGAGGAACAACCCCTATCCCTGGCCCTCCAGAGATCATCCACCAACGCGACCAAAGCCGTCTCCGTGCTGTAACCGGGTCGGAGACCGGACTGGAGCAGGTCTAGATAGACAGTTTCATCCAGGTGCAAGGAAACTGATATGCCACCATACTCTCTACAACCTTCGCCGCAAGGTTGGAGACCGGACGATAATTACCTAAAACAGTCGGGTCCAGGGAAGGCTTCTTGAGGAGGGGCCTCACCACCGCCTCTTTCAAGGCGGCCGGAAAGACACCCTCCACCAAAGAAGCGCTCGTAATCGCCTGGAGCCAGCCTCGTGTCACCTCCTGCGTGGCCAGCACCAACCAGGAGGGGCACGGGTCCAGTAAACATGTGGTGGCATTCAGCCTCCCCAACAACCTGTCCATGTCCTCGGGAGCGACAGGGTCAAACTCATCCCATACAATGTCACCAAGACCACCCTCAGACGTCTCACCCGTATCACCGCAATCTTGGTCCAAACCATCCCGAAGCTGAACGATTTTATCGTATAGATAACCGTTAAACTCCTCAGCACGTCCCTGCAACGGGTCATCCCGCTCCCTCTGGTGTAGGAGGGAGCGGGTCACCCGAAACAGGGCGGCTGGGCGGTTATCTGCCGATGCAATGAGGGAGGAGGCGTAGGTACATCTTAAAGTTCTCAAGGTTGAGAAACACTGTCCTATGTTACTACACATTTTGAATACTTTTTCCTCTCCTTAACAAGTTTTGCCTTCTTTGGAGCTTTTCTTCCTTCTGGTTCAGGCTCTCTTAAGAGGTTTCGTTCTCTGAACATTGCTTTTTCCCTTGGAATTTTATCTCTGAGACTTTGGCCAAATTTGAAACTCCACTGTAGATGTCTTCTGAGTTCCTGGCTGCTGAATAATTTTCCACCAGTTCCATTGCCTATTTTGCATTCAGACAGAATCAGATTGGGCTTGGTATGACTTGCAACTTCTACTAGCTCTCTGCTCTGGCCACGTGACTCCTAAAATCCAGTAACTTTGCCCTCAACTCTCCAAACTCATCCCGTGGTCATCAGAATGCTCTCTATATCCCTGCTGGATGCATCTTATTTGCATTCTCCTCCTCTCTGATTGGAGGAGCAGGAGATACAGTACTTTCAGGTGGGCCTGGATCAGGACATCAACTGAGGCTGGTCCCCCAAATATTGCGGAGAAAGCCTTGGCCTCACCTCCATCTGCCAATTTGGGGACTTTAATCTGGCAGGCAAAAGCCCCCAGCAGCTGCCAGAACCTGTCACTTTGTCTCCCTGGCCCAACCGTTGCAATTGGCATCGGGTCCTGGAGCTCTTTCTGCCTTCTGCTGTTTCTCTTTCTCTCTCTCTCTCTCTTGGCTTAAACCCATTCTGGATGTTTGGCCTCATTAGGTGCTTTTTCTTCTACAGGCATCTTCCTGGAGAGTTGTCTGTCCTGCTGCTGCTGCTGCTTCGTAAGCCTCTCTTGGAAAAGTTCTAACCATTCCGCTCACCATCCATGCAAAGATGGGGATGCAGTTTGGGAAATACTGTCTCCACCCTCAATGGATTGACTCTGGGTTCTGCCACATTGATAACTGCTCTTGCCTGGAGCTCCAACTTTGAACGGCTCTCCTTCCTCAAGCCCTGCAGCCTCAGCTGCTCAGTCCTGGCTTTGCCCAACCTGCATCTCAGAGCATCTCTGCCAACCTTTGACAAAGGCCACCTGTGGGAACTCACCTCTGATTCCACTGGGGCTTGCAAAGCCTCTGGATTTCAGCAGGAGAGCTCAGACCAAACCCTCCATTCTGTCTTGGCCACAGGCTTTTATTTGCAACACTGCTATTTGTCTCTCAGGCCCCACCCCTGCCAACACATTGTCCTGGAGGCTGGATGTTTGTAGGGTGAATCAGATGAACTCCACATGAAAACCTTCCTTTTGTTCTGCTTTATTCATTACACAAAGAACACTGGTTTCTCCTTCATTCATGCAAGGCGAATCAGGTGAGCTGTAGTTTATCTTACCCAAACAAATGTCTTTGTCCAGTGTCTCTTACAGTTTGGGCTGTAAAGGAGCTTCGTGTGCAGTAAAAATACCAGTGGATTAATTGATTGCTTGGTCTAGCATTCCTAGGTTATTAGATTATCTGTTTTCCGTCTGCCATATAATTCTCCTAATGAGGCGGGCTTTAATTTAAGACTGAAATTCTATGTATAGCAGCTACCTCTAAAGCTCCCACCAGAGTTAATCAGGGGCTTTATTTATGCTTAGCTGGCAACCTGTCACGGCTGTCATATTTAAGTTCATATTCTTTTTTCTGCTTCCCTTCTTCCTCTGATCAGGTAGGAATCATCCTTCAAAATCTGGTCCCCTTTTACCTTCATTAGTTTTCTCACCACCCAAAATTCTCCAGTGTCCATCCTAGAACCAGCAGGTCTTCAACAGCAAATGCTGTCTAGATTCATTTTGATTTGATCGATCCATTTTGATGCTAGCCATCTTCTTCCTCTCAAAACTCCAGTGGCAACTGCCCCTTCCTCACCATTCACCTGCAAGTTCACTTCCTTTCTCTCCTCCCAGTAAGAAATCCCTGGGTGTGAAATTGCTTACATGTTTCATTCCCTGCTATTTCTTAGACTGAGCTTATCACCTCCAGCCACAGCTTGCCTGTCTGGAAGATTATGTGACCGGATGGCGGGAAAAAATTAGCTACACTGTTGTGTCATAATCTGTCTTCTTAGGATTTAAATCCAATAATCTGGGTCCTATTCAGGTCTTCATCTTCTTCTACATTGCCATAGAATGATAATGGAATTATAGATTTGGAAGAGAGCTTGGAGGTCTTCTATTTTAACTTGTGCCCAGGCCAAACTAGAGGTCTATGGCTGTTCAATCTTTTCTTGAAAACCTCTTCTTTAGATAAACACAGCCACTTCCATTAATTATTCTTCATATGGCTTAATCTCCAAGTCCCCCACCATCTTTGCTGCTTGTCTCTGCATCCCTTCCCTTCCTCAATGTCATTCTTACATTGTTACAAGAAGTGTACACAGTTATTCCAGGTACAGTTTGACCAGCTCAGCTTACAGCAGAACTATCACTTCCCATGATCTCGGTACCATGTCTTGGTTCATGCAGCTCAAGATTGCATTGACTCTTTTGGCAGCTGCAGGAGATGGTTGGCTTGTGTTTAATCTGTAGTCTACCAGGGTGCCTAGGCCATTCTCTCAAGTGTCACTTTTGAGCCAGGCACTGCCTACCTTGTACCTGTGCATCTGTTTTTACCTTACTAAAATGTAGAACTGCAGGGTGTTTGGTGCTGTCTGAGCTTGGTTGTTTTCTTGCAGACGTTTCATTACCCAAACTGATCATTACCATAATCAACATCAAATTATGATGTTACCTAGTTTGGTTAATGAAACGTCTGTAAGAGAACAACCAAGCTCAGAGAGCACCAAGGATCGTTCATTTCAACCCTGAGCTACAAATATTCTCTTGGTATGTAGAATTATGCATTTCTCTCCATTAAATTATATATTGCCGAAGAGGCCCCAGTATTCAAGTATACTAGGATTCTAACATTGAGGCCATCTTCTGAAGTGCTAGCAGTCCCTGCCCCAGCTTTGTGTGTCTGCACATACCATGAGTCACCTTTCCATCCATTTGTCTGCACCATTGATGAAAACATTGAAAAGCACGGGGCCCAGGACTAATGTTTGGGGTGCCCCACTGCATGCCTCTCTCCAGGTAGACCCAGAACCTTAAGAACACATGTTGGACACTGTTATTCCACCAACTGTGAATCTATCCGTGTTATATTGTTCAATTTTATCCAGAAAAAGGCTGGATCAACTTAAGCTACACTCAGCTTGTCGTACAATCTTTTGAAGAGTATGTAACTTCTACCTTTAATTTCTATTCAGCTACTAGTCCAAGATCCCGTATAACCCTTGTGTACTTGATATATTTCTCCTAAGCAGCAAATTGCATTTATCTGTCAAATTTCAATCTCTTATTTTCAACCCATTTTTTTTAGCCTCCACCAAGGTTTTTTGAAATTTATTTCTGTCTTTTTAAGTATTCACTACCTTGTCCATTTCTGCATTGTCTGCAAATTTAATAAGCATTTCCTTCACCTCTTCACCTCAGTCAATAATTTATTTTTTAAGTAGAGTCCAAACCTGAACTTGAGGCATCCCATTCAAGTTTGATGAGGAAGAAGAGCCGCTGAAGAGCCCTCGGAGTATGATTTTTGAGGCTGGTATGTTGGCCCTTAATTGTTGTGGCCCCCTCCACCAGCCATGAGCTGCACTTTGGGGGTGAACGCAGCCCCACTTGGGAATCGGATCCCAACTGTACTGGCGAGACAAGTCAAGAATTGCACAAGGCCCTCCTGAGGGACAGAAGGAAGGCCTCTTCCAACCCCGTCTCCAAAAGGTGCCATGGATCAGGAGTGCTGCCTTTGGCTACTTTGGGACCCTTGAAAGAAACTGGTTTTTTCCAGTGCATGAAACCATGGATTGGCCTGAGTGTAGATGAGTAACCAACACAATGCTTTGAAACACGGCCCTCCAGTCCTCTCAGGGTGGAAAGAGAAATAGGGTCACCTTGATGCACTAAGTGGGGGGGGGGAGATGTCAGCAACAAGACAAGTCACTGTGGTAGGAGCGGATGCCTCCCTTTCAGTGGGAAGGGCACCTCAGCCCTGAGCACTCTGCCCAGAGAGGTGCAGGTGGCCATAAGCCTTGAACATACACTCACACCCAGGTCGTCATCTTTTGGAGTGTGCTAACCAGACTGGAGGAGGAGGAAATTCTGCCTGGGCTGGCAGTGGAAGAGGAGGCTGCCAGCCTACCAGGAGGGCCGCTGGGCGGGCCCCTTGGCTTCTCCAAAGGGTACCCAAAGGGAAGTCATGAATACCTGCCCCCCTTTCATGTCAGGATCCTCTGGCACGGCTTTAAACAAGGTTCTGAATGAAGTGGAAGAGTGTTTTTTCCTCAAGGGATGCTGGAATTCCAGTACAGCAACATCAGGCTTCCTTTTCTTTTTCTGAAAACCCCTCTATTCTAATTTAATACGTAATTAAACATTTGATGACTTTTTAAGTTTCTAGCGCAGGATGGGAGAGAAGCAAGAGGGCAGGCAGTCCATGCAGGAAATCAAAGCTTCCACTTGCTTTGCCTGCTGCGAGTGGCATCCAGCCTTGGCACACCCACCGCTAATGGTGCTTAATGGTCCCTGTAATTGGTGTCTCAACTTATTCAAAAGTAAATTTACTAGAAAATAATTAGCAATTTTATAGTTCACTACTTCTTCATTTTGTTGATTAAAAAAAATCCAGTTGCTTTTTTCCAGTGGCACAATTGTATGAGATGATAAAATAATTTCCCCCAACCTGCTAGATAGGGATTATGCATCACAGCCTGGAAACGCACCAGAGATAGAGAGAATAGATGGAAGAGGTTCTGCTTGCATTATGCAGCAAAAGGAAGAGGCTTGTCGGCTTCGCAGGGAGCCTTTGATCTGTCCTGACTGGTTTCTGAGCAATGTGGAGTTTCTCTCTCCTGGGCCAGCAAGATTACTCCGAACATGGGCAGTCAGATTAACAAATTAACAGAATTGGAAGGGACCTTGTAGGTCATCTAGTCCAACCCCCCAACCCCACCCAAGCAGACCCTACACTATTTCTGACAGATGGAAGTCCAGTCTCTTCTTGAAAGCTTCCAGTGTTGAAGCTCCCATAATTTCTGAAGGCAATTTCTGTTCCACGGGTTGATTGCTCTCACTGTCAGAAAATTTCTCCTTATTTCCAGGTTGAGTTTCTCCTTGATCAGTTTCCATCCATTATTCCTTGTCTCACCTTCGGGTGCCTTGGGAAATAGCTTGACCCCCTCCTCTCTGGGGCAGCCCCTCAAATATTGGCATTTGAATTCTGAAGCTAGCCTACAACTCCCCTCGAGAGGCTCAGCACCAGAAATCTGCCACCGGAGGGGTTAGGAGTTAGTGAAGCTGAGCAAGGATACGGCTGCCTAACTAGGACTGCTGCTAACTAGAGTATGTCCTGTTGTCTGAATGGAGCCTCCCTTCTGCCCCAGGGACTCTGCCACCAAGCAGCCCCAGGCGGTTGCTCAGGTTGGGCATTCAAACGTTGGTATCTCGGTTCCAACATTCGTCTCTCGACTCGGCTCCCAGGACTCTCGGAAGATAGTCCAGGAGTGTAAACTGAGGACTCCGTCCTGAGCGCCTGGAAAGAGAGATGAAGCAGAATGGTGACAGAGGAATTATTCATTTATAAAGGACAGGAAATTGGGTTTGATAAGGAAAATGGAATCGATGATTGCAAGTTATATATAAAGAGGAGGAAAAAACAGAGCATTTAGCTGAATGTGAGACCTAATGACGGAAGGATGGAGGGAGACATTTTAAGACGTACAAGCTTTGATACCAAGATAATGGCTGTCCGGTGGTCTGTTATGAGGAAGTGAGTTTGCCCACTTGGTTATACAGAAGAAAGAGTTGGATGTGTCAGGAGAAGCATAAATTGTGGAGGAGGTTTGGTGAGGTAAAGAGGACGAAATCCCAAACCAAATATAGGGTGGAGAGGCAGGTGAAGACCAAGAAAGTGGTCAAAGCCAGCCAAGGGCAGGACGGAAGGGAGAGGCACAGCGATGGTGCAAAGGAGCCTTTTGCCGTGTTTTCTTCTCCTGCAATATCTTGGCTTTCTCTGGCTCTGCATTTTGCACAATGCTGCTCATTTCCAAAGGAAAGAGCGTGATGGGGGTGTGGGGTGTAATAAAAGAAGGCATGCCAGGATTTAGGATGTTGCTAAACTACAACTCCCAGCATCCTCCTCTGTGGCCTATGCTGATTGCCATTGTGGTTTGGCAACAGCTGGAGGCCGCACTGTGCCCCTCCCCACACACAGCTGGGTTAGTGAGAATCAGTTAGGTCTGTTCGGTGTTAAGACCTCTTTTTGTCCAGATAAAAGCGGCTCTGATGAAAATTAAAATGAGCATTAAGAGGGTTTTGTGCTTTTTCACCACCTGCCTACATTTAATTTACACTTCTAGAGCCAAAAGGGAGTAATATTTTCTCAGCTTTGGTACCCCACCTCCCCCCCATGTGACCCTCCCCCTTTGCCAAAGGCAGCTGTCCCCCCCACCCCCACCCCAGCTGATAAACAGAGCAGAGAGAAGAAGCTGCTGTTGCAAGATTTTATTGTGGGGTGGAGTTTAGCTCCAGGTGGAGGCTTTGCATGTCCATATTGTTCAGGTAGATGGTGGAGACTTGGAGGAGGGGGGGGCAGGGGAGGAGGAGGGGGGGACAGAGAGGCAATTTCCCTTCCAGGCAATGAATCCTTCCATTGTCAATGGCTGAACTATAACATTGCCAGCTTTCTGGGACAATGACTCATCCCGTCTCTGGGAGCAGAAAATTAAGTATAATTTATGCCTTGCTAATTGAAATCAAATAGAAAATTCAATCTCTCTGTGCCAGGGAGGCTGACATTTAAACAGGGAAGACAAAACAGAAAAAAAGAAAGAAAAAAGGAACGTTTCCTGAGCTGGTGGCTTCCTCAGAAGACAGACGGTCTTCTTGCACAGCAAAAGGCGAGGCTGGCAGAGGAAACGCACCAGCCGTCCAGAAAACAGGAAACCGGCAGCATTTTGTGCAGCGGAATTGCCCCCTCCTCTCTTGGGAAGGGCCACACCAGCCATTACGCCCCAGGGCAGCCTCCCCCACGGACTCAGCGAGAACAGGACGATCTCCTCCGTCTGCTCTGCTCAGCGGCTCAACCGTAGCAAAAATAAACATCTTAAGAGACGGCGCAGGATGCAGGACTTTGTGTGAAATGGCTCTTCTTCCCCAGCTGGGAAGCAAGGAAACCCAGCTCTCCCCTTCTCTCCAGACAGCAGAGGTGTCTCCAGGGCAGAGCTGGGGCTCTCGGGGCGCCCTCCTGGTCTCAGGAAGTGAGAGGAATCAGGGTCCAAAGGAATCCCCTGAAGCCTTGGATGCCTCTTCAGTCCGCTGAGCACTCATCCCCAACGCTGGGGAGGGGGCAGTTGGCCCTCGGAAGTCAGGTCAGGCTCTCGTCACTACAGGTGGATCTGTATGAAGGAAAAGAAGAAGCATCACCTTGTTACGTGAGCAGCAGCACCCGGTTCAGAGAATGGCCCCCAAGGAGTTGGAGCCCCGCTTGGGACAACCCTCTGCCCATCTGGCAGACAAAGACATCTCCCAGGGCTCTTGTTAGCCATCTCCTTGATCCCTGCTCCTCATGAGGGCCGCGGTGTGGCTCAGGCTGTAAGAAGCCTGTTATTAAAACACAGCTGCCTGCAATTACTGCAGGTTCTAGTCCCACCAGGCCCAAGGTTGACTCAGCCTTCCATCCTTTATAAGGTAGATAAAATGAGGACCCAGATTGTTGTGGGGAGCAATACAAGTTGGCTTTGTATATAAATATACAAATAGAATGAGACTATTGCCTTACACAATGTAAGCCGCCCTGAGTCTTCGGAGAAGGGCGGGATATAAATGTAAATAAATAAAAAATAAAAAAAATAAAAAATGAGCTTCATGCTGCTTGGTCAAAGGTCCCATTGGCTGTTTCTCATGGGAGATGTGCCTACACCATTTTGTCAGGAGCAAGAAAGAGAGGTGGGCTGTGGCTTCTGTCAGGGTGGGGCAGATGACAGGGGCAAATGTGCCCCAGACTGCGAGCCAGAACCTCACTCATCAACCACACCAGCTGATACTGAATCAACTGGAAAGAGAAGCCAGGCAGCCTTGATAACCTTTTTCCGTAGGCCAGGCTGGCAGAGCACACAGGCCAGGCCACCAAGCAAGGAGGGGGGTGACTTCTGGGTCCATCTGTCCTGAGCGTGGGGAATCTGGAGTCACGGTCTGAGGGGATGGCAGGCAACTTCTCCAACAGGTGAAGCTGCCCCAGTGGAAGCCTGGCGGTGGGGAGGAGGAAGCAAGTGGCATAGCCCACCCAGACCGTAACCGTTGGTTTCTTTTCTCTTCTTTTACAAAGTCATCTACCTGAACACTTTAAAATGTGCATGCCATTGCAAAATGGATTGTGTGACAACATTGTTCTCATTAATAGAGGAAGTCAGAACTTAATCATATGTGAAAGTCAGCTCTAGCACATACTTCATTTTTTGTTAGTTTTATAGTTGCTTTTTCTCCTCAAGAGAAGAGAGAAGATTCTAACACTATGTTAGAATCTTAAGAATTTTTATAAAATGATGCACCTACTATTGGTTTTGTCCTCAGAAAAATTATCTGGAATATACAAAATGTATATATTGGAAATGTGAACAAAAAGGGACATTTTACCATGTTTAGTGGAACTGTAAAAAGCTAGAAAATTCTGGACTCAAATACTTGCAAACAGGATCTTAAAGATTAACCTTTGTGATCAGAGGTTTTTCTTGTGCGATTGATAGACAAACAGTTGGGAAAAAAGTCATGGAATTTTGTTTTTACATGGTAGTTGCAGTGAGATTATCATATGCACAAAGATGGAACAATTCGGCCTTATCCTCACCAGAGGAATAGTTGAAGATGAGGGAACTGGCTGCTGACGGCCAGCCCCTTATGGACTTTTTGCACAAAACAGGAAAAAAAACACATTTACAATTTATGGATTTGAAGATTAGATATAGAAAGAAGAGATTATGTTGTAACCTTAGAATAAGGGGTAAATTTATAATTGTGCTTATAACTGCTGTAAAGAAGATTGGAAGCCACGAGATGCTAGAGTTTTTTTTCTTTCTTTTCTACTCTTCTTTTCGTCCCCACCCCCACTTTCTTGCAGTTTTAGTTTTCTTTGATTTCTCTTTCTTTTCTTACTTTATATCTTACTTTCTTATATCTTACATTATTGTATTAGTTTTATCTTCCTTTTTAAAATCTATAATAAACTTTTTTCCCCTGGAGAAGTCCCTGCAGTTTTCCTGGCAAAGAAGTGGTTTGCCATCGCCTGCTTCCTAGGGTGAGAGGTAGTGACTGATCCAAGGTCACCCAGCTGGTTTGTGCCTAAGGCAGGACTAGAACCCACAACTCCCAGTTCTGGCCTGCTCTCTTAACCGCCACACCAGACTAGCTCTCAGTAAAGTTATCTATATAAAACCAGAGAATTCATAGGAGGACCTGCTTCCATTTTATCCCAACCACAAACCTGATGCACCCCTTCTCCTTGGCCTGGGCTACAGCATCTTATTTCTGCCCCTTCCATCTGAGAGCAGCACCAGCCCACATTTCTGATTGGAGACCCCCTGATTGTCAAAGCACAAGGCTGCAGGCAGGACAGGGAGCCATCTCGAAAAGTTGGGGTGGGACCCCAAAGCCCACTGAGCTGAGCCCACTGTGCTTTGGACAGCTGGAAGGAGATCAAGAAGGTTGCAGGCAATTATGGAGGCTGGATTTTGAACCCAAAGCCTTTAGGTAATCACAATTCTGCGATCTTGTGGAAGGCCACAAAAAATGAAACCTGACTCAGATCTGACCAGATTACGGAAAGCTGGTGTGCTGCAGCCATCATCTTGATGTAGTGGGAACCCAAACCTCTTGATATTTTGCACCTGAAACCGCAGGTGCTCTCAGGTCAGAAGCCTGATCCCACAAGTTCTTGCCACGATACCTTTCTGTGAATGCCACCCTTGGTGCCCTGCCTGTGAAGCCAGCTCCAGACCAGGGGGGCTTGGCACATGGCAGCGCCCATCTCTGCCCCTCTGCAGGCCAAGGAGTGCCAAGGCAGCCTTCCCCAACCTCTGAGGTGGGAGGTCCAGGGTGGCAGTGGAGTCCCAACTCAAAAGAGGGGAAGGGTCAGGATCAGAAATGCCCACAAAGGTTGCCCCCTCGCCCCCAGAGGTTTCCTCCCATTTACCTCTGGAGAAAACCCGGCTTCGTTTGCTGTGGCTGCTGCATCACATCCCTGCCTGCTGCTGCTCCCACTGGAAATCCTGGCCCGTCATTTGGTAAAACATGACATTAAAGGGCTTATAAAACTTGCGCAGCCTCTGAATGACGTCCTGGTCGATGACAGGGTGAGTCCGGCCCTTGGATTTGCCGAGGCAGCGGGGAGCGCCGGTCTCCTCCGGCTTCTTGAGGCACGGGAAGCCCTTGGTCTGGTTGAAATGGAAGTACTTCTCGGTCACCACCCTCCGTAGGCCCAGGAAGGCCTGCACCTTGGCCAGCTCCCCCGCCGGGTCCGAGATGAGCCGCTCCCCGCTGACGAAGTGCATTTGGGCCAGCGGGAAGTACTGGAGCCAGCTCTCCAGGTGCAGCGCGTAGAGGCCGATGCGGAGGGCACTCCAGGAGGCATCGATCAGCCCCAGAGTCCGGTTCTTAAAGGCCAGCACCTCGAAGGTGGGGATCTCGGGCTTCTTGGAGAGCGTCTGCGTGTAGTCAGAGATCGCCCGTGTCACCGGGTCCCGAACCACCACGATCAGCTTGGTGTCCTTGGCCATGGCGTGGATCCGGCCGGCCGCCTCGCCAGTCACGAAGTAGCTGGGTGTCTTCTCCATGGTGAGCTGGCCTTCCAGGGTCCGTGGCATCAGCTCCCTGGAGGGCGAGAGAGCGGCAGAGGCGTCAGGTCCGCGCCAGCCCCCGGGCCTTTGGCACCAGGCTCGGCGGGCACGGAAATGGGGTCCTGGGGAGCCATTCGCCGCGGAGCTCGGCAGGCAGAAGTTAATTGGCCATCAAAGCCGCCCGTCCCAGCCTGAGCAGCCGCAGCCATCTGCTCAATTAAGTCTATTCACTTCGGAGTCTTGTCTCAAAGTGGAACGTTTCGGATTACACGAGACCTTTTTGTTATGATGACATGCTTTTAAATGTCTCTGCTAATAAACTTAATATCGGCAGAGATCCCTCAGCACTTGTCCCGTAATTAAATGTATTTACTATCTTGCACACGAGGAGCAATGGTGGGCTTTTATCTCACCTGCCCATGCCTTGTCAATAATTAATGGCTGTGGGGTTTGAAGAGGAACTTCCCAGCCACTTCAGGGAACCTGGGGGTGCGGAACTGGCACTGAGCCTGAAGCCCAGGCGTGGAGTGAGGGGGGGGGGCTCCTGCCAGACAATGGCCTCAAACTCAGGCTGAGGAAAGGGGGCGTTGGGGAGACAGCCGTTCATTTTTGACATGCTCAGGAGCGGAACAAGTCATTCCGAAGAGGCCCACTTGCAGCCCCCCCCACCCGCAGAGCCTTGCCAGAGCCTGTCCGGCCTTGCAGGGCTCCCTCCCTGGCAGCCCCTGGCCAGAACACGACTCCTCAGCTCCTTGAGTGGCTGGCTCCAAAGTGGACCTCCTCATGGGGGGGGGGGCAGGAAGGAAGATGGGTGCTGTCGTGTCCCACTCCTCCGCTGACGGCTGGGTCCGGGAAATCCGAATCAGGCGTGCCTCTGCAGCTCTGCCCAAAGTCCTAGCAAAGTCCTCAGAGCAGGCAGGAGACCAGTAAGTGACTTCAGCAAGATAAGTTTGACTTTTTGCCTGACTCAGAGACTGCCAGAAAGGAGATCCTTTATATAGGCCATGGGGTGTGGCTCCATGACTCAGCACTCATTAAGGCCTGCCCCTCCCTTCCTTCTGTAGCCTCCGCCTATCCAGTCTTCTGATGCGAGGGTCACACCAATCAGCTGTTGGTAATAAACCCTCCTCAGGCTCACCTGCTGTGGAGGAGGGGGAGGGGTCTAGCTGCTCCGTTTGCCTGGGCATGGAGTCAGGGCTGGGGCAGGGAGATTCTCCTTCTGCAGTTTGTGTGGGCATGGAGCCAGGACTGGGACCGGGAGGCATACATTCCTCAGTGTGCGGGAGCAGGTAAGAAGGCCCCGGCTGCTCTGAGGGCGGGCAAGACACAACAGGTGCCCTTAAAGGGAGATTTCCCCCCCCCCCCACCAGCTGGCCTCTGTTCTTCCAAGCTGGAACACCGAGAAACCCTCCACCCCCAGGCAAGGGGATGGGCAGCCCAGGAGCATCTCCTCTGCCACCCGTTGTACACAGATGGTAAAGAAAGGCGGCCATTTATAGCATTGTGGAGAGGGGTTCCGTGTCGTACCCCCATCCCGGAGTATTTCCTTCTGGCCCAAAAGAAAAGATGCTCTTGAATAAAGAGAGTTGGCAGAAAACAGGGCTCCGGGCACCAGGGTCTCCCTCTGCAGATTATGTTGCAACTTGCTTTTAGGGAAGGTGGGGGGGGGATACCACAATTCCAACAGAGGTTCCTGCCCTGATGCCCATCCTCCATCAAGGTTCAGCCCCCTTGGAGGCCCTGTCTCACTGGGAGAGCAGGGAGGGGCTTGGACCCCCCACCCAACCCTCGGTGGGGGCTGTCTGGGTCTGGGTGGAGATTAGGAATGCCTGCCCCCCACCCCCACCGGAGGGAGCTCCAGTCTCCCACTTGCTGGGATGGGAAATAACCAACATTTCCAGTTGGGGTTTTTGCTTCATGCCAGCAGAGGCTGCAACTTGCCAGCAGCAGGAAATGCCTCTTCTCTGTTCCTGGTTTCAGCAAATGCTGCTTTTAAAAGCAAAATCCTTGGAGAGGAAGGGATGTTTTTGTCAGGGATGTTCCAATTTTGGAGCCTGCCTGAATTTGTACGTCTCCCGCCTCCCCCACCCACCCACAGTTCACGCCCATCCAGTGGGTTCTGCTGTCCAGCGGCTGCATCACCATCTCTGCCTGGGCAGCCCAGTCGTTATTCAGGAGTGGGGGAGGGGGAGAAGAGGCAACCAGAGGGGGGCTGCCAGAAATGGTGGGGGGGGGTACTGGAGTGGTGCAAATTTCATTGTTACAGTGGGGACTTCCCACGCCTCCTGGCGAGGATATTTTCAAAGGGATGAGCCCATTTGAGGCAACAGGAAAGCCAAATTCCCGGGGGTGAATTTGTCCCACTGAATGGGAAGGAAAGGACCCCCTCCGTTGCTGTTCCATTTTGCACAGATGAAGCATCTGGTAAGCCTCTTTCTGATCTCCGAATCCATATTCAAGACTTAAAGCATTATTGCTGAGAACTGTTTCAATCCCTCCCAAGCACCCCCTCCAGTCTCTGCCAGTAAGCAACCAAAACTCTGCAGCTGCCATTCGGGGGGGAGAGGGGGGGCAGCATGCAGGTTACCCTCTGGCCTGACTCAGGATACTGGATGCATCAAAAACTGATGACAGCAAACTTCACCTCAAGGACAGGTATCTCAAAGGGGGCGGGGTGTTTGGATGAAAGCAGCAGATCTGTTGGATGCCACTGGTGGGCACCTGCCTGGGCAACTCTGCAGGAAGATATGCCACTAGAGCCAAAGGAGCTCAGCCCCCTTGGGCTGCGTGCCATGGCAGGGAGGCCCTTCCTGTCTCACACGGAGGCCTGGCACATGAGAAGCTGCTCGCTCTTTCCTTGGCCTGCCTGGTGTATCTCCTTGGGCTCCAGATGAAGCAGCTCATGCCTGTGGAAAATAATTGTTTGCCAGCCACACAATTGGCATTGAGAAGAGCCGTAACAAAGCAGATGAGGGGAACCAGAAACAGCTGCAGAGGCTGAATGGTAGCCAGAGGTTGAAGGAACCCAGAACATCTGGGAATTCCTGAGCCTGCTATAAGTTTGCATGATGGGAACAGCTAAGATATGACAAAGGAGCAGGGAAGGTGTGTAGTCTCTCCCCCACCACTTCTCTCTAGTAAGCCTGGGGCCAATTGTCTGTCCCTTGCAAGCCCCCCCCCCTTACTGGAAAGGGAGAGGATGATGGGAGGAATAGGGGTCTGGTGGAGGGTGGTAAGTCATGAAGCACCTTCCCCAAAGCTGCCATTGTCATCTGAACAAGAGTGAGGAGGAGACAGTTGTGTGGGTGTGGGTGTTTCTGTGCTCTCTAGAGCCACAGCAGAAGCGGCCAATGGAGAGATGGGAGTAAATGGTTGTCAGGGACCAGAGAAGCCCCACAGATTTTGGCCTCCTTCATGTCCTCTTCCAGTCCAGTCCTGGCGAATGTTGGCTTACAGGTGGTGATGGGGTGTTGCTACTTCTGAAGGACTTTTATTGTTGGACACCCTCGATCTGGCTTCTGCTATCCTTGGTGGCACCGAGATGGAGCTCCACAGTGACCCTCAACAAACAGCAAGCCAACCTGGCCTGAAAGTAAGATGTGTGAATGAACCCCCAACCAAGACTTTAAACTATGGCTTCCCAATGACTCTCTTTGAAAAGGAGATGGTTTCTGTGGCTGATTTAGCCCAACGTTTCCTGAGAATGTGCAGGAAAACCATCCTCGGGAATGGCTGCCCAGGTTCTCAAACCACCACCACCACCACCACCCCGAGTAGGAAAAGCAGCAACCCCTGTTCCACTGTGGTGCTGATCTTACCCTTGGGGAGTTTTCTCTATATTCAAGCAAAATCTGAATAGTTGCAACTTGTCCTCATTATTTCTGGTTCTTTCCATGACTTCCCTTTATAAACCTGAGCTATCACATTCCCCTCAGTCTTCGTTCCTCCAGGCTGAAGATCCCAAGTCCCTCTGAGGGCAAAACCTCAACATCCTGCATCATCTTCATTGCCATCCTCTTGCCTTCTTCTAACGCCTTGATGGCGAACCTATGGCACGCGTGCCACAGGTGGCATGCGGAGCCATATTGGTGGGCACGCGAGCGTTGCCCTAGTTTAGCTCCGGTGCGCATGCGTGTGCCAGCCAGCTGATTTTTGGGCCTTCCAGGCCCACTGGAAGTCTGGAAACAGGCCATTTTCAGCTTCCGAAGGGCCTCCAGGTGGTGGGGGGAAGGCCATTTTCGCTCTCCCCAGGCTCCAAGAAAGCCTCTAGAGCCTGGGCAGGGCGAAAAATGGGCCTACCGGGTGCCATCGCATGCCAAAAGTGGGGGAGGCATGGGAGGTCACATGAGCAGCATGGGGGGGATGCAATGAATTATGGGTGTGGGCACACGCGTGCGCGACCCCCCCGCACTCCCCTGTGACAGCAAAAAGGTTAGCCATCACTGTTCTAACCCATCATATCCTTTTGGAAACAGACACCCAGCACTATACACAGCATTCCAGATGTTCTATCACCTGGATTAAAGATTTCTAATGCAGCCGGACCTGTCTTAGCCCCTCTCATTCATGTTCAACTTGTTCTCAGGGCCCAAGTGCTTCTCAGAGGCACGGCCCTAAATTTTTCTTCTTCACGTTATACTTTTCACCATACTGAAGGACACTTTTGTCCTCTCAGCTCAGTCTTCCAACCTGTCAGATTAAGTTGCAATCGCATTGCCATCTTTTTGAGCATTGACAAGACTTCCCAATTTTGTTTGATCCACAAACAGCTCATCAGACTTCACTTATGTGGGGGATTAATATCAGATTGCCTAGACCGATCCCTGCCTTAATGCTAAGCCATTCGCATTGACCCTCCGAGTGCAGCCAATCCACATGCAGTTGTGGACCCACCTTATTCTAGTGCCACCCAAACCTTGTCCACAAGAGCACTCCTACCCCACGTCCCATTTTTCCAAGCCTGGCATCTCTACAGAAATTGCACAATGGCAGATTTCTGCCACCATCATCCCTGTCCTCACAAAATCAAAAATCAAAACAAGGCCAGGTTGCTGACGCTTTTACAAAACCCGACTGCTCTTTCCAAGGCCAGTGAGCCTTTTGCTTGGGTGGCTTCAACCCAGCACAGATGAACAGCTCCTAGCCATTCTGGAGCACCAAAAAGGCTCTGCATGTGAAAGCTTCACGGTAGAAAAGACAGGCGTTGGGTGCCTCTCCCACGTACTGGCTGTCTTCCAACACAGCTCCAAACCACAATGGCTGGCTTCACCCAACATGATAAACCAAAACCCAGCAAACCAGCGTGAGATGAAATCAAGTTCCTGCTCCAATTGTAGCTGTTGCAAGCATATCCGGGTATCTGTTTCTGTTGGAATGTAGAAATTCAAGGGAAAGGAAGAGGAGATCAGGTGGCCGTCCTGTTATTCCCCCAATTCATAGATCCTCAGAACACCCTCTTCTGATGCTGGATGAGGAGAGCATTGGCAAACTTAGCCATTACAAAAACTTTGTGTTATGTTACACCCCAGTTTCTGGTTTAGACTCTGGATTTAGCAGAAGTTTCCATCTTGACTAATAGCTACTTCCAGCTAAGATGACCTTAAGTCCTGAAGCCCCTCCAAAGCTCTGGCTTCTGTAGCTCCACAAGATGAGCCCTGATTCTATCTGCCTGATCAGCAGTTCCCAAGTGTTGTACGTTGTCATCTGTTTTCTCCCCTTAATCTATCCTAACTGGTCATATAATTAATTATGTAATTTATTAAATTTATATTCAACATTACACAAACACAAGTAGTAGAACAAAGTCAAACTAGAGTCTTGGACTTTAAGAGAGCTAATTTCAATAAACTTAAAGAGAGTTTGAGAAGGATTCAATGGATGAGAATCCTCAAGGGGAAAACAACTCAAGAAGCTTGGGAAATTTTGAAAAGTGAGATTATAACAGACCAGTCTAGCACAATACCAATGAAGAAAAAAATAATAGATCTCAAAAGAAACCAGCATGGATGCACAAAGAACTATCTGACAAATTGAAAGACAAAAAAGGACAAGTATAAAAAGTGGAAAGAGGGACAAATAACTAAGGCAGAATATCAGCAAATAGCCTAAGCCTGTAAAGATGAAGTGAGGAAAGCTAAGGCTCACAATGAACAAAGGCTGGCGACAAAAGTAAAAAATAAAATAAATAAATAAATAAATAAAAAAGCTTCCACCAAAATGTTAAAAACAAGAAAAAAGTCAAGGAAACAATTGGCCCATTGCTGGGAGAAAGTGGCAAGAAGATGACAAGCAACAGGGAGAAATCTACTTAATTCATTTTTTGCATCTGTCTTTACACAAAAGGAAAAAACAATCCAACCTATCAAAAACAGCACCAGAAAAAACAGATTAGGAACATAAGTAAAAATAGGGAAAAAATAGTAAGTGAACACCTGTCTACCCTAGACGAATCAAATCACCAGGACCGGATGGATTACACCCCAAGGTTCTGAAGGAACTGGCAGACGAGATCTCAGAACCTCTGAACTATATCTTTCAAAGATCCTGGAGCACAAGGGAACTGCCAGAGGACTGGAAAAGAGCTGATGTAGTTCCCATCTTCAAAAAAGGGGGGGGGAAAACCAGATCCAGGAAACTACAGACCTATCAGCCTGACCTCAATACCAGGGAAGATTCTGGAAAAGATAATCAAGCAACGAATCACCGAACACCTAGAAGCAAACAAAGTAATAACCAAAAGCCAACATGGGTTTGTCAAAAACAGATCATGCCAGACTAATCTTATTGCATTCTTTGACAAAATGACAAAATTAGTAGACCAGAGGAATGCTGTCGATATAATTTACTTGGACTTCAGTAAAGCATTTGATAAAGTAGACCATAACCTACTACTAGATAAAGTAGAAAAATGTGGGTTAGACAGCACCACCACCAGATGGATTCGTAACTGGCTGACCAACCGCACTCAATGTGTAGTCCTCAATGGAACTACATCCACATGGAGGGAAGTATGCAGTGGAGTACCCCAAGGCTCTGTTTTAGGCCCAGTACTCTTCAACATCTTCATCAATGACTTGGACAAGGGGATAGATGGGGAACTCATCAAATTTGCAGATGACACCAAGTTGGCAGGAATAGCCAACACTCCAGAAGATAGGCTCAAGTTACAGAAGGATCTTGACAGACTTGAAATTGGGCGTTATCTAACAAAATGAAATTCAACAGTGAAAAAAGTAAGGTTCTACATTTAGGCAAAAAACCCAAATGCTCAGGTACTGTATATATAGTACTTTGCTCAATAGTAGTAACTGTGAGATGGATCTTGGAGTCCTAGTGGACAACCATTTAAAAATGAGCCAGCAGTGTGCAGCAGCTGCCAAAAAAGCCAACACAATTCTGGCCTGCATAAACAGAGGGATAGAATCAAGAACACGTGAAGTGTTAATACCACTTTATAATGCCTTGGTAAGACCACACTTGGAATATTGCATTCAGTTTTGGTCGCCAAGATGTAAAAAAGATGTTGAGACTTTAGAAAGAGTGCAGAGAAGAGCAACAAAGATGATTAGGGGACTGGAGGCTAAAACATATGAAGAACGGTTGCAGGAACTGGGTATGTCTAGTTTAATGAAAAGAAGGACTAGGGGAGACATGATAGCAGTGTTCCAATATCTCAGGGGTTGCCACAAAGAAGAGGGAGTCGGGCTGTTCTCCAAAGCACCTGAGGGTAGAACAAGAAGCAATGGGTGGAAACTGATCAAGGAAAGAAGCAACTTAGAACTAAGGAGAAATTTCCTGACAGTTAGAACAATTAATAAGTGGAACGACTTGCCTGCAGAAGTTGTGAATGCTCCAACACTGGAAATTTTTAAGAAAATGTTGGATAACCATTTGTCTGAAATGGTGTAGGGTTTCCTGCCTGGGCAGGGGGTTGGACTAGAAGACCTCCAAGATCCCTTCCAACTCTGTTGTTGTTGTTGTGGTTGTTGCTATATGTCACCCAATTTCCAGCTACTCGGTTTATTAATTTTCCAGGATTCTGGGAGTAAAAAGGAAGAGAGGACTCTTTCAACAGCCATGATAAAGTATATTTGTACAATAGACAACCACTAATTTTTTTCTTTTAATTTCTTAAGTCTTCCCCAATACAGCCATCTCTTATTTTTGCATCACAGTGTAGCTACCCTATGGAGAGGAGAAGGCGACATGCCCACTCACTCCTGTGGGCCAGGCCATTGAAGAACTGGAAGCCTTGTATCATATCAAACAGCTGCAGCTTTTGAGAAGAAGCACAATATGAATTGATCTCATAACACTGGTGGCTGATCTCTTTTTGCAACACAGCTGCCTCCTGTGCCAACCTGGAGTCATCCCTCAAAATATGAAGGTTTGTGCCAAAAACACCAGGGCTGCTTCCCTCCCCACATTCAAGACGAACGTTTCAAGGATTTTTGATACTAACATCAGCAGCAAACTGGTAGAATCCAAAATAGGAGGAGGAGGAGGATGAGAAGGTCTAAGTTGCTACAGCAACTGCCAGATGGATCTGGAAAATAGACTGAGAAGAAAATATATGGGAACTAGAGGGCCGCTTTCAGTTCCGGCTACCGCATCTCCCCTGAACACATGATCATGAACCTCCTTTATGGCTTCAACACAACATGTGCCCATCGTGAGCCCATGCAAGGCAATCAGCAGCTTCCAACACCTCCATAGCAAATGGGAAGTTCCCACATCCGATTCCTTTATTTACAATTCAGAGGGGAGAAAACTGGACAGTCTTAGCAGTGAATGTGGGATATGTTCTCAAGATAAAATTAACATAGCCTTTGGAAGGGGATCCTGTGTTAAGAACCTGGTCCCCTAAACTATTAACGTCTCACACAGGGCATAGTTGTATGGCATGACAACTGAGTGGCTGAACTGAAGGAAGGCCCACGATGGTCCTGGGCCTTCTATCCTTCTATGCTTTCATTAACAACTTGCTGGAGGAGCTGGAGGGAACGTCAATCAAATCGGAGATACAATTAAGAGAAAGTGTAGAAGACAAAAGAATTCTTGGTAGCTTAGAGAAATGGGCTGAGATTTAACAATCCATTAGGAAATTCTTCACGCGAGAAACAAAGAAAAATTTCTTGGATATCGGATGAAGGAGACTGAGATGCTGAAGTATGTGAAAAGATTTTGGACTAGCAGTGATCACAAGCTGAGAATGAGTCAGCAGCTTGATGTGGCTGCAAGAAGGGCAAATATATGGTTTGGAAGCATCCTTTCCAAATCATGGAAAATTAATCTGTATCATATCTAAGTTTAAAACAGAAGTATCATATAGGAGTAAAAATAGTCAATAATTCTAGTTAGTGCACAAATCACGTGTGAATATTTTACAATAATGAAGCCAGTCTGGAACGCTGGGCAGCCACATCCATTCTAAGGGAAAAAAGCCACAACCCCACACACAAATGGGGCCTGTTTGAGGATGTGGCCTAACTTCTCCAGGGCTTTGGGTGGGTTTAGGAAATTCAGCAAGAGCCCCCTAAGCAGGCAGCAGGAGGGAGACCTCACTCCAAATGAGCTGTGTCCTCCTTCCTGCGATAAAAGGGGACGAGAGCACAAATGAGAGTCCAGATATCACTCTTAGACACCGCTAATCCCCCAGGCGCTTTGGAGCTTTCCCACAATGTTGAGGGTGTGGGCTACAGGTGTGGGAGGGGGTACCAGGGGCTCTGCAGGCGCTTGTAACCCCCAGGGCAGCCAGTGCCCCAATGCTGTCTTCTCAACCCAGCTTTCTGATGGCTCTTCCGCAGCCCAGGCCGGGGGATGGGGTGGCCTGGTGCTGTGTTGTGGGGAGAGGACAATCCAGATTCCCCTGGCTGAGGTGGTTTCCTCAGGGGGCAGAATAAGGAAGAGGACTCAGTGGTCAGTGGCAACAGTTGTGGCAGGAGAAGAGCAACTGCAGCAGAGCTCAAACTCAGAGGTGGCTTTCACGCACCCTGGAGGACCTGAGGTGGAGCCTTTGATCCTTCCCATCACCTGGAGAGGAACGGAAGCCTGCTTCTCATCCAGGCCAAGTGACAGCAGGGTGGCAGATGGGTTCCACTCACCAGGTGAGCTGAAAGCCCTGCCTGTCCCTGGTCCATCGGTCAAGCGAGAGGAAGGCATGCCAACAATCCAGGCCCTCAAATCCCATCTTCTGATCGTGAACTGTAAACTCCATCCTGGAGGCGGGGGGGGGGTTCTTGGGTCCCTCCCTCCCTCCACAAAGCATCCTGTTTCTTGCTTGCTGGGCTGGAACCCACCCCCCCCCGTCACAAGAGCAGCTCAGCATGTCCGGCCTCCCAAGGCCTGTCTGGCTCATCCTAGCTGGCTGACTTCAGCTTCAAGGCCAGCTGCACCTGAGCACAAAAAAGCTACTCCCTCTTCCCTGACACCCCCCCCTTCCAATTCAGGCTGCCTCCCAGTTCCCATTGATTATGCATGCAGAAGCAGTAATTCCCCAGCATCACCAGGGAGCATGCTGCTTCCCATTATTGGAGGCCCTGCTCGCCCCTTGTGGATTGGCCGGCTGCATAATGGCCTCTGCCTCATTTACTGCTGGGGCTGGGGGAGGGGGGAGATGCTCCACTGCAACCGAGGGGCAGTCAAAGAGAGACCCTGGCTGGTAATTCAGGGGATGTAATTCAGGGGATGCTAATGATCTACCACCACCGCAGCAGATGCCCTGGGGCAGTGCGGGGGTGGGGTGTCAGACAGCTCCTGCCCCATTCCAGGAGTCTTGTGGGAAGGGATCTGCTCCAGCAAAACAATCATGCCTGTGGATGCCCACCAGGGTGACAGCTCAGGCGCTGATGTAGACAGAATGCTATTTAGATAAGTTTGTACATTTAATCAGATTTTTCACTGTTTTCAGCAAGATGTGGACTCCATTCCTGTCCACGGCATTTGGTTCTCCTCAGCTGAGACACAGAATAATCAAGATTTATGATGCTCCTTCCAACTCTGGATCCCACTCAGTTGTCTGGAACAGCTTGGCTTCCCTCTCGGCATCGGACCGGCTTCGCTCCCTCGCTTGAGAGACTGAATGTCCATCGTGCCAGAGGCATCTTTCTTCTGCTAATGGCACCACAGGGCTTCCCCCTCGATCTGCCAGCTGAAGCCAGCACCTGTGCCCACCGGCGGTTGGTCTCTGCAATACCTGCCCACCAAGAATGCTATGCCAGGGAGGCTGACGGGACGACACCATCCCGCAGGCAAGCAGAATCTCTCCGAGACGGATCCTGCCAACCAGCCTCCCAGATTTTCTTCCGAGCAGGCAAGCGCGACTGAAATCCATCTGCTGCCAAGCAAATGTCACTCTGCCATCCTTCCCCGCTGAGATGTTGGAGGAGAGCAGATCTCACCACATGCCAAGGAGCGAACACGTCTCCCACATAAACAATGGTTCATTAGCTGGAGGAGGTAATCAAAGGCATGTTTGGTGTTCAGAGGAGCCTCCTATTTGCAAACACTGGCTTATCTCGCAGGCCTTGACGCGCTTCTGGTGGGCGAGGAGGAGACACGGGAGTCGACTAGAAAGCCAAGCAGGCCAAGCCTGAATTTCAGGGGACAGGAGCTTCATGTCACTGGGCGGCAACTCAGAGCGCTCTGAATCGGAAGAATTTTCCACCCAAGGAAAAAGCAGCTGGTTGTGGCCTGAGAGAGCAGAGGCCGCAGGGAGCAGCCCCTCCTTCCGCCTGCCAGCTCAGACAGAAACGCTTCCACTGATGCCTTAGTCAGGAAGAGAAAAGCAGATGCATTGCAGACCCCTTGAAGCAGAGAAAAAGGAGTCTGGGAAAGGATGAGTGGTTGATTGTAAAGGCACAACACAACCCCTCGTTTTTACACTTGCTTCCCAACAGTGGACACAAGTATGTCAATACATGCATGCTGGAATGGCACAAATTTATTCCATGCCTCCAGCTATACCCATGGCCAAAATTCTCATTATGCCTTTTTCCTTTTTGCCCTTTTCTAGATACAAAGATATTCTCCACTGCAGGCATCCACACATGCAATATCTCTGAGTTGGGGGTGAGGGCTTGCTTTTTCTTCCATTTATTGCTTTGCCGAATAAAGCCTGCCCTGCGTGCTGGCCAGAAACAAAAGAGTGACACAAAGGAGTCAAGTCCAAGAGAAGTCACCCTTCTTCTCTCTTCTGCATGGGCCAAAGTGCACCCGTCTAGTTCTGGGCATCATATTTCACCAAGGACATGGAGAAGGCCAGGCAGGTCCAGAAAAAAGCAAGAAGAGGAAAGGCTGGAAGAAAAAAGACTCTGGGGACTGCAGAGTTTAAGCCTGACTTAGTTTAAGGCTTGACAGCTTGTCCAAGTCCCCCTCACTTCAGAAAGGGGAAGAGTCAACAGCCTTTCCCAGAGGTTCAAAGTGGACAGATTCAATTCTGGTTCATCCCCACAACAGCTCTTCTTTCCCCATCATTCTCTTCTTATCCACCTGCTCTCAACTGGAGCCAGATGCTCAACCCCTCCCCACTCCAAGACTGACTGAGTAAAACTGAGAAACATCCCAAGGCAGGGTATGAATTCCAAGACGGTCACTAAAGAAGCAATCTCAGGGAAATAACCAGGTCTTCTTTATCACAGTATCTGAGATTTCCCTATGAGAAATGACTAACATATGAGATGGAGGAAGGTTTGATCATTCAACAGCCAATTCTCCAAATGCAGCCACCCTTTGTGAGTATATCCAGATGAGTAACAGTGAAGGTGGAAACACCTGGATTTATTTGGTAGGTATCGGGCATCAAGATCATGCAAAGTAATAGTATCGTTCTATCTGCACTAGTGAGGCCACACTTTGAATACTGCATCCAGGTCTGGTGCCCATGATACAAAAACAAAAATGCTGAGACTCTCAAAAGAGTACAGAGAAGAGGAACAGAGATGATTAGGGGTCTGGAGGCTAAATTGTATAATGGATGGTTAGGGGCAGTAGGTACATTTAGCCTAACCAAGAGAAGCCTTAGGGGCGATGTGATAGCTGCCCTCCAATACTTGAAGGGTTGTTAGCAGCAGGTTGATTTTATTCTCCAAAACACCAGCGCAGGATAAGAAGCAATGAAGCTCATCAGAGGAAGATCCAACCTGGATCTAAGAAAGACCTGAGAACAATTAGTCAATCTTGTGAGTGCTCGATTGTTGGAGGTTTAAGAAAAGTTTGGACAGCCATTGGTCAGAGATGGAATAAGGACTCCTGACCTAGGCAGGGGGTTAGACTAGAAGATCTCCAAGGTCTCTTCCAGCTGTATGATTGGACACTGATAAGAAAGTCCAGAAGTGGCTAATATTACTTAGAAATTGAGAAGATGACAGACCTTGCTCCTTAGAAGGAAAACTAAAACTAGGATGTCGATGCCTTTGCAAGAGCTCCGTCTGGAAAAAGACTAGAACCAGACACTGGAGGCAGCTCTCCCCTCCAGGCAGGGCACTGGAGAAAATATCTTGATTCCTGTGGAATGTAGAGATAGTTGGGGGAGAAAGTAGAAGTCTCCCTATGCTATGAAAAACAAGAGGGAACTCCCTATGGCAGATGTGGAATTCTTTTGTTGTATCAAAATCACAGCTCCTAGGAATGAGCAAGAGCTAGCCAAGATTTTGAAACATGAGGATGCCCCTGGAAGGCTGAAGGAAAGGCTCCAAAAAAAGGCTGTCAGACAAACCAGTGAGCAGAGACAAGGCAGGCCTCCATCAAACACTGAAGGAAATGGGTTGCGCTATTTGTGTAAAAAGAAGCCACACCTACAGGTATATACTAATTGAAGAGAGCATCATGTCAGGCCATTTCAGGTGCAATAGAAATTCCAAAAATTAGAAATCTGATTCTGCAAAGACCAAAAAGAATTTTCATTTAGCTCCAATAAAAAGTTCATGTTAGATGGGCTTGCACGGAGCAAGCAGGATCTCTTGTTCCTTGGCTCTGAAGAAATCTGAGCACTTCCAGGCTATTAAATGGAAGAAATTGAGGTCAAATTCCTGAAGTCTATGTTGTTCAGGAAATCTGGAAAATAAGTCAAATTCCATGATTAAGAAAATATATTGAACAAATGCAGATACTCAGGTACAATTGGAAATGTCTAATCAAGGGCTGGGAAGTGGCTCAACAGGCTAATGCAGTCTGTTATTAACACACAGCTGCCTGCAATTACAATTACTGCAGGCTCGAGTCCCACCAGGCCCAAGGTTGACTCAGCCTTCCATCCTTTATAAGGTAGGTAAAATGAGGACCCAGATTGTTGTGGGGGGCAATACAAGTTGACTTTGTATATAATATACAAATGGATGAGACTATTGCCTTACACAATGTAAGCCGCCCTGAGTCTTCGGAGAAGGGCGGGATATAAATTCAAATTTAAAAAAAAGGAAAAAAAAGATGGAAGGAACATGGTGGCTCAGTGGCTAAGATGCTGAGCTTGTCGATCGAAAGGTTGGCAGTTCTGTGTACCTTTGGTGTTTAGTCATGCCGGCCACATGACCCTGGAGATGTCTTCGGACAGCTTTGAAACAGAGATGAGCACCGTCCCCTAGAGTCGGGAACGACTAGCACATATGTGCGAGGGGAACCTTTACCTTTACCTTTTAATCAAGATGGAGGCCTGACAGAGCCATGTCAGGCTCTCACCATGAAGGGTGAGCAAAGTGGTGGTGAGGCAGACAACTTTGATTTTGGAACGTCTATATTCTCAGTCATCCAGGCTTCTTGGATGAGAAGTGAAATGTCTTCAAAGAAAAACAAGAAAGTCCAGTTGCCGCTTGAAAAAGCACCTTTGGGATAACTTTGATTTCCTTTACAGAAATGGAACAGTTTCTGTCCATGGAATCCTGGCAATTTAATGGTAACCAAGGATGGGAAAACCAGCTCCTGAACACCCTCATGGCATTTCACCAACCTGTCTCAAGGTTGCATGCACACGGACATAGTTACTAAGGTGCTGAAGTATTTACTGCAGTTTAGGCAGATAACAGCAGACAGATCGTAATTCATATACCTAGCAAAAGTGCTTAGCTGCCCTGAAAAGTAGCAAATACAGTCCAAGGAGCAAGAAAGGAGTTTAAATACTTTCCACGATGCCCAATCAGCTAGTCAGCCACTCCAAGAGTCAGGAGCTAGAATACCGAACTAAAACTCAAAGCAAAGCAGCTACTTAAATCTGTCTGCAGCCAGCTGGCTGCAATTACTCATGGCTTGCCCTTTGCCTAGTGAGGAGCCTCATTGAGAAACATTGTCCTGCTTGCCACTTCGTGTGTCTAGACCTGGAGCTGTGGGGGGAGGGGTGTGTGCCTCATCCTTTGACTGCTCCAGCTGAACAGGAGAAGTTTGTGGCTAATCAGCCTCAAATGAATCCTGAGACTAACAATCCTGAAGCTGACAATCCACAGGGCAAAAAGGACAAGTATAAAAAGTGGAAAGAGGGGCACATGACTAAGATACCTGGATATCAGCAAATAGCCTGAGCCTGCAAATATGAAGTCAGTAAAGCTAAGGCTCAAAATGAACTACGGCTTGCAACTAAAGTAAAAAATAACAACAAAAAAAGCATCTTTCAATATGTAAAAAACAAGAAAAAAGTAAAGGAAATGATTGGTCCATTAATGAAATTGTTATGATGGAATTGGGACAAAATTTTGAAATGAGATTTGGCATCTCCCCTCTTTAATTCTAACATTCTCTACATGCCAAGCTGTTGAAGAATGGACAACTTGGTCAGGAATGCTTCTGTCCTTAATTTAATCTTGAGTCTTGAGAATGTTATCTGGGCTGAGTTCGATCCTGTGACTCCTGATGACATGGACAGGTTGTTGGGTAGGTTGAATTCCACCACATGTTTATTGGACCCGTGTCCCTCCTGGATGGTACTGGCCACATGGGAGGTTACACGAGGCTGGCTCCAGGGAGTTACCAACGCTTCTTTGTTGGAGGGTGTTTTCCCCGCCGCTTTGAAAGAGGCGGTGGTGAGGCCCCTCCTCAAGAAGCCCTCCCTGGACCCGGCTGTTTTAGCGAACTACCGTCCAGTCTCCAACCTTCGCTTCTTGGCGAAGGTTGTTGAGAGTGTGGTGGCATATTAGCTTCCTCAACACCTGGAGAAAACTGTCTATTTGGACCCGTTCCAGTCCGGTTTCAGACTCGGATACAGCACCGAGACGGCTTTGGTTGCGTTGGTGGATGACCTCTGGAGAGCCCGGGACAGGGGTTGTTCCTCTGTCCTGGTTCTATTAGATCTCTCGGCGGCTTTTGATACCATTGACCATGGTATCCTGCTGCGACGGTTGGAGGGATTGGGGGTGGGAGGCACCATTTATCGGTGGTTCTCCTCCTATCTCTCTGACCGTTCACAGACAGTGTTGGCAGGGGGGCAGAGGTCGACCCCAAGGCGCCTCACTTGTGGGGTGCCTCAGGGGTCTGTTCTCTCGCCTCTCCTGTTCAACATCTATATGAAGTCGCTGGGTGACGTTATCCGTGGTTTCGGGGTGGATTATCATCTGTACGCTGATGATACTCAGCTATACATTTCCACCCTGAACCACCCCAACGAAGCCGTTGAGGTGATGGGCCAGTGTCTTGAGGCCGTGCGGGTCTGGATGGGGAGGAACAGGTTCCGACTCAACCCTTCCAAGACAGAGTGGCTGTGGGTTCCGGCGTCCCGGTACAGTCAGCTTACACCATCGCTGACTGTGGGGGAGGAAGTACTGACCCCCAGGGAGGGAGTGCGCAACTTAGGCGTTCTCCTGGACGATCGGCTGTCCTTAGAGGATCATTTGACAGCCATCGCCAGGGGAGCATTTTATCAGGTTCACCTGATTCGCCAGTTGCGCCCCTTCCTTGACCGGGACGCCTTACGCACGGTCACTCACACCCTCGTCACTTCCCGCCTGGACTATTGCAATGCTCTCTACATGGGGCTCCCCTTGAAGAGCACCAGGCAGCTCCAGCTAGTCCAGAATGCGGCCGCGCGGGTGATAGAGGGAGCACCGCGTTGCTCCCATATAACACCTATCCTGCGCGGTCTATACTGGCTACCGGTAGCCTTCCGGGTGCAATCCAAGGTTTTGGTTACCATCTTTAAAGCGCTCCATGGCTTAGGACCGGGATACCTTCGAGACCGCCTTCTGCCGATTGCCTCCCAACGACCTGTGCGCTCCCACAGAGTGGCCCTCCTCAGGGTGCCGTCGACCAAACAATGTAGGTTGGCGACCCCCAGGGGGAGGGCCTTCTCTATGGCGGCACCAGCCCTGTGGAATGAGCTTCCTCCAGGATTACAACAACTCCCCAACCTCCGGACCTTCAGACGTGAACTGAAGACTTTATTATTTCAGCGCGCTGGACTAGCCTAAGAATAAAATGTTTTAGCTAATTTTAATGGGTTTTTAACCGGTTTTTACCGTTTTTAGTGATTTGGCTATGATAATATTTAGTTTTAATTGGGTTTTTAATGCTTATTTATTATATTGTCTTTTAATATGCCTGTGAACCGCCTTGAGTCCTACGGGAGATGGTGCGGTATAAAAGTATGATTAATAAATAAATAAATAATAAATAAAATCAAAACTGGGAACAAAAGAAGAAGTGCTATTAGAATAATGCAGCTACTGGTAAACAGAGTCTTTAACAATTTGAGATGACAATTGAACTTTCACACTAACAGAAGGTCCCATTCAGCAGATCAGCTCATCTCAGGAACATCTGTCCTTAGAAGGGGCTCAAAGTGTCTCATCTTCAACTGGAATTTCAAGTGCCAATAGAGGGAGATGACTTGATAGAAAAGGCCTTGGAAATATTGCCATTTGAAAGCTTTGCTTGAATGTTATGTACTGATGAATGATACAGAAACCCTCTAGTAATTGCACTATTCTGCAGTCCACAAGGATCTGAAGGTGCAGATCCAGCTCAATATACATGGAAGCTAAAAATGTAAATGTGAAATTTTCCATGGAGGATTGTGAAGAAGGAATGTCTTAAAGGTATGAAAACAATGGCTGGTTACAAGGCTCTCCTACTCATGGTCAAGTAGAGAACTATCATGATTAAACAGAGGAGACTAATGTGGAATAGAAGACCAGTACACAGCTGTCTGCATGTGTGCAGAACGATTACAGGAACTGGCTATGTCTAGTCTAATGAAAAGAAGGACTGGGGGAGGGGGTGACATGATAGCATCTTCCAATATTTGAGGGCTCCTGCAATGACCAAGGGGTTAAACTATTTTCCAAAGCACCAAAAGGCAAGATGAGAAACAATGGATGGAAACTAACCAAGGAGAGACGCAACCTAGAACTAAGGAGGTATTTTCTGAGGGTTAGAACAATCTAAAGGCTTGAAGGGCTTGCCTTCAGAAGTTGTGGGTGCTCCATCACTGGAGACTTTTAAGAAGAGACTGGACATCCACTTGTCTGAAAGGGTACAGGGCCTCCTGCTTGAGCAGGGGGTTGGACAAGAAGACCTCCAAGGTCCCTTTCAACTCTATTATCCTATGTTCTGTGCATCATTATAGTGAGACCTATGCCAAGGCATTGTCGCAGGTCATCAAATAGAGGCCTGGTTGCTTCCTTGGGGCCTGAGGAGCTATTCTGTTATGCTGGCAATGATGCTAGAATTGATTTGAAATCAAAGAAAGGTGTCTCCCCTCCCCCCATGAGGTGGCTTTGAGGTGACTGCTTTGATCTCAGCTATTGAATCCAAGAGAGTCTTGATTTCAGTCTCATGCAAACAAAATTGCTTGCTCATAGAGTTGATGGTCCACCAGGGCCCCTAAATCCTTTTATTTGCTCTAAAACTAAGCAAAGCCTTTTTGGTCCAGCAGCTGATTTTTCCTACCCAGATACAGGATATTTGTCATCCTGTTTGATTTGGACATTTGATTTGCACCTGTGCGCTCCCACAGAGTGGGCCTTCTCAGGGTGCCGTCGACCAAACAATGTCGGTTGGCGGCCCCCAGGGGGAGAGCCTTCTCTGTGGCAGCACCGGCCCTTTGGAATGAGTTGCCTCCGGGTTTACGCCAACTCCCCGACCTCCGGACCTTCAAGTGGGAATTGAAGACTTTATTATTTCATCGAGCGGGACTAGCCTAAGTGTATTTTAAGTGTATTTTAATTGTAATTTTAAGGGGTTTTAAGTCGGTCTATACCGTTTTAGTTTATTGCCTTGTTAAATATTTGTTTTTAATTTTTTTAAAAATTTGTTATTTATTCACTGTATTTTAAGATGGCTGTACACCGCCCTGAGTCCTTCTGGAGAAGGACGGTATAAAAATTAAATTATAAATAAATAAATAAATAAATCTCTTGAATGGTGTTACCGGCTCTGTGGTGTTAACCAAACCCCCAGCTTGGTGTCATTTGAAATTTTAAAAGTCTTTCTTCCATTACAAACTCTGGATAGTTTATAGTACACTGGATGGCAGACTGCAATTACTTTGGGGTTGTTGCAGATCCTTGGACCACTATAACCTTTATCCACCTTGTTCCCACCAAATAGCACGAAACGCTTTATCGCAGTGATTCTCAGCCTTGGCAACTTTCAGGCACATGGACTTCATCTCCCACAATGCTGGGAGTTGGTTCACATGTCTTAAAGTTGCCAAGGTTGAGAAACACTGCTTTATCAAATGCTTTCTTGAGAATATGATCACATATAGTTCAAAAAATAACAGAATGAAATGGTGGTTTTCTAGGAAACAGGAGTCAGAGGCACAAGGATAGGATGGAGAAACACTTGCTGGGCAGAAGTTCTGGTGAAAAGGATTGTGCTACAGTGGCTAACTAGAAAGTGAATTTGAAATAACATACTGATGTAGCTACACAAAACACAAATGCCATTTCAGGCTGTAGCAACAGGAAGGTTGTTTTCTAAATTGCAGGAAATAATTGATCCACTTAGTTCTGCTTTTGGTCAGATAAAAATATGTTGCTTGGCAAAAAAAACAAAAAAAAAAAAACCAGCATGAATTTATCCAAAACAATTCATGCCAAAGCAACCCGATTTCTTTGTTTGATAAAGTGGCTATTTTAGTTAAAGAAAGGAACATAGAGGATCCAGCATACTTTGACTTCAGCAAAGCATTTCACAAAGGCTGCCATGAGGTTCTAACAAGGAGATATTTTAAAAATGGAGATTAAAAACAGAGACGTTCCAAGGCCTGAAAAAGTTGGCGCACCACAGTAAACTGCGTCTCTGCATTCCTAGACCATCACTTAAATGACCAGATTGGCATAGCTTTGCCATTTCATGGATGCAGAGCTGGTTGAATGATCATGCCCACAAGTTTGATTGCTTCATGGGGCCTGCAACACGCTGGCGGGAAATGTCAAGGGGCTGCAAGGCTGCATGCCACCCCTGGGCCATTCAATATATATAAAACTGATGTGGATGAGGGATTATTACATTGGAGGGGACATAAGGGGGGCACGGGGGGGGGGAGAAGAATAGTCTTATTTGAAGGAGAATGTCAAGATTCAGGTGGAATTTGGCAAGCTGGAACAGAAATCCATCTTGCTGAGAAAAAAAATCACTTCATCAGAATTCAACATCTGGTCCTACATTGGGGTAGGAAAAATCAAGGAAACACGCAAAGGACGACATGTTGGGCAGCAGTAAATGCAAAAAATAATCTTAAATCTTAGGCAAAGTGGATCACAAGCTGAACCTGCACCAAGAGTGTGATGCAACTTCAAGACAAGCAGGTAAAATCCTGGACAACAAGATGAGTTATCATTTCTTACCTGTAATTGTGTTGGATGGACCATTGCCTCCAGTTTGGGGCACCTGAAGTATGTCTGAGTGGGAGCAATCAAGATGGTGAAGAGCTGAAAGGAAAACCTGGCTAGGAATCCATAGAGGAGGAGGGCTTGCTTAGTCTGCGTAGAGGACAGCAGGGAAACACCAGAGTCAACTTGAGATTTTGCATCATTTTGGAATTCATTTCGCTGCTTTGTGCTGCATGGTCCAATGTTGTCTTATTCATTGGTTTTTCAACAAAGGGCATTACATTACATTTCTAGCTAAACTCATTATCATCTTGATTCAGCATACACTGGGTAAGGCTCTCACAGGGGCAGAATGAAGCCCCAAAGAGTAGCAAAGGAATCTTCCAATAGAATTTGTTGTGGACAGAGGGATTCCATACAGCAACACTACGGGTCGAACTCCTAGGCTGAACTCTGCATCCAACTAGAGACTGATCCTCCTGCCTGGAAAGCTGCTAATTTAAACTCTGGCCAGTGCCAGCACAAAATGCTTTCAAGTATCATCCCTTCTGTGGACTTCCAGGGAAGGTCTGGTGAACTGAAGACAATGCTGCAAAAGTGGAGCTGATCACCACATCAAAGACCAAGGAACTGGTGAATAGACCAGTTCCTTGGAACCTCTCCAGATAAGGAGAGGATGGGAGATTGCCCACATAAACTCTGGATGACTGCTCCTTGCAAGGAGATCATGGGAAAGTGGTCTTCCACAGCTATGAGCATCAGGCATGAGATGGCATTAGACAATTTGCTCAGAACCGTGATGAATTTTAAAGGACACCAAGTTTGCTAACTTTGTTTTCTAATCATTTTTGGAAATTGCTCATTGACTACTTCTTAATTATTGGAGATCTTTGGAATAATAAGTTTGAAAATGCCAGATGAGTCTGCCTTCAATATTGAAAGAAAATTTAATCATAAACTGAAGAATTGATATGAACCATGATTCAGAGTCTGTCTTTGACCTTGAATTTGATGATGTTGCTTCATCTGCTTCAGGATGGCCAGCCTCTGGACCCAGCAAGCCAGAATTCAACTGAAGCTGATCAGGCACAGAAATCTCCTGTTCAGCTATTGTGTCAGATGGCAAGGCACAATCCTCAAGCATGAACTTAAGTGAGGAGAGCAATGTTCCTCAGCAAAGCATCTTATGAAACAAAGGGCACCAAGATATGAGTAATTGCAGCCAGCTGGCTGCAGACAGATTTAGTTGGCTCCTGTGTTTACAGTCCTTGTCAGAGACAACCATTTGGCTCTCCAAGTCTTGGCTCCAACTTATATTCTTGCTCCTTGTTTCTGACTCTTGACCCGTAGTCTGACTGACTATCCAATTTGGCATCCTGTGATTCTTGGAAACATTTTTTGGATGATGCTCCTGCCTCTTGGACTGATTTTGGCTGCTTTTGGGCAAGCATTCTTTACGAGGCATCTGAATCATTTTCCTTTCTGCTGTTATCTGCTTAAACTGCAGTAAATATTCCTGCTTCTAATGTACTGTGATGTGTGTGTGTGTGTAACCTTGAAAAAAGAAGATTTAAAGAATCTGAAATAAATAGTGAGGAACTAAATACGTTTTTGGGCTAGAAAGTTATAAATGCACTAAGGGTTCAGATAAATTTGGAATTTTGAAACTTTTACAGTAACATTTTGGAATTATAAAGTATAAATGGACTCATGTGAGAAATAGATTCTACTTTGGTTTTTACAAGTCAACAAATAGAAGCAATTTCATGATTTCAAAAATTGGACACTAGATGAAACTAAAGTTTTTAGGTAGGGGAAAAATTTACAAGCGTGTAAAATATTGCAAACCATTATAATCACAAAAATACTGCAGAAGAGTTTTGAAGAATGGGATCAGAAAGTAGTAACCACAATATCAACAAGGTCAGTAATAATGTCTGTTTCTATGGATAAACTTATATTTGAAAGATTTATTGAAGAAATGACAAATGTAGAACCAATTTTAGCTAGCAAGATAGAAATGGTATCAAGTGAATTTATAACTGGCAAGTTAGAGAATAACTTAAAAAGGTTATTTCCCTGATTTATAAAAAATCCGGCTGAGATTTTAAAATTTAAAAGGGAAATACAAATGATAAGCCAAGAAAGTGACCTGGATAATTTTTATTAGATGTACAAAAGCCACTTGTTAAAGCCTTGAAGAACTCCATGCAATGGGACAAAGAAGAAATGAAATCAAATGGACAATATTTGGATGAACTAAAGATTATTAGAAATAAAAGGAAGAAATAGAAAGTTGGTTTATTTGATCAAGGTTAAAATATGGCACGTTGTTACTTATGGCAACCCTTTCTGTATCAGAACCAAAACAAGTATGTTTTATGGATTTGCCTACAGATAAAGGAGGAGAGAAGGCATGAAAAAATAAATATTTGCAACCTTAGCAGCGGTAAAGATTCACTAAATTTGTTTATATTTGTGATGAATGTTGGAAATCACTTCTTTATTGTATTCTTTTTTCAGTTTTCACTCCTTTCTAGTCCAATTTTTCTTTAAGGTTAGATATTATTGTAATAAAATTCTTAATAAAAATTATGACTAATTTATACACTTTATGTCATTCCTTCTATCACTCTTTTGGGGAATTAATGACAGGTAATCCTTGCTGAAGGATGATAATTGGGACTGATAATTCCATCAGGTCATCCTAAAGTGTATCATGGGGCTACATTGGCATAAGGCAGCAGTTGCAGCAATGAATCCTGTGCAGTCATAGTGACCTGGGGTCACATGACCATCTACAACAGGGGTATCAAACTCAAGGCCTAGGAGCCAGATTGGGGCGGGGGGGGAGGCTTAGATCTGGTCCATGGGGCCACCCAGGAAACAGCAAAGGACTGGCCTGTGCTGCCTCTGCCAATGAAAACAGAGCTCGGGAGGGCCGCGTTTTCACTGGCAGAGAGTTGCAGGAGGCTGTCCCAGCCCAAAATGAAACTCGCAAGGGTGGGGCTCCCAGGCTCCATTTTCACTGGCAGAGGGTTGCAGGAGGCCATTTTCGCTGGCAGAGCACTTGGGCCAACACAGGCACCCCCCACGAGTGATGCCAAGCTGGCTATGCCCACCATGGCTACGCCCCCCCCCCCAGGTCAAACACAGCTCTGTTCAATGAAATCGAGTCTGAAAGCCCTGATCTACAATCTCCCCTGGCTTCCCCATTGACTTTGCCTACTGGAAACCACCAGGGAACGTTGCAAATGGCCATCACGCTGCGACAGCTACTTCAATGTCCCCCTCATTCAGCGCTATCGTAACTTTGAATGGTAATTGAACTAGCGGTCATTGAATGACGATTACCTTACATGTGTGCAACAGACACATGCATAGACATGGATGCCCATTGCATAATTCTCACATTTTTGCATCTTTCTCCAATGCGTTACCCATGCAGAAATATTTATATTTCCAATGTCTCTCCAATAATGCCCTAAAGGTACATGTTTTGGGGGAACATTCAAGGTTTGGAACGGCAGGCGAGTCTTGCCGGTTCTCCTTATGCTTTGCTGGGAGTTGCCTGCCAGGGCGGGGAAGGGAGAGGCCGCCTCCTGGCTTGACCTCAGCTGCCACCCAGCTGGAGTCCCGGGGTCAGGGAGTCAGCAGGTAAACGGGACCCTCCAGGGGGGTCAAGAGAACCAGGGAGGTCTCAAGGCCGGGGCGGGCGCTCACCGGGGGGGGGGGCTGTCTCCAGCCCGGTGGGAGCGGCTGCTGCTCCGGCTGAGCCAGGAAGGTCCGAAGCCGGAGCCCCGCGCAGGCAGCGGGGATGAAACGAAAGCTCCCGTTCTTTGGCATTTGCCAGCCAACTCCGCTTCGGAGCCTGAAACGACCCGGGGGGGGGGGTTGGGGGAGGGCGCCTTCGGGAAAGAAGCTTCGGGAGCTGCTGTCCGCACTGAGAGAGAGAGTGGAAGGCCCCGGGGAGCTAATCGGGGCCGGCCCAGGCGAGCGGGGGGTTGTTCTGCAGCAGGCAGCGCTGGCTCAGAGAGCCGCTCTCCGGTGGGCGGGCGGGCGAGCGCTCCTCTCCCCGTAACCAGAGGCAATTGGCGGCTCCCGTCACAGCTGCCGGCTGTCAGCGCCGCCCGCAGCTTCCTCCTAACGAGGCGGCCCGCTCTGGCTCGCCCCCATCAGATCCCCCGGGGGGGGGAGGCGGAGGATCTTCGCGGAAAACGGCTTTGGAGCAGGGCGCCAAAGGCTCCTCGCCGCCTGGCTGGCTGTGGCTGAACTCAACCAGGGCCTGCCGGACACCCCAAGCTTTAGACAGCCGCCGCCCTTTCCTAGGGCGAAAGCCGCATTTGGCGCCCTCCCTCCCTCCCTAATATTCTGCTGCCTCCAGCGAAGCCCGCTTGCCGACCGGCCGGATTTATGTTATTTATTCCTGTAATGAACAAGGTGTTGGGGTCGGTTCCTCTGGAGAAGGTGGAGGACGGGGCTTCCGAGGGGCTCTCCTCCCCTCAACCCGGCTCTGGCATCCGGCTCCCGATCACACCGCGTCCTGCCGCGCCTGAGCTCGAATTCCCCTCCGGAGCTGGAGCTGATGGGGGGGTGGGGGGCGCTCCAGAGTTGATTTGTAGCTGAGCTGGAAATGGCATCCCCGAATCCTGGCAGTAAGGAAGGCCTGATAAATGGACCTCATGTTTAATCCATTTATATGCCTCTACCCAAGGGAGCCATGGCCCAGATTTGGATCTTCTTCCAGCCTGGCTGGTTGGACGCCACCCAGGGCAGCCGAGAAGGATGGAGCTCTTGCAAAGTCATTCCAAAAGGAGGAGTGGCTGCTGCCTATTTTTGCCTCTGCCTTCTGGGGCAGGTGTTTTATTTGCTGAAGGGAAGGGCAGTGTGCAGCAGGGGAGGGCTAAAGGGGAGGGGAGGGATGCAGAGGAAGGGGAAGCAGCTCTCTTCTGCCTTGGAGGGCTGCAAACTCCCAGCACAACTCCGGGCACCAAGACCTGCTCCTGGGAGGCTGGCAGAATCCCTCCTCAGATGCTGCAAGGTACAGCAAGAGTGGGGTCAGGAACACAAGCACCGCAATTCGGAGGGGTTGGTTCCCAAATCCCCAGTGGCTGCAGAATCCTGGAGAAATGATCACCCCATAAAAGAGCAGATAAACTCTTTGCCCTACCGGACACAAAAGAAGGCCAAGCACAGCCATCTTCCTCCTGGAAAATTTCACCCATATTCCCTTCTCCTTTGAAAGAGCAAACTCTCTCTCACAAAACTGCATGAATAATGTAAAACAATGTAGGCTTTCTCTCCCCATCCTTGCTGTGGAACGCTGTCACTTACTAGAGCAGGGGTCTCCAACCTTGGTCCCTTTAAGACTTGTGGACTTCAACTCCCAGAATTGTTAAGCAAAGCTGGCTGAGGAATTCTGGGAGTTGAAGTCCTCCAGGCTTAAAGTTGCCAAGGTTGGAGACCCCTGTACTAGAGCCATCCCATAAGCCCAGAAAGCCAAAGACAGGCGGTCTGTGATCTCCTGGAGCAGGGGTCTCCAACCTTGGTCCCTTTAAGACTTGTGGACTTCAACTCCCAGAATTCCTCAGCCAGCTTTGCTTAACAATTCTTAAAGGGACCAAAGTTGGAGACCCCTATCCTGGAGGTTGCTCACATGGACCTCATCATCTCAAGAGCCCACCTGAGTCAGCCCAGAATCTCCCTGGGAAAGGAACACAGCCAGGATCATTCCGGATTGGATGCTGGTGGTAAGCAATCCCCTTAGTCCAAGTCCATGACTCTATGGAGAAGCAGTGGGCTGAGCTGCCTTTAGAGCCTTAGGGCCAAAGAGTACCGCTGGGAAGGCCAGAGCACAGCGAGGTTAAAACTTCCCTGCTCTGCATCATTTGCGTTGCTGATGACATCAGGAGGAGGAAGGCCTCCTCAACCAAGCCCACACAGTTCGGGTTCAGGAGACAGGATGAGCCCAGCCATGTGACTTACACACTGAAGATTACAGTTTAGGACTATGTACCCATCAAGCCTCCATTGTCTGAATCCCCCACAATTTGGTTTTCTGGGGGTTTCCCCCCAAAATGGCTCCTTTCCCTTTAAACCAGGTGACGGAGAATGGAAGATTTCTGGAGATTTTCACCCTGGCTGTTTCCGCAGAAATGGAGTCCCACTCTCCTCCTGACTGGGGAACCTTTGCATCAGCCGAGGTGGATGTCGGAGCTCTTTTTAATGTTTACTTAAGAAAAAACTTTTTTTTAAAAAAGAGCTGGAGTGGCCTGACTGATTAGGCAGCACCTCCACTGTGCCTCCTGCTGAACACTTCAACCCCAGAGGGGAGAGCTGACCCTCGCCTCGGGAGCCTCTGCGTAGGGCTGGGCCTCTGTGCGTGACTGTGTGCATTTGTGTGTGTCAGAAAAGGAGGACTGCAAGTCAAATGCATTTGAAACTTGTCTCTAGATGCAAACGGTCTTCCCCAAAGCGAGGCATTCACACCTGGCACTCCGTCTCAAGGCCGGCTTGGGAAGGGCCAGTGGCCCACCCTGGCCTTCTCTGGCTGTAAAAGAGGCCCCACAAAAATCCCTGCCTTTCCCCAAGATGAACAATTCTCCCATTTCGCTTGCAGGGCTGAACGCCTCCCTCCAGCCAGCAGTTATGCGGTCATTAGGAGGGCAATTTAGCAATAAAATGTGACTGGCTTCATTACAGACAAAGAAAAAGTGCTCAGCGGCTCTTAAATCATCAGCTGGCCACCCACAAGGAGGCTGCCAGACGCCCACTTCCTTTGGCACAAGTGCCTGGTAGAAGGCAGGAAGGAGGGGAGGGAAGGAAGGAAGGAAGTCTCCCTCTTGTGACTAAGATGTCAGGGCCCCTGTATGCAGAGGGTCTTCCCACCCCAACTCTGGGCATCTTCTGGCCCTCCACTTGACACCACTGGAGGGGCCTGGAAGCCACTCAGGGCTCAGGCTTGGCAGCTCCAAAGAGAAGATGGCAACTGTGCCAGGGCTTAGCTTTGTCTTGCCTAGCCCACCAGGAGAAGCTTGGTCTGGCCCTCTTGGAAGGGGGCCCCCTCTCCACTACAAGGACCACATCTGGTTTTAGGGAGTCGAAGGTTCTCCTGACCCTTCTGTCATTCTAACAGGGTGAAACAGAGGCAAGCAGTTTCACTGTGTTTCCCCCCAATTCTTAATAAACTGCTGACTCTGGTTATTCCCCACCTGTCTTGATTGAATTATCCCTGCAAGGGGGAAGGGGGGAAGAGAATGGGAGGACTAGAGGCCTCTCGTTGTGCTGCTCTCGGAAGCTGCCGAGGCAGGAGGACCTTCTCAGAAGGCCAACAGCTCTCACAGGGAGAGAAGTGTCTCTGCCTTTTCTTCAGCACTGGGTGCAGAGCCTTCCCCTCCCATTTTCCCCACAACGCCAGCCCAGTAAGGTAAACTGGGCTGAGAGAAGGTCTGGACCACACTCAACCCAGCAGCTCTGCGTGCTGAGGGTGGGCTTGAACCCGGGTCTTCCTTTCCCGGCCCAACATCTTAACCATCCCTCTCCCAATGATGCCACCACCCTCCTCCTACTTTTGGGCACTGTTGGCCACCAGCGGCTCTGCTGCCAGGGATGGCGGCAGTACCTAGGAGCAGCTAGTCCTTGGCACCTTCTGGACACAGTCAGTCCTTGCTTCTCCTTCCCATTGGAGGTCCGAAACAGACTGTCAAGTGGCAGCCCTTCCCCTCCTCAGCCACTCTGCCGTTATCGCCCAAAGCCAGAGCTGAAATCAATTTGGCTTGACAGGTGAAGCACTTCAAATCAAGCTGCTCTCCAGGCTCTGCCAAGTGAATGTGAAATAAGCAAGCCTAGGGCTGGTGTGTGTGTGTGGGGGGGGTGCCAGAAAGGGCCTCTGGCCACTACAGCGGCTCTTTCGGGGTTGCAGCTGTGGCTGAGCTGTTCTGGAGGCCAGAGCAGAAGCCAAAAATGGCCCGAGCTCAGCCCATGGCCAGGAACAGGCTGGAGGGTCCCTGCTGCTTTTGGGTCTGCCCCTGTGCCTGGGGAAGTGGATGTCACTGCCCCGAGTAGATCCCTCTCAGCACCAGTGGCTCCCAATTTCCTCACATCACTATGCAAAACACAGGTAAGCCATCTTTGGGGATGGCCGCACAGGTGACCCATGGAGACCCCATGGAGCCTGCAACTACACAGTGGTTGCCATTGGGAGTCCCCCCCACTGGCAAAAAGGCAGCCTTGTTCTGCCATCTGAAGGGGCCTTTTGGGCATCTAAAGTCCTTCCTGCCCCTGAAGGCAGCCCTAACCACATCAGCTCTTTCCCCATCCTCTGGTAGTTCCCTGGTGCTGCAGGATCTTTGAAAGATAGAGTTCAATGGTTCTGAGATCACATCTGCCAGCTCCTTCAGAATGCTGGGATGTAATCCATCTGGTCCTGGTCCTAATTTGAAATCATGTAGAATGGATACGTGTCGTCTTACAGTTTCATGCCTAGTTTGGCTTCGATTCCTAATCTGTCTTTCACTGCACTGCCCTTGTTAGGTTGCACTATTTTTTTCCTTTTGTGTAAAGACAGATGCAAAGAATGAAACTGCTCCACTTTCTCCCTACTGCTCGTTACCTCCTTGCCATCTTCTCCCAATAGCGGATCAATCATTTCCTTGATTTTTTTTCTTATTTTTCACATTTTGAAAGAAATATTTTTAGAATTATTTTTGATATTTATTGCAAGTTATAGTTCATTCTGGGCCTTAGCTTTCCTGACTTCATCTTTGCAGATTTGGGCTATTTACTGGTATTCTACTGATCCTCTGCCTCCGAATCTATCTGACCCCCTCCTCTTCCCTCCTGAACCCAATGTGATCCCAGTGCCTGAATATTTGGGAAGAGGGGGAGGGAGGGGGAGGAAGAGAGTAGATTTCTTGGTACATCATAGACTGAATATGACCCAGCAGGGTGAGGCAGCCACAAAAATAAAAACACTTTGCCTTGGTCCTAGAAAATTGTGTGTCCAGATCTGGACACTGCATGTTGGGAAGAACATGGATAAACCAGAGGAGAACAAGCAAGGTGATAAAGGAGGGGAAAATAAAGAGCAGTTGGAGGTATTGGCTAGGTTTACTCTGGAGACACCAAGACTGGCTGTCTCCAAGCATCTGAAGGGTTTGCAGGTAGACAGTAGGCAAACATGTCCATGGTTACTCCAGAAGACAGACATGAAGCAAAGGGTTAAATTATGGGGAAGTCAATTGCAGTGGGACATCAGCAGAAATCTGCTCAGAACAAGAGCCGTTTCAACAGTGGCACAGAGTGCCTCAAGGGCAGCTTTTTCATCAGGCGTATTCTGAGTGAGCCTCGATCGCTGGGCTGGGCAGGGTTTCGTAGAGCCTGATCCTCTCTTCTAAGCCACCTTCTAATCTTATTCTACAGTATTATCCTCTCACCCGCAGCATGCACCATCATCAGTCGTTCATTTATCTCCCTTTCTCCTAAATTAAAACCCTCATAACCTTTATTGAGCTAAAGAAAATTGCTTCAGCTCCTTGATTATCTTGGTTGCCCTTTTCTGAATCTTCTCTAGCTGTACAGCCCTCTCCTGGAAGTACCATGACCAGCACTATGTATGCAAGTGAAATTACAATGCAGGTTGGTATACATTCCTGATAATGTTGGCTTTGCTGATGATGCTCTTACACCCCTTTGCCCTGGGCTGAGCGAAGGGATGCCGTGGAAATTCTGTCTGGGTCTGCAGGAGGAAAGTCCATCCTCAGCTTGACCTTAGAAAGATGGAACGGTGGTCAGTGCTGAGCCTCTGGTGCAGGGACTGGTTCTGGAAGGGTCTGCGCTCCCTGAGAAAGCACCCAGGGGTCCTCCTGGAGTCACGGGGCAAATGGCTAGGAGGGCTTTGCCCATTAGATCTCTTCCTGGACTAGGAGGCACTATGCATGGTCATTCATACTAATAAAGGAGAATATTCATAGCTCAGGGTTGAAACGAGGGTTTCTCTGAGCTTGGTTGTTTCTTTTCAGATGTTTCATGACCCTATTAGGTAACATCATCAATGATGTTAACTAGTTTGAATAATGAAAAATCTGCAAGGAAACAACCAAGCTGAGAGAGCACCTCATGCTTTGGTCAGCTCTTGGGTAAAACTCCTGCCATGCCCTCCAAATGGGGATTTTCATTTGGAAGAATATCTGGATGCTGAAATTGGTCCAGAATGTGGCAGCAAAAGCAATGATGGGCATTCCACATTACAGCTTTGCTTTCTGAGCTGCACCGACTGCTAGTAGGCTTCTGGATGCACTTCTCACCTAGAAAGCCCTTCATGGCATGGGGCCAGGTTATTTGGGGGACCACCTTTCTCCAATGTCTCCACTCGTCCCACAGTTACAGAAAGTCACCCTATGGGACCTGTCCATTGCAGCACCAACCCACCAGAACCCCAAACCTGCTGACTTTCTGCAAAGTCCTTTAAGACCTGGTTATTAACACCAGCCAGTCCAGATTTTGGAACTGATTGGAGAAGAGACCAGGAGACAATTTTTTTTTGGGGGGGGTGCAACCTGAAAGCAGAAAGGTATTGATTGACATCCCTCTGTACTTTCTTGGATCACTTTCAAAAGAGAGCAAGCAGAAAAATAACACGCTCCCCCATTTCCCTTCTGTGTATATTACTGGTTAGGTCTGCATATTAAGTCTTGATGCTGTTTGCGTTTGAGGGCATGTTTCCCTTTGAATTGCCAAGATGAGAGGGCAGCCATTCTGATTCAAGCCGCTTCATTCCAGATCTGATCAGAAGAAGCTATGAATCTGAAGGCTGCAGGAGGCAGCCACTTCCTTGGGGCAGGATGGGATGAAAGTCGTGGGGGGTGGGCAGGAAATCCTTCAGGGGAAACTCTGCAAGTGTCACCCAGATGCTATCAAGCAGCAATGCACGTGTGAAGGGTCTCCCGGGACTGTGAAGGCAGAGGAGGCAAAGCCCCAGAACATGGCAGCCTCCAAAGGGCCTGAGTTTCAGCTGAGCCAGGATTCTGCCCTGCTGGGAACACGCTGGCTGACTCAGTTAGCAGAGGAGGCAGAAACAGGTTAGGGAAATTGCTGGAGGGTAGGGCAGCCTGGCCACTGGAAAATGGCTTTTCTGGCATCTTGAATGATAAAAGCTGCTCCAGCCAACTTTGCGCATTTCCATCGTTGGAAGCCTGAAATCTACCCCAGGTGTGCAGCATTCAAAGGAAGACCAGAGCCGAGGCTGTGTGCTGGGCTGCTCCTCCTTCAGCCCAGAGCAGAGAGGGAGCTGAGCTGAGGCCAATCAACTCAAAATCCACCAGCCTGAGAGAGCACAAGTGGGGGGGGCAGATTTGGGAAACTGTGAGAGCCGTGTGGTGCTCTTACAGGCGAGATGCTCCTGTCCAAGTCAGAGAGTGTCCATCACACTAGTTAACCTGCCATCCCCCCACAACCTTCCTCTTGAGATGGAAAAGCAGACACAGCATTGTGTGCTGTCTGCTACAAACCCAGAAGCACAACTAGGGTGGTGCCTGTGAAGCACTTCTTGGAAGCAGCTTCAATTGCTTATCTGCCTCGATGGGAGATCTGATCAAAGCTTCCCTGAATCCAATTCCCTTTGATGCTTTGATTCAAAGCCTCCGCTTCTCTAACCACTGAGGAAGACCTTCTGGTGGTCTGCAAACCACCATGGCTGGGGGGGATGGAGAAAGAAGAGCAGCGCTTTCCATGTCTTTCTCCCTCGCCCGGGGGTCCTTGTGCACACCCACCTCCAGACAGACCTGTCTTCTTCCCGGGTCCTTTCCAAGGAACTTCATGGAAGTCTTCTCTGCAAATGGGATCAACAGCTGGGAGAGCTTCCCACCCCACCCAAAAAGTGCTGAGTGTTGCATTCTTTTCCACAAGAGTTTTGCAGATTGTCTTCCTTTCTGTCCTTCCTTGGAAGCGCCTCTCTGCTATACGGAAAATTCCAGAGACCAGTTGCAGCTACACGTCAGTACTCTTGGGAAGGAAGCTCTCCCTGCTCAGGAACAGTTGGGGAGATCTTCTGAGGAGGTTGAAGCTGTTGGACTTCCAGAGCACACAGGAGAGCCCGGAAGAGAAAGTAACTTCTCCACATCATCCTGGCATGCCAGGCTAAATGCCAGGCTAAAGCAATGTCAGCTGGCGGCCCCCAGGGGAAGGGCCTTCTCTGTGGGGGCTCCTACCCTATGGAACAAACTTCCCCCTGGACTTCGACAACTTCCTGACCTTCGGACCTTTCGCCGCGAGCTTAAGACGTACCCATTTTTCCACGCAGGACTGGCATAGAATTTTTTAGATGTTTTTATGGGTTTTTTTAAATTTTTAATTAGTTTTTTAGGATTTTAAATGTATTTTAAATTTGGGCCAAATTTGAATAAGTTTTTTAGCTACTGCTTTATCTGTATTGTGTGTATTTGATTGTTGTTTTTATTTGGCTGTTCACCGCCCTGAGTCCTTCGGGAGAAGGGCGGTATACAAATTAAAATATTATTATTATTATTATTATAAATCCACACACGAGTCACAGAGGTGAGGGTTGACCTCACAATGTTCGAGGGGTGTGTAATTCCTCCAAGGAGCTCTTTGACCAATTTACCTGCAACCCCAGGCACCGTTGCCAACACTCTGGGCTGTTTGGCCAGAGGAATCCGCTTTTCAGGGGCCTCCACCGGGTTGGAGGGATGGGAGAGACCTGCCCTGTGAGTGAGACGTTCCTGGCCAAGGAACTTGTCCACATGTGTCCCGGGAGGCAATTTGTGGGTTGATGGATGTTTGCAGCCAAGTTGCAACCCCGTTTCTCCTCTTTTGGGTGACCTAAAGAAGAGCCCGTCTCAGCCTCACACACGGCATTCTCACTCAGCTGCTCCGCCGAGGGCTCCCCAATCGCCTACTAGAGAGTTGGGGCTGAAGTTCTCCAGGAACAGTTCTTTGGGCAGCAGGATCTTCCAAGAGCCCATAAATTATATCTGGATTAGTTCTGATTTCTTTGATTTGGTCTGTAAGCCATCCAGCCGCCTCTTGGTCTCCTGAAACATTTTCCTCATGAAACCCTATATTTGCAATCTTTCCATTCCAATCTTTTTCTCAAACCCCTCCCTCCTTTCAAAGCTGCCAGCCTTGCGTTTGGGCCAATCCTCGCCCCCTCCTCCTCTCTCCCTAAATAGGAGCATCCTTGCTTCCAATGGTCCTTCCGCCTGTATCTCATGTGTTTCCTTCCCTGGCCCATCGTCCCTCCCCACCCACACACCCCTTCCTCCCCTCATGAAGCAGCCACACAGCCCTTTGCTAGGCTTGGCATAGATGTAGTTTTCTAGTCAAACTCCCCCAGAAATAAAAATATTATTTTCATTTAATATTTCACGGAATTACTGTGTTTCTGTTTATGGTATTTTACATATGATTCTAATTTGCTTGATTTATTTACAACCTCTGTTAAATGTTTAATGACTCTCATTCCTGCAATGCATGCTCTGAGGCTGCCTACTTTATCTTTAATAACCAAGCCTTTATTTTAAGAGCTCCGAGGGGGTTGCTGGGGGCTCATTAATTTCCTTTAAAGCCAAGCAGTTCAGGGTCACCAGAGGCTGCGTGTTGTGATGGGCGTGGATGGGCAAGACGATGCCCTCACCGATGCACAGAAGCAGGTCCCTTCTGCAGCCAGAGACTGGGGGGAGGCAGCATCTGCAGGTGCCCGGCCTTCCTCCCACTACCCGGCCCCAAGGGGTGCCCCTCGAAGCCCCAGGGAGAGGCCCACTTTTTGCCACTTTTTCCCCCATCCCAGCCCTGCAGGAACTGCTGGTCTTGTGCAGCAACTCAAGAGCCCAGCCCTGCTTGGAAGAGCCACTGGCTGGCCTGAGCCAGCACTTCCGCAGGGAAATCTTGGCTTCCATTTCTCAGACATTAGTGCTCTGAGAGATGTTGCTGCACGGAATCAGAGAAACCCAGAATCAGGATCTCTCCCACACCAGATGCCCCTTCTCGAACCTTCATCCTGCCGGAATCCAGCACAGCCTCCCATCTCCTCTCTCTGCTGGAGGCCTCTGTCTCGGTCTCTCCCTCCCTCCCCCCATCTCTCTCTCCCTCCCTCTCTCTCCCCCGCCTCTCGTTCTCTCCTTCCCTCCCTCCCTCCCTTTCTCTTTCTCTCTCTCTCCCTCCCTCACCCCATCTCTCTCCTCCTCCTCCCTCTCTCTCCTCCTCTCCCTCTCTCCCTCCTTCTCTCCTCCTCCTCTCTCCCTCCTCCTCCTCTCTCTCCCTCCTTCTCCCTCCTCCTCTCCCTCTCTCATTCTCTCCCTCCCTCCCTCTTTCTCTCCCTCCCTCCCTCTCTCTCCCTCCCTCCCTCCCTCTCTCCCTCCTTCTCTCCCTCCCTCCCTCTCCCTCTCTCTATCTTTCTTGTCAACCATCTCACAAAGGAGACTGGGTAGTGTATAATAAGATAAACCACTAAAAGTAAGTTTAAATAACTATTAAAAACAATAAACCTTAAATACAAATAACCATAAAGATTACTATAAGTAAGACCAACATCCTAATAATCCCCATTTTAATGTGATCCCCAAGACTGCTGAAAAAAGCCCCAGCTTTTAAGGGATTTCCGAAAGAACCAGGGATAAGGGCTAATCTCCCCCCCACGCGGGGTGGGGGTGTTTCAGTGACCAGGTCCCCAGCAGAAGAGGCTCTTTCTGGGTCCCACCCAATGGAGTTCCTTAGCAGACAGACATGCCCCTCCTATGGGCCCCGAGAGGACAGATAAACGGGGGAGGGGGAGGCTCCCGGGTGGGCCCGGACCTTCTCCTGGCAGCCTCTTTCTCACACAGCCCTACAGTGCTGGGGGCTCCCCCACTGCCCTCCCCCTTCTATTCAGGCAGCTTCTGACCGCCTGGGTCCGCCTTTGAGGGAAGCAACAGCAGCTTTGCAAGCCTCCCTTGGGCAATGTCCTGCATGACTCACTGACCCATCAGCCACAGGGACTGTGCTTGAGCGCATCCCAAGTGGAAAGGAAACTTCTGTAGCCCCAACCACACAGATCCTGCCTGCCTGGCACTCAGAAGCCCCCTTGCCTGCCTCAGGAAACACTGGGCTCTGAAGCACAACCGGCTCCCTTCAATCTTGTCCAAAAGCCGGACAACAATGTGGGGGCAGCTGTGTGCATCTGGCCCACCAGCCAGCTGTTCCTCCACCTCTGCCCCCAGGATGCCGTCTGACTCCCCGCCCACCTAAAAAGCCCTCGTCTCCTGCACGACACTCTGCTGCGCCCTTTGTCCTCCAGACCCTTTTCCCCTTTTGCAGAGATGGTTCCAAACCACCCGATCACATTTTTACAAGATCTGCATCTTGAGGTTCTGTGTTCCTGCTCATTTCTCAGCTTCTCTTTTACCTTCCTTGAAGCTTTGACAAATGTTCTTGAACCCCCGTTTCGCTCTGCCCAGGCACCTCGCTTGCACTGGCCCTCCTGGCAAGGGAGGGAAGCGTCAGGGGCAGGGAAGCATCGCCTGGGGGGCGGGGAGGAGGGCTGGGGGCGGGCTGTGAAAAGCACTTTCACAAAATGGACACGTCCTGAGTGGAATCTGTATTTTTCTTCAACACCGCCCACTAATCTTTGTCATGTTGATCTCACACTCACCCACTTAATTCAGCTTGAAATGACTAATTTTTACTCAGCAACAACAGCAGCTGAGGTGGGAGGCAGACCAGGAAGGCTGGGACCGTCTGCAATCTCGGTTTTGCTTTGCACAACTCCACAGAAAGGCCGCTTCAGCCCCAGTCAAAAGACGGCAGCTCCACAGCCGCACTTCTGGCTGTGCAACCAAAAGGGCCGTGAAGGAAGGACTTCCCAGCCGGCTGTGCTGGCGCTGTGTGGGGAGCACACATGAGAGCCTGGAGGGAAATGAGGCCCTGCTGGTCTTTAAGGGACCCCAATAAAATCTAGGGTGCTTAAGGAGGTGAGGGAGCCTGGCCCACACCAGATGGCTGAGCTTCTCTCATACACCTTGTGTCGCTGCTTCACAGTGCTGGCCTGCATTGCAAAACGGCCCCTCCACTAGCTGAGAGCTGGGCATAGAGAGGTCTCCGGGGTCTGTCGAAGCCTCCCAGCCCAGCATCATTTGGTGGCTGCTACCCCCAGCAGCTCTGGAGAGGGGGGAGAACAACGGTTAGGGATAGTAGTAGTGCCCAGTGCTCCTGATGGGCAGAGACCGAGAGGTCGTCGTTGCCCACTCTTAAGGCCGGGTGAGGAAATAGGTCCCTCTCTGTCTCTCAGCCAAGACCTGCCAGAGCTCCCAGGCCCACCAAGCAGTGCCAGACCTACAACCAGGCCTCTGGCTGAGTTCAATTCTTGGCAGCTGCCTCCCCACAGAAGCCCTTACCATGCAGCCGGCATGGGGCACCATCCAAAGGGGTGCCAGGAACAGCAGCAAGCGCCCCAGGGAGCTGCTCAGGTCAGCCAACGCTTCATTTCCACCAATCCTGACCTGGAGGTGAAGGTGGCTTGTGCCCACTTGCAGGGGCAGTATCCAGTCCCCTCCTCTAGGGGGAACTGGGCTGCCTCTCCCACGCCCAGCCCAGGTCAGGGAGGGGCAGCCTCCCAGAGGCAGGCAGGTCTTTGCAAGAAGGACAGGAGACACCAAGCGGCCTCTGGCCACCTGCAAACAATGCCCGGGTACAAGAATGCCTCCCCAGCAGATGAAGCCAGGCAACACGGGGACCCCCCCCCTCCAAGAAGCACGGCCCCTTCTCTGAGAAGAGATCATTAATCCCTCTCTATTCTATGGATCTATTATTTATTGGCTCAGCAACCCTTATCAGCCAATGAATAATGCACAGGCTGCTCTCCAACAACTGGCTGTCTCTGAACGAAGAAAGCAAATGGGGCTCAGAGCACCGAACAAATGGGAATCCGGAGGCTCCTCTGCCACCTTCCTGCTGGCCCAGGTGTGGAGGAGGAGGGAAGGGGGCAGATGGAATCAGGTGCCAAATGTCCCCGGCCCAGAGATGGCCTGGCCAGGCCCTTGGCCACTGGGCAAAGGCTGCAGCTTTCCATCTGGTGGGACCGTCCACCTCAATGGGCTCCCCAAGGCCAAGCAGGGAGTGCTGGCATTCTCTCCTCTGGACCTTCTGGCTTATCTCCTGCCCTTCGTATCCCCACCCGTCCCCTTGGCTGAGGTCCATGAAGTGCTGGCATGGGCACACGCCACCCAGCAGACTGGACGTCCGTTTACTCGAAAGCCGCAATGGAGCCTCACAAGCCGTTCTCCCAGCAGAATTACATTTGGAATCAAACTTCTCAATGTTTTAAAAAAATCACTAAAACACGCCTTGCCTTTATGAAGACATTAAAATTTAAACTAAAGAAACTAATTTGTACAGTTGTTGATTTTATTATTTGTGCCGAGCCTTTTAGTCTAAAAGCCCTTATTTTATACTGTGATTTTAACTGCAGTTTTTGTCTCGTGGCTGTGCTGCATTTAATTACAGGCGTGTGAGAAATGAATTCACTAATTTACTTGCTAATTCACAGCTGGGGTGAGCGGAGTGGCAGGAAGCTCATCTCCCCCCTGGACGGACTGGCCCATTGCCCTTCCCACCCCTTCTTTTGGCGAACTCAACATTGTCACCAGCAGCCCTTTAAAGACAGACCGAGCACCATTCAGAGGGCAAAAGAACCACAAGGGGCGAACAGCATCTCACTGGCTGATCCCCACAGAAGTGCAGACCCCCTTCCATTCCCAGAGTTGGGGAGGGGGCTGGCTAGACCCTCCTTCAGGTCCTTGTTAGGTCTATGGCCAGTCATGACGCAAAGGTGCCTGGGGGTTCTTTGGGCCCGACCCAGAAGCAGGACAGGGATGCCTCAGAGCCAGAAGTGGGCTGTGGTCCTCAGAGAGTGGCTTTAGCAGACCAAATGGCAGAGGTGAGAATCATTCTGTGAACGTCCCCCACGGCCACAAACTATCATTCAACCGACCAGCCATCGTATTTTGGGTTCAGCTTTAGATCAGCTTTTGGCTCTGCAGATAACAATAATTCCCCGTGAAGATGTGCTCTTCAGAGCTCTTCAAGATCTTTGTTTTGCAAATGTTTTTCCAAGGCCATCAACATTGCTGAACAATTCACTGTTTTCCAATAAAACATACTTTGGTAAATTATAACTGGTTTGAGATTGCTGCCTTTTTGAAAAATATTGGGTTTTAACTGCCAGCTGTCTGTGGAAATGTAAGTAGCCACGCTTGTGCAGCTTCTCCCCAGCCGGGGATGCTGGCCTACCTTACAGGGGTGCTGAGAAGCTCTGTAAATATTTGAAACAGCAATTCAAAATATTCTGCCTTCATCACTTATAACACTTATAACGCTTCGTTGTTATCTAAGACATGGAGGAAGGGGCCAGGCAGAGAGAGCGTTTCTGCAGATTGTCGCACAGTCCATAGGGAATGTCAGTCCAGCTCAGTCAGTACACAGTCTATATGCAGCCAGTGCAGCTCATACATACATCCCCGGCTTGCAAATGTCACACATACTCACACACATCCCGGCCTCCTTTCTGCACGGGGTGGGGGAGGGCTGGAGGCCCTTTGGTGACTGAGAAATCAGAGTGCAAATCCATGGAGTTCCAGAGGTCTGGAGAAGGGCAAGTATTGTTCCTTGCTTCAAAAAGGGAGAAAGAGGGGACCCAAGTAACTAGAGCCTGGCCACAGAGGTGGGAAGACTGGAACAGATGATCATTTAGCCAAGAACGCCTGGTTGGCAAGAGCCAGCATGCATTTACCAGCGAGAAGCCTTTCGCAAACAGCCTGACCGGTTTAGCTCACATGGGGAATGTATGGACACGGGGCACCAGCAAAGGGTTCAGCAGACTCTCACCAGACTAGTGGAGAAATGACAAAATGTGGGCTGCTCCATGCTGCCATGGAGAGAGAGAGGGTGGAATAACCCCACAACAAAGTTGCACATGGAACCGGAAAGAAGTGAATACTGTGTGCCATTCTATCCTGGAGGCACTCATCGTATTTATCAATGGCTTGCACCAAAGGCTAGATTATCAAATTTGCAAGTGAGACAAAGAAGATAAAAACCTTTCAATAACAAGATTCAGGAGGATCTTGACCAACCAGGCTAGCAAAACTCTGTTTCAGCGGCGATAAAGGCAAACTCCTGAGTAGGAAAACCAAAACTGTGCACAAAGGATGAAAGGCATCACACCAGGCAGCAGTAGGCGAGGAAAAGGTCTGGGTGGTTCACAGGCTGAGCGTGAGCCAACAATGGGATACAAAGGCAGTTCTTGGCCGTAATCACAGAGGCAGAGGGTTGAGAATGAGACAAGTGATTGTTTCCATTTTGCACCGGTTAGATCACACCTAGCAATTTGTGTCTAATTCTGGGCATTTCATTTTAGAAAAACACAGCACATATCTAGAAGAAAGAAATAATGTTGATGAAAGAGGGAAACATGAGGAGCAATTTCAGGTGTTGGCACAGTTGTGTTTAGTTAAAGAGAAGAGAAAAAGATGAGGAAAGGTTGTTCCGAGTTGGAAAAGGAGCAATGGATTTAAATTATAAGGAAGTTAATTGTCATTATCGATCAGGCTAAACTGTACAACAACCTGCCTGGGAAGTGATGGTTTCTCCTTCCCTGGAGAACTTTAAATGCAGGTTGGATATCCACCTCTCAGGAAAGCTGCAGTAGTGGATTCTTGTGCTGTCCATGGAATTGGAGGACTAGAAGATCTCCAAGATCCCTTCCAACTCTTAGGGGCCAGATAGCTCAGGCTGGTAAGGCCTGTTATTAAGAACACAAAGCCTGCAATTACTGCAGGTTCAAGCCCGGCCCAAGGTTGACTCAGCCTTCCATCCTTTATAAGGTAGGTAAAATGAGGACCCAGATTGTTGGGGGGGCAATAAGTTGACTTTGTAAAAATATACAAATAGAATGAAACTATTGCCTTATACACTGTAAGCCGCCCTGAGTCTTCGGAGAAGGGCGGGGTATAAATGTAAAAAAAAAAAAAAAACCTCTTACATTCTCTGATTCTACCAGAATCCCTGAGAAGCTGCTACTCTTCCCTGCCGATGAAGCCATCCATTGCAGCTGCAGCAGGGAACAAATAACCTTCCTTCCTGCTGCTACTTGTGACAAGATAAGTGGCCACCTGCAGCACAATAGCTGTACAGTATTGTATATGCCGTTTTTGCAACCTTGCTAAACTAATGACTTACATTCACTCTGCAATCAACTACTATTCCAAGATTTGTTTTGGAAAAATACCCTTTAGCAAATTGCAGGTCTCCTACCCCAATATTGTGTCACCTGCGAGCCTCCTCCCAACCTCTTCGTCCCAATGTTGAAGAGGAAAGCAGTCAGAATCACACCCAATCTCTCTCTCGCCCACTGAATGAACACTACCGCAGTCGGGACATCTTTTCTTAATTCTCATGCCAATCCAGCACACTTAACTCGGTTGCTAATTAGAACGTAATGGAGAAATCCGTCAAAACTTGATGAAAACAAGATATATTACCTCTACAACATTCCCACAATCTACCTGATCAAAAATGTGATCAGGTTAATATTAAGAGCTATGGTGGTGCAATGGTTAGAGTGCAGTACTGCAGGCTACTTCTGCTGACTGCCAGCTGACTGCAATTTGGCAATTCAAATCTCACCAGGCTGGAGGTTCAGCCTTCCATCCTTCCGAGGTGGGTCAAATGAGGACCCAGATTGTTGGGGGCAAGAGGCTGACTCTGTAAACCCCTTAGAGAGGGCTGTAAAAGCACCGTGAAGCGGTATATAAGTCTAAGTGCTATTGCTATTTGTTCTTGACAAATACATGTTGACTTCTGTTAATTCCCACATTATTTTCAAGCTACTTACGAGTCAATCTTTTTATTACGCTGAATCTTCTGAGTTATGAGTGTGAGTCTGACTGCTCTGTTGCTTGCTGAATCTTCCCTTTACCCCTTTCGGAAGAGGGGAAACATCTGCCCTCCTCAGTCATCTGGCACTTCACCAGGACTTCTCAAAGGAAATGTTTAAAGAGTTCAGGCAGGCTTTCAACTCATTCCTTCATTGAAAGAAGCATTCTCTGCCCATGGGTTCACCCGGCCTCTTCAGTTTGCTGGTAGGACACCGTTTTTGCTAGAGAAGAATGGACCACAATAGCTTTGTCTGTACTGCCTGCTAGCATGTAGCCACCTTCACTGAGCTGAATCTTTTCTTCTTCTTCTTCTGGGTTGATTATTTTAAAGGATCCCCATTTGTGGTTCCGGACATCCTTTGCTAAACTCCACTCATCCCGATTATGGCTTTCTGGATGCCCTCAATAAGCAGTTTGGGGCCACCTGTTTTTGTTCTCTGACCTTCACCCAGACTCACTTCTGCGGCCAACAAGCCACCAGTTTTTCCTCACTGTTTGCAACTATGGTTCTGTAGCTGCTTTTGTAAGAATTCCAACTCATCTTTCCCCATTCACCTCCCCTTTCATGGCATCCTACTTATTGCCAATCTGATTTCTGCTCTTTGAAATCCCAAGATAGACATTGGACTACACTCAGCGTAGTTCCACTTAAAATTAAGAAGAACTAGATCAGGGGTCTCCAACCTTGGCAACTTTAAGACTTGTGGACTTCAGAATTTGGGAGCTTTGCTGGCTGAGGAATTCTGGGAATTGAAGTCCACAAGTCTTAAAGTTGCCAAGGTTGGAGACCCCTGAACTAGATAGTTGCTTCCTACAGCTTTCCTGCGGCTTCTGTCTCCTTAACTACAGGTACACTTTGATTTACAATAGTGACCATTCAAAGTTACAATGGTACTGAAAAAAGTGACCTATGCCTATTTGCACACTTGCAATATCCCCAAGATCACATGATTAAAAGTTGGCTGTTTGGTAACTGGCTCATCTTGATGACGGTTGCTGGGATCACCATTTATGACCTTCTGACAAGCAAAGTCAATGGGAAGCCAGATTCGCTTAATAACCAGGTTATGGGGCTTTTCAGCTGCAGGCAAGAAAGGTCATAAAAGGGTCCAAAACAACCACCTTGCTTAGCAATAATTTTTTTGGGCTCACTTGTGGTCCTAAGTCTTATACTTCTACTATGCTGCAAGTCTTTTGTCGTGGTCAGTATCAAGGTAGTCATTTTGTACTTTCCTCCATCTGCTGAAAGAGAAAGTTGTCAGCCAGGCAGTTCAAGGATCTGAAAGGGATGTTATTTGCCAGAGTTTACTTCCCAACAGATATTAAGTAATTACAGTCTCCCATCCTATTACTTCAAACCTCTTTGACAGATATTCAGTTTGCCTTTGAAAAGTGTCATCCACATCTTCCCTTTGGTTGGGTAGACGACAGTAGCTGCCAACAGTAGAACTGCTTTCCCTGGGTCTTATTTCCCTCTAGTCTATGCATTCTCTCTAGCACCAAGTTCATTCACTTGGATTTCTGAGACAGAGTAGTTTCTCTCAATACACCATGTTTTTCTGTCCATCTCCTATTTTTGTCCTTTTTGAGAAATTCTACTTTTTAATTGGATTTTCCAGCCCCACTGAGTTACACCTATGGAATTATTCTTGCTTTTGTGCAATAAGAGTTCTGGGTTCTTCATATTTATTTGCAGTAATCTGGGCATTAGAGAATAGACAAAGACGGGTGTGACCTTTAGGAGGTAGGGTCCGCTCTGAAAAGTCACTGGCTCATTTCATAGCCCCCTCCCAGGGCCATGCCTGCTTCCTTCCAGAGGCCTTTCCGTAGGCAATTCCCTTCACTTTCATCTCCAGCACACACTGGAGTCAGATCAAAAGCTACCAAACGTGTTCCTCCTAATCCTCATGCCACCTTGTGCCTACAGCCCACTCCAACCACAGTTCCAGTAATAAAATGTCACATGTCATCCACATGCAATACAATGGCAGCTTTCACTATCTTTTAAAGATTTCCTTTGTTGTTGTTGTTGTTGTTATGAAGAACCCCTTATAGTGGTGACTCCAGAATCTCACAGAGAATTCCTTGAAGATGGAAAGAGACAATCCTGGCCAAGGCAGAGCAAAACCTTCAGCTGGCCTGAGATAGCCCTAAATGGGGGTGGGGGAGGCCCAACTCTCTCTCTCTCTCTCTCTCTCTCTCTCTCTCTCTCTCTCTCTCTCTCTGTGTGTGTGTGTGTGTGTGTGTGTGTAGGTCAAAGAAGGGTTTCCAAGAAGGAGCTGCCCTTTTCAAAAGCAAACAGAGTATCCAAGAGAGCTTTGCTTCCAGAGACCACCAGGGGAGGCCCAGGCACTGCAGGGTTTTTCAAAACAGGCCTTGTAGTTATTAATGAAATGGATGGGGCAACAGGAGAGGCGAAACACCCTTGCACTTTCCAAGGCCTTTCGGAATGAAGGCATCAAAGGAGGGGAAAACAAAGGACTCCAGGAGACAGCAAAGGGGTTTTAATAAGGGAACAAGTAATGGCTTGCAAGCAGGCAAAAGATTAATGGAGTGGATCCGCATTTGCTGTTAACAAGCTATCCATTAAAGGGGGTGGCAAACTGGCCTCCTCCTCCTCCTCAGAATGTGGGTTTCCGGCTCTCTCCAGGAGCAAACAGCAACACAGAGATGCTCCTGGTAAGGCTGAAGCACCGTAGTCAGCACAGCACTTCAAAATGACCACTTCATCCACACACACCCCAATTACTGGGGTGGTCGGGATATGCCCACCACAAGCAGCCTACTTGGAAGGGCCCCCACTTCCCCTCCACCTCAACAGCCCCTCCTGCTGTCTGGGCTGGAGGCAAACATTCCCCCAGGGAACAGGTCTGACCTCACAGGGCCAAAGGATCTGTGGAGCACTCATGGGTTTTTCCACAACATTCAACAACATCTGGCTGGCTGTCTTTTTCAAAAGACAACTGGACTTCCTTTGTTTTTCATTGAAGATCTTTTGCTTCTCATACACGAATCTTCTTCAGTTCTGATTCAGTTCTGAAGCTTTTTTTCTTCTTTTTTTTCTACAATGGAGTTCTGAAGCTTTTTGACTAGAAGCAAAACATGTTTAAGGAAAAGTCAGTTGCCTTTTTAAAAAAAGCACTGTGACCTGGATGACTGAGAATCTCCATAGACACTTGGTTGGCTGGCATGCAACACTTCTATTAAAAGAGATCCAGGGTTGGAGGTCAGGAGAAAAGAAATTATTATTAGCCCATTCTTCTACAAAAGATATTGAAACGCCAAAAGGTAACAACAGGTATTAAACGATAAAAAAGAGAAATAAGAGATACATTTAGAGGAAACAAATTATCCCAACAGGTAATCATATACTCAGCTCCACTCCTGAGCAAGGTCCAGGAGGAACTATAGCACGCGACGCATCTAAATAAACTTCAATCCCGCTTCAAGCTTGATTATGGCAGAGAGATCATTTTGGCCATCTTAATGGATGATCTGCCCAGGATGTGAGAAACAACATAACTACAGATGAAATTAGTGAAAAGTTAAATACCCTAGCCAATTTCTCAATTCATTAGAAAGCAGCAGCTACCTTCCTATCAAATTAAATAGGGATGCAATTGTGCTACTTTTTATTAAATGAATGGATGAATGAATAGTATACAATTATGCAAACTTCAAGATAATTACATGAGGGACATCTGGGATTCAAGTCTTTTTTTCCAAGAGGGGATTTAATTTCCTCAAATCCTTTCATTTTTTTTTCAACGTGACCATTCCTATAACATTTCTTCTTATAATCACAATGAGGGTAAAAATAACAACAAAATATACCACAAAAGCCACACTCACGTTTGTCCACATATTCAGGTCAGGACTTCTGATTTGCCAGAAAAGAGGGATTTGTACTTCTGGGGTAGATCTAGCATCACTTATTATTAGAAAAGGAAGAAATGGGGGTTCCAGAAAGAAATTACGGCTTCAGCAAAGAACAATCCAAGTTCTAGTTTTGCCAGCTGGCTGACTTGGGCAAGCCCTCCCCCCCACAATGCCAGAAGAAGGAGGTGGTGATGAAGAGGTTGACAAAAAACTGCAACTTCTTCATCACCAGTACAGCCAATTGAGAGGAATAAAAATTGAGACGCCTTGATGGGTCTGATTCCTTAATTTACAAAGTAAAGCAATAAGAGTTTGCCATTCCTAGGAAGCATCCCACAGCAATCCACCTGCACAGGCACTTCCGCTCGAGGTGTCACAATCCTCATTACATCACTGCTACATTTCACTTGTGCCCAACCCACCAAAGGTCTCACTTGAGCAATTTAGGAGATTTCAGAGCTGATGCCAACTGACACCAATCTTTGGAATCCGGCAACATGTTCTGCATGGGGCTACCCTTAAAAAGTATCCAGGAGCTTCAGCTGGTACAAAACGCAGCCGTGCAGGCAATTTGGAGCACTCAAAGAAAGGGGCCTGTAACACCTTTGCTGAGCAACCTGCACTGGGTGCCTCTTTGCCTCCAGGTGGCCTACAAAGCCTTACATGGCTTCATCTCATGGGCCCCTCCCACCCGGTCGAGCAGGAAAGGTATGTTGCAGGTAAAGGACCCTAACTGAAGGGCTCTAGGAAGAGCAGGAACCCACTTTTTTGTCTACTACACATAATAAATTATCCTTCTTATTCATGTTTCCAGTGTACATTTGAAATTCCTTTACATATTCTAGATAATTTCTCTGATGTCATGTACCAATGATACATCATTGTATAAAAATTCTCTTTTAAGATCATAACAGAATGCAAATTTCAAGCCTTTTAGCCATTTTCCCATTGATCCATTTCTATATTATAACCAAAATGCTTAGCCTACTTTATTGTAAATACTTTAATCCGTTTGTCCTCTGTTTAAAATTTCAGCAAAAGTGTATACATTTTAGCAATTACATATTCATCATCGGTCCACAATTGTACTTCAAGCTTTTTACTTATCTTACTTTACACTTTGTACCATAAGTCTTTTTATCCATTTTGAATCTTTCTGATAACTGTAAATGGGAAAACACTGACAATTCTATCTTCTGCCATTAGTTGCTCTCTTGATTTAGTTTTATATTCCCCTTGATGAGTTTCCAATAATTTCTGGTAGGTTAACCATTTGTCTTTTCCTGGTTTCTCTTCTGTAAAATGCTATCTCTCTCCAAGATAGATAGATAGGTAGGTAGGTAGATAGGTAGATAGATACAGCATCAGAAGGGAAGACGAGAAACAATGGATGGAAACTAACCAAGGAGAGAAGCAACCTAGAATTAAGGAGGAACTTCCTAACAGTTAGAACCAAAGTCTTCAGAGGTTGTGTGCTTCATCACTGGAAGGCTGAACAGCCACTTGTCTGAAATGGCATAGAGTCTCTTGCCTGAGCTGGGGGTTGTCTAGAAGACCTCCAAAATCCCTTCCAGTTTTATTCTGATTGAAGATGTTTTGGGAACAGGGTGGGTTTGTATCATTCCATATTGTCAATATGACACGCATAATGAAATTATTTTTAAAATCCACATTAATTTTAACTTTATCAATCTATAAATATCCATGTTATCCAAACCTGGCCCATAGCCTTCTAAAACTCTAAAAGTCTCATTCTCGTCAACACCCAACTCTTTCACCCAGACCAATTTACAGTCCCACAAACTCAATCCTCCTCTTGCCTTTGCATCTTGTAAGACTTCATATTTAACTCAGGATTCCCCCCCCCCGCCCGTCATTCAAATTTAGATATATCATTTTGCCATTGCTTGAAATACACATCAGTTGTCAACAGGTATTGTCTGAAACAAAAACACTGTAGACAAAACATTCATGTTTATTACAGAAACATTCCCTAAGTGACCATTTTAATTTCTCCCATTTTAACATATCCTTCTTAATTTCATTCAATGTTTTAACATAATTATTTTGAAGTAACTTGTAATTCGTATTCACCATCATAATACCCAAGCATTTTAGTGTTTTTCTCAAGTTTAAAATCAGTTTTCTTCATCAGCTTCATTTGATCTTCTAATTTCATATTTTTGTTAACCTTTTTATCTTCAGGTTATTGATCTTCAAACCTGCCAGCATACCACAGTCCTTTAATTTTCCCTCCAATGTTTCTACTCTCTCTAGCAGATCTTCCAAATTAACACCAAGTCATCTACAAATGCCTTTAATTTATAATTTCTTTTTTAATCTTAACTCCAGCAACCAGAAGACCTCCAAGCTAAGGAAAAGATACAGGACAAGGGCAGGTGCCATTCCTGGCCAGCTCTAAGTACCAACAAGTGTCAGAGAGATCAGGATACGAGGTCCAGCTTCTCTTGGACAGAACAGTTGGATTCCTCTTAAAAATCTAGATTTACTTAATTTCCAAATTCATCCTTGATTTCAGCAGCACCCAGGAGAGTTGGTTTCGTCAGCATGGTGTAGGGATCCAATTGCCCCTTTTCCTAGTGAAGACGGATCTGTCCTGGTGAAAGATTTACATTCCATTCAATTCTGACTGGTCACGTTCTTCATGGGCTGCCTCTGAAGAAAACAGCACCTGTGTTCTGAACTCTGAGCACATGTTATGCAAATCTAAAATGCAGGTCAATTGAGCAACCAGGTCATGTATCTCATGAGCATGTAGTCGATATTATTCTATTGTGCTAAATCATTGTGAAAAGTCTCCCCTTCCATCTAGAGATGATGTTTTCTAGCCATCTCTGCAATTCCACACTTAGAAATTTCTAAGTCCAAGAGCAGCCGATGTCATGGACAGAATCAGGGTTTTCTGAGCGATACCAATATTTAAATAGATATCATTCTGGCTTCAAACTTGATTGTGATACATTCTTCCCTTATTATGAAATCCTCCCCAAGTCTTAGTCTGTTTTCAGGTGGAATCCCATGAGAGGATTGTGTTCTCCTATATCTGCCGGCCTCCAATGTAAGATCCTGAGAAGAAGTCCTTCAATCTGCTCCATCGTGTCAAAGAGAAAAGTGGTGGGAACCCTCTCAGCTCTGAAACTCCCTCCTGTGACTCAGTCTACCAGCCCCATCCTCTTTGTAGGAAACATCTTGATATGCACTTGCCTCTTTTTCTAAGCTGACGTTTAACCTGTTGGGGATAATTTCTTTCTTTTAAATGTGTTATGTCTTTTTTACCATTTAATACTCATACATTATTACCTTTTGGACGTTTTAGAGGAATGTTCTAATAAAATACTTCTTTTCTCATAACCTCCAACCCTGGATCTCTTAGAATAGAGATATCGGAGTCAATTGGGCAGTTGGCCCTGAACAATGTTGAACATGGAAGAGAATGACAGATGAACAGCTCACTCCACTTGGTGGAGTGGAAACTATGGGGAAATGGAGGGCCTCTAGCTGATTTGAGACTTGGCCCCTCTTTCTTTAGTCTAGGGAGAGTTGAAGGAAGTGGTCTCCAGCTATGAAGGCAACTGTGGCCCTCTAAGAAACCTTTTGGGGAAAGTTGACATAAGATGCAGTTATTTTGCTCCTCTTCCCTAATAGCAGAAACTAGGTAACCATTTTTCAGGAATGCTTAAAATTACGATCAGTAGGGGCTGGACTGCATTGCCTCAAGGGAATCCCTTCCAATTGCATCTCAGAGGACTGCTAGATGCAGACAACAAGAAGGGCAGATTTGAGATGTTTCATCATCAGTGAACGTCTTGTGAGACAGTCTCCTGAAAACAACCCTTTGAGGTGGTGGCTCTCTGGAAAAGAAGCTGAGGTGTTCTGCTGGAGAGACAGAAAGAGAGCTGGGAGGGAGAGAAGCCAGAAGAAGGAGCCAAGGGACATGGGAGAGACACTTCTGCCTAAGCCCAGCAGCAACCAAAGCACGTGGACAGGCACTCATCTTCCTTTGTGCAGTGCCTGTTGGGCCACGGGGAGTGACACCATCAGCATCACCAAGAGCATTTCTTGGAATTGCCTGAGCAGGAAAAGGCACTTGGGCGATTTCCCCTCCAAACACTGACCCAGACGGCCAGAAAACCCGGCACTCCCTCCAGAGACCTGAACTGCTTCCTCCAGGATGCCGACAGGATCTAGTTCTTTGCCTATTGAAATATAGCATTCTAAGAGCTGCATCAGAGCCATAGGCCAGAAAGGGCTGTCCTCCTATCTCGCCTCACAAGCCAACCTGTGGCTGTGTTCCTCTCTGCCATCGTGCACTGCCGTCTTCTCTTTTCCCAAGGGATCTCTTGCCAAATGGACAGGCAAAGGAGGATGGCATCATGGTAAACCAAGTCTTATTTTTGAGCCCTGTGCTGAGGGTTGCAGGCAGGAACAATCTAGAGAGTTGCAAGCAGATTGCTCAGTGCAGCAGCTATTTCCCCAAGCCTGAATCATCCCTGCAAATGACTATTTTAGCATGCACAAAGAGAGAGGCAGGACTGAGCAACATGCCCCCGCAACTCTCCTTTTCCTAGTCCTCAATCCTCTTTTGATCACAACTGCTGAAATGGATTGTGCAACTACTGGCTCATCAGGGATAGGAAAACTGCAGTGCAAACTCTAATATAGGCAAAGGTAAAGGTAAAGGTTCCCCTTGCACATATGTGCTAGTCGTTCCTGACTCTAGGGGGCGGTGCTCATCTCCTTTTCAAAGCCGAAGAGCCAGCACTGTCCGAAGACATCTCCATGGTCATGTGGCCAGTGTGACTAAATGCCAAAGGCGCATGGAATGCTGTTACCTTCTCACCAAAGGTGGTCCCAATTTTTTCTACTTGCATTTTTTACGTGCTTTCGAACTGCTAGGTTGGCAGAAGCTGGGACAAGTAATGGGAGCTCACCCCGTTAACGGCAGCACTAGGGATTCGAACCACTGAACTGCTGACCTTTCAATCGACAAGCTCAGCATTTTAGCCACTGAGCCCCATCTGTAGGCAAAGCTCCCCTTAAAAAGAACAAAGAAAACTCCAACATTCCTCTCTCCCCACATAGCTCTTGGCCTTCCCCTAGTGTCAGTAAATCAGACAGGAAACACAGCTAGATGAGCTAATTCTACTTTATTGTAAGGCTACATTACCAGAATCTTTCCAGTCCACTCACTTCCCACCTGTCTCCACTTTTAACTGCCTGACCCATTAGGGTGGGTCCTTCCTAAGTTTCTTCCTCTGATCATTAATAACTGGGACCTCCCTCCTCTCTTGTCTGATTTTCTCTTCCTCTGGTGCCCCAAAGTCACCCTCACATTCCATTACATATAGTTATGATGTGTGGCCTTCAGCCAGGATGCCCAGCTAGGCAGCAAAGACACTTGTAGGACCCGCTCTGCAAGAAAGGTGTGGGAGCTGGCTGCCTTCTCTTTGTGAGTGCCCAGACAACCTGGCATGGCCTATCCCCCGCCCCCGGGAGGGGGGGTGTCTCTGCTCCATGACCTTCTTTCAACACCCACCTGTGTGTAAAGAGGAGTGGGAGAAATAGCCATCAACAACTCTTTGTCTCTTCAGCACCAAGGACAGCACCAGACCAGCCATTCCTATGCTGTCTATATACGCAAAAGCCACCGCTTCCAAAGGCTTTAGGACCAGGAAAAAGACCCGCCTTCTTGGCAATGGACCCAACAGCTCTTTGACGCTTCCTGAGCCATCAGAGTGGGCAGCAAGTAAGTGGGACAGCAGATTCACTGGCAAAGCAGGCAGAGGGGAGGAGCATCTACTGAAGAGCTAACAGGATGCGGTATGCCACAACTTGAAATGGGTTGACTTGGGTGTGCTTCAATGGAAATGTTGTATAATCAAACACTCTCTGGGCTACGATCTCAGACCAAGCTTTCCACAAGCCAAAATTCAGCCTAACAGAAGCATCATCTCAGCTTCAATATTCCCCAATGGAATAGAATGATTAAAATGCCACGAAATGTTACAGTCTCTCCAAACCAAGATACACAGAGTTGGGGCAACACCTACATATCACAATAAAAGGTTGAAAAGCATTGAAATTGAGACCAGAGATTTTTCTTTTCGGATTGATGGATAAACAGATGGGAAAAAGTCATGGAACTTTTATTCTGTACATGACAACTGCAGTGAGATTATCCTTTGCAGAAAGATGAAAAGATTCGGCCTTATCCTCAATGGAGACATAGTTGGTGAATATGATGGAACACACTGAGATGGCTAAATTGACTTTTTTGATCAGAGAAAAGACTGTATCTATGTTTACTGCTGACTGGAATCCCATAACGGACTTTTTGAATGGAACAGAAAACAATGGATTTTTGATTTATGGGTTTGATGATTAGACAGGATAGATTATAGAAAGAGGATGTAACCATACAGTATGAGGCAAATTTGTAATTGTTCTTTAATGCTGTAAAGAAAATTGGAAACCACTAGAATCTTTTTTTTCTTTTTTTCTATTTTTTTCTACTTTTTTCTACTTTTTTTGCTTTCTTTTGGAATTCTTTCTTCTTTTCTTACATCAGTTTGTATTAGTGCGTATATATAATTACTGAATTGTGGAAAAAAGCATGAAAGTGTCAAAGACTTGTCCTGGATGAAAGCCAGAGCATCTATGAAATGGCACCCAAAGTAGAGCTGCCAAGGGAATGCCTGAGGCAGCAGCAGAGATGGGAGGAAGAACAAGGGGAGGAAGCGCCCTGGCAAAGCAAAACTCTCTGTGGGCTTTACCTTCAACAGGTAACCGAGGTAAAGGGCCCTGGGAAACTCTATCAGTGGCTGGAAAGGGTTGGACTAAAAGACAGCATTGAGGCCTTGATCATAGCAGCACGAGATCCATAGAAGCAGGGGTTGTTTACCCCACCAGACAGGATCCAAGGCTCAGACTATATGCAGAGACAGTCCAACACACTGTGGCAGGGAGCAAGATGCAAACAGGAAGAGCATAACTTGAGTGGCACAACCAAGTAACTGGCATATCTGCAGGGTAAGGACTAGACCCTTTCAGGTCCAGAGGGGAGGCTCCAAAGAAGATCATGGGGCTAATAGGGCTAAGATCCAGGCAGGCAGGCAGGCACTAGCCAATCAACCAGACATTGTGATAGTAGACAAGGACTAGAGCAGGGGTCACCAACCTTTCGGACCTCAGGGACCACTAAATTCATAATTTTAAATCCAGCGGACCACTAATATGATCTACCTAATGACTGGCTGGGTGGGTGTGGCAAGGTGGTCATGTGACTGGGTGAGTGTGGCCAACTCAATGTCACTCATGTTGAGGGGCACCTTGCCAGCCTTTACTCTCCCCTCCCCTCCCAGCCAATCCTCACCTGCCCACCTGGGCTCCTTAGGGCCCCAATGGGAAGCAGTTGTTGGAGCTAAGCTGCCACCATGAGAAAGAGTGGGCAAAACAGCTGGTTCAGTTCAAATTGGATCTGACTGAGAAGGAGCCTCAGCACAAGCACCTCACCGAGGACTACGAGCATAGGCTTTCCAAGCAAAGGGAAGACCTGCAGAAGTGCAAGGCCAGGTACCGGCACCTGGAGGCTCAGTGGGCTGAGATGATCAGCCAGTTCCAGGCCATGATGCAGTTCCATTGGAACAAGGCCCTCCAGCTCTTTGCCACCAGCGGCACTTCCCTCCAGCCTTCGCCCAAAGCCCTGCACCAGGAGGCTGAAGCAGACCCCAAGTCAGAATTTCTGTCCCCCTCTCCGACCCACACAAAAAGACCCCAAAGGGGGAGACTCTCTGCAGCAACACAAACGTTCATTGCACGTATCCGTCCCAAGAGCCGTAATTTGAGGATCCCTGATTTAGTGCAAGATAAAAAATGCAATTAATTATTTTGAGGACCACCAAAATTTTCTCACAGACCACCAGTTGGTGACTGCTGGACTAGAAGAATCAATGGTGGTAAGAGATGTAGCAGTGCCAAATGACAGCAATAAGAGGAAAAAGAAGGATGAGAAGCTGGAGAAATAAAGGCCAAAATGGTCCCAGTGATGGTAGGAACATTCAAGGCTGTGACTCCTAAGCTGGGAGATGGGCTCCAAGAGGAAAGACATCAATCCAGGAGAGGGAAGAGCCAGGAACAGCTGAGATCTAGCATAGAACCTCCAAACACCCAGGCCTCTGGGAGAGGGTCCGAGATTGAGGAAAGCCACAGACTAGCCAGAGGGGTGAGAAGGGATTATAAATTACCCAATTTATATAGAAAAGCATGATATTCATAATTTCCCATATTTTGTCATTTGAGATGTAAGATAAATATTGTGCTCGTTCAAAATTTTGCTTTCATTACCTAACTCCAAGTAAGCAAATGCATTCTACTAATTTCATCAGTTAACCTTAACTCTTTTAAAGCAGGGATGCCAATTTATCCCTGTTTGGAAAACCTAACAAAATTTGGCAAGTTTCTCAATGGCTTTTACATGCTCTTTTCTGCTTCTTTATACTGACACAAGGACTCATAGATGCTGAATATGAAATTATGCTGTGTTTTTTTCCAACAACCTATCCCAGAAGCACCCATGTTATCCAACCAGGTTTGTTAGCTGCCGTGTCCTCCTCCTTTTCCCTTCCTGGCATGGCTTCTGTGGCTTCATATTCAGCCTCATGGAGAATTTGAAGAACAAATCAGGAACTTTTTTACACTTCTAGCTGCTCCTAATGAATTTTATTGCCTGACAAGATTTTTTTGTGATTTTTTTTTATGCCATTGCTTTTAAAGCTATGACATAAATCCATGATACATTTGCAAAACTAATATTTGAGCATACTACATTTTATAATTTACAAATCTGCCCAATTATAATGGTTCTGTATATTATTTGTTTATTGAAACAACACCACTTCTGAAACTCTTTTCAAGGAAGCTGCAGGGACTTGTCCAGGCAGCTGCCAGGAGACAAGACTGACTTGGGCACTAAAAAGATAACAGCCCCAAGAGAAGCATAACATGCTGAACACTGAAGTGGGCTATGACCTTCCACCAACGTGCCACAAAATTAGCTCAATCTCTGGGAAGAACTATACCATTTTCACAATCCAACTCCTGATCACCCTCAGCACCCTTTCGATGCTCTACCAACCCCGGCAACATCCTCAGTCCCATAAAGGTCTTCCTTCTGAGGTCCAAGGCCCACCATGCTGGTCATTCAGGTCCCCTGAGTTTGCTGTCCTCAAGCAATCATCTCCCTCCCTCTCGGCCAGTTATTGCTCTGCAAAGGACTTCCCACAAGCGGACCAAAGCAAAAGAGCATCTCAAATCTTCATGAAGTCCACCTCAGATGCAGATGATCTAAGCAACAGCTGCCATCTTTCAAACTTTCTATAACCTTGGGTTTTGTGGAGGTCTCCCACCCATCTATGGAGCAGGCCCAATCCAGTTTATCTTCTAAGATCAAGAAAGATTGGGTGATGCTGTCATCCCCTCAAACCCAAGTAGTTTAGTACTGTTGAAAACTAACCCCGTTCGGTGTGGGGAGAACTGTGGAAAAGATATCTAGAGATCAGGGCCACCTGGTCAGAAACTCTTCCTAGCAGGCTATCTGCTACCTAAGAGAAGGAAGGCTGCAAGTTGCAGGGCTTCTCCCTTTCTTACTACTCTATTTCAGACACTCCATGGTTGAGGAATCCAAGAGCAGCTCAAAGAAGCAACAGTGATGGACAGAGAGCATCTCTGAGGTTGTCCTCCTTCTCTAGCTCTGGATCTATTCATCTGTGTTATTATAGATTGCAAGTTTCCTTTAAAGGTCAGATAACAAAATGCAATTGAATCATATTAGAGAGCAGAGCTGAGAGATATCTCGGCTTGGTATGTCAGTGCCAAGCCAGATAAAGCTGGCTGGTCGTTGCAGTCAACACACACATTGTATAATAAAGTATAATAAAGCTGCCGCCCCCAGAACCACCACACCATTTATGAGAAACGCTGCCAGGCCTCCAAACGGCTGCTGGCCACAAAGTGAGCACGGGCACTGGAGGGCAGCATCCTGCCTCCCTGCCTGGGAAGAGACGGCTGGGGAACTGGCCTTTTGATGTATGGGTGGCTGTTAGTGCTTAATCTAAGACAACGGGGAAGAAGGGAGGAAGGTCTGGCCTCCCTTAAAAGCGGCTGTCACGGAAATGTTGACCTGATGGAAGATCTCAGAGGAGGGCAATTCCCCGCTGCCCTTCTCCTAAAGTGTGCCTGTAATTGCTCTAGCAAATCCTTTTTATCACATTTATTTCCTTTCCACATCACCGTCCATTTGATTAACTCTTTAACTTGAATGTCTTTCTCATCTCTACCGCCCAATTTTTCATCTGACTCCAGTGGCTTCTTCCCACCCCAAGTGGACACTCTTTCTGTGTAGCTTTGTCATGGCACTGGATTATTAATCGCCACTTCCAATCAGTTGAAACCCAGTTCCAGAGATATTACTGTGTTGTGTCTTCTATCCAGAGTCTCCTGCAGAAGGCCAATATAATTTGTAATTTCGGCCACTCTCAGAAAATCACCTACATTTCTCTGTGTCTGCAGCACATTCTTCCCAAGGTTCAGAAGACTACAGAACCCATTCTCTGCTCTTGAAGGGGGACTTCTCCAGGTATTTTCAAGCCAGAAGCCCCAAGGGAACAAGGACCATGCAAAAGATCCAGGCTGAATTCCCTTATGGGACTCACAGAATTCTCTCTGAAGAGACCAAGGCCAATTGACAGGTATGTTTATGACATAGGTCTGAGTGGTCTATTCCAAGCCCAGGAAAGGTACAAAACAAGAAGCAAGGGGGATAGGAAGACACAGGTGGGAGTAGGATGTGGGCATAGGACTGCCATATGCTGCCCCTTAGTGGAACTGCATGCCGAGGAACCACTCAGCCACTTTTTGTGGGGAAGCGGCACTGCAAATACAGACAGCACAGGGCCAGATCTGCACCAACGGAGACCACATCCATTTCCCCAATGTGGCTACCTTCAAACTAGCTCCTGGGTAGCCGTCCTGCCAAAGGCCTTTGATTGAACCTCTCTGTTCAGAGGAAGAAGGGCAGGGAGGGGGTGGCTCTCTCCTTCCCAAGAATTCTTCCTTGGCTCTGAGGCCAGGCAAGAAGAGAGGGACCCCATTGCTGGGGTTCACCTCTTGTCTCCAAGGGTATTTTCAGTTGGTCTTGGGAGGGCAGTTCCCTCCTTTGTGGAGTGCCACAAAGCGGGATTCTCTCTCCCCCTGTAGTCAACATTGATATGAAACTGCTGGGTGAGTCTGGGGTTCACTGGCATCATGATACCCAATTATTCCTTTTGCCTCAGATTGGCCAAGTGAAGCTGTCTAGATCCTGTCCCAGAGCCTGTAGCATTTGGATGGAGAGAAATCATCTCCAGCTCAACTCTACAAGGTTAGGGATGGAAGAGGCACCTAAATTTGGAGATAGGTAACCTCTGACCTTGGATGGGATGCACTTCCCCTTCAATAGTGGCAGACAAACTGAGAGTCTTCCAGGACTCAGTTCCTGGGTGAAGGGCAGCTGTGGCCAGGAAGGTATTTGCCCAGCTTCATTTGGTATACCTATTATGCCATCTTCTAGAGTGAAAGTCACTCACACTCTAGTCACCTCAACTGCTAGATCACCATCATCATCATCACCAACATCATCAAGTATTAAATACAGAAGCTGACCAACCCCATCAAGCAGTGCCATTTATCAAGACCCCAGAAGTGCGCCTTCCCTATCATGGTGACTCCCTCTGGAATGAGCATCTCCCCAAGATCTGAAGCAATAGCATTAGCATTTAGACTTGTATATCCTGCTCCACAGAGCTTTGTAGCCCTCTCTGAGTGGGTTTACAAAGGTCAGCTATTGCCTTCGACAATCTGGGTCCTCATTTTACCGACCTCGAAAGGATGGAAGGCTGAGTCAATCTCAAGCCCTATCAGCCCTATCGAACTCCTGACTGTGGATAGAGTCAGACTGCAATACTGCCTTCTAACCACTGCGCCACCAGGGCTCAGGTCTTCTGGAGGGCCTTCAAGACCTGGTTCTTCTCCTAGGTGCCGGTTGGGTTGGCTGAAGCCCCTGGTGGGCGTGAGACATGTCTATTTTCTTGATGGGTTTTACCATCTGGTTTCTTTTTGCATATTTGTGAGCTGCCTAGACCTATTTAGGGTCAGATAATGTCCAAGTCAAATAAAATAAGTGAAAAACAGTATAAGCTAACAAATGCTGCTGGGGCCAAGAGAACCACCAAAACCTGGGCCAGCCTGCTGAAGAGGGGCAATCGCTTTTTCCAACCGACCAAGAAGCTGCTCTCAGATGCCCTTTTCCCAAAATGTCAGCACTCATTGGCTGGAATGGATCCAGAAGGATGGTCCCACCAGGTGCAGACACAAGTGCTGGGAGTCTCCCAGGGCAATGCCTGCTCCCCAAAAGGAGAAGGGGACATTTTCATCAGAAGCTGGGACAGGCCAGTCTGGAATGGAGGCCACCAGGAAATCCTGAGCTGCTGACTGGATGGAGAAATCCAGGTCCCCCTTGAAGGCTGCAGGAGGAGGGGATCTCCCAAGTCACCATCAGGGCTGTCTGGAAGGGCTGCCTCCTCTTCTCCCCATCCCTCCAGGGCTTCTGAGCCCAGCAGCTGCCCTGCCCTGCCCTGCCCTGCCAGGGAGGGGATTCTCTTGGGGCAGCAGAGGGGCACAGTCAGCTGGCAAGATCTTCCTGCTCAGCGTGCAAGAAAGCTCCAATAACGAGAGAAGCTTGTTTTAAGGCCACCCAGGGAATCGGTTTATTACTAAAGCAGCAAATAGAACTAATTGATTCTGCCATTGAAGAAGAGGAAACAAGAGGGGGAGAAAGATGTTTACACCTAAAGGGGAGGAAGGGGCATTCATAGGCCAAGAGCCAGCCAGCCCCTCCCAGGTGCAAATCCCTTTTGTCCTAGCCAGGGCTGAATTTCTGGGGAACTAGGAGTTGGAGGGGGGGAGGCAGCAGAGACTCTACTAGCCTCAAACCTTGGCTGGAGCCCTAGTCAAATTCCACAGGGGGGCTGATTGTGCATCTGGAGACCATCCTGGAGGATTCCCATCATCAAATGCCCCCCAAAGGAAAGAGGGTGGGCAGAGAAGAAACGAAAGGACGGCCCCCTCCCCCCCTGTCCGAGGAAATCAAACCCACCCAAAGGGGAACTGTGCCAGGAGGGGGCCCCCCCAGCAACCTCCAGGAGGAAGAGGGTCCCCTCAAGGAGCGATTTGTGGCCTGCAATTCTGGCTTCTTTCCTTGCTGAGAAGAAGCCCTCCCGAGGCAGAATGGACAACTCGCTACAGCCAACTTGTCCCTCCTTTTGTACCCTTTCTTTAACAATTCTATTCCACCATTTTCTTTGATATTAGTGTAACTCTTCTTCCGTGGTGAGTTGTCCCGTGACAAGTTGGCTGTGGCGAGTTGGCTATGGTGAATAATAACAACAACAACAACAACAACAACAGAGTTGGAAGGGACCTTGGAGGCCTTCTAGTCCAACCCCCTGCCCAGGCAGGAAACCCTACACCACTTCAGACAAATGGTTATCCAACATTTTCTTAAATTTTTCCAGTGTTGAAGCATTCATAACTTCTGCAGGCAAGTTGTTCCAGTTATTGATTGTTCTAACTGTCAGGAAATTTCTCCTTAGTTCTAAGTTGCTTCTCTCCTTGATTAGTTTCCACCCATTGCTTCTTTTCCTGCCTTCAGATACTTTGGAGAATAGATTGACTCCCTCTTCTTTGTGGCAATCCCTGAGATATTGGAACCCTGCTATCATGCCTCCCCCAGTTCTTCTTTTCCATTCTTCATATGTTTTAGCCTCCAGTCCCCTAATCATCTTTGTTGCCCCTAATTGTCATAGCCCACTCCAGAGGATGATCTCCCAACGTCTCTTGGTCAACCGTGGGATGCCCGTGGCAGCAGAATCAGCTCTGAGTCCTCAGCCAAGAGCCAAGCAAGGATGAGACCAGTGGGGCAGCCATAACCATCACTGTCAGCATCATGATGAAGATCATGGTCTCCCCATGGCTAGACTGAAGAGCAGACATCGTAGTCTAGCTATGGAGGGAAACTGCAGGGCAGTCCAGAGCCACAGTGGCCCACCTGTGACCATCCCCCATTCTTCAGGTACAAATCAATGAGAGGGGCCTTGAGCCCAACCAGTCAAAACCTCCACTTGGGACAGGGGTCCAGTCCAGCATCCCAAACCAAGATGTATATTTCTCACCTGAACTCCTTCCTCCGCCCCCCTCATCTGCCTGGCATTAACCAAAATCCACGGGTCCACCTCCTGCCCTTTTCTGGGATGTAGTGGGCAGTGCTGCCATCTCCATCCTCGCTTCCCAAAGCTAAACCTGCCCAATTCCTTCCCCCTCTACTCAGAGGATCTACTTTCTGGCCTCCGTTTGAGGCGTTTCTAGTTTGTGGGGATCCTTCTTAAAATAGGGTGCCTTGAGGGGGGCTACCATCACTGGCCAGGTCTCCAGCCTGATCCTCTTCCGCCCTCCTTGCACCTCAGGCCCGTCTGTTTCTCTTCCAGACAAAATGGCTGCCTGGATGAGGCTCTCCTTCAGCCAAGCAGACCAGCCACTCTGAGGGAAGCCTTTCAGCACAAAGAAACATATTTCCATACACTCCATCGACCAAAAGCACAAAACAACTTGTGCCAAGGAAGCCCCTCCTGCCCACTCCCACTTGACTTGTGGGTGCCTGTGACAAGCATCAGAGCACAACTGCCACTCTGGGACTCGGCACAGAAGTCCTGCAATGGCCCAGATGTTCAGCAGCTGCAAAGCTCTTTGCATCCCACCACCTGCCTGGCAGGAGGCTAACTTGGGCGGAGGTTGCTGGCCACCCTGGGGGGTTAGTTAATGGGCAAATCCTTTCCAATTCAACCTGTCCCTCAATCCCTGACTCACGGCCATGCAGGGCCTCCATTTTCACGGGCAACACAAATATTAATTACCACACAAAAACATGCATTACTCTAACAGCCAGCGAATTCATTAAGTACCAAGGAGTCAAGCAATAAAAATGCTCATACAAAAGAGATTCTTTGTGGTTTGCATTTCTGAACAACCCTCATTTCACAAACCTACAGCCTGGCCGGCCACTCCCTCCGCCTGCAAAAGCCTTTGTGCCGTGTGACAGAGGGCAGAGGGGACTGCCTGCCAGCCTGCCCACCCCTAGGCATGCCAGCTCCCCTCCTCCCTTCTTGCCCACCTTGCAAGCACAAACTCTTCACTCTGGCTGCCGGACTCTCCACACCCCAGTACTATCTCAAGGCTACTCAGGGCCATGCTCCTTTTTAGGGAACCTTGAGACCATCCATCCAAGGTTTAATGCCGCTCAGTCATACAATGCATAATGGCTCTTGGGACTCAGAATCCCCTTTTCAAATGTAGGAGTTCTACTCAGAATATGGGTGCGGCAAGGCTACAACTGTGCCCGATACCCAGGACAGGATGAAGCGATGGAAGATCTGTCCCTCAGCCTGGTTCCTCCATAGCTATCATGCCAGGAGGGCTCCTGGTCAATCACTCCTCCCCTCCCCTCTTGTTAACATTAAACCTCCTCTCTCAAAGGTTGCTGTTGTGCAGATCTGAATTTTCAGTGTGCTTTGATCAGGGCTGGCCTGCTTCCTGCGCTAGGAGCTGCCACCACAAGTTTGACTCTCTGCTTGCTCAGAAATATGCAACCAAAAGAGTTTATAGGTTATTCCTGATCCATTCCAATCTTTGCATCCCTGTGATGGCAGGCCAGCCAAGAAGCCCCTCGGCAAGCTCTAGAAAGTGGCCCCTGTCCACTGTCCAGCTGGTTCCCCCTGGACAAGCAAGGAGCACGGGGCCCCTCTGGCCTCCAGAAGGTCTCTTCCCCTGGACTGCCTTGCATGGGGAGGGAGGGCTGCCCTGCCCTGAGGCAGCAGATGAGGGGCAGCTAGGTTCAAGCCATGGAATCACCCTGGGAGAGGGGCATGATTTTGGATCCTTTAAAGAACAAGCACACAGCTAATTGTGGATTGTGAATAAAAATGCAGCATAACAATACTTAGGCATCAAGATTGAATTGCTTTGTTCTTTCAAACCTTAATGTTTTTCAATTTGCCAATGAAGGGGGCGGGGTGGGGGGGAGAAACGGAATACAGAGAGCGTGAGAGCATGGAAACCACATGGAAACCATCAAGGTTGCTGCTGCAGGTGTTGGAGAAAGAGGTGGACTGTTCCCATAACAAAAGGAGGTCTCATTGTCCAATTGGACAATGTGATCACCCAGGGATGGGGAGAAGAGGAAGTTATTATTTAATTAGGCAAGTATTTGCGTGGGAAAACCAGAGCTGTTTCTTCAGTACCAATATGGTGTATCCAATAAAGTTTTACTTTTGGGAATTCAAATCTCCTGAGAGTGTTTTCCTGTTTTGGGTTCACTAGTTGGACAGTTGACATTAACTTCAATCTCACTGGGGTGGACATGATCCTGTTCCCAGACTCCAGAACACAAAACCTGATGTACCAGGATGAGAGATTCCGACTGAGCTTCTTAATGGGAGGAAGATGGGCAAGGAGTGCCTCCTTTGGGGTCCCTGCCCTGATCCCCACAGCTTCAGGGGGCCTTCCTGGGATTCTAAGGCAATGTGGAAAAGCCTCATTTGAAGCCAAACCCCTCCTGACCTCCCACATGGACACCCTCCTAAAATGCAGAAAAGCAGCCTTTGTCTTCCAGAGAAGAAGGGTCTGCCGGGCAGGCCAAGTCTTGGTGCAAAGCTTTCAGCAACTATAACAAAAGGCCTAGCAACATTTGCTCTTAACATCATCAGGACAATTAGGAGCAATAAAGCATCAGGCCCGAATCAGTGCAAATAAGCTCTCAGCTCAAGTTGCACAGTTCAGCTCGTTAAACATCACCTCCCTGCAATGAGTAATGATGCAGAATAACATTCAACACTGTCCCCACCTTTTCCGCTTGGGAACCAGCATTGGAGTCCCAGGGGGCTGAAAGGAGACGTGTTGCTTTGCTGGGAGTCGGGGCTCAGGGGGCCTCAGGGGACTTCTCTAAATGTCCCTCGAAAGGAAACAGCTGACTGTAGGATGGAGACAGGTGCAAAAAAGCCACTGTACTGAAACTCCCCCCCCAAAAAAAACTTCTGGCCCCATTCTTGCTCTTCATCTGGGCACCCTCCAGGTGGGTGGTCCCCAATGCCCAGTGCTCCAACCAGCCCAGCCATCGCTAGGTATTCCCAGCATTGAAAAACACCTGTAAGGTGGACAAGATGGTATCAGGGAGGGACCAAGGAAATGGCCAAATCCAAAGGCGACAGTGAGGGGACATAAAGTGAGCCTCCCCTCCCTTTCTCTCCTCCTCCTCCTCCTCTTGTTGAAAGGCCAGGAGATTCAGCTGATCACCTGAGGGGGGGCTGATGAAACAGGTGGAAGGTTGGAAATCCGTTGCAAGTTGCACACCCCTGCTTGATCCAAGGGCCAGTGATGGGCCCTCTCAGGGGACCCTCTCCAAAGTAAGATGAGTAAGTATACACCATTGTAGAAATACAGTAGAAAAATACAGTTTCTATTCTAAAACACCTGAAAAAGTTTAAAGAAATATTCAGTTCAAAATATAATCATCAACAAATATTATAATTTTATTCCACTGCTCTTGCTACTATAGGAATGAGAGAGAAATTAACATCAAAGAAAGCCCAGAGAGCAAAATACATTACATCCATACAACATATCAATACTAACACGGATGATGCTACTACTTTGGGTAATGAAATGTCTGCAAGAAAACCACCAAGCTCAGAGAGCACCAAGGACTCCTCCTCCTCCTCCTCTCTGCATTGAGGGATATCGGAATATGCTCAGGTTATGACGGGCAAAAGCACCAAATCCTAATAGCTTGACAAACGAAATCAGGGCCCCAAAGCGTCATTAAGAGAAATGTTTCAGCTTGCCTGCTTCTCTGGTCTGCAGCAGCTTCTCAAGTTAGCTTTAGGATCCTTCTTCCTAATTAAAATATGACTGTTTTGTTTTTTTAAAGGTAGTTTAACAAAGTTAAAACAGATATTCCGAGTCCTCCTCCCTCAATTTCATCCCTCCTCAGTAATACCAAACAAACCAGATAGGTAATTACATGGACTTATTTACTTTGGGTGGTTACATTCTCAGAATAAATGGCTGTACTCCTTTCAATACCATCCTTGGTACTAATTATATCCATTATTTAGTAGCAGTGTTCTGGACACAGCATGTAGGTCAGGAAGACTTAATATATGAGCCAAACCTGAGAAGGCAAGCCCTATCATGTGAAAATAGATAACCTAAAAATAAAGCAACTAAGGAAACACCACAAAATCTCCTCTCCATATGGCTGAGAACACATCCTTCAGTGGACGAGGCTTAGTTGTTCTAATCAAGACACCACCCACCCAACAGAATAGGCCTTTCAGAGACACGCCAGATGCCACACAGGAAGAAGAAATGCACAAATAATCCAGACTGGGAAATTGTTACCTTGAGCTGTGACGGCTGGAGCAACATCTACAAAGATACTGAAACAATAAGGAATCCAGATGGGATAGACACCAATAGCTGTTCTCATCACCCGGTTCCTTTTTGGTGTAAGCCACAGTATGAAAAGTAAATCAAATAACCAAAGCATGTGCCCGAACTGCCACCTTAAGCTCACTCTCTTCTAGCACCTGGTGCCTTGAACTCAGGGAAGACTGGATGGGAGGGGGGAGAGTTCATTGTATCTGCCTGAGTTTAAGGCCACATGGCTGAGAACAGACCGGCATGTGAAGAATCCTTCCAAAAACAATCTCTTTGAATTTGACTGGACAATGGGACCCAGCAGGGGAGTGCACCTAAGGGAGGGAAAGTTACTCTTTGGGATTTTTGGCGCACGCTTTTCAGTTCTGACTTTGCTGTACTGTATTTCACTTGATCTTTAGTAAACTATTCCTTTCTCAACGAATGGAGTCTTACTTTTAAGGTTCAAGTTGAAGCAGGTCTGACAGCATGAGATAAGAAAATAAAAGGCAACATGAGCTAAATCTAGTTTATACCCAAACCATTCACTTTACCTGTTCAGCCCATCCTTATACTGGGACCACTTTCATACTGTACATCAGTTCATTCACTGCCTTTTGTTCTTTTAATTTCCTTCTCAGCCTTCGCCGCCTTCTCAACCTCTACCACTCTTCTGCTGTCTATTTATTTTTACACTGATCCTAATTCATTCTCTCTGTACGGCCAAACGACTTCAGTGTATTTTGTTTGCACTAAACACTCTTTTTCTGTATTCAGTCCTCATCAGTTCTTGTTTTACCACCCCCATCCCCACAGCATTCCACTCACTTGCAACCTTCTCTTTCTAGGCCCAGATTTCTCTCCACCCATTTTTCTGTCTTTAGTAAACATTCCACCAAAAAACAAATGCAATTAACTGCTCTAGATTTTTCCTGTTGATGAATAACTTCCCATTATCCAATCCATTGTCTCTGCACAATGCAGCTTTTATTTCCAGATCCATCCTATTTATTGCATCCTATCTCATATTTGTTGCAAAACAAACATGGTTTTGTCTGCATTGAAAAATACAGGAACATTCTCCGACCAGATCACCACAAGCTTTTCATATGCATTTATTATCTATTCATCCCTACACTGAACAACCAAGTAGGTTTCGCGCATTCTTGTCTTCCTCCCTCTTGAGTGCTGAATCACTTCCCAAACATTTTACAGGTAGTCCTCGATTTACAACAGTTTGCTTAGTGACCATTTGAAGTTACACTGGCCCTAAAAAAAGTGACTTTTGACCATTTTTCACACTTATGACCATTGCAGCATTCCCATGGTCACATCATTTACATTCGGATGCTTAACAACTGACTCACATTTATGACGGTCGCAGTGTCCCAGGGTCATGTGATCACCTTCTGCAACCTTCTGACGAGCAAAGTCAATGGGAAGCCACATTCACTTAACAACCGGGTTGCTCATTTAACAAAGGCTGTGATTCACTTAACAAATGTGGCAAGAAAAGTCGTAAAATAGGGCAGAACTCACAAATTTCTCCCTTAGCAACATAAATGTAGGGCTCAATTTTGGTCGTAAGCCGAGGACTCCCTGTATTCGCTCTCCTATCCTACCATTGCTCTCCTTGAATTCAAGAACCAGCCTTCCATTCTACATGCATATGCATAATTGAAGTCTATTCATTTTATCACCCCTAAGTTAAAATAGGTGCAATAACTTTTCTACAGAGTACAAACCAAAAAATCTGATCTTTGCTCTCCGTCTGCCCAAACTTTGTCTACTGACCTTGGCTGTGGTCTTTCAATCAGAATGTGGCCAATCTATTATTTCTCTTTATGTTCTCATCTCACACTTTTACATAATTTGGTTTATTTTTGCATATGTGACTTACTCCAAAGCTACAACATGCAAAGTAAAAATGTCTTGCTTTGCAAACTCATCCCCTACAGATTTGCATTCACTTTTGCTACTTTCCCTTTTAATGGGGAATGACATCATTCGTCCAATTATCAGGCAAAAATTCAGACTTCGTATATATGTTAAGCAAGCTGTACAGCTAATCCAAAAGGCAAATCCTATCTGTATTTTAACATTTATCTGGGTATACCATGTATACTTGCAGTCTTTTCATTTTCCAACATTATTGTTTTTATGACATCCTTTTCATCATTTTTTCCTGAATATTAACATTTAAAGTACTAATTCCAATTTCACTCTCTCTCAAACAAATCACTAACAATCCCTCCCTTCACATTCATCCCAAGTCATCCTTCTGCAGGAGGGGTTTTCTGGAAGGCTGACACCCAAATAATTCCACTGAAAGGGAATCTATGAAATAGAAACATAAGACTCCGGTCTCACAGAACAAGGCAGTTGTCTCCTGGGCCCTCCAGAAGTAAAGAAGAGAAGGTGCAGGGCTGCTGTGGTGGGGCAGGTCAAGCTGAGAGGTATAAGGGAGCCACGTGCACCCCTGGTCCATTTTTCAGGAGGTGTGTTGGATTCCAGGTATCCAAAAGGGGACAGATAGGCTGCTGACATGCTTTGTATCCACTAATGATTATCCTTTCCCACCTATTACAGGTGGGGGTCAGCAGTGCTTCCAGAAAAGACCTTGAAGATCTCCAGAAATTACGAGGCCCTAGACAGGCAGCGGGAGGTCTTGCCAACCCCAAGTGATGCTTCCATGCACGGAGGTCAAGGTCTAAGAGAAAAGAATTGGCTCTATAGACGGTGCTCCCAAGGATTAGGGCTCCTTGGCTACGAAGATCTTGGAGTCCTAGTGAATAACCATTTAGATATGAGCCAGCAGTGTGCAGCAGCTGTTAAAAAAGCCAACACAGTTCTGGGCTGCATAAACAGAGGGATAGAATCAAGATCACGTGAAGTGTTAGTGCCACTTTATAATGCCTTGGTAAGGCCACACTTGGAATATTGCATCCAGTTTTGGTCGCCACGATGTAAAAAAGATGTTGAGACTCTAGAAAGAGTGCAGAGAAGAGCAACAAAGATGATTAGGGGACTGGAGGATAAAACATATGAAGAACGGTTGCAGGAACTGGGTATGTCTAGTTTAACAAAAAGAAGGACTAGGGGAGACATGATAGCTGTGTTCCAATATCTCAGGGGCTGCCACAAAGAAGAGGGAGTCGGGCTGTTCTCCAAAGCACCTGAGGGTAGAACAAGAAGCAATGGGTGGAAACTGATCAAAGAAAGAAGCAACTTAGAACTAAGGAGAAATTTCCTGACAGTTAGAACAATTAATAAGTGGAACGACTTGCCTGCAGAAGTTGTGAATGCTCCAACACTGGAAATTTTTAAGAAAATGTTGGATAACCATCTGACTGAGATGGTGTAGGGTTTCCTGCCTGGGCAGGGGGTTGGACTAGAAGGCCTCCAAGGTCCCTTCCAACTCTGATGTTATGTTATGTTAAGTCTGTTATCTGCAAGAAGGACTCAAGCAGATGGAGGAGTCTCACACAGATCGGAAGGATGTGCTTGGTGGGCATTTTGCCAATCTCACCAAGAGGGCAACAAACGGCAAAAGGTGGGGTGGCTAAAATCCAGATGGCTCCACACCGAAGCACAGAATAGGGAACCCAAGCAAGGAGAAGCTGAGAGTCTAACACACAGGATGCCACAGGTGTGATGATTTAGGTTTGGAACAGAGTCCTAGAAGGCTACAACAACTGAAAGGAACAAACTCAGTGGGAGGGAAGGGCGCAATCTGCATGAAGGAAGGCAACCTGCCTGGAAATTCACACTCTAAAACATGGAAATCCTCCTGAGAATGTCTTCCGTCAGAATGAAATATCTATGATTATTGCTGACTGGAAACCCCTGACAGACTTTTGTACAAAACAGAAAAATGAACTTATGATTTATGGTTTTGATGATTAGACAGGATGGATTATAGAAAGAAGACTTATGTTGCAACTGTAGAGCAAGAGGCAAATTTATAATTGTACTTATAACTGCTGTAACCACTAGGGTTTTTCTTTCTTTTCTATTTTTCTTTTACTTTGTTTTCCTTTCTTGCACTTTTAAAGGTGATATACCATTGTGTGAATTTATTAGAGGCATGAACTACAGAGGTCATCCTGACGTCAATGACAATTTCAACAACTCTGACATCTGCTAAAAATCCAATTCTGCCAGGAGACGGTGGTCCAACAAAGTTCTGCTCTGGTTTGCTGAACATGTGTCAAAAGATGGAAAAGAGGAACCAGGAGGCCTCTTATTATGGACTTTTCTCAACCACAAAGAGACATTAATTAAAAGGTAAGAGCCTGGAACCTTGAGAGGAACTCATACTTTTGAGTTTATGCTACCCATGAAAGGAGGAAGAGAAGGGGGCCAGAGCTGTAGACCAGGGGTCTCCAACCTTGGTCCCTTTAAGACTTGTGGACTTCAACTCCCAGAGTCCCTCAGCCAGCAAAGCTGGCTGAGGAACTCTGGGAGTTGAAGTCCACAAGTCTTAAAGGGACCAAGGTTGGAGACCCTTGCTGTAGACTCCAGAGAAGTTGTATCAGCTTGGGTGGAAAGCCAAATGGCTTAAAACCCAGAAGAAGTGAAGTGTTCACAGAGGGAGGAAAATCCTCACAATTGTCACAAACTCCTCCTAACTGAGGAGAACAAGAGAGGCATTTAAGAACTCTACATGGAGAGTTTTCCAAAGAGCTGAAAAGGAACTTAACTTGGGCCTGGAGAAGGAGGTGGGAGAGGCAGAACATTTTTCCATCTCATGCTGGAAAAGTAGGATGGGGCTTAGCAGAGCCCCACCATGACCTTATCTTCATGAAAGGAGTTTGGCAGGTTTCAAGATTCTGCAAATATACCCAACGCCAGTAGAGTTGCATTCTAGGGACCCCTGCAGAATATTTTTTTTGACTGATGTGCCTCAGAGGGCTGACACATATAGGAAAAAAAGTGTGGCAATTGCGTCCAGAAGGTGGGAGTGCGCACACACTGAGGCTTGTACCAACAAGTCCATTTCCTCCTGTGCCCACTTCTGAGTAGCACAGCCTCAAAAAGACTTTGACAAACTGGCTGAACTCTGCTGGGAGGCTAGAAATCAACCCTCTGTGGAAACGTTAAAAGCCCCTGGATAAGTTCATTCTGCAGAAGAGGAGATGGACGGCTGGGCAGAAGCCTCCAACCCCTGAAGGAGGGAAAGAAATACAATCAAGAGAGAAAATCAAGGGCTTGCAACTGGAGTGATGCAGATTCCGCTCCCATACCAGGAGGCCTTTCTAATTAAGAGCGTCAGCCAGTAGAAGAGGCTGCTTTATAAAGATGTCTGTCACCCTTCACTGGTTTCTCCAAACACAGCCAAGACGGCCACCTGTTCACTGCGCTTCAGTAGATCTTGTGCTGATCAGGGAGTTGGACTAGATCGCCTTTGAGATCACGTCTAATTTTACGACTCTCATTCCACCAAGAAATATTTTTCATACTTCCCACCAGTGTAGTTCTACACAGTTTGGTAGCACTCCAACATGAAAAGGACTTTCTTCCCTCTGTTCCAGCTAGAATTTACATCCTGTTTCCGTATGTCTACTTTCCATTCACTCTGTTGGGAAATTAATTTAGCTTTCAGTATTTTTTCACACAGGACTCCTACTGGCAGTCATTTTACTTTTATTCTCATTTTCTTGGTTTCTTTCCTTTCCTCTGTTTCTACCCAGTGTCTGTTTTTACCCAGTATTTGTATTTGACACTATCAAAAAGTGACCTGAATCACATCCAGAGCCTCTCATTAAGTCTGCATCCTTTACTAAGTTTCTTAATCTTTCATCAAACAGAATCCAATCAGTCATGCTTTGCTACAGGTGCAGACTGGGCTTCCAAATGGCCAATCATTATCTAGGTTCTCCTGATTGCCTCCATCTTTCCATTCCTGACACCTAGTAGAACACCTTTTTTACCTGGGTTGCCTTATTTCAGAATATGGTGTGATTTTCTCCAAATTTTGCTTCTTCCATGATCTTTATTCAGTGTTAACATGCAACTCAAACCAATTCAAATCCTCTGACATTGATTTGAACCCTTCTGCTCATTATTAAAGTACCTGCACATATTCAGTCACTCTGCCCCAGGAGACCTGAACCACCTTCAGATCTATTACATCCTTCTCTTCTTGCCAGTCTCACATGTACATTTTCTTCCTTTCTTTGATTTGCTAATTCGTACTCTTTATCATTGTCCTCCCCCCCCATTCCAGGGTACCAAAATTACACCCATGGTTGAACCAGGTGGATGCACAGATAGTCCTTCTCCAAGTAATGCCTTGCAAGCCAACTCACATTGGCCTGGATCTCCCTCACCCCCACCCCCACCTGGGAAGCAGGTGCAGCGCACTGGCCAACATCCCAAGGACACACATACAGTATTACATCCAGACAGACTGAAAGGCAGTATCAGCTTTGAATCAAACCTGGCAGAAGCCATTTTTCTATTCCTCAGTTGCCTCACAGTGGGGAGGAGGAAGGAAGATGAAAAAATTCAAAACTTTCTCGTGGGAATCAAGGTTATCTCTATAGGTGATGGATAGTGGATAGAGACAGGGAGGAGTGCCTGGAGAGCCTGTCAATTAACCTAATTGGCCAACCTAACCTGTGACTTTTGGGGAGGGAATTATTTCCTATTTTAATTATACTGAAACCATGGAAAACATTTAGAGTTGGTTTTCCAATTGATTGTGCCAATATGATGTACCCAATAAAGAAGTTTTTAGAGGAAGACCTCAGCCTCAGAGTTCTGATTTGCTTGGGTTTGTTAGTCGGGATCATGATAGGCAGATTCTGAGCTGCTGGGAATTCAGAGAGCCATTTCCCTCATGGTTCGCCTGGATGCCCAAATATTGACAAGCCTCAGTCAAAGGTGTAATTCATGAAACAGGAGGAATCCGAACTGCAGGAGACCTTCTAGGTCCATTACCCCAACTCCTCCTCCAGAGGTGACCACCTGAAATGCTCCAGTGTGGAGGAAATGGTTCCACTTATTTTCCACCAGGAATTCCTCCCAACCTGAATCTCAGCTCTTTAGTCTCCCTCTCGTGCTCCCTGGGAGGACCCACTTTCCTCCTTCTATAATCGTCTGATCATCCCCTCTTTTGCTGGCTTGCCCAAATCCTTCAATTGCTCCTCGCAGAGCCTTGATCTCCTGCACCCACTCCAGGGTCTTTACTGGTCTCCAAAGCCACACCCTCAACTGTATGCAGAACCCCAAGTGCAGGAGACAACAGAAATTTGACCTCTGTGCTGCTAAAAGAATTTTTAATCTCCATCTGCAGCTTTTTCATGCATAATGCCACAACCGTATCCAAGGTCAGGTTTTGTTTTAAAAAGCAAGGAATTATTATTAATGCCATCCAGTTGCAAATATCCTTTAATGCAGTTCCTTGAAGAGACATGGCTAATGCACTAGACCTCCAAAATCTCTTTTATGTCAATTCTGGGGGGGGAAAGGCCAGATGGAACCAAATGCCTTCTTTGGAATCCCCTATTATGTGCTGGCCGGGGCCTGGGCAGAGCCAGTTTGGCCTAGTGGTTAAGATGCTGGCCTAGAAACCGGGAGACCATGAGTTCTAGTCCCGACTCCAGCGAGAAAGCCAAGTCACTCCATCAACCCAACCCACCTCACAGGCTTCCGGTGGTAAGGAAAATGGGAGGAGGAAGGAGTATTAGCTGTTTGCTGCCTTGAGTTATTCAGGAAGTTAATTCAGCAAACAAACTAAACCATTCCCCAAGGGAAGGGCCCCAAATAAAACTGACCCTCCTCCTCAACAGAAGCAGGGAAGGAGCTGAAGAGCCAAGCCAAGCCAGCTTGCAGTGCCAGAGAGCGGAAGGAGCACCCAGCTCTTCTCCTTCATCTCCCCCCTCCAAGCCACGTGGGCTGTAGGCATCTCCTCTCCTGCCCTTCAATGCACACAAAATATCTCCCCCCATTTGACTTTGGGGGGGGACTGACTCCAACTCAGGAGCAGTACCTACTGGGTAGGATTGCCAGCCCGTCTTGTCCAGCTGTCTGTTCTCACAGGGCCCACCAAGGAAGCCCCAGCAGATGGCCTTCAGAGGCAGCCCCACAGCCATCAAGGCTAACAGACCTGGGTCTCCAGGAACAACCCTTTCGGAAGCCAGCCACGCCAGCCAGCACCACATCACGTGGCAATGAATCCCAAATCTGAATTCCCTGTTTTGGGTAAAAGGAAAGAAAACAAAAACCCCTCTATCCTGATCCTTCCAAGATTCAGCAGCACTGGGCGACTTTTTTCCCAGTATTTGGAGAAGGAGCAAATGTCCTTCTTGTCCACTTTTTCCACACCAGGTGTGATTTTGTGCACCCAGCGCTGGGCAAGTCTCTCTCCCCTTTTTTTCTGCAAGGGGGAGACGGAGAACAAGGAGGGAAGGGGGCCAGCAAGGCTTTAAGCTGATCTCTAAGGGACGGACCAAGAGAAGGGGAAGAGGCCGGCCCCAGAGATGGACTCCGGGGCTCGGAGCCCCACCCCATCCATGCTGCTCCTCCTGGGGTCCTGCAAGGAATGGGCAAAGGAAGCCCCAGGCCCCTTGGGAGGCCTCCCCTGCCATTGGGGAGCAGGGGCAACTTGGGAGCCAAAATCATGGAGAAAAGGGAGAGAAGCGTCAGGGCAGCCTTCTCGGAAGAGCTAAGAGAAATGCTAGACTCTTAGGGACTTGCTCTGAGCTGTTAAAACCGTCATCCTTCCTTCATTCTGAGTGTAATAAATTTCAAGGCAGTGGAGTTTAAAGAGAGCAGCATCTCTTTTAAAAGGAGTATTTAAATACAACAGGAGCCACCGGCACTTTGGATTCAGACATTCCTGCCTGGTAAAAAGTAGAGAGTTTGTAGACAGAGACTCTACCAACCACCTGCTAGCTGAAATTACTGGTGCTTCCTTGGTCGAAATTGCCTCTTTTTTTATCTTGAAAAATACATAGTTTATAAATAAAATAGTTAATTTAAAATGTTATTTTTTTAAAAAAAAAAGCTGTTGAAAAAAACTAAGCATTATTAGTACAATTGAAAAGCCGGTGATGTTTGTTCTCCTCACACATCTCAGCCAAAAAAATCCTCTCAGCATCGACAACCATTAATTGAGCCGGTGCTGTGTGGCGCCTGATGACTTCACAAAGATCTCTCACAAGTTGCCTTGACACAATGATTACTTTCCATTTTCTAATGAAAAATAATCTGGAGAAAAATCTGACTAAATCATTTCTCTGTATATACTTCCAAAATTAATAGCTACATCTGGTTTTAAGTACAGCGCTAAAGAAAATGTATTTAGATTATATCAAACAAGTAGAATTCAGTTTTATTGGAAAGGACGGTTACAGAATTTTCCTGACTAGTGAATTAATAATGGTTTAAACCAAATCCATTCTGAAATCATAGTTAGCCACACTCATTCTAGACAGTTGATAAAGTCCAGCAGAAAAAGTCACAAGATATGGGGTTAAGCCCCCCTCGCCTCCTAGTGTGGCATGCCCCCCTCTTCCCCCCCCTCCCCGGCCTCCCTGTCCTCAGACACAGCCTGCGCTGCCCCCCCTCAGGGCTCCATCACCCCCCCGCAGCACCCAATATCCTTACCTTGGACTCTGCTGCTTCCCACTTAATGACCCAGGCATCCTAGTGTTACCACGGCAACGGGGACTGCCACATGACCAGACTTGATGACTGCATCACTTAAAGACGGCAAGCCTGAATTCCTTTAACGGCCACCCACAGTTGAAAAAATGCCTTCCTTTTTGCCTGCCTTACTGATTGAGGGGGGGGGGACGGGACGGGACACGAAAGAAGCCTCCCCAAAGGTTGTGTTACTTTGGGCAATCAAGCGTCCCCCTGGGGCAACAGTGTTGCCACCAACAATCTTTTCAAACCAAATCGCAGGTGCTTCTGACACAAATACAGACCGACCTTAATCATCATTTAAACAGTTCAAAAGTTTAGTCACTACTGAATTCCAATCTAAGTATTACGACTTATGACCGCAAATGACTGCAAAATTTCTGTAGTTAAGCAAGATAGTTGTTAAGTAAATTTTGCCCCATTTTGTAACTTTTCTTGTTGTCATCCATCCCACTTGTTAGTTAGCAAAGAAAGACCATTCGGAGCACAGTTGTCAGGTGAATCTGGCTTCTCCATTGACTCTGCTTGACAGAAGATCACAAAAGGGGATCACATGATCCCGGGACACTGCAACCATCGTAAGTGCATGCCGGTTCCCAATTCTGATCACACGACCACAAGGACGCCACATGGGTCACAAGTGTGATCAGTCATAAATCACTGCAATTTCAAACGGTCACTAAAGAACAGTTATAAGTTGAGGCCTATCTGTGTTTTGGTTTTTTAGTAATTAAGTGGTTGCTTAATAGTTTCAGTAATCCACCAAATTATCTGGGTAGATATTATTTACTTAATAGTCCATGTATCCTAATTGTTTAAAGATTACATTATATTTAATTTTGGTCACTGACTATAATAACTTCGAAGCTGTCGAAGTGCTGTCCTGGTGTCTGGAAGCCGTACGGGTCTGGATGGGGAGAAACAGACTCAAGCTCAATCCCTCCAAGACGGAGTGGCTGTGGATGCCGGCACCCCGGTACAGTTGCGCCCCTTCCTTGACCGGGATGCCTTATGCACGGTCACTCATGCCCTTGTCACTTCCCGCTTGGACTATTGCAATGCTCTCTACATGGGGCTGCCCTTGAAGTGCACCCGGAGGCTGCAGCTAGTCCAGAATGCAGCTGCGCGGGCAATAGGGGGAGCAACTCGTTGCTCCCATGTAACACCAATCCTGCGCAGTTTGCACTGGCTTCCTGAGGTCTTTTGGGTGCGCTTCAAGATTCTGGTTACCACCTTTAAAGCGCTCCATGGCTTAGGACCCGGGTACTTACGGGACCACCTGCTGTTACCTTTTGCCTCCCACCGACCCATACGCTCACACAGAGAGGGCCTTCTCAGGGTGCCGTCCGCCAAGCAATGTCGGTTGGCAGCCCCCAGGAGTAGGGCCTTCTCTGTGGGAGCACCGACGCTCTGGAATGAACTTGGCTTACGTCAAGTACCTGATCTTCGGACTTTTCGCCGTGAGCTGAAAACGCACCTATTTATTCAAGCTGGACTGGATTAAAATTTTATTGGGGTTATTTATATTTTAAGATTTTAAATTGTTTTAAATTTTTGGCCACATTATAATATGTTTTCTTTTAATTTCTTTTAATCTGTATATAGTGTATTTTTACTTGGCTGTACACCGCCCTGAGTCATTCGGGAGAAGGGCGGTATAAAAATCGAAATAAATAAATAAATAAATTATATTTCTCTGTTGGTTCTAGTGAGTGCCAGCAAATAATTCCATTCTATCTTTTTAAAAACTAGGGACTCCTAAGAGCCCACCTATTCCCTTTGAAAACACAGAAACAGAAGAAACAGCTGCAGCTGGATGCCTTTTGTTCTCATTCCTCTTAAAATCCCCCAGAGCATCACAAATGGGGCCCCCAACATTCCTGCTTTCCTTCAATATTCCTGGTCTACCCCAAGAGGGGCGGGGGGGGGGGCGGGAGGGACACTTGCCCCAGTGTGTGTGAGAGAGAGGGGAGGGGGAAGAGAGGAGGGAGGGAGGGAGAGTGTTTTGGTGGGTGGGTGGAGATAAGCACCCCCCCCATCAGGCAGGATTAAGCTTCAATTTAAGCAGCATCTGGAGTTTCAAAGTGGCATCAGATTTTCTCACTGGCTTCCCACTCACTGGTGTGTTTAAGAGCCCTAACTAAGCAAAGAGGGGCCTGCTTCTCTCTGAGGCTGCCAGACAACAGCCTCCCCCTCCCATCAGGGCTCATTCTCTCCCTGACCAGGGGGGGGGGCGGAGGGGGGATAAGACCCTTTACCTAGGACTAAGCCCCAGAATGGATGATGGAGCAAGAGGATGCAGCAGCCAGGGCCGGTTCCTGCTACAATCAAGCCCATCTGGATGCAGCTCAGGGCCCAATGGGGGGGGGGATCGTCTTCCTCAGAACAAGGTAGGGGGGAGGAAGCCTGGCAACTGATTGGCATAGGAGCTCCCATGGCCTCTTTTCTTGGCATTCCTCTCCTCCCATGCCAGGCCCACTGAATGGTCGCCTACACATCCGTGAGTATGCAATTGTAAGAAGGCAGCAATTCTCATCTTTGGGGAATGACAAAGGAGGGGAAATCCAACTACCCATCTCAGCCCAGAGACCGTTCAAGTACCGCTGCCACACTCCACATTCAGCCCCGTTCCCTTCCCTGACTGCTGGCACCCCAGGAGACTTTCCAAGGCAGACCACCATTTATTTATTTATTTATTTATTTTAATCAAATTTTTATACCGCCCTATCTCCCGAAGGACTCAGGGCGGTTTACAGCCTGATAAAATAGCACAAGAATAAATACAAGATAAAAACAACATTTTAAAAAACTTATTGAATTAGGCCAAATTTAAAATTATAATTAAAATAATAAAAAACCCCATTTAAAAAGCTAAAATTTAAAACTAAAATTTAAGGCCAGTCCTGCGCAAATAAATAGATGTGTCTTAAACTCGCGGCGAAAGGTTCGAAGGTCAGGAAGTTGGCGGAGTCCTGGGGGAAGTTCATTCCAGAGGGTGGGAGCCCCCACAGAGAAGGCCCTTCCCCTGAGTGTCACCAGTCGGCACTGCCTGACGGACGGCACCCTAAGGAGTCCCTCCCTGTGAGAGCGTACGGGTCGGTGGGAGGCATTCGGTGGCAGTAGACGGTCCCGTAAGTAACCCGGCCCTATGCCATGGAGCGCTTTAAAGATAGTAACCAAAACCTTGAAGCGCATGGCCTCCCAGGCAAAGATCCCGGCTGCAGCACTGGCCAACAGCTGTGCAGCTTCAGGACCACAAAGCACAGAAGAGGCTGTGGGAAGGAGGCCCCGTCTGACCTGCTGCCAGCGGAAGAGAGAATATGGGTCTTGGTGCTGAGAAAGACCAATTTCCTGATTGGTCTGATTGGCTGAGTTTGCAGGGAAGGCTCTTCCTGAGCTTGCCACATTGTGGGTTGAGGGCCGGGCAGTCCAGCCCCACCCACTGGATGCCCAGAAGTCTGGCCAGGAAGCCTGAGCCCTGCACTAAGAGCCCACCAGGCAGCTTATGGCAAAAGGTACAGGTATTGGGAGAGTATTGGCTCTAGGTAGTGCCAAGGTAAACTGAAGGAATTCCTTCCTTTCCAATGAATAGTATAGTTGGGAAATTTTCCAGAAGGTCTCTCTCTGACTTCACCTGAAGAGCAGGGCAGGATCTAATTCCCTTCTCCTGGGTTGGAAGTACCAAGTCATCCCCTCAGATACAAGAAAACTACCCCAAAATGCCAGATGCTTTTCAGCTGTTTTAGGTTCTAGCTTCCATCAGCCACGCCACCATGGTCAACGTTCAGCAATACGGGTAATGTAGTGCCAAGCACTTGTGTGACCTACTCCTCCGTGATCAGTTCAGACTGAGGATACATCACGAATTCTGCTCCCACCAGAACTGCTTGCCAGGTGTTTCAGATGGTCAGGAAAAGGGGAGTGGGGGGAGGGAGGCACACATGTTATTCTCAGAGCAGAAAGAATACGAAGAGGTTTTTTTAGGTTTTCCAGAAAAGCTTCTATTTCTCCTAAGAAGCTATTTAAAAGTTACTATCAACTTTTTTGGGATGTCTGAGGGCTCTGCATGCAAGCAAACCCCCAGAAAGTTCAGCAGAACATTCCTAACCTGGGAACTTCATCATGCCACCCCCTCCCTGCTCATCAACCGTAACATGGTATTTTCTTCTGCAATCCTCCTTCCGCACAAAAGAGTTTGCACAACGGAGCCATCACCACCACCGCCACCGTCTTCTTTTGTGTTTTGCCTAGTCATCATCTTGGGAAGCCAGCAGGGAAAAGGCAAAAGCTTGCAAGGCAATCGCCTTCTCTGAGAAAGGAAGTCCGGTCCTTTTACTCTGCGTTCAGATGCGCTCAAAATTCATCACAAAAGGTGAAATCATACCAGAGAAATCTCAATGCTTCAAATTATGGACGCACAACAGAGAGCTACAACGAACCGCCAGGCTCAGCCTGAGAAGAGGACACTCTCTAAAAATTGACAGCTCTGGGCAGCTACAGCAGGCAGGATGCTTTGAATTATGACTGACTCGGAATGAGAAAAATGGAACATTGGAAAATCACTTGCGGCCAAGTGTTATTTTCAGCCTTTGCAATACTGAACTTCTGAATATCCATCTCCACCTTCAACCACAGGCCGAACCTCAGGGTATCACGGGATGCCCACCTGCATTTTAAGGAAAGATGCAACAGATTCTTGATAACAGTAAATTGTCTGCCACCCTTGAAAGCTCCTACAGCAAATAATTACATGCATGCAGAGGCCTCGTTGGAAAGGAAACGCTCTTGCTGGAAGTTTTTGGTCATAATCCCCACTCTCTGTTCAAATGAACCTTACTAGTCAGAGCACTGAGGTCCTTTTTTTAGGATCTATCATTCCTGGTTTAAGTTGCTACAAAAGACCGCTGACAATATGGAGAAACATTCCTTGCTTGAGGGGTGAGGGATGAGCCATCCAGAAATGTTGGGCTGAGAATGTGTGTGTGCGTTCCTGATTCTTGTAAGCTACCCATTAACTCTGCCAAAAAAAAAAAGCAGACAATCTCCTTGCACTGAATATCGACATTAATAGAGGGCCAGCAGGATAAAACAAACATGACCATGAACATTAATCACAACAATAAAAGCTGTATTTCTGTTCATCAGAAATCAAGATAGGGAAGATCAATATAACATGGCTCTCAAAATGGAGCAAGCCAACTTTTTGTCAAGCCCAAACAAGATTGACAGAGATTTATAAACCAGGTTTAGTGGCAGGAAAAAGGTGTCAGGACACAGAATCTTGAAAACTGAATAAGCAAAATGCCAGCCCTAATCTTGAGTGAATTAACTGAGACAGAGTCTCTGTGAAATGTTTGAATTTGTTTCTCAGAATTGCTAAACTGAAGAACCATCAGGCCTTTTGGCAAGTACAACTGACTGAAACATCCATGTTTTGAAATATTTCCTTTCCCATTTCAGTGTCCGAGAGCGTCTCAAGAGGAGGATCTGCCCCACAGTGAAGGTCCTCAGGCTAATCTCACTCATTTCATCACTGAAGATGGACGGGGGCATCCAGAAAAGAACTTCAGATTTTGGAACAGCTGCCATCATTTCATGGATCAGACATGGCATTTTGACTTGTACCTAGAAATTTACCGGAAATCAAACAGATGTTCCATGTAGTTAGGATCAATAATCATATTTTATGACTGCTGAAGTTTCAAGGTAGTCTTTGACTGGACCTTATTTCAACAGGATGTACTGTATTCATCCAATATGATGTTTTCAGGGTTTGAAAATATAAATAACTTTTTTCTAGAGTCGAGCAAAGCCACTGGCAATGAGCAACCTTCTCATTGAAGGTTGTTCCTCGCTACTTTCAATGGGCAATTGGAGCATGGAAACAGATCCTCCAGAACAAATAGTCAGGATGACTTAAGGTCATGGATAGGGAGACCAGAAGGGATGAGATCATTGGTCAACTTTGGTCTATCACCACTATCCAGCAGTGGCACCTGAAAGCCTATCAACAAAGCTAAAGTCTAAATGGAAGGTCACTCAAGCTGACCAAACTAACTTGCCTTTTGGTCTCTGATCCAGCTTGAACACTCAGAAGCTCATTGGATAATAAGACCTCCCCAACTGCAAAGAATTTACTGTCCACTGGATGTTCATTTGTGGAGCCACGCATCTCCTTGGCCATCTCCCCTTTGCTCAAGAGTTTGCGTCAGTTCCAAGCTCCCCTTTGCCTTCCTTCCCATACTTAGCTCCTCAGATTATTTCCGTGCTCATCTTATTCATCTCATCCACCTACCCATCCTGCAACCTTGGAGGTGAACAGTAATTTAAGATGTCGTCTTCTTCTGTTTATATTGCAATTTTTTAAAGAATTCACAGGACAGTTTGTCAAGGTAAATGCCTTCCGTTATATAAGGGCGGTGGTGTTAGTAATAGTTGAAGTCATAAAGAGCCCAGGAGTTTATGACCCATCCTCAATGCCTGCAGCATGTAAAAACTGATGTGAGGCAGGACGGTAATGCTTTCTCGAAGTTGGACATTTTCATGCATGGAAGGAAAAACAGCTAATTTTCCTCAAATATACATACTCTTTCTCCAGCTCTCAAACGCTGCATATTTAAAAGGATTTTCTCTCTCCCCCTCTCTTTTTTTACATATGACATAAAATGAATCAGTGAATAAAACTGCCAAGCTTGGAAATAAAAAGCAGTAATGCCCACTCTGCTCACCAAGCTTTTGCAACGCATTCCTCTCTCCCCCCCTCCCTCTCTCACATGCACACATACCGACACTAATTTTTCAACCCCAACATGCTGGCAAAGAGTAAGGCCGATGCTGGGGAGTAGCACCAAGGACTCTGTTTCTGGACCTCAGCACCAGCCTTCCGGTCAGCCACAGCTCAAACACCAATAAAAAGGTTCCAGAACCAAGAAGCAATTTCCTGCCTAGAAAACCCAGAGGCCAGTCTGACATTGTTTTTAGTGCAAAGACCCTGATGGAAGGATGATCTGGCAAAGCCTCACACATACAGCTTTAAGGCGTCTGGAGTTACATCCCACAAAGACACACCAGGAGAGCGGACAATATGGAGGAACAGGCTGGATTGTCTCCAAGGAACAGGATACTGATAGCGAAGGTCTCATTCTCCGCTGAGTGGACCAGCAGGGAAGGTGGATGAGCAGCCTTTGGTCGCACACCACAGCCAGAAAAGGACCAAACGAGTCCTGAGGCTTGCAGAACACCAAACATCTGAAGCCTCTAAGTTCTGTAGTTCTTCCAGGGCTCTTCGGTCTCTTGGACAAGTGCATCTGGCACAGTGTGAGCCACAACTTCTATAGAGTGCCAGATGAGAAGAAAATCCGGTCCAACCAGCAAAAACATGATCCGGACCAGCCCACTATGGACTTTCAGGATTTCCCCTTGCCCCCCTGAACCCACCCAGCAGCTAAGGATGAAAAGCAACCAGGGAGGAGGTCACCCTTCAATCTTGGCCGAGTGAGAGTTCAGAGCCACGGAAAAGGTGCTGCCTTGGGAGGAGGCCCCCTCCTCACCCCACATGCCTGTGAGAAGCAAGGCACGGGCAGCGGTTTGGCCTCACTCTTAAGGGACACGTTTCCCATTTCTCCTCCAGAACAGCACCTGGGAAGCCTCAAGCAAAAGGAATAAAAATAAAACACATTTTTATTTTAATGTGTATATTGTGTGGTTTTATCATTTGGCTGTACACCGCCCTGAGTCCTTCGGGAGAAGGGCGGTATAAAAATCTAATAAAATAAATAAATAAATAAAATAAATAAAATCCAAACCCAATTAAATTAAATGCACAACTCCCTATTAAAATGTAATCAATAATTCCAAACAAAGGAATCAAGCCCCTCCAGAGGCCGCATTAAGACCCCTCCCTCCCTCCCTCCCTCGGCACCCCTGTGCAGGAAGCAAAGGGCTCCATCCAGGGGAGGGGAAGGGATAGCCAGGACTGCAGATGCTGCCTGACCTTTTCCAGATTTCCACTGTGGCTGATGTCCACAGCACCATCTCTAAAATATTGCCCGTGTGGACAGAAGAAAAACCTGCTGGCCCTCGGCTTCCTCCTTCTCCAACTAGCCTCACTTTCATTTCTGGGCAGAGTTGAAGGGGAGGAGCAGCCTCTGCACACAGCACATCTGGAAAGAAGTCAGGGAGCTTCCAGGGCTCCATTCTCCCAGCCTCCCCTTTAGGGCAGCTTGGGGTCTGCACTACCAAGGGGCTCTTTCAATGGGGCCAGAGGCCATGAGGGGCCACTGGGGGGCTGGAGAAAAGTACGGAGGGGCAGCGGTGGCTGCAGCATCTTTGAGCTGCTCTCCAGCAGCCATGGAAACCAACCGGCCCGCCTGCCTTCCTGCAAGGAGCCCCAACTCCCCCCAACGCCCGACAGTTGCAACAGCAAAACGATTCCTCTTCTCACACTTCCAGTTCTGAGGAAACACGGAGTGATTCGATTGGGATTTCTGGGGAACTGAGCACTCAAAACAAATCCTGCAATCTGCCTGGAAATTCCATCTGCAGTTCCTGCTGGGAGCATTGCGGGATGAAGGTTGCAACTTTGGAGAGCAGCTGGACAGATAAATAAAAAGCCAAGGAAGCTTTTAGGTCCACTGGGACTGCAAGTAATCATTCACAAAAGGAGGTTCCCAGGATTACTGTAGCTACGTAAAGCCACCAAAATATAATACCTACGGTGAAATGTTGATCTGTCTCCCTTCCCAGCTCTTCATACCAGGCTTTGGCTGCTTATTCATACCTCAAGCCTTCTCAATTCATAGAAACCTTCCCAAGCAAAAATCATTTGAAAGAAATTATCACTACATACAAGCAGTGGAAAATGTCCCACATGAACCCCACCAGCCTCGACACCATGAAATCTCTGCTGAAGTGCACAGGATAACCACCATGAGAAAAGGGGGCCCCCACAGGGGAGAGGGGGCCTGGGCTCCATCTTTACTCCATGCACAGAACCACAGAACATCGATCAAGGCAGGAAGTGTCCTGGGACGTCCTTGCGACAGCCTCAGCCAAAATCTCCACAGGGGTGTCCACTGAACACACTCAAGCCAAGGCAGGCTTTCTGGGGGAGGGCACCCAAACAGCACCTCTGTAGACACCCCCCAGGAAGAGCAATCCGCCCCCTCGCCCCCCCCCCCCGAGGATCTGTCCTGCTGGCAAACAGCTCTTACAACCAACCCAAAACCACTCTTTGTGACATTAAAGCCTTGGCTTCTTCATCTTCTAAGCAGCTCTGGACAACCTTGCAAGAGTTCTCGTCTTCAGGCTAAAGAAACCCAGGGAAACCACACCCTCCTTCCAGGCCCCAGATCATCTATGTGACTCCCAGGACACTCTTCACTGAACCTTTGACCGCTCCCCAACCAGAGCTGCCCACAATATCCTCCATGCAGCCTGACCAAGGTAAAATAGAGAGCACCTCTGGCTACTCGGGGTGTTTTTCTTCTCTCTGCTGGGATCAGTTCCCACCCAAATGCAAGATGGTGCCTTTGTCCCTGTTGGAATCCCCCCTGCCTGCTTTGGCCCCTTGTTCCAGCCTGTCAAGATCCATCTTCAGATGTTTTCTTTTCTATCTCCACAGTTCAACCCTGGGCTATATATTTTTCTTCTCCTGGAACTCTCCCATCTTTGTGTTGTCTGCAAATATTTTGTAATGCCTCCTCCAGGCCATTTGTAAATATGGAGAAGAGCCCAGGGCCTAAAAAGACCCTCACAGAGCCACACAACAGCGCTAATTGTTCAGACAGCTCTGGGTCCAGCTAATCATTGGCTAATCCAGTAATATTTTGCCAGTTTCTCTATCAAAAAGTGACAGAAAACTTCTTTAGTTACCACGTCCACAATTCTCCTGTGGTCAACTGAAGTCTCAGTAGCAAATGTAATTTGTCACGATTTGTTCTTGATAAATCCATGCTGACATCTGCTAAGCAATAGCATTCTTTTCCAAATGCTGATGGCTTAATAATTTGTCCCCAGATTTTGTCCAGTACCAACACCAAGCAAACAGGACTTATCTAGGAAACTCCCCGGCCCCCTTTTCTGAAGCCAGCTCCATCCCCCTCTCGGGAGAAGAGCCGAGCCACGCAGGAGCAGTCTGCCTTTCTCTTTCCTGCAGACCAGCTCAAACGCTCTTTATGATGTTCTTCCCTCTTGTGAGACTTGTTCTTTGTACTTTGAACGCCTTTCTGACACATTCAAAGTACTGCAAATTTCAACTGTTGCTGCTGCTGCTGTCCTCACCTGGAGAATCACAGAATCACCTTGGTGAATTAGGAAGTGAGAGGTTGCCAGCGGGCGTCCCCAGGATCTTTTGTTAAGGCCATCCCTGTGACAGCATGACACTTGCAGGAAAGGGGCAGAGCTCGCAGTACAAGACTGCTTTTGTCAGTCTGAGCCCCTGGTCTGCCCCAGAGGTAGTGGCTGCCACTGAATCCTGATGCTTCTTCTCCAAAACCCAATCGGCCAGTCGGGAGACACCCAGATATAAGTCAACTCACTTAACTGCAGAGGAGCTGAACATGCTAACCTGCGTCCAGCACCAGAGGCAATTAATCTGGCCTCCCCCTCCCCTCCACCCTGTGCTGCTTTATTGCCAATGTCAGGAGTTCCAAGAAGCACGGCAACAACTGCCACCACCATCGCCTTGGCAGAGCCCAGAGCTCAGGACTTCCAGAAACCAGGCTGGGCATGGCAGGGCTTGATTTTAAGGACAGGAGTGACCAGAGCTCTTCAAGCCCACTGAATCGCCAGAACCCCCAGAAAGCAGCGGTCCACTTCAAGTCGATTCTACCAAGCTGACTCTGGACCAGAGGAGCCAGCCCCACGGCCGGGGAGGCTGCAAGGAGGCCGCAGCCTGCTTTCCTGTGGGCCAGAAATACCCCCCCATCTTTTGGCTGCACCTATCTGGGGTCTAGTCCTGGTGAAAGCTATGACAGATGCGGGGACCAGAATTTAACTTGGCGCAGAGCAAATGGGTGGATGAAGGGAGGGGTCCTTCCACCAATCCATTTTTCTGGATGATCTGAGAGCGAGGGGAAGCTCTTCTGGTCGCTCTCCCCACCGTCTGGTCCCCAGTTTTCCATGGGGGCTGTGCTTATGTGACACACTCGGCCAAGCCACTCATAAACCCAGCATTGCATTTGCACAGCACTCCAAGGTAAGAGTAATTAGATGGCTGTGTTCAATGGGTTTGTGGTTCAGGAGACTGAGTGTTGTGTTGAGGGGGCAGCAGCCAGGCGAGGTTCTCTATCAACTCCCCTCTTGCTCTTTTCCCAGCATGAGTCAGTGGGTCGGTCACTCCCTCCCAGCAGCCCCACCTGCCCCCTCCCCAAACAGGTTGCTCCCCAGCTCCAGTCTTTCCTTTTCAGCACTGAAAGGCTTCTGAGTCAGGAAGCTCCCCAACATTTTCCCTGCCGGCTTTTCACCCACCCTTTTACAGCAATCTTGCCTCCCCCCCACTGATCTCGAGGGGCAGCACGAAGCCCATGGAAATCATGGACAGCCACGCTGGGCTCCAAAGCCAAGTTGGACCCCCTCTTGGCTGAGAGCAGTGCTTGAATAGCAAAGCTGCAGGAATCTTCCAGGGATTTTGGCCTGCCCCAACCCCACCGCGGGTTATGTGCCCACATCTTCTGAAGCGCGCAATGTTAAGAGGCCACGGAGGTGAAGCCAGAATGAACAGTGTCACCTCTTGCTGTGTGAGCCATTAACTGGGCATGCACACCTACGCACAGACACAGCACTCAGAGCAAACATCAGAGTGGAACCAATCTGAAAGCCCCCCACCCCCAAAATGAAACCACAGAGCTGAGAATTCAGCTGTAGCCGAAGGGCCAGCAAAAATGAGCCAAGAAAGAGCTGCTTTTGCCCCTCGGCCACCTGTCTTGCTGGCACTAACCAAAGCAGGGGACAGGGAGCTGCAAGGAACAGGCCCAGCTCTTGACCAATGAAGCGGCTGCCTCTGGACGGGACAGCTCGGTTCTTCACTGGCACTGGATGGCCATCTATGGCAGAGGCTGCAGCCGTTGGACCCGATCATTTCCAGGCCTCCCACATTTGTTGGATTGGCTGGACAGAGTCCCTGGCAATCCCTTTCCTAGAATCCTGGATAATCTCAGTTCTGTTGGAGCCATTACACAATGCAAAAAGCCCTGGACTTTCCTGACCCACGTCATAGAAGCCAGGAGAGAAGGGAGGGTGAGCTGCATACGGGAAGCGACTTCTGGGTGCTAAAATGCTCCTCCAGAAAGCCACAGCCCTTTGTTACAGCCCCAAATCACAGGGCTGGGCTAAGACTGCAAAGACTAAGCACACCGGGCAGCAAGACCACAACCAGAGGAGAATCCCCATCCTGGGGCAATGTTGAAGAATGAGGGGCTTGCCAGGGGGCACAGGACCTGCCCACAGTAGGCTTCCAGTCCCAAGCGCACCAAAAACACTGAGTCCCACTTCAGGGAAGCCAAAGCAGACAGGCTAAGCCACCTGAGCACCACAAACCACAGCAGAAGCAGAAAGAGCTGCCACAGGGTGGCCAGCAGCCTCTCCCTGCACACACACCGGCTGCAGCTTCCCCACAGGGCAAAGAGTGTGCAAAGAGAATTGGCCCCTCCAGCCTCTGCACACAATAGGCAAGGCAGCTCCTGGCTTGAAGCCCTTGTCCCAGGGGCCATGCTGAATGTGGCTAGATGCAAACTGCATGTCAGAAACTCCCACCCCAAAGCGTAAACGAAGAAGAGCCACAGGGACCCTATCAGACTCCAGGCAGCAAACACAGACACACAAACACATAGAAACACAGCAAAATAGCTGGAGCAAATATGCAAGGATGCAGGTAAGCTGGAGCAAGTGTGTAAGGATGCAGGTTCCTGCCTCTTGTCACCCACCTGGCCCTGGGGGAGCCCCTGTCTTTAGGGGGTCTCTAACCTTCCCTGGGGCCCCTCAGGAGGGCTGAAAGGTAGGCACAGAAAGCGAGCAGGCAGCTGAGCAAGGAATGCCACCCACCCAGCAAAGCTCAGCACCAATGGCGGCCCCACGTAGCCCCTCTGGGGTCTCCTGGGTTCCCCCTCTTTCCTCAGCTTTCAGGGCCCCAGGAGAGCCTTCAACTTCGGGAGGGCCAGGAGACCCTTGTGAAAGGGGGCTCCGCTGCACAGCTCAGGAGCCACCGAATGACCCGGGCAGCCTTTTCCAGCAGCTGCAGGCCCCAGAGACGCCACCTTCGACCCAGACCGCCTGCCCTGGAATCCCCCGGGAAGAGGCAAGCGTTATCTTCCGGGCTGAAGCCGGCCGACGGAGCGTCGCGAAGCCAAGCGGCGGCCCCTCTGCAAGGAGGGAGATTTCCAAGCGGAGGGCAAAGGCATCAAGTGGCCGGTGGGGGGAGGAAGGGGGGAGAGGGGGAGCCAGTCCCAAAGCGGCCAGTGTTGCTCCACAGCCTCGAGTTCTGCCTGCTGCCCCTTCGCTCCCCCCCCCACCTCCAGCAGCTCCCTCGGGGGCCCCTGAAGATACGAAGAGGCTCCTCGACCCCAACCCCGCCCCGCCGCCCGCTTCTCGTCCGCACCGGGTGGACTCAGCGCTCCCCGAGCCACCAGCCACCGCTCGCGGCCGGCCGGCCCGGCGGACAAAAGCAGCCAAGCCGGGGAGCCTCGCCTCCCCCGCGCGCCCGACGGGCCGGCAGCCGGCTCAGAGCCGAGCGGGGCCGTTTGGCTTTCCCAGCCGAGAGGCTGTCCAGGCGGGCGGGCTACTCGCACACCTGCGGACCGACGGGGGCGCCAAGCGGCTCTTGCTGCGCGCGGAGGCACCGGCGGCGCTTGGACGGCCCGGCTGGAGGGACCGCGGAGCTCCGTGCCTGCCGCCCAGCCCGCCTTCCCCCACCCTCCCTCCCGCCGCCGCCTCACCTGTACCAGTCGAGCCCGTGGCCGTAGTTGCGGTCGAAGAAGTGGGGCTCGGTGCCTACGGCGCGGACGTCGGGGTGCGCCCGGAGCGCCTCCAGCAGGGCGCGGGTGCCCCCCTTCTTCACCCCGATGATCAGCGCCTGCGGCAGCCGCTTCTCGCCACAGGCCGGCGTGGCCGTGGCGTCCGCCAGCTGGTCGGCGGGGGCGGAGGTGCTGGCGTTGGCGCCGCCGGGGCTTTCGGCCGCTCGCCCGGGGACGGTGGCGGCGGGAGGGCTGACGGCGGTTGCCTGCGTGGCGGCGGTGGCCGAGCTGCTGCGAGCCGCCGCCGGCCCCGCTTCTCCTGCTGCTGCTGCTGCTGTGGAGCCCGGCGGCGGCGGCGGCGAGGAGGTCGGGGGCTGCGCGGGGCTGGCGGGCCGGCGGGGGGCGGCGGGGCGGGGGGAGCCCTGGGCGGCCAGCGGGGAGCGGAGGGTGCCGGGGCCGCCCATAAGGCTGTAGCAGGCGTAGGTGAGGCAGAGCGAGAGGCTGCACATGCAGAGCAGCTTGCGGGCGGGGGGGCCCTTAGGCGGGGGGGCCATGCCGCCTGCCCGCGCCCAGCCCCGGCCGCATCGTGTCAGCCCGGCCGCCGCCGCCGCCCCCCCGGCTGCAGGGGCCGCTGCCGCCCGCCCGCCACGCCGCCGCCGCCGCCGCCGCTGCCCGAGGGAAGCCCCGCATGGCACAGCCGCCCGCCCGCCGCCTCCCGCACGCTGCCCGGGCGCCCCTGGCCAGCCAGCTACGCCGCCGGCCGGCCCAGGCTCCGCGCCGCGCCAGCTGCCCGAGCAGGGAAAGTTTGGGCCGGGGTCGAGGCGGGGCGGGGTCAGGCAGGACGCAACGGGCGGCGGCGGCACTTGTGCTGTTGATGCCGGCCGGCCGGCTGGCCGCCTCCTGAAAGGCTGGCGAGGGGAAGCCCCGCCCCCCTCCCCCCCCCCGCCTCCAGCTCCGCCAACCCTGCGCAGGCAAGCCGGAGGGGGCGGGGCTGCTGGCATAGCGGGAAGCGGAGGCGGGCGACGGGTTTCGGGGCTCGTGCAAAGTGCGGCGGCGGCAGCTGCAAAAGCTCGGCGACACTTGTGCCCCATTGCGCAAAGGGCAAAGGCCGGCCCGGCTTCCCGCGGGGCTCTTGGCCCCCCCTCCCCTCCGTCGCTCTCCCTGCCAGCCCTGGGCTGCCTCCTTCCTTCCCCAAGAGCCGCGAAGGCCGGCCGCTCTCCTGGGCCTGCAGATGCAAGTCACTGCTGCTCTCGGGTGGGCAAGCCAGGTGCCGCCCTTAGCTCAGCAGGGAGGCTTCCTTTCTGAGCTGCTGCCGGTCACTGGAAGCCTCCGGACTGTGGAGTCGGGCGGCCCCAGACCTCGTGGGCCGAAGCGGGCAGGTCTGCCTCCTGCTGCTGGGTGGGGCAAAGAGCTTGCCCAGGCAGGCGAGGAGGATTGGCAGTGCCTCAGGGCCCCCCCTGGCTGGCGCTTCCTTCCTCTTCCCATACTGCGTGAGTGGGGGGCTCGGGAGTCCCCCCAAGGACGCTGTGCCAGACTCTGCAGTTCTTGCCCCTTCGGTTATCTGCTCTGTCCTGCAAAAGAGGTCAGGACGAAAAACAGCCTGGGACTCCCCCGAAAGTCACAGCTGGGTAGGTTGGAGCTGCTGGCTTCCAGGCAGCTTATCCCTCCTGACCCTCCACCCTTTTACTCAAAGCGCCTCTTTCATCAGCAGTCCCAAAAGGACCTGGGAATCCAGCCAGGACGGTTTTCAAGAAAGTTCCTTTTCTAGAAATGGAAGAGAGGGCGAATGCTCCTTCCTTCCCAAAGATCAGTGTGTTTTGTTTGTTTTTAAAGTATCGGACTCTGTAATTTACCCAGACCAGAATGCAAGTATTCCTGATGGGCCTGCAACTTCACAGGTGCCTGGCCCCCTCCTTCCCCCCCCCAGCCCATTGGGCCACGGAAACGGGCTTGCGGGGGGGGGGGGGAAGGCAGGCTGTGCCAGGCAGTCCGGCCCAATGGTTTGTGCCGTGCCCCAATTACTCCTGAGAAAAAAAGCAGGAATGAAGTTGGTCTCATCAAGGGGGCAGAATATTTCAGGGCCTTCAGCTCTCCTGCTCTGGGATGCCTTCACTTGGCATCCATTACGGAGCCTTAAGCAGCTGTCTGGTTGCAGCTATCTCTTCTCTGTTTCCAGAGAGAAGACAAACACTGCTGGGAGTCATCCATGTATTGGTAATGTCCAGAGGCCTCAATATCCTTATTCAACAGTTTCTTGAAGAGCCCCAGTTGTCTGAAGGGCAGAAAACTTGTGGGGTGCCAGATTTAGAAATAGTCTCATACAAACAGCTCCCCCCCCCCAAGAGGAGAAAATGGCCAATCAATCCCACCAAGGTTGCCCTGGAGAGCTGCTCCAAAAAGGCCCTGATTTTGGGGGGGGGGAGGAGCCAAAATCAAACACCCTGCAGGGCCTGGAAAGTCCCACAGTGTTGGGACCAGTTGAGGACAAGGCTGGCTTTAGGCCTGAGCCCGAATTAAAAGAGCTGTTCAGAATCCATCTCGTCCAAGTCAGCCTGGTAAGTCTACCAGCCAGAAAGTCCTTCCGGACAAAGCAGGCCAGGAGGGAGCAGCCCATGTGGCCGTGAGCGAGTTGACTCTGTGGCCCTGGAACCCCGGTGGCATCCGCCATAGCCTGTTTCCAAACGGTCTGCGGCTTTTAGGAGACCTGGGGGAGAAAGCAGAGGGCTAGTTATTCCCCCCTGGAGAAACGAAAGGAGGCTGTTATCTACCACCCCGGTTCTCCTTAAGTTGGGAGCTGGCATCCACACCTTTCCCTGAGGGGTAGAAAAAGGGGGGTGGCAAGTACTGAAAGGTAGCGGATAAAAGCAAGAAGGACTAGGGAGGGCAGAAGGTGTGGGGAGAGAAACGCCAGGGGAAAAGTCTGCCCCAGAAAAGGCAAGAGACTGGGGAACAGGTAGCTGCCCTCGAGGGGCAGTAGAAAGGAGGGCCAGATATAGAAAACGGTTCATTTTTGCTTTTGAATTGATCATTTTTAGCCAGGACTTTGATTGGGTAGATCTGAAATACATTAAGGTTAACAGGAGTGTCAGGATAGTTGGTTGCGCTTCTGAAGAGCCTGTACAATGAACAAGAACAGCCCATTGTACAGGCTGAAGTGGAGGAAAAAGAAGGTTCAGAATAGAAAAGAATGAGCAGCCCTTATAAAAATAAAAATGACATGTGAAAAATCTGGTTGAATACTGACAACCAAAAGTAGAATGAAAGACAAGGGAATTGAGAAGGTTGAGGCAACGAGTGGTCCTCAGAAAAGCTGCAGGGGACCCAGGAGGACAGGTTGAGCTGGCCAGGCAGCCACCAGAGTTGGGTGCACTCAGCTTCCTGCCCAAATTCGGTAAAAGAAGACCATCTACATCCCATTTCAGACGATGAGTAGCCTGTGGCCTTTTTTATCATGCCAGGGGTGGTCTTGGGAAGGGTATGCTGCTAGCAGTTGGCGCAACCGTCTGCTTCATGCAGCTTCCCCATATTCCAGTATTATACATGAATGCCTCTTCATCTGACAGACAGGGAGCCCAGTGGGCACTGCGAAAACTGCCAGTGAGCCCAGTGCTGCCTTCCAAGCGGGCAGCATTTGGGACCCTCTCCCTCCGTGCTGGCAGATTCATCCTTTGGCCAGTCAAAAGGTTCAGAGACTCATGAAGGAAGGGCACCAAGGTCTGGTGCAGGGCTTGTGAAGCAACCCCCCCCCCCGCACATTGCTATGTCACCAGGAGCCCCCAGAGGTCAGCCCCAGTATGGCAAGGCCCAATGGCGGCCCTCTCTCTATCCCTGAAGCCCCCGCTTGTTGCCCCATGGGATAAGGGGTCTGAACCCAAGCCCAGGGGACACTCCTGCCAGCGTTGTGCTGTGCGGCTGCCCCAGGGGGAGAGAAGAGCCCTAGCCTCGGGGGGGGGACATTCTTGGTGGGGAGCCCCCAAGCTCATCTCGCCACTTCATCCCCAAGAGGCCATGGAGGGGGGCAGACAAGACAAGCCGGGAGCCGATTAATTTTTTGACTGCGGTGGCAGCTGCCTGCTCTTTTGGCCATTGCAGTAAATAAATGAAGCCTTTCGCAGCTCAGCAACAGGCAGGAGTCTGGCTTCATCTTGTTTCTGCTGCTGATTTATGACATGGCCAGTAATTTAAACATCTCCGGGGATGTTGCTTGGTACAGCATGGAAGGGAGAGGCTTTCACTCTCCTGGCAACATCGCCCCCACCTGACGCCCCGCGACTCTGCGCCCCGCATGGGAATCCAGCCGCTCTCGGGGAAGACCGGAAAGGAAAAGAACTGAGCTTCGGTGAAGACGCCCCCCACCCCGCTTCCCCACAGCTCTTGCAGGCTCTGGGGGGCTTTGGGGGAAGCCTGTTTTGCAGGGCTGGTCCAGAACCCTGTGCCAGCCACGTGCCAAGGCAGTTGGCCCAAAGAGCCCTTCCAGTGCCAGCCCGTCAGCCAGCCGGTCTGGGGGAAGCTGAGCCACCCCTGCCTCCCTCAGCACCTGCAGAGCAAAGTCCTGGTCAGCCTGTCCTGGGGGAGCCCTCTGCCGTTTTTTCCCTTGAGTGCACCTGGCAGCAAGGGCCTCTCTCCTGGCACCTGGTCCCCCCAACTTCCTCCATGCTTCAGTTCCAATCCCAGAGGGCTGGGCAGGACTTCAAGCTGGCAGAGCCCGCCTCCAGCTGAGTTCCAAAGCCTTCTTTGCAGGAGGGGGGGCTGCTCTGGCAAAGCTGCTGTCTTGTCAGGTCTCATGTGCAGGGGATCAGCACTGCTCAATGGGGAGCCCCCCAAACCACCATGGGACTGCTGCACCCCGTTGAGCCCTTGGGGCTTGGATGGGGGGCATTCTCCAACTCTGGGGTTGCTTTTCTGCATCCTATCCAGTCAGTAGCCCTTCCTCTCTTTTCCCTTTTTCCCTGGGCTGTGGGGTTCCAGCATGATGGTGCCAGAGGTAGCCGGGACAGAAGCAGACTGGGGAGCAGGATCTGGCTGCAGGAAAGCTGAAGAGGGAAGGGGGGTGTAAATGGGGCAGCTGGTCCTTGAAGCACCGTCTCTGGTTCAGTTCTGGGCTCTTTTCTGCGTCCCCATCAGCCCAACCAGCTTTCTTCCGCAAGTGGAATGGATGGCTTCCTCCTCCTGGGGAGCAGGTAACACCCCATGGGATTGACATGGGCTTCCTTCCCTGCTCTGGCTGGTCTGGCTTCAGCCCCTTCCCCACCTGCAGGCCTTGCAGATGTGCAGAGCTGCCTGGTCCAGTGGGCACCGCTCTCTGATTAGAGGCCTGGAGTGCTGCAGATGGTTCTGCTGTGGCAAAGCTTCCATCTGCCCTCAGCACAGCTGGCTGGCATTCACGCTCTGACGTCCCAGCCTTTCCAGACTGAGCTCAGCCAGGTGAGGAGGAGCCCCATTTTTCATAGGTCTAGAGACTGCTTGGCTCATCAGTCCTAGAATGGTAGGATTAGAAGGGACCTTGAAGGTCTTCTAGTCCAGCCCCTGCCCAGGGCCAGAATGCTCATGCCGCAGAGTAACGGGCTGTGCAACCTTGGCCTGAAAACCTTTGGGGAGGAGCTCCCCTGACCCTGGGAGGCAGACGATTGTTCCACTCTCTGCCACTCTGGAGCTCTCACCGCCTGGAAATTCTCCCTTTTTGATATCCCTCTAAAGCTTCCCCCCACTGGCTCTGCCCTTCTCCCAGCCCTGAGCCGAATATGCCCAGAGCCTCTTCCCTGGGACAGCCCTTAGAAGAAGAATAACAGAGTTGGAAGGGACCTTGTAGGTCATCTAGTCCAACCCCCTGCTCAAGCAGGAGAACCTATAGCATCTCTGATAGATGGGTGTCCTTCAAGGGCTGGAAGGCTATCGTGTGTGTCTCTTCCCACCCACCCAGCTTCTCTTCTTTAGACAAAAGAAACCCAAACCAGGAGTTCCGGCCCAGCTCCAGACTTGCTTCACCCAGCGATCCAGAGCTGGAAATAACCACCTTGGTGCACATGGAGACCTGGGCCAGGTAGCTGTGGCATTTCTGCTTGAAGGGACTTTCTGCCACTTCTAGAAACGGCCCCGAGGAGGGAGGGACCCCATGCAGCCAAACCCTGCTTACTTTGCCTCATTGGCTGGGCTGCCTCCAGCCTCCTTTGCTGCTCTTGGAGCTGACCAGGCAGCAGGTGAGACTCCTCCGATTTGCCTCCTGAAGTTGTGGGTAATCCAACACTGGAGATACTTAAGAAGAGACTGGACAGCCATTTGTTTCAAAAGGTATAGAGTCTCCTGCTTGAGCAGAGGGTTGGACTAGAAGACCTCCAAGGTCCCTTGCAACTCTGTTATTCTGATCGGGGGGGCCCACAAAGTTCTCCCCCCGAAGTCCTTCCAGTTGACCAGAAGGAACCAGTCCCTGTCTAGCCCTTCTTCCCTTCCTGACTATCCTTCAGGCCTTTGCCTTCGGCTGTTGCTGATGCTTCCTCCCCACTTGATTAGCAGCTGAATTCTCCTCCCTGCCTCAGCCAGCAGCTCCGTCTTCACGGGGCCTCCGGACAAGGGCAGCATCCAGGAGTGAAATGGGAGTTTTGCCAGGGAGTTTTCCATGAGAGGAAAGGTCGACATCAGTCTGCCACAAGTGGGCCCGAGGGGGGCTCTGAACATATGAGGGGAGGGGGCTGGCCCTCTGAGGAACCCCAAAGACATTGGAGCAGTGGTGAAATGTAAAATTTGTTACTACCAGTTCTGTGGGCGTGGCTTGGTTGGTGGGGGGTAATGTGACTGGGTGGGCATGGCCAACTTTTTTTTTTAACTTTTAAAAGCATTTTTTCTACAATCTCTTTGGCCGAAGAAAAAATGCTTTTAAAAGTAAAAAAAAAAACCTCTGACAATCGCACGGCTCAGCTGGGCATGAGGGGGCGGCAGGGATTTTTGCTACCGGTTCTCCGAACCACCTGCCACCATTACTACCGGATCTGGTGATCCAGTCCAAACTGGGAGCATTTCACCCCTGCATTGGAGGCATGTAGCCTGGGCGAGAGATGATGGTGGCAGCAGCTTTTAGGTATGTTAAGAATTGGGGTGTCTTGCCTCCCCACAAGGTGGGACCAGTGGACTAAGGTGGCAGGGAAAGGCATGCAGGTCAGTTGTCTGGAGCCGGTGCTCGTAAGAGCTGCCAGCCAGTGAAACAGGCTGCCTTGGGAAGGGGGGAGCTGTCAGAGATTCGGATTTGCGTCAGCGTTCCAGAAAACCCTCCTTGCAGAAAAAACTCTGAAGCAAACATCTTTCAAAGTTCTTTTACTAGCATAGGTAATCTGGCACAGTTGGTGGAAATCCGAATCTGGGGATCCGGGTTCCTCCCTCAGTAATACAAACCCCCAAATCCCCACCCTCATGACCCCTCTGCCGATCAGATGCTCCAATCTTCAACCGTCCCATCTCAAGACATCACTCCGGCCAATCCTTCTCCAGATGCGAGCCCAGCCTGACCTTGACCGGCAGGAAGAATGCTGTTATGTCTAATAATCCCTTGTACCACCACCCTCCTCCCCTCCTTTCCCACACAGGAGAAAGTGGCAGCGTGTGGAAGCCTTCAGCCTAGTATGGCTTCCAAAGCTGACAGGAGCCTGCAAAAGCCCTGATCAAGGGTGTCAGGTGAGATCTCTGGGGCTACTTCCAGGATTGTCTTGTGACTTGAAGGGAAGGCAGGTGTCCTTCTGGCTTGTCTCCAGAGGCTCAGCAGCTTTTGTCCCTCAGGGCTCAGCAGGGAAGGTGAAGGGCACACAGACAGGCCTGTCTTGGCAGACAGAGTGTCAACCTTCCAGAAAACTCCTCCTGCAGAAAAGACTCCGAAGCCAACATCTTTCAAAGTTCTTTTACTAGCATAGGTAAACCGGCACAGGTGGATGAACATCGAAACTGGGGATTCCGGTTCCTCCCTCAGTAATACAAACTCCAAAATCCCCACCTTCATGACCCCTCTGCCGGTCACACGCTCCAATCCTCAACCGTCCCATGTCGAAGCATCACTCCGGCCATTCCTTCTCCAGATGGGAACCCAGCCTGACCTTGACCGGCAGGAAGAATGTTGTTATGTCTAATAATCCCTCATACTTCCACCCCCTTCTCCTACTTTCGCACCCTGGAGAAAGTGGCAGCGTGTGGAAGCCTTCAACCTAGTATGGCTTCCAAAGCTGACAGGCGTCCCTCCCTCCGCAGAAGAAAACACATCCTAGAAAACAAAGCAGACAAAAAGCAGAAGGTGGGGTTAACACCCAGCATGTACCTTTCTAAGCCCCTCCCCCCCAGGAGGACCTTTAGGTTTCTCAGGGAAGGAGGAGGAGGAGGAGCAGATCTTCTCCAGGTGCAAAGGAGGAAGGGCAGGAGACATCCCAGAGGGACACCTTGGAGGCCAGGTAGCATGAATGAATGATGTGGCCCAAGATTGAGAAAGATGTCCAGCAAAGGGAAACAGAAAGCCCCCCAAAAGGTTTGTTTATATAGCCACCCATCTTTCCACCAACTCTGTAATGACTGTGATGGGAAAGTCCTAGGATGCTTTGGGAAGCAGCATGGAAGCAACGGCCCTGCTTTCTCAAGCAGCTGTGCCAGACTAATGGTCCCTCTGCCTCTTTATCTCAGATAAAGTTGGTCGTTCAGGGCTCCTCTAGAATATGAATCCTCATCTTCCTCTTCAGCAAGATCCGCCTCCCAATCTCCTCAAATTGCTGCCATGTAATCTATATATAGATAGATAGATTTTAAAAAAGTCTGAGCCATCGAATCCTGCAGTTAAGTAGGGACCCTGAAGATCATCTGGTCCAACCCCTGGCCCTGTGCAAGGAGCCATGGTGGCACAATGGTGAGATTGCAGCAGTGGTGAAATCTAAATTTCTTTCCTACCGGTTCTGTGGCCATGGCTTGGTGGGCGTGGCTTGGTTGGGGTGTGTGTCATGTGACTGGGTGGGCGTGGCTACGTAACCATGTGACTGGAGGATCAAAAGACAGAAACTCACTAACAATGTCCTGCTGGAGCAGGGTTGGACTAAATGACCTTCAGGTCCCTTCCAGCCCTGGATGAAGCTGCATCTGGTGAAGCTGCATCCCTCTGAAGCTGCATCTAGTGCCAGGTTTGTACTCCTTCCTTCCTCTCCTTTTTCCTCCCTCCCTCCCTCTTTCTCTCTCTCTCTCTCTCTCTCACGAACTCCCCACCACCCATTTTTTGCCTAGCAGGCTTCAGCTTTTTTACCTTTTAAAAAATGCTTTTAAAAGTAAAAAAAAAGCCTCTGACAATCAGGCACCTCAGCTGGGATCGTCAGAGCCTTGTTTTAACCTTTTAAAAGCATTCGGCTGAAGAGGTTGTTAAAAAATGCTTTTAAAAGTAAAAAAAAGGCTCTGACGATCGCATGACTCAGCTGGGTATGCAGGGAGGGGCAGGGATTTTTGCTACCGGTTCTCCGAACCACCCGCCGCCATTGCTACCGGATCGGCCGATCTGGTCCGAACTGGGAGCATTTCACCCCTGCATTGCAGTATTGCAGGCCAACTCCACGAACTACCAGGAGTTCGATCCAGACCGGCTTAAGGTTGACTCAGCTTTCCATCTTTCCAAGGTAGGTAAAATGAGGACCCAGATTGTTGGGGACAAGATGGTCTCTGTAAAAGAGAGTGCTGTAAAGCTCCGTGGAGCAGCATATACCATATTTTTCACTCCATAAGACACACTTTTTCTCCTCCCTAAAGCGGGTGGAAATGTCGTGTCTTATGGAGCTAATATGGGCCACAGGCAGCAGCGGGGAACGGCAGCAGTGATCCCCCCCACCTAGAACAGCTGATTGGCGGTATTCCGGAAGGCTGATCCAATCACCGATCAGCTGCTCGGAGGCAAAGGCTCCAGCTTTCCCCAGCGGAGGCAGCAGCCATGGAGGAGGCCGGCTGTTTGCTACGAGGATGCTTGCCAGACAAATACCGGATGGACAAGGGGAGGCAGAGGCAGATTTTTTTTTCTTGTTTTCCTCTTCTAAACCTGGGTGCATCTTATGGTCAGGAGCATCTTACAGAGCGAAAAATATGGTAAGTCTTGAGTGCTATTGCTATTGCCATCCTCAAAATGATGGCTGGCCAATCTTTTCTCAAAATCCATGAGCCCAGCAAGCAAGCAAATTCTTCCTTTGGGTCTCTCTCTGTTGAGCGTCCCATGACATCCAACCTCGTAGATAGGAACTCTCAGCTTCATGAATCCCCACCACTTCATTTCAAAACGTAATCTGCTTTTCCACGTTAAAAAGCCCATTTTTCCAACAATGGCCTGCTTCCTGGGGCTTCCTTGGTTCTGCATAGCAAGGAAGAAGGTCAGATGGCCAGTTGGGCTGGTCCAGTGGAGGCAGTTGAGGGACATACAAGGAGCCAGGAATAAACCTGCTGAGTGAGTAAAGGGAGGGGCTGCTGGATTGATGGCAGACTCCCCGCCCCTCTGCTCTGCTCTGCACCCATCCATCTTTGTTATTATATTGATGTATTTATTCTCGTTGGGTTCCTTTGCCATCGTTTATTTTACTCTATTATTTTTTCTTCCTTTTTATTATTGTAAGCTGCCTAGACTAGCTCCATAGCAAAGTAAGTGGGAAATAAATTTAACAAGTAAATAAGGAAAGAGCCTGAGGGAAGGTCCAGGAGGGCCACTGTTGCTGCTGCTGCTGTTTTAATCTCCTTCTTATTTCAGTCTAGTCTAGTCCTCACCCTGAGGGGCATCTGCTGGCCCCTGGGAAACCCAGAAAGCTAAGGGGCTGACTGATGAGGGGAGGCTCCAAGCAAAGGGGGCAATTGGGGAGAATGCAAGAGATTGTCCCACAGGGATTGTTTCTCTGCCTGAAAGGCATCCAAATTGCACCTGCTGCAAATGGCCCGGCTTGAAGGGAGACTCTCCGGCTGCCCCACATCAGGGGAGAGAAGAGCTTCCCAGGCAGCTCCCTGACGTTCTCCAGCAGGAGAAGAGAAAGAAGGCAAGGCCTCAGTGGTGGCATTCACATTTTTTTACTACCTGTTCTGTGGGTGTGGCATGGCTTGGTGGGCGTGGCAGGGGAAGGATACTGTAAAATCTCCATTTCAGCTGGGACTCGAGAGAATAGATGGGGGTGGGGCCAGTCAGAGGTGGTTTTTAACAATTCTCGAAACTACTCAAAATTTCCGCTACCAGTTCTCCAGAAACGGTCAGAACCTGTTGAAACCCACCTCCGCAAGGCGTCCTTCACAGAGGCAGGGATGGGGAGGAAGAAGCCATCCCCAAAAGCCAAAGTGACTCAGTGCCACTGGAAGGGGCGTGCATAAGAGCACCAGCGTGCCTACCGTTCCTGTCCTAATGTTCCCTTTGATTGTATCCAATTTCTTATAGTTATTACATACTTATGCTTATATATATATGCTTATATATTGTATAGTTATTTCATGCTTATGTTCATATATACTGTTGTGACAAATAAAATAAATAAATAAAAAATAAACCTAGGGCCCATCCCAGGCTGCTCTTCTACTGCCAGCCAAGGAGCAGCAGGAGGTAACCCTCAGGGCCCTGGAACAAAGAAACCCAAGAGAGAAGATGCCAGTCCTCTCTTGAAGCAGCCCCTGGACACCCTCACCTGCTTCCTCACCTGCAGTCCAGCAGACGGACGGACTCTGGCTGGTGGACTCCTCCAGCGCTACACCTGCAAACAGCTTCTGAGCTGATTTGGCTTTCCTGCCAACATCGAGGCTTCCAGCCAGCAACTTGCCCAAGATTCACCGTTATAGACTCCAACTCCAGGCAAGAAGTCGGTCTTGGCCCTACACGAGCTCTGCCTAATTTATGACTCTTAGCCACAGCTTATCTCTTTCTCTGCTACTGTGAAAGATTTACTACAAGCCAATTAAAGCCCGAGCGTGTGTAAATTGCCTCTCCCTCCGTCTGCTTTCAGTCTAAGCTTTGCATAGGACAGGACAGGAGGTGGTGCTATGTTTCCGCACCCGGCCGGGCACCAGCCAATGAAGTGAGAGAACTGGCAGTGCCAATTCGGGGGATCCAGCCAGGAAAGAGATGGAGAGGCAGCCAATCTCAGCAGGATACAAAGTAATCTGGGGAAACTGTAGCAGCTGGCTCAGAAAAGTTAAGGCCAGAATGAGCTGAACCTTTTAAGAGCTACCAAAAGCCAAATGTGTGTGTGTGTGGAAGTTACTTTAGAAAGAAAAAGAAAGCCAGAGGGGGCGATGCCCGTTGGAAGGGGGAAAGGGTGGGCGCCAGAGAGAAGGCAGAATTTTTCACTCCCCTCTTCTCTCCTTTTGCCTCTGGGGAAGCCTCGAACTGCAGCTGTGGATAAAGGAGGAAAAGTAGGAGAGAACTGTGCTGCTCCCTGGACGCTACTGCTGGGTGCAGACCAGTAGTGGGTTCCACTTGCCTTCGCTACCGGTTTGGAACCGTGACCATGTTTGCGCACTTGCTTTGCTCCCACGCGGCATTTCTGCACATGTGCAGAACCTTCTGCCTGTGCGCAGAGCGTCCGTGATGACGTCTGGGCGGGTGGGCAGAGCCTCCTGCTGCCGCCACTGCCAGTTTACCCAAACTGGGGCGAACCGGTAGAAACCCACCACTGGTGCAGACTGAGCAGAGCTCCTGGGATGGGGGATGGGGGTTGGGTTGAGTTGCCTTTTGTCTGAGGCTCCCTGCCGGTTGTCCACTCCTGGCTGGCCCTGCATTGGACTCCCGAGCCCACTGCACACCAGCAAGCGCTTCCCTACAACCTGACCCCAAAATTTAATAAGTGCCTGTTGAGTTTCAGGCCACACACGGTCCATAATTGTATCTAACCTTATGAAACATTCAGTTTTTAAATTAATAATTATTAAAGTTTTGAAATGTTCAGAGAAAGAAGAATGAAGGGAAAATGAAAGAGAGCCAGCCATATAAATGCTTTTTGTGTAATGCTTTTTTTTCTTTTTCCTGCTTTTTTATTTCGTTACTATATTCATTTGTTTTTAAATTAGCCATTTTAAATGCCTGCAAAATATCAGTGATCAGTTATCATTTATAATCTCTAAAGAAATATACCTAGAACTATTCTGGTGCAGTGATTTAGACTTCAAACTGGGACAGGGGCACAAAGCCAGCTGGGCGACCTTAGGTCGGGCACGCCCTCAACTCTGAGGAGAAAGAGATGGCAAACCAGTGCCAAAAAATGCCCCGGGCACCACCAGGAGTCAAAACAATTTGAAGGCAAGACCATTAACTGTCTACATGATGGCCTGTCGTACTTTCTAATTTCTATACCTTGAGAAATATGTAAACATATGACCATGTCAGAATAGTATGCATTTGCAATTTACCGTTATGTTCACATAGTGGCCCACAAACCTGTACCTGATTTGGGAAAAGCTGCATAAAATAGTTTTCTCCCCACAAATGCAATGTTGGAAATTAGAGGGGACATTGTAGGGTACTGTAGGAATTAAAGGGTGTAATTGCAGCACTGCGGAGAAGACCAAAAGCACAGCCTGCCAGCTGAGGATCTACACTGAGTGTTGGATGATCAAGCAGTATCCTTGTTAGCACCTGGATGGCCCTGATGCAGGTGACAGGAGCCAGAATGCATTGATCACACTTTGTCGCACATTAACCTGAACTCCTCCTTCGCCAGACTTATCCACTTAGTAGATCAGGGGAATGCAGTAGACCTCGGGAACCTTCAGCCAAGGACCTTGGGACTGGTAAAATAGAGGCTAGGTGGTGCCATCAGAAACCCTTCTCCCATCATCGCTAGCTGTATAAACACACCCAAGAAGGATCATTAACGGCTCCATTTTGATTTGGAGGGAAACATTGGATGGACGGCCCACAACTGGATAGAGTTCCAGATTCCAAATCTGATTCTACAGGTTCAAAGCTCAGAGGACATCCCAACCATGACTCGTAAACTATGATTTATGTCCATGTGTTGAACCAGTCCTAAGTCAGTAGGATATATTAAAAATCCAGAGTTGAAATTAGGTATAGTTTAACTCAATGTGTGAACTAAGATAATAACAAAAGCTTTTAGGATTTACCAGTATTTTGCATTTGGATGCCAATATCAAGCTTTTTAGCTTTCATCAGCTTGCCATACCCTTACTCGGATTCGAACTTGGGCGAAAGGCGAAAGGGAAGCAGTATGCTCCCTCCCATGTTGGGGCAGTGCTCAGCCTCACTCACTGTCCTTTCAGCATCTTCTCTCCTGGCAAATCCTTCCTGCTCCCACCCTCCACGCTGTCTCTTCCTTTTTTTCAATCTCCTCACCTCCCTGTTAGGAGAATCTCATCCACTCTGCCTACCCACAAGTTTCTCGGTCCTCTTGACCCCCCTGCTCTGCCTTCGTATATTTGTTTTGCAAATTGATTCGCATTCATTCTCTCTGCACTGTACAATCAAATCACCTCTGTGTATTTTTCATACTTCTGCATTCAGTCCACATTTATTCAGCCTCCATTCCTTCTTGACCTTCTGTCTTTCCAGCACATCCACTTAAATGTCCCATTCCTGTTGCATCTGGCTTATTTTATATTTCTCCTGACATCCTGAACTCTCTCGGCTGCATAACAGCCTGGGCCAAAGCACCCTGTTACACCCAGGCATTTTCATTTCTGCCAGCAAATATCCCACCTCACAAATCAGCCCCTCCTTTTCTAGCAGAATTTGCCCATCTCAAAAATCCTCCTGCTCATATTTGCAATGTTCGTCTGCCTTCTGCCATTTTGGTCTTTGACACCTTAACATTCACATTCATCCTCCTCATTGCAACCTACAGTCCTTTCAAGATTCTGCAAATCCTTTGATTTCTCAGCCAACAACATCTGCATGGCACATTTGTGTCCCCACTAGCACCACAAGCATTTATCCCCAAACACACTAAAGGATACCACTCATTTGGTGTCTTACTCCCTGTTCGGTGCTGAACCATTCCCAAAGTATTCTGTTTGTTCTTACATCCCCTTTCCTCCCCCATATTCCATTATCACACCGTTGGCCTTTTGAAAAACAGTTGAATCATTTCCCCAGGGACAGGGTCAGGAAGTCAGGGGGGTCTAGGGTGATTCATCAGTTGCCATTGCATATTATTTATCCCTGTCTTTGCTTATTGCTTGTATTTCGTTGGTTGTATGTTTTTTTTAATTGTGTTAGCTACCCAGATTTGTGTTTGCGAGATGGGCAGCCATATAAATCAGATCAATCAATCAATAACCTTCAGCGATTTATTTATGCAAAATTCCCCCAACCATGGCCTTTTCGCTATCATATACGTTCTTTACATCAACAAATGATTTTCTCACATTTGTGTGGGCTTCTTAAATATTATGTCCACCTTCCATTTATTCTGTGAAACAAGGAATTATAAGAAAAGCTGCAACATATCCTAAATATATCCTTACTTTTATTTATTTGTTTATTAAATTTGTTTGCCACCAATCTTGCCGCGACTCCAAGCGGCATACATCGTTGAAATAAAACCATAAATATACAGTGTATACAAATGTATAAAATCACAATAAAATGATAATAAAAACTCAAATTATAAGTAAAGCTAAAATATGGAGGGAAAAGGAGCAGAATGTATGGGGGGGGAGGGGGACTCTGCTATTAGTCAATCAGCTTCATTGTGATATTCCCCTTGGAGACCCCAAGGCCAACCAGCAAGCCAGGCCTTCAGGCTCTTATGAAGGTCAGGAGGTTGGGGTAGATCTCACCCAAGGGGGCAAGAGGTTCCCCCAATACCAATACCAAGGCACAGGAGGCTCTTCAGAATCCTCAGGCCCCCTCTGCAGGCATGAGTTGGGGGTGCCTGTCCCATATGGCTGAGACAGTTCCTTAGGAACTGACACAATTGACCGTGTCCAGAAATATTTTACAAGAAGAGTTCTCCATTCCTCTGAAAACAACAAAATACCTTATCCCACCAGACTTGAAATCCTAGGCTTAGAAAATTTGGAACTCCGTCGCCTTCGACAAGACCTAAGTTTAACTCACAGAATCATCTATTGTAATGTCCTTCCTGTTAAAGACTACTTCAGCTTTAATTGCAATAATAGAGCAACTAATAGATTTAAACTTAATGTCAACCGCTTTAATCTTGATTGCAGAAAATATGACTTCTGTAACAGAATCATCAGTGCTTGGAATACTTTACCTGACTCTGTGGTCTCTTCCCATAATCCTAAAAGCTTTAACCAAAAACTCTCTACTATTGACCTCACCCCATTCCTAAGAGGACTATAAGGGGCATGCATAAGGGCACAAACGTGCCTACCGTTCCTGTCCTATTGGTTTTTTTTCTTTTCTTCTTCCTATATATATGCTTATACCTCCTTATATTTACTCATATATGTGTTTACATACTATATAATCTTTTTGTATGATACCTACATATATTGTTGTGATAAAATAAATAAACAAACAAACAAACAAACAAATAAATAAATAAATAAATAAATAAATAAATAAATAAATAAATAAATATAAATAGGTCACCTGGACCCATGGCATAGAGGGCTTTAAAGATGATAGCCAATATCTTCAATTGCACCTGGAAGGCAATCAGCAGTCAGTGCAGTTCGCAGAAGAGCAGTGTAACATGGGCCACTCTAGGGGCCCCAAAGACTTCCCGTGGCACCACGGTCTGCACCAGTTGCAGGTTCTGAATGCTCTTCAAGGGTAGCCCCATAGACAGCACATTGCAGTTGTCCAGGTATGAGATGATCAGTGCCTGAACAACAGCTGCAGGGACTCCTGATCCAGGAAAGGCCGCAACTGGCACACAGCACGAAGTTGTGCAAAGGCTCACCTGGCCGCACCTGCCACCTTCCCTAGCTTCCTGCTAAGGCTCCCCCTGATGCTTTTCCTCTGTTTGCCAAATTTCCCCTTGATCCAAAGGTAGCCAGACTTGCTTCTGCATCCACAATTTGGGGAGGCTGGACTTTTGAGGTGCTTCCAGAAGACTCCTTCCTCCAGGGAGCTCTGACTTTGCTCTTTCCTCGCCAGAAAAATCAATAGGTTTCCTGGCCCTGCTGTTTATTCCTCCTCTGTTTCCTCAATGTTAATAAAGAGACTGGATTATTTAGATGTCAGGAGGAGGGTCCTCCCTGTATGGCAGGGATCAATTTCTAAAAGTCAATAGAAGATGTTTCCAAGCAAACAGAGGTTCACAAACAAGGGGCTGTCACTGGGCCTGTAACAAGCCTCTCCCAGAAGAGCAGCAAGTGTGGATGAGGGACAGGAGCCAGCAGGATGCTGAGCAAACAAGCCTTCCAAAGTGTTGGGGGCTCCTTGTTCTGACACAGCCTGGAAGGTCCATCTGGGCAGGAGCTGGCTATGGAGCAGCGTCTGCAGCCACGCAATTGGGCTTGGCTCCATTGCAGATGCCCCCACCCTGCGACATGCCAGATGGAGGGTAATATTGGTTGTTCATTTCAAATACCTTAAGGCAGAGGTCTCCAACCTTGGCAATTTTAAGACTTGTGGACTTCAATTTCCAGAGTTCTGGGAGTTGAAGTCCACAAGTCTTAAAATTGCCAAGGTTGGAGACCCCTGCCTTAAGCTACTTTTTAAGGCTACCTGTTCCCAAAGCAGGTTACATGAAGTTGGAGACACCGTACATTTTCAAGGTGATCAAATGTATAGAGCTAGGTCAGTGCCGGAACTAGGGTGTCAAAGGCAGATTGAAGATGCTTGTCACAGCCATGTCACTGGTAGAGCCAAGGGGCAGGAGGAAGTGCTTTAGAAAGGGATAGCCAAGGCCAGGGGCCACCCCAGAGAAGGCTCTGTCTTTGGTGCCTGTCCATCAGGCAGGTCTCCCGGCAAGTATCGATTAAGACTCCTCCCCAACCAGATCTTAGTGGCAGACTCTATACTGGGCAACTAAGCTAGCCCAGTGTTTTTGCCAGAGAGGTAACCACTCCAGTTAAACAATTGCTTATTGATCTAATTGATTCAGGATGTCAACACATTTAGATACCAAAAATGGACTATTGCTTGCAGGAATGGCTCATTAGCTCAACAGGATTTTTCTAAATAAATTGGTCTATGCAAACATGTCCCCTTTCTCCAAAACACACACAGACTATGTCATGTCTGGGTTCATACAAGATGTTTAAACTAACCTGAGTCAATTATTCTGTCTACACACACTAATCCCCAGGCAATATAGCATATTGTGGCTTCCTGCGATGTTCTTTCCCAGAATATGCTGAATCACTGTCTCTGCTCACATAAAATGATCATAAACCATTTGGTTTTCTAAAAGCAATCTCTCTCTCTTTCCCTCCCTCCCCCTCTCTCCCTCCTGGGAGCAAAGATGATGGTCACTCTGAGCCTTTATATTGATGTGAAAGAGGAGAGACTGTACAGCCAGTTCTTCACCAATGCTCGAAGCTTGAGGAAGCTGGGAGCAAGCTCCAAGGGCTGGCTTTCAATTATGGGCTGGCCCCTTTGCACTCCTCTGCCTCCCCACTTCTCTGCCTAAGAGTCCCTCCTGGTGGTGGCCTGGCCAGTCTCACACCAACCACTTGGTCAAGGATGCCCAGGTCAGAGCTGGTGGGGAGGGGCAGGTCTCACTTGGTGCTCTTCCCCATTTCCCTGCCCCTGGAACTGAGCTAGTCGAAGGTCTGCCCCCTCCCGGCTTTATCCTTATGCGGGACGGGAGGGCTGGGGGGTTCAGCCTTCTCCCCTGCAGGAAGGCAGATCCTTTGTGCTCCGTCGGCATTGCCCACCCACCCCCGACCACAGTCCAATGTTCAAATAGCCTAAGCTAAGGGAATCCTTTTTTGGGGGGGCGGGGATCCTGCAAGTTCTTCCCGCTGAAGCGCGGGTGGGGGTCTCGTTGGGCAGTCCGCCTTCGGCCCTCGGTGGCTTCTTCCCGGGCACTGCGGAAGCTCAGCGTTTCCGAATCCGTCAAGGTCTGCGGTGAGGAATGGGCGGCATCCCGGGCTGCGGGAAGCCGGTGCAGTATCTCTTCATCACTCCCGCAGGCGCGGAGCACTTCCTTGGCTCCGAATCCGCTGGAGGAAGAGCCATTCATCACCCGGGCCCCGTTCGGGCTCGGCTGCCAAGGCGCTCCGCGGCCTCTTCGGTGCCCGGCACAGCCTGGCTGAAGGCAAGATGATCGATGCCCGGGTAAGGAGCAATCGATACCTTCGCCGGGGCCCTTGTCTGTCAGCTTGGCATTGTGTGGACTAATTAGATGATAAAATGTGATGAATGTGTATTAAAGTCAACTTCTCCCTGTTAGCACTCCAGGGATCCTTCCCATTTTCTCACTGACCTTTAGATCTCAGCTTTATTGTACGTGAATGCAATTAAATCCATTTGTCAGATATTTGCATTGCGTCGGCTTGTTCAGAATTCAATTAGTCAGTGTCACTTTCCTGTCCTTGGAGCCTCGGCCAGAAGAGAAACAGCCGCTGCTTTTCAAAGAGCTGTGTTAAAACAGGAGCCTCGAAGCCCTGCTGGACGGGAGCCCGATCCACGACCCTCCGCCCCGCCCCCGCCAGCCCGATCCCACAAGAGGCGAAACGGGGCAGGAGGGGAGGAAACGGGGGGAAAAGATGGGACGCCGGAGGCCCGGAGAGGAAGTGTGAGAACGCCACCATTACCCAGATGGTGCCTGAAAGCTGGTCTCACACCAAACCTTGGTTTGTAAAGTCATAGTCTGGGGCAAGTGGATGCTGGTGGGGCTCTGCCCCTGGGACCTCAGAGGGAGGAAACGGCAGAGAAGAGGCAGGTGTGGCCTAGAGTAGCTTCAACAATGAGACCGGCAGCATATAAGTTTAATAAATAAATAATAAGGTACCAGTATTGGCCTTTGGAGGCTCCTGGCCTTTTAATTGTAACCGATACAAAGAGAGTCTGGCATAGAACAGAGATGAGGATTTTCCCTTGGGGTGTTCTTTAGGGCTTACACCAACCCCTACAAAAGGTAGTTTTTTTCAAAGGAAGGGGGCCTCGAGTTTGAGCTGCTGCTGTGTTAAACATGTACTCTCCCTCCTTCCCTCAATATCTTCTGCCTCTCCTCGATGGGATGGACCCCATCAAGAACAGCCACACCTGAGCTCCCTGCTGAGGGCCAGGCCTCTGCTTCTGACTTAGCTTCCTCTGGGCCACCTTTGCCATCACAGCTACTCAGAGCAAGGCCAGATCTCTTGCACCGGGTGGGACCAAAGCCGGCCAGGTCTGGCTCCTGGGGGCACATCCAGTCCCCAAAGGGGGACCTATCGCCCTTCCCCTATTATCCCAAGGAACATCTCAGAGCCCCCCTGGATTGCAGGGCATGTTTCGCAGCCCTCAGACTTGTCTCCTCCGTTTGCAGATCCCTGGAAAAGGCCAGGAGAAGACCCTGCTCCCAAAGCACTTCAATTGCAGAGCATGCTGACCACTTGGGAAGAAAAAGGAGCCCCCCATGCTCCTCTTGCCTGGCCTGGGCTCCCTTCTGACTTTGCAGTCAGCAACTCTGGAGCAGAACTCTGAAGAAAGCCAGCTCCACCTGCAGTTGGGATGATCCAAATTGGGAGGGAGGGGCTCTATCACTCCCTGGGCTGGGCCTCTTTGCTCTCCCCTTCTCCCTCCGTGGGTGTCTTAGGCTTCTGGGGGAATTTCTGGGCTTCTCAATGGGCAGACATGTTCCTCAAACACAGAGAAAACGCAGCCACTTAGCCTAGTCCAGGATTCAGGTCAGGCTGTTGGCCTTTTCCTCAACAGATACTGAATAACAGAGTTGGAAGGGACCTTGGAGGTCTTCTAGTCCAACCCCTGTTCAGGCAGGAAACCCTTTACCATTCTTGGCAAATGGCTGTCCAGTCTCCTCTTAAAAATCTCCAATGATGGAGCACCCACAATATATCGCAGCACAGCTGACTTGGAAGCCAGACAGAGGAGGAGATGGGGAATCAGCAGAAGGTTTTAGCTCCCTGCATTTTCTCTTTCTAGAAACATTTGTTCCAAAACAGTGTATTTTATGCAGTGTCATGACTGGTGGGGATACATGTCTCCCCAGACCCTTTGTGATGTGACGCTACGGCTATGGGCCACTCTCAGAGACGAAATGCCTTTCAGATACTAAAACCACTTCAATGGAGAGGTCCATGGAGATTGGGTGGGGGGGGCTTGTGGCAATTGAGGGGCCTTCTAGTGCTGCTTGTATGTGCCAAGGTGGGTATGAATCGAACAGTAAAGAAAATGGCAAGTGTGGCTACCAAGCCAATCAAAGAACACAAATGGCTCTGTGAGTTTTGTACTCAAATGTTAAACCAGACACAACATGGTCTGAAGTTCACCTGGGAAACCCACTGTGGATATGGAAGTCCGGTTGAGTGAGGAGGGAAGGAAGGGGAACAGCATCAGGGGAAGGCCATGGCCAGAGGAGGAGAAAGGAGGTTTATAGGTCAAAACCATCACCTTGAATTCCACCCAGAAACACACCAGCAACCAGTGGGGCTCAAAGACTACCCATGAACTCCTAGGCAACTACATTATGGCTATCCAGAGGAATATTACCAGCATATCCCGAGGATGTTGTTGCATCCTACATTGGCTGAGTGAGGATCCCACCTAGAGCTTCCCTGTAGATGTTAAATGGGTAGAAAAATGGCCTCTTTAGAAGAGAAAAGGGGTTTTCTGGAGAGCTTCCCAAAGGCCAGAAGCAGAAGGACTCCTGCCATTCCCTTTGCTGGGAAGTGGGCTGGCCTCCCTCCTGCCACCTCGGGCATCTGCATGATGCTGCTGACCCTTTACAGGGAAGGCAGACGGCCAATGCTTTCTCTGGGCCAGAGGAACCCTTTCGTCACCCCTGGGAACAGCAGCTCCCCCCACCCTCCCCCCTTACAGGCAACTGGAAAAAGTCATGGGAAGCTGGAAAGGGGTGCAAACACCAAAGAGACAGAGCGGGGACTCTGCTGGCAGCTGATCCCATCAAAAGCAGCTCAGCCAGGTGAAAAGGAACAGAAGAAGAGCTGCAAATCTTTTAGAGATTCCGCCACGGGGAACTCGCTGAAGGTGGAAATTCTTCTGATCTTTCCAAGATTTGCCATTGACCCCAGAGCAGCACAAGATCATTTCCTGAAGGTCAGGCAGTTCTTAAGGCTGCCCAGCTGAGGACGGCTAGGCAGCTGAGCTGTTGGTTCTGGGAATGCAGCAGCTCCTGTGGCTGTTAGAGCCAGGGAAGGGGACAGCAGCTAGGATGGACATCAGATTTCTGAGCAGAAGCCCAGGAAGACACACACACGCCAGCACTCCCTAGGTGGATAGACATGGTACAGCAAAAGGAGCAGCGAGTGGGGCTCCTTGGGCTGCTGTTGGGTTGTTCAGTCTGCCCGGGATATCCCAGCCTCATCCTGAGGGGGAACAGTTTGCAGAAACATTGAATGTGAAACATGGAAAGCTAAAAGTGACTAACGACAAACCAAGATGGTTTACTTGTCTATGAAAAACATGCACAGCCCCTCCTGTACCCCTGCAGATGTGCTGGGAGGCTCTCCGGCTGACATGGAGAACCCCATGGGCCAGAATGAGCAGCCACTGTGGGCCAACCTTCCCAGGAAGAAAGGATCCTCTGGTCTCATCTAGTGTCCTCCACTCTCTGGTGGTCACAGTTGCCTTGGCCTCCTCAGCAGCATCTTCCTGCCCCACGTCTTGAACCCCTTGCGGCTTCGCTCTGTGCACCTATGAGGCTCCTTTCTCCAGCTTCTGTTTCTCCTTTTCTTTCTTTGTGGTCTCTTCTTCTCTGACTTTGACTATCCTGCACAGTTTTGGCCCTGGGTCTTATTTATGCCAGCTTTTATATTCTTGGAGTGTCTTTTTTTTTATTGAAAAAGTTTTAACAAACAAAAACATTTTTCCCCCTTTTCCCCCCCTCCCGCCCACAAAACCCTCTCCCCCCCACTTCCCGGGTCAATCAGAAGGTATTGTTATACATAAACCAAACATAGAGTAAAATTTTCCCTTCTAATCCAATTAACCTCATCCAAATCTTTTCATTTCCCAACCCCCCATTACATAAAATAATACTTCCTAATTATTCAAAGGCAATCTGATATTTCTTAATCTAATATCTGTTTTGTAAATAATCAATCCATTTTCCATTCAATTAAATATCTTTCCTGCGTATTGTCTTTCAAAAAAGCTGAGATTTTAGCCATCTCAGCCAAATTAGTAACTTTCAATATCCATTCTTCTATTGTAGATAACTCTTTTTTCTCTTCTTGGAGTGTCTTGATTTAGGGATCTATCAAACGTTTTCTTTCCTTCGAGGTTGAGGGCCCCATGACCAGTGTCCACTTTTTTGTGGCAAAGGCTCGGGTCACAAACATAACTTTGTTGGCAACTGGAGAATAAACCTGCTTTTTCTTCTTTCCTGAAAAAGGCTGGCAATTATCCAAGAGGAGCTCTTCGGTCAAGAGTGCTTTGTCCACAAAGGTTCTTGCCTTATAGTATCTTGCTTAGCTTCTCCAAGTGTCCCCAAACTGGCTTTTTTCATTTCTGGAAGGGGCCCTGGGGTGAAGCCACATAGAGAAGCCCCCAGACCCGAGGCCCTCCAGCTCTCAGATTCAGCCAGAGCAGCTCTTCCAGGAATAAGAGAAGGGGGCTCCTTTCAAGAAAGGGGGCCTGTTCCCTGGAGAATGGTGAGAACTGCATTTTCATCCTCCAGGATATTGCAAAATATACTTGAAGCAACTGAAAATCATCTCGCAAATCCTCCTCGTTAATAGTGGTCACTTGTTAAAGCCCAGCTTTTCAAAATTGCTTTGATCGTCTGGAGAAGTGAGGAAGAATTGGGTTACATTTTAATTTTTGACAGCTGCTTAGAATGTCATTTTTGAGTGAACAATATTTCATTCAATTTTACTTTTGTTGTTTTTAAATCTGATATTGTATGCTGCCCAAAATCTCTTTGCATGAGATGGGCAGTTATAAAACTTAGATAGACAGCAGACAGACAGTCAGATAATAATACATAAATGAATAAATATTAGAGCCTTCTCTCAAACATCCTTATAATTGAGGGTGCCTCAGCAATGTAAGTGCACAAAATGCTTCGCCTTAACCCAATAAAGTGATTAAAGGAAAAAGAGATAAAGAGGCAGAGGTCCCAAAAAACCATAATCATAGAATCAGAATCAGAATAGAGCTGGAAGGGACCTTGGAGGTCTTCTAGTCCAGCCCCCTGCTCAAGCAGGAGAACCTATACCATTCCAGATAAGTGGCAGTCCTGTCTCTTCTTGAAAGCCTCCAGTAATGAAGAACCCAACAACTTCTGGTGGCAAGCTGTTCCACTGGTTGATTGTCCTCACTGTTAGGAAGTTTCTCCTCAATTCCAGGTTGCTTCTCTCTTTGATTAGTTTCCATCCATTGTTTCTTCCATTGAACCATAGAATTCATGGAATCATGGAATCCAAGGGCTGGAAGGGACCTTGGAAGTCTTCCAGTCCAACCCCTTGCCCAAGGCACGAGTCCTTATACCATACCGGACAAATGGTTGCCCAATCTTTTCTTGAAAACCTCCAGCGATGGAGCACCCACAACCGTGGAAGAAAAGCTGTCCCATATGGTCAGGAAATTGCTCCTTATTTCCACGTTGAATTTCTCTCTGATGAGATTCCCCAACTGCTTCTTGTCTTGCACTCGGATGCTATGGGAATAAATCGCCTTCTTCTCTGTGACAGCCCTTCAAGTGTGGGAAGGTTGCTGCCATGTCTCCCCCGAGCCTTCTCTTCATTAGGCTAAACATACTTAGTCCCTTGTATGATTCAGCCTCCGGATCCCTTATCCTCTCTGCACTCTTTCTAGAGTCTCAACATCTTGAACAACCTGAACTCGACGCCGTATTCCAAGTGCAGCCTCACTGGTGCAGTATAGATCAGTAATATCACTTGTCATGATCTTGAATTAACCCTCCATTGGCTTTTTTGGCAGCTGCATCACATTGCTGGCTCCCTTAAGCTGTGACCCACCAGAAACCCTAGAGCCTTCTCACAGTTACTGCTGTTGAGCCAGGTACAGCCTGCCGGTATTCTGTACCTATGTACTTGAATTTCACTGCCTAAGTGTAAAACCTTACTTTTCTTACCACTGAATTGCATTTCATTGGATAGGGTCTGATGTTCAAGTCTAACATGATCCTTCTGAGTCTTGAATCTATTTTCTGAAGGGTTGGCTATTCCCCGTAGCTTGGTGTCATCTGCAAATTTGATGAGTTCCCTTCAATCCCTTCATCTAGTTAAAGAATACTGGGCCTAAAACAAGACCTAAAATCCCCTCCATTTATGGAGATGTTGGAGAATACTGGGCTTAAAACAGGACCTTGAGGTACCCCCACTCCATGCTTCCCTTCCATTGAGATGTAAACCATCTGGTCCTGGAGATTTGAACTCATCCAAAGCAGAGAGGTCTTCTCTTATCAATTCCTTGCCTACTTTGACTTGCACACCTATTCTGTCTCCCACAGTGCTGCTTTTTCCAAGGCAGAGTTACCCCAGCCCATAGTTTATGTTCCTGCACCATCCAGGCAGCCACTGCAGAAAGGCCCAGTATGTGCCCTGGCAAGCGAGCAAGCAAGAGCCAGCTCCTCTCCCCCCTCCATCTCATCCTGTGCATCTCTGCCTTCCATAGCATCAATCACGGCCTCTGCCCCTCTGATAGCTCTATTAAATCCTCCAGGAGAAGCTCAGAGCGGCCCCAGAGCAGACGCCTCCACTGTCAGAAGATCCTGTGCCGCAGAGACGGTGGTGCAGCAGCAGCAGCAGCAGCAATATTCTCTTGACAAAGGCAGGGAGCGCCCGATGGCCAGTGGCCTTGGGGTACTGCTTCGCAAAGAGGCAGTGGGCGCCCAGATGGGAGGCAACTGCAGCAGCCGCTGCCCAGCCAGATCTCTGCTTTGTCACCGTCACCAGGAGGGGGGAGGGAGTGCTGACCACCACTACCTGTCCTGCCAGGTCTAACTTGCGATAAAAGTAGGGGTGTTCTGGGTTGGGGGGGGAGACAAAGGCCTCCCGGGAATTACAGCCAGCTCATGGGAGGCCCAAGGAAATATATCAGGGAGAGGCCGGAACAATCGCAGACTTTGCATGTTGTCAAAGAACCCAATCAAGGAGGAAATCGGGGTCTTCTTAAAGATAAAAAATGGAGATTAATTGCCTTGGGAAACTCACATTTCACGGAGGTAAATGAGGAGAGAACATGTTAATAGGTTTCCTTATGAGACGGCTTTCTAGGATTGCTGGTTAATGTGAATAACAATATGGCATTTTAGCAAAGAAATTAAAATCTGGCATTCTGCACCTCCGGTTGGAGTGAGCCAGTTCAGATACTGCAGTCAACAAACTATGGCTTATGGCTTGTGGCTTATGGCTTAGTGGGATGTGTGAACTGAGCCAATTGTGGCTTATTCAACAAAATCAGTTTAACAAATCAAGGTTCAGAGTAAAGTATGTAACCCTCTCAGTATTATACCTGCTGGCTAAAGACACCTGGAACGTGAGAAACCACTTTGGTTTTTAAACTGTTTGTTAAGACAAGAAGCTTTTTTAAAATCATAGGACCACAAAATTTGGTGCTGGTGTGGTGGCACACTGGTTCAAGTTTGGGGCGGGGGAAGATGCTGACATTTGTAAACCACTGAGCAGGCTGTAAAGCACTATGAAGCGGTATATAAGAGCTATTGCTATTTAAAGATTGAAAATGACCTTGTCCAGCGCCAAATGTTACTCCGCAGCCATCTAGCCTTTCCTTTAGACCCTGGTGAAGTAGAACCCCCAACTTCCCAATGCATGAAGGTCTGCTTGCTTGTAACATGTGTGTCCCAAAGGTGCTTTTTCAAGGGGCAACTGGACTTTTTTTGTTTTTGCTTGAAGATGTTTCGCTTCTCATCTAAGAAGCTTCTTCAGCTCTGACTGGATGGTGGGGAATGGAAGGGTTTATATTCCTTGCACACAGCTGGTCATTTGCATTCTTTTGAATGCACGGAATATAAATCCTTCCATTCCCCACCATCCAGTCAGAGCTGAAAAAGCTTCTTGGATGAGAAGTTAAACATCTTCAAGCAAAACCAAAGAAAGTCCAGTTGCCTCTTGAAAAAGCACCTTTGGGACAACCATGATTGAGAATCTCCATAGACATTTGTAATTGGTTTGTTGGAACAATCCTGAGCAATTCCGTCCCATCTGCTGCACTTAGGGCTCCATTCTGGACCCGCAATACCTGAAGGCAAGAATTGCATCGCCCTGCAGCCTTTCCTTCTCCAGGCTGAACATTCCCTGTGCTTTCAACGGTTCCGTGGAAATCTTTCCTTCCAGAGCCATTGTCACCCTGGTTGATCTCCAGACTTGCCTCGTCAATATCTTTCTCAAAAAGTGGGATGGGATGGGATGGGATGGGATGGGATGGGAGTATAGTATAGTATAGTATAGTATAGTATAGTATAGAATAGAATAGAATAGAATAGAATAGAATAGAATAGAATGTTTTCCCCAAAATAGGGGAATATTACTTCCCCTACTCTGGAAGTAAGCCCTAGCTTGATTTTGCATATGTGCCCAATATAAGCCCTACCCCCTACTAAAGACTTTGCCCACTCCAGGGTGCACAAGTAAAAAAGCTAGGGTGAGGATGGGGGGGTGGGGTAGAGCTGCCCTACTATTTACCTTCGGACAGTTGCAGAGAGGCCTCACACACCTCCGCCCATTTCTTCTGCAGCCGGCAAGGCTTTCCTGAAGGCCTCTGTGGCTGATAACAGAGATGGCCTTGCTGGCTGAAGAAGTTCCTGAAGGCCTCTGACAGCGAAAAGGAGGCCGGGGGCAATGCACGCAAATGAGATGAGTCAGTGGACGACATCCCCCCCCCCGAAAATAAGATCTGTTGCCTTTTTTGGTAGCATAAAAGATATAAGACAGGGCCTTATTTTTGAGAGAAACAGGATAGGATAGGATAGGATAGGATAGGACAGGACAGGACAGGACAGGACAGGACAGGACAGGACAGGACAGGACAGGACCAGACCTTGGAGGTCTTCTAGTCCAGCCCCCTGCCCAAGCAGAACATGTATCATTTCAGATAAGTGACTGTCTAGTCTCTTCTTAAAAACCTCCAAATATGATGCTCAAAGCTGGACACAATAATCCAGACATGAATGACCAGTACAGAAAGGAGGGGAATGATTTCTCTCAAGCATGACATGGTATTTCTGGCTTTGCAGCCAAGGATTGAATTTTCTCAGCGTTACCGCTCTGTTGTTTTCTGTTCTGTTTTTGATCCCCCAAAACACTTAGATCCAGGAATGGTTCCCCCCACCCTCATCTTATTCTGATGCTTTTAACTTCTCCTACATCAGCGTGTCCTCTACAAATTTGATATTCATATATTCTCATCTCTGATTTCAAGTCACACATAGAGATGTTAAACAAAAAGGGCTGGAATAGATCATAGAAGCCTCGGCCGCTTCTGCTTCCAGCCTGATTTGCACAACCACTTGTCTGAAGGTATTCAGGAAGCGCCGTGTCCATCTGGAGCCAGCAGAGCCCCTCCCCTTTGCCGGCTTCTCTGCTAAAATCTCAGGATAGACTTCAGTGAACTCGAGGTATGCTACGTCCACGGCCTGCCCACAATCCACTAAACTGGCAACAGTGCCAAGAGAGAGATGAAATTGCTAAATCATGATTTCTTCTTGCTAAACCCAGACTGACTCCTGCCAAGCGACACATTCTTCCCTAAAAGCTCACAACCCAGCCAACTTCTGGAACATCTTATAGTCAGAACAGAACAGAGCAGAGCAGAGCAGAGCAGAACAGAACAGAACAGAACAGAACAGAACAACAGAGCTGGAAGGGACCTTGTAGGTCATCTAATCCAACTGTCTGCTCAAACAGGAGATCTTATACCATTTCTGAGAGAGGGCAGTTCAGTCTCTTCATGAAAGCTTCTAGTGATGAAGCTCCAACAGAGCTTTGCTTGGTATAAGTATCAGGCTGGTGGGTCAGCAGGTTCCCCTCTCTGAAGATAGGAACAATGAGAGCTAGTTTGGCCTAGTGGTTAAGTCCCCAGGCCAGAAAGTGGGAGTCCGTGAGATCAAATCCCACCTTTGCCATGAAAGCCGGCTAGGTGACCTTCGGCCAGACCAGGCCCTCTTTCTTAGCCCACCCACATCACTGGGCTGTTGCTGTGAGGAAAATAGGAGGGGGAATGTGTGTCGGAGATGTTTACCACCTTGAGTTATTTATAAAAATAATAAAAGGGGGATATAAAAAAACACATTTTCCCTCCAATCCCCTGGGATTATACTCCTCTTTCCTTATTTCTCAAAAGTCACAAGAAGAAGCTCTGGGATGGCATCTACATGCTCCTTCAAGGTTTGTAGGTGCAATTGGTCTGGTCCTGCCAGCCTGCATTTGCTCACAAGCCCCCAGGGATCCCTGACCAGACCACCTCTTTTCATTCCTTGGATTGTCACCCCTTCCTTCTGACAATTTTTCCACTCAGGTAACAGTTCTCCTTCAGGAAGGGTTTAAAAACTCTGCACAATCCTGTCATCCGTTTCTACCAGCCCTTCTTTTCATTACTGGCATAGCCCGAAAGAACAACCCTGGTTGTTGCTCTTAGCTCTTTTATCCTGCTCATTCGAGGATATAAATTGAAATAATCCCTTTCTGTGTAACTTAAGAAATGATGCTGAACTAATAAAGATATTTTCCTTTTCATTTTGCAGCATCTCTCAATATGGCAAATTCTTGCTCATAAGCACTCTTTCCTAGAGATGCGCTCTGCCTAACAGTACTCTACTGGTCTGGAAGAAAGTCTTCATCACAAGAGCTGGAAGGGACCTTGGAGGTCTTCTAGTCCAACCCCCTGCCCAAAGCAGGTGACTTTATACCATCCTAGACAAATGGCTGTCCAACCTTGATCATGGAAAGTAGTTTTCTGTTTTACTCTGCCCTGGTCAGATCCCCTCTGGACTACTGCATCCATTTCCAGACACCACATTCAAAAGGACAGTGACCAGTTGGAATGAATCCGGAGGAAGTTGCACCCAATGGGGAATGACCAGAAAGATCTGGGTATGTTTAGCCACCAGCTGAGAGCCTTGGGAGAGAGACGATGGCGGTCTTCAGTCAAGAATGGTGGAGGGTTCTTGCTAGAGAGAGAGGAGGGAGGGAGCTTCTTCTCTTATTCTATTGTCCCAGAATGCAGGGCCAGGTCTACAAGGAATGAGGTTCAGCTTAGACATCAGGAGAAACTGGCTGTCACCTGAAGCGGTGAAGTCTTCTTTCCAATTGGCAGAAGATGCCCCTTGAGGCGATTGCATGACCTCAGTAGATGCCATACGCAAAAGAAATAAGGGTTGCCCCAGGGGATCCTGCCTGGTTGGACTCAATCTGAAGGCCTTCTCTAGCTCTGTGGCTCCTTCATTAGTGACAGGACAGGTTGCTTGTTCTCAGGGGCTGAGATCCGGAGGTGGGGAGGAGTCGACTGGCACTGCCGGAATTCACGCTGAGGCTGTCTGGTTGAGGAAGTTGTTTCAGGAGCAATAAAATAACGATTCCAGGATCCATGATTCGACAGTCCTCAAGGCTCATGATGGTGGTACCTTGGATCCTGGTACCTCATGATTTTTAAAAGGTAAAAATCAAACATAACAATATTTTCAAATATGGTGGTAAATTGTCCATCTGGTTAAAATCTCATCCTTCCGAGCAGCCTGGACGTCTCCATGCTCTCCTGCTCCACTGGAACCCAGCACTGATCTTTTCCCAAGAATTCCCACCTTGTACCTCATGATTACACATGATTATAAATTGTATTCAAAAACTTGCCTTGTGCATAACACAGCAGTATTGGCACATCACACAATTACTCAAGAAGTCATTAGTGACAAAAGGTATTTCTGATCTGGCATCCAGCCAGTTTCCCAGGGTGTGAGATTGTCATTAAACTACATCTGGTCTCCTTTACTTCTGATTTAATGGCCTTCTGGAAATCTCTCTCTAAATGGTGAAACTTCTGGGTCTTTTAAAAAAGCAAAGGATGGCAGTGGTGAAGTCCTGCCTCACCACAGAGCCCCTCTAGGTAATGGCTAGTCCTCACACAGTGGCTAATGGGCCCAGGGCCATGCGCCATATTGCTATTATTTTGGATGAATTATTGATGGAGGCTGAAAATAACAGTGTAAAGGAAAACAGGGAGCCTGTGGAACAAGACAGAAAGTATCTACGGGAGAATCCACAAGTTTCTGGAGGCAAAACCATATTGCCCACCACTCTGATATTTGGAAGCAGTGGGGAGTGGTACAAGGGAAGCAAGCAGAGATCTGGCCTTCAGACCACTCTCCAATATTAGGCTGGCAACCTCCAGGATAACAAGATCTTCTGTCCCACAGCTGTAGAAGTAGCTTAATGCCAGAGAGAAGACTCAGTCTAGTCTAGACTAGAGTGACCATCTAGCAGGTATTTCACAGGAAATAGGGTTGGGGTCTTCTCCATGAAGGGAAGGTGATCCCTGGAAGGAATCATTAGAATGGGGCTTGATCCTCTGTGGAACCAAGCCGACAGATGTCTCTCAGCTGAGCCATCTCACCTCCAAGAAAAAACCGCCCCTTTGTGCAAATCTCAGCCTGATCACCCTCCGCACCCCAAACAAAGATGCTGAGCGACTTGCATAAAGGATGAAGCAGGAGAAAACGGGGCCACCCACGCTCTTCCCAAGATTCACTGGGGGAGGCTTACTCTGCTCATTGCTTCAAATGCTGGTTCTCATCTTTCAAGCAAGGCACAACCCTGCCACTTGCAGGAGACTCTTTTTTTTCCCCCAATAGCCTTTTATTAAGTTATAGGATAAAATAAGATAAAAAATACAAAAGTAAATAGGAAATCAGTGGGGGAAAGAAAAGTGAGGAAGGTTTGGGAAAAAGACAAAGCATTGACTGACTCTCTCTGTTGCAGTAGGATAAAGTATTAAAATCAAACCACACTTTTTGCTTTTTTCATAAGAATAGAAACTAGTCATTTCTATAAGCATCTATCAGTCTCATTGGTAAAACCCAAAATCATTCTTTTCCACTTCAGAAGTGGTCTCCATGGGGGGGGGGGAGCACTAATATTCTTTAATCAAAATAGTCAATTTTGCCATTTCAACTCCTGCAGCCATTCACAGGAGAGATTCTGAGCATCTCTGCCGAGTTTCCCATAAGACCTCCCAGGCCACACCTGGTGTGTCCTGGGTCCCCTCAGGGGCCAGCAAATGCTTTCTCCAAAGACCTGTTTTGGCCTCTGCCATAGGCCTGGGTGACTTAATTCTCCTGCCCAGCACGATGGCTTGAGCATTGAATTGCCTCAGTGTAATTTGTTGGGGATGTTTCATTATTTTTGAGTTGGTTGTCTTGTGTCGATTGGTTTGGTTTAGTTTTTCATTCAACTGTACACTGACATGATCCACTTTTGAGAAGGTGGCTATATAAATTAGATAAATCAGAGAAAACCAGCTGAATTGCACAAAGTTTGTTCCATATGACTCGAGGTCACGCCAAGAAGATGCCCCCTCAATTAACATGTTCTTGGCGTGTCCACTTAATTAACACGGGACTTACCCTGCAGTTACAAGGAGGGGCCAGGATGGGACTAACCACAAGGCCTGGATGTTTCAATTGTGCTTGTCTCTGAATTACCCAGAATTCCAGTGATGAGCTTCCCAAGGTATTTGAATCACTTATTATAAATGGTCTTATAGGTTTCTGGATCCTGGCACTGCCCCAGCCTCTTTGGCACACTAGGATATTACAATCCTAAATGCAGTGTAACATTATCTTTTAAAACAACTTAAAAAAACCTCACAGAATAAAACACACTGCAGGACAATCCTTCTTTTCAATCCATTATGCAAAATTTGAAATGCAAGTGTGAGTGTGTGTATGTGATATATATATAGAGGTCGGCATTGAGGCACGGATCACAGCAGCCCAAGAGTAGGCAGGGAGGTCTACCCCACTAGACAAGATCCAAAGTGCAAAATTTGCAGATAAACCCCAGACACTGTGCGACACACAGTGGCAGGGTGTGTAAGGTGCAGGCAGGGACAGTATACACTGATTGGCACAATCAAGTAGCTGGCATTGATTGTGCAGGAACATCTGCATCCTTCTATGCAGGAACATCTTCATAGAATGTGGGTTAGATGCTTCTAAATCCAGATGGAAGATCCCACAGAAGGTCCTGGAGAATAAGAAAGCTAAGATCCTGTGGGACTTCCAGGTCCAGACAGACAGGCAAGTGATAGCAGAGAACCAGGAAGCAATGGTGGTGATAGATGTAGCGGTGCCAAGTGACAGTAACATCAGGAAGAAGGAGGATGAGAAGCTGGAGAAGGACCAGACCTGAAGGAGGAAGTGGGGAGGATGGGAAAGTCAAGGCCAACGTGATCCCAGTGGGCACTCAAGGCTGTGGCTTCTAAGCTGGGAGTGGGGCTCCAACAGATCCCAGGGAGGACATCAGAGCTCTCTGTCTATTTCAAGTTTATTCCTTGTACTTCCATCTTCAATTTCTTAAAGTCATAATTGTAATAACGCTTCGAACAACTCTCTGAAATGTGCTAAATTCCTCCCTGAAATCCTTGTCTCTTGTCTAACTTCTCTGCTCTTCTTGGCAATTCTCACTGTATGTTCTGATACTCTGTTTGCTTTTTGCTGCTTTCTTGGACTCTGGCAGCTTCTTTTCCCATTCATCTTCAACACCATCTTTGATTTCATTCTGGAGTTCCTATCAATGAAGTTCAGGGCCTCAAAGGGATTCCTGACAAAAGCCACGGGGACCATAGCCTGGGAACTGGCTGGGTTGCTTGTGCATCTGTGTGAGCAGTGAGTGTGTGATTTGTTCCACAGTCCGTCCCTGGCCATGTTTTGTTATTATAACTGAGTCCTTCCATCTGCTTCTGTCAATGATATAGTATATTTGAGTTCTACGTGCTCCCTTGGGTGATTTTCATGCATATAAGCACAATTTGGTTTTTGAAAACTGTGTTAGCAATGCAGAAATCATTAGATTACGAATCATTGAATTATGAATCATTCTCCGTCTTCCTGTCAATTTCTTAGGCCACCCATCTTGAGAGTGTTTTCCGCAGGGCCAGTTTGGGCATCTCTGGCCATAAGTAGCAGGTCTCACTTGCGGCTTCTATCGATTTCAAATTGAACTTGACTGTAAACTCACCTTTGCTTCTTCTGCATCAGTGATTGCAGCATAAAGTTGGATAATTGTCCTGCTAAAGGAAGCTTTAACTTGTCCATGAAGCTTGATTGACATTATTTGGTTGCTGCCTGTTGTACCCAAGTACTGTTTTGTTAAATACCCCCTGGGGATGAAAGCAACCTGCTCCTTCTTGGCTTTCCACGTCCTGTGTAGTAAACAGCATGTGTTTCTGGCTGAAAGTAGCCAATCCCAGCCCCTTTCAATTCATAGAGGGGTAGACAGGTAGCTGGTTCATTTCATACTTCACTCTCTTGAGCTTTCCTATCTTCATATTGTACCAAAACCCCTCTGAGAAATTGAGAAACAAAAAGGAGAATTTTTTAAAAAGTGGAAAAATGGGAGGAGGCACATAACAAAATAACAGGACACAGCCAAATCTGCAAGGATGCAGTTAGAAAGGCTACGCTCAAAATGCTAAAAATAAGGGGGTTTACCTGGTATGGCCAAAAGTCAAGGAAACAAGCTGGAGACGAGGGCAATGGCATGATGCTGAAGGTGACAGAGAGAAGCTGAACGGATTAATTTCTTAATTCCCTACCTGGCCCTTGTGTTTCTGAAGTGCCATTTTGGTGTGGTGGTGAAGGCAGCAACCTAAATACCAGGGGACGTTTCCATCTTTATACAAAGTCAGTTGGGTGGCCTTGGACCAGCCACTCTCTCTGAGCCCTAGGAAGAAGGGAAGGGCGAGTCCCTTCCAAACAATGCTGCCAAGAAACATGTCAGACATTAACTTGTCAGAATTGGCACTCTGGGCAGCAGAAGAGAAATGCATTATGAAATGATGTCTTGGCCATTGGCATCTGCCTCCAGCATCTTCCTATGTCCTATAAAATGTTATTAATTAATTTAATTAGTTTGAGATGGACAACCATACAATGTTCTGTCCCCCCACCTCAGTCTGGGAGGCACGTGAAATGACTCAATTAGCCGGCAATTTAGTCCACGGCAGCTATCAGCTCTGGCAGCAAACCAGTGAGCGTCTGCCAAGGTTTTCTTTTATCTTTCTTGATGCTGGTGTGTCAACCAGGAAGTCAGGAACAAACAGCACTCCAAGCCAAATGTTCAGTCATATAGTTCAGCTCAAGTTTTCTCCAGTCAGTTGATTTGTTCGTCACGAAGTAGTAGAGCAGCTGTTGGGTGTGGCTCCATGACTCAGCCCCACCCCTGCTTCTGTTGTTCCCGCCTCTCTTGTCTACGAAACCTGGGATCTAACCAGGACTGATTGTCCACAGCTGGGTCTGGGAGCATTGCCTGGGTGGGGGGAGATACAGGAGACAGAGGCCTCGTTACTTCCTCCACCTGGCCTGCCTTTGGCTCCTGGAGCTGAGCCAGAGAGGCTGGCTCTGCGGAGGGGAGCCCTGACGGCCCTTCCCCCTCACTCTCTGAGTCACTCTCTGGCAGGGGGCCAGGGGGGGGGGCTGGTGCCACAACATACAAATTCAAAATCAGTATCTAGCTACACAGTGTGCACTCTCTCTCTCATGCACACACAATATATATATATATATATGCACTTGCAGCATGATGAAGCCAGAAGGTCCTTCCTGCTGACTTCCTGTAGGATCTACTTCCATCCCTGCCAGTTTTCTAGGTAAACCACAATCACAAAGGATGACTTGCCCAGGCTTCCACTCCAGGCTGGCTTTTGTGCCAGCTGTGCACCTTTCAGGAGCTACACAGCCAGCCTCAACACACAAACACACACACACATTGGCATGCCACAAAGGCCCCAACTTACAGAATTCTGGGGCTCAGGGGCGGATGTTATTTGCTGTCACCTGTTCCGTCTGTGATTTGAAGGACCGTTTCTCCCCCATTACACCCACCTGGGCCACCAGGTTCGATTAGAGATTGCCATCTGACAGGACCACAAAAAAGGACTTTCTTGGTGGCGGCCCCTTCTTTATGGAGCAACATTCCCTCCCCCCATGGTTGCTCCATTGTCTCCTTTTCCCAAAGGCCCTAAAAACGTGGTTTTGTCAGCACATCTGGGGACCCCAAATGGAGCCAATCCAGTGGTTGATCAAGGGGCTTCTTTGAATGGCTTTTATTATATGATGGATTTTTAAAACGTTGTAAGTTGCCTGAGTCACCTGGGTGTAAGTTGGTTTACTTAATCAATAAATAATAAAATAAATAAAACAAAACCTTATTTGAACCAAAGCGAGAAAGAGCAGGTGACAGGAGGGTGGGAGGCGCAGAGCACCGCGACCCCGAGCTCCGATCTGGAAGGCGACCCTGCCCCAAATATTTCTCGGGTCCTTTCCTGGCTTTGGAAGGAAAAGGCCCCAAATGACGAGGGAACCGCCTCGGCCGCTTCGTTAAAAAGCAGCGGGAGCTTCATGGCTCCATCGTAGAATTCACGGGAATCCTCGGAGCCAGCAGGAGGACACGCAGGAGCGCCAAAGCGGCACGTGGGAAAGTCCGGGGGGGTGCAAGCCAGAGGAAATGCGGAGACCGAGGAAGGGTCTTTTCCCAGACAAATGCAAAGGTCCATCGGAGCCCAGCGAGTCTCCATCCCCTCCTGGCTCGCAGCGCTTGTCCACGGCGCAGGCGGCCGCCGCCACCGAGGGCTTCTGGCGGGCAGAGGGCGCCCCCTGTAGGGCTCTTGGAGGAAGGCGGCGGGGCTGCAAGGAACCTTCGGCACCAAGGAGCCTTCGGAAGGAAAAGCCGGGCCGGCAAGCAGAAGCCGCCCCACCCCCACCCCCGGCTCTCCCTGGGCTGCCAGACCTGCCCTGGCCCTAGACTGGAGCTGGGAGCCTCCGTGGGGTCCGACCCCGATGGCCGCCTGCTTCTGAGACTGCAGCTCGCCTCCCCTCCTTTTCCCGTACCGCTGTTCCCAGAAGCCCCCCCTTCCTGCTTCTCAATCTTTTTTTATTTATTTTATTTATTTTATTTTGTCACACAGTATATATAAGCATAAGCATGAAAGTAACTATACAATATATAAGCATATATATATAATTATGAGTATGTAATAACTATATTAATTGGATATAATGAAAGGAAACAATAGGACAGGAACGGTAGGCACGCTGGTGCTCTTATGCACGCCCCTTACAGACCTCTTAGGAATGGAGTGAGGTCAATAGTAGACAGTTTTTAGTTGAAGTTTTTGGGATTTTGGGAAGAGACCACAGAGTCAGGTAGTTTATTCCAGGCATTAACAACTCTGTTACTGAAGTCATATTTTCTGCAATCAAGATTGGAGCGGTTAACATTAAGCTTAAATCTGTTGTGTGCTTGTGTATTGTTGTAATTGAAGCTGAAGTAGTCTTCAACAGGAAGGACATTGTAATAGATGATTCTATGAGTTAAACTCAGGTCATGTCGAAGGCAGCGTAGTTCTAAATTTTCTAAACCCAGGATTTCAAGTCTGGTGGCATAAGGTATTTTGTTGTATTCAGAGGAGTGGAGAACTCTTCTTGTAAAATATTTCTGGACATGTTCAATTGTATTGATGTCAGAAATGTGGTATGGGTTCCAGACAGTCAAGCTGTAGTCAAGAATTGGTCTAGCAAATGTTTTATATGCTCTGGTTAGTAGTGTAGTGTTTTTGGAGAAGAAGCTACACAAGATTAGGTTTACAACTCTTATAGCCTTTTTTTGCAATGTAGTTGCAGTGGGTTTTGGCACTTAGATCATTTGATATGAAAACTCCAAGGTCTTTAACGGGGTGGGGGTCATTTGTAAGATAATGTCCATCGAATTTGTATTTAGTGTTTGGATTCTTTTTTCCAATGTGTAAGACAGAACATTTTCTGGTTGAGATTTGGAGTTGCCAAGTTTTAGACCATTCAGATACAAAGTCCAGATCTTTTTGAAGGGTGGCTGTATTATTGGTAGTGTTAAATAGTTTGACGTCATCAGCAAAGAGAACAAAATTACTTGTTATTTGGTCACAGAGCTCATTAATGTATAATATGATAATAATGTATAATATGAAGAATAATATGAAGAATTAATGTATAATATGAAGAATCTCTAATCGCATCCCCACTGCTGGCTTTTTCAAGACCCAGACGCCAAACATCACACCCGCATGTACACGCCCAACCCTCAGCCCTGTGGAACAACACCCAGTGAGCCCAGCAGGATCCTCCTTTCCCACGGAAATCGCGATTTCAACGCTCCACCCTGTTTCCTACTAAAAGCTCTCCCCAATTACTCTGTATTGCCCAGTCCTATTCCAGCTGCGTCCACGCGGGGGCAGCCGTGCAATAGCAACGCCACCAGCTGCTGCCTGGCACAACGGATGCTGTGCCCCTCCCAACCCAACTGCTCTTGTACCAGCCCAGGGCAAGCCAGCCTCCCTCCCCCAGACCCTCATCCCTGGGGGCCAATTTGAGTTGAGCTGGCTTTTGTTGAAGTACTTATTGAGTGCCCCAAAGGTGCTTTTTTCAAGAGGCAACTGAACTTTCTGGTTTTTCTTTGAAGATGTTTCACTTTTCACCCAAGAATTAATTTATACTATTTATTGAGTGCCCCCAATGCTCTGCTGCTGCTCTTCCTCCTCCTCTTCCTCTTGGAGCAGCCTTGCCTAGGCCAGGGGCTGCCCTGCACCCTGTGACAGGGCAAGTGGTTTAGCAAAGCTGGGTCCCCCAGAGAAGCTGTATACAGGTAGTCCTCGACTTACAACAGTCAAGTCATTTAGTGACAGTTCAAAGTTACAACGACACTGAAAAGGGTGACTTAGTACCATTTTTTTTCACACTTCACAACCATTGCAGCATCACCATAATCAAGTGACTCATATTTATGAGGGTCATGTGATCACCTTTTGTGGCCTTTGACAAGCAAAGTCAATGGGGAACCCAGACTTACTTTACAACCGTGCTACTGAGTTAATAACTGCAGTGATTCACTTAACAACTTCGGCAAGAATGGTCGTAAAATGAGGCAAATCTTATGTAACAAATGCCTCTCTTAGCAACATAAATTTTGGGTTCAATTGCCATCAAAGTCAAGGAATAGCTGTACTTGGGTGATCCTGTGAATTTGGGCATCTGTTTCAAGTTTTTCCTTCTTGGATTAAGCTTAGCAAACAGTTGCGATGGAAAGAAGGGACATCTGTTAAAGAATGCATCCATGTCTTGCCCCAGAACAAACTCCCGAATTCAGGACACACCATCAAGAGAAGCAGCCAAGCTCCTGCTCCTTTTGGCACCTATTCTGCGTGTTGTGGAAGTCTTGCTCAAGCTACACTCCCTGAGAAACAGAAACAAGTGTGCACAGCATCTGGGAAAGGGGCACGAAGGTCACTTTTGAGATGACCTTCAACCCCAGAGTCTTAACCCACCACCGACACAGGGAGGGTTGGGCAACGAGGGTTAATCTGAGTTCTGGCATGTTTTTGCCAGGGATGGTTCCCTGCTGCCTGGGCAGGTTCTGCCAAGACCAGGAGTGGGTGGGCTAACCTCTCTCTGTGCAGAGAAATGCTTAGGAGGTGGGGAGGCATGTCTCCCCTTGCCCCCTCCCAGTCAACCCTCGTCTCAACAGGTTCTCAGCCTGAATTCTGTTATTCTGAATTTGGCCACTGATCGGGAAGAGCAGTGATTAGCCACTAGGTGGCACTGCTGCTTTTCCAACTGGCCATGGGCCTCTATTGGGTGCCCAGCTGGATCAGCTTCCCTGTTCCGTGCCAGGGCCGGATTTGGGCATCTGTTTCAAATGCTTCCTTCTTGGATTAAGCTTTGCAAATAGTTGTGATAGAAAGAAGTAGGTAGAGATCTTAGCTGGCAGAGGGGGCTGCAGCAGAGCTCCTCTGGGACAACTTGGGCAGGAGGCACAATCTCCCCTCTAAGGAAGAGTTCAGCACCCAGATTGTGGATGCTGGAAGATGAGGGGGCAACTGGGAGAGGCAACGTTACCCCCTCCCCCAGCTTCTATTTGCCATTTTCCCGGCTCAAACTTCCTGCTAGAAGTGGCTGCAAAGGGGAAGCCTCTGTTCCCATTCCTGATTTGGCCTCAAGTCCTGTAAAAATCGCACCAACTTCAACTCTACTGTCCGTGGTCAGTAGAGTTCTGCTTAATGGAGAACAGCAGGCTTAACCCTAGCAAGACTAAGGGTTTTATGACCTCTGGATCTGGGGACCTTCCGTAGTACTTCTGGATAAGGCTGCATTCCCCTAGAAAGAACCATTTTGCAATTTGGGGGTCTTCTTGGAATCTTGTCTTCAGTTAAGGTGGAAATAATGTTGCTTGTAGAGGTCCATCTTGTGGTTCATTAATTGCATCCATTTTTGGATCAAGAGGTCGTGGTGGTCACTCACTACAATGTGGTCTACATGGGGCTGCCCTTGGAGACCACCCAGAAACTGCCACTGATCCAGAATGCAGCAGCATAGGTGCTCATGAGGGTACCAGAGAATGGCCATGTAATACCATCACTTTATGAGCTGGATTGGCTCCTAGGACAGCAGGGTTGGTGCAGGCCACATTCAGTTAATTCCTCCCTGCTCCTTAGGATAAGGCCTGCACCTAAGGAGAAAAGGACCACAGAATTATCCTTGTTTCTAACGTCCAGAAGATTCGATGTTGCTGACCTGGGGCAGAAGGTGGCCAGGATTCAGGAGCTGAAAATCCTCTGGGAAAGAGGGGAAACCATGTGAGATAAGAAAAAGGTAAAGGTAAAGGTTCCCCTCGCACATACATGCTAGCGTTGCCGACTCTAGGGGGCAGTGCTCATCTCCGTTTCAAAGCTGAAGAGCCAGCGCTGTCCGAAGACGTCTCCGTGGTCATGTGGCCAGCATGACTCAATGCCAAAGGCGCACAGAACGCTGTTATCTTCCCACCAAAGGTGGTCCCTATTTATCTACTTGCATTTTTTTAAGTGCTTTCAAACTGCTAGGTTGGCAGAAGCTGGGACAAGGAACAGGAGCTCACCCTGTTACACGGCAGCACTAGGGATTTAAACCGCTGAACTGCCGACCTTTCAATCGACAAGCTCAACGTCCTAGCCCCTGAGCCACCGCATCCCTCTATGAGAGAGATAACCGAAGGCGCAATTGCCAGTCATTGTGACTCTGAGCGTCTTATTGCACAAGATCTTCTGGAATCCTGGATGAAGAGGAGCAGCTGGAAGTCTCTGGAGCTGGACAGCAAGGTCCAGAGAAGCATTCCTGACTCTGCCCTGAAGAAGAGTGCAATGGAGCATGTGCAGACTAGCTCCTTCAAGTGCACTTCCCAAATCTTTCAATCCGAATTCTGCTCAGCAGATTTGGAACCCCTTGTGGCTTCTTCCTTCAGCCCAGGTGGCTTCTTTGGAGAAGGCAACAGTAGTGGAGTCAACAGTTCTCCCATCAGAACCTGCAGCTTTTTTGCCTTTTTAAATTGGGCAGGAAACTTTTATAGCACCCATTTCCTTTCTACTCTGGTGATCGTTCCGGAAAATGTCTCAGCATCTCCACTCCAAGTCCAGTTTCATCCTGCATTGTTCACATCATCTATTATTATTACTATTACTATTATTATTGTTATTATTATTATTATTATCTCTTTTATTCATTAAACATGAAACTAAGTCAACTGAACATTTAAAAATGTGTCACAAATATGATTGACTGGTGCTAATGGTTGATACAGGTTGCTGCCAGCGTCCTAGGTATCAACCAAGTACCTTCTTAAAATATATGATGTTCCAAGTAGCACAGTTTTTTGCAGTTCCGCTGATGTTATTGCAGGAAGCAGCAATTTCTTGATGTATTTTGTAAAATTTTTGGACATAGTACCAAGTGCCCCAATGACAATGGGTATCACTGTTACATGTTTCATTCATAATCATGTAGTTTCGATGGCCAGATCGCGATATTTCATGATTTTTCCAGTTCTTTTTCTTCGACTCTGGTACAGCGATATCAATAAACTGTACGTTTTGGCCCTCGATAACCATGATATCTGGCATGTTGTGTTCCAAATGATGATCTGTCTGTATTGAAAAGTCCCACAAGATCTTCACCATCTCTGTTTCAACCACTTTTTCCACTTTATATTCCCATGACTTTTCAGATACAGGCAGGGCACAGTTTTTACATAATGACCAGTGGATTAATTTAGCAACTCAATCATGTCCAGGTTTGTAATCAGTTTGCATGATTTTGCTGCTGCTGCTGCATCATCATCATCATCATCATCATCATCATCATCATCATCATCATTATTATTATTATTATTATTATTATTATTATTATTTCTGTTCAGGTGGCAAGAAGCTCCCAGTTTCCTAATTCACCTCCCAAACAATGTTTCATCCCCACCAAATTGTACATTTTTCTACCTCTTCCAATCATAATTATTTCTTGATCTTTTTAGCTGTAGCAGGTCTCTGTAGCTCTGTAGACACATTATATCACAGTTCCTCAATTTTGCAGCAACCATTTTCTTATATCTCTTTTTTTGATCCAGAACGTTCATCATTCCACCAACCATCTATTTTCATCCTATGCATTATCATAATTCTATGCACCTTTATGGCACTGTGTAATATATCTTTTACATTCTTCCATATCCCTAATGTCCATTTTCCATTCATTCTGTTGGAAGGTTAATCTCTCTTATAATATTTTTTATGACAGTCTTTGTATTATCCTCTACTTTTCATTCTCATTTCATTCCCTTCTTTTCTTTTCTTCTGTGTTGATTCCCCCAATATCTATTCTCGATGCTTCAAGGAGGATCCTTATCGGTGGTGGGATTCAAAAAATTTTACTACCCATTCTGTGGCTAGATGGGCATGGTTAGGTGGCCATGTGACTGAGTGGAAGGAGATAGATGATGGGAACAATGAGAAGATTAATAATAATGCAGATTTAGTAACAGACAGTGTTGAGGAAGTTATTTGTTTAGCAGAGTGATGGCATTCGGGGGGAAAAACTGTTCTTGTGTCTAGTTGTTTTGGTGTGCAGTGCTCTGTAGCATCGTTTTGAAGGTAGGAGTTGAAACAGTTTATGTCCAGGATGTGAGGGGTCTGTAAATATTTTCACAGCTCTCTTTTTGACTCTTGCAGTATACAGGTCCTCAATGGAAGGCAAGTTGATAGCCATTGTTTTTTCTGCCGTTCTAATTATCCTCTGAAGTCTGTGTTTTTCTTGTTGGGTTGCAGAACCAAACTAGACAGTTATAGAGGTGCAGATGACAGACTCAATAATTCCTCTGTAGAACTGGATCAGCAGCTCCTTGGGCAGTTTGAGCTTTCTGAGTTGGCGCAGAAAGAATTCTTTGCTGTGCTTTTTTGATGATGTTTTTGATGTTGGGTGTCCATTTTAGGTCATGAGATATGGTAGAACCTAGAAATTTGATACTGTTGTCTAGTATTGTAAAAGCTGGTAGTATGGGAGGGTTTCTCCTAAAGTCAACCACCATTTCTATGGTTTTGAGTGTGTTCAGTTCCAGATTGTTCCGGTCACACCACAAGGCTAATTGTTCAACCTCCCTTCTGTATGCTAATTAACCATTGTCTCGAATAAGACCAATCACTGTTGTGTCATCTGCGAACTTCAGTAGCTTAACAGATGGACCATTAGAGATGCAGTCATTGGTATGAGAGAAGTGGGGAGAGCACACAGCCGGGAGGGGGGCTGTGCTAATTGTACAGGTATCTGATGTGATTCTGCTTAGCTTCACCTGCTGCTTCCTGTCTGTTAGGAAGCTTATGATCCATTTACAAGTGTGTTCAGGTACCTGTAGCTGGTTTAGCTTAGTTAGAAGACTGTTTGGAATGATGGTGTTGAATCAGTGGTGGATTGCTACTGGTTCTCACCAGTTCCGAAGAAACGGTAGCGGTAAATTGGGGAAGGTCGCAGAACCGGTAGTAATGGCTGGCTGGCCACACCCACAAACTGGTCGCCACCCCACTCAGTCACTTCCTCTTCCTCCTCACCACTCGGGCGGCTTTCCTGCCTAAGCTTCCTTCCTAGGAGGTGCCTGCCCTGCGCCCCAACTGAGCTGCCTCCTCCTGCCTACAGGTAAGTCGCGCTAGTCCCACCTCAGAGCTTGCTGTGCCCCCCCCACCAGGCTCGCAACCTTACCATCCCCCACCCCTTCCAGGAGTCCCCCCGCAGCCCATTTTGGCTCCCAGGAACTGCAGAGAGGGTTGCTAAGCAAAAAACGTGCAGCACTCCCTCCCATGCCCCATTTGGCTCCCAGGGCAGGGGTGGGTTCCAATTTTTTTTACTACCGGTTCTGTGGGTGTGGCTTATTTGGTGGGCATGGCTTGGTGGTCATGTGACTGACTGGGCGTGGCCAACTTGAAGTCACTCAGGGCAAGGTGGGGTGGCACCTTGCTGTGAACGATATCAATTTGGCCATGCCCACTCAGTCATATGACCAATGCTGTAGAGACAGGGCAATTTCTCCTGGGGGATTCTTTTCCTCAGAGGAGCTGCCTCCAAGTCCTTGCGAAGGGACACACACACACATATCACAACACAACAGACTCACACACAATGTAAAAGCAGCTGCACTTCACCCAAAATGGCCCCTGCAACAGCAGGAACCTCACACAGCCATAAAAAGCTCAAAAACCAACTTTCACACTTTACACACACACAACACAACTGACTCACACACACACACACAAATGCCATATACAGCTTTTATTTATTTATTTATTTATTAGATCGGGGTCTCCAACCTTAGTAACTTTAAGGTTTGTGGACTTCAACTCCCAGAGTTTCTCAGCAAGTAAAGGCACTGAGGACATGGATTGCAGGCAGGCAGGCAGGCAGAGTCAGTTGCTAGCTGATGCAACTGATTACACCAGCCAAAGGAAAGTGACCCGAAAGGAGCAAAAATGATGGGCATTTCGGAGACCTGGTTGGGCACAGAAGGGGGGGGTTCCCCTTACTGATGTGCCCACCAGGCTTCCGTGCATTCCATCAGCCGAGGGCCCAGGGTAGGGGTGGGAGGGTAGCGGTTAATATTAACGAGGGTCTGGAACCGAGGGAGGTCACTGTCCCGCAGATAGCCGGATGCGAATCCCTCCTTGTGAAGTGGATCCCTCCTTGTGAAGTGGGGCCACGGGGTACAGGTGGGCATGCTGATTACGTATCTGGCTCCTTGCTACGTAGCAGCAGCCCTGCCCGAGCTGTTGGAGATGATAGCCGGGACGGCGGTTGAGACCCCCAGACTTATGGTTATGGGGGATTTCAACCTGCCGTTGGCGGGCGAATCTTCAACGACAGCCCGGGAGTTCATGGCTTCCATGACAGCCTTGGACCTGACCGAGATAGTAAATGGTCCCACCCACATCAGGGGAAACACTCTGGACTTGATTTTCGTCTCGGGACAGTGGCTTAATGATCTGGAGTTAGAGGATCTAATTATTAAACCCCTGTCATGGTCAGATCATTTACTCCTTCAACTAGACTTTTGAACCGCTGCACCACACCGCAGGGAGACGGAGCCGATTCGATGGTTCCGTCCCAGGCGCCTGATGGACCCAGAGAGGTTTCTGACGGAGCTTGGTCCGTTTCCCGGGGAACTAGCCCATGGCTCAGCCGAAGAACTGGTCGCCACCTGGGAAGAGGAGGCGGCCGGGGCTTTGGACCGCGTCGTGCCTTTGCAGCCTCTGACCCGGTGCCGAACTTGACCAGCTCCTTGGTATAACGAAGAGCTGAGAGAGATGAAGCGCCGGGAAAGACGCCTAGAGAGTGTTTGGAGGTCCAGCCGCTCCAAATCCGACCGAACACTAGTAAGGTCTTATATTCAGACCTATCTAGTGGCGATAAGAACAGCAAAACATAATTATTTTTCCGCTCTTATTGCATCGGCAGATAATTGCCCAGCCACCCACTCCCTTCTCACGCAGGGGGACCCACTCCCTTCTCACGCAGGGGGCTTGGGAGGACCCCTTGCAGGGGCGTGCTGAGGATTTTGTACAGTATCTGTCCGATAAAATCCTCGGATCCGGGACAGACTGATTGGGTAGATTCAGGCGGGATGATAGGGATGGGTCTTGTGGATATTACCTGGGCTGAGTTCGATTCTGTGACTCTCGAGGACATGGACAGGTTGTTGGGTAGGCTGAATCCCACCACATGTTTATTGGATCCGTGTCCCTCCTGGTTGGTACTGGCCACACGGGCGGTTACATGAGGCTGGCTCCTGGGAGTTATCAACGCTTCTTTGTTGGGGGGCATTTTCCCTACCGCCTTAAAAGAGGCGGTGGTGAGGCCCCTCCTCAAGAAGCCCTCCCTGGACCCAGCTGTATTGGCAAACTATCATCCAGTCTCCAACCTTCGCTTTTTGGCGAAAGTTGTTGAGAGTGTGGTGGCATATCAGCTTCCCCAATACCTGGAGGAAGCTGTCTATCTAGACCCTTTCCAGTCCCTGTCTATCTAGACAGGGTTCCAGTCTGGCTTCAGACCTGGATACAGCATGGAGACGGCTTTGGTCGCGTTGGTGGATGATCTCTGGAGGGCTCGGGACAGGGGGTGTTCCTCTGTCCTGGTCCTTTTAGATCTCTCAGCGGCTTTTGATACCATTGACCATGGTATCCTGCTGCGACAGTTATTTTTTTATTTTATTTTTCATATTTATATACCGCCCTATCTCCCTAAGGACTCAGTTGGAGGGATTAGGGGTGGAGGGCACCGTTTATCAGTGGTTCTCCTCCTATCTCTCGGACCGTTCGCAGACGGTGTTGGCAGGGGGGCAGAGATCGACCTTGAGGCGTCTCACTTGTGGGTTGCCACAGGGGTCGGTTCTCTCGCCTCTCCTGTTCAACATCTATATGAAGCCGCTGGGTGAGGTTATCCGTGGTTTTAGGGTGGAGTGCCATCTGTACGCTGATGATACTCAGCTGTACATCTCCACCCCGAGCCACCCCAACGAAGCCGTCAAGATGATGTCCCGGTGTCTTGAAGCCATGTGGGTCTGGATGGGGAAGAACAGGCTCCAGGTCAACCCCTCCAAGACAGAGTGGCTGTGGATGCTGGCATCCCGGTACAGTCAGCTTACGCCATCGCTGACTGTTGGGGGTGAATTACTGGCCCCCAGGGGGAGGGTGCACAACTTGGGCGTTCTCCTGGATGACCGGCTGTCCTTAGAGGAACATCTGACGGCCGTCGCCAGGGGAGCATTTTATCAGGTTCGCCTGATTCGCCAGTTGCGTCCCTTCCTAGACCGGCACTCCTTACACACGGTCACTCACGCCCTTGTCACTTCCCGTCTGAACTATTGCAATGCTCTCTACATGGGGCTCCCCTTGAAGAGCACTAGGAGGCTCCAGCTAGTCCAGAATGCGGCTGCGCGGGTGATAGAGGGAGCACCACATTGCTCCCATGTAACACCTATCCTGCGCGGCCTGCACTGGCTGCCAGTAGCCTTCCAGGTGCACTTCAAGGTGTTAGTGACCACCTTTAAAGCGCTCCATGGCTTAGGACCGGGCTGTTTACGAGACCGCCTTCTGCCACCGATTGCCTCCCATCGATCTGTGCGCTCCCACAGGGTGGGCCTTCTCAGGGTACCGTCGACCAAACAATGTCAGTTGGCGGCCCCCAGGGGGAGAGCCTTCTCTGTGGCAGCACCGGCCCTTTGGAATGAGCTGCCTCCGGGGTTGCGCCAACTCCCCGACCTCCGGACCTTTAAACGTGAACTTAAGACCTTATTATTTCATCGTGTGGGACTGGCCTAAGCGAAATTTTAAATGGAAATTTTAATGGGTTTTATGTCGGTCTATGACCGTTTTAGTTTGATTTGGCCTATTGTAAATATTTGGTTTTAATTTTGTTTTTAAGTTTTTTGTTTGTACTTTGTGTTGGTTTTTAATATGGCTGTAAACCACCCTGAGTCCTTCGGGAGAAGGGCAGTATAGAAATTAAATTATAAATAAATAAATTATAAATAAATAAATAATTATGTAAGTGAGGAGGGGGGATTGGGTGGGCTAAAGGAAAAAAAGATTGTAAAAGGCTCTGACAATCCCAGCTGAAGTTGTCTAATTGCAGCCCAGAAGCTCTTAACTCAGCTGGGATCGCCAGAGGAGCCTTTTAAAACCTTTTGTTTTAACAACCCCTTCGGCTGAAGAGGTTGTTTTAAAAAAAACTTTTAAAGGGTTCTGATGGTCCCTGCTCAATGCCCCCATCATCAAAGGCTTTTTTTTAAAAAAAGCCTTTTTTTGGCTAAAGAAAAAATGCTTTTAAAAGAAAAAAATATATCCTATTTTATACAACTAAAGGACATTTAGTTACTAAGTATAAACAGTAGATAAAACAAGAACACAAATACATATAATTTAATGTTTGTAATCATTGCACAGATTATTGTTATAAGAAAAACACCACAAATAGCTGTTAAATAATATAACCTTTTCCTTTTTTTCCTATGTTTTTAATGTAAAAAAGTTTAATAAAATATATTTAAAAGAAAAAAACGAAATAAACCCAAACCTCTGATGATCGGGAACCGGTTCAGGGGCTTGGTCATCCAGCCATTACCACCGGTTCTCCGAATGCCAGAAGATTTTTACTACCAACCGGGAGCAAGCCACCACTGTCCCAGGGGCTGCAGGGAGGCTTGCTAAGCCAAAAATGAGGTGCGGGGGCAGGGTGCCTAGCAAGACTCCCTGCAGCCCCTTGGAAGCAAAAATGGGCTGCGGGGGTGGGAGTTCAAGGGAGAAAGAAACAAAAAAATCCTCACTTTTTAAAGATCCCCACATGCACTGAGCTTGAGTTGAAAGCTTAATATAAGTGCCTGCTAGCTATCCTTGCTCAAGCTTAGCTACAAAATGTTTCAAAACATCTGGCTTTTCTTCCTCCTACCAAAGATCTTCTGGGGTTCTTCACAGGAAGGGAGAAAGGCGAAAGGGAGGGAGGAAGAGAGAGAGAGAGGGAGGGAGGGAAGGGTAAACCCTTTTACTCACACTTCATCCTCACTGTTTGGGGATCCCCACATGCACTGAGCTTGAGTTGAGAGCTTATTGTAAGTGGCTGCTAGCTATCCTTGCTCAGGCTAAGCTAATCAATAGTGGAGCTCTAAGAATGCCAGATGATCAATGAGCATGTTCTGAGTTTCAAAACGTCTGGCTTTTCTTCCTCCTACCAAAGACCTTCTGGGGTTCTTCACAGGAAGGGAGAAAGGTGAAAGAGAGGGAGAAAAAAAAAGAGAGAGAGAGAGAGAGAGAAAGAAAAGCAAAAACAAAAAGAGGAAGGAAGGGGGAGAGAGAGAGAACGCAGGCTCTTAACAGGCTTGAACTTGCCTGAAATTAGATCAAGTCCTACATCACTTAACCCAATGTATTAAATTAAATTGTTATTGAATTATTTTTGGTATACATACTTCATTTGCCTTCTGGTGCTTTGGAAAATTCATTGTCTATACTGGTACATTCTTTCTGGCAGCCCCTTCAAAGCCTGTTGCCTATCACACTCTTGGGCAAAGCATATGAGCCATTTCCTCCTTTCAGTGGTCCATGTTAAGGGTAATTTGGGTTCACAACTAAGATTGTGGACTGTTGAGCAGAGTACCCTACGCATGAAAACGACTGAGACTGGTTGTATACAATAACAGTCACTTGCAGACAAACTGGGGTTTGATATTCCTTTACTGAAAAGGCAAAGTCATAGTCCAAAAACAATTCCAGGTCATACACATATAAAGCCAGTCAGTCAGTCTTCTTACCATTGTAGACTTGTAAAACAAACAAGGTCTTCTTTCAGTTCGGCAAAACACAGTTCAATTCACAACAGTCAGTATCTTGAGGAATCAGTAACCAGCCATGATCAAGCAACAATCATAAAGCTCAAATATACAGTTGCAGCATGTCTTCAGCTTACAATGCTGTAGCGTCTCTGTAATTCCCCCAACAAACCATAATTTAGTAGTCCTTTTATACATTGGCTACAGAGCTCAACCAATCAGGATGCTTGCATGATGCAGCACAGCCTTAAAGCAATTACATGCCTTTCTACAAACATACATAGTTAGTTTATATATTGCCTGGCCAACTAGTTAGGCAAATAACAATTTCCTGACAGTCCATGAAAGTGCATCTATAGTATGTAGATAATAAAATGGTGAACAACATTTTTACAGAACTATAGATACGTTGAGGCTGGGTGTGAAAAGGAATGGGTGGGAGGGGAGGGGCTAGGCGAGGGACCCCTCGACATGAGTGACATTGAGTTGGCCACGCCCACTCAGTCACATGACCATGTGGGATGAAACTGACAAATGGAACATACAGCTAGAGGGATATAAATTATTTAAAAGAAATAGACCAAATAATAAATTGACTTTGTATATAGTATACAAATGGATGAAGACTATTGCCTGACATAGTCGCCCTGAGTCTTCGGAGAAGGGCGGGATATAAATGCAAATAAATTAAAAAAAAGAGGAGGTGGAGTTGCACTATATATAAGAAATAACTACATCTCTACAGAAATAGAGCACAACAATGATGAAAATCATCTTGAATGTATTTGGGTCAATATAAAAGGGGTGAAAAACGATATTGCCATAGGGCTATACTATAGGCCACCCAACCAAACAGAGGAAGTAGATGAACTTTTTGCTAGTCAGCTAACTAAGATATGTAGGAAGCACATCACAGTAGTAATGGGGGATTTTAACTACCCTGACATCAACTGGGAAACAAACTCTGCACCAAGTGGAAGATCCAACAGGTTCCTAACAAACCTAGCAGACAACTTTGTTTCCCAAAAAATAGAGAAGGCGACAAGGGGATCAGCCATATTGGACTTAATTCTCACTAACAGAGATGAAATGATAGAAGGTGTTGAAGCTACAGGAACCTTGGGGCAAGTGACCACGCAATATTGGAATTCGACATTAAGCAAATACAAGTAGTAGAACAAAGTCAAACTAGAGTCTTGGACTTTAAGAGAGCTAATTTCAATAAACTTAGAGAGAGCTTGAGAAGGATTCAATGGATGAGAATCCTCAGGGGGAAAACAACTCAAGAAGCTTGGGAAATTTTGAAAAGTGAGATTATAAAAGCACAGTCTAACACAATACCAATGAAGAAGAAAATAATAGATCTCAAAAGAAACCAGCATGGATGCATAAAGAACTATCTGACAAATTGAAAGACAAAAGGACAAATATAAAAAGTGGAAAGAGGGGCAAATAACTAAGGCAGAATATCAGCAAATAGCCGAGCCTGTAAAGATGAAGTGAGGAAAGCTAAGGCTCACAATGAACAAAGGCTAGCGACAAAAGTAAAAATAACAAAAAAGCTTCTTCCAACATGTTAAAAACAAGAAAAAGTCAAGGAAACAATTGGCCCATTGCTGGGAGAAAGTGGCAAGAAGATGACAAGCAACAGGAGAAAGCAGATCTACTTAACTCATATTTTGCATCTGTCTTTACACAAAAGGAAAAACAATCCAACCTATCAAAACAGCACTACAAAAACAGATTAGAAACACAAGTTAAAATAGGGAAGAAAATGGTAAGTGAACACCTGTCTACCCTAGACGAGTTCAAATCACCAGGACGGATGGATTACACCCCAAGGTTCTGAAGGAACTGGCAGGCGTGATCTCAGAACCACTGAACTATATCTTTCAAAGATCCTGGAGCACAGGGAGCTGCCAGAGGACTGGAAAAGAGCTGATGTAGTTCCCATCTTCAAAAAGGAAAAACAGATCCAGGAAACTACAGACCTATCAGTCTGACCTCAATACCGGGGAAGATTCTGGAAAAGATAATCAAGCAACGAATCACCAAACACCTAGAAGCAAACAAAGTAATAACCAAAAGCCAACATGGGTTTGTCAAAAACAGATCATGCCAGACTAATCTTATCGCATTCTTTGACAAAATGACAAAATTAGTAGACCAGAGGAATGCTGTCGATGTAATTTACTTGGACTTCAGTAAAGCATTTGATAAAGTAGACCATAACCTACTATTAGATAAAGTAGAAAAATGTGGGTTAGACAGCACCACCACCAGATGGATTTGTAACTGGCTGACCAACCGCACTCAACGTGTAGTCCTCAACGGAACTACATCCACATGGAAGGAAGTATGCAGTGGAGTACCCCAAGGCTCTGTTTTAGGCCCAGTACTCTTCAACATCTTCATCAATGACTTGGACGAGGGGATAGATGGGGAACTCATCAAATTTGCAGATGACACCAAGCTGGCAGGAATAGCCAACACTCCAGAAGATAGGCTCAAGTTACAGAAAGATCTTGACAGACTTGAACATTGGGCGCTATCTAACAAAATGAAATTCAACAGTGAAAAAAGTAAGGTTCTACATTTAGGCCAAAAAAACAAAATGCACCAGTACCGTATATGTGGTACCTTGCTCAATAGTAGTACCTGTGAGAGGGATCTTGGAGTCCTAGTGGATAACCATTTAGATATGAGCCAGCAGTGTGCAGCAGCTGTTAAAAAAGCCAACACAGTTCTGGGCTGCATAAACAGAGGATAGAATCAAGATCACGTGAAGTGTTAGTACCACTTTATAATGCCTTGGTAAGGCCACACTTGGAATATTGCATCCAGTTTTGGTCGCCACGATGTAAAAAAGATGTTGAGACTCTAGAAAGAGTGCAGAGAAGAGCAACAAAGATGATTAGGGGACTGGAGGCTAAAACATATGAAGAACGGTTGCAGGAACTGGGTATGTCTAGTTTAATGAAAAGAAGGACTAGGGGAGACATGATAGCAGTGTTCCAATATCTCAGGGGTTGCCACAAAGAAGAGGGAGTCAGGCTGTTCACCAAAGCACCTGAGGGTAGAACAAGAAGCAATGGGTGGAAACTGGTCAAAGAAAGAAGCAACTTAGAACTTCCTGACAGTTAGAACAATTAATAAGTGGAACGACTTGCCTTCAGAAGTTGTGAATGCTCCAACACTGGAAATTTTTAAGAAAATGTTGGATAACCATCTGACTGAGATGGTGTAGGGTTTCCTGCCTGGGCAGGGGGTTGGACTAGAAGGCCTCCAAGGTCCCTTCCAACTCTGTTGTTATGTTATGTTATGTTATGTTATGTTATGTTATGTTATGTTATGTTATGTTATGTTATGTTATGTTATGTTATGTTATGTTATGTTATGTTATGTTAAGCCACTCCCACCATCATATGACTAAGCCACACCCATAAAATAAGCCACACCCACAGAACCAGTAGTAAAAATTTTTAGAAACCATCACTGTGTTGAATGCTGAACTAAAGTCTACAAAGAGGACCTTTGCGTAAGTCTTTGGAGATTCAAGATGTTGTAGGATGTAGTGCAGAGCCATATTAATAGCATCATCTGATGATCTATTTGCTCAGCATGCAAATTGCAGGGGGTCTAACTGCGGGTCCTTGATGGTTTCCAACTGAGACAGCACTAGCCTTTCAAAGGTTTTCATAACTACAGATGTTAAAGCAACTGGTCTGTAGTCATTTAGTTCCTTGATGGTGGGCTTCTTCGGCATTGGGATGATAGCAGAGCATTTGAAGCAAGAAGGAACATAGCACATCTCTAGCGATTTATTGAAGATACGGGAGAAGATGGGGACCAATTGGTCAGCACAGACTTTTAGGCAAGAAGAAGTTATCTTGTCTGGGTCTGGAGCTTTGCCTGGCTTTTGTCTGTGAAATAGGTCTTGCACTTCCTTTTCTGTGATCACTAGGGGTTGTGAACCCAATGGGATGGGGTCAGTTGTAGGAGGCTTGGCTGTTGTTAGTGTGTCTGAGATGGGGGTTGTGGAGATAAGTAGCTGTAGTTTCCTTTCAAACCTGCAGTTAAACACGTTCAGGTCATCTGCCAGTTGCTGATTTCCTTCAGCCTGGGAAGGTGGTTTGCCATAGCCAGTGATATTTTTAAGAGTTTTCCACATGTTTGCTAGTTCATTTGTTGAGAACTGATTCTTTAGCTTTTCAGAGTAGCTTCTTTTTGCTGCTCTGATCTCCCTTGTTAATACATTTCTGGCAGCATTTTGTTAATACATTCGTACAGTATTTTGTCACCTTTTCTGTAGGCTTCCTCTTTGGAACGATGTAACTGCTTAAGTTTAGCTGTGAACCAAGGTTTGTTGTTACTGTATATTCGCAAGTTCCTGGTTGGTACACATAGATCTTCACAGAAGCTGACATATGATGTTACATGTGAGTTCATCTAAGTCTGCAGACATTTCAATCAGTGCAGTCAAGACAGGCCTGTAGCTTTAACTTTGCCTCTTCAGTCCAGGTCTTCACTGATTTAATTGTTGGTTTTGTGGTTTTAAGTCTTTGCCTGTAAGTAGGTACAAGGTGAATCATGCAATGATCAGAGTGTCCTACAGCTGCTCGTGGCAAGGACTGATAAGCATCTTTTAGTGTTGTGTAGCAATCTTAGGAACGTGGTGGCTCAGGGGCTAGGACGTTGAGCTTGTCGATCGAAAGGTCGGCAGCTCAGCGGTTCGAATCTCTAGTGCTGCCATGTAATGGGGTGAGCTCCCATTACTTGTCCCAGCTTCTGCCAACCTAGCAGTTTCGAAAGCACGTAAAAATGCAAGTAGAAAAAATAGGGACCACCTTTGGTGGGAAGGTAACAGCGTTCCGTGTGCCTTTGGCGTTGAGTCATGCCGGCCACATGACCACGGAGACGTCTTCAGACAGCGCTGGCTCTTCGGCTTTGAAACGGAGATGAGCACTGCCCCCTAGAGTCGGCAACGACTAGCACGTATGTGCGAGGGAACCTTTACCTTTACCTTTTAGCAATGATCTAAAGAATTTTTGCCTTTAGTGCGACAATTGACATGCTGAAAATATTTTTGGTAGCTCTTTCCTTAAGCTTGCTTTGTTTAGATCTCCTATAATAATGGCCAGTGGACCGGGGTATTTGGCTTCAGCCTCCATAATCTGGTCAGCTAGAGTTCGTAATGCCTTGTTTATTACAGGCTTTTGAGGGGACATAAAGAAGCAATTAGTAGAAATGAGGAGAACTTGCATGGTCAGTAAAATGTTTACAGTTGATAAATAAAGACTCTAAGTTTTCATCACAGTATTTATAAGCCTCCTCCCTTCTTTTTACCTGATGATTCTGCAATTCTGTCTGCTCTATGTATCTGAAACCCTGGAATTTGCATGCTGTTGTCATAAATATCATCATGTAACCAGGTTTCAATAAAGCAGGGGTGAAATGCTCCCGGTTCGGACCGGCTTTTTTTTTTTTACATTTATATCCCGCCCTTCTCCGAAGACTCAGGGTGGCTTACAGTGTATAAGGCAATAGTCTCATTCTATTTGTATATTTTTTACAAAGTCAACTTATTGCCCCCCCAACAATCTGGGTCCTCATTTTACCTACCTTATAAAGGATGGAAGGCTGAGTCAACCTTGGGCCGGGCTTGAACCTGCAGTAATTGCAGGCTGCTGTGTTTTAATTGGCTTGCCCGATCCAGTAGCATAGTGGTGGGTGGTTCGGAGAACCAGTAGCAAAAATCCCTGGCCCCGCCCCCTGCCTCTGCTGAGCCATATCACCATCAAAGGTTTTTTTTTTTACTTTTAAAAGCAATTTTTCTTCAGCCGAAAACATGCCTTTAAAAATTAAAAAAAAAAACCTTTGAGGATCCTGTGGTTCAGCTGAGATTGTCAGAATCCTTTAAAAGTTTTTTTTTAAACAACCTCTTTGGCCGAAGGTTTTAAAAGGCTCCTCTGGTGATCCCAGCTAAGTTCCTCATCACCAGAACCTTAAAAAACATGTTTTCTACAAGTTCTTCAGCCGAAGAGCTTGTAGAAAACCTCCTTTTAAGAGGTTCTGGGCTGCGTTGAAGCACTTACCTATCACTGCTCCTTTCCGGCTGGGAAAGCCTGTACGATACTCAGCTGTACTTTTCCACACCGGGCCACCCCAACGAAGCTGTCGAAGTGCTGTCCCGGTGCCTGGAGGCCGTACGGGTCTGGATGGGGAGAAACAGGCTCAAGCTCAATCCCTCCAAGACAGAGTGGCTGTGGATGCCGGCACCCCGGTACAGTCAGCTGCAATTGCGGCTGACTGTTGGGGGCGAGTCATTGGCCCCAATGGAAAGGGTGCGCAACTTGGGCCTTCTCCTGGATGGACGGCTGTCTTTTGAAGACCACTTGACGGCTGTCTCCAGGAGAGCCTTTTACCAGGTTCGCCTGGTTCGCCAGTTGCGCCCCTTCCTGGACCGGTCACTCATGCTCTCGTGATATCTCGCCTGGATTACTGCAATGGTCTCTACATGGGGCTTCCCTTGAGGAGCACCCGGAGGCTCCAGTTAGTCCAGAATGCGGCTGCGCGGGTGATAGAGGGAGCCCCTCGTGGCTCCCATGTGACAACACTCCTGCACAGACTGCACTGGCTGCCTGTGGCCTTCCGAGTGCGCTTCAAGGTTTTGGTAACCATCTTCAAAGCGCTCCATGGCTTAGGGCCGGGCTACTTACGGGACCGTCTACTGCCACCAATTGCCTCCCTCCGACCCGTGCGCTCTCACAGGAAGGGTGCCGTCCGCCAAGCAGTGCCGACTGGCGACACCCAGGGGAAGGGCCTTCTCTGTGGCGGCTCCCACCCTCTGGAATGAACTTCCTCCAGGACTCCGCCAACTTCCTGACCTTCGAACCTTCCGCCGCGAGCTTAAAACACATCTATTTATCTGTGCAGGCCTGGATTAGAATTTTAATTTTAAATTTAAATTTAATGGGGTTTTATCATTTTAATTGTAATTTTAAATCTTGGCCTATTTAAATAAGTTTTTTAATTTAGTGTTTTATCTTGTATTATATTTGTATTTTTATCGGGCTGTAAACCGCCCTGAGTCCTTCGGGAGATAGGGCGGTATAAAAATTTGATTAAATAAATAAATAAAAATAAATAAATAAAGCCATGCTTTGCATCAGTTGCATCAGCTAGCAACTGAATCTGCCTGCCTAAAATCCATCTCCTCAATCAGCAACCCAATCTGCCTGCTTTGCTGGCTGAGGAACTCTGGGAATTGAAGTCCATAAACCTTAAAGTTACTAAGGTTGGAAAGCCCTGATCTAAAAAATATAAATAAAATAAAATAATAAAATAAAATATTTGTTCAGCTTTCTGAGATTTGGTGTGTTTCTGTAGTGTTTCACTACAGAACTACACAAACACACAAAATCTCACAAAGCTGTATGTGGCATTTTGTGTGTGTGTGTGAGTGAGTGTATGTGTGTGTGTCAGTTGTGTTGTGTTGTGTTGTGTTGTGTTGTGTGTGTGTAAAATGTGAAAGTTGTTTTTTGGTACCTCTTATTGTTTTGTATACTTTGCTTATTATTTTTATTATTTATTGTTATTGGCCATGCCCACCCAATCATCTGACCACCAAGCCACACCCACCAATTAAGCCATGCCCACAGAACCGGTAGGAAAAAATTTTAGATTTCACCCCTGCAATAAAGCATAAGGCAGCTGTGCTGTGAAAATCAGAGTTGCATCTGTTTAAAAGGAGTATTTCATCCATCTTGTTAGCAGATGAATGTAAATTTGTCAGGAAGATCGAAGGCAAAGCAGTTCTAATTCCCCTATTCCTTATCTTGTTTTTTATTATTATTATTATTATTATTATTATTATTATTATTATTATTATTATTATTATTATTATTATTATTATTATTATTATCATCATCATCATCATCATCAATTTATTTATTTATTTATTTATTTATTTATTTATTTATTTATTTATTTATTTATTTATTTATTTACATTTATATCCCGCCCTTCTCCGAAGACTCAGGGCAGCTTACAGTGTATAAGGCAATAGTCTCATTCTATTTGTATATTTACAAAGTCAACTTATTGCCCCCCCAACAATCTGGGTCCTCATTTTACCTACCTTATAAAGGATGGAAGGCTGAGTCAACCTTGGGCCGGGCTTGAACCTGCAGTAATTGCAGGCTGCTGTGTTTTAATAACAGGCTCTTACAGCCTGAGCTACCATGGCCCATTATTATTATTATTATTATTATTATGATTATGATTATGATTATTATTATTATTATTATTATTATTATTATTATTATTATTATTAGATTTTTATACCGCCCTTCTCCCGAAGGACTCAGGGCGGTTTACAGCCAAAGATAAGAACACAAGCAATATACAATTAAAACAAAATTTAAAAACTTATTAAATAATTGGCCGAAATTAAAATTTAAAAACCCTTAAAATTCATCTAGAAATTTAAAATTTGAAAATTTAAAATTTAAAATTTAAGCCAACCCCGCGCAAGTAAATAAATACGTTTTCAGCTTGCGGCGAAAGGTCCGAAGATCAGGCACTTGGCGCAAGCCAGGGGGAAGTTCGTTCCAGAGGGTAGGAGCCCCCACAGAGAAGGATCTTCCCCTGGGGGACGCCAGCTGACATTGCTTGGCGGACGGCACCCTGAGGAGTCCCTCTCTGTGTGAGCGTACGGGTCGGTGGGAGGCGTGAGGTAGCAGCAGGCGTTCCCGTAAGTTTAAAATTCCCTCATTTTTACCTCGTCTCGGTTTCCTCTGTTTGGTTCTCTTGGTAATCCATAGCACTGGGGAAATTGCTTCTTCCTAAGTTAGAATCTCCTCTGTGTTTGTAAAAATAGGCTGGGGGGGGGAAGGGTGAGATCACAGAAAGATGCTCCTTAAAGAAACGTTGCTTAATTCTTAGCAGATAGTCTCGTGAGTAAGAAATCCATAGTGAGTAGCAGAGAATAATTAAAAATAAAGAAATCATTAGAGAGCATTTCACCGGGGCAGCCTTCGGGGGCGCCATCTCAGTCATCCAGGTCCTGGTTGTCCCAAAGGTGCTTTTTTTCAGGAGGCAAATGGACTTTCTGTTTTTTTGTTTTGTTTTTTTGAAGACATTTCACTTCTCATCCAAGAAGCATCTTCAGTTCTGAGGTTCAGATATTGGAAGTGAAATGTCTTCAAAGGAAAAACAAGAAAGTCCAGTTGCCTCCTGAAAAAGCGTCTTTGGGACATTCATTCTTGACTTTCTGAACGGGCCAATCACTTTTTCCAGGCTCTCTTCTTTTGTTCCCATTCATTTCACCCAACAAGACCTTCCCCACCCCAATCCCGGTTCCATTCATTCAGAGTAATTTTTCCTAAAATTCCTCCTTGGTGATTTCATTATCCCCATTCACTGGAGCATAATATGCTACTCTATAATTATCACTCTATGAATTCTTCCTTTCATCCACACCTACCTCAACTTAAGTGACATGAATTCATACTTTCTTACAGAATTTGAGCTCTTTCATTCATAATTAAGCCTGTACCTTCCCTTCCCTGCTTGTTTCCCTCAACTGGGCTCTGCAGGATCTGATCACCTTTATTCATCTCTATTGCATTCTTTGCCTTTCTTTCAATTTCACAGACACCCAACCTATTTTTATTTCTCCCGAGTGCATTTTCAGCGTGTTTTCTTTACCATTTAACTCTTCTACATTCCAAAATTGCCCTCTTTCATAAACTGAGACCATCTCCAGGTGTGTTGATAGGTATTAATCTTCAGTGACCCTCCTTTGTTTGTTTTTACTTTGCTTTTATACTTCCCTACTCGGTGAAGGGCCCTTGTGATGCACAATAGACAATAAAACAACAGCATGACTATCAGGTAAAACAATGCACCATTTAAAAATGTCCGTGTCCCCAACTGATCATTGTCACTGAAAGCTCTTCCTGACTATAAGGAGAGAAACGTGGTATACCGCTCTCCCAAGAAGGCTTCTCCAGGGGACCAGGGCCATCATTTAAGATGCCCACGGAGGTGGGGGGAGGCACCAGCATACCTACCTGGGGTTAGATGGGCTGCCTGGGTAGATTCTACCTGAAGTAGCTGGTAGAATAATGATAATAATCCAATTATGATGATTTTATCATGGTTTAATCTTAATTTAATATATTGTGTCCTATATTATATTGTATATGTGTGTGTGTGCTGACACTATTTAAACTAAATTTGTATATCAGTGATTGCATGGCCTCTGTAGAAGCCATATGCTAAATAAAGAAGGAAAGGCCAAAGCTGAGAACATTACGGGGCATTATGCTCAGCACTTCCTCTGATGTGGCTGTTGCCCAGAACCCTCCGGCTCTTGAGTTGGCCTGGAGCTGGAAGGAAGCTTTGCCCTGAGTCTGAGAGAGGAACACTCAATATTTTTGAAAAGTGGCTTTTTGCTCCCTGAAAATATAAACCACTTCAGACAAATCGAACTATTGCTTAAGGGGAAATCTTTACAGGGCAGCACTATAACAATATAACATAAAACAATTATTACATGGATGTGTTATATGATAGGTGTATCAAAAAGTAACAAATCATTGATGTGCAACAAAGGCTTTGTTTGTTTTTGTGAGAAAAGCCAGACATTCATAGATAAAATTCCTCAAGTTGCAAATTTATGTGATTTGAGATAGCTGATGGTGGCGGAAACCCTTTTGTCTCTTGTAGAATATCTGGTGTTAGACTCTGACAGCCTGAAAGCCTGCAGTCAGGTCTGGTGTTTGAGCGGGAAGAATACTCAAATGTGATTGGTTAAAATCCCTGACAGCTCCCTATAAAAGGGCAAGCTGTCAGAGAGGCAAGCTGCTGGATTGTAGATAGTTGTCAAATAAAGAGCTGTTGTCTGAAACCTGTTTCTAGTCTCTTCACTCGCCCAACTTAACACTGGCGACAAGGGTGGGATCACTGAAGGAGAACTGAGGCAAAAGAGAGCTGACAACGAACATCCAGCCAGTCAGACGAAAAGGTGCAGTGGCCATTTTGCGTGTCAAATTCAAAAAAAGAAAAAGTGGCAAGAATATCTGCATTCCACCCATCTGTGCCCTTCGACCCAACAAAATAAAAATGGGACACATATATGAACCGATTCAAATGCGTCATGGAAGCAAATGACCTCGGGCAGTCTGACAACAGAAAAAGGGCACCATTGTGGCCATGACATGTTCGACGTGGCAGAATCCCTGTCCGAACCAACCAGTGCAATTGGTTCCATGCAAGTGCTTCAGAATGTGCTGAAGACTCACTATGCTCACTACGTCCAAAATAGTGAGATGTTACGAATTCCGGAACAGAATGCAGAAGGACAGCGAGTCCATCAACAAATATATTGCAGTGCTTTGAAAGGCCACTGCCCACTGTGAATTTAGGGACTTGAATGATATCCTTTTGGATCAACTCATCTGTGGAGTACAAGATCTCCACTTACAAAGAAGGCTCCTCACTAAAACCAGTCTGACTCTGCAGGCTGCTTTAGATGTAGCAAGGGCTACCAAGTCATCTAACATAGCGGCTGAATCACTCCAAAAGCTTGCTACAGCTCCGTCTGCCCCAACAGCTAAGCCTGCAGCCATGATGCACAAAGGGCACCAGCAGGACGAAGAGTCTGAAGATAGTGAGGACAAAGTCTGTCACACAGACAGAAGGAGGCCTACAGGACAAGTAAACGGCAACCGAGAGCGTCGTGCCACCATCGTGATGCAATCTGCCGAAGATGTAAATGGAAGGGGCACTTGGCAAGAGTGTGGTGAGCATACCTGCCCCTCAAACACAAAACTACCCCTGAGGCCACCCTGCTGGGGACACCCAAACAACCAAGGCACAATACGTGGAAGACAAAGCGCACCAGCAACAACACAAGGGCTCTGGAAACCAACTAGATGATAATTGGTAAAGCAAAAAAAAAAAAAAACCTCCCAAAAGAAAATAAATGTAACTATATTAATTGATGGGTCCCCTTGTGAGATGGAGATAGAAACCGGGTCATCAGTGACAATAATATCCTGGCAAGCACTAAAGAGAGTGGTTCTGAGACTCCAGAAGCGACAATTGAGCCACCAACAACTGAAGCTAAAGAACTATCAAGGGAATCAAATTCCTGTGCTCGGCTGCGGAACATTCAATGTGAAATTCAACAAGTTCCAGAGACAGCTGTCATTGATGGTGGTCGGCAGAGACCTCCCAAGCCTGCTTGGCCTAGACTGGTTTAGTTCCCTCAGTTTGGGGGTAACTGACATCAACACCATCGCCAGCGCCGCTGCAGACAACCTGATCCGGGAATTCCAGGACGTGTTCAATCTGGAGCTTGGCAAGTATGTGGGCACCCTCATTTCATTTAGCCTAGACCCTAGCGTTGTGCCAATACGGATGAAGCCAAGAAGGATCCCATTCTCATTAAGGCCCAAAATTGATTTAGAATTAGATAAATTGATCCAGCAAGGCATTCTCAAACTGGTCAACCATGTCAAGTGGGAGACCCCCATTGTGACTCCCGTTAAAGGGGATGGGTCTGTGTGCATATGTGCCGACTATAAGTGCACAATTAATAAAGCACTTCAACAGTCGGCCTATCCGGTGCCAATGGTCCAGCATTTATTACACTCTCTGGGGCCCAGAAATATTTTTGCTAAACTCAATCTTGCGCAGGCATATCAGCAACTGGTGGTAGAAGGCCCTTCTGCTGATGCTGAAACCATCATGACACATAGAGGGGTGTTCAGATGTCACTGTTTGCAGTTCGGAGTTAGCGTTGCATCTGATATTTTTCAAAGTATTATGGAAAGGCTGCTTCATAAAATTCCTGGGGTGGTGCCATATTTCACGATGGGCTAATCACTGCTAGCAATGAACAGCAGCTATACTCTAGACCAGGGGTGTCCAAACTTTTTTGAGTGAGGGCCAAATACAGAAAAATAAGCAAAGGCCCGGGCCACAGGGGGGGGGGGGATGGGCGTGGCTTATTTTGGGGTGTGGCTTGGTGGTCATGTGACTGGTGGGCGTGGCTAACTGCTCATGTGACTGAGTGGATGTGGCTATGGGCATAGAAACTACTCAGAGGGCTAAAAAAAGTAATTTTTGACCAGTCCTCACACTTATGACCATCCTCACATTTATGCCCATTGCAGCATTTTTAACAACCATATCACTCATTTCACAACTGCTTCTCTTCACCACGGTTACAAGATAGGGTGCAAAATGTAAAGATAGTTGTACGTGTGAGGACCAGTCAAAAGTGTGAGAACCTGTCAGAAATCACTTTTTTCAGCCGTCTGGGTAGTCCCTATGCACAGTTTAGGCTTAAGTATACTATATGTGTGTGAGTTATATATATGTGCATGTGTATCTCTATGTTTGTGTACGTGTGTGTTTGTGTTATGTTGATTTTTAATGTAATATTTGGATTGAAGGCGAACTCGGCCTCGGGATGCTCCGGGGACAGAAACGCCGCAAAAGAGCGACGGCTCAGCTGCCCCCAAGGGAAGGAGGACCCGGAGAAGAGCCCGACGCTTCGCCGCAGCCACGCACCTGATCGGCCTCCCAAGGAGCTACGGCCGGGGTGCCCGTCAACGAGCTCAGCTCCCACAGCCAGCCCGGCCTCGCATTAGCCGGGCCCTCTTTCCAGCAGCTGGTGGGCAGCGGGCGTGCGGGCGCGGCCGGGCCTCAAAAGCAGTAGGGCCGCCCAGGCCTTGAGTCCGCGGGCTGGCGTCCTCCGGCCCTTGAAGCAGCAGCGGGGTGGCGGCCTCCGTGGCCCCGTCTCTAGGCGGAGAGCAGGTGGCAGTCAGTGGCTCCCAGGCGGCGATCCCCTCAGCCTCTTCCCCCCCACTCCCCGCCTCCCGCCTGACTCACCAGCCCTGGGCCGCCTCCCACCTGGCCCGGCCTCCGAGCGGGACTTGGCCAGAACCACCAGCGGCTCTCCGTCCGCCTCCCACTGCCTCTTCCTCCCGGGCAGCCAAGGGGCACCGCCTCGCTTCAGTCCGCACTCCGGGGGGACGGGGGACGGGGCGGCGGCGGGAGCAGCGCCTATGCCTATCCCGCGCGCCGCTTCCCCCCGCCGCCGCCCCAGCGGATCCCGCCACCGAAATTCATCCTCAGAGTCGCCCATTTTGGCGGCGCAGCTACGCAGGCGCCACCTTTCCGTTGCTGCGCGAGCTCCCCCTGCTGCTCGGCGGCTGAACTGCCCCAACCCTCTTTGCAACAGCCCCGCGCCGGGACGGAAGAGTCACGTACAGAAACAGGAGCCATCTACGATTTTTATTACATATTTTACCCGAGACGTTGCGCAACCTTCTATTGTACCAGGCCACCCCACCTGGGAAGCCGGGCAGAATGGTGAAGGCGGCGGGCCATATTCAATTATATTTTCAGAATTTGCTGCGGGCCAATAAAAACTGACCCGCGGGCCGCAGTTGGCCCGCGGGCCGTAGTTTGGACACCCCTGCTCTAGACAGAACTCCATGCAAAAAGTAGCAAATGCCAAATTGGAGTCCGTGAGGTTGAATTCCTGGGATACAGGATCACTGGGGAGGGCATACACCAAACAAAAAGCAAGATCTGAGCAATCCAGGAAGCCCCAACTCCGAAGAACCAAATGGATCTAAAAGCATTTCTGGGCTTGCTGAACTTTTACAGTGTGTTCCTTAAAAACAAAGCCACAATTGCTGATCACCTCCATAGATTACTGGCTAAGAGGTGTCCCTGAGTCTGGGGGCGAAAAGAAGCTGCCACCTTTCAGGCAGCCAAGTGGCTGCTCTTGGCTGACAGTTTCCTGATACAATACAATGACTCACTCCCCCTTGTCTTGGTTTGTGAAACTTCCTCCTTTGGCATGGGGGCAGTCCTCAGCCATTGCCTTTGAAATGGGAACAAGGCCCCGGTCACCTACTTTTCCAGGTCTCTGTCAAACGTAGAAAGGAACTATAGCGAAAAAAGTATAGTGAAAAAAAAAGTATAAAAAACTATAGTGAAAAAAGTAAGGTTCTACATTTAGGCAAAAAAACCAAAATGCACAGGTACCGTATATGTGGTACCTTGCTCAATAATAGTAACTGTGAGAGGGATCTTGGAGTCCTAGTGGACAACCATTTAGATATGAGCCAGCAGTGTGCAGCAGCTGCCAAAAAAGCCAACACAGTTCTGGGCTGCATAAACAGAGGGATAGAATCAAGATCACGTGAAGTGTTAGTACCACTTTATAATGCCTTGGTAAGGCCACACTTGGAATATTGCATTCAGTTTTGGTCGCCACGATGTAAAAAAGATGTTGAGACTCTAGAAAGAGTGCAGAGAAGAGCAACAAAGATGATTAGGGGACTGGAGGCTAAAACATATGAAGAACGGTTGCAGGAACTGGGTATGTCTAGTTTAATGAAAAGAAGGACTAGGGGAGACATGATAGCAGTGTTCCAATATCTCAGGGGTTGCCACAAAGAAGAGGGAGTCAAACTATTCTCCAAAGCACCTGAGGGTAGAACAAGAAGCAATGGGTGGAAACTAATCAAGGAGAGAAGCAACTTAGAACTAAGGAGAAATTTCCTGACAGTTAGAACAATCAATAAGTGGAACAACTTGCCTGCAGAAGTTGTGAATGCTCCAACACTGGAAATTTTTAAGAAAATGTTGGATAACCATCTGACTGAGATGGTGTAGGGTTTCCTGCCTGGGCAGGGGGTTGGACTAGAAGGCCTCCAAGGTCCCTTCCAACTCTGTTGTTATGTTATGTTATGTTATGTTATGTTATGTTATGTTATGTTATGTTATGTTATGTTATGTTATGTTATGTTATGTTATGTTATGTTATGTTATGTTATGTTATGTTATGTTATGTTATGTTATGTTATGTTATGTTATGTTATGTTATGTTATGTTATGTTATGTTATAGCCAGCTGGGCAGAGAAGTGCTGGCTGCGGTGGCCGGGGTCAAATGGTTTCATGAGTACTTGTTTGGGAGGGATTTTGAATTGGTGACTTGCCGCTGTTGGGGTTTTTGGCAGGGGACCACCCCACACCTGTAGCTCTGTCCCCCCATTTCATGAGATGGGCCATTTTCCTTTCGGCCTACAGCTACAAACTCCTCCACAGACTCAGAAAATCCTGGTGCCCTCAGCTGCCCAAACTGTTGGATGATCCTACTCCAGGTGAACCCGTCCTCCTCATTGACTGACTTGACTCTGGACTTGTGACTTCTGCTGAAGTGCCAAAGCATTCGGCTAGAAATGCCACATTCAGGACTCTTTTGAACTGGATGTGGAGGGGATGGCCAAAAGGCCCAGTTGGTGCTGAATTTATGCCTTACATGGCAAAACAAACTGAAATATCTGCTCAAGGGGAGTGTTTATTGTGGCGGGAATCAGGTTTTAATATCCCTGAATCTAAGAACACCTATTCTGAGTGCCATCCAGGAGTTGTCTGGATGAAAACCCTAGCACGAAGCTATGTCTGGTGGACCAAGAAATACAGGAATGGGTAGCAACATGCAGACTATGCCAAGAGTCACGACCGGCACCCCTAAAGGCATCCATGCAGGAATGGGAACATCCCCAAGCACCGTGGGCAAGAGTCCACATAGACTTTGCAGGGCCATTCCATGCCAACATTTCTAATGGTTGTGGATGCGTAATCCAAATGGTTGGAGGTCATCCTGATGGGCATGACCACTGCAGAGGCAGTGATTAAGGTGTTGAGGAAATTGTTTGCCGCACATGGCCTACCCAATGTGCTGGTGTCCAATAACAGCCCACAATTTACGGCCATGCCATTCAAAGGGTTCCTGGCGGATCAGGGCATAAGACATGTTCTCACAGCACCCTTTCACCTGGCCAGCAATGGCATGGCTGAAAGAATGATAAGGTCTGCCAAGGAAGCCCTGGGTAGACTGGGACCAGGAGACTGGAAAGCCCGGGTAGATAAATTCCTCATGTACCAACACATAATACCCAGCACAACCACAGGGAGAAGCCTGGCCGAACCACTCATGGGCTGCCGCTCTGGTCAGTCCTAGATCGACTTCACCCAAACTATGCCCCTGAAACAATAATGGAACAGCAAACTGCACCAGGTCCTTTAGCATCGGAGACCTGGTGTTTACCAAAAACTTTGCCGAAGGATCCCTATGACTACCAGAAACAATAGAAAAGGCAACAGGGCCCACATCGTCCATAGTTAAACTAGACAATGGGTGACTTAGCAGACTCAAGCCCAAAGAAGTGGAATACGCATCTGAAGAACTGGGACTCCAGCGATGCAAACCAGTTCCAGTTGAGCCCGAGGCCCCGCCTGAAAAGTTGTAGAAGCTTCCATGGGTAGACCAAGAGGCATAGCAGGCACTATCTCTCAGGCCGCTGCCGCCACCCCTAATGAACTGTGCAAGTCTGGAAGGACTGTACCACTTTTCTCTGAGTATTTAGTGTGAATGTAATACTCTTCATCTACTAAATAAAAGAAATTCTGATTGTATATTTTATATGAATTTTAACGGGTTTTTAGATTTTAAATGTTTTAAAGTTTCGGCCAATTGTATAATAAGTTTTTTAATTTTGTTTTTAATTGTATATTGATTGTGTTTTATTTTGGCTGTAAACCACCCTGAGTCCTTCGGGAGAAGGGCGGTATAGAAATCTAATAAATAATAATAATAATAATAATATTAATTACTATATCTAAATTTGCTATATCTTTAACTTGTTCAGTCTTTTAAACACATTTCAGCAATCTTTCATAAATAAAGTCCAGCAAGTGCTCTGAATTTTGTGTGATGAAGCCTTTGAAGTCTCTGGCTGTTTCTCTCTTGTTCTGCAGCTCTCTTGAACCAATTCTTTGCTGGTTGTTTGAAGATGCTGAAAGATGCTGGGTGGTTTTGACCACGCTGAAGAGACCATCTCAAAAAAGATTTCTCTTTCTCTTATTAATAGTCAAGTCTTGCAGTCTACACAAGTTGTAATCTCTCCCCTAAGCAAATTTCTTCGCACTTCTCTCTTCGTAAAGATAAACATTCAGTAACAAGACCAAGGTGGTAAATCTGATCAATTCTTTCCCTGCATTAATCTCAAATGTTAAGTATGCCTGCTGCTTCATTCAGTTGGGTCTGAAATTCACCCTCATTCTTTTGCATCCTGTAGCGTCGTACATTCTATCTTAGGTCTTTTATGGAACCATTTGTTTCTTGTCTCAGCCAGTCATTGTTTTTAATTATTATTAGAATCATGTGGAACAGAAATTTAATACCCTTGGTAGGCCATCCACTTTAACGGAAGCAATTCTTCCAAGACAGATTTAACTTTCCCCATCTTGAAATAACCTGGTATTATATATTTTTTTCACATCTGTGAATATGTATTTCTGAACATTTTTACTATTTTTTGTCTGGTAGATTTGTAGATTATCAATCTTTTTGGCGATGCTATTAAGCCTTGTTCTTTGGTACCCATGTTTTCCTTCCTCATTAAGTTCCAGGTCAACTTTAAGGGTTCTCCTGACTGCTCCGGTCTCTCCTCCCCCCCCTTCCCTCCAGCCATCTTCTCCCCCCTGCCCCTTAGGCAGCCTGTTTGCTCATTGAATAAAAGAGGGGCAAGGAAAACATCAGGAGTCTTCCAAAGGATGCTGGGCAGAGGGGAATTATTCACCCAGGAAGGTGCTGTCCCCTCAGTCTGTTGTTTAGCCAATTACTAATTCACCAGGAATTAGCTTTAATGCATTAATAAATGTTGCCGTTTTCCTGACAAATGGCCATAATAATGCATTTTAATGGGCTGCAGTAGTCAGGGATAAATATCTTTTGCATATTACTTATTCAGTACATCTGTAGCTAATTACATTTGCTGAATAATTACATTGCAGCTGTCTCAGGTTCCCCCCCCACACACACACACACAGCCTGTGTCAGCAGTCTGCCTGTGATAAATTCCTCCCCCCTCCAGAAAAGGACACCCCAGAGCCATGGTGATTATGGTGCTTAATCATCAGCCACAGGGGGAAGGCCCTTTGGCACCGCTGCCCAGCTGGGCATGTTGCCAGCCACCCTGATTTAGTTCCCCTTCAGAGAGGGAGAGAGAGGGAGAGGCAGAGATGCCTGGAAAGGTCCAGCAGGTGGTCAGGGCATCATTTTGGCTCTGGGGCCCCGAAGGGCCAACACAGCAGTGGTTCCTTCAGAGCTGCAGAGACCTCCTTGGGCTGCAGGTCAGCTTCTGAGGGGCTTGGACAACCTCTCTTGGAGGCATCAAGGCTAGAATAGTTTCTGGCTGTTTAATGAAACAGGGAAGGGATGCCAAAGCCCTGAGCAAAGCTGGCATCAAAGAGAACAAAGAGCCCCTTAAGAACAAGACACTTTGAGCCAGTGAGACCTCTGGAAGGCTGAGATGGGGGGGTGCTGCTCCAAAAGCCCTGCAGGACCACAAACACATTTTTTTCAGAAAGTGGTGAAAGTGGTTTCTGTTACCCCAAGAGCCCTCAGGGTGTCTTTCTTTTCTCTTGCTGCTTTTCTGGACTGGTGGAGATGCTTTCTCGCTTATTGGCAGGACCTGTATGGCTGCCTCATATAATGACTCTCGAAAACTCAAGGAACCCATGAAACCTGGTTAACCCAGAGGTGCCGCTTGTCCCCAAGCGCCAGACCAACCATCCTCACAGCTCAGCCCCCCTCCTAGATGAAAGCTTGGGAGAAGAGCCGTGTCTTCACAGCCCTCTGGAAGGCTAAAGGAGGAAGAAATTAATAGCGCCCAGAGTTTCCTCCAGCTGCCACCTTTGTCACCTACCAAATGCTGAACTCTGAAGAACCCCCCATATCGTTGCCAAACCCACATCCAATCTCCAGGCTGCATTTCTTCTTGGAATTAGCTGAAGAACTGAAACCAGGACTGTCCATTCAGCAGGAAACAGATGCAGAAAAGCGAGGAAGCCCCAGGCCAGCCTGGACCGAAGGCACCTGGCTGCTGCTTCCGCTGCCTTCCAGGATCACCCCAGACAAAGAAAAGGAGGTCACCAGGCCAGATGGAACAGCAGCTCCAGCATGTCTCTCCTCTCCTCTTTTCTTCTTCTCTGCTACTTTCCCTTACCTGTACAGGGAGTCAGTAATCAGGAGGCAGCACACATTCATCCAAGTCTCGCCAACTTGCCATCAAGCCAACTGTACTGGGGTTCCAGCTGCAAGCCTGAACTACTAAGGTGGAGGTGCAGCTCAGTCCTTGAATAGCCTAGAGCTGCTCCAGAGATGGGCGGCACATCATACCTCTTCTTCAGGTGGAACTCCTCTTAGGCATTCAATATTCTTTCCAGTATTTTTCTGATATTTAGTTATTTGTTTGTTTGATTGTTTATTTATATGCTGCCTTTTTTTTTTACAAACTTAAGCAATAGACATACATATCTCATATTTTCCCCACCACAACAACCCTGTGAGGTGAGTTAAGCTGCGAGAAAGACTGGTCCAAGATCACCCAGCTGGTTTTCAAGGCTAAGATATGACTAGAACTCCCAGTCTCCTGGTTTCTAGCCTGATGATGTAACCACTAGATCAAACTGGCTCTCTGTTTTGTTTCCTATGAAACAGAAGAAAGGAAGACAGTCAGTCAATTTGGTTAGTTGGGTCAGCTGCTCCATCACATCTTGGATCTTGAAGGGGGGGGGCAACAGAAAAAAGAGGAGGGGGAAAGAAAAGTTGGCAACTTCTGTCACTATTAGATGGAGACTGAGAGGTTGAACAAGAGGTTAAGCAACACAGCAAACCTCTGTTTTCTCTTCCATACTAATTAACATACTTATAAATGACTTGGACCAGAGGTGAGAAAATACTGTTAACAGGTTCTGAGTGACACAATCAGTAGGAGGGATAGCATACAGTTAGAGGACACTTCAAGTGCCAGATTTTAAGAGCTACAATAGCAGAAATTGACAAGAGAAGTCACTCCTTTTGATGATTTTGTTGTTCCAACTAGAATATTGCATTCATTCAGCAGCCATTTGACATTACAATCGGCTGAACAAACAGCAGTTCAGTTTATGGCTGCTGTAGGGGCCCCAAGATCATGTGGACCAAATTTTGGCATTGCCCACATGTATGATCACTGCATGCTTTCAACTCCCCCAGCCCACTCACTTCCCCCCAACTCTGCTGTTTAGACCCTGCAATTTGCCATCTAGCCTTACTGTACCCCCATTACCCCCCCAGCTGACTTTCTCCACCTCCTTCCTTCCTTCCTTCCTTCCTTCCTTCCTTCCTTCCTTCCTTCCTTCCTTTCTTCCTTCCTTCCTTCCTTCCTTCCTCTGCTGCTGAGGTGCTCCCAACCCTACCTGCAAGCACTAGTGGTTATTACCAAGAGGAAGAAGGTGTGTCAGGTAGGAATGGCAGAGGATGGCAGGGGTGGCGGTGGCCCAAAGGGCAGAGGCAGGTGAGTGGAGCTGACAGTGTGCTCCTAGCTCCTAGCTCCAACCAGGACCACCAGAACTGCCATCACAAATGGAGGCAGTCATGTGATGTTTCACCTAACAACCGCTTCACTTAGCAATTGAAATTCCTGCCCTAATTAGGATCATTAACCAAAGACTACCTGTACTGCTAAAGACCACATTTTAAGAAAGGTATTTACCAACTGAAGCACCTCTGGTGAAGAACAACCCAGAACATGACAGGACTGAAAGGGAAAGTTATGAAGAACTTTGAAGGCGACGGGGCAGAATTGTTCGGTTCCTCCATTAGGAAGAAGAGGTTTAAAATGCTAGGAAGCAGGGGAGGGAACTGATGCAGCGGCTGGGTAGCCTTCTGATGGAGATGCTCCAGTTATGGATTCCCACAAAGGGGAAGAGACTAGACAGGTTCTCTCCAAGGGCCCTGAGCCCTCACTTTCTGTGGCTTATTGATCCTGGAGTCTACTTTTCAGCTTGCTCGTGCGCAGAGTCCTGAGCATCAGGAAAAAGCCCAGCAGAAGGAGATGCTGCAAGCCAGGCAGACCAGCTGAGCAGGAAACCAATTTCAAGGCCAGTTCAAACAGCTGACTATCAGAGGCAGGGTGTGGAGTCAGTGTGTATTGCAGGGTACAAGGTCTGAGCAGTAATTCGGCCCTGTTAATCCTTGGTCAAACAACTGAGTCAACTGTCAGCAGTTTCCAGTACACGTACACAGTAAGAGGAAAACATAACCTAATTTGGTAGTTTGGGAAAAACAGATACTGTTGAAAGAAACGAAACTTAAGATAACAATTCCTGCTACGTGACAGTTGTGTAATCATACTTTGCCCCCTATTTGCCCCTATTTGCTTCCCCAATAAAAGGTGTGCGCTCAGAGCAATCTGGGCTCACCCATCCCGAGAGAACAATGGTGTCTGAGTCCTTATTGGGAAGGTAGCCCGTGTTTCTAACACGCACCCTTGCGAGGGCCAGATCCATCTGCAAACAGCATCCCTGCGGGGACCCTACGAGTCAGCGAAGAAGACCCACCCTAGATGACAACGACGCAACAGCAGGGTGATCGGGTGCATATGCAACTCCCGAGGCCCAATGCAAAGGGATGTTCTGACATTTCAGAAAAACACACATGTGCTGAACCAGGGACAAAAAGCGTGTTTAGCACTGAGCCCCTCTGACGAGACGGGAACCATGATGTTGTTTTGACCCGGCTCCCAAACATGACAAACCCTCTATAGTTAAATCAGTGATTCCTTTATTAGGAGTGCCAGCAGCCCCGGCAAAAAGTCTCTCTTTCTCTCACACACAGTAGGCTAACAAGTCTGTCTGGCAAGGAGATGAATAGTTGTCTGCCACATCTATTCATCTTCACCCCCTGCCTTTTATCCCCAGAACTAGGGCAGGGCTTCACTAGCAGCGGTGGCTCTTCCGTCCCGAGGACCGGCCCATAGATTTCCACTGCTCTCCTCTCCTCTGCCTTCTGTGCATCCGCGTGTCAGTCACTGGACCCAGCTGTTCCTCCTCTTCTTCATCAGCCACCTCTGGACCTGGGGGTTGTTGCCTCTCCATCTGGGGGCTGATGGACGGCCCAGGCTCTGCCTCTGTCTCTCTCTCTGCCAGCTCCATTCCCACTTCCCTCTCGGAGCTTTCAGGTTGCCTTGGTTCTGACCCTGACTCCCACATCTCCTCTTCCTCGGATTTAGCTGCTGGAGGGGTCAGTAGCCGACAGACCGCAACAGATGCCCAATATACACTTCTGGATCTCCTGGGAAATTTCTTTACTTAAAGAGGAAATCTAACTTCTTCTGAGCCTTGCAAGATGCTTTTTATATTCCTTAAATTTAAATTAAAAATATTAAATTTACATTTGAGTTTCACTTTATTTGAAACAGGTTTTTTCATTTTTTAAATTAAACTACAATTAACAAACATTATCATGCAAATAAATATAAACCCAAGATACATAGAGAGAAAAAAGAAAATATAAAAAAACCTAGAAAGTAAAAAGGCAGATGCTGTACATGTACAAATTTATGTATATGCAAAGTATTACCATACTATAATCTATTGCAATTGCCGTAAACCATAACATTCATCCAAATCTGACAGAATTCTGCTTTCTGCCTCTGATGCCTCATAATTTTGTGATCTTTTTTCTAATGTGGCAATTTAAGAGGCCTTGTTAATTCATACTCAATTGTTATGGCATCTAAAGTTATTATCTACCTAGTTATTATGTTATCTATTACCCAATGTGGGGCAATTATTATTTTAGTTTCTAAAACGGAATAGCTAGTTAAGTTCCTTGTTTTTAAGCTTGAGGTTCAATCCTGTAAATAAATAGAGGAAGTCTAACTCTGGGAAGCATTTAGCTTTTGTTTAGTAGTGCTCCCCAAAAAATGTTTGCCTGAAGGGTAAAGCCTGGCCCCACAAAATCGAAGAAAGGTTTTTATTCTGAGCTCTATCCCAACATTTAGAAGAATCATTTTGATATGTATGTGCCAGTCTGACAGAGTCAGGTGCCAGCAATGGAGAATCGCCCACTGTGGTATTAGCACCGAAGCTGAACATACAAGATCAGTGATGGAAGGGACCTTGGAGGTCTTCTAGTCCAACCCCCTGCTCAAGCAGGAGACCGTAAACCACACCAGACAGATGGCAGTCCAGTCTCTTCTTAAAAGCCTCTAGTGATGAAGCTCCCACAACTTCTGAAGGCAATTTGTTCCACTGGTTGATTATTCTCACTGTCAGGAAATTTCTCCTCAATTCTAGATTGCTTCTCTCCTTGATTAGTTTCCATCCATTGTTTCTTGTTCTTCCTTCAGGTGCTTTGGAGACTAGGTTGCCTCCTCTTCTTTATGGCACTGAAATATACTGAAACACTGCTATCATATCTCCCTTAGTTCTTCTTTTCACTACACTAGACAAACTCAATTCCTGCAACCGTTCTTTCTGTGTTTTAGTCTCCAGCCCCCTAATCATTCTTGTTGCTCTTCTCTGCACTCTTTCCAGAGTCTCTACATCTTTTTTCTATCGGGGTGACCAAAACTGGATGCAGGATTCCAAGTGTGGTCTTACGCAAGTCCAATTTTAGTAATTCCATATGGAAACTTTTCCTTTTAGGGCTTTGATCTTAAAGTTCCTCTTTGTTTTTTGTTTTCCTTCACTTTAAATTCTCATGTGCCAATTAGCCCCTAATTTCGGGTTGGGACTTCTTTCAAGCTTTAAAAATGTTTCCTTATTACCTGTGAGTTGGCCAATCACTCACCCACTCCGTTCAATCACTGGTCCTGCTCAAATTTTAGCCTGGTTGCCCCAGCTTGTAGCGGCTGTTTCAAAGGCCGCCACCGCCGCCAGGTCACAGTGCTGCCTATGACCTTTCGAGGAACTTGCCTGTTCCTCTTGGTCTTCCGAGGTGCCTCTCTCTCCCCCATCCCTCCAAGACAGTTCCAGTCTAAAGACCCCCACCACCGGACCGGTTTGTCTGGTTGGGTTTTCGCAAAGCTCCTTGGAGCTTTGCTTTTCCCGACCAGTATCACCGCGACGCTTCCGGTTTCTAAGTGTGGTCTTACCAAGGCCTTATAAAGCAGTACTAACAGCTGAGGGGGATCCATCTGAAGGGTTTCCCTCATTCCTGCCAACTGGACTCTTGGATGGTCAGGGTAGTACCTTTAAAGCCTAGGGTGGACTTCCTATTTCTAGTTGCAATAATCACCTATACATTTTTGAGAATGTTCCCTTTGGTTAGTCTAAGACTCTAAATCATTAAATGTTAAATTCTTGAAAATAGTAGAAGGCCGAGTTGATGAAGCGCTAACATTCCTTTTGCTCGGAAGAGATTTCATTCCAGAAGAATCCCAGTAACTGATCTCCCTGGTTTTTTACTGGGAGGTTTCCTATTGCTAAAAAAAAAAACACCTTTTAGACTGTAAAGATCGTATGCACTCAAAAATTGCAATGTTTTTTCACAAAAAAGTATTTTTCTAGAATAAAAGGAGTGAAAATGTGTTCACTAAAATGATGTTTCAGGTTTGGAAGAGTAAAGATGCAGTTCTGAGGAAGGATAATTGAACTCTGTTATTAACATGCTTACGGGTAATCCTCGACTTACAACCACAATTGAGCCCCAAATCTGTATTTCTAAGCCAGATAGTTGTTAAGTGCGTTTTGCCCCATTTTATGACCTTTCTTGCCACTGTTGCTAAGTGAATCACTATAATTGTTAAGATAGCAACACCTTCGTAAAGGGAATCCAGCTGCCCCATTGACGCTGTTTGTCAGAAGGTCACAAAAGGGGATCACGTGACCCCAGGATATTGCGACCGTGATAAATATGAGACAAAATTGCCAAGCGTCCGAATTTTGATCACGTGACCCTGGGAATGCTGCAACGGCTGTGTGAAAAACAGTCATTAGTTGCTTCTTTTGCTGCTGTCGTAACTTTGAACAGTTGCTAAATGAAAGGCTGTTATCAAGGACTATCTGTATATTAGGACCATCCTCACTGTAGTTTGGCTGAAACTTTGACATCTTTTTACCTCCACCTCTGTTCACATCCAGAAGTGATCTCAGGAGCAAGTCTGACCCCCCCACACAGCTGGACTGGCTCTGTAGCGCGCTTGTAGCACGTCTTCTCTGCGCTTGGCCTCCCATCCTCCCAGGGGGACCTTCCTGCTCTAAAGTCAACCCAGCAAGGCCAACCTGGCGGTGAAGTGGCTGTTCCTAGAAGGGAAAGAATGAGGAGAGATGGGGAGTGAGCCCGGCTGGATCCAGAGACCCCCACAATGCCCAGACCAGCTCCAACCCTTGTCTTGGTGCAAAGAGGCCCCATCAGTTATTGTATGATCTCCTTCCCAGGTTTCACATGGATGATCTCCAAATTCCTTCTGGATCATTGTTGTATTTATTTACCTGAATTTTATAGGACCACTTTAAGGTTTGCACTATTCTGATTGCTCCTCTTAACCCCTTTCCTCTTTTGCTGCGCCTGGGGAGCTAAAGGATCAGAATCCTTTTCGATGCTTCTCCTGGCTATTCTGATATTGCCACTTCAGCTCCAACTATTTGCCTATTTATTTCCTTCATGCTGGTTAATGAGTGCAGTGAAGCCTTTCATTTCATCTCTTAAGGCCTAGTCATCGCATTGTGTATCTCTGGAGCTGCCTCGTCCTTCTCTAATGGGCTCTTAGGATCTGGGTGCTCCCTTGCATTAGCATGGCCCATCCTGGCTACTTTGAGAAGGACTTCAGGAAACCAGAATCAGCTCCAATGAGGGAACTGTGCAAGATGGCCGAAGAGAAATAAGTCCCATGCAGAAGGGAGAATTGGAATATTTGCCTTGAGGAGACTCAGCGGGAGCTGGCAGCCCTCATCCAAACTGTCCCTCTTGCTGGTGAACAGAGAAGGTGGGACAAGATGGCGGTTCCAGGAGGTGGATTTCAGCTGCGTATTAAGAGAATAACTGAAAGGTCAGAGGAGTTTGATAGTGACGCCATCGATCCAGATGCCAGCCTGGCCTTTAAGCCACTGAAGAATCCAGGACAGGCCCCCTTCTGCTCTGTGTTCGCTTTCGGCTCCTGCAGGCCTGGTGTATGTCTGAAAGGGACTGTTCAGTTTGTGTTCCTTGTTGTGCTGCAACTGACGTAGGGATTGGCTTAGGATTGGCTGAAATATGGGGCAGAGATGGTCTAGAACAAATCCACCCAGTTAAACAATTTCATTTAGGTGTGAATTTGGTGCCAATTGACAGACAATGTGAGAAATGCTTTTCATGCCTGTTAACTAGGATTTTATCACTCCTGCATTGCCCTCCCTTCTCCCTTCTTTCCCTGAAGCAGGTATCCACTGCAGCATTAAGCACCCACGAAAGCTCGTATCACTTGGCGGAGTGACCCACAAGGTGTGATCAAAAGATTTGAGATGGCAGGCCTGATTGAACCCCTCCTCCACAAAGCACATTAAAAAAACCGAGAGAGCTTTGGTCCCATCGTGAGATTTTTGACCTCATCTGTGCATCTCTCCTGAGTGCCCGGTTGCCCCAGACAGGAAACAGAGGCCGAGCGGCAGCAGCCAAAGGTGAGTTACCTGCATGATACCTACCCAGCTGGCAGGGACAGCCAGGAGGATAGGAAGCCCACCTATTTCTCCCCTTGAGGCCAGCCCGGCAGGGGGGTGGGGAATCCTGTGGTCATGTGCTGGAAGCTTCCAAATAAACATATCCTGGGGAAAGTATGTCATTTCTGGATACAGGGCAGAGGGGGTCTTACTTGCCCTGGCTGCAGCAACAGGGGGGACCAGCCATCTGTGGCCAGAGCCAAACGGCAGCTCCTTCCAGCTCTGCCTGAGGCCTTGCCAGAACACACTAATGGAAAGCAAGCGAGCAGACAAGAGTCTCCCACCCTTTGAGAAAGGAGAGTCAGGCTGCCTGCCAGATAGATTTGCTGGAATTCAGTTTGTTTCTGGACAAAAGAGCAACCACTCTCTCTTTAGATGTTTGTGTGCTTTTTATTCAGCCTCAAGAAAAATATGTTAATTAATGTTAATCAGAAACTTGTTGGAGTTCCAGGAACTTAATTGGGGATCATTAATGCCCATTTTCCTCTCCTTTTAAGAGCTATTAATCTGTCTGATTCTACACTTCCTCCTTCATTCCAAAAATGAGGACAAGCCCGGATTCCCAGAGCTTCCCAGCTGCTCAGGAAGCCATTGTGATCCGACCCTCAAGAATAAGGACCAAATTCCTCAGGTTTTGTTGTTGGCAAGAGAATTGCTAGCCTGCAATGCTAACTTTTCTTTTCTTGAGGGCCTCCTGTTTCTTTTGCTTAGATGCTCAGGTTGGCTCCTTCAGCTCCCCTCCACACCTGTGCCCTGTCTGCAAGGTGGGTCTTCCTTGCCGGGTAAGGTCTCCTCTCAAGACCCTTAGAAGCCTCGTCTCCAGCTGATGTAGCCGCAAGAGCATCTCAGCAGGGAGCATGAGGCCCAGGCCCGGGAACCCTACTCTAAGCAATGTAGGAAGAAGCTGAAGGTGCTGAAAAGGTCATATGTGGTTTACAAGTTATTTCCACCACAATTGCAAGTTTTGCTTGTTACCTTTTTCTAAAAATATCTGCAGATGTGCTGATCTATGTTCTAAATTATGTTTTAAAATTAAGCGTTAATTGTGTAAATGTTCACAGTTGTGTGTACACACTAGAAATAGCTATTTTGAGAAAAATCACAAATTTTCTGCCCGTAAATCTCTGTCCCTCCCTTCCTCAAAGAGACAGCACCTTTTCTTTCAGAAATAAACATTTATTGCTGGGCCCAATTGTAATGTATTTGAATTTTAGGAGGGAAAATTGGGCGGGAAAATGCACGTTGCTGATTGGTTGATACCTCAGCCTAAACACTATATAAAGAGAGGTTTTTGCCTGTTGGTTTTTGCTGGGATTCACAATAAACTAAAGAGCTGTTGTCACTTGCATCGTCTCCTGCCTCTTCATTGCCCAAACTTAACATTGGCGACGAGGATGGGATCTTGAAGGCAGTGAGACAAAAAAAAAAAAAAGAGCTGAAGGAGCAACGTAGTTTCAAACCCAGCCAGTCATCCTGAGCGGATACATAGCGATGTCTAGTTATACGCCGCCAGCCCCATTCGACCCAGCCAAGGAGAAATGAGGGTCGTACATGGCTCGTTTCGAGTGCTTCCTCGAAGCTAACGAACTGCAAGGAGTATCGGATAATCGGAAGCGCGCTTACTTCCTGAGCCACTGCGGGCCAGAAGTCTTCGATACCGCCGAATCGCTGTCGGAACCAATGCCTGTCCAGTCGGTGCCATGGCCAGTGCTACAGACGATGCTACGAGCACACTACGCGCCGGTGCCATCGAAGTCGTACAACATTTCGAGCTAAGGCAAAGAGTTCAGCGAGAGGGCGAATCGATAAGTGTGTACATGGCCGCATTGCGGAAAGCCGCAACCCACTGTGAGTATAGGGACTTGGAGGACACTTTATTAGAACAACTCATTTGTGGGGTCAGGGACATCCGACTACAGAGGCGGCTGCTGTCGAAAAGCAACCTAACCCTAGCGATAGCCCTGGAGGAGGCCAGGGCGCACGAGATGTCCACCAAAGCAGCGGAAACCTTACAGAAGCTGAATGCACCAAATCCCTCAGTGAAAGCAACACTGGTCCACAGCGAAGAGATCCAGGCAGAATGAGAAGATGAAGAAGAGGAAGAGGTTTTCCACACCGGGAGGCCGGAAAGAGGCGACCGTGACAAGTGCGTGAGTTGCGGAGGCCAACACCAACGACAGAATTGCAGGTTCAAGGACGCAATTTGTCAGCGGTGTGAAAAGAAAGGACATATAGTTCAGGCCTCCTGAGCCTCCCAACCTTCCCGCCAAAATTCAAACCGGCCAATCAACAGGGCACCGGTTCCACGAAGCGGCCAGGGATTGGCCAGTTCAAAAAGGCGCGAAGTCGAATCACACCACTGTGCGAGTGGGCCATGCATCGACACGGCTAGAAAAGAAAATATTCACTAAGACCTACATTGAAGGAGTGCAGTGTAAAATGGAGGTGGATACCGGCTCATCAATCACGATTATGTCGTGGGACACAATCGCGAGGGACCTACCAGAAGTCGCGAACCGCCAGCTGCAACCCCAAAAGCTGAGAGTGCAAGACTACCAAGGAAATCGAATCCCTGTTCGAGGAGTCACGTCGGTCAGAGTGAGATATGGACATTTCAAGAAAACTGCCGATCACCATTGTAGATGGAAACCTGCCCAGCTTACTAGGTCTGGACTGGTTCCGAGCCTTGGGAATGGGCATCACCGGGGTTCACAGAAGTGGAGTCAACCTGAAGGACGAATTACTAAGGGAATTCGAGGGCATTTTTCAAGACAGCCTGGGCAAGTACGTGGGGACTCCCATTTCATTCAATTTAGACCCCCAGGTAGCTCCCATTAGATTAAAAGCTAGGAGGGTTCCGTTCGCTCTCAAACCCAAGATTGACAGGGAACTAGATAAATTAGTAAGCCAGGGAATATTAGTCCCCGTCGACCATGCAAAATGGGAGACACCAATAGTGACCCCAGTCTAACCGGACGGATCAGTCCATATTTGTGCTGACTATAAGGCAACGCTTAACAAAGCATTGCAAAAGAGCGCTTACCCCATCTCCATAGTGCAACATTTGTTGCACTCGTTAGGGCAGGGACAGGTCTTTGCCAAACTCGACCTGGCCCAAGCCTACCAACAATTACCAGTTGACAACGAAACAGCCGAAGCACAGACGATTGTCACACACTGGGGCGCTTTTAAATGCACTCGACTTCAGTTCAGAGTTAGTGTAGCCCCTGGGTTATTCCAAAACCTAATGGAACGGCTCCTACAGGGTCTACCGGGAGTAGTCCCATATTTTGACGATGTACTGATATCAGCAGAAAACATGGAAGAATTAGGAATCAAATTGCGGAAGGTTTTGGGCATTTTCAGGTCTGCGGGGCTTTAGGTTAAACTCAACAAATGCCAGATAGGAATTGAATCTGTAGAATTTTTGGGTTACCGGATAGATAAGGAAGGCATCCACCCAACTGAGAGCAAAGTGCGAGCCATTAGAAAGGCTCCACCCCAAAAAAACAAAGCAGAATTACAAGCATTTTTGGGGCTTGTAAACTTCTATGCAGTATTTTTTTAAAAATAAGGCAACAGTAGCCGAACCACTACATAAACTGCTAGCAAAACAATCTGTATGGACTTGGGGCAGGGTAGAGGCTAAGGCATTTGAAGGCGTTAAGAAACTTTTGTCCAGCGATAGCCTTTTAATTCAGTATAATGGGACGTTGCCATTAGTACTAGTTTGTGATGCATCACCCTACGGGGTAGGGGCTGTGCTCAGCCACAAATTACCGAACGGTTCGGAAGCCCCTATCGCATATTTTTCCCGCACAATGTCCGCAACAGAAAGCAATTATAGCCAACTAGACCGGTAAGCGCTTGCTATAGTCTCTGGGGTTAAAAAATTCCATGAGTATCTGTTTGGCCGGCGTTTTGAAATAATCACAGACCACAGACCTTTATTGGGACTCTTGGCGGGGGACCGTCCAACACCGGTTGCATTATCACCCAGGCTGACCCATTGGACTATTTTCCTGGCAGCATATTCGTACAAACTGTCTCACCGACCGGGCAAGGAGTTGGGACATGCGGACGCTTTAAGTAGGTGCCCGTTGCCAGAGACTATTGAAGACCCGACCCCAGGGACGCCCATCTTGTTAATTGACTCTTTGGACTCTGGCCCAGTCACATCTACGGAAGTGACTAGGGCATCTTACAAAGACATTGTCGTAAGAACTATGATCGGTTGGGTGCAGAGGGGATGGCCCACTGCACCGGGGGATCGTTTCAAAGAATTTACAAAAAAGCGTTCGGAACTGTCGGTACAAGGGGGTTGTCTGTTATGGGGGGATAGAGTGGTTATTCCGGAGAAATTACAAGGGCATGTTTTGGATCTGTTGCATGAGGGCCACCCAGGGATCGTGAGGATGAAAAGCCTAGCGAGAAGCTATGTGTGGTGGCCACAAATGGATAAAGACATTAGCGACCGGGTAGGGAAATGCCAAGCTTGCCAGGAATCAAGGCCACTACCCCCAACAGCCCCCATAAGAAATTGGGAAAAACCCCAGGGTCCTTGGTCCAGGATCCACATAGATTTTGCTGGGCCATTCCATGGGCAGACCTTCTTAATTGTGGTAGATGCCTACTCGAAGTGGTTAGAAATTATACTCATGAAAACCACAACAGCTGAAGCTGTAATCACCGTGTTGAGGCATTTATTTGTGACACACAGGTGTTCTGTTTCCCTCCCCCAATACTCCCAAGAAAGAGTCCGTCAAAGGCCTCTTCTTCTTCTTTATTTACATAGATAAATGTCCTGGCCATGTCTACCCACGGGCCTGCCAAGTTTCTGGAGATAACGAGGAAATTATAGATAAGGCCAGAATTACTCACGAATATATTCTTCCCCCCACTGATACAGTTTGCCCGCACAAATTCATTGCTTTGTCCAAGACAAAAAACCAGGAAGTCCCTTCTCCTATTTATAGTCTCTGCAGATGTCACTGCATGACCATCATTCCTTGGCCTTATCCCAACGCTGCTTCTGCTGCGCGCGCCAGTCACGTCTGCGCAGTCTTGCATCACTCCAAAACTGTTCCTGGGGCGTTGCCAAATCAGAAGAAGGCTCAAGAGAATCAGGCCTTGCCGGCCCCTCCTCCTCCCTTTGAGTGGGTGCCAGGGAGGGAGAGGGCCCAAAAGAAGCAGGGCTTGCCAGGTCTTCTCCCTCACTTTCTGAATCATCCGAGTCCAGGAGTCCGGGTCCAGGAACCTGGGTCACAACAACGGGTTGCCCGATACCATAGTGTCTGATAACGGCCCACAATTCACGGCCACCCAATTTGAGGGATACTTGGCCGGAGAGGGCATCCGGCATGTCCTCTCGGCACCTTTCCACCCGGCAACGAACGGACTTGCAGAACGTTTCATATGCAGTGCCAAGGAAGCGCTATCTAGAATTAGCCCAGGAGATTGGCAATCTAAAATCGACACCTTCCTGGCAGTCCAACATAGAACTCCCTGTGTGACCACTGGCCGCAGCCCATCGGAGTTGTTAATGGGTAGAAGGCTCCAGTGCCCCCTAGATCGGTTAAACCCAACATACTCCCCTGATGGGCACCAGAGTACGAAAGGAAAAACCAGAACAATGACAACAGGTGACCCGGTATGGGCACATAACTATAGTGAGGGCCCAGCATGGCTAAGGGGAACAATTGTAGGAGTGACAGGCCCAAAGTCATACTTAGTGGACCTGGGGGATGGCCGAGTGTGGAGACGCCACATAGATCAATTACGAAAAAGAATGCAAAATGATCCAGAAACCAATCAGCCAGACCCTGACTTCCAAATATTTGAACCAACAGCTAGCTCAATCCCGAGGCGATCGGAGGACTTAGCTGATTCCGAGGAAGTCCAGCGACGCCAACCGGCTCCTCCAGAGGACAGCAGGGAAGATTCTGCCAATAATCCAGGGCCGGAGGGCCCAGAGGAGGAGCTGGGAGGAACAAACAGTCCCTCCGACCAGCTCAACTCACTCCCAGGGAATGATTTGCGCAGGTCAGAAAGAGTTAGGAGACGCACTGTCTACCTGTGTGACTATGTGGAGAAATAACATGCAAATTTTATGTAAATATGGCTAAATGTGTTCTGGGAGGGGAGGAGTGTAATGTATTTGAATTTTAGGAGGGAAAATTGGGCGGGAAAATGCACGTTGCTGATTGGTTGATACCTCAGCCTAAATACTATATAAAGAGAGGTTTTTGCCTGTTGGTTTTTGCTGGGATTCACAATAAACTAAAGAGCTGTTGTCACTTGCATCGTCTCCTGCCTCTTCATTGCCCAAACTTAACACCAATAATGCCAGGTTGGTTTGCTTTCGTTCCATCAAGTGGCTTTCCTGCTCCTCCTGTCACTCTCCCCATAGCTGCCAGGACTATTCTGGGCTGGCAGGTGAGCTAGCAGGCTCCCTTCCTCTCTCCTCCACCTCTGAATGCCACACGTCCCTCCTAGAAAATGCAGAATTAAAGCAGACTGCAATTAGCGCTGAGAAGCCCCAGCTGCCCAAAAGAACAAGCATAAAGCAGGTTGGGGAACTTGGCAGGAAAAGAGCCTCCGAAGGGAAGGGGCCAGGTGCCCTTGCGTGATTCAGGCGCCAGGACATCATCTGGCTGGCACAAGCGTTTGCTTCCCCTTCATTACAGGATCTTTTTGTACTTGGATCTTGACCTCTTCCTCTGATTCCCAGGAACATCCTTAATCACCGGTTGGCTGTGATCATTTTAGTGTGCGATTCCAGAACGTTTTTGCAGGTTGGTCTCTCTCTCGCACACTGTAATTTGCAATTAGGTTTGCTCACTTTTTGCTGGATAGACATGGCACACCAAATAGGTTAAAACGCAGCTACAGAAGGTAACCCAGTCCCAGCTAGAACATCTTACATGAATCACCCCATCTTGCTAAAGTGTTCAGTGTCTCTCAACCTTGGCAATTTAAGAGGCATGGACATCGATCCCCAGAATTCCCCGGCCAGCAGGCCTGGTTAAAGTCTGCACCTCTTAAGGCTCCGAGGTTGAGAAACACTGTTCTAGTTTATCTGACCATAACAGTTGTTGTGTACGCAACCATGATGTTTTACTGAACTTCTTTAGGGTTAGTATGCTGTGTGAATTCAAGCCTCCTGTTTCTGCTATTCAAGAGCTGTTGTCGGAGACGACTTCCGGTATCCGGCGGCAACGGACATCTGGAGGTGCCTCTCCTGCCTCCAGTGTCCGAATCCGGCCGCCTCCGAGGCCCTTAGGGGCCAGGTGTTCCGAAAAGGACACCTGCCGCACGGACGGCTCGCCAGGGGTCTCCCAGCCGACATACAGGACTGGGGGGACCGATGCTGGCGCGTCCTAGGCTCGGAGGGGTTCGGAGGCCTCAGGCCGCGGCCATTATTTTGGTCGTCGCCTGGGCCGCTGTGAGTGACACGGGGCTTTGGATTTATAATTGCAGCAGCCTGGTGGCGAACAGGAGCGGAGAAGAATTGAGGAGGAGAAGGGAAGGAGATATCGGCAAATGTGGTGGAGTGCTCCGGTGCGGGGGTTTCTCTCCCTGCGACTGGAAGGAGCACGAATCACTGGAGAGAGGAGAACTTAAAATAACAAGATTACCGGTTTTGTGGAGCTCTGGAGAGAAGAGGTGATGGAGAAATTTAGGAGGGAGGGTTTGAGGCCCCCCCTCCCTCTGGGGAACAATGGTGGCGTCCAGCTTCCGCCTTCACTATGAGAATCTTGATGACATCACTTCCTTGGCTTCCTGGTTGACTAACTGTACTCTGGACTCGTTGCTCCTGTGAGTGCCCCCTGGTGGATCCGGAGGAAATTACAAGGATACTGTGCTTGCCTGAGGATTTTAAAAAATTTTTTTAAATGGCAAAAGGTCAGAGACCAACTGCTGGAGAAATGGAGAATTTTGGAAAAGTTATCTAATATGGACAAGAAACTGGATGAAATAAGAGCAGAAATTGTGACTATCCAAAAGGATTTAAAGGACACTCAACAAGTCTCAGCAGAAAACAAGCAGAAAGTGGAAGGTCTGGAGGGAGAGATGCGGGCAGTGCAGAAAAGAGAGGAGACGACAGGCAATGCTGTGCTTGGACTACAGATGGATAAAATGTCTTATTTCCTTAGGTTTCAAAATCTGGAAGAAGTGGACCAAGAAGACTTGAGAGATGTTGTGACTAAACTGTTGGGAGAATTTCTTGGGAGAGGTGTTGACTTTATGAATTGGGATGTGGATCGAGCTTATAGAGTTAATTCAAAATATACGCATAGCATGCAGTTCCTAGAGGTTCATGTCAAATTTGTGAGAAGAGGCGAGAGATGAAATTCTTAGAAAACATAGGAGTGGGGCACTGACTTATAGGGGCAGGGAGATAGCCATTCTGAGGCAGATTCCCAGACAGGTCGTGAAATGAGAAAGAAATATTACTTTTGTCAAGCAAATTGTACCAGAAGGGAGTAGGCTTCAGATGGCTGATGCCAGAGGGATTGATGATTTTCCGGGAGGGCATTACGAAAAAATTAGTACAATTGCGGAGGCTGCGGCCTCGTGGAGGAACAAAGCCCTCCTGGAATTAGATGACCCAGGAGTTGAAGAAGGGAGGTTATAGACCATGGGGAGGAGGCGGCTGCCGCTGTTGCGGCCCTGGAGTTGGGTCAGGCTGAACCCAGAGTTCTGAGATCCAAAACTAGGAAGTGACAATGATATTTGGTATTGTGTTGGTTTTCCTTATTCTCCTTTGTATGATATTCTGATTATTCTTGACCCTTCTTTATTGCGTATGTAAGATTGATAAACTTAGCTACTTCGTATCACCTGCTTGCCATATGGCTGATGTATGTGTTTAAAATTTTGAGTAAAATTCTTATCTTGTATAAGAAAAATGAAAATTTACCATACCTGATATGTATTTGTATAAACCTTTTTTGACCAATAAAAACTTTTTGGATAAAAAAAAAAAGAGCTGTTGTCATACCATCGGCTTAAACGGTGAAAGAGCTGACAACGTCCCTGGCATGACATACTAAACTGGGTTAGTTTTAACCTTAGTTAATTTTTATAGCTTCACACTTTGTGCAAATCTTCCCTTTGACTTGTTTATGGTTAAATGTATTGTGTGACTTCAGGAATGACACATTCACACAAACAAAAAGATCAGTGGTCAGATTCAAAATGTACTACCGGTTCTGTGGGTGTGGCATTGCTTTGTAGGCATGGCTTTGTGGGCGTGGCAGGGGAAGGATATTGCAAAATCCCCATTTCCTACCAATCAGCTGGGACTTGGGAGGCAGAGAATAGATGAGGATATCAGAGGTGGTACTTACCGGTTCTCCGAACTACTCAAAATTTCCGCTACCAGTTCTCCAGAATTGGTCAGAACCTGCTGAAACCCACCTCTGATAAAGATGGACCTTGTGAGGTATACCGTAGGTGTTTCCTCTGAGTAAGAAAAATAGACTTCAGCCATGCTCCCAACACTTCCTGTTCTATAGTGCCTCTGTAAGAGACACAAAATAAACTGCAAAAGCTCAGATACCCAAAACCTTTTCCTGCAGATAATGAAGTCTGGTCTGCATTTTCTAGCCACAGATAAGTAAATCTATGAATACTAAGTCTCTGGATAATGAAGGGCACCCGAATATAAATAAACTGGAATAGCAATTTCAACCTTTTTCTTTATCCTGGATCAAAAAAATTGCCAAATCAAAGCCCCCATGACTCAACAGTGCTGGAACAGTTACTAATTCCCCATTTTTCAAGTCAAAAGAGAAAGTCACTGAACAGAAGACATTAACGTGTCTTTGCAGCTGGAATAAGCTCCCCCCACCACCCATGCTTGCAGGGGGGGAAATCACAGCCCTCTCAGCTCAACTTTGCCGTTTTCATGCCATTGGCCTTAATAAGGATGCAGGCGGTGATTACAAAGGGGCACTGCAGTTAAGAATCCCCCATTCACTGGTGGGCACCCACTGACACACGCAGGACAATGATCTTTGTTGGACCCTGTCAGAAGAAATGTCCATCTGGGTTCAGTTCCAAGTAGGGAAAAAGACACTGGAAACATCTAGATTGCTTGGAAAGATGGTTTAATGGTGGTCAGGTTCACATGGTTTGAGTTCCTGAACAGAAAAAGGGGTGAGATACTGAGTTTTATGCTTTCTCTGAGCTTTGAACTTCCTGGGGCACAATAAGAGTGTCCTGATTGGTTGTCAGACCCCCAGGAGGTAGGGGTCTTAGCTAGCCTTGCTGGCTGATGTAATCTTCCCCAGGTGCCATGTGGTGAGTTTCTGTTGCTAGATGGGTCCTATTGTGTTGCAGATGATGGTCCATTGACAAAGGTGGGGGGAGGCAGGAAGCTGCAGGGAGCTGCTTTGTCCTTAAAACATGTTTCTCCATTTCTCATATATAATTTTTTTTTTAATTTACATTTATATCCCGCCCTTCTCCGAAGACTCAGGGCAGCTTACAGTGTATAAGGCAATAGTCTCATTCTATTTGTATATTTTTACAAAGTCAACTTATTGCCCCCCCCCAACAATCTGGGTCCTCATTTTACCTACCTTATAAAGGATGGAAGGCTGAGTCAACCTTGGGCCGGGCTTGAACCTGCAGTAATTGCAGGCTGCTGTGTTTTAATAACAGGCTTTTACAGCCTGAGCTACCACGGCCCTTTTTAATATTTCCTAAGATATTTCATTCTTCTAGGTGGGGGGTGGGTGCTAACTTCCTACAACCCCAAAGAAAGTGGCCACCCACAGCATATTTTATTCATTTGTTTGTTTCTTTAATTTATATTCTCCCCAATAAGCAACTCTGAGCAGCTTACAAAAAGTAAAAGGATAAATATGAAAATAGTTAAAATTTTACACACTATGTAAAATATATTTAGGAGTGATCCCCTTTTTTGAACTGAGGGAGGGAGGCCGGTCTGAACCCTCCACAAGGAAGGAATCAACAGGTTGCTGGCCCAGCCAACACCAGGTTCCTTCTCCCTGCAATTTGAGCCAATGATGATGCTGGGAGGGAAACTGAGGCTCAGCGCTGTATTTCAGAAGGAAAGAGAGGGGTGCTTGTGACCCAAATGCAAATCCAGTGTCACTGCTGGTGTTCAACAAGATGTTTTTGATGCCGACTTCCGGTGGTTTCGTTTTCCCCGAGGAGGACGCCTGGAATGGCGTCCCGAACTGAGATTCTGTAAAAGCTGGTGAAACAGCGGGAGAACGGCTGTTAGCCAGCTTCAAAGCTTTTCTCTGGGTGAAAGAGATTAGCCAGAGCGGCTGGAGAGCAGAAGATTGCCCCAGGGGCTCTGCTTTCTTATGCAGAGTCTCGGAGGGCTGCCTGCATAACCCAGCCTCACTCCAGACTCGGCTCGATCCTGTTAATTAAGCAGGACAAGAGGAAAACGCCCACCTCTGCTCAATTGATTCCGTTTTGAATAACTTAAAGCAGACGGGACGAATACAAGTGATCGATTACTGGGAAGCAAGAAGAGCTGACTTCTACTCCTTTTAAAGGGAAAACTTTTCTCACTTGAACTTAGTGAAGGAAGAAATGGCGTCTGAGAGGAAGTGGATTGGAGGCTGCTTGTGAGAGAAAGTGAAGTTCGTCTTTGTGGATTTTAGCTGAATAGAAGCTTTCCAGAGGAGGCAAGGTGAAAGTTTTATTTTACAACTTTAATTGGAGACTTTGAGACTTTGAGATTTTATAATTCTAATTAGAGACTTTACTTAAATTAAAATGGCTTCTAAGCCACCAAAAGTTCCCATGACGAGAAGGGGTCTGAAACTAATTTAGAAGATATATTAAAGGAACAGAATAGAGTTTCTGAAGTGCGATTTAAAGAAATTATGAATAATATTCATGGTGTGAAGGATCAACTTAGGGAAGAAATTAAAGAGACTAATAAAAAAATTAGAGAAGATTTATTGATGGTTTTCAAGGTTTGGCAAAAATTTGGAAGTAATGGAGGATAAAGTGGAAGTAATTAGTCAAGCACATCAGTATTTGGATAATAAAGTTGGAGAGCTTCAAAATAAAGTGGATAAAAATGAGGATCATGTGGTGGTATTGCAATATAGAGCGTTGGAGAAGGCTTTGAGAATTAGGAGTCTTCAAGACCGGAAGGAAGAAGATCTTAAAAAAGTTATATCAGAAGCCTTAGCTGAAATGTTAGGCATGGACCCTCGAGAAGTTGATTTTCAAATTGATAAGGCATATAGGGTTAATTCTTGGGTAGCGAGGCAGAAAAAGCTCCCAAGAGATATTGTAATTTACTTTTTAACTTCTACAATAAGAAATCAGATTTTGCAAGCTACATACCAAAAGAAATTGCAAATAGCAGAACAGGAGGTGTTGGTTTTGAAAGAGATCCCTGCTAAAATGTTAAAGGATAGAAGGTTTTAGGTTTTTACACAAGAGCTTAAGAAGCATCAGATTCAATATAGATGGGAGGTTCCAATTGGTTTAACAGTATTTTTCAAGGCAGGAGATATCGAATTGATACTGAATTGAAAGCAAAGATTTTCTTTTAATGTATTGAAAGTGGATGTAGAAACAGTGGATAAAAGTCTTCAAGAGAAACAGAGTGGGAAGCTGAAACTGCACCTGTGATATCAGTACCTCAAGAACAATCTCAAGAACAAAGAGTGACAAGGGAGCTATTAGGCGTAAGGAGATGGAGGAGCGACTTCAAAGACAGGAGCAGGATTCTACTACTGAAGCTGTGGGAGGAGCCAAGCCGAAGAGTGAGGTCTTCAGCTAATTGCTCAGAAGCTTCAAGAGGCCAGAGATGGCAAATAAATTTTGACATGGAATGTTAATGGTTTAAATTCAGCACAGAAAAGAAGAAAAATATTCCATTATTTGAAACAATTTAAAATGATGTGATATGTTTGCAAGAGACACATATAAAATTATCAGATCAGAAATATTTGATTAATTGAAATTAGGTAAACATTTTGTTTCTTCTGCTCCGAATAAGAAAAATGGTATAGTTATATATTTGAAGAAAAATATATCAAGTAAATTAATTGAAACGGATATTCAAGGAAGATATATTGCTATTGAATTGATTTTAGAAGGAAAAAAGACACTTGTGATTGGCATATATGCACCTAATCAACAACAAGAAAAATTTTATAAACTGTTACATGAAAAATTGACTTTTTGGGACTATAAAACATTTATTATATTAGGGGATTGGAATGGTGTAATGGACACTAGAAGAGATAAAAGAACTCTTTCTAAGAAAATTCCTATGCATGCAAAATTGCCTAAATCTTTTTGATTTGATGGAAGATTTTGAGTTGAAAGATATATGGAGAAGGCAGAATTTTTGATGATAGAGATTATACTTATTTTTCGGATAGGCATCAATCTTTTTCACGTATTGATTTTATATTAATTACCAATGACTTGCTTTCTAGGGTTAGGAAAACAAAGATATTTCCAAGGTGTTTAACTGATCATAGTCCGGTATGGATGGAGTTGCAATATGAAGGTGGAAGAAGATCATGGAGAATAAATGAAAATTTGTTTAGATATGAGGATAATGTAAATCAATGTAAAAACAAATGAAAGAATTTTTGATTATAATTTGGGAAAGGGAACTTGATAGAAATGGTGTGGGACGAGCAAGGCCTTTATGAGAGAGAATTTAATATATATTAATAGTAGACAGAGGAGAAAACTACAAAACAGCGTAGGGATTTAGAAGAGGAAATTCAGAGGAAACAACAATTATTGGTATATAATCCACATGATTTAAAAACTACTGAGGCGATAAAGATATTACAGAGTCAATTTAATATGTTAATGGCAGATCAGGTGGCAACCAATATACAATATGCTAAACATAATACTTTTTGTAATGCCAATAAATCAGGGAGGTGGTTGGCTTATATGTTAAGGAAAAGACAGAAAGCACGTACTATTGAAGGAATTGAATACAAGGGTAAAGTGCGATTTCAACAGGATAAAATTAAAAAAGCTTTCTTGGAATATTATACAAATTTATATGCCAGAGATACAATATTGAATATGGATATTGATAAATATTTGAAAGAATATAAGGTTAAAGGTTTAACTAATGAACAAAGGGAAGAGTTGAATCGGCCTATAACTTCTGAGGAAATTATTTTGGTAATAAAGCAATTAAAATAGGAAATCCCCAGGCACAGATGGACTTACAGCAATATATTATAAAAGTTACAGGATGAGATAGTTGGTCCACTTATGGAGTTATTTAATCAGATATTGATGGGAGGAGGTACCACCATCATGGAGGACTACTTTTATTTCATTGATACCAAAAGAGGATCAGGATTGTACTAAGCCTGGGAATTATAGACCGATTTCACTCTTGAATAATGATTATAAGATTTTGCAAAAATAATGGCAAATAGGTTAATGGAAATTGTACAACAAAGGATTCACACTGACCAGTCTGGTTTATAAAAGGGAGACAAATGAGGAATAATGTTAGGCAGATAGTGAATTTATTGGAATATTTGGAAAAGAAAAATCAGATTCCGGCAGCGTTTATATTCTTGGATGCAGAGAAAGCTTTTGATCGTTTGCATTGGGAATTTTATTTAAATTAACAGACAAAATGCAATTTGGAAATGGTTTTACGAATACTTAGGGCAATTTATGGAGAGCAAACAGCTCAGATAATAATTAATGGTAGTTTGACAGATAGTTTTAAAATTGCGAAAGGAACAAGGCAGGGTGTCCTTTATCACCTTTATTGTTTATTTTATCTTTGGAACCTTTATTGGATAAGATAAGAGAGTTAAGGAGATAGAGGTATTAGAATTAGAAGATATGAATATAAAGTTAGAGCATTTGCAGATGATTTGGTTGTTATGTTGACTCAGCCTATAAATTCAGTGTATATTTGTTGGAAGTAATTAATCAATATGGAAGGGTCTCAGGGTTTAAAGTGAATCAAAATAAAACAAAAGTGTTAACCAAAAATATGATTAAGAACCAGAAAGAAAAACTAGAGGAAATAACAGGATTTGAAATTGTAAAAAGGTTAAATATTTAGGAGTCTTTCTTACTTCATCAAATGGAAATTGTATAAGAATAATTATGATGTGTTATGGAAAAAATTCAGAAGGAAATGAATACTTGGAAAAATTACAATTATCTTTGTTAGGAGAATAGCAGCTATAAAATGAATGTTCTGCCTAAATTCTTGTTCTTGTTTCAGATGATACCAATAATTAAGAAAGATAAAAATTTGGATGAATGGCAGATTGGAATTAATAAATTTATATGGGAAGGAAAAAGCGAGAGTCAAAATGAAAATAATGCAAGATACACGGAAAGAGGAGGATTAAAAATGCCTAATTTAAAACTGTATTATGAAGCAGTTGTTCTTTCGGTAATAAGTTATTGGTTTAATTTGACGGAGGAAAGGATTTTGAATATAGAAGGTTATGATTTATTATATGGTTGGCATGCATATTTATTGTATGATAAGAAAGTAGATAAAGCTTTTAAGAATCATGTGTTGAGAATTTCTCTTCTGCGTGTCTGGAAAAAATATTATTATAAGTTAAATTATAAAATTCCTATATGGGTATGTCCTCGACGCATGATAGAGAATATAAATATAGAACAGGAACAAGAAATGATTACTTATAAAGATCTTTTATACAATGAGAGGAAATTTACAATTAAAATCTTTGGATACATTAAAAGAAGAAGGGAGGAATTATACTTGGTTTCAATATGGACAGTTAAAGGCTAGATGGAAAGAAGATCAGAAAATTGGTATCATTCAAAATGAAGAAAATCTGGTTAAACAAATTAGAAATCAAACTCAGGGGCATATAAAGAGATTGTATACTGTGTTGATAGAAATAGATTCTGAAAGAGATTTAATAAAGGATTGTATGATAAAATGGGCACAGAATATTCAAGAACCAATAATGTTGGAAACATGGGAAAAAATTTGGGTTAGAAATGTTAAATTTACATAGCGCAGAATTTAAGGAAAATTTTTATAAGATGTTTTATAGATGGCATTTAGATCCTAAGAAATTATCATGTATGTATCCAGATATGCAAGCGAAATGTTGGAGATGTAATTGTGATGATGCTACATATTTTCATGTATGGTGGACTTGTAAGAAAATTAAGTCTTTCTGGATAAGAATCTGGTGGATTATGCAGAATGTTCTGAAGAAGAAGATAAAGTTCCTACCGCAATTTTTCCTTTTGGGAATAACAACGGACTGTACAGTGATTGAGACTAAGTTGATTTTGAACTTAATAACAGCAGCACGACTGTTGATTGGACAATATTGGAAGAAAAAAGAATTACCCACAATAGAAGAATGGATATTGAAAGTTTCCAATTTGGCTGAGATGGCTAAAATCTCAGCCTTCTTGAAAGACAGTACTCAAGAAAAATATTTAAATGAATGGAAGAACTGGATTGATTATATTCAAAATAGATATCGGATTAAGAAATTTCGGATTGCTTTTGAATGAAGGATGTAATTTTTGATTTTAATGGAAGAAGTCAGGATATGTGAGAGAGAAAGATTATAATTGTGTTAGATTTTAAAAAGTTTAATGTATGACTGTTTTGTTTAAGGAACTATACCTTGTGTTTGCTCCGGGAAGGGGGGAGGGGGGTTTAGGAGGGAGGGGGGGAGGGGGAAAAATTTAATTGTTGTAAAACTTTTTTAATAATAATAAAAAAAAAAAGATGTTTTTGATGCCATAAAACCACACAGGCACATCAGAATTTCCCAATATGTCATTCCTTCTTCCAGATTTATTGAAGACATGTACAGTTCAGGTTAACATCCCATAATATGCATGGAGGAGTGCCCTTCATTAGCTAAGCCTTCCACCTCTGGGAGTGTTTTTTGACATGCTCGTGTTGAGCTTTTTGCCTCCGGACCTTTGCCTGGGCAGTCTTGACCACAGCTCAGGCACCTTCCTTTCCTTGTTCCAGGACTGGCCCCACTTGCAAAATTCTTCATCCCAGTCACAAACCCCAAAGCTGGACTTGAACTCCCTATAACTGAAGCATTTGTGGTCAGCCTCCTTCAGTGTCCAGGTGAGTCTTAAGCTTCCTGCTGATCTCAACCATGGCTCTCCCAAACAAAAGCATCACTTGAGTGAATCAGGTGGATCAGCTCTGGTTGGAGCGAATTCAAGGCTCCCCTGCCAAAGCCCGAAGAGTTGGCTGATAGGTTAAGGGGTCTTCAAAGTCTTGGCTGTAGGAACAGCGCACAGACCATTCAAAGAGGAACACACCTGGAAGCAGAACTCTCCCTCCCTGGGACTCCTCCATCTTCCTTTGGGCCAAGGATGCAAATATAAATTCCTATGCTGTCTTTTCACTTGGGAGGCCTGTAGGGTGTGTCAAAATCAATTCCACACATCACAAAAAGCCACAGACACCCACTGAGCGCCCATAAATAGGGTCCAGAGAAGGGACAAGGGGTCCTGCAGCCAGGTTATCTGTGACCCCTTCCAAGGCGCAGTGCTTGGCCAGGGCTTTACCCACTGGCACAGACAAGGGAGGAGTTCTCCTGGAGTTCTGCTGCCTCCCTGAAAGCCACAAACACACACACACATACACACACACACACACGTAAGGCCTAGCATCAGTTAGCTTCCCTATCCTGGTGAGAGAGAGGTCACTGTGGCTGCAAGGAAACCTCCTCTGTGGCCCTGGGCCTCTGGTTCTCAGCTGCTCCTGGCAAACCTTTGGTGCCCAGTTGCAGTTCCTGGGGGCCCTGCCTGGCAGCAGCCACCATTTGCAGCAGCAGCAGCTTTGCTGGCTTTGCTGTAGTGCCACTCTGGGTGCCCTGCAACCACCAACTGCCGTCTCTCGGCAAAGCCGCTCCTCCTGAGGGCCAGTTTTGCCTTTGAAGACTTGCCAGAAGATCAGGCCCCCCACCATCCCCTTCAGGTGACAAAGGGATCAGTGGCCACCACATAAATCTAGAGCTAATCCCCACAATCAATATTTTTCATTAAGAGCCTGCGCGAGTCAGGCCATTGGAGGGGGGAAATCTGTTTAGGGTGACATCTTGATGAAGTTATTTAGCGCAGGGCATTTAAGTCATTGAACAGTAATCAAGAGTGGCCAGTGGGGAGATTGGAGGTCGCTGGTCTGGGGGGATTCACACGAGGAGCTGCCAGCCCCAAGGAGGGATGACTACGATCCCCACAGAAGCTGACACATATCTCTTGGGGACAGAGCCCTCCTGTGCCACACAGGGCCCCCTCCTGCAGTGCTCCGTGTCTCTGCCCTGGCATCTCTTTCCCCCCGCGTGGCTCTTTCTTAATGTTCAGCCCAGCTCAGGACCTTCCTGGATGCTCTTTCTGTCTTCTGCAAGGCTCTCCCCCACCCCCACCCCCACCCCTTCTGGCTCCTCTGCAAACCTGGGCAGCCCCCTCTGCCCCTCACCCTCCTGAACTTCATGAAAGCCCCTGGCCGGAACTGTTCGTGAGAAAAGATGCTTCCTGGAAGGAATCCTGGCCAGTGGTGGGTTTCAAAAAAAATTTTTTATTTGAAAAAGTTTTACAGTAAAATTTGTTTTACAATTATCTCCCCCCTCCCCACTCTCCCTTCCCCCCCACCCTTCCCCCCTCCCCCCCCCGAGACTTCCCAGAGCAAAATACAGGGTGTAACATCTAACAAGCATACGCTAGAATACTACAAAAACCATAAGCCATGATCTCTTCTCTCCCTTTGCTCCCTTAGCTCCCCTTTCCCTTTTAAACAAATACACAAATACATTACATTTCCTACAATCACTCATAAGCTATTTGATACTTTTTGGCCTGATACTTATTTTGAATATAATCAATCCATTTTCTCAGGTTTCAAAATTTTTTACTACCGGTTCTGTGGGTGTGGCTTGGTGGGCATGGCAGGGGAAGGATACTGTAAAATCCCCATTTCCTCCCGATCAGCTGGGACTTGGGAGGCAGAGAATAGATGGGGGTGGGGCCAGTCAGAATTTTTAGTACCAGTTCTCCAAACTACTCAAAATTTCCGCTACCGGTTCTCCAGAACTAGTCAGAACCTGCTGAAACCCACCTCTGATCCTGGCCTTTTGGAAAGTTATGGTGGTTCAGAGGTTCTGCAATCGCAAGTATGTAGTTGTTCCTCAAGCTAAGCTGGTCAAACAAACTTGAGTTGTGTGTGTAGCAGGTTGTCTTTCTTGGTCAGTTCCTCCTCTGTGTTGAGGGAGAGGGGGGGCAGTGCAGGGGACGCTTCTTCAGAGGGGCACAGGGATGGACGGACCCCTGTTCCTTGCAAGGGAGCTTGGCTTGGGGGCCCCGCTGGCTGCCTCCCTCCTCGCCTCTGATGCAAACTGAGCCATGCCTGGCAGATCAGGAGAGCCAGCAAACAGCCTCCCCTTCTTCTCTCCCTCCAGACAGCCCTGGCAAAGCCGGCTTCCCCAGAAAGTTGGATGCACTCGGCCATTAAGACGGATTCCTTTGGGGCAGATGAGCTCCTTCAGGCAGCTTCACTTCGGGCCCATTTCTCCCTGTCGGTACCGCTAGTACGACACCCCCAGACAGACACACCAATCTTTGCCATTAGAGACACTGTGCACAGTCCGACAATCGTTTTGGAAGTCAGGGTCCCAAAGACGCCCATACAACTGTAGCCTGGCAGGAAGCCAACCGGTTACCCAGCTATCCCAAGAGGGCAGAGCTCAGCATGGCTCAGTTCACCTGAATGAAACTGCCGTCCACAGATGACATGGAAGGAAGGTTCTGGCTTGCATTGGGAAAGCTTGCCTGTCTCTCCCCTCACTTGCTCAGGCAGGGGGCTTGCCTGAGAGACAGCCAGAGCAGACACTGTCCTCCCCCACCCCTGGCCTCCCATCAGGTGAGGGGAAGGGCAGGGCAGCCCCTCCAGTGGCTTCTGTGGCCCTTGCTGGAAGGCAGGGCTGATCTTGCCCGCTCTCCTCCACAATCCTGAAACCTTCCTCGGCCTGCAGCTGAAGCTGATGAATAAAAATCCGCTGCTGCTGGATCTGCATCCCCTCCACCCCCCCACCCCGCTTTGCCAAGCCTTGCCAGGGGCAGCTGATGGCTGTCGCTGAAGGCAGCTCCATCAATAATGGATGCTTGCAAACCAAGCAAGTGCGAAAATTCTCTCTCCCCCATGAATTATAAATGCAGCTTGGCTCGGTTGGGCTCCATCTCCCTTTCCATTTCTTTGTGTATTAACGGGGTGGGGGGGATCATGTTTCCAATTAACACATTCCATCCTTAGGTGACACAAGAGCAGTTCTCCAGCGATGTGCAGATGCCATCTCTACCCCTGCCAACCTGCAGATGACGGGGGAGCAGAGCCAGCTGCAACGGTGCTGAGCTGGGCACCTGGTCCCTGGCCTCGCCGGGGATCAAAACATCCAGAGCCATGAAGTGAGAGACTGCTTCGCCTTTGTAAATGGCTTTGTACTAAAGGTAAGCCGTGTGTGTGGTTGTGGTGTCCCCAAACTGTTTTGTGGCTGCCCTGCTTTGGGGATGAGGTCACCGCACGGCAAAGCTAGGGGCAACAGGCTCAGCCTCCAACCAGAAAGGGATGCTCTCCCAGGAGCCCAGGGTGGCAGGCATGCCAGCTCTGCTCCATCTCCTGGGCCCTGAGATCAGGGCAGCACCTCCTTTTTTTTTTTATTTGCATTTATATCCCGCCCTTCTCCGAAGACTCAGGGCGGCTTACACTATGTTAGCAATAGTCTTCATCCTATTTGTATATTTATATACAAAGTCAACTTATTGCCCCCAACAATCTGGGTCCTCATTTTACCTACTTTATAAAGGATGGAAGGCTGAGTCAACCTTGGGCCTGGTGGGACTAGAACCTGCAGTAATTGCAAGCAGCTGCTATTAATAACAGACTGCATTAGCAGCCTGAGCCACAGAGGCCCCTTCTGGTTTCTCTGGGCCGTCCTGTCTCAGGTTTGCGATGGGACCTAGAGAGACAAATCTAAAGGATGAAGAAAGGATAAACCTGGAGGAGGGCAAATCATCACTGTCCTCCTACTAACCTAGTTTGGGCATCAGCTGCCTAAAGTCCATTCCACATTCCCATAAGTGGGAACTTCTGCTGTGGAGGTCTTATTGTCCTTGGAGCCGAGTCTGAAGCAAGCTGTGGAAGCTGAGAGAGCCTCTTGCTCCTGGTCGTCTGGGGGCCCAGGGCCACTGCTGCATGTCAGGCAGGGAAAAAGCCAGAGAGCCATTGGGGGTTTCAGATGAAGGCAGGGCAATCCTTGCCTTGTCCAGGACAGCAGATCGTGTGGCTTGACCAGGTGCCCTAAAAACTTCACATCTCAGGCTTGGGTGTCACTGGCATGTACCCAGTAATTGCCCTCCCTTGTAATGAACAGCATTTTCCAAGAATATGGTGCCGATCTACAGGGAACCACAATGGTGGTACATTTCATAATTAGGCCTAAAGAAAAGATGAAAGGATTTTGCAAAATTGCCCGTAATTGTCAGTGACTTTTGCTTTTTCCTAAGAAAACACTTCTGAAAACAGCAGGGCACGATCGCAGGCAAAGAAAAGGCTTACCCTGAGCTGCTGAGAAGCAGAGGCAGGACTGAAATGGTGGGCCATCCATGGCTTTCCACAGGGAGCTTCCCCAGCTCTGAGTTCCTTTGTGGCAATCATGAGCCGACTTAATTCTCACCCAGCAAGAAGACCAAAAGTCCAGACAGCCGTGGAGGTGTAAGTAAGGCTCTTAGGACAATTCTGCCTTGGACCCACATCCAAAACAGGGTCGGAAGTATGCGAGATCCCAGAAATTTTCCTCAATCCTGTGTAGCCCCACAGCTATCCATTCACGCTCTTCACTTGGAGCAACGGCTGGATGTGTGGCCATCTGGAGAACCAAGAATGGTCCAGAAAAGGAGCCAGATGAACATCTGTGCTGTCCCATCAACAGGCCTTCCCCATCGGGTCAGACCTGCCTTCTTCTTCCTTGTTTCCCCAAAAGGGTCTCCTGCCTCTGCCCTTTTCTTCCCTTTGCCCACTGTCCTGCCCTGCCCTGCCCTGCCCTGCCCTGCCCATTTTCCGTGGTGGCAAAACCATTTCTTTAATTATTATTGTAATCTTAGTAGTCCATCCACCCCACTCTGAAAGTCAGGCCTGGCATAGTGAGTGGCAGTCTGTGCTGGTTTCACATCTCCCTGATTATTCTAGTTGCGTTCCTAACTCACTACATTTCTTGCCAGTGGTGGGATTCAAATAATTTAACAACCGGTTCTCTGCCGTAATGATTTCTTCCAACAACCAGTTCACCAAACTGCTCAGAAAGTTAACAACTGGTTCTCCCGAAGTGGTGAGACTGGCTGAATCCCACCACTGCTTCTTGCCCATCAAAAAAAGTATGGTCTGACTGGTAAGGTTTGTTTTTGACAAATTCAAGCTGCTTTTCGTATTGCATCTGTCCTGGACGAAGCTCGAGGCCTTCCTGGGGCCCTCCAGATGGTGTTCTCCTCCATAGTTTCAGTCACTGGGTCAGGAGAGAAAGGGGACGCCAGGAGCACAATAAGGGCCGTGATAGCTCAGGCTGGTAAGAAGCCTGTTATTAGAACACAGCAGCCTGCAATTACCGCAGGTTCAAGCCCGGCCCAAGGTTGACTCAGCCTTCCATCCTTTATAAGGTAGGTAAAATGAGGACCCAGATTGTTGGGGGGGCAATAAGTTGACTTTGTAAATATACCAATAGAATGAGACTATTGCCTTATACACTGTAAGCCGCCCTGAGTCTTCGGAGAAGGGTGGGATATAAATGTAAATAAATAAATAAATAAATAAATAAATAAATAAAAAAGATGGACAGCAGAACTCTGGTTCCGGATACAGGGCTCGGGGTGTCTGGATGATGGGCATGTGGTACAAGATGGCTGGCATCTCAGGAAGATTGCAAAACTATGCTTGGCCAGAGCATGGCAAGCAGCATCAGAACAGCTTTCAACTGGGAGATAAAAGCCCTGGAGGAAATAGAGACTTGCACGCTATAGAAGGAAATGTGGCTGTAATTGAGACTACTAAATCATTCAGTAAAAAGCAGGAGTAACATTGGCTCATAAAGTTTGTGGTTTTCATTGTCTACAAGTTAATGCTCAGATGTGCCTGAAGTTCTAATGCAGGAAGTGAAATATGATTTGATTGTTATAATGGCGACCCAGTGAAGTTACCCCACATTTGAGAATTCCATTTAGTCAAAAGATACGGAAACAAGAGGGAGAATCATGCGCTATGATGAACAAAACTGCTTCTGTTCAGGAGCCCAAATGAATTAGACAGAGAGCCTTTGGTTACAAGTACAGGCATGAATAAAAGTGATGTTGGTAGTGATGTCTGTGATTCCCCACCTCACCAAGGAGGAGACCTGGAGGAAGATTCCAAAAAGAAATGTCCAAAGGGGCCTGACGTTTATGGTGAGTCTCAGTCATCCAGGTCCTGGTTGCCCCAAAGGTGCTTTTCAAGCGGCAACTGGACTTTTCTGGTTTTTCTTTGAAAACGTTTCACTTCTCATCCAAGAAGCTTCTTCAGCTGAAGAAGCTTCTTCAGTCCAGTTGCTGCTTGAAAAGCACCTTTGGGAAGCCTGATGTTATATCTATGCAGATGTTTGAATTAGGAATTGCCTGACTTTGGAGTACCTCTGGGCTGCTTGCAGAAAAATAGGAAACAATAAAAAGACCTAGGCAGAGTAATGGTGGGAAGACATGAGGCCTTTTCCTGCTGCATGTGCAGAAGTGAAACTTTCCCTGGTCTTTTCCTGACTTTATTACCTTCCTTTCAAATCACTCCCAGTTTCTGATCAGTTGATCAGGTGGCAAATTCTAACAGAGAATTATATCTTTGTGCTGCCCTAGGACAAGGGGAAAACTTCTTTTAACAGGAGGAGAGTCAAAAAAAAATGGGAGGGACTCATTGAAGTAGTCGCCACTTCATAAAACTTGTCTCTGCCGCTAACCTCCCTCTGGCTTTTGACTCTGATGCCAGCAGAAGCTTCTTCTCTTCTCTTGGAATGACTGAAAGACCGCCCGAACTAGCAAGGGCTTCCTTAGCTTTGCTGATAGAAAAAAAGTGCTGCCACGGATCCATACACCAACTGTACCCTGAAAATGACACAGAAAGCATTAACATAGCAAAGAGACAGCAAGAACCGTTCAATATGTCTTTTGCCTCAATCTTCTCTGGCCAGAGCATATGTTGCTCCACCAAGAAAATATGAGTAGTAGAATGAAGTGGGTGACAGAAGCTCCTGGGTGATGTTTGTGGTGGACTAAAATGTTTCTGGAGAAGTAGAGATGGTATTTATAGCGGCTGCGATTGGCTGCTAGTTGATGAATTCTGGCTGACGGAGCCTCTCGGAATAAGGAGAGGCCAAGAGATTGCCCACCTGCACTCTGGACAGCTGCTCCACATCAAAGGTTCTTGCTGTCAACTCAAGTGTCAGTTTTGGAAGACAATTTTCTTTTTGCTTTTTAACTGCCACATGTTTTAGCTGGGGAAGTTGGGAAGGGGTTGTTGTTGGAGCGATAGAAAGTTAGTCATAACAACATTCCGTATTCAAGGACTTTTGCCTGCTTCTGATGGAGACTGCCTGAAGATTGTATCCAGTTGAGTGTGAAGAGTTGATTGGACAATGTGCTGAGCTTGTGGGTGTGGGGCAGGGCTGTGAACTGTCAACTAGGTGTGGAAAACCTGGAAGCTTTCAGATTCGGGTTTTCCCAGCTGTGCCAACATGACATCTCTAATAAATTGGAACTTTGAGGAACCTCAAGCCTCAGAGCTTTCTTTCGTTGGGGGTCTTCCTTGGAACCCTGACATTAAGTTTTGGAGAGTCAAGGAAGAGCCAGCATGTTGACAACTGCAGTGCCGTCTTTTAAGGACACTGGAGTTACTCAAAGCCTCCCTTTCTTAATCACATTTGGATATAATTAATTTAGAGTTAAAAAGAGATTATCAGTTCGGCAGGAGAAAGAAAGAAAAATTTGGTGAGTCAGCCTTCATTCCAAATTAAAAAAGAAGAAAGCAAAATAATAATTTCAAGTACTTTAAATTAACAGCAAAACACTTCATAAGATTCTGATCTAAGAAAGTTAGGAAAGATAAAGGAGGACAATTTAAATTTGAAATATTTATACTTTAGCTAATGTGCTTTTGATACTATTTGGACAAATAGACCAAACCTCCATGGGAATGCTGATTTAACATCACAGGGAAAAGACAATTGGTGGATTTTACCAAATAAAGAGATAAATGTAGTACAAGATAAGACTTTTTGACTGTGTAATCAGAAATATAAAGTTCCAAAGTGATAAAATTGGTGAAGGGGAAGATCATTAGAGCAACTGACAGAAAAGTAATATGGAGGCAGACATCAACAAAGTCTACAGAATTAATGCACAATTTGCAGAATTAGGAAACATTTCCAGGGATTTTGTCAGGAAGAGCATGAGAGACCTGCAAGTGATGCAGCAATATTTTAATATTAGATTAAGAATGCAGATGTGATTGCACTTAAAGAAATTCTGATTGAAATACTGTGATTTTGGAGATGACCAGGCTGAGCCCGACAGCAGGAATGAAATATCATTAGTCTGGAGTCCCCACAGACCTAAATCCACCCCCCCACCCACCCCCTGAAGTCTACTGACTCTTGTGCCAATTTGCCTTGACCATTAGTAGATCAGATTGTTGTGTATAGGTTGCATGGAATAAACTTGCACTGCTGCTGAATTCTATCCTGGCTTCTGGTTTCCCACACCTGACATGCGTAAAAGAAAAGAGGTTTGGTTTTTTGGTTTTTACTGACAAGCTTAAACAAAAAATGATACCCGTCAGGCCCAAAGATGACTCAGTGAGATGCAATCAAGTCCAGTTCTTTATTTGCTTCATTAATAGACAGAATCCCGCCAGTCTGAAGCTCTCATCTTCTAACCTTATGAACATCTCCTGGGAGATTCTAGGGGGTTGGATTTTTTCCTCCCCTCCCCATCCAGTTCAGGACCAGGGCTGTCTCTTGTCCTGGGACCCTCTCTGGAAAGTGCTGCCTCCTCCCTGGGAAGCTATGGTTGACATCCCCCCCCACACCCCCCTGCGCACGGCTACCTCCTCCAGCTGCACATTCCAATACAATACAATTCCATTAAGATAAATTGGAAGGTGTGTTTTTTACTTTTAAACAGCAGAGCTTTTGACCTAACTCGGTTCCAAATCCAGAGACTTCTTAGGGAAAAAAAAAATCAAAGAAAAAAAATAGAAAAAATATTCAAGAGACCTAGCAAGAAACTGAAAAGGGGGCTTCTACATTAGGCATTACAGGTTCAAAATGTCTGGCATAAATACAGATCTTAAATGCTTAACGTGAAATATAAATGAAGCAAATGCTCCCCCCAAAAGAAAAAAACAATTTTGAGCACTTCTGGGTGAGGTTTGTGACAAACTAGATGCCTCCAAAGATGCGGAGATGATCAGCATCCAGACCGTGAATTCTGGCTGGTGGAGCATCTCCAGATGAGGAGCAACTGAGCAATTGCTCTCTGCACCCCGGATGGCTGCTCCTTGTGTGGAGACCATGGGGGCTCAGAGGCTCTTGTGGTCTCCTTATGAGTAGAGCAGCCAGGGCCACAAAGGGGGGGGCAGCCTGCTTGCAGTCGCTAGTCAGCCTTTTCAAGGTCGTTCGGTTCACTCAAAGCCTCACTTTCTTAAACACTTCTGAATATAACCAATTTACTGTTAAAGAGAGATAATCAAGCTAGCAGAATAAATAAAACAACCGTTCAGTGGGTCAGCCTATCTTCTGGATTACAGAAAGAAAGAGGAAAATAATATTTGAAAGACTTCAACAGTAAAAAAAAACAACTTAATAGGATGTTGACTTAAGCAAGCCATAAATGGGTAAAGGGGACAGTGTATAAATCTGAAATATTTTGATGGAAGTACTTGCAATATTATTTGGAACTAATTAGACAAAAAAGTCCTGGTCTTTGTGGAAATGCTGTAACAAGATACAAGAAGAAACCATCCACAAAGAGAGAAGCTTCAAGCTACTGTGTTGGATGGGTGGGAGAAAGTAACACAAGAATTTAAGCTTTGATTCACTGTATATAGGGCTCATACTTACACAACGAATAGAATAAGCTGGAAGGGACTTTGGAGGTCTTCTAGTCCAGCCCCCTGTTCAAACAGGAGAACCTATACCATTTCAGACAAGTGACTGTTAGACCCTTTTTAAAAACCTCGAGTGATGGAGCGCTCACTCGATTTCTGGTGGCAAGCTGTTCCACTGGTTAATTGTCTTCACTGTTAGGAAGTTTCTCCTTAATTCCAAGTTGCTTCTCTCCTTGATTAGTTCCAACCATTGTTTCTTGTCCTGCCTTCTGGTGCTTTGGACAATAATTTGACCCTCCTTTCTTTGTGGCAGCCCCTCAAATACTGGAATACTGCTATCGTATCACCCCTACTTCTTCTTTTCTTTAGACTAGCCAACCCCAAACTTGATAGATGGCAGTTGATGGGATTCTTTCATTATGACTTCATTTCATCTAATTTATGCATCAGAGATCTGCATCCATTTGTCTCTGGCTAGGCTGCTACTATCTGCTGTGAGAAGGCTCGTATCAGGAGAACCAGGGAAGTTCCAGACAGCTGAAGGAGACCAACCATCGTCCCAGGCAGAAACGCCCATGGGGGAAAAAGAACTACAGGTCAGCATGACTTCAATGCCTGGGAAGTTTCATCTGAAGCAAAACATGGAGGAATCAGCAGGGGCATGTTAAGAACAACCGTGCCAAGCTAGCCTTTACCATTGTTTAACTGAGAAACTTCCTTCCTTAGTGGATTGTGGGAATGCTAGAGATATGGTACATTAGATATAAGCAGAGGATTTGACAAAGCACATCATACATTCTGACCCTCAAGTGTGTACTGTATGATAATTAAATGAAGACAAAGTTGGATTGAAAATTATATTTCAAATGTGATCTATCGATATAAATTAGGAGTGTCATTAAAGTTCACTTCAGGGACCTACACTTTAAAAAATGTTAATAACTAAGGTAAAGAGGTGGAGGAAATGTTCCTCTTATTTGCCAGTGATTCCAAATTAGAAGTCACACATATGTAAACACATACATACTCATCACCCTATTCCCCTTTTGGATAAATAACATTATGCAGGTAAAAGATAAGAAGTAGTAAACAAAAAAAAATAGTGTAACAACACTATTATGCCTCTTCATATGTTTTTTTTTTTTTTTATTCAAAAAGTTTTTATTAGTCAAAAAAGGTTTATACAAATACATATCAGGTATGGTAAATTTTCATTTTTCTTATCTAAAATAAGAATTTTACTCAAATTTTTTAACACATACAACAGCCATAAGGCAAGCAGGTGACACGAAGTAGCTAAGTTTGCAAATTTTAAATACGTAATAAAGAAGAGTCAAGAATAAACAGAATATCATACAAAAGAGAATAAGGAAAACCAACACAATCCCAAATATCTTTATCACTTCCTAGTTTTGGATCTCAGAACTCTGGGTTCAGCCTGACCCAACTCCAGGGCCGCAACAGCGGCAGCCGCTTCAGCCCCATGATCTATAACCTCCCTTCTTCAATTCCTGGGTCATCTGATTCCAGGAAGGCTTTGTGTTCCTCCACATAGGCCGTAGCCTCCGCAATTGTACTGATTTTTTCGTAATGCCCTCCCGGAAAATCATCAATCCTCTGGCATCAGCCATCTGAAGCCCACTCCTTCTGGTACAATTTGCTTGACAAAAATAATATTTCTTTCTTTTTCACGTACCTGTCTGGGAATCTGCCTCAGAATGGCTATCTCCCTGCCCCTGTAAATCAGTGCCCCACTCCTATGTTTTCTAAAATTTCATCTCGTCTCTCTTCTCACAAATTTGACATGAACCTCTCTGGGAACTGCATGCGTGCGTGCATATTGCGAATTAACTCTATAAACTCGATCCACATCCCAATTCATGAAATCAACACCTCTCCCAAGAAATTCTCCCAACAATTTAGTCACAACATCTCTCAAGTCTTCTTGGTCCACTTCTTCCAAATTTTGAAACCTAAGGAAATAAGACATTTTATCCATCTGTGGTCAAGCACAGCATTGCCTGTCGTCTCCTCTCTTTTCTGCACTGCCGCATCTCACCCTCAAACCTTCCACTTTCTGCTTGTTTTCTGCTGAAACTTGTTGAGTATCCTTTAAATCCTTTTGGATAGTCACAATTTCTGCTCTTATTTCATCCAATTTCTTGTCCATATTAGATAACTTTTCCAAAATTCTCTCCATCTCTCCAGCAGTTGGTCTCTGACCTTTTGCCATTAAGGAAAAAAAAATTACAAAATCCTCAGGCAGGCACAGTATCCTTGTAATTTCCTCCGGATCCACCAGGGGGCACTCACAGGAGCAACGAGTCCAGAGTACAGTTAGTCAACCAGGAAGCCGAAGGGAAGTGATGTCATCAAAATTCTCATAGTGAAGGCGGAAGCTGGGCGCCACCACTGTTCCCCAGAAGGAGGGGGGGCCTCAAACCTTCCCTCCTAAATTTCTCCATCACCTCTTCTCTCCAGAGCTCCACAAAACCGGTAATCTTCTTATTTTAAGTTCTCCTCTCTCCAGAATAACTCGTGCTCCTTCCAACCGCAGGGGAGAGAAAACCCCCCCGCACTCCGGAGCACTCCACTCACGTTTACCGATATTCCCTTCCCTTCTCCTCCTCAATTCTTCTCCGTTCCCTGTTCACCACCAGGCTGCTGCAGTTATAGATCAATGCCCGGTGTCACCGGGCACAGCGCCCAGGCGACCAAAATAATGGCCGCGGCCTGTGGCCTCCGAACCCCGCCGAGCCTAGGACGCGCCAGCATCGGTCCCCACAGTCCTGTATGTCGGCTGGGAGACCCCTGGCGAGCCGTCCGTGCGGCAGGTGTCCTTTTCGGAACACCTGGCCCCTGAGGGCCTCGGCGGCGGCCGGATTCGGCCGCTGGAGGCAGGAGAAGCCTTCCAGACGTCCGTTGCCGCTGGATACCGGAAGTCGTCTCCCCTCTTCATATGTTTTTATCCTTGCAAACGGTCTAACATTTGTTGCAAATAATTTGGGTTTCCAACTAGCAACATAGCATCCCGTGGCAGAGGTTGTACAGACCAGATTTTTGTTCTACAGCAGATCATTAAGAAATGTATGAAAGTGAGAAAGAAAGTTGATTGTATGGTTGTTGATTTAGAAAAACATGAGACAAGACTTAAGTTATGGATCATTTTTCAGAAATATAAAATCGAGGATTGGTTGCTGAATAGCGCAAGAGCAACGAGGATGGAAATGAAGCCTGGCAAGAAAACAAGTGGAACCCTAAGCAAATGGTTTAGCAAGGAGCAGGGAGGAAGACATGAATGTGCGATGGTTAGGGGAAAAACCTATCACAGGATGGAGGAGAGGCTTCCTTGGAGCATGACAATACTCCCAAGAGGCCAAGCCTGATGTTAACCAGGAGCACAGCTTGAGCATCCCCCAGCATTCCCAGTTTTGGCTTGGCAACATTAGTGACCAGTGTGGGCCTTAGAGCATAGCAAGATTACCCTGCTCTATGGGTAGGACTTGCGCACAATGCTACCAGAAATTTCAGTGCTTCAGAATACAGCTCATTAGATGTGTGCTTGTTGCAATGAACATTTAAGACATGCCCATAGCTTCTGGATAGGCTTCTAAATGCTGCTTTTGACGTACATGGCTGCATACACAAAGCCTTCCCTTCTTCCAGAAGAGCCAGCTCATTCCTTGAGTAGTTGGATACTCCAGGCCCCAGTCCTGGCTCTGGGGAAACCACCTGGCTACGCACAACTGCCAGCCCTTCGCTGCGCCTGCATGCATTTCAGAGGATGGATGTTATTCAGGGAGGCTGTCTCTGCTAGACAGTGAAGACCTGTGGTGGAGAAACAAGGCATGAATATTTCAGGAATACACACGCACAGGGTCATTTGCAAGCTAGTGAAAAGCAATTTTCCCTGGTTTCTTTGCATTGGATATTTTTCAGTAGTTGGCACTGCAATTTTAAGCACTTGACTGAACACACTTGAAGGAGTCTTCCAGCATTGTTAGTCTGAGCATGAACTTGAATGCCAGGAAAAAAAAAAGATGTTTGCCAATCATAAACACGTAACGGGGAATATCTTGGGCATCTCTCCAGATGGCAGCTTCTGCCAGGTCAGGAGAAGAAACAACCCAGGTAGAGCTATTCATTCATCCCAAACAGCAATGAATAGGCCTCACTGGGCTGCTTCTTCTCCTGGCCTGGCTCATCTATAGATGGACCCTTCCAAGCAGCCATTACCACCCAGGTATAATCGTCCACTTTGGCTTTGCAAGCCAAGAGGGCTGAATGGGCTCACTCAGGCCCAGCTGTTGGCTGCTGCTGAAGGCCAACCAGAGCCCTTGCCTCCTGAGCAGGATGCCCATTGCCCACCACCTTCCTGCCGTTCAGATCCACTTAGCATTCATCACCCACAAGATTGTGTTGGGTGCATAAATGATGTGGAGCTGAAGCATCTCATTTCTTTGCCAGCTGATGGCAGAGAAGATTTTGCCATTTTCCTTTCACTATCTTGAGCCGCAGAAGGCCTCAAGGAGATTATGTATTTCGGTCTGTTTAATCTGCTGTCATAAAACATGTCAGTATTATGTGGGATATTCACTTTTATAATTTAGGGCATCACTAGTTAAGCAAGTAGGTTTTGAAATGAACAAAAATTTTCAGCCGAGTTCATCCATTAAGTAAAGAGAGAAAGCAAACAAAAGGGCAGTTCTATGGCCCAGTTGCATTGGGCTATGCAATAAATTCTACATTATTGACTTCGGCTGCCTGCAGAATTTTACAAGAGGGAAGCTAGGAAATATGAACATTTCTGGAAGAACTAAATGGTGGTTGAAAGGAACCCTCCCCTTCACACGCCTTTGACCCTCCTTCTCCCCTCCATGGGGCTTCATTGTGCTCCCATCCCAGGTTCAGCCCAGGACAAGCTGGGACTCACCATGCAGTCCACAAGCCCAATTCCTGAAGGGGGGCTTGGGGTGGGGTGCCGTTACTTCCTAGCTGTACAAGAGGCCCTCGGAGAGCAGAGGGAGGAAGCCAGAGGGACCAGAGGGAGGAAGCCATCCTCCCGTAATGCTGCTCTGGCTCTCCGTGTGCAGGAGAGGATGGGGCCCCCAAAGCATGGAACGATGTGCCAGCAAAAGTCTTTCTTGTTTTCAGGTGAGACTCGCCAGTTGCAGAAGCCTCCCGAGAGAAGCCATTGGCTGCCATGCATGAGAGCTCTCCCATTCGCTCCTGGCAAAGGCGTGGAGACCGGAATCCAGTTTTCACATGGTAGAACACGTTCCTTTGTTTTTCCTATCTCCTGGCCTGCTGCCAGGTTGCCCCCAAGAGCAGTCAGAGCACCTGGGCCAGAAGACGAGCAAAGGAAAAGAAGGCTGGGCACAATGTGTGCCATCCCCAAGCAAACGAACCATCTCATGCCTTTGTGCAACATTTATCTGGGTTCCCAACTCAGGCAATACGATTCTGGCGTTCAGCAAACAAAAAAACAATAAAGTGAAAGAACATAAAACATACACAACAAATAAATGTAAAATAGAAAAAAGGAAATGATGACCAAACACAATAATAGAAACCACCACAAAGGAACTCTGCTCACCTGGAGCCCAACACCTGGGGAGAGAGGCAAGGCTTTCTGGATTCCCTAAAAGTGAGCAGAGTTGGGGGGCCCTCCTTCTGGAGCACAGAGAACTCCCTCCTTCCCTAGCAAAGTTTAAAAGGAGGTCAACAGCCAGACTGCCCTATATGCCAAACCAGAACCCAAGCACCCTTTCAGGTTTCTGTGTTTATTTGAAGCATTTACATGTATGATAATTTAAATTATTTGAAGCATTTGAAGCATTACAGCCTTAGCTAGAACAGGGGTGTCAAACTCGATTTCATTGAGGGCTGCATCAGGGTTGTGTTTAACCTTGGGGGGGGCGTGGCCAGCTTCACGTCACTCATGTCGGGGGCGCCTCTGGTGGCCTGAGTGCTCTGTCAGCGAAAATGGGCTCCCGAACTCCATTTTTGGCTGTGAAGGCGTCCTGCAACCCTCTGCCAGTGAAAACGGAGTTCTAACCTGCCCGCAGCCCTCCCAAGCTCTTTTTTCACTGGCAGAGGCCCCGTGGGCCAGTCCTTTGCTGTTTCCAGGCTGCCCTGCAGGCCAGATCTAAGCATCCCGTGTGGAACGGTCCCAGCTCCCAGGTCTTGAGTTTGACACCTCTGGGCTAGAGAACAGTGTGAATGTCAGTCCTCAGTCCCAGTTGGGTATTATCTTCTCTGCACCCAGAAACCTCCAACCAGAGCAACAAGAGAAGGGAGCTTGGGGTCAACTCCTTGGATTTGGCATAGTCACCCTACCATTCTGGAGGGCCACCCCCTGAATCCAGGAGGCTCAGCATCTCATAGTTTATCTCCATTTTGCCTTGAGATAAAAGCCACCTCTTCCCCTCCCACCCTCAAGTTAATGTCATCTCACAGTTAGTGCCAGATTCTCACCTTCATCAGTCTCTTTATATCAGGAATATTACTTGTTTGTGGGCCAACCTGTTTCAGTATTTTTATTTGTTTATTGAATTTATATAGCTGTCCATTTCATTTCTGGGCAATTCACACTCCCCTCAAATTAAACAAAAAATACCACAAAATTTAACAAGAATAATTAATCAATAAAATATATTAAAACCATAAAAATCATAATCTGCAGCAAAGTATCATTCATTTTCTAACAGTCCAACCATTTTGCAGGCTCTGCACCAATGTCACCAGATCCCCAAACCAGATCCCCAAGTCACATCTTAAGGTCCTTTGGGAAGCCATCAAGGCTGGGACCAATCTGACTTCAGGGGGGGATGATCTTTCAAAGTATCACAGCAGAAAAGGCTCTATTCCTGGATCCCATCAGATGCCTTTACTTAATTAACAGAATAACAGAATAATAAATTAGAAGGGACTTTGGAGGTCTTCTAGTCCAACCCCCTTCTGAAGCAGATCTTATAACATTCTGGACAAATGGCTGTCTAATCTCTTCTTAAAAACCTCCAGTGACGGAGCACCCACAACTTCTGAAGGCAAGCTATTCCATTGGTTGATTGATTTCACCATTAGGAAGTTTCCTCTTAGTTCCAGATTGCTTTTCTCCTTGGTTATTTCCATTCGTTGCTTCTTGTCCTGCCTTCTGGTGCTTTGGAGAATAAGTTGTTGGAGATAAAGGTGGAATACAAACCAGCAAACAAACAATAGGTTTGGCAGAGATTGGCAGAGAAGGAGAAGGTGAACATGGCATCTTGGGACTCAACATTACAAAAGAAGAAATTAAGCCATAGTTATAGGATCACGATGTTGTTGGAAGGGGCTTCAGGGATCCTATCACTTAATCCCCTGCTCATTGTAAATTCTGTTAAAGCATTTCAGACAAGTGTTAATCTGATTTTTCTTTCCAGGGCGCCACAGCTCTTACCCTCAGGACAATTCTAATATCTAACATAAATCTAGATGTCTATGGAGATTCTCAGTCATCCAGGTCATGGTTGTCCCAAAGGTGCTTTTTTTTAAAAGTAAGAAGCTTCTTGAATGAGAAGACCTGCTACCTTTTGCCAAAGTGGCTTACAATAACTCAGTTCATAGTAGCACGGGCTTCACTCCGTTCAAGGTGGCTTCGGGTCAAGACTTTGTCCCCATCCCAGAACTTCCCAGAGAGAGGCCTTCTATTACATCGCTGGCTGAACGGATAGAGCAGATGCAAAGTACCTGGGAAATAACTCGCAAAGCTATTGATGACGTGCATCGCTTGCACAAGAAACAAGCTGATAAAAAAAGAGCTCCTAAGAAGAAGTACCAAGTAGGAGATAAAGTCTACTTGTCCACCAAATATTTACAAACAACACAAAAATCAAAGAAACTGGGGCCCAAATATGTGGGACCTTTCTCCATTGTGAGAATTATCAATCCAGTGACTATCCAACTAGAACTACCGAAAACCTTGAGAAGAATTCACCCTGTTTTCCATGTTAGTTTAGTGAAACCTGAACATACTTCCCCTATTAGAGCTAAACCTACCAACCCCCCCAGTACCTATCCTCATAGAAGGGGAACAACACTTTGAGGTTAAGGAGATCCTGGACTCTAGAAAACATAGAAATAAAGTCCAATATTTAGTAGCTTGGAAACATTTATCCCAGGCAGAATGGGTGAACAAAGAAGATGTTTGCGCCCCCAAAAAGCTAGCGCAATTTTATGAAAAATATCCTGATAAATGTTAAGTCTGGGCAATGAAGAGGCAGGAGATGATGTGAGTGACAACAGCTCTTTGGTTCATTGTGAGGACCCAGCAAAAACAATAGGCAAACATCTCTCTTTATATAGTGTTTTGGCTGAGGCACCAGCCAATCAGGAACATGTATTTTCCCGCCCAATTTTCCCTCCAAAAATTCAAATACATTACAATAAACCTTAACATTTGTTTTCTTCTTTTTTAAGACTAACGTCCTTTTTGCAGAAGGGCCGAATGTCAGCCTCCGCTTATTACTTTAAGTGTTTATTTACTTAGTAGAGTATGTAACTGTTTTATCACTTCGTTAAATGTTTTATTGCTACTTGTGACATGCGTGATTAATGGGGCCCTTTAGCGTTTCGGCTGCCATCTGAAAGGAGGAGGGAAGAAGAATTCAAACAGACAGACATGCGCAGGCTTAACAAGCACTGCAAACCAGGCATACCAACCAGAAGACAGACAGAGGAATAACATCGGAAGCAAAGTACCACGTAGCCAGAGAGGAGAAGGACAATGGACTAAAACTGTTTGACTTTTGGAGGGAGGAGGGCTTAATAAGGGGAAATGTATCTGTAAGCCATATCTATTTCCAGTTCTAGCTTTACTTCTATTGCAATCAGACGTGCTCAGTAAAAGTTACCTTTCTCTATAATCAAATGGAGTCAGGGTCATCCTTTCTTGAGTATTGATCGGAGGCAATCTGACAAATGCCTTCAAAAAAAAACCAGAAAGTCCAGTTGTCTCTTGAAAAAGCACTTTTGGATAACATAAATCTACTTCCTTGCCATTTAAATCCACTGCTTTTGGTCCTGCCCTGCGGAGCAATAGAGTAGAAGTTCATTCCTTCCTCTGTAGGACAACTCTTCAAATACCTGGACTGCTCTTGTATATCTCCTTGGACAGTGGTCTGTAGCAGGGGTGGGTTCTACTTACCTTTACTACCAGTTCACAACAGGGCATGTGCAGGTCGTCATTTATGACATCCGGGCGGGTGGGCAGAGCCTCCCACCAATTTTACTACAGGTTCTATAGAACCGAACAGAACTGGGAGCAATCCACCACTGGCTTGTAGGCTAAACATGCCCTGATCACAACCATTCCTCAGAGGAATCAAATTTCAGACCGTCCACCTCCCTGGTAGTCCCCTGTCAAATTACTCCAGTTATCACTGCATTCACCCAGCAAAAAGTCCAGGCAAGAGTCCTGCAAGGAGTTAACGGAAGCAACAGATCTTATCAGTTCCTTGCGATAATTTCAAGGCCATGAGCTCCCAGCTAAAAGGCTGCAAATTAAGTTCTGGCAAGCAGTCTTGGATGCTGGAAACACAAGGAGCAAAATCTCCAAAAATAGGAACTGTTGTGTCCTACGACAACCACTCCCCTTTCCTTCTACTTATTCCCCAGCCAGGGAGGGGCCATTCAGCATCCATGTGTGCTTTGTTTCCCTTGTCCTCCGTTGTTCTCCTCTCCTAACAGCTCTGCGCATATGTGCATCTGGAACAGGCCCCAGCTGTTCTTCCTCCTCACTCATCTCAGCCTCCAAAGGCAGCTGCCTCTCCGGTGGCTGGGAAATGTTGGACGGCCCTGTCTCTGTCTCTGCTTCCAACTCAGAGCATCCATCAGAGCCTTCCCCAAACACCAGCACTAGCCCAAGTTCCTCCCCAACCTCCTCATCGTCCGAGCCTGCCGCCAGCTGTGCTGGCAGCTGGCAGGCCACAACAGCTATTGCTATTTTGAGCAAAAATGTTGTAACAGAATACAGAAAAATAGAGTTGGAAGGGACCTTGGGGGTCTTCTATCCCAACCCCCTTCTCAAGCAGGAAACTCTATACCTTTTCAGGCAGGTCATGTGGCTGCAGGACACTGCAATCAGCCATAAATGCAGGCCAGTGGTCAAGCTCTCAAAATGTGGTCATATGACTGTTGAGAGACCATCAGAACTTCAGAACTGGGTTATAAGTACCTTTGGGGGGGGGTCTGTTGTAACTTTAAACAGTCACTAAGTGATCAGGCATAAGTGAAGGACAATCTGTAATCTGACAATGGGACTTGTGATGAATAATATTTAGAGTTTAAATTGATTGTGTTCTTTGAACAATGTTTTATACAAATTTAAAATTATAAAGCACCAATGAGATTTTGAACCAAAGCATAAAGTAAAATAGATGTATGAAGTACATAAAAAGAGCTGGAGAGAGTCTTAAATTCTAAATTAAGAACCTTCAAAACACTATCCATAGTATGTTAACAAAAACTTTATAAACTATAACCTCCCAGAAAATAAGTGATGATGGTGAGCTTCCATATTTTTTTTTAATAAAAAGAGGTGGGAGAGAAAATTTGTGTAACTAGTAAGAATTCAAAAGGAATCAATCTCCTTTTTGGTTTCACTCATTGATTGTAGTAATAATTAAAAATAGAAAATAAAATTAAAAGAATGACTCAGTGAGTTTACCCATGCCTAATACCCTTAATTATCTACACAGATTTTAATTGCTACTGAGCAAAATCTAGCAACATTATATGCGATAAAAATTGTTTATTAAATTGATTTATATAGCTGCCCATCTTGTTCCATGACTCTGGACAGTTGGCAACATATAAAAATATAAACAAATACAAAAGAAAACAAGAAAACACCAGGCAGCCAGGAAACAGCCTCCATCAGACTCCTGAGGCCTGAATTTTCCAACATCTCTATGAGGAACTTGGAGCCAGGGAGGAAATTGTCCAGCATGGAGGGGACAGACCACCACTCATCCTCCAGAGATGTGGGGGGGTCTGTTGTCTGTCAAGGAAGAATGAGCCATGGCCTGGGATCACCTCTGCTCCACACTATGGGGAAATTAGTCTGGCCCAGGAGATTTCACACCCTTACAATTAGGGTTGCTTTCCTGTGGCTCTCCTGAACTGCAGGCCCCTGCAGCAGAACAAAGGCTGGCTGGGGGTTTCATGGTCCCTCTGAGAGAAAGCAGATTTTAAAAAAATCAAACCAGCAGTTCTCACTTTCCCAAGGGTCCCTTTTCCTCACAAGGGCCCTGCAGTCTCTGGGCCTGTCCTTGAGTTTCCGACATACCAGCAAATATCATTTTTATTGTTTTCGGTGCTTCACACAAACCTTGGATGCTCCCTTGCTTTCTTCAACCTTTGGCAAAGCTTTGTTTCCAGCAGATGATTGACATTCGGACCTGCCTGTCCATGCAAAGATGACCCAGGAACTGCTGAGGACCGAAATGTTGCTGTTATCCTGATCTTTGGCCCACTGTGAAGGCCACGGGGGGGGGGGGGATGCCTTTTCCCACTTCTGTGGCCCAAGTCTCCCCGTGTGGTCTCTCTGCATTGCCAGGAAAGCGTACGGACTGGTCTGCCCTTCTGTTGGCTGCGTGGAGCACAGAGGCTCCTGCACAAGCAGGTACCCAGAGATAGGCCCCCTGCCCTCTGGCTACTGGTTGGCCAGGGCTCTCTCGCGGCTGTCATTCCCCCCCTCTCCTGCCATCCGTGAGTAGCAGGAAAAGTGGGGGACGCAGGAAGGGGAAGTGGCTCGTGGGGATTCCTTTCCCCATGGAAGGCTGAGCAAGGCAAGGAGCTTCTCCTCCATCTGCACAGGGTGTGTCCGCTGGGATGTTACAGAAGAAGGTTTTGAGCAGAGTCTGGATCCCAGGATCTCTCCCGTGTGTGTGTGTGTGTGTGTGTGTGTGTGTGTGTGTACGTCATCATTCACTCAAGCACCTATAGACACACACAACATTCTTCAACACTTCCTACTATTGAGCTTTCTCAATGTCATCACTGGAGCCTCTGGGTTGGAAGGAGCCCTTTTCCCCTCTAAGAGCTTCCTCCATTCAAGGATGTTGCCAGGCAGAGGCTAATGGCTCTCCTGCCTGGCATGCCTGAGTTGGATTCCTGTCATGAAACCCCACCCCAACTCACAGTCCGCCCCCCCAACTCTAGGATTCTCCGACCCCTCCTGGGGCCCTGCTGGGCTTGATGGCATCTTTCTCTACCTTAAAAGAGAGCTCTATTTTTGAATAGTCTCAAAATGCTCCAGAAAGATGTCATTCTTCCAAGTGCTTCTTCCCACTTATTCCCTTGAATTATTTTGGAAATTTGGTAAAATGTGTGATTTTCGGCACCTGTGGTATTGGGAGAACTTCCTGTCCTCTCCCTCCTTCCTAGGTGACCCCAAATATTCTCCTTGTGGTGAGAGGGGCAGAGTGTTAACCATGTACCACAGGACATGGATGCCCCCATATTGTCACTAGAGACTGCGGCCCCTCTCCCTTCAGGGGGAACACTGGAGGGACGAGACCCACTCCAAGCCAGGCAGAAAGACGGAAAGATTTCAGCTTTTGCAGCAGCAGGAAAGGAACCCGAGGAAGAGTCTGAAGAAGACACAGCAAGGTGTGGTTCAGAGAACAACAGGGTCTCCCAGGTGAGCTGGATCAGGCAAGGGACAGGCCTGAGCAGGGGAGGAGATGTCCCAATGGTCCTCACCATGTTGCATGGAGATGTTGGGTGTACAAGGCCAGTCCCAGGTCCTTGTCAAAGTTCCCATTAATGTTTGGGGAAAAGAAATGAAGGGATTGTCTTTCAGATCTGCTGAAGACATAAAATTGGGTGGGACAACAAGAAAGCAGAAATGATTCAAAATGGCCAATTAGAGAAATTGGCTGAGGAAATCAGTGAAGACGAGTGCAAAAGTTTGGATCTTCCTCCTCCATCATCTCTGGCCATCAATAGATATTTGGGAGGTTTGAGGACAGATTTCTTCAGATTCCAGGCTTCTTTCCCCCCTCCCCCAATGCTTCACTGCCCTGCCTTCATCTTGCCTTCAGAGCAAGAGGGTCTTCTGGGTGCTGCCCAGGGATCACACCAGGGACAGGAGCCCCCAGCAACCATCCCCGAGGCCCGGCAGGAGCCGGACTGGCTCCCTCTACCTTCTGGCCCAGTTCAGCAGCCCTGCATTACCAAAGCAGGGATTCTCCCATTTCCTCCCAGTTCCTAGCGTGGTGGGTGTGCTCCTCCACAGTAGCCCTCTTTATTTTCCTACTGGTATCACTGGGTGTCACAGGGACCAGAGGGGCAGTGAGAGCCCTTCCCAGGATGGGGACAAGCCACTGGCCAGCCGCCTGCTCAGGCCGCCAGGCAGCAGCTGGAGTTGGGGATAAGGAACCAAATTAATTATCAAGGTTGGGTGTTTCTGCCAGACCTCTGCAGAGGGCTGGGTCTTCTCAGAGGGCAGCTGAGGACAATGGCTGGGGGTGGGGGCAGATTCCCCCCACATTGCTGGGACACCCCCCCCCAACTTACCTGCCCCACAACTGCTCCTCAGCCATGGGAAGCCCTGCAAAGATCCCCCCCCCTCAGCTCTGGCACTCACACACTTGCCATCCATTGCAGAATGGCCCCTTCTTCCTCTCCCGTCCCACCTGCCTGAGCCCCGGAAAGGGCTGCCTTCTGACCCACCAGAGCTTGCAGGATTCAGGCAAAGCTTCCGAAGACACAACCTCTCCGGTCCCTGCTTGAAGCTTCAGAGCTTTGGTTTCATGTTCCCCTTCTTTTGCAGAGGAAATGCTTGGAATCTGTTTTCAGTCTCCTCATCTTGAAGGCCAAGCAAGGAGGAGGGAGGCAGGCTGGTCACCTGCAAGGCCAGGTCACAACCCTCTGCCCATCTCCCTTCCTTTCAGAACCCTAAAACTTTCTCAGTGGGTGATTCAAGCCCCCAACCCACATTACCTCTGGGAGGGAGAGAGGGAGGCAGGAGGGACCCCCCCCCAAGAACAGCCTACCCTTTGCACCACTGTACCACCTGCTGAGATTTTTGGCTGCCTCCAAGCTTCCCCTCCTCTGGATCTGCGTAAAGGGAGGCCTTTACGCAGAGATTTACTAGATGTGGCAGGCAGTAAATTCTAAGTGCCCGTGAGCCCCTCCTGGGGATATCCAGTTTCTGCATCACATTAGCTTTTTAATTTGTTTTTTCAAAGATTAGTTTATTTAGAAAATGAACCACAAAGGAAACTGGCAGGCTGGGAGGCTGCATCCTACTTTCCCCTCCAAGCAAGGAGCAACCAGAAAATCCCTACGATCCAGTGCTTGGTTTGACAAAGTGATCGTTCCCTAGAAAAAGGTGAAAGGGAATAACCTCTGAGGCAGGGGGGCCTAATAGTTTCTTTCATATTGGAGGGGAGGGGGTCTAGGAGTGGCTGCCTCTCTTCTCCATCCCACCCCACCTACCAGATCCCACTCACTCTCTCAAAGCTGCACAAGGCTAAAGGTTCCAAGCTGGGTCGCTAATGAGTGAATCTATTAAACTCTGCCCAGTGTAGTGATGCAATTAAAACTTTGCCCCAATTAAATATAGGTAGTTAACAGGACTGACATTTATGGAGAGGTGTCAGCGCAGCAGAGGCAGGAATGAGACCAGCTCTGGGAAGCCAGCAGGAAGGGGGTTTGCAGCAGGCTCCGCCCATCCTGAGAGGATTAATCTCAAACCCTTTCAGTAATCAATTTGTAGGATTAAAACTCTCCCTTCCCTCCTGCTGCCCCACCCAGCCATAACGCCCCCCCCCTCTGCCCCTCACTCCTTCCCTGTCTGGGCTCTACTTCCTGCCAGGGGAGACTGCTCAGAACTGACCTTCGAATGGGCCCATTGCACAACCAGAGTAGACTGAGGCTCGAGACCCTCTTCTTCAAGGAAGAAGGGAGGAAAACTCACCCAGCCACCTTGTTTCGGGGGTGGGTGGACACTGTCAGGAGTCCCCCCCCACATTTCTTTTGTTTTAATTTGTATATTTTGTTTTAATTTGTATATTGCAGTGTTTTAATCTGGCTGTACACCGCCCTGAGTCCTTCGGGAGAAGGGCGGTATAAAAATCTAAATAATAAATAAATAAATAAATAAAATTTCTGGGCCCTGGCATTTCATTCCCCCTCAAATGGGCATAGCGACCCTCCGGCTGGATCCTTCAGGGCAGAGAAGAGTCCCTCCGCCTGGGATCAGCCGGACTCCCCGCAGGATTTTCCATCGCTCGGGGGAAAGGCCGCCTTTGGGAGCTCCTTCCTGGGGCCCTGGGCCTCCGAAGGCTGCCGGATTAAGAGGGGTGGGGCTGCCACAGAGACACCGGCCGCTCTTCTCGAACCCCTCGCCCGGCCGTTGCTGCTCTGCCCAGCCCTGCTCCACTGCCCCCGCAGCAGCCAGCTTTAGCCCTCCCACCCCGGGACTTGGGGCGCCAGCGCCGGGCAGCGTCTCCTCGCCCGAAGCGAAGCCGTCGGAGACCCGAGACCCAGCGGCGCAGAGAAAAAAGAGCCGGGAGCGCCGGCGGCACGGGAACCTCGCATGGCCAGCCCCGACGCGGGGCTCCCCCAAGCAGCGGACGGTCCCGCAGGCAGCGCCAGGAGAAGCGGGGTGGCCCCCGCGGACAGCCCGAAAGAAACGGCGCCTGGTTCGCTGCCGGGCAAGTCGCCCTCCGAACCGGGGTTCCTCGCAGCCTCCCAGCTGACAGCCCTCGGGCAGGCGGGCAGCACCGCCCCGCGGGAACCCGCGCTCCTCTGCCCCCGCGGCCACTCGGGGCGGGGGCTCAGCCTGCCAGCAGCGGCGGAGGCGGCTCCGGCTCAGCTGACGTCAGGCGGCCCCTTAAAGAGGCGCCGCAGCGGGAGCAGGGTCGGTAGTGGCGGGCTGCCGAGCTCGTCGGCCCCGCGCGCCCCGACCCCGCACTAGTGCCGGCCGGAGAGCCGTGGCCGCCGCCGGCGATGGAGCCATGGCGCTCGGTCGGCGGAGGCGGCGGCTGCGGCGCTGCCGGGCGCTGCTGCTGGGCGCGCTGCTCTCGCTCTCGGGCACCTGCCTCTGCTACAGCCTGCTGCTCCTCTGCTGCGGCCCCGAGCCGCCCTCCGCCGCCGCCCGATGCCCGCCCGCCCTGCCCGCCGCCCGCAAGAAACTTCTGCAGAAGTGGCGCGCCTGTCCCGCCGCCGCCGCCGCCGCGCCGCCCTCGGCCCGCCACCCGCCCGACCCCTCGGCCCGGCCCGCGGGCGACAGGAGCAGCCGGGCCAAGGCAGCCGTGGCCAAGCGGCTCCCGCACGCGCTGATCGTGGGCGTCAAGAAGGGCGGCACCCGCGCCGTGCTGGAGTTCATCCGCGGCCACCCGGGCGTGCGCGCCCTCGGCACCGAGCCCCATTTCTTCGACCGGCACTACGAGAGGGGCCTGGAGTGGTACAGGTGAGGCGGCTCCGCGGAGCTCGGGAAGCGGCCGCCGCGGGCAACGGGCGGGTGGAGAGCCGCCCAGCAGCCCCTTCCCGTTGCGCCGGGCCGCCCGTCCGCGGCTCTCTACTCTCCGTCGGGGCCGGAGCGGCGGAACCTCGCAGCGCTGCTCCGCGTCTCGGGCTCCACCGCCAACCGCCAGCTCGCTCGGCTGCCTGCCCGGCGCCCGCCGTGCGCTTTCCCAGGCGCCCCGCAGACCCTCCGCCTCCTCCGCGCGCGGACTGAGGCGGCGGCCGAGGGAAGCGACGCTCCTGCTCCCCGTCCGCCCCCCGTTTCCCGGCCGAGAGGCTCCGCTGGCAGGTGGGGAGCCCCTGCAGAGGATGCGACGGCTCCGCTCGGTTTGGCGGTTCCTTGCCCAACGGAGCCCCAGCAGAAGCCCCCGAGAGAGGCGCCTCGGAGCAAGGGAGCCGCAGGGCCGGCGGGTCCTGGACCGGCTTCCCGATTGCGGCTTCCCCGGGAATCCTCATCCAAGCAGGCGGGGAGAATCTGTCGTTCCGGCTGGTGCTACTCCGGCTTCCACTCAGCCCCCTTCCCCCTGCAGAAAGCCCGCTTACCTTCTTCCCACCCGAACCCCCCGGGTTGCCCAGGGAACCCGCCTTCCTCCAGGGTAGGAGGGAGATTCCCAGCCAGGATACCCCAGGCATGGCAGTTGGCCAAGGGGGTCCCCAAATCCCGGCCGTGATCCTGCCCACAGGGGGGTCAGCCGGCCAACCAGTTCGAGCTTGGCTGCCTCACTCCGGGCACTTCCACGCCTGCATTAGATCTTCTGTCAATCCCTCGGAGGGCGCGAAGCGATCCGTGCAGCCTTCGCTTCTCTTGGCTCAAAATGCCGAGAAGGCGGCTTAAAGCTGCGGCTCTGACGGCACCGAGATCCTCTCCGCCTCCGTTTGGCACGAAAGGAAAGGCAGGGAGAGGAGAGGCCGCCTGCACTCCAGCTGGTCTGATCTTGAAGCGGAAACTCGGCAGAGCCTTTCCTCTGCTAGAGCAGGGGAGGTGGACTAGTTGATCTCTAATGTTTTTGTGGTTCTGATTGTAAGCGTAGATTTCGCTTCAGGGGTCTTGGGAGCCAAATGGAGGCATGAGGTGAGGGGTTGGGCAACCAGCCTTGCTTTGGAAAGGGCTCAGTAGAATGAGGGGCATTTTATTCCAAGGCCCCCCCAGCTGATGGGCCTTGGTTGTGGGAAGTAGGCTCAGGAGCTAACCTTGAAAGCATCTTCTGTGGAGGTTCCTGTGGTCTTCTAGAGTGGCTCCTTCAAAAGGTGCAGAGCCACTAAGCCACAGATGGAACTGCCTGCTGCTGCTGCTGAAGTTCCCCCCTCAACCATTCCATTTGACTAATATTTCTTTTAAATGAAACCCTTCACTAGTCTAATCATGTTTAGCCCATTGCTCTTTCTAGAGGGCCAGGGTCTCCGGTGGGACCTGTAGAGCAGCAGCCACAGGCTTTTGCCTTGGAACGTGGAACAAACTATGGAATGACGGGGGCTCTGGGCATCTCCAGCCCCTGCCGGGGTGAGACCTGAGCCATCATAGGGAAAATCTCCTTTACCCTGGCAAGGGGTCTTTCCGCTCAGAAACTTCATGCATCAGGGCAGGAGGCAAAGCTGCTTCAAAGCCCATAAGCCACATTCCTTCCTGCACTTGAGCGTTTGTTGCCCACTTCCTTCCCCCCCCCCATCCCCCATGGGGCCAATCAGAGAATGAAAGAACCTTCCATGCTGCTCGTTGTGCCTGGGTAAAAGTAGCACTTCCCTTCTTAAAGTGGCCGAAGCAAACCACAGTTGTCAGGCATGTACATTTGTGGTCATCTGTTATCTTGGAGGCAAAGTCAGCTGAAGTGCACCCCCACTCGAGTCACTAAGAAGTACAAGGCTCCTCCCCTCTGAATATCAGCTTTAACTGCCTTCCACCAGTCATTGGTCTCCTGGCATTGATGCTTAGCATTAGCACTCGGTTCTCTAAGCAGGTAGAGCAGGAGGGCAGAGGGCTCGATTTGATTTGGAAAAGGAGAGACCACATTTTTGTGCTGTTCCACTTTAACCGTATTTTGAAATGAGCCTTTACTTTAGATTAGCCTTTTCCCCCTGATTGCCTTATTCGGAAAATAAGGAGCTGGTTAGGCTTTCTGGGGTGTCTTTGCCAGTTTCCTGCATTGTCAGTTTCAAGCACTCCCAACTGCCTCCCCAACCAGGCTGGAGCAGGACCAGAATCAGGCCCCCCTGACCTGCAAACTGGGGGAGCATTTCCCTACTGGTTGCAAAGGGGGTGCTGCAAAGCTGGAAACGGAAGCCACCCCAAACTGGATCCCCCAGCAGACTCCCCAGCCAACAGCACCGGGAAGAGAGGCAGTGCAGGGGGCCCTGGGCCCTCAGGGGCCAGGCTCTGGACCTGGAGGACCATTTTTCTATTGTGGTTTCCTAACAGCTAGGAGTAGGGATTTTGTTCCTCCAAACAAGAGGGGTCTGAAATGGCCCAGCATTTTGAAGCCCAGGTGGAGTCTGTGTTAGCTCTCTGGTTCTGGAGCAGGATTTTAATGGTGGCTGCTGCCTGCAGGATCTGGTGGATCTCTGTGACCCAGACCAGTGCAGGGGAATCCTAGGAGCCATCCAATCCAAGACCCCAACTTGATGCAGAATCATCTGCATCAGAAACATCTCTGACACATATTCAGCCTCCCTCTGAAGTCTTCTGGCGGAGAAGTCCCCAGGTCACAAAGTTCCCCTGGCTGATAGCTGGTACAATCGGGAGGTTCCTTCCCTCGCCCTTGGCAGAACCAACCTGATCTCCTTTCTTGACAGAGGGACCGTCCTGGTTGGAATAGTGGGCCTTGATTTCAGCTCATGAAGTCTTGCATGAAATTCTAGCAGATTTTATGTCAAAGTCTGGTTTGCACTCTAGTTTGTAGATCACAAGCCACACACGTGCCAAATGCCAGTTCTAGGTGGCCTCCAGCGAATAATGTCAGGATCAAGAGAGCACTGTTACTCTATTCTGAGCTGAACAAACCACACTAGAATATTGTGTCCACATTGAGTTTTAGGAAGGATATTAGCAAACTGGGTCATCATATCCAAAGAGAAAACATGATGATCAGAGGCTGGAAAGAAAATTTTACGCAGAACTATTTAAAAGGTCTGGATATGTTTAGCCTGGAGAAGAGAAGACTGTGGAGATACATGGCAGCTGTCTTCAAGTATCTGAGAGGGTGTCACGAAGATGATGGGCAAACTTGTTCAGGGAAGGTCCAGAGGACAGGACAAAAAACAGCTTTGCAATAAGCAGATTCTGGTTGGGGATCAGAAAAGTTTTCTCCGTGGTTAGAGCTATTCAGCAGTGGAACAGGCTTCCTTGGGAGATGGCAAAGTTTCATTTGTTGGAGATAGTTGTAGACAAGCTAGATGGTCATCTTGGATGGAAGGTTTACTGGTCAAGGAATCCAATTAGAAAACCCAAGATTCCTTGATTGTGTTTTGAAAGATGCTGGAGAGGGTTTGATTCATAATGGGCCATCTCTGCTTTAACGTTGTTTATTTTACTTTTGCGAGTTATGATTTTATTGTTGTTTAGTTTTTATGGCTACTATGGATTTTTAAAATTGTTTTCCATTGATGTGTTAACTACTATGCCATTGATCGAGGCAGAATACAAACAACATAGTGAAATAGTTATGCAGAATTGTCTCTTTTAGGAGGTGTTCAACTTGCCTGGAGGGAAGCAGCTCCACTCTTTGAAGAGCAAAGAGGCAAAAGGTGTTTCTCACAGAGTATTTTAGGTGGCTTCCAAGGGGAGCCCAAGGGGGTGGTGGAGGAATTCCTCCGGTCACGTCACTTCTCCCCTTTGTTCCTCACCTCTTTGGGCCTTTCCTTTGCAGGCACCTGATGCCCCGCACCCTGGACAGCCAGATCACCATGGAGAAGACCCCCAGCTACTACATCACCCGGGAAGCTCCCCAGCGGATCTTCAACATGTCACGGAACACGAAGCTGATTGTGGTGGTGAGGAATCCGGTCACCAGAGCCATCTCGGACTACACCCAGACCCTCTCCAAAAGGCCGGACATCCCCACCTTCGAAGGGCTCTCCTTCCGCAACCGCAGCCTCGGCCTGGTGGACACTTCCTGGAGTGCCATCCGCATCGGCCTCTACGCACTGCACCTGGAGAGCTGGCTCCAGTACTTCCCGCTCTCCCAGATCCACTTCGTCAGCGGGGAGCGGCTGATCACGGACCCTGCGGAGGAGATGGCCAAAGTGCAGGATTTCCTGGGCCTAAAGCGGCTCATCACCGAGAAGCACTTCTTCTTCAACAAGACCAAGGGCTTCCCCTGCTTGAAGAAGGCCGGGGGAGGCACACCGCCCCGCTGCCTGGGGAAATCCAAAGGCAGGCCTCACGTCCAGATTGACCCAGATGTGCTGGAGCAGCTGCAGGACTTCTACCGCCCTTACAACATCCGCTTCTACGAGGCCGTGGGGCGAGACTTCCGGTGGGAATGAGAGAGGTCTTGGGGGAGGGAGGTCAGGCTGGGGGAGCCGCTTCAGCTCTACCTTTGTTCTGGCCATGGGTGACCAGCCCAGCGGGCCAAAGTCCAGCCCTCGAGCCGGGGCCACTGCAGCACATGGCCAGCCTGCCGGGGTTGGTGAGGCCTTCAGGAACCTTTTCAATGGTGCAATCAGGGTATGTGAGGCCCAAGGATGGATTTTATTTTTCATAATGGTATAGAAACAGAGTTTATAAAGATCACTATGTAAGCACTAAGAGCACCTGCTCCCTCGCTCTGCGGTCCTTCCATGAAACCTCAGAGATGCCCCCTTGTATGAGGTCCCCCCCTCACCTCCCCCCCCCCGGCTGTCCCCCCTCCCATGAATAAAGCACAGATTTCTGCTATTACGGGTACTTGAGGCCCAGCCCTTGGCTTGTCCCGGAGTCTCTCTTGATAGCCTCTTGTCTCCTCTTCCTTCCCGTGAAATAAGTCCCAGCCAACCCAAAGGAAGCCTGGCAGAGCCCCAGCAGGTTCCTTTGCTGGGAGAAGGCGGCAGGGGTTCGATGGAGGGGGGCTGCTTTCATTCCTCCTACAGGTACAGGGAGGGGCATGTATTTCAGCCTTAGCTGAGAGCAGTTGTCTTTCTCAGCCCCTGAGGAGCGCTGTGTGTGGCCCAGCCAGTTGCTGGAGCACTTTCTCCAGTTGCCAAATTCTGCCACCCCCTGCCAGGGCCAGGAGTGCTGAGCTGCGTCTCCAATCCTTCTGTGCATCTGCTGCCTTCAGCAGCGTTGCCCCCTCCATCTCGGAAGGGCTGTGGCTGCTCGTTGGCACCCAGGAGCTGGCAGCTCCTTCCCAAAGCAGAAGGTCCCTGGCAGCCTCTCACTTGTTCTGCTCATTCTCCTCTGCTTGTCCCAACAGCCAGAGACAGACCAAGTCGTTCAAGGGGTTTCCAGACTGGCAATCGGGACCCTTCTGCCGGGGGAGAGCAGCAGTCTCAGCCAAGAGCCAGGGTGTCTCTCCTGTGAAAGAGCTCCCATTTCTGGGGCCCTTCTGGGGCCTCCATTTCTCCCCCAGCTTTATAGAGTTCACCCTGTTACAGATTGGGAGAGTCTCATGTAGGCTGCAGACTCCCCAGCTGACTAGGTCCTCCTGTCTCAGCCACAGATCCCCCTGCCAGGAGGTGGGGCCTCTGAGCGTTTACCTGCCTGGCTCGGGGAACTGCTTACAAGCTTCCCCCCCACCTCAGCTCAATGGCACCTGCCTCCACTGCCCTCCCTCGGGCACTTACTGCCTTGCCTCGGTTGGCTGTGGTTGAGCCATCTCAACTGCCTGGGCTGCCCACCATGCGGCTCTAGAGCCCCTCAACCCACTTGGCTCCAGCCTTTCAACTTCCGTCTTCATGCCTTCCTCCAGCTCCATTGGTCAGATGCAAAGACGGAAGAGCAGAGCCTAAGGCAGTCCTCTGGCTTCCCAATTCTCTCAATCAGGCCTGAGACTTGGCAAAACTTTTGCTTTAGGAAGATGGGCAGGTTTGGCCACCCCTCCCAACCTCAGGGAGCATCTTTTAGCTCTGAAGAAGAAGTACATCGGCTTCCAGGGTAGCCCAGGGAGAGGAGGAGCCCCCACAGGTGGGCAGGATGTCAGTGGTTGCCAAGAGTGCCCTGCTGCCAAAGATTCCGAATCCATCATTTCTGGCTAGTCCCTCTGCTTGTATAATTTCAAGAGCCCCTTGTTCAATCTTACCTTTCCTTCTGATTTGCTACAATCATGCTTTGATCACAGCAGATAAAATAATCAGCTATTATATTTTGCCAGTTTAGTGGATCACTGTGACACGGTAAGCTCTTAAAGTCAAGCCCCAGTGCTTCATCCTTCGGTTCCTGTTTTCCATTTATAATGGCCAAAGGTTGGGTTGGTGGCACCTGTGGTGCCGTTGCCTTCTCTACCCTAGAAATAGACCTGAAGAGTCTTTATAGCACATTTCAAAGCATGGCTGTACAGTGATACAGCATCCCCAGGGCAAGGCTTTCCTGTTGCATGCTGGGCACCTGTTGGCTTGAGAGACCTTGGAGCATCCCCTCCACGGAATGAATGTCTGCCCCAGAAGGGAGCCATCCCTGTATGCAAAGCCAGGTAAGATTTTACCTCCTCTTGGGGCAGCTTTTTCCTGCAGATGTGATAACTGCAATTATTCAGAATTATTTCCCTATTTCTAACTTAAAAACAGAATAATTCCCTGGAGCCAGGCATCGTTTGATAAGGTTGATAAGGAACTCTGCTTCCTAGAGTTTGGCTACCACTTTTTTCAAATGCCTCAAATCTCTCCCTCCATTGTGAAGTCAAGCTAAGCTTCATTTTGTTGCCCCCCTCGGGTAAGGCCTGTCCTGTCTGATCCCCTAGAAAGTGGCAAAATGCCATGTCAACCAAAGGGCACCATGGCAAAGTGGAAAAGGACTTGGCAGATCAGTTTTCTCTGTTACCTTCCTTCCCAATAATGCTTGTTAAGGGCCTTTGGTCAAACTCAAGATTGTTAAGCTTCTACTTAATTTGCCTGGGAGGTTTTTGGTCCTTGGCATAGAGGGCAGCTATCAGGTTGAGCAATGCGGCTGCTTTTTTCTTTTAAGATCAGCTATAAAACGTGATTTTCCCCCTTGCCTTGAATGTGAAAAAATTGGAAGTCTCTTTTTTTTAATAATTTTATTAAGTTTATCAAGACTTAAAATGCAAGAGAAAATGAAAATAGCTGGGAAATGGAAGAAGAAAAAGGGAAGAGAAAGAAGTGTGAGGTAAAGGGGGGAAAGAAAGAAAAATGTTCACTTCTGTATCTTTTTAGTGCAGGAGAGTAGGATAGTAACATTACAGCCTCAACTTTTTGCTTTTACATATTAATATATACTAGCCATTTCTATAATAACAAACCTACTTAATCAGCAAAATCCAAAGTTTCTTTTTTTTTCCCATCGTGAGCAAAATTCAGAAGCCCTTTCCAAGCACAAGCAAAGTTGGGTGAGCTCTTTTCTCTGATTAAAGCCGTCAGTTCAGCCACCTCTGCTAGTTCCGTCAGACTGTTGGGAGCTTCTTCAATGATGAGCATCTAACTCTGGCCTTTCTGACCCTGTTCCAGAATTTCTGGGGGCCACTTTGATTTGTTCATTGATTATTCCTGAACACGCCCCTTTCCCCCTTCTTAGGGGGAAATTCTGTGCATGTGCAGTAACCTTCTTAGGCATTGTCTGTTTTTCCATCTTGTGGGGATGTTTTTTGAAATGCACCTTCGTATTCTGTGGGTTTTCCCATCCTTCCTGCTAGGGTTGGGGGAGGGGTCATTAAAAGGAGACAGATAAAAACTCCCCAAAGGCTAAGAAATCATTTGGGACCTGCTTTCCTTCATGGGCGGATAAGCTTCCATTTGAGCAGACATCTGTGAGCGTTCCATCCTGGCAGCCCCTTTTTTCTCTCTCTCTTTCAAAGTTTAGAAGCCGCTCCCTCTGTAACCTATCTAAAACTTCTGCTTGTGCTGCCAAAGCATCCCAGAGGTGAGGGAGGCTGGTCTCTTTATGCAGGAGCTGGGACTGCATCAGCCCGCTGTTGCCCACCTTTGCCCTGGTTTTCTCTTGCTTAGAAAAATCCCACCTGCCTGCCAGAGCAGGCCAGCCCATTTGCCCAGCGGCCCTGCTGTTGACTTGTGCCAGCCACAAAGCAAGACATGTTGCTTGGTGCACAGCCAGAGAGAATTTATGGCCGAGTTTAATGGTCCATTTTATGGGAACCAGCAGCCCTAATTGAATGTCAAGTGCTGCGTGGAATGGCCATCGGAGAAAGCAGCCGCATCTCAGCTCTCCTGCAACTGGGCTTCATTGCTCAGATTGCTTCGTGGTTTTAACAGGCCCCCCCTCCTCTCCGTGTCTTGTGTAAGGTCCTCAGGTTGGTGCGCCCAATTAAACTAATTGGCTAGAGGCAGGGAGAAGCTGCGGACTCCTTGCAGCATCCTTGCCTCAACTGAAGTGCAACCCAACCTCTGGCACAAGCACCAGGAGACATCTGGGTATCTCAGCCAAGGATCCTCCTTCAGAGTGTATGTGGGTGGGTGGGAGGGGGGACGTGCCTGGCTAGAAAATATTTTGCCTTCCTGAACACAGAAACTCTTGCAAACAAGCTGCACCTCTTAGCAAGGGGAGAAATAAAGGGACCCACTAGGTCAAGGATTACAAAAATGTATCTGCAGTGGTAAACAGTGGTGAATTTATCATCCAACTGATAAATAGCCTACAGAACTACCAGATGGAAAGTTAGAAAGAAGCCTCTTGTGGTTTATCTTCATCCAGAGATCGACAAGGAAAGGAATGCAGGTTTACAATTTTTTATAGACTTTTCCCTTCCCGTCTTAGCCCTGAAAAGTTAGCCCAACTCACCTCACTGGGTTGTTTTTGTGTGGATAAGAGGAAGAAGGTCTGTTGGAGATATTCACCATTTTGAGTTATTTGTGAAAATAATAAAGACAGAAAATGAATGAATGAATGAAATAAACCTTCATCCATTGTCCCATTCAGACATGCCTAAAACAAAGTGTAGCTGCCAAGCCAGTGTGAATTCCAGAAGAATCGAAGCAAGACAGGCCATGCCAAGCACTTTATGCGATACGATGGATGCCGGTTGGCAGCTGGTCCTTTTTCTCCTATCTCCTGGTTCTTTCCCACTTGAGGTCTACCGAGTCACAGGGGAGCCATTGCTCAATTCTGAGAATATTCCCTGTCTTTTTTTTTTTTATTCAAAAAGTTTTACAGAAATTTCCCCCCTCCTTTCCCCCCACCTCCCCTCCCCCCTCCCTTCACAACCCCTCCCCCAACTTCCAGGAACGAGCACAAGGTATAGTTAAAAATAAAACAAACATATGCTAAAAAAATTTCGTCCCAACTTAATTATACCCCTACAATCATCAATTCCTACCTTCCCCCGAAAACAATCAAAAATAATACATCATAATCATTCAAAAACAGTCTGATAACTCTTAGTCTGATAATTGGCAACTTTCAATATCCATTCTTCTATTGTAGGTACTTCTTTTTTCTTCCAGTATTGTCCTATTAGTAATCTTGCTGCTGTTATTAGATTTAAAATCAATTTAGTCTCAATTACTGTACAGTCCGTAATAATTCCCAACAGAAAAAATTGCGGCAGGAACTTTATCTTCTTTTTCAAAACATTTTGTAAAATCCACCAAATTTTTATCCAAAAGGCCTTTATATCCTTACAAGTCCACCAAATGTGAAAATATGTAGCGTCATCACAATTACATCTCCAACATTTTGCTTGCATATCTGGATACATACATGATAATTTCTTAGGATCTAAATGCCATCTATAAAACATTTTATAAAAATTTTCCCTCAGATTCTGTGCCTGCATGAATTTAACATTTCTAACCCAAATTTTTTCCCAAGTTTCCAATAATATTGGCTCCTGAAAATTTTGTGCCCACTTTATCATACAGTCCTTTACCAAGTCCCTTTCAGAATTTATTTCAAGTAACACATTATACAATCTCTTTATATGCTCCTGAGACTGATTTCTAATTTGCTTTACCAAATTTCCCTCGTTCTGCTCTATACCAATTTTCTGATCTTCCTTCCATCTAGCACGTAGTTGCTCATATTGAAACCAGAATATTCCCTGTCTTGAGAGTGTCTCTTGCTGGGAGAATCAGGCTTGGCTGGGTGAGGTGTTTGTACACGTGGCTCAGAAGCCGACATCGACACAGCCAGTTACAACTTTGAAGAAAAATAGAGATCCAGATTCAAGGTCATTGTCCTCATGACCTACTGACCATCAGGGGACATGGGATGTAGGCAGGAGGTCTTAGGATTTGCCTTCGCTCTCTGCTCGGTCTGTCCTTCTGCTGCTCTTTGTCTCAAGGATTACTGATCTTGCGTGGCTTCTTTCTGCCTTCCTTCCCAGGCACACCGTGGACTCGCCTCCGAGTGGGATGTTTTTAGCCAGGTGCCAGGCTTTGCCTATTCCGATCATAGGGTTCCTGCAAATAAATCCTCTTTCTAATAGAGTTAGGAAGCCTGCTCCACTAATCATGGCTCAGGTTAGAGATCCCTGCCCTCAGAGAAGCTCACATCATCACACCCAGAATGCTTCCCCCTCCTCCGAGTGGATGGGTTTCCAGCAGTTAGTTTATTTATTTATTTATTTATTTCGATTTTTATACCGCCCTTCTCCCGAAGGACTCAGGGCGGTGTACAGCCAAGTAAAAATACACTATATACAGATTAAAAGAAATTAAAAGAAAACATATTATAATGTGACTGAAAATTTAAAACAATTTAAAATCTTAAAATATAAATAACCCCAATAAAATTTTAATCCAGTCCCGCTTGAATAAATAGGTGCGTTTTCAGCTCACTGCGAAAAGTCCGAAGATCAGGCACTTGACGTAAGCCAGGGGGGAGTTCATTCCAAAGCGTAGGAGCCCCCACAGAGAAGGCCCTTCCCCTGGGGGCTGCCAACCGACATTGCTTGGCGGACGGCACCCTGAGAAGGCCCTCTCTGTGTGAGCGTACCGGTCGGTGGGAGGCAAAAGGTAACAGCAGGCGGTCCCGTAAGTCCTAAGCCATGGAGCGCTTTAAAGGTGGCAAAAGGTGCGGGGGTGGGGGAGAGGGGGCCAGGGTCCTGGGGAGTGAAGCAAAGAAATCAACTTTCAGGAATGTCACTGTTTGTGGAGCTAAGCTTGAAGGATCATTCAAGATGAAAGCATTCCTGAAATCTTGAGGACAAAGGAACACACATGAGGCCTGTGGGGCAAAGAGGCTGCAAAGGCTAGAACAGTCTCCAGAGTGCAGCTTTGCAGACAGGCTCCAGAGAAGGGGCTTCTGAACCCCCTCTAGAAGGTCTTGCACTCTTGGACACGCAGACGTGGGCGCAGAAGAAATCTTTTTACATTGATCACTTGGAAGTGAGTCAACTGGAGCAGATGCAATAGAAAGGAAAGAAGGCAAAGATTAATGTTGTGATAAATTGCTTACAGGAGTTTAATTTATGTAATTCTGAGGGGGAGGGTGTCGTTTTGGCTGAAGAATCTGCTTACAAGGTGGCCTGGGTCATTTGCAAACCAACAGTTTGAGAAAGGGAGAAAGTGGAACTGTCAGACTGCATTTCAAAGGTGATCCCTCACCTCAGCTCAGGATAATGAAAGCCTAGAAAGGAGACAGAACCAAGAGTAACAGAGCAAATGAGCCACCAGGCACACTTGTTTGATACTATACCAACTTCTCACTTCATTAAAGAAACAGCGAGCGTGGTTTAATTTAATGAGTAGAACTGAACTGAATCTACCATTTCCTTGACAAAAGGCAAAGGGTCACCTGAGTGTCAGAAGCTCCACAGGTTTCTGCTGTGTGTTACACAAAGGAGAGTTGCTTAACTTCACAATCAGAAATGTCCCTGATTGTGAGTCAAGTCACACTCACACCCAGAATATTTCAATCTCCAACAGGTAAATGATGCCAATGGGAGCAGTTTGGATTACTTGAGAATGGGGTACATTTAGGGATGGGCAGAAGGACTCAAAAGAAGGCGATTGGAATGTGTCTTGCCAATATGATTAGATTAGATTAGATTAGATTAGATTAGATTAACAGAGATGAAAGGAACCTTGTAGGTCATCTAGCCCTGCCCAAACAGGAGACCCTATACCATTTCTGACAGGTGACAGTCCAGTGTCTTCTTGAAAGCCTCCAGTGATGAAGTTCCCACAACTTCCAAAGGCAACCTCCGTTCTCTCAGTTGATTGTTCTCACTGTCAGAAAATTTCTCCTTATTTCTAGGTTGATCTTGAGGTATAAACTGAAGCCTGTGAGGAACAGAGAGGATGGGGACAGGACTAGCAGCAGGATGCAGGATGAAGAGGCCTCCATCATGAGCACATACATACAAGAAGGAAGACGTCATTACAGGGCCCAAATAGTCCATTGCCTTAACAGAAATGCATACAGCATGGAGAACAGGCAGACAGGAAGAACTGTGGGTCTTAATGCAGGAAAGACAATGTGGTAAATGAAAAGCAAGGATTTGAAGGGTGTAACTTATTCCAAAAGAATAGGCTAGATAAATGGGATGAATACATAGCACAACAACGTGAAAAAGCAGAGCTGAATGCATTGAGTTCTCCAAATCTCAACAAGCAGTCAAGTGAAGGGCAATTGGACAGGGACAGAAGTTAGGGGAAATAACTTAGGTAGCATTGTGGGGATGCCCTCAATGACTGCCAAGTCAGAAGATCTGAACTTAGAATAACTTTGTCACTTTTAATGCACACTAATTGACATAAATTAAAATGACATTTCATTGCATACAGCTCTTGAAGAATCACCACCTCCAATATACATAAAGATGAACTGACAGACAGACAGACAGACAGACGGGCACATTGAACATCACAGGATTTTCAGAAAGGAATAGACACATCAACTACCAGAACTTCCTGCAGGGAAATCCACTCGGCCACTGACTAGACAGTCCAAAAACTTCTGCAGTGATCATTGTTCAATTTTTCAGAATATTGAAGAAGAAGCTGCGTATCCCAGATGGGCTCCCAATCAAGAAGGAAGAGGCGCTTGAAAGGGGAAGGAAATATCACATCATCCTGGGAATCAAGACACTCCAGAAAGAGAAAGGGGGGCGGGCAGGTGTGACTGGAATCTGCAAGTATTAGGTGGGATCCCAGAGATCCTTAAATCACAGGGAGGAAGACAGGATGTTGGAAACATCTCAAAAATAAGAAATTGGAAATGAAATCATGCTGTCCTGCTATGAGGGAAAACAAGGAGGCAACTTACGAAACCATTGAGTATGCATAGGAAGCTTTTGACCGAGTGAAGTGATGTAGAGAAAATATATTCCAGATGGCTGAAATCACCCAAGCAGCCCAGGCACAGGAAGAGCGTGAGACAAACTAGAGCCCAAACAGAGCAGTTTTCAAGAGGAGTGACAAGGGGAATAGAAGCTTTTTGAATGCTTTGACTTACAACCATCACTGAGTCCAAAATTTCTGTTGCTACGCGAGACATTTGTTAAGTGAGTTTTCTGACCTTTCTTGCCAGAGTTGTTAAGGAAATCACTGCAGTTGTTAAGTTAGTAACATGTTTTTTTAAGTGAATCTGGCTTCCCCGTTGCCTTTGCTCGTGAGAAGGTGGCAAAAGCTGGGATACAGCAACAGTCATAAATACAAGCCAGTTGCCAAGAGTCTGAATTTTGACCATATGACCATGGGGATGCTGCAATGGTCATAAGTGTGAAAAACGATCATAAGTCATTTTTTTCAATGATGTTGTGACTTCAAATGGTCACTAAAGAAACTGTTGTACGTCAAGGACTACCTATAGGTGGGTCAATAGTAAATTGAAGAACGGGGAGGGCCTGTAGAAAATGGTAAGAGTATAACCAGCAAAGAGAAGAGCACGGATGTCGTCCATTTCCTTTTTGCGCTTCTCTTCTTCCCAAAGGGAAATTATGTTCAAATGCCCTAAACAGAACAATTGACAAAAGGAAGAATGGCAATCTAGGCAAAATAGACAAATGTATTTAAGCTCTAGGACCAGACCAATTACGCCGAGAATCTCCAAGAAGCTTAGGATTGTAATCTCGGAGCCCTTTTCTGTAATCTTTGCAAAATCAGGGAAGAAAGGCAAAATGCCAGGGGATTGTAGAAGATTAAATATTGCTCCTCTCTTCTAATGGGAGAAAAGAGGACCCGGATAATTACAGCTTGACGCTGCCACCAGGCAGGAATGAAGAGCTTTTAAGAATCTGGAGAGCCTTCAAGTACAAGTGGGGCAGAATTGTTCCAGAAACAGGACAAGAAATCATGAGGAACCATGAGGAATTTCACTCCTAATTCAGTCTCCCAAATCCCTTCCAGCTATTGCTTCCTCTGCTTCCGTGCTTTTATGGCTGGGAATGGAACTTGGATAGCCAGTCTAAGGTAACTTTACTTTCTCCATTTTACACACAAAAGCTCTCAAAACTAGGCAGGACCTATCGAGCCTGAAGGGTTTTTTTCTGGTGTCAACTCACCCATTGATTCAGCAGTATGTACAATAGCGGCAGGAGGGAGATGTGGGTGGAGGCAGAGCAAATGGAGCATCTTGGAGAAGCAGCATCGTCTGCCCATCCTCACCCCCATAAATTGAGAGGACAACCAGGGCTTATTCCTCTTCCTGAGCCCTGTCATTGCTTGCTTGCTCTCCTCTGTATGTTCCTCCTGGGCGAGCTGTCTGAGAAAAGTCTTGCTTTTCTTATCTTTTTCTAATATCTGTTTCTTTTGCTTTATCAATAAGAATAAAATACAAAACGGAAAACAGAAAGAAGTACATCCAACACCAACAACAAAAAAGGAAAAAGGTGGGGGGGAAATGACCCAAATCAAAGTCTTGCTTTTCACAGGGTTGAATCCACCCTTCTCTTTCTCCCAAAGTCAGGCTTTGGGGCCTTCTGCCCTGAGGCAGGGAAGGGACTCTGAGGGGGTCTTGTGCGCCTAACAATATCTACAAATCCAGAGTGACTTCCTGTTCTCCTCTTTTCTCTGTTCCTCTGTTCTCCCCATTCATCTTACTCTTCCAGTATAGCTCCTTTGGGTTTCCTCAAAATTCTTCTTCAGCCAAACTGGTTGCTTTCCCATTTTTTAAAAGTTCAGTATAAAAGGATGGGTTTTGTAGTCTGCATGGAGCACATGAAATAAATAAATACATATAAACATTTCAAAACACGTGGAAATATTTGCCATTGTTAAAGTTACTGTGCATATGCTATGCATAGATACATTTAAATTCCATTAAGTTGGTATGGTTAAAAAAAAATTAATATTCCCCCTCCCCTTGATTTATACCATATGGGGCATCTCGTGTTAATGCTGAATAGGTATTTTATTCAGACAAATAGGTCATTGAGAAAATTTGTCTTGGAAGAAAAGCCACCAAGGATTCCACCAGCTAAACTGAGACTATCTCTTGATTATGGAAGCTTTAATTTATCAGACTGCCCAAAGTATTATGGAGCATTTATTTCTTCATAGAGAGAGAGAAAGGGTTTAAGTTTAACTGAATATCAACTTTTATGGGCTTTATTGGGAAGTTATTACTTATTTCGGTTAAGTTCTTGGCAATTATCTGGATCAGCATATAGCAAAAAGGATCTTTCATTTCCTGGGCTGGGAACAGCCAGACAGATCTGAACCCAACTGGGACACAGATTAGGTTTTCTTGCTCAGTCTCATGAATATTTAACTTTGTGAAATAATTTTACTTTAAAAATAAGTGGGAAGACATTTCATTGAAAATAGGGGTGGAATCTGAAACAGGAACTTTAAATCCATTACTTTGTAATGATTATTTTAAATAATTTAATGATTGTGCAGGTGTGGGTGTGTATTACACACACAAACACACACACACACACACACAGAGTCACACACAGCCCTAATAAACGATAATAGTAACTCAAGGATCTTTTGATAGCTCAATATAAGCTTATGTTTTAGCTGCTTCAGAGAAACTGAAATGACTTATTTTTATGGAGTCTGCTTTTGAAATCAAACTGATTTCATACCTATCTTGGAAACTTTAAAACTGAAATACTTGATATTTATGATGTGGATCTTGTGGTTGAAATTAATTCATCAAGGATTTTTAAATTTTTATTTTGGATATCATAATGCATTAGAAAGACCATAGTTTTTCTTTGTTGGCAATATATGAAATTTGAGAATTTATTAATCTATATGATGTGGCCTTTCCCATTAATGGATCTTTTTAAAAATAATATTATAACATATAAAAGTAGATAAATGGGTAAATTATATTTCAAAATGGTGAGAATGGACCATTTTAGGAACTGTATTTATATTTGATATGGGGAATAACTATGAGAATTATATTGAGAGACTGGAAAAATATTACTACTCTAGACATTTTCAAGAAACTGTAATTTATCTACTTTTGAAAACACTATATTACCACACTAATCAAAAAATAATATATGATGTTTCCCTTTGACAATTTTTTTTACAAAAATACATAATTTTAATAGATAATTTGATATTTTGCTAATATATGATATATTTGGATGATTTATATTAATGTATTAATTCTTAGGATATTTTGTTTTTATTTCATTTGTTTTGGTAATAGAATATAATAATTAGAGTAACTATCAGATAGTTGCACATTACTTTTTTCATGTGCTCAATTGTTTGCTGTTATTCTTTTTCTCGATTGTAAGTTATTGTCTTTGTATTTTCTTAAAAATTACACCAAAATATTTTTTCTAAAAAAAATGGTCAAGGATAAAGACCCCCACTCATAATTTGATAGGCCAAGATGTTGTTAAAATTTAAAGAAGTCAACTTTAGATTGTATCCAAAACAAAAAGCTATCCATACTCCTGCTTAACCCTTCATCCAGGAAAGTATGGATTTCTTCTAATTGAGGTTCTGAGATATTTCCATTTAATTCAGAATAATAAATTGCATAGCTTTGGAGTTTATTTATTTATCAAGTTTCTCTAGCTGCCCATCTCACTTAAGGCAACTCTGGCAGCACACAAGTTGTTCCAACTCAGCCTTTCCGAAACATGACTGTTAACCCTTTGATCAGTAGCACAAACTTTCAATCTACATTCAGCTATAGTATTCATTCTCATAACTCAGGGCTTCCAAAATCCTCACCAGAACAAAATCTTCCTCATAGTTTAACCAATAATGAAGAAAGCCAACCGAACTTCCTTAACCTTTTTCCAGCAAAAGAGTTGAGCAAATGTTCAGAGTTTGAGGAATTTATAAAATAAATGGACTGAAACACATGATTTAAAAAATACTCTTCTTCTACAACCATGATCAACAGAAAGTAAAATTTTTCTACCTAATTCTGCTTTAGTCAGATTATTTCCCAGTGCTGTCCAACATTTTTCCTCTGGCATATCCTTAAAGAGGGGTGCCTAGAACTGACCCAATGTTTGTATCAGTATTGGTAACAGACACCTCAGACCATCTATTTGAGCAGAAGTTTCCCATTTAGGAGAGTCCCACTTAGTCAAGACCAGCAGCATCTAATGCAGCATTTCTCAGTCTTGGCAACCTCAAGATATGTGGACTCCAGCTCCCAAAATCCCCAGCCAGCATGTCTTTAAAATTGGCATGGTTGAGAAACACTGATCTAATTCTTCAGCACCAAGGACAGCGCCTTGTCTGCAACACCTTGTCGGCATCTATTTTCCAAGTTTCTAATCCACACCAGGAGGACATGATTAGATTAACAGAGTTGGAAGGGACCTTGTAGGCCATCTAGTCCAAACCCCCGGCCCAAGCAGGAGAACACACCATTTCTGACAAATGTCAGTCCAATCTCCCCTCGAAAGCCTCCAATGATGAAGCTCCCACAATTTCCAAAGATAAAGGTTCCATTGTTGATTGTTCTCACTGTCAGAAAATTTCTCCTTATTTCTAGGTTGAATCTCTCTTTGTTCAGTTTCCATCCCTTGTCTGGCCATCAGGTGCTTTAGAAAATAGCTTGACCCCCTTCCTCCTCTCTGTGGCAGCCCCTCAAATATTGGAAGACTGCTATCATGTCTCCTTCTCTTTACTAGCCGTACTCAGTTCCTGCAACTGTCATCGTATGTTTTAGCCTCCAGTCCCCTCATCATCCTGCTTGCTCTTCTCATTGCTGTCACATCTCCCCTGATCCGTCTCTTCACTAGACTAGGAACCAGATCAGAATATCCATGTAGCACTTAGCACTAGCACTTAGACTTATATACCGCTTCAGAGAGCTTTACAGCCCTCTCTAAGCAGTTTACAGAGTCAGCCTCTTGCCCCCAACAATCTGGGTCCTCATTTTACCCACCTCGGAAGGATGGAAGGTTGAGTCAATCTTGAAGCTCTAACAAACCAAGAAAACAGAATTTCCTCATTCACCTTTCAGCTCTCGGACAGAGTACCTGGACCATATAAGTGGGAAAGAGCATTAAGGTCAGAATTCTAGGATGGTAATATCCATTTACAGAGTGGCTTGGCTTGTGGCCATGGCCTCTTCCCCACGAGCCAGCATTGGCTGGGAGTTATAAAGATTTAGTCAGAGTTAGGAGGAAATATGGGTTATAAGGGGCCAAGAGAATCCTTGAATTCTTTCCCTGTTTAGGGAACTGCCTGATTGATCCAGGCAAATGTTTCCACATCCACTGGGATTCCCCAAAAAATCTATCTGAGTCAGGAAAGCAGAATCTTTTGCTGAGGTTCTTTGCCCTAAGAAAGCCTTCTTGGGTTTCAGTAAAGAGGAATGTAGGAAGCTTATATTTGCAGAAGCTTAGAAATAATTGATGCCTAAGTCCTTTTTAGTGAGAAATTATGAAAGCAGCTAATGTTTGACACAGTGCTGTGATCTATAATTTATTACTGACTGAAGGTCTTTGAAGAACTCCTGCGGGTTTGGCTAGAATTTTGTCTAATTTATAAATGTTTGAGAGGTAGAAGTGAAAAAGACTCCTTATTTTATTTCACCTGTAGGAAGCACCAACAATTGTCACCATCTCAAGAGAATCAGTTCTGCATTGGAAACCTACAAAAGCAAAGCAGTCATGCCAGCAAAGGCTGTGCTAGAACTCCCGCCTCTTGAACCTGGGATGAACAGATGGGGTGGAAGGGGGGGTGGGGGGGGACAAGTACAGTCTCTCTCCAAGGAAGGTTATAAAAGCAGAATGCCGTCTGTCCAGATGTTTGCATTATGCTTCAGCCCCCAAATACTCAACACTTTCTTCAGTTTATTTCTGGCGATGCTAATAATGAATAATAACCTGATTTTTTTTCAAACTGCTATTAAAAATAGAATTTGCCATAAAAATAGGGAGGGACAAATTTAAATAGTAATAAGAGAATGATTTGTCTACAGCAGTGTTTCTCAACTGTGACAGTTTCTTCAACTCCCAGAATTCCTTTGCTGGCTGAGGAATTCTGGGAATTGAAATCCACACATCTCTAAATTGCCCAGGGTGAGAAACACTGCAGGGTCTTCCTTCCTTCCTTTCTCCTCCATTCTGCAGCATGGGAATAGGTTGTGCTACCCCTCAGAGACCAAGCTGCAGCCCCCTGCCCTGTGAAATCAGCCTGGGATTGTTGCTATTTTTGGGGATCCAGAAGAAGCACCTTCTATGCATGCTACAAGACCCTTGGACTCAGGTCCTGAGGGTGCTCTATGCTCACCCAGCAATCGCTTTCCTATTGTGACTCTTTGTCAATCAGTTGGTTGAATCTTTGCATACATT